>NC_084665.1:16710000-18078500 GCF_028389875.1 Rhea pennata | reverse complement strand
CCAGAACTGCCACTGATATTTTGTATCATGCTTTCCAATAGTTTGAAGTACTGGGGAGAATGTACAATTTCCCAAAAGGAAAGAAAAAGAAGTTTTGTTACTTAGAAGCAGGAAATAGAAAAGTTACAACAAACGATATTTACCATTTACAGCTTAATTACTGCTTAAGATAAGCCCTTCTAAACCAGAGGTTATCATATGGTTTTCCATCTTTCTAAGATACATGCCACAAGGAGATTTTTTTTAATCATTCTTCAGCTAACACTCCGGACAAGTCTCTGAACTTGTGACAGCAAACTCGCTTATTTCCAGCTTCTCCCTGAGATAATGCTAGTACCTCACCCACAGTGATCTTCCTTTCCTAATGTGTACTGGCTGTGATCTAGAGGACCTGGGAATCCCCAGCAGTCCAAGTCTCACTGTAGCTATTCAACATGTCTCTGCTGCTGATTGTGGTGGGACAGAGTGGTGCTTTGATGGATGTAAGCAAGTCATAATTCAGGTACAGCAAGTGGTCTAGGAGCAGCAGCTTGAGCTTTCCATGGACTCATCTGGCTTGTTTCTTGTCCACAACTAAACTGGCTTGGTTAAAACTAATATAGGTCCCCTGACAGAGCTCTGCAGTTTGTAAGGGAGATGTTTGCCATGAAGCAGGCAACAGGCTGTCTGCATATTATAGGGAACAGAGGCAGGGAGGCATCGTGATGTGGCCATTCTCCCACCATTCGCAAGCAGTACAGCTAGGGAAAGAATCCAAGATAGTGCAGCCTTGCTTCTGCTTGAGAGTCTCTTTTTGTTGTTGTTTGTTTTTTCCTAATGAAATGACAACAAATTTGTATCCTTATTAAGTATGTCTGCACTGAGAAAAATGATGCTATTGACTTCCAATTATGACGACAAACGTATGGGAAAATAAAAGGCATGATCATCATCTGTGGCTAGGGCACCTCACTATAAGCTCTTGTCTGTCCTAGGTGGGAACATTCCTGCTGCTCTGTATCTTTATCAGCAGTTTAACAGCTCTATTTCATGGCAACAATTTTACTTGCTGGTTTCTCTCTACTGGCTCCTGCCATACAGACCTTTTTCATGCAGTCTCCTATTAAACCTGTGCTTATCCCAGCTTTTGTTCCATCTTCCTCATTATGCCCCACCAGTGATGCAAGAAAATCAGACTATGTACTTGCACTGCCCTCCTAGTCTGAGGGAGTTTTCATCCTCCCCTAGCAGGAGCTCAGGATCCAAGTGACAGAGAAACCAAGGGGAGCGAACAACTTTCCACTAAAATACCTCATTTTTCAGACAAGCACCTCCAGAAATCAGTTTTTGCCTCCTATTTTCTTCCTGTATATCCAGAAACAAGCTTGAAGACATTGCATTTGATGCTACTGACACTGAAATAACATGGATGTGGCTTTTCATCCAAACTTTACAAATTTAGAAGCTTCAAGAACAAAGTATCTAGAGAGAGCCCCTCCCTACTTCAGAGTGGCCATGAAAGCCAGAGGTGAAAGAAAGCTTTTGGGTATTCTGGTACGTCCAGCTCCTACAGAGCCCTGGAAATAACTTTGGAAACTCTGGAACTGTGGATAACTGTGAAAAATAAGAAGAAAAATGCAATGAATTCTCCAAAGCTTTCACAAAGGTTCTAGCCAATTAGGCAGTGATGGACTTAACTTAATTCTGTACCATCTGTACTAAGGAAAGCTTTCTTGTCGGACACAAAGCATAAGGCAGATTTGTGTGGCACTTTACTTTCAACTTCTTTACCAGTATAAAGGTTCAAAATGGAACTGTTCAAAAGCAGCATTTTACTGTGTGAAGCCAGAGCAAATGCTCACATGTCTTCCTCCATCTCCTTTTGCACAGTTAAGATAAGTATTGGTAATCCCCCTTACAGGCTGCTCTGATTCAGCAGAAGGAAAGCAAGCAGCAGGCTAAGGGTAGTGTAAAGAGCTGTCTGCACATTCAGCCACGTAAGCACAGTTCAAGATGAGGTCTATAACAATGTTGTCTCCTCTTCTGTCTTTCTGATCGTTGTCTTGCCATTTAGCCCTTTGAAGCTACTTAACCACATTTGCTCTGCTTGTGGAGGAGTAGATTAAATACTTCCCAGATTCACTAAGCAGTGCATCTGAGCTTGCTGTGATACCCTGGAGTCCTTAACTCTGAAGACAAATTATGTTAAGTAGGGACTACCTAGACATAAGACAAAATTAATCTCATTAGGCGGTTAGATGGGGACACAGAGCTACAGACTTTTGCTACAGACCAAGATAGCTGAAATGGAACTGTAATAAAGTTAGTGCACCAGCCTCCAAAATTACTGCAAAATAAAAATTACCTTTTAAGCACTAGTGTAAAAGAAAACTGTGAGATAGATGTTCAGAGATTTGAAATGATCAGTGTACAGGAGGTGAGCAAAAAGACACTTTTATTCAGAATTGTCTCAGAAAATTTATTCTGAAGTGTCTCAGACAAAGAGAGGACATGCTAGAATTGCAGCCCCTAGCATAGAGGTGTGTTATGTGTGTTATGAGGTACGGAATACCATCTGGGAGACCAGAACTCAGTCCTGGCTTTGCTGCAGGCTCAGTAAATAATTCTGAATCTGTAGCTCTATTCTGGTAATGTCAGAGTAAGATAAATAAGATGTTAACACCAATACTTTTCATATTTCTTCTATTTAGATGGTCCTTATCCAAGGAAATCTACTCTTTCATGTACCTAAAACAATGGGACACTGATCTCTGCAATTCTATTCAGTGCTGTTCTAAGTTAGCTAAAGACCAGTTCTCCCTTTTGTATGACACTTTTCACAAGAGCATTATTATCTCTTAGATGGAAGGTAAAGCCACTGCAAAATTGCTCTTTTGATCATATACACCATATTTGAAATACAATATAAAGCATCATTTCCTACATAAGTTTGGCTTTGATACCTTCAAATGATTCAGACAGATAATGCACAAATCTCGTATCATGACTGTTTACCTGATTAAGAATATAGACAAAGGTAGGGAAAATTTTCTGATGCCTAACTAATAGTTATTGGTTATGCACTTAATAGTTATTTAAACACAGATGTGTAGAACGTTTCCTAAGCTAACATCCTTGAACAATAGATTTGAACACAGCCAATTTTGTAAATTAGAAAGCAGGGTGTGATGAGGAGGACAAAGATCTGTACAAACAGCCACTAGTGTGAAGGGCTAACATGCAACTGTAAAGGTGAGGTGCACAGCCCAAGCAAGCCCTATATGCATAACCTACTGCCTACAGTTTGGCTCCTAAGGGAAAGGCAGTGAGAGGATCTGGAGTGTGTTCTCTTCTGGCTCCCTGTGCTAAGTCCCAATAGGCAGCTCCTAGCAGACCAACAAAAGCTGGTCTTCGTTGGCAGCCAGAGAAAATAATTGTGGTACCTGATGCTTGGTGCTACCCCAATGGAAATTGCATGAATAGAGGAGACGGAGCAAATCATGACTTCACAGGCTCTGTGAATATCAGTACGAACCAAGACAAGGGAGTTCAGCCCAGTGTAAACACAGCTAGGGCAGTTTTCTAAAAGGAAGATTTGTTATTTGGTCTGAGAAAATGTGGAGACTATGTAGGCTAATGCACTGTATCTGCATAAGCAGGTATTTTATCAGCACTCTGACATTCTGGTCCTGAGCAACCTGCTGTGGTTTAAACCACTTTGAAGAAGGGAGTTGGACTAGACGACCTCCAGAGGTCTCTTCCAACTCAGCTATTCTGTATTTCAGTAATTTTTAATTATACTAGGTTTAGCTGATATAAATAGAGGTTGAATAATGGAACACCTAAGAGGAACTCTCAAATCTTTCGAGGCTTTGCTGTTTTAAAAACTTAAAAGTAAACATTTGATAAAGACATGTCTGTTTAATCTCTTTCTCTGTCTTCCTTGTCTCAGTTTCTTTATTTAGGGACCAGCAAATGATTCCCTCTCCCTAACATAGCCATTTCAAACTATCTCAGTTTAATTTCTCAAAGCCGTGTCCTCTTGCCACTATACCGCTGACAGCTCTTGAACACAGGGCACTTCATACTTTTGAATTTATTTTTGAAGAGCTGTTCTGACTCTTAAACATCAGGTGCAGTTACGCTCACAGGAATCAGTGCACCTGAGCAAAAAGCATGCTTGAAAGTGCTGATCATGCCATGATACGTGAACTTTAGGTAAACAGACATCATCCTTCAATGTTGCCCCCTTCACTGTACACACAGTCATATCAAAACACTCAGGCAACATCTAAGGGGAGTTGCTTTAAAAGCAAAAGTAATATAGACTTGACTAGCGCAAAGTTTTTATCCCTCCTTCCGTTTCTGCAATGCCTCGTCTATCTCTTCTGTCTGAAAGCCAAGCTAAAGGAAACAACATTCCTTAATTGAGCAGGTCAGAAAAAATAGATGGAAACCCTGTTGTGTTCAGGAGCCAGATTATCTGCAAATAGTGACTCTCTCATCCAGCCAAGGTGCATTAAGAAAGGCCTAGGCCTTGGCAGAGCTATGTAAGCATGCTTGTGGGATCTTATATTTATCTTTTCTAAAGATGGCCAACAAATAGAATAATTCATCTGAATACCCCCAGCACATCACTGTCTCTAGGAATTTTTGCATTTCCAGTTTGCATGAAACTGTATCTGGTTTGCCCTTATTTCCACTATAGGAGAGATTTTTACTTTACAAAATATTTTCCAGTATCAATCATTCAGCTACAGGTAGGCATTATATAAAAATACGTACATATTTGTTTGTAGATATGACAAAGCACTGAATTCCCAACACTGCAATCTAGCAAGTAATTATTCTGAGTGAAATATGAAAAGTAATACCTCTATTACACAGTAATTCAAGGACACCTTCAGAGGTTAGAGAATATTTGTATGGGGTGAGATGTACTGGGGAAAATTATAAGATAACAATAACTTGGAAATTAGCATAGTTTCAAGCCATCTGTGATTCCTTTCTGCACTTCTCATGTTGAATAAGTTATAGTGAGTTTAGGGACAATGGGGAAATGATTCAACTCTCCTGTGCAAGGCTGCCAGAAGCCTTCACCTCCATTTTTCCCTTTAACATTTAGGCAAGGTTCTTTTTAATGTCCTTTCCTTTCTGATTGAGAATACACCAGACTGGGGCAGGGGACAAATCCTGAAACTCAGCACTGACACTGCAACACAAGAATCAACCTAAACAAAATTTTTTTTGTCTGCTTCTGAACTTCTTTCCATTTGGCAAAAGAGAATTCACTACAGTCTTCTCCCACTGGGCTTCCCAGCATGGTTTCTAAAACAGGGCTGTTTTCCAGGGGGCACCTGTCCTACCATGGAAGGGGAATAACAGTTGGTGCACCAGCCAGGACTGCTCTTGCTTTGTCTTCTCGAGGACAGGTTCCGCACTGCGTCTCTCAAGTGCCTGTCAGGCTCTGAGCAGCTCAGAAAACTTAGTACCACCCAGCCCCTTGAGGACTGCCATTTGCATCCTGCATGCTCCCTTCAGCTGAGGGCTCCAGAGGGAACAGGAAGGAAGGCATCTGGTTGCAAAGGCAGGCTAGGCGCACAGGGAACGAGCTTCTTGACAGGGAAACCTCAGCTCAGGGACTATGCACCTAGCCTTTATTCATTACTCTGTTGATGCTCTTTTCCTATTGCCAACAAAATATATCTATATTGGTCCCACATTCACCTTTGACAAATTCATTGACTGCTACAGTTACACTGGGGATTAATTTGCCTCATCAGGTCAAACCTGATCTTGGCAGAGATTCAGAAGTGCAAACAGCAGAAAGACAGTGTCTTTAAATAACAGTCTACAGCAAACAGATTATGCGCCTGCTACTTTGTGTGAGGTTGAATCCAGTCCAGGCATGAACTTGAACAGGGGAATGCACCCATGATTTAAGCAGAATTAAAACTTGAAGAAAATTGTTCCTATAAACATACATACCATACATGTAAGAAGTGCCAAATTCACCACTTTTATAACTTTTTAACAAGTTTGTGGTGCTGTACTAGGGACAGACTCTGCTCAGCGTGGCAGCCAGTGTCACTCTCCTTGCCCTGTATCTGAGCAGGACCATGGCACTCAACGAACCTAGCAGATTCTCTAGGCTCATTTTGTGCCTGGAAATTTTACAGTTGAGAGGTCTCCTGTAACCCTGTAGTTTTTAATAACTGTCTGTTTTCTGAGGCTTGTTTCTGGCATGGATTCACTGTATTCACATTCAGTCTGTGGTACTGCATAGCTGAAACTAAGATGAGAACCATACTTCACCCCAGCTGCTGAAAATAACCTGTTGTAATTCTTGTTACCTCAAGAGTTGTGTCAGTGTTGCAGCTCCACTTTTTTCTCTAGCTATCACCTTCCTCCCTGCTCTCCTGCTCTAAATGGAGCAGTATTACCTCAATTTTCTCTTTTTTCCAAATGAGGCTTCTGTGCCCTCCATGAAACCAGGACCACCTGGTGATACCTGTGGTATCACCACAGGTGATACCACCTACATTGTTCTTGCTCTGGAGTCTGTTAAGGGCTTTCTGCTCTTTGACATTTTGCCATTTGCCTTTCTTCTCTCTCCCACTTGTGTCATTGATATCTCTCACACTAAATTATTATCTTTTCCTATTGCACACAGGCACAGACTGACCATTCCCCTCCTGTGACTTTCTGTTCCCTGTATACCATGTCTTCAGTAGACCTCATCCATTTGCAAGCCTCTAAGTGCCATTTCCATCTCTCTGCCAGTAACTCCAAGTCCTACATATCTACAGGACACTTCTGCCATGTCTTGCCCAGTCTTTCTCGTATCTCTGCTCAAACATCCTTTTGTTTCAAATTGAAGATGGCAAAAACAAACTCCATTTCCCTACGTGGTGAATGTTTTTCACAGATGACACCATCACAAACCTTCTCATCAGTCAGGTTCACAAGTGAAGAGTAGAGGAGGAGAATTATAACTTTCTCCCTTTCCTTTTCCTACTCATTCAGGTCATCCCAGTTCCTTTTTCTCTTGTGCATTAACAAGCTCAATCTTTACCTTTCATTACATTCACTTCAATCACAATAGCCCATCCTCAGTCACAGTTCTCCTTCGCACCGTACACACTGTATCAAATGCCTGCCAGTTTTGGAGCTGATGAACATCTGTTGCTGTTATCATTTATATATCCTGGAACATAAAAACCCGTATACCTGAATTAGGGCTCTGTGGTAGTTCCTGTGTGACATGATGTAACTTGTTGCTACAATTGATTTCTGTAGTTAACCTATGTTTCTGCCCCCAGATCTCACTGAGGTTAGTGACAGCTGCTGTATCAGGAATTTACATAGGGTAAACCACTCCAATCACTGTTATGTGAGCTCTGAGATTAAAACTGAGTTTTCTTATTCATGTAGCTATCTGCAGTTCTAACAACAGTGGGAAATGACAAGAAGGCTATACTCTCTCCTGCCAAAAGTCAGTCAGTACTGGCAGAAAGGTAACTTTCACTAATACTGACTGTGGAAAGTCTGTGCTTTCTTCATGCTTAAAGCATCAAGTATTGTGTGCTGTCTGAAAGTGGACCACTGATACATTGCTTTGTATCATGATATTTTCTTCCGACTCAGAATTCCTCTTTTATTCTAATTCCTACAAGTGTCTATATTTCTGCCATGATTATTGCATACATTTAAGCATTAAATTACCTCAAATTTCTAACTAAAATAATTCCCTTTTCTTCTTTTTTTGGTAATAAGAATGTGTCACTTTTCCATCATATTTTACAAAAAAAGATTTCTTGCACAGTATTATACAAAAGCAACAATCTGACACATTAGAGCTATTCTTTCATCTTTTATTGTGCCTGCAATGAAGAAATAAGCAAGTATTTTTGTCTGACTGTGCTACACAGAACAATCTGATAGCAGACGCCTGTTATTGTCATTCAAAGGAACATTTGTTTAACCAGATGCAGTCATGAAAATTTACCTGAAATTTTACAATTAGTATTTTTCTAGAGCAAAATGCCTGTTCCATGCAAAATCCAGAGATGACAGTGCAATTAGGACTACATCACAAAGCAGCTGCATCTTACTAAACTTTTCTTGGAGACAGATTATGTTGGACAACATCCTGAGATACCAGAGCCATTCATAATAAATGACATGACTGTATCTCAGACACAAGGGTGATTAGGACAATGCAATAATCTAAGCAGAAGATGCTGCTATAGGATCCCAAGTCTCTACATTGTGTATTCCACAAATAAAGGCAGTAGAAAGTTGGCACAAAGGACAGCAGGGCCAAAGGAAAATTTAGGAATCATAGATCAAACCTATTCTGTTAGCTGCTTCTGAGGATCATATAGCTCACCTTAGTTCTCATCCAAAAAATACATGCATTGAAGAGGAACTTCTCCACACAGTAAAAGCACTGAGTGCTTTTTTCTGGGAGCTGAGCAAAATCAGAATAATGTGCTGGCCTGTGGTTGTTTTATATAGCGTAGGTGGAGTAAAGCAGCCTAAATGCATGATTCATGAAGGATCACTAAGCACAGAGTGAGCTTTAAGCTGCAGAGCTTTCATGACACTTCCTATTCTATTCCCCTACAAGAAACTGGAGACAGTCTAAGACTTTTAGAAATCTTTGTATTTACCTCTGGAACTTGCTGTATATTCTTCTGAACTATTCCAGGAAGGTTCCAAGTAACTAACACTCAGAGTACTCTGCCCTCTCCAGAACATCCTCAAAACCCACCTGTTCTTTGACCTTGGGTGCCTGTAGGCAAATGGGAGCTGTCATCAGGATTATATTTGGTCTTTTGGCTGAATGCGTGGAAACTGGAACAACATGGGGGCCATGGTAAAGTGCTTTGCACAAAGCCTATCAGGCCCTGCATGCTATACCCAAGAGGTGGAATGGGTGGCAGCAGAATTCCCAAGCTGGCATGTGTGCTAGTAGCTTTGGTTCACATGGAATCAACTTTTTTTGGCCATCGGATAAAAAGAGACTAGATTTGGGTAGGTTGAGAGCAGGAAGAGGACTGGAAAGAGTAAGACAGTGTGATCAACTCTCTTCACTACTAATCAAACTAACACTCATCAAAATACACGTGGGAGGAAGGTCAAAAAAAGACTATTAAAATATAGGGATGCAATTGCAATTGGTGGGCTAGGAAGTCCCTAAATCACAGAATATCATAAGGAAGAAAGGACTATTGGCAGAAGGTGCCTGCACTTTTGCTGGCTGTACAAACCACAGTCTGTCCAGTGCTGTGGGAAAGTTCGGTCTTTTTACTATCTGAATGGCAAATGATAGAGCACTGACAAAGCTTGGATTAGGCACCTGATCCATGTGTAACATCACATCTCCAGATCTGGGATTAAGGCAACACGAGTCTATTGGAAAAGTGCCTTTTATTTTTCCAGTTAGTGAAGATTAACAGCTGAGCCAAACTACTCAGCAAGGGAGAGAACATGAACATAGTTCTTATCCTTCTCAAACGTCTGGCTCTAAACTATTTATAATACTTTGGTATTTTCTAACATATGCAAATAACTCTGCAGATATTCTTCTACTCATATGGTTTTGAACATACTGTCACTTCTCTCTTAACTTACTTGCTGACCAACTGCTGCAAAACTTCTAGTTTTCTTCATCTTCAGGACTTCATAAATACTAATGATGCCTTATTACATTTGTGTAGATATGTAGTCTAGTGTTCTCCTATTGAACATGAGGGAGGCAGAGAAGTTAAACCACAGACTTTTAAAGACATTTAAGCACCTAAATTCTGCTGATATCAAGGAACTCCAGTATAAATCATGCCCAAGGCCACAGTGAAACATCTGTGAAGTAAAGTTAAGCTGGGAGGAGTGGCTGATACACCTGAGGGCTGTGCTGCCATTCAGAGAAACCTGGACGGGCTGGAGAGCTGGGTGGAGAGGAACCTCATGAGGTTCAACAAGGGCAAGTGCAGAGTCCTGCACCTAGGGAGAAATAACCCTAGGCACCAGTACAAGCTGGGGTCTGACCTTCTGGAAAGCAGCTCTGCAGAAAAGGACCTGGGAGTGCTGGTGGATGACAGATTGACCATGAGCCAGCAATGTGCCCTTGTGGTCAAGAAGGCCAATGGTATCCTGGGGTGCATTGGGAAGAGTGTTGCCAGCAGGTCGAGGGAGGTGATCCTGCCCCTCTGCTCAGCCCTGGGGAGGCCTCATCTCGAGTACTGCATCCAGTTTTGGGCTCCCCACTACAAGAGAGACATGGAGCTGTTGGAGAGAGTCCAGCAGAGGGCTACAAAGATGATTAGAGGACTGGAGCATCGGCCTTATGAGGAAAGGCTGCAAGAGCTGGGCCTCTTCAGCCTGGGGAAGAGAAGACTGAGAGGGGATCTTATCAAGGTGTACAAGTACCTGAAGGGAGGGTGTCAAGGGGACAGGGACAAGCTCTTTTCAGTTGTCCCATGTGACAGGACAAGAGGCAATGGGCAGAAATTGAACCATAGGCAGTTCTGCCTGACCGTGAGGGGGAATTTCTTCCCTGTGAGAGTGACAGAGCACTGGCACAGGTTGCCCAGAGAGGTTGTGGAGTCTTCTACTCTGCAGATCTTCAAGGCCCGCCTGGATGCAACCCTGTCTAATATGCTCTAGGTGACCCTGCTGAGCGGGGAGGTTGGACTAGACGATCTCCAGAGGTCCCTTCCAACCTTACTTATTCTATGATTCTATGATTCTAAAGGATAAAATTCGAGCTTTCTTAGTTTAGCCTTGCTACCCTCTGAGGCTTTTTGCTATAAGTGAAACAGATTAGGATTAGGAGCTTCCTCCTCATAAAAAATATACCAGAATATACCACAGAGTATTAAAGAAAGCCATATTTACCTGAAAAGCCTCTTTTCTGTGCTCTCTTAGCATATTTTCTTGTTTAAACAGCATTAATTGTGTGCTGGGTGCTTTGTGACTGAGGAAAGCAGAACTGGTGCTTATGCTGTGCAACTGTATAAGGACTTGTAGGCTGAAGAGGATCAGCTGCCAGGCAATGAGTCTCTTTTTAGTAGAGGTTACAAACCCTTAGCAGAGTCAACAGAAGGGAACATGTATCTGTGCCACAGCAGATTCAGTGCAAAGTCTTCGCAGCTTGTGCTTTGCTTAGTTTAAACATGGGTTTGCAATGAAGTACTAGTTGATGTTTTCCCCCACCATCTCTGCTGTGATGTGGTGTCATCCCCAGCTAGGGCATGGAACAGACACTTAGAGATAACAACTTCTTAACCTGCAACAATTACGTTTCTAGTGGAGTTAGTCAAGAAGTCAGAACAGTGTGGGGGAAATCTTTCTAGGCTAGTCATGACAACCAGATATTGTAGCCAGGCCTTTGCTGCTGCATGGCTTGGGTGCAGCAAGCATGGGCAAGATGAAGAGTCACAGTAACCAATTCCAGAGATTCATCTGAGCTCACTTGTCAGCCCCGTTAGTAAATATAGCAGCTTTCAAAGATACTTAAACAGTGTGTGTAAGCACCTCTCTCATACCTTCTATACCAAACATAATGCATAAAGGAAAGAAAAATGTAAACAGTATGCACACAACAATAGTGTCTAAAAATCCCTGTAACCATTTGAGGAAGGGATCTAAATGTCAGTGTGAGCAACGTAGTGAGAACATATCCTCAAGGTGTTCCCCAGCCAGCAATGCTATCAAGATTTTAGACCGTACTGGAGGGGAAAAGCTATGGAGGAGGTTATAATGGCATTACAGAAATCAATGACATGCTCGTTGGGAAAGAGCTAGCAAAGAGGTTCAGAGAGGGGCACTAACAACAATTACAGAGATGAATGATTTTTGTGTGAGGACTGATGAGAAAGGAATAAAGCTTCAAAATATATTCAAAAATTTACCAATGATGTGAGACATAGTAGATGTATATTCATTAGGAAATGGTCTGGAAGTCTGTTTATGAGTCCTCATAAAGATAAGAGGAACTCCAGTAAGATGCATACGCAGTGCATGATGCATTTTGAACCGATTATGGCAAATACCTTCATTTACAAAATACTTAATGGGTAGTATTCATTTGACCTAACTATCTATAAGGGAGGCATCTCCATCTGAGCCAAACACCTCTAGCTCTCTTTGCAGTCAGAAAAAAGACAGAGGCCCCCAGATGGCATGATTCACTTAACCTGTTTTAGAGAAAAGAACATCAAGTGCTGGTAGTATCTAACTCCTCCCCACAGACTAGAACAGTAACTAACTCAGAGGTACAGGTAGATGAACCCCATCTAATACATCCAATAGAAAGAACGTTTGCTGTTAAGCTATTTTAAATAAATAATACTGATAAATATATCTCCTGTTTTGATGCATCAGCTAGCCTCTAACTGACTCCTAAAGGAGGAGTTTCTGCTATGGACAGGTTATTGCACAGAACTCTGTTCATTAGAGCTTCCTCTGAAACGTCTAGTACTGAAGTACCTGAGATGCAACAGAGCAAAGATTCCTATGTCCTCAATGTAAAATACGGTTACATTATCACAGATACAGAAGGAAGAGAAGACCTGAACTATCGTTTTATGGTATTCTTGCAATATCAATGAATGTATTCTTCCCCACTGAGAAAGATAAGCAAAGGCAAGTTCTTTGTTCTGATCAGTACTGTTTATCAGAATCACATTGGTCATTGCCTGAAGGCTTTGCAGAGCTTATGAATGCTCCAGCAATAGCAGGAAGACATCCCTTTAAATTTGCTGCTTTTAGCTCTTTCATATTGTTTTTCCTCTTGAGGATATCTTTTTCCAACATGACAGTGTTTGCTTGGCTTATATGAGCACCGTTGCTAAGAAACAAGTCCCATTTCTGCCTTTAAAACTCTGTCTTTAAACCTACAATTCAAGGAAATATTTTTTTTCCTTTTCATTACACTGTATTGTATATTTTTATTAGGTTTTCTGTTAACTCTGATCAGACTCTTGGGTACATTTATATCACGACCACCTGGGATAGGACCCATTCTTTCTCATTGTCTGTTTAGTGCCACAGTCACCTACACAGTGGTATAGGTAATAATTTTAAAATAGTACATTTAAAGGTCACAGTAAGATCCCATTTTGCACACAATTGTGGTATAAACAAGAAGGAATACAGCAGAGCCTACTCACTCCAAATGTCTGGTAGTTCTAAACTGTAATGCACATACAAATCAATGTTCTTTTAAATGACAGCTCTAGGATGCACCTGTTCTACAAAATACTGTTTGGCTTTTTTTTTCTTGTGTAATAACTAAAACATGCTAAAGTCCTCAAATGAACAAGATAGTATGTAGCTTTCACAGGCACAAAGCAGACCACCAGATCATGTGAAAGAGGAGCACAGAAGAACTACTAATTGTCTTGTCCTTCCTATGAATTTAGCACATTGTAGCTAATGCACAGCACAGAAATCACCTTGCTTCCTGGTGAATACTAAGGTTAAGTGTGATGGAAGTAATTTGATAAAAAGTTTCCTAGGAAGAGACTCCTGGAAACAAAAGATGGTTGGGTGACTTAAAAGGCACTGAATTTCAAGAATCCAATCTGGATTCTCTTTCCAGGTCTGCCATCAAGTTCCTGGGTGATCTTTGGCAGGTTTATTCTCGGACTTATTTATTCAGACTTCAAGTAGTCTGGGTACATGATATAACTCTTTCATATTTAAATATAATAATAGGACTTGGGTGTATGTCATAAGCCATAACAAGACTTGAGTGTAGTCTACACTTCACAGTACTACCGCAAAAAATGTCGTAATAATGCAGAAGAGCATTGCTTAGCCACCTACTCTGCACTTCATGCAAACATAGTAAATAGTGGACTCTTCAGGAAAGCCAATTCAGGTCACAGGAGTGATGTCTCACATCACTGAGGAATTACTACTTCTACAAAACACACTGAAGAACATTTGCTAGTATGTAGTAAAATGCCATAAATATTAAAAATAAAACAACATTTGCCAAGGAGAAACCAGAATGTGTTTTGTGATGTAACAGTCTCAAATTTTTAGCTTTGTGGCTAGCTAATATGAGAAACAAAATTCTCAGTGGGTTTCCAACTTAGTGCAAATTAGCAAGAGTTCTCTCTGTTTAAGTGCAATTTAAGAGCCCAGTTCTGCAACTCTTCTCTGCAATGAGTAATATTTACTCACAAGGCAACTTCAAGGGGCCTACTTCTATTAGTCCTTACCTTTGAACATAGTTCTGTCCTTGCACTGTTAATGTATCATGACACCATGGACCTTTGTCATAAATGTGAAAGTAAGAAGCAGAAACAGTAAGCAAAGTTGAACAAACAGGTTCTAGGGACTCAACACCACACCGTTCTGCACGTTACAGATTCCCAGTACCGACGAGTGGGTTTAGTTTGGAATAGGAACATTTCATACTTGTTTTGTACTGGTTCAAAAGATTGTGTGTTGCTCCAATCAATGTGACATAGAGTTCTTAGAGCAATTAGAAAGTTATTCTTTCTGCTCAGTTCTGCCTTGGCACATGCAGATTAAGTGAGCAGTGAAAGAATGTTTAGTGGATTGAAAGCACTGAATGTGAGAGCAGAACACACCTGCATGTGGGCCAGATTTTTAGCTAAGGCATATATACCACATTTTAGCTATTACAAGGAAGAAAAAAACCTTTTTCCTCACGTCAATAATACTAAGGGTAGATTGGTAGTGTTTTATTCTCCCCAGCTTCATCAAAATCACTGTGTACCTGCAGAGCAAGGGCAGTCCTGGGAACTGATGCTCAGTCTAAA
This sequence comes from Rhea pennata, assembly GCF_028389875.1. NCBI lineage: Eukaryota > Metazoa > Chordata > Aves > Rheiformes > Rheidae > Rhea > Rhea pennata. The sequence goes on along the minus strand of NC_084665.1, from coordinate 18,063,717 downwards.
GTCCATTCCCAACTCCACTGCAGATTTCCTCTATGAGGTATCAGCTGCAAGCATCAGATGCAAACATCATACTGTCAACTACTTTGCCTTCAGCCTACCAGCCAAAGCGGAAACACTGAAGCTTAACTCTAATGGAAAATGAGAATTTGTATGTTGACACTCTTGTGTGTAAGGAGCTATTTGTATAACTGGCTGGTGACACAGAATCCCTCCCCTCCTTTTCTCTTCATACTCATGGCTTTGTTCAAGCTTTGCCTTGCACTCTGCAGTTGCATACACCTCCGCAGAGAGACTGTAAAAGAACTAACCATCTACAGCAATATACTAAGTAAGGGGGTAGTGCTCAAGACGCATAAACTAGATCGCAAAGTACAGCAGGCCAACTTAATAAAATGCAGATTAGATCACCTCAGAGAGTCAGCTCCAGGGGAGTGCCAATAAAGTCCACCTTATTGCTGGTTTTTGGGAAGTGTGAGGGAGGAGCAGAGGACTGAATGAAATAAGCACACAGATGCAAGTCAATGTAAAAAAACAACCTTCTGGCTTTTAAGAGAGAGAACACAGGAGCAGTTTTGTACTCAGTTGCCAATGATTGTAGACCCTACATTCTGTTCTCTTTTTTACATGATACAAGTAAGCATTTCGCCAGGACTCCATAGTCACAATGAAATTACAGTAATAGAAAAACAGCTCCTAAGTCTGAAATATTGTTTTTTGAAATATGTGCACGTGTGTATACACACACACACACACACATATATAGCATTTGTTTTTTAAAACTTCTACTAAGTCTTTTGTGACATTAATCAGTTTGTCATATGCAGAGCTCAAGAAGACCTTCATTCTCTTTATTCTAGAGACATGCAACAGAAAACATTGTCACCTTTCCAATACAGAGGGGAAAACTTGGCAATGCTTTCACAATTACATGGATCAGGAAATATAAATCAATGGTGCAATCTGGAGAATCCTCACTAACTGAAATACCTAAATTGAAGACAACACACCTACTCTTTCGAGGGATTACTCAAGAACCAGTCTGGTGCAAATGGGTTTGGAAACAGGTCTGGCTTGTGACAATAATTTCACAAAGAAACACAGAGGAAGGTATGGTGAACTGTGCCAGTTCCATAGCTAGAAAGGGACTTTCCTCTAACTACACCTCACAAATGTCTGAATTTGTGACGAGTCCTTTCTTGCAGCCCTAAATTCTTTTTTAACTGCTCCCACTGGGACAGAAACTCCAGAGAGGGTTACAGGGCAGTGCGAGTTCATGGCCATCGAGCTCAGTCCTTACAGCTGCTTCGTGTATGTGGACCCAGAGTGGGGTTTATCTGTACTTTTAACCAGAATTTAGGCTTTAGATTCTTGGAACTATTTTTCAGCTTTTGCTTGAAATGGGCATGCTTTTAAAAAGGAGTGGTCAGATAAAGGAATAATATGAATTTTTACTATTAGATTGTCAAAGGTAAATCAGTGTATGTATGTTAAGCTTCCTGAATTCAAAACAAAGTGTTTGCAAGTAGAAGAAGAAAAAAACTCCACCTTCCATTTACTGGTAATACGAATACATAAATCTAATGAATCCACCCCAGAGCTTCTTCCAACTTATTGTAAAGAATCTACTCCTGACCACTGTTAGTGACAGAGGTCTGGCTATATGGGCTATTTGGCACAGCAATTTCTATGGTATGAAGTTGCCATCTCCTTTCCCCAATATTGCATATCAAATGCTGGATATTCACACACACACAAAATCATGTTTATGGAAATTAAATTGTCATGGCAACAGAAAAGGTCTCACAAGTATTTCAAAAATAGCAAATTAACAAAACCCATTTATGAAATCTAAGATCCATTCTTTCATGAAGGCACTTAAAATCCAGAAACAACAAACGGTTTTCTACCTACATAATGAAGAAATCATTTAAACCAGACTCCACTTCACCATACTGGCTTATATAAAAGATATACACATATACACATATTTTAAACTTAAAAAAGCAAAACTCAGTTTCAGCTAGACGGTGCTATAATAATGTGATCATTGGGCTTCATTTATTTCAGGTAAAATATTTTCATATAAATATTATGATTCATACTTTATAAGATGACTCAACTTTTTAACACAGTAAACTTGTAAAAATCATTCATTATGATTTAGTTTATTTATCTCTATTAAAATATCAGTCCTTCAGGGTCTTATAACACGAATCTCAATGTACAGAATTTTTTAAAAAACATTCTGTTTTGGTTAGACTGTTTTTTTTTCCAACAGATTCTCAAGATGAATTTGACCATTTACATCTTGCCTTCTTCAGAAATTTGCCTGTTATACCTGAAACAAAACAATTTTCCACAAATTCAGGCTGATAAAGAAGCATTTCTAAGCTGTGTGTGGATATTCATCAAAGTTTGTGGCATGCTGAGACTTCAGCCTAGACAAATGACAAGGTGGTAAGATATTGGATAATTATCTGTGGTATGTTTAAGTTTATATTCCCACATGGCAGCCTTCATCTTCTACACAGTTCCTTGTATGAGCACTATCAGTGAAGTTAGAAACGTGGTATTGGTCACAATCCTTCAGTGAATGCAATTAGGTTCCCAAGAGCCACTCTGCTGGTCACATTCATTCTTTCCTCTACAAGATTGACCATGACCCATTCTGGAGATGTATTTTGGGTATTCTTTTTACTGGAACTTTAAGATAGTGTATTACCAATTAACTTTCATCAACTATTTCATTTATATTCACTATCTGGGTATATCATGATCATACCTTCGAAGACCTAAGTGTCTACGGTTTTGTCAAATCTTGCATGAATCAGGTTCTCCAAAATTGAGATTTAAAAAAAATTAATTCATTTTTCTTCTTCTCCTTTCCTCTTTTTTTTTTTTTTTTTTTTTTTTTTTGGGGGGGGGGGATGACTTAGAGTTATATCTTCAAACCCATTCCAAAGCCATGAGAGTTGTTTCTTTTTTTCCTTTCTTGAAAGCAGAGACTCTGAGACTCCCATCTATTCAAGAGCCCCAGGGGTCAGAGTTTTAAGGAAACACCAAATATTATGAAAGTCATGACTACATTGTTAGGCTATTCGAAGGGATGTCAAACAGTTTGAGAGAAACTGGTGTTTAAGTCTTTTTCTTAAAGAAAAAGCTGAATCCTGAACTATCTTTATAATATTCAAAAATTCAAGTCTCATCTACTTTGCTTTTTCTTGATTCTATAACCTATGAAACTTAGTCAGTTTATAATATCAGTAACCAACAACTGAAATATAAATAGGTAGAAAGGCATGTGATTTTTTCTTCAGATCTTACAATACTTTGGTTTTGTGGAGTCTATTTAACAAAAATGTTCAAAAAAATCCTGGGTAGAGTGGGAACCGGAGGAGGAAGAGGGGATATCTCTGTTGTAGGTTTGACACCATGACCTCCTTTAGTTAATGAAACATCTCACAATCTTCAGCAAAAGGAGGGAAACCAGCTTCAGCGTTCCTGGAATCTCTAAAGCAAACTCAGCCAACATGCGCCTTTTATTCTGATGTAAGGCTGGGCCCACGCAGATACAACAATGTCATGGGTGTGACTCCTATTCAATGAGGTTTAAGATTTCTGCATGATGCTGGCTTCTTTGCCAAGGAATACTGCTCCCACACCAGCCTTATTAGATGTGCATTATAGATCAGCTGCAGGCAAACCAGCTTTTACTACAGTGAAAAATAAAATGTTGAGTTGTGAACTGGAGTATCTGCAACAGAGGTTGGCAATTCCCTTCTGCTTCCTTTACTGCTGGAGCAGCAACTTCCAGCAGAGATGTGAGGCACAGATACTAGTTTTAATTGCCAGTAAGGTGTGCCAGCAGGTGTCTGTCAGCACCTTTACACTAGCAAAATTCCAAGTACTAGACATAGACACACTGCTATAAATGATCTTAAACTGGTTCACATTCTTCAGAAATAGTCACACAAGTATCTTTATAGACTGCCATTTTTACACACTGCTCTAACCAAGTCCATATACTTCAAATATAGTACTAGTATAATTTTAAATAGGTAGAGCTCTTGAATGTAGACAAGGCCAAAGACAGAAGAAAAAAATGTTAAATATCACATTGGCTTTATATCTCATATAAGACTGAACTCTCCCTTTCTCCTTTCCAGGAGATGTTTGAACGGAAGTTTTCATAAACATATTACAAATTTCATTCCCTTCTATACACTCAGGGATTATTTTAGAATGCCTTCATTACCCAGTCACTGCTCTTTCCACAAAATTCAATCTCATTGCCTTGCATATGGATTGTAATATTAATCTTTCTGTGTGCCAGCTACTGCCCGCTATGGGTGTGTTCATGTTTAGAGTAAGACATCTGAGTCGATGAGGGAGAGAAAGCCTTCCTCCCTTGACTATCCTGAACAGCTCAATAATCTCTTACTGTTCTTTTCACAGGGAAACAGATATTATGGCCATGACCTATTTCTCATAATGACACTTTAGTAGTGTTTGCAGATATCTCTGAAAGCCACTTATTCAGAGCACTAGAACAGTTTACCTTCATCCTGCAATCCAGACTAGCCAAAATTCACCAGTTAAAAGCACTCATCATCCAAGTTACTTTCATCTTCAAATCCGTTCATTACTTTTATCTCTCACTGCACAAAGTTCCAGTTCTTTGGCCTTCTCACCAAATCTCTGCCAATGTACTCTCCCAGACTGTCCTTTTCTCCATCTGGACTTGATTCTCTACTTCCCTCCACGTCATACCCTTTGTCTGGAACAGCTTTCCAGACTCCTTAAAATTCAGTTGGTTCACTTAGCCATTTAATAGCTCTTCGCTGCTGTCTGCTTCCACCCTCACTCTAAATCTTCAAAAGTATCAGTCCAAATTGCATTAAATGACAAACTAGACTGCAAGATGCTCAGCACACCCTGTCTCTTTACGTGTTTATTAAGTAAAGAGTGCATCCACAGAGCTGCTTAAACATCAGCAGTGAACAAAAACATTTCTAGCTGTTTCTTTTGTCTTCCATTTTGATGGGAAAAGAAGGTGTGAGGGAGGAGGAAGAAACTTGTTTGTATTTAAGTCAGTCTGGCACTGATCATAATTCAAAAGTAGCAGCTTTAGGTTAGTGCAAAAGTTGATAGTGAAATGAACCAAAAAGTCATTATAAACAGAAATAGAGTTAATTTACTGACTTTTACTGACCACATTGAACAAAAAGGCAAAAACTGACTGAAGAACATAATACTAAATAGTCAGATTTTCGCAGAGACTGTAGGCAGGAACAAGGTGTTGCTGTGCTTTTGCTGAGTATGCCCATAACTGCACTTGTAAAGCATGGGCCATGGGAGGATGATGAGTAAGAAGGCACCTACATATGTGATCATTAAAACTAAACAGATAAGCCCAAGGAGGGGATCAAGTACAAAGCAAGAAAAAGGGATTGAAAAAAAGAAAGATATTAATATCAGGTAACTATGATCTAATAAAATACAATTGCAAAGAAGAAAGCGTCTTTGCTTCGTAAAACAAAACAGGGAGAGGTACCAGGATTAATGCCTTGAATATTTCTCCTGGTTTCTTCACTTCCCAATGCTGCCTCAACTGCCAGTGCCTAGGAAGGAGCGGGAGGGTGGCATGAGGCGGTGAGGGTGACACGAGGCCCCCTCTCTTTCTGCCTTTGGAGATTGGATCAAAAATAGAGTGGCCACACCAGTGTCCTCAGCGGAGATAAAAAGCCCATTGTTTTTTGCTGATCTAATACATAAGCTAGAGTTGTCTGACCCAGCAGTTGTAAACTTGAAATTGGCCTTTCTTCTGATCACAAATTATCTGTGCACTAGTTGTGAGTTTTGCAAGCTTGTTTGTCATTCTAGATGGTCTAGACACTTCATGCTATAAAAATATTCCAGATACTCTGTGCTGGCAAGATCTTTGAGTGACTGTTTATTATGTAAGACTCTCTCATTTCTCACTTAAACCTCTGTGAAAAGAAGTAGGAGATTAACAGCTTTCTCCCCACTGACAACAGGACCTGCAGGAGCAGGAACCTGTAGTTTCAATTGTTCTTAGGTAGACCTTTAAGCAGGAGCCTATCTACAGCACAACTGATACAATTGCTAACATCAATAGAGCAGTAACTGGGTGCACACATTGTATCACAAGTCTCCCATGTCATGCAAAGAAATTACCAGAAAGGAGATCTTTTGGATCTTTTCAATGTATGGACTACTTTCAGTGGAAATGCAAAACCCACTATAAATAAAGTCTACCGACAATAAGTTTGCTTTGTTTAGGTATGTTCTTATGGACCAAGAAGTGGCTTCTGTCTGCAGACCACCAGAGATCTCTACATCGCAGTCTGAAAGGCTAGAGAAGTACAGCAGTAAACTTCACAAACACATATTCATACAAATGCTTGAAAAAGCTTTCCTTTCCACAAAATAGTTTGTAAACCACCCTGATTCATTCATTTGCATGTCCATAAAGGAAAAAAAAAAAATCATACATGCCAAAGCAAGCTTGGGATTTGAATGCATGGATGTGTGAAAGCTCCAACTTCTTTTTTGTGGTATTTCTTTTTTATCACATTTTTGTGGCAAAAAAAAAGTGTTTTTTTTTTCTTGGAATTTTTATTTCAATAATGAAAGTGATGGATGTTCACTTCAGGTATCCATTTACTATTACAACAGCAAAAATAAAATGGGAATTGTTATTTTTATGTAGATCCCATTCCCATAGCTTCTATGAGTTGTATGTTCCCTACTTCTGTTCAGCTCTTTGGAGAGCTCATTCTGCTCAAGAAAACCCTGGCTTCTAATCAGAGCCTGTTGCAGATGTTTGGCTTGTATAAATTAAGCATTAAAGCCAATGGTGCCACCTCAATTTACATAGCTGAAGGTCTGGCTCTTGAACTCTAACAAGACTGAAGTAGAACAAACAGATGACGGAAGAGTTGTGATTTGAAGCTGGCACATCAGGAACACAAGAACAGTACAGCACTAAAGAAAAATGTTCAGTGGGCTGGGAATCATCCTGTCTTTCTCTAGTTCTCTGTGAGATGCTATCCCTCACTATCTCCTCAACTAGGAATTTCAGGGCTCATGGGTGGCTGCTCTTCTATCTTGCACTAGCATAATTTTATGCTATGTATTTCAGTTACTCCCTGCATAAAAATAGTATGCATGTATAATTCAGGCTGTGATCCAAAAGTCCACCCCCTTCCTGACAAGAGGGATTCATCTTGGAGAATACCTCATACTTGCAGATAATTCCACTCACTTCTTACATTTCCCTCAAGTTCTCCTGCTTCGTTCCTCCCCTCCCACACACGTGATAGTGAAGAAAGGAAAAATGGGTAGGGAGCAGGGCAAGATTCCCATGTATCAGCTTAGGGAAATGACAGGGAGCCAGATCTGCTCCCACGCTGACTGGCACATGGTAGCTCCAATAGAACACCGTCTGCCAGCTAAAGGGCATGGACAGCCCCTTCTCGCAGTTGCCATCTGCAGCATGTACTGCTGGAGATGTACACAGCTCAACCCAGCAGGAACTGAGAAGGAGAGGCTGGACTACTAAGTATCTCTGCTGGTGCCTTTGTCCTCTGTTCCTTAGAGCTAATCAGCGTGTGATAAAGCCCTGAGGCTTAAGAGCCAACTCCAGAAGCCCGGGGTCAAAATACGGGTGACTGACAGTCACTGTTTAGTTTATGGCACAGAGGAGTGCCTGCGGCAAAGCTGGAATGCTTGTAGATGCAGTAGCTTTTGCTACAGCACTTGGTGAAGACACCAGCTCCCTCTTTTCCTTTTTGTACTGTCTGCTCCTTTTATGACCCTGAATTAGGGACACCTTCATTATCACTTAGCCTTACAGAACTGTGGCAGATGCAGATCAGGCAGACTGCAGTGGACCATTAAAAAATTCTGATCCAGAACATCTCCAAGTGGTTGTGCCTATCACAATGAATGGAAGCACTGTGCAATTTTAGGCCTGTTCTGCAAAACAGATTACAAGTAGATAGGTTAAACAAGCTTCCTTAGATTGTATCTGGTCTGAATTTTAAGTTTGGCAAAGCCAAAGTTAACATATCCCTTGGGTAAGAAAAATTTCACAGGCATCTTTTGTAACATTTATACAAAGATTAATGAAAAAAGTTTACGATGCATCCTAAAACCTGCAGTTCTGGGTTTTTCAGGGACATAAATCTCTGGAAAAACTAACCACATGAAAAAAATAAACTGACTTTAAGCTAAGGACAAGTGTTACTTCTCTTGTCCAAATGCAGTACTGCAAAACATAAATAGCATAAGGGGAAAATTAACTGGATGTTTTAAATTCTCAGATTTCAGCCTCACAGATGACACTTGTAACACAGGAAATATAATTTAGCTAAAAAAGGCAAGACTTTCAGATGTTGAGAGACTTGTCCTGTGTCCAATAACCTACATTACAGCACAGACTCTGTTTGGAGTTACTGGGCACTAACAAACACATCAATGTCACTGGCTTCCAAGCAGTAGACTGCCTGGTTTATTTAGTGTTCCCCATCTTCTTACCTAACTCTAGTGGCTTCTGACTCCTTAATGCAATTGCACTGTGGAGTATATACATGAATGAAAACTATCTATGAAACAGATGAAGAATGAAATTCAGAGATCAGAAAACAGAGAACTTCCATTGTCACCTAAACAAACTCACACTCTCCATTTAACCAGGCAAACACATAGCAATCCTGTGAAGCATTATTTTAAAGTGTTAAAATCTGTACTACAGAAATTGACGGGAGTTTTGATATTCACCAGGAAGAGGCTCAGATGCTATATGTAATACTTCATACCACTACAATTATTATTAATCTTACAAGTGTTGCTCAGTTCACAGAGACGACTGAAGCATGACACTGACATGAGATGGTAGAATCTCTCTTATCCTAATTATTCCTCCCAGTAGATTTGTGTTTCTTCTGCTTCTCCTTGTGTGTGGGCTACATGATATATGACAAGATTTGGCTAAGACTGTAAATAGCTATATTCTACTTGGGTATATTAACTCAGGATAAATTTTCTATGAAAATGCACAGGATATTAGTATCTTGATTAAAAGAACGTTTCATTTACGTACAGGCCGAGTGCTATGCATTATAGCATTCATGATGCATCTTCAGAAAAGCATTTCTGGCTAATCAGTGAGAACACCACATGGACTTCTTTTAATTTGCAATTTATTTGTTTTGTACTTTTGCAACAGAAAATCAGGATGAAAGTGGTATGGCAAACCAGAAAGTACTGATGAAATCAACAATCAAAGGGAAAGTGAGTTTAAAGAAATTCTCAAGTATTTAAAGAACAAAAAAATTAAAGCCATTTTTGGGCTGTTCCAGCTAGCTAGTGATAACACAACCAGCATGGCTGCAAAATCCAAATCCAAGCCAGCAGGACCTGGGATCCCCATAAACCCAATGTAGTCCACTTTCAGAAAGGAAGTAGTACCTACTCGCATTCTTTACTGACCCCTTCAGTGCGACAGAAGGCACAACACTGACTGCCTCCAGCAGGTCTGCAGCAGCCACCAGAGAGAAGAGCTCTGAGAGACAACCACACTGCACGCCAGTTCTGACACAGCTTATGAAGAAAGAGCACTGAGGGTTTTCTAGCGTGCTTTTGGAAAGCACTATGAAATACAAGATTATCCAAACGAGGTAGGAAAAGGGCATGGTAAATCTTTCTATTTTTTTTTCCTTTTATATCTAAAGTGAGGACATACTGTCTTTAATGCAGCTGAAAACTACATTCATCTGATTTTGAAAAACCCTGTCTGGTGATGGTGGGAAATTAAATGCTAAATTATAACAACTTTGAAACACATGAAAGCACTCAGCTGGAGAATTTCTACTTGATTCATTAATCCATGTTCTTCAGGTGTTTGGATACAAGGACTGCAAACACAACACACCTGCAGGTGCACCTGGAGGCATATATGTCCATGCCATTCTTTTCAAAGGAAAATTCTGAGGTATTTAAAAAGGCTAAAGTTTTCCTTTGGAATAAACCTGTGGGTCACTTTCAAGAGCACATACACTGGAATAAAAGTGTCTTCTACATGTTGCATACAGTATACCACTCAGGTAATACTTTATTCAGAAGAATTTTTAAGAGCTGTAGATACCTTACAGAATTAAGTCATCTCAAGTATGTGAAATGGGTAAGGACAGGGCTCTTTAAGTGCGGGGCAAGCTGTGAAATACTCCTAGGTCTCAAAGCAGCAGTTTCCCCAGGGAAGACTTCTGTAGGGGCCATGCTAGCAGATACGGTGGCCTGGAACTTACTATGAGAGACCTGAGGTATGGACTGATTTTTTCTTTTTAATCTATTTTGTTCAATGCTAAAATAGTTGTATTTAGCCTCATGTTCCAGGTAATTTGGTTTCCAGCATTTGTAATGCTCAGACTCTAGGCTCCAGTTGGCTTTTCACTGCAGTAGGCAAGAATTTCCTAATTAATAAGAGAGAAATAGAAATACAGAAGGGATTACTGCCACAACTTAGGGATGTGTTACTTGATTCACCAACTTAGGGTATCACGTGGAGAAAGGGTAAATTTTGGCAGCTTCCCCAGACCCAGTTCTTTAGAAAAAAAAATAGTATAGGAATAAAATCTTTTAGAGTGAAAAGTGAAAACTTATTTTAGGAACGCTGGCTCTGGAAACCCAGTTTCACAGCATTTGGTGTGCCTCGGCTTGTCCGAGCTCTCCCCTCTGAACTGGGGGATTTCAGAGACTGTCCCGGGGGAACCAAGCACCCCCTTCCCACCCACACATACACACACACACTGTGCCGGCGTGGCTTGTTACGACGCAGCGACCGAGCCGCACCCGCGGCGGCCCCGGCAGGCGCGGGGGGACGCGCCGCCGCCCCGCCGGGCGACCGTTGCTCCAACGGCTGCTCGCGCGGCCGCTCGGCGCCGCGGCCCCCCGCGGGGGCGGCGCGCGGACAGCGCGCGGCGGGCGCGCAGCCCCGGCGAAGCGGGCGGGCAGCGCCTCCCTCGCCGCAAACTTTCCGCCGCGTCCCGGCGGCGGCGGCGGCGGCTCCCCGGGGCGGGGGCGGGGGGAGCCCCGCGGCCGCTCGGCGCCCCGAGTGAGGCGGCAGCAGGGAATGCCAGCGCGCCCCGCTGCCGGCAGTCGGCAGCCCCCGTCGGCGACAGCCCCCGAGTGCACGGCGCACCGCGGCCGGCGCATGCAGGGAGGGCAGGCGGCGGAGCTCCTTACCCAGGCCGGGCACGAAGGTGTTGAGGAAGAGGCAGATGACAGCCACAGGGAACGGCATGTAGGGGATGGCGGCGCGCAGGGGACCCTTCTTCTCCCGGACCTGCACCATCACCCCGCTGGACGGGGCAGCGCCCCGGCTAGGCTCCCCCCCGGCGCCGGCCGCCGCCGCCGCGCTCTCCCCGTCTTTGGGAAAAGGATCCATGGCCGGTGCGGCGCGGCTGCGCCCGCGGGAGGCGGCGGCGGTGCCCCGGCGGGCTCCGAGCTGCCGCCGCGCGCGGGGCGGCTCGCGGAGCGGCGCGCGCTCCCTGCCGCCGCGCGCGCGCTCGCGCGCCGGGGGCCTCGTGTCGCCGTCGCCGCCTCACGCCGCCCTCGCGCGCGCCCCTAACGGCCGCCGCCCTCCCCCTCCTCCCCCGGCGCTGGCAGCAGAGGAGGCGTTGGGAAGCGAAGAAACCAGGAGAAATATTCGCGGCATTAATCCTGATACCAAATCTAGGTGTGACCACACATACTAGATTTTTGCATCAGTGATAGAGAATAACCTGTGTCTTGTTGCACGTCTGAAAACTGAGTTTACATTAAGGAATTCCTGCTCAGACTTTAAACCCCAAGAGCAAAACCTGAAGCACTTTGCATACACCGCTGGAACTACACCTAGCACATGTATAATTCAACAGTTTGACCAATTTCACTGAAGCTAGTACAATGTAAATAGTTAGAAAAACTAGCTTAATGAAATGGGTACAGAATGTAGTTACAAGAGTATATATTTGATTTTTCCGGTACCTGGGTTTTGAACCCTAAACATGTAGACATTCTATGTAAAACCTCTTAACTATGGAGTTTGCATGTCTTTCATCCATTTTTTTTAAAACTTCCTTTTGATTAAACACATAGACGAGACGTATTACTGCAGATTTTTAGGCAGTCTGGCTTGGCTAGTTAAAATTCTTGTGGTAATATCACTTATTTCTATCAAAATAGTTTTGACATCCTATTATGTTCCCTAGAAGCAAAGTTATTGGAAGGCTGCACCCTTCCTTTAAAAAGATCTAGGGGCACTGTTATGAATTTTCCGTTCCTCTGCTGGTTGACTGATTACAGTCAGATTACAAATCTTTATGGCATGATTGTTGACTAGCTAAAGGCTGTACATAACCAAATCTGCCATTGGAACACTATATCAAAAATTTGCAGTGATAAAATTCTATACCCTTGACCAGATGATAAATTAATATAGGTTCTAGGAATGGTATGTGGGTGAGCCCACATTATCCACATTAAAAGTCAGCAAAAATCCGTTATGAGAACAGCCCAAATACAAAATCAGAGACTAAAATTAATTAAAACAATGTTTTGTCAGAAATGCTTAATAACAGGTTGTGCTGTTATGGAACACTTTCTTGGAATATCTGAAAGGGTATGACAAATATAAGTTAATTCACTTACCATTTTAAGATAAGTCAGCAATATACAAGGCTTACTCTACCTGTTATTAAAATGCAGCCACTTCTAGACTGAACTGCATTGTTAGTTCTGCACTGCCAGCATTCATGGTAGTTCTCAGGGACCTAAGGCAAAAGTTTTGACTATCTCACTGTGTATTAAAGATACCATCATGTAACAAGTGGTGTGACATTTCCAAGCTTCTCTTAACAAGTAAATTGGGAGCCAAATTACTGTACTGAAATTGTCCCTTGCTCCTCAAGCAGTGTATAATAGCCGTGCAAATCATTCCATATTGAGCACCCATATGCTACGTGCTTATCATTACTTAAAAGACAAAGTCCTGTGTGCTAGAGAGCTTAAGTGAGGAAAGACAGTCATCAGTGGAAAAACTAGATTGGGATCTAGATGAAATAAAATGTGACCCCGTGCTGAATTGTCCTGAGAAAAATGAGGTTAACACTTTTAAAAATTAGCCAGACTTGGGAATACTAAGACTCCTAAGATTTCTTCAAATTCACTATTTAAAAAACTTGTTTCACTTCTCAGCAGGAAAACAGCACAACAAACTGATTTACTTAAACATAACATTTTTAGTCTTCAGCTGAAACAAAACAGACGTGAAAGCAAATCTATTCAAAGTGTGGTTCAGACTGCAGAATTTGCTTGGCACATTATAGCACCAGTGTGTTGACACAGAGGACTGGAGACACAGTCATCAAGCCTTCCCCAGACTTCTCTGCACAGTAATGCTGCAGGAGGCAAACACTGTAAAAATAAAGACCAACATTGTAGCCATGCATAAGGACATACATTTAGTAGTCTAGGAAGTTGAGATATCTTACCCCTGGATGTCTGATGAAAGAGTTGGCACTGTTGTTAGCCAAGAAGGCAAGAGGATTCCAGGTCTCCTGTAGATGGGTAGGCTCTCTATGCTCTTCTAGCTCTTAAGACCAAAGAAGGCTGTTCTCTAACTCCTTTTAATCTTAAAAAGAATACATATAGTTGCCATGTCCTTATTAAGCAAAGTAGATACCAAGAGCATGAACAGAGAAATGTCTTCTAAAATAGCATTGTCTTAGCACTATCAAGATTTAAGCTGCACCTTCCAATAGATGGAAGCCGGTGATCTTTTTTCAACATCCTTGAGGTTACTGCTTGAGGAGATTGTTGTGGGAAGTACGTTGTGGAGCTTTGATCAGCATTGTAAGAATTTTATATGAGTCAGACTTGGAAGACATGTAGCTCATGGACACCAAATTCCCACTCTGATCGAGTAATCTCCTAGTGAGAAGAGGAGAAGGCCACTAGCTGACTTTCAAGGAGCAACGATGTGAGATTTTGTAATGAGAGCTTTTCCTACCTTTGGAGGTGTCCACTGTGGACAAACAAACTGCATTTCAAACATTTTACAGGTAGAAGCCTTTTATTTAGACCCCAGACTAGGGGAGGGGAGGTGCTACGATGTCAAAAGAACTTAAAGATCAGCTGGGTGCATAAACTTGCCCTACTATCATAAGATAACTTCATTCTTTTCCACCTTGTGCTGGTCTGCTTTTGGCACCAACATTTTAATTGTTCTTATCCAGTCAATGCAGAACTTAAAATCCTAGTAAATAAAAGAATAGACAACAAACCTAACAACGAATTTGTGTAATCAAGGGTTCTCCTGTCTGAAATACACCCTGCTCCCAAGCTTGGGCCCTTTCCAAAGCTGTCTTCTTACATATCATACAAGGATGTTGAGAGAGATACAAAGATAGATCCAAATACAAATCAAATGAGGAGTACTATGAACAAAGGCCATAAGGAGCTAAACACAGCTACTGCTCATGAACAGTTCCCTGGGGGCAGGATGAGCATTGCATTCTGCACTCCATTACACCATAATAAATACAAAATTACTCCACTTGTTGTGACTGAAGGCAGAGTTTGGCTCAAAGAGTCCAATTTTCTCCTAATAGAAGAGACCAACTAATTTCATTTATGTGGACGAGATTAGATTTTATTGGATCACAGATGTAACATTTTTGTTAATAAATCCAATTCATCTAGCTGAAACTGGACCTGGGAGTCCCATTTCCTCATGGAGACAAATTCATCTCTGTGAGGAGGAATGGCTTTATTCAGTATGTACCACTTGTGTCCCACGTAGATTCTGTTCTGACTAAATTATAATGGCACTTGAAGTGTCATATAAATTGTTTCCATCTGACAAATGTTGGACAGTCGCATGAAGCCGGGGTCATCTCAGTGGAGCCAGTGGACAAATGTGTTGCAAATGAGAACTAGACTTAATAGATAGGTATATCCTGGACATACAGGAATCTAGACTAGTTTTGTTATGGACTTCAGAGGAACCTTAAAATAGGAAATACAAACAGGATTCGTTGTGCCAAATCTGATAGGAAAACCTGTGCTGATTTTGGCGAGAGCAGTGGTGGCCTCACGTTACAGAATCACAGATTGATTGAGGTTGGAAGAGACCTCTGGAGATCATCTAGTCCAACCCTCCCTGCTCAAGCAGGGTCACCTAGAGCAGGTTGGACAGGATCATGTCCAGGCAAATTTTGAATGTCTTCAGAGAAGGAAACTCCACAGCCTTTCTGGGCAACCTGGTCCAGTGCTCTGTCACTCTCACAGTAAAGATGTTTTCCCTCATTCATATTCAAGTGGAGCTTCCTGTGTTTCAGTTTGTGCCTATTGCCTCTTGTCCTGTTACTGGTCCCACTGAAAAGAGTCAGGCCCCATCCTCTTGACACCCCCTCCCCCCTAAGGCATTTGTGGGCATTGTTAAGGTCCCCTCTCACTCTTCTCTTCTGCAGGTTCAGCAGGCACAGCTCTCACAGCCTTTCCTCATAGGGCAGATGCTCCAGCCTTCTGATCATCTTTGTAGCCCTACACTGGACTCTCTCCAATAGCTCCATGTCTCTTTGTACTGGGGAGCCCAGAACTGGACACAATACTCTGGATGTGGCCTCAGCAGGGCTGAGTAGGGCGGCAGGATCACCTCCCTTGACCTGCTGGCAAGTCTTCCTAATGCACCCCAGGATACCATTGGCCTTCTTGGCTACGAGGGCACATTGCTGGCTCATGGTTAACTTCTTGTCCACCAGCACTCCCAGGTCCTTCTCTGCAGAGCTGCTTTCCAACAGGTCATCCTCCAGCCTGTACTGGTGCATAGGATTATTTCTCCCTAGGTGCAGCACACTACACTTGCCCTTGTTGAACTTCATGATGTTCCTCTCCAGCCTGTCCATGTCTCTCTGAATGGCAGCACAGCCCTCTAGTGTATCAACCACTCTACCCAGTTTGAGATAATCAGCAAATTTGCTGAGGAGCCACTCTGTCCCTTTGTCCAGATCACTGATGAGTAAGTTGAACAAGACTGGACCCAGTACTGACCACTGAGGTATACTGCTAGCTACAGGCCTCCCATTAGACTCCAGTCCACTGAGGACAACCCTCTGAGCTCTGCCTTTCAGCTAATTTTCAGTCCACCTCACTGGCCACTAATCTAACCCACACTTCCTGAGCTTACCTATGAGGAGGTTATAGGAGACGGTGTCAAAAGCCTTGCTGAAGTCAGGGTAGATAACATCCACTGCTCTTCCCTCATCTACCAGCCAGTCATTCCATCAGAGAAGGCTATCAGGTTGGTTAAGCAGGATTTTCCCTTGGTGAATCCATGCTGCTTCTTTTCCTCCATCTGCTTGGAGATGACATCCAGAATGAGCTGTTCCATCACCTTTCCAGGGATGGAGGTGAGGCTGACCGGCCTATAGTTGCCTGGGTCCTCCTTCTTGCCCTTCTTGAAGACTGGAGTGACACTGGCTTTCTTCCAATCCTCAGGCACCTCTCCTGTTCTCCATGACCTTTCAAAGATGATGGAGAGTGGCCAAGCAATAACATCTGCCAGCTCCCTCAGTACTTGTGGGTGCATCCCATCTGGGCCCATGGATTTGTGGATGTCAGGTTTGCCTCAGTGATCTCTAAGCCAGTCCTCCTTGACCAAGAAAAAGTCTTCCTTTCTCCAGACTTTCTCCCTTGTCTCCAGGCTTAGGGATTCTTGGGGGCTGCCCTTAGCAGTGAAGACTGAAGCAAAGGCAGCATTCAGTAACTCTGCCTTCTCTGTATCCTTTGTCACCAGAGCACTCACCTCACCCAGCAGTGGGCCGACATTTTCCCTAGTCTTCCCTTTGCTACTGATGTATTTGAAGAAGCCCTTCTTGTTGTCCTTGGCATCTCTTGGCAGATTTAATTCCAAAATCCTTAGCCTTCCTCATCACATCCCTACATACTCTATCAATGTTCCTATGTTCCTCCCACATGGCTTGTCCCGTCTTCCACGTTCTCTGTACTTTCTTCTTCTGTTGGAGTTTTGCCAGGAGCTCCTTGCTCATCCATGCAGCTCTCCTGCCCCCTTTGCTGGACTTTCTCCTTAGGATACACTGCTCTTGAGCTTGGAGGAAGGGATGCTTGAATAGTAGCCAGCACTCCTGGACCCCTCTTCCTTCTAGGGCCTTAACCTGTGAGATTGCTCCAAGGAATTCCCTGAAGAGGCCAAAGTCTGCTCTCCTGAAGTCCAGGGTTGTGATCCTGCTTTTTGGCTTGCTTCCTCCATGCTGGATCCCAAAGTCCACCATTTCGTGGTCACTGCAGCCAAGGTTGCCCCCAACTTTCACGTCCCCAACCAGTCCTTCTTTGTGTTAGTACAAGGCCCAGCAGCACACCTCTCCTCACTGTGTTCTCCATCACCTGTGTCAAAAAGTTATCACTGATGCTCTGCAGGAGCATCCTGGATTGTCTGTGCCTAGCTGTGTTGTCCTTCCAGCAAATATCAGGGTGGCTGAAGTCCCCTATGAGAACTAGGGCCTGCGATTCTGAGGCTAGTTCCAGCTGTTTGCAGAAGGCCTCATTGGCTTCCTCTTCCTGATCAGATGGCCTATAGCAGACACTCACAACAGTGTCCCCCATGTTAGCCTGTCCTTTAATCCTCCCCTGTAAGCTCTCAACTCACTCTTCCTCCACCCCTAGGCAGAGCAAAAATATTTGCTAATTCATCTTCTGTCACATGGTTTGTCAGTTTGTCACTGACAGAATGATAGGAAACATTATTCCCTCTGTAAGTTTCAATTAACCTAAGACTTCTAATGGTGGTATTAGCAGTAGTGTTCTGCTCTGTCCTGAGATTAGATGGTACCACCAGTGCCATGGAAAGGTTTTGGGGGCTCTATCACAAACTGTTTTCCTGGCTCCTGACTGCTTCAAGGCTTCAGTTAAACAAGTGATGGTGGCAACAATAAGCAGTCCGAGGAGGCTGGGAGAAGGAAAGGACCTTTCTGATATTCTCCAGACATCTTCCTAGGCATCTCCTCCCTAGCTCTTGGCAACTCCAGATGTGATTGCAATTCACATTTCCTCATCTTTTCTTGCTCAGTTAAATTCTCATGTCTGCTTTCATCTTTACAGCTTGTATGTAACCAACTACAGTCATTTCTCAGAAGTATTAGGATCTCATCATTGTCAGTTCTCTTGATTTAATGCATGTAGATGTTTTTTCTTCTTCCCAACTCATAGTATCCATGCAGTCTTTCTTCCTTCAAAGAGATTCTGACTGTTGTACATGTACATGTACTCACATGTCTGTGTCAGGTTCTTTAGCCTCTCCTAGTCTCACCTCATGTTTTGTATACAGCCCAGAGAAATAAAATTCACAGTAAACCTCCCAACATAGAAAGTGGGAGCAGGCAGTTAGGGAAATCTGTCCCTCTCATGACAATGACAAAACAGGTGGGAATAGAGGACAGGAATTGGAGAAATACTGTATAGACCCTAGAGTAGTGCAGAGCTATCACTCATAAGTATTTCTTCAAGCACAAACCTTTTTTAGCTGTTATGAGTTATCCAACTTATCCTGAAAGAAAAACAGATGCCCCAGTTGCAATGGCTTCTGTTCCCAGAAAGGAGCCCAGACAAGACAGCATCAGATAAATATGCAACGATACTGAAAGGCTCCTGGTTCTTCTCTGCTGTATTTCACTTTTCAAGCCCAATGCCAGCCAGGAAGGCTTTTCCCACATAAGCATACCAGACCTGTTTAGTGCTTCAAGTTATGGAAAACATCTTCTAGCAGTGACAGTCAAACGTCAGTAATCTTGGACTTTGAGAAGAGAGATGACCTTAAGCTGAAGCAGCTGGCACAGGGTTTGTGCTTTAAATTCTCTAGTCTTAGTCTGCCCACACTCAAGGTTTTACAACAGTTCCTGTGTAAGATAGAAGTGAAGGTCTGGAGTTCTGTCCCTTGATGGTTCTGCCTGGGTCTGTCGGCAGTTCAGTTGCTTCTTACTGGCGTAGGATAGTGTGGCTTAGGCTTGTTGTCAGTCTGCATCTGTCTAAATGACAGATTTGACAGCACTTTACTATGACCTCTAAAAGTTCACAGAAATTCACTCTAGAGCTTACCTCTCATGGTCACAAGTTAACAAAGATGTTAGCTAATGAAACCCTCAATAGTGTCAGAGAGTTGTACCCCATGGCATAAAGAAAGCAATCTCACTATAATCAATTTTTACCTTACCTGTCCACTAAACTAACTGCTTGTTAAATAGAAATCTTTCACTCTGAACCATATCCTACTGATAATTATCTGCCACTGAAATAATGTTTTTTTTTCCTTACTCTTTCTTTTGTTCTTCTCTTTCAAGAAGTTTTTTGGTGAGGAAGTTGGGAAAGGATTTGAGTGACAAAATTTAGAGGCAGATTTTAATTCCGTTCCAGACTTCCCCAAAATCTGTGGGGAAAAAGGGAGTGACTTGGTTAGATCCTTGCTCTATTCATTTCAGATTATCCTATTATTATTATTATTATTCCTCTTCTATCATGGAAACATGCATTCAAGGAAAACACTTGAAAGCTAAAGATCTCTGTTACATCAGCAGCTACCAGTGCCACATGCAATGATCTTCTCTGTGCAAATGAACACTTGGTAATGTTAGTGCCTAGGCTATTTGTTTTGCCACTGTTTAATTTTTAACAGCCTTGAACATCCTTATCCCCATTTGAGCTTCTAGAGGTTCTCTTTAGTTCATTGAAAAGTTCCTTTTATTCCTTTCTCTAAGCCTACCCTCATTTTCCCCTCTTTTACAGCCCCTTTCTTCTGTGGAACATTTTGCCTTATAACACTTCACAGATTTTATTGTTATTCAGCTAACGTTCTTATGCTCTTCCCTCATGCTCTGTGATTTAAGCAGGCTTCTCCTTTCCCACATGAGATAATTATTGATCACAGGCATTATATGATGCTCCTGGGCATTTGATTTTTGTGAGTGTAAATAGGAGAAAATTTCTAAGGGTTAACTGTTGTGGCTTTTAGTATCCTGGACCACTCATTTCTCTTATACTGTGGTTTAGTAGATAGGTTGCTTCGGGAAAAGTAGTTACTATGCTTGGAAATGCCCAAGATCTGCTGTTTTAAACTGTTCATGTTTTCCAGGCTCAATTCTCACAAATACAGTCTCCTTTTTTCTCCCTTGGTTTCTATCTCCTTGCCCAGCCACTCCCAGTATCTCCACCTGATGATACATTTTCCTTTTCTGCCTTTCCTCACATCTTCCAGGCCCAGCCTTATTCAAACACTGACACATTCTTTCCATTGAGGAAGACCAGAGCTTGCTCCCTTCTCCGTTTGATTTATAAACTTCCCCCCTCTCACAGTGTAATAGTTTGCAAAAGAAAGACACAGAACAGAAAGATGCAATTTTGTCACATCTTGTGGCAGATTCTGATCCATCCGTAGCAGTGTAGAACTACCAGAAGTCCCATGCATCACGTTTAAGGCACTACCTTGCCAAAGTTTAAGGCACTTCACACAGAACAATCCCATTTATCTAACACAGTGTCTGTGTTTCTTACTACAGTCAGTGGAGGGGCAGCATCTGAGATCTACCAGGAATTAGCAAATCAGATTAAGCTTGGCATCTATTTCTTCAGTTAAAATGGGAGGGAACAACAGGAAATATCACATACCTTCATCCAGTTGTCATCCTCTCTGCTTCTCATTTTTAGGAGGACAAATATTTCATGGATCAGTACCCTTCATACAAAATAGAACAGAGTATATGTGTTTTCCGTTTCCTGGGTGAATGTATTCTGCACTAGACTGTTGTTGAAAAGTTGAACTCTGTTACCACCACATAAGATGACGTTTGTTATGCTCTAATCCTGGCTTCTGTGAGGGACTTGGGGAAAGTTCAGAAGCCCAAAATAAACCACAACACAACTGTGGCAGGGAGAGATACACCAGTCCCCCTAGAGGAGGCACCAATGAGTAGCAATGGGCAATTAAAATTAAGTAATTGGGAAATATCCAGGCTGTGTAAGGAAGCACCTCCTAATATCAGTGCCTAAAAGATTAAGCAATCCTGAAAGGTAAGGAGGAATGGATTACTGTGAGAGTTATAGTGGATTTAGGATGTCTGAGTCCCAACATAAGTCATATTTAGGCAGGTGAGATTCCATTCCTTCTTAACCCTTTTTTGTAGACTTGAATTGACCCCCTCCACATCATTGTTCTTGCAGATACTTGCTGATAGGACTGTGAGCCTTTCATTTACAGACTGTTTCTCTCAGATTATGTCTGAAGGAAGCAAATTATGATCTGTAACTTGAGAGCAACATCAGAGTCTATCAGGTAGAGAACCATCATGTTCTGCCTTAAACAAAATCAGATCAAATTTCTTGCCAGTTATATAATACTTTTTTTATTCTCAACAAAAGCTCATTCAGCCAGGATTAAATGTTATAAGACAGCCTTTCCAGAAAGCTGTGAAATAGAAAGACATATGCTGCTCCCCTTTCTTAGAGATTCATTTGAATCATGATGCTGACAGAGGCTGATTTGCCAGCAGATATAAATTTTATCCTGGAAAAAGGTATCTATCTCTGACAGCTGTGAGGAGTGAAATCCTTTATTTACAAACACAAGATCAGTGGAAATGCATGCTTTTCTCGTACTGTTCTATGCCTGATCTTGAGGTATTTTAAGAATGAATTAGAAGTCCAAAAAACATGAGCTATTCAGTCCTTGTCTTTTTGTGGCCCATAACTTTGTAACATCAGTTGGATTTGAAATCAGCAGCTAATGTGACATACAGCTGTCACAGTAATGATAGCTGATATTAGCAGCAAGCAGAAGGACTGATTGCCCTATTGTAAGAGGACTCGGGGAAGATCATGTGGGGAAGGAGGCCAGTGATGTCTAGTTCCTTATTTGTCTTAACAATTCATCTAACTGTGAAAGAGTTCTCATACTATCGATGCACTGTCAGTCTAAACCACTGCTTCCAAAGGTGTATTTATTTTCTTCCTGATATCTATCCACTTCTTTCCACTCCTGATGGATTTGGAAAATTATTTGAAATTATTCCTTGACATAACCCCCCCACACACTTGCTTGAATTCCTTTTAATCTAGAACAGGATTAACATTTCATCTATTGATATCCTTGTAAGTTATTCTAACCTAAGGGAAAAGTTTACCTGGATTTAGAGAGCTGAGTCAAATGCAGTGGGAACTCTGGCAGGGAGTATCCTCTAAGCCCTGAAAGGCTTACAGGTGCTCACACTGTGGATTATTACATTTCCAATTTCCCAGAGAGAGGTAACAACTAAAGGGATTCTGAATAGAAGATGCTGGTGAGCTCGAGGAAAGAAAACCGTGCTGCTGCTTTCAGTTTTGAAAAGCACAGGGAGAGAGGACAGTCTGCAGCTTTCCACCCTTGGATAAAAATTCCTGATTTTCTTTGCTTTTTTAGTTTTGGTTCAGCTTTTTGCTTTGGCTGAAGACAGGCATCAGAACTTCCTTTATGGAGAGAGCATCGTTGGTTGTGGCTCTCTGCAACCCAAAGAGATTTTGTGTACTGAAAGAGGCCTAGGGAACTGGTCTGTGCTCAGGAAATATGCACTGGGCTCTGTCACAAATAGCTGACAAAATTTCACTCTAGCATGCAATTCTCCAGGGCTCTATAGGAATGCTGGCTGAGCCAGCTGGAATCCTTATTAATGATGTGGTTGTAAAGACCTGCCTTGCCGAATCATGTCACCAGAGACTGAAAGATTCAATCCCATGATCTCACCCTAAGCATTTGAATATTTTATCTGCAAGACCAGTTCACATCCAAGGTTCCTCTGTTCTCATATTAAACCCTTTCTCTAGTTACTTGAGAACTTTTGCCCCTATTTGCTTACTTGTTGAACAGACTTCTATACTGGATTTTACTGCATTTAAAAAAACATTTCTAATGTATAATTAAACTGGAAAATCCATGCCCAACAGATTTGTTAAGTATGATTCTCCATCTAGTCATTATCATTAATGAAGTAATAACATCCTGAGTGATTCTTGTGTCCTTAATTAGTGCCTCCGTTCTATATCCACCCCCTCACTGTGGAAGTCAAGCTGTGGGTTTCTTCCTGGTTCTTAGATCCCTCGTAAACCCCAATATGCACTAATGCCTCTCCAGCCCACCAATTCCTCTTCTTCTGTGGCTCCTCAGGATGGTTTTTAATGCTCTAGTCCTAGAGATAGTGTCAACACCGCTATTCTGCAAGTACCAATGACAACGCTGTGGCTAGAGGTGTTCCTCAAAGGCACATTACTGTGTTTAAAAATGGCCATCTCATGCACAGAATTAAACTGTATGCAACTGTACAAAGTTTTTCCCATGAGAACCTGAATCCTCCTGAGGTTTACCTTCCTGTGGCATGTTCATCCCAGCCTCTTCCTGATGCCAGACAGGGTTTGTTTCACTGAGATGCCCATGGGAAACTGGCAGCATAATGGACTTCACTCTTTTGATTCATATGCTGCTGTATTTTTTTTAGTTAATTGCTTGATTTTCTGAGACAGATCCCATCTGGCCCTGATGTTTCGTCAGCCTTGTGACATTCTAAAAAATTTTATAACTATTTTTGGCATGATCTCAACTTTTGACAGTATTTCTGTTTTTTTCCCTAGAAAATATATGGCTGTTCTTGGCATTTTTTCCACGTTCCCCATTCCTTATAAACACTGCGTAGAAAATTTGTTTTATCAATGTCTGCTTCTTCTATAACTTAGCCTTCTACCCTTCTGAGGAATGGTCTGCTCAGTCATGTCATGTTCGTTGGCTATCTATAATTTTTCTTCATCAGAAGAAACATTTGTGCAATAGTTCTGTCAGTCTCCACTTGCAGCTTTGCTCATTTGCCTTCTGCACACCTTTTGTTTCTTTATCTCTCATTATAGGTTTTGGCTGACTTCGGGTAGTCTGCCCAGGACTTTAATCCCAAATTGCCTGCTAACACATGAAAGGAGAAGACTTGTGATAACAAGCCTTGCAATTCCTACAGATACCATGTAATATTCCAACTGAAGCACAACGGATTTAGTTCTTAATCCTTCCAAAACAGATGGATATAATCCTAAAAATGCTTGAAGTCGCATTCAAATGATCCAGGAGTTAGAACTCAAACTTTCATTTATTGTGTGTATCAAAGAGAAGGTCAACAGATGATTTATTTGATCAGTGTGTATGGATACATATGCAAAGAAAAGTGATGTGAGAGTTGGGAGGTTTTTCAGTCTTGTTGACAAAGACACAGCTACGGTGGCTAGTAGACAAATGAAGCCTAAATAAGCTGTAATTTCTCAGGTGACCTATTAGATGCCTGTCTGTGTCTAACCAAGAACAAACAAAAATTTCAGGTTCCAACTGGAAGATCACAAAGTGTTTTTTGCCCACTTTCATCATTTCCCCCAAATTTCTCCATGTCAGTACTTTTGTAATCATTTGAACCTTGCTATCCTTTCTGTAGGCATGAGCAAAGACTTTTACCAGTATAGTGTCAGAGTGAACTCTCCTGCCTTCTAAAAAGAAAGGATATATGATCTGAATACTGTGATTTCTTTTAAAGAACTACCTGAAATAAAATCATAATTGTTTGAATTTGGAGGGACTTCCTGCAGTAGAGCACTGTACCACTTGGTGGGACCTCTATTGGCCTCCTTTTGGTTTGGCTTTCCAAGGATGTTTTTATGAACCTCACACTCGGGTCTACATATGCCTTCTTGTCTGTTCCAAGATCTTCTGCCTGTTCTGGCCCTAGTGGCTTCTCACAACAGGGTAGCTGATATCTGTTATTGGTGGTTAATCCCTAATGACTAGCCTTCTATCGTACTACTTTTTGTACTTCAGGACTTTCTTATTAGCACTGGTCAAGGGGAGGAAACATCCCATAAAAACCCTATAGATCTGATGATACTGAGGTTGCATCAACTGTAAGAATTCAGAAATATTGGGAATTGTAGGGGAAATTGTGTAAGCATGGTCTCTCTCCCTCTCTTCATTTCATCTCTAAATGAGTAGGCCCAATGGGTATGGCACTGCTGGGTATGTACTGTCCCCACTGTCAGACAAAGAAGAGCAGAAGAGATTTAGTGCAGAGGAGAGGGGGAAATGAGGGGAGGAAGAGTCAGTAAGAAAATGAACCTTAACACACTGGGAGAAGGAGACAGCCTGAAAGAAATGCAAAAGGTGATACATGTGTGTGCCACCATGGGATTCATCTCATTTTTTTCCTGTTAATGATCCCCACTGGGGCTTTCTACATGGACAGATATCATTAATTAATACCCAGACCATGAAGCTCACTTGCTGTCCTCTTACGCAAGAAACCGTACCTGGCTCATCTGTGCTTTGTCTATAGGACAGTTGTGCAAGTCCTGACTGAGACCTCCTTTTCACACTGTCCTATGGCTGTATCATAGCACTGACCAAAACTGAGTTTGCGAATAAGATGAGTTTTACTCCATGGGCTGTTCAGTCTTTGGATTCTTTGCTTCATTCTGGCAGCTTGTTCTCAATGAAATGAGTCTTAATTTGGCTTTCCTAGCAGGTGTTATATTGTTTGGATCACATTATTTCACCTCCACACGTGTTTCTCCCTGAGGTAGATCTGTAGGAGTTCATACTGCTCTATTACCATAAGCAGCTAAGTCCACCCTTTTGGCTTCACCAAAACAGTATCTTCCAAATGGTGAACTGAAAGATACCTTTGGGCATCTCAGCCACTGAAGCACAGCTGCTGCAGGCAGGTAACACTTACCTTTTGTTTTGAATGCTATTTTGTTTGAGGGTTTTCTTAAGATGGGGATCAGATGCTTCATATATTCTCATCTCTGAGAGTGCTGAGTGGAAGACAACTCCTGCAAGAGTAGAGGCAGATGCTGAGCTTTTCTGTGTCAACCACTCAGATGCTTAAACCCCAGGTCTTTCCTGTGGGCTTTAACCACTTGTTCAATTGGTTTCTAAGAGTCTTTACCTGTATATTTCCTGGGGAAGGGTCAGGGGCCTTGGAGATTTTAGTAAGCAACAGATTATCTAGGAGATGTGTGTTGCACCCAGGTATATAATCCTCAGTGCTAACTCCATACACTGTAGTGGTGACCTTAGTGATGCCAATACGTGTTCTAGAACACAGCCTGCATTACATGTGTTAAGTCATTTCCCACATGTTATCCCTTTTCTAAAAGACTAAAATATGATTATGTTTACTGCCCAACACATAGATTATGTTTTTCTTCACCAAAAATAGCTTGTTTATATACAAAACACATTAGTCTCCATCATAATTTCAAAGAGAAAATGAGAGGAGAGGAAGATGGAACATGAGTTAAAATACTTCATTCCTCCTACTGGAAAAATATGGGTGTGTTCTTTTACCGCAACTGTGCCATTTGCTTCTTTGTACCTTGAGAGGCATTGTGTTAAAGACATTATGAAACACAGATGGTGATGGCATGGAAGCAGCATAACCGTAACTTCTGAAGAGCCTCTTTTTCATAGCCGCCAGGTTGATATTGAATTAGAATACCTTCAAAATGGAAGTATTATTTCTTCCTCACTTTCATAATTAGGGACACTGTCATAAGCCAGGGAAGCTTCCTTCAGAAAGCAGGAGAATTGCTTGAAATACTAACTAAAATTAACACTGTGAGAGACCTAATAGGACGTGATAAGATAGGGAAAAATCAGCAAATCTCCTAGAAGGAGATTCATGCCCTGTAATTTTATATAAACTGTCCCATGTCAAACTATATTAACAAAGAATTTGGCCCCAGGCCCTGACCATTATCTTTTAAACTTGAAAAATGGAGGGCTTAAACTGAAATTTTTTCAGTAGAAGAAGTAATGGAGTGTGTGTTTTTGAGCATAACTGTGCCATAATGCTCACTTTGAAATCACTGAGTCTGTCTTACAGCAGAGAATCTGACCCACAAACTCATCCCCTCATTGAGAAGCGTATTCTGTCTCTCACATCACTTGAGTAAGAGAAAATCTGCACATAGAGTTTCATTGACAGTTCTACTGGTGGTGCCAAAGACAGCACAGAACCCAGCTCATTCTTCCACACTTGCGGTTTCATTAGTAAAGACAATATTTACAAAAACATGTAGAACATATAAATTGAATAAGAATCCCTTCTATTAACTCAGATTTCTGACTTACTTTTTAAGATCATCCCAGCAAACTCTGTTTCCAAAGAGTACAGAGGATATGCTCTCAAAACATGATTATTGTATTGCTCGGGCAGCACTGAGAAAGTAAGGAAAGTGTTTTCCAGAATATTGTCATGAGCAAAGAGGAATTTCCATGCCATAACCGAGCCTCTTAGCAAGGTTGTTCTACGAGTACGGAAACTGACTCAAGATCCTGACACTTACCACTGTAACTTCCAAATCAAACTTCCTTCACTACAGATCCTCACAGCAAATGCAGTTCGATCCAGCCATTCCCGTTGACACAGAGTTACAATTCAAAACATAAGAGCCTGTGTGTTCACTTATCCTGTGTGTTGCTTCCTAGTACTTAATTTATAATGACGTTGTTCTACCTGCTACTGAAATTAATGAATCATGAGATGGGAGGGAGAGTATAATTTAACTCTTCCTCAGGGCGGATAGCCTACTATTAAACTTGTATTGCTCTGTGCTGTAAAATATCACACCTTCAAGTAGGTGACTTCTTGTCTTTTCTGACTTGGGTATTTGTTCCTGTCAAGTACATGCAAGTAGTCATTTTCTTCCAAAAGAATAATGAGGATGTAATTTTTGACATTTCTGCCCCCCCCTCCAAATTCCTCACAAAAGCCACAAAACGTTTTGAAAAGACTCCATAAAGTTAAAACTAACAGTTGGCAATTGGCAGCTTTTGCTCATACAGGATTATTTCAGAAAACAGCTCAGACTATTAATGGTTAATAAATTGTATAATAAGGGCTTCAGCAACCATAGACCATGAAAACCAACCTTTGTTTCCTTACTAATGAGAACAAAATCCTGTCAACACCAGTGAGTAGGCCAAATTCACCATTTAGTCAGAATCACACCACTGGCTTTCTGTGCTAAGCAGCACGATCTCTCTGCTTGGCCCATTCCTTGAGACAATTAACTCTTAGTTGTATTTGCAAATCGGTATTCTTATTTCACACTGCTGCCAGAAAGGTTAACATAACAAACACTTTCCCATCTGGGTGCTATAAGGCTTTTCACCCAGTGATTAAGATGTGCTCTAGGAATATTAATTAATTAAAACTGAAAGCACCCAGATGAAGTCAGTGAGTAGCACACAGAGATCATTTCACTCTGGACATCTGTTTAATTGATTACAGCAATACTACATAATGCATTAGAATAGAGAGTAAAGAAATGGGCATTATATTGAAAACATCTCATTCATTAAAAGAATACCAGTCTTGACAAAGAGATTAGACAGTGGCCAAAGAGCCTATTTTCCTACCAAACAGTCCGTGTAACTGCAATGGTAAGCAAGTATGTCTATGGTTTGCTGCTGTCATATTCAGAGGAACACAAACTCTCTGCATCCTCAAAAAGCCTATATAATCCAAGAAGAGTCCCAGTTCCAAACTGCTCTCCAAACTCTTCATAGAGAGCTTAGCAGGAATGCCACAGTTATACATTTTCTGGTGATTTTCCTCTGGAAAATTAATCCAGCTTTAGAAGCAGTAGCTGATCAAGTGACTGTTAAATAACACCCATTTTGCTTTTCACTAGTACTGTTGTTTTCATTACAGAAACAGATATATGTATCAGGAATTTTAACAATCAGTACAACGGAGATTGAACTGATACATTTTTGTCAGTCATAAATTAAAACATTCTGCTGCTTTTTGCCACTGCCAGTTTGTCATACTTTATACAGGAACATCAGAAAGGCCATATCTGCTCAGAGCAAATGTCCACGTATCTCATCAACTCATCTCTGGGCAGTGGCCAAGAAAGGATGCCTCAGAAGTATAAGAACAAGGAAAATCAATAGTACTTCTCAAACCTCCAGTTATCTGCTACTCAGGAGCTTCCCATCTTGCCATCTCGCTGCATCTCCTAAGATAAGTAGAGCCCTATATGGTGTTCTGGGGGAAGAAACTGATATTTGGCATAGGTAGCTTTACAGATCCTGAAACATCTTTGTTAGTGATGTCCATGGAGTGTTTGAAGGAAAAAAGCTGTTCAGGTTGCTAGGCAAGTCTGTAGTTCGCAGGCATTTTCTGTCTAGTCACGTGCC
Organism: Rhea pennata; assembly: GCF_028389875.1. Lineage (NCBI taxonomy): Eukaryota > Metazoa > Chordata > Aves > Rheiformes > Rheidae > Rhea > Rhea pennata. The sequence goes on along the minus strand of NC_084665.1, from coordinate 18,034,382 downwards.
CCTGTTCACGAGTATCTTTCTGGTCAAAGGGGAGCTGCCCTTTTGTTCAGATACAGGATACCTTACCAATTTTCTCTCAGTCTTCCTTCACCCTGCTTTGGCTCTCCTCTCTTTCTTATTGCCTCATGAGGCATGGATGGACCATTTCCAATTTACTGCTCACACCTCCAGGCTGTACGTAAGGGGCAAACAGAGAGCCAAGGCCAGTGAGAACAGGAGGGGGCCCTCCAGAGCCTCTGTCCGGCACTGCTCCAGTCCAGGTCTCAGCTCTTGTGGGCTGGAAGACCAAAGCTGTGAATCTCAGCCGCCTGTGAAATTAGGGCAGGGAAATTTATCTGCATGGTTATAGGCAAACTTCCCAGCATACAGTTTCCAGTAAAGACCTTGGCTGCATAAGGTCTAGGCAGGAGATCTGAGCCAGCTTGCTCTGGTTTGCCACAGGAATGATCCAGCAAGATTAGAGGCAATCAAAACCATGTAGTGCAGGTGAGAGAAGAAAACATCCAATCACATATGAAATAACTCATCTGGAAGGCATATCTTGTTGTGTGTTTTAAAATTAACGGCCATTTTACTGTTGCCATAGAAACACTGAGGAGCATTCACAACAGTTTGCTGTACAGTTAACAGACTGGTGAAACTCTGAATGTGGACCCCTGAATGAACTAAGACTTGCAGGTGCAATATTGTTTGATTTTTTTAAGTGGAATTGGAAAGTTGGTACAGTTCACAAAGCACAGGAACATGTAACTGGAGCAAGAGAGTGCATCCAGTAGAAAGAGTCCCAGCTGTGGTGTTAATAGGTCATTAGGATGGGGATAATTTATTACAAAGCTTTCCCTGGTGGTGCCTTGTCAGGGGAATAATTAAAGGGGTGTAATGCATATCAGCGGGGGCTCTGGAACATTCTGCTCTATAGCTTTTGTTTAATCCAAATTACTGCAATACTCTGCCTTGTGTCAACAAGACAGGATTCTCTAAGCAGTTTAAAAATGAGGTTGCTGCTCCAAAGAGAGAGCATCCAGGTGCAGACAAAGGCCCTGTGTGCCGGTGCTGAATCTTGCCTTGTCTACACAGCTGACTGTGCGTATGAGTGAGCACACCCATGACAGATATGGATGCTATGGATACACACCTGCTAAGGACTGGACTGAGATCCTCCAACCTTGTCACATCAGTTGCAGAACAGATGGTGAGCCATCATGGTTATTTCATATTCCAGTGCCTTGGAGAAAGACTATGAGCTGTCAATTTCTTTTTCTCAGCTTTGGACCAACAGATCCTTAAAAGTCACATTACTACTATTCTTTTAGTCTCATGGGAATCAACGAGATTGAGCTAAGTACATACACAGAGACTAATGAGATATAAAAGACTGATAACATGTAGACACTAATCAGAAATTCTTGTCTTGAATAGTTTAAGTAAACAGGAGCCTGAGTTTGAGGTAAATCAATGAGTAACACAAAAAAGACCCCAAATTTCTTTGTACCTATCCCAACATCCTTTCTTGCCAGAAAGGATGTCACTTGGGTGTGATCCAATGTGCAGGAAATGACTGTCCCAGCACACAGCTCCTTCTAGCCATAACTGTACATGCAGTTGATTATCAAGTTCACAGCAGGGCAATGGGGATCTGCAGTTCAGGCATCGTGACTTTTTAAGCTGCTTTAGCATGATTTCAGGCATTGATCTGATTATATCCTTCATGTCAGATGAGCACAAAAGGCAATAAAAAACCTTGGTGAGCAATTTATAATGGCAAAGCAGAGTTGAGAAGCCAAAACCACAAGTGTCATCTCTGTTAGACAGCAAGATAACAGAAGCTGCAACAAAACATTCTTATATAATGAAATTCTGTTTTCCTGATCTCACAAGTTTTTGAAAACACAACTTTTTCAGGCTTTCCACTGATAAGACTGAAGCTCTTTAGGGAAAGTAAGATAAATAAGCTGTCACTATTGCAAGCATATGTTTGATTACCAATTTTTTTCCAGAAAACTTCACATTTTATATCCACACTGACAAACTATTACACTTAAATAGGTCAAATGGCTGTATACATACAATTTACTGAGGGAGTTCCCTCACCATGTTGGAAACAAAAAAAAGCTGACCTATCTATGGAGGAAACAAGAATCCTGGGTTAACTTTCATAGTTAGAAAGAAAATTAAGTAATGAAGCTGTCATAGAGTTTCTCCAAACCATTTTTTATCTTAATCTTCCTGAAATACTAAATTACATGAGCTGCAGTAGCAGGCTCCCCAGACAAAACTGTGCCTTACCTTACATACAAACTAGAAATAAATTATAAATGGCTCTGTAAGGGAAAAATACAATTCTTCTCATCAAATCATTGAATGAACTGAAGAGAACATGTCTCCTATGGCTTATACAAACACTTAACAAGAGAAGGCTACTATTTGTCTTACTAAAGCAGTATCAAGTAATATTTGCGGCTATATTATGCATTATTTTTTGACAGGCAAGAAAGACAACTAGGGCTATTTAAACTAATAATGCAGAAAAATAAAGATGATCTTTAAAATCTAGACTCCAGGTGCAAATCGATATTGGATGGAGGATTTTGAGATCCAGATACTGAAATTGCACATGCTGAAATTTTGCAGCTCAAGCCCATTTCTGTGATAACAACAAGGGGCCCAAGGACTTAGCCCACTCTCAAAATGCCTGTGTTTGTGCTTTTTTTTCTTTCCAGATCTTTGAATGCAGAAAAAGACCAGCTCATGTACAGCGTGAAGGCTGCCTGCTCAAGCACTTCATGTATCAGATGCCCATTTAGGTTTGCAAATATTTTTTCCAAAAGTGCATCCTCCTGCTCTCATTGCAATCACAGGGAGGAGAAGGTGTTCAGAGTATTGTCTGAGTAGTGCTCAGCTGTGTCCAAAACTAAAAATCCTTTGAGGTCAAATTCAGAGATACATTGAGCACCAGCAGATCTGCTCACTTTCTCTAGAAGCTGCAGGAGCCCAGTGGATGGCTAGCATTTCATTTTATCCCAACAGCCATTATTCTAAAGTCTCTGGGAGAAATAAAGCTGTTAGCAGTTTGTCATCATTCCAGGCAGGCAAGAGGACAAAAATACTGAATCCAAATGGAATTGCTGGCAGAATTTCATGAGATAAAGTACAGCCTGTTACCTGTGCAAAATACCTATATAAATACCTCTGTTCTTGTGGGAGAAGAATTCTGAGCTCTTTAATGACCACAGATGGTAAAGGTCTCCTCTGAACGTATTTTGAATGATAATAGCTATAATAACTATAACAACTTTCAACAAAGTATCCCAAACACCCAGCTGAGCTCCTGCTAGAGAAATGACTGGGGGTAAAAGGGATGATTCAGAAGGTGAAATATTACTTTACATAGCATGTGGGTGTTGTCCTAAGCTTTTCATCCAAAGACTGACCTTGTTTAGTTTATGAGATCTGACAAGATCACAGCCCTCTGCTGCTAGGCTACAGCACCAAGCACTGCACTAATTCACAGGTGCCAAATCAGCCACTTCAGATGAAATATACTGATAATATTCAAGTTTATTATCAAGCCCTCAGCCTTTTCAGTCCATGCAAGTTAAATAGTGAAAGGAAAAATAAATCCAAGATACATATTGAAAATGCTACTGAAACAGCCCAAGGAAAAACATTTGTAAACAGCAATTTTAGTACTACTTAAAAGTCTTTTAAAAAAATCTGATTTACAGATCTAGCACACCTTGTCTCAAAGGACCTCATAAACATTATTTAAACCTCAAAACAAGCATTCCTGTAATATAGAGGTATAAGCACCTATTTTCTGTTTTACAGAGCCATGCCACACTTTAAGCAACAGATTGCACAGTCAGAGAGTAGCAGAGGAGAGGCTGTGACATTTTGATAATCTCTGCACACCTAGGAGAGGTCAGGATTATACTGTTATTCCTGTTCCATAAGTGGTGAAAACTATGAAGGTCCTTAGCAGAGGGTGCTATGGCTGCTATTTCCAAATTACTATGGAGGCAGACTGTGTGCCCACCTTGGTGCCACCATGCTGTGTGACGCCAGCAGGCTGTGGCCCTAGAGAAGGTGATGAGTCTGTGGTGGCTCTGGGCTGGCTGAGGAGTTTGGCAGGTTGCTGTGGTAGGTTGGCTGCTTCTGCCAAAAAGCTGGTTGTGGAGCTGCTGCATGCTTTCTTACAAATGGCAGAGTCTGGCTGTCATCATGGTATGAGGGGTTGTCTGCGCATAGGCAGCCTACTAATCTCATAAAAAAATTAGATTATCATCAGCTACTATGGCATAATTTCATGATTAAGGCTGTGCAAATAAGACACTTGATAGGGATGATTGGAACAGAGTGTCTTTAAAAGCCTGACTGAGCAGCTGGCTTTTTCAGCTGGGAAAGCTGCTTGGAGGCAGCTAGGCTCAATTTCTGCTGTGGGATTTGAGCAGGGGGCCTTGCAAAGGGCAGGGACATGTTGGGAGCAGTACTTTGGGTGCAGATTCCTCTCCTAGTGGCTTTGCTTCAACAGCTGCTAGCTCAGGAAGAGGGTTGTCTTTCCTCCCCACGGCTCTCCCTGCTTTCCTTATCCCACCTTGGGTATTTATGGTCCCAGGGAAAGGGAATCTGGGTACCAGAGCCACGAGGGACCCTAGCTCCCAGGGTAAGGAGGAGCCATTGTCTGCTCCCACCTTGCCTGTGGGAACCTCCTGGGGCAGCGTCAGGCAAGTTCCAGAACAGAGCTTGTGAAGGAGGGAGCAGGCCCAGCTCACTGAGCTGCAGCTAGCCCTGAGATTAGATGGGGCTGGCACCTAAAATCACAGCCTAAGGCCCCATGGGACTCTTCTTAAGTTATTTCATGTTTAGTTTTTTTTTTTTTTTTCTGTATTTCTTCCTCCAGGTGAAGCTATTTTTTTTGACTCAAATTTGCAAGCATTTTGCTGCAAGAGGAGCAGTCATCCAGCCCTCTGAATAATTACCCTTATATGCCTTACTTGCAAGGAGTACATCCCTGAGCAACTATTTGGTTGAAGAGAGCTATGTGAGATATATGCTGTGGAAAACCATTTTCAAGAGATGAAAATTTCTGATGGAAGCATAAAGCTCTGAAAGGAATGTACTTTTCCTGCACTGAGCATGCCTACAAAAATGCTAATGGAAAGTCTTTAACTACTTCTGTGTTAGTAGGGTAGGAACACCTTAACTGCAATAATAACTAGGTGATTCTGAAAGAACAAATCAGCCCTGCAACAAGCCATGCCCTAGGTTTGTAACATTGTTTGTTACAGTTGTACAAAAAGCAATTTGTACTGAGAAATTAAGAGAAAAAGAACTCTGTGCAATCTGCAAATAGATGTGTTTCTACTCTCTCATTTTGTGGCTTTTTTGCCTCTTGGTGAATGTTTATTATATATGTAACTAGCATAAAAGAAAGATGCAAACTGCAGTTAAATACAGTTGTAAGTTATACCTTTCTGGAAAAGATTTTAGCTTCTGGCATAAGAGAAATCTGTATAAATCAGGAAAGAGACAGGCAATTAAGTGCAGTTATATAGTTGCTCTTATTCAAGTTTCTTTACTTCTACATTAACCTGCTATTTTCTTCTTGCTAACAATGAGGAAAACAATTCACATCAGGACTGTGCCATTTGTAATCTGTGAGTACTCAGTTTAAAAAGGATAGTTTATCTAGCAATTTTCACCTTCTTTTTCACAAATCAAACCACAAGCATTTCTGAGGAAAACCATGGAGAACTTTTTTTTTTTTTTTTTTTTTTTTTTTTTGTGTGTGTGTGTGTGAGAGAGAGAGAGAGAGAGAGAGAGAAAGAGAGAGAGTCTTGCCCTCTAGATGTTTTGTTAGCACTCTGAATGTCAGGTGTGTTTTGGTGACACATGGTGGTCCAAGGATATGTCTGTTCCATTTTGAATGATCACAAAATTGAAGTATTGACCCTGGGTCTCGATTCACTTGTATGAGTTAACTTAATGTATTGTGTCCATGCAAATGCTTACTATGAATTTTCTTTTCTGATAATACTGATAAATGAATGGAAAACAAATTAAGCCAAACTAATTCATGCTTTTATTCAAACAAATACTCAGGTAACATATTTTAGCAAATGACTTAACAGTAAACTAAGCATATTCATAGGGACTAATATTTGTAGATTTTCCTTTTGGCCTACAAAGTGCACATAGCACTACAGGTACTCTGCGAGTAACCAACTAGGACATGTATTAGATGTACTGAAATAAAGTAGAGTTGCAATCATACTGCTTCCATCAGCTGCTACAGTAACAAGTTGTTTACATAAAGGGAGGAAATGTTTCAAAGCCATTTCCTCTCACACCAGCACTGAGAGGACCAAACTTATTCTGTAGTACTGAAATAGGTCAGCCAGTTCAGCAGACTGAAATAGCCCAGTATTTTGATTCGCATCTGATCCTGACCTTTCACGTCTCCCTAATTCAAGCAAGCCAATGTGAATCCATCAATTTACACTCTGTTGAAGAAGAGCAGATTTGAGCACAGAGTTATTACAGAAGAAATACAGAAACAGATCTTCTTTTTCTGGGGGATGGGATTTTGGTTTGTTTTTTCTCAGTGAGGACCAAACACTCTCATAATTTCAAGCATTTCTTTGCTGTGGCTTTATCCTGGGGGATTGCCTTAGCCTTATCTTTGCATTTTGTTAATCAGGCTTTCACACAAGCACTTGCCTAGCATTTGGGAGGTCAGTGTTCAAGGTGTTACTTTTCCACTGACTTACTGTGTCCTGCTGAGCAAGTCACTTAGTCTGATTTCTCCCACCACCCCAACTTCGCAAGCTCAGTTAATTTCTATACATTTCACTTTGCAAATTCATGCTCGTGGTCTTATCCAACCTGTTTATTCAGATACCTCCTTGTTTCATTCTCTGAAATGTAAGCTCACACAGAGGTAGGCATTTGACATGGAAATCTTCCATTTGCTCTGTGAAAACTTTTCTAAATTGGGAGCCACAAGAAATATGGTGTTAGAAATAGCCAAGTCCCTGTATTATAAGTGATGTTCTCTTCCTTAGCTATAAGATACTGTGCATATAGTGCATCCCATTCTTTTCCTTTTGTGATTTTTCTTCTGCATGTGTTACCAATTGTTCCATTTCTGCATGCATTATCACAATTTTTCATTTATGTTTAAAAGAAAAAAAAAGATTTTTAGAAGCAAATCTTTTGCTTTGTCTTTCTTGCACTTTTTAAAGCCCCTATTTCTAACAAAACAATATACTCTGCACTGAAAGGTCTTCCACTTGAAGCATTTGGATAAGCTCTATTAATGTTACCTGGAATACTTTTTCTATTACCATTTAACTTGGCCAATTTTAAGTGTTTCCTCTCTCAGTCAAACAGGTTTAATCTTCTCCAGTTTTCACAGAATGACAGAATGACAGAATCACAGAACGGTTGAGGTTGGAAGGGACCTCTAGAGATCATCTAGTCCAGCCCCCCGGCTCAGGCAGGGTCACTTGTTTCATGTTAGACAGGGTTGCATCCAGGCGGGCTTTGAATATCTCCAGAGAAGGAAACTCCACAACCTCTCTGGGCAACCTATTTCAGTGCTCTGTCACTCTCACAGTGAAGAAATTCCTCCTCACATTCAGGTGGAACTTCCTGTGTTTCAGTTTGTGCCCATTGCCTCTTGTCCTGTTGCTTCGCACTACTGAAAAGAGTTTAGCTGCATCCCCTTGACAATCTCCATTAAGATATTTGTAGACATTGGTAAGATCCCCTCTCAGACTTCTCTTCTCCAGGCTCTACAGGCCCAGCTCTCACAGCCTTTCCTCATAGAGGAGATGCTCCCCTTCATAGCCCTAAGTCTAATGAAAGTCTAAAGAAAGTCCTTCATTTCATTACATTCCTGGCTGCAGCATGCTCTTTTTGTATGATAATTTAAAAGGAAATATTTCCATCAAGTGTCTGTGTCCAAATACTTTTATTTTTATTATTATTTTTTCACAATCCAAACTTCATTCTTCTTTTGTAAGATTGTAGGCTAAGATATGATATGGCCCAGATTCATTTTCATTTATTTCACTAGTAGTGTGACTCCTAACTGAATGTAGGTCTTGCTTTTACATATTGCATTTCCTCTTACCTTTTTGTTTCATGAATACCTTTGCATTCTCTTGATTTCTCTGCATTGCTAGTCATTTCTCATTCATTTCTCAGTCTTATGGCCACTCCCAGTATAACCCCTAAGAACCAACAGTGCTTATAGTATTGGAGATCAAAAAAGTTGAGATGAAATCACCTCTGCAGCATACGAGGAACAGATCTTCACCTGACACAGCTGTGTTTTGGCCCGCCTGTGTGAGCAGTGCGAGAGCGCATTAAAAACACTGAACAGGCTGCAGACTGAAAGGTCTGGCAGTTCTGTGCTTTCTGAATCTCAGCTGCCTGGCAAGATTTAAGCAGTCACTGCCAAGGTTGCAGAAAGATTCAGGACAGCTAAACCCCTCCAATTCAGCACAGAGAGTGCTGGCAGTTGGCATTGCCCTGGCTCTTTTGCCAGCCTCCATGGAGAGTGTTTGTCATGTGCAGAGTCTGGGCCCTTCTTGACTCCTGGGGCAGCATGTTAGGGGTGCTGGGGCCCTGCAATGGAGGAAAGGGCAGCCAAGGAGCTTGCTCAGATTTAATCTGATTCAGCAACTTAATGGAAAGTAATGTTAATTAAAGAAAATTCATTCCTGTTTAGGTTGAATCCAATGGTAGTTAAAATGCAGAATTCTAGGGGTACACTGGCATTTCCCATTCTCTCTTGCTCATGGGCAGAAACCACCTACATATTTACAACTGCCAGCTCCCTCCTGCTGCCTAATGGCATGAAGGCGAAGATTTGTCAGTCTCTGGGGACCAACCGTATGAAATTGTTCTCTTGGCTCAGGCATTTGCAGAGGGTGCACGCAGGAGAGCTACATGGCTGAGCTGTGCACGGGGAAGCCAGCTGGTATTGCGATGGCTGCCCTGACAGTCAGGGAAGAGTGCTGTTATTGCTGTTTCCCAGGAAATGATCTGTCAGAGAGAACAACTCCCTGGTCACTCGGAGCGAACGACTGTCCCCACATGCACATAGCCAGGCACACCTTAATAGCCCACTTCAAGGGAGGTACAAGGAGCTACAGCAAACCATAACTAGTCATTCCTCCTAGGAGTGCGAGGGTGAAGGGGGGAGAAGTCAAAGGCTTTGAAAGAGTTTTTCCTTTCCCTTCTGATCGACTATGATATGCTAACCTTGATTACAGCACTAGGAAAGGTAATGTAGAGGATCCCTGTGTGCAGAAACCCTCAAACTTTCCCAGTCATGTTCTCTTTGAGCCCTGGTCTCCAGCCATGCCTATTCTGGCCTCATTTTCTTCTTGTTCACCCCATGCCTTTGGGCTCAAATTAAATGTTTTCTCTTCATGCTACTGTGAGAACATGACTTTCAGGAATGGTATGAGGGAGGGAAGAGGCAGAGGCAGGACACGACTCTCCTGCAGCTTCTCCAGCCCCACTGTGCTTCATTCGACCTCTCTCCTGCCTATGAGGAAGGGTGCCAGAGTTAGGGACCTCGATGCTGACCCAGAGAAAAGAACAGCCAGCAGTGGGGAGGGATGGAGAGCACCCTGGTAGGGAAGGCAGGCTTTGCAATATATTCTGACAAGAAGGGGAAAATGTCTTACTAGGCCATGTACACTGCTCTCCTTATGAAGCTCAGATGGATGGCAGAGTAGTTTTGAAGCAATAGACAAGCCCTTTTGAGCAGAGCTCAATGGAGATAGTGGTAGAGTCACAAGCTCCGGGGCCCACAGGGCGCAGAGGTAATGCTGGGCCTGGTACCACACTGGGGCTGAGCAACCAGCCTGGGGTGGAGGTGTTCCACCTCAGGAAATATGCAGGAGTCACTTCTCTGCAGGGGAAAGGGAGGCATCCCTTGGGCAGGGCAACTGGTAAAGGTGATGCAAACCCACCCAAATTATGGACTCAGCTAAAACTGAAGAACCAGCTGGGTGAGGCATCAGGAGGCCATTGATGCCAAAATGTGTTGTACCATTAGAGCATCTCCACTGCAGGAGACCTAGGATTAAACCTTGTTGCATTCTGAGAAGAAGGTCTTAGACAGGGCATTTATTACCAGGATACTGGATTTTCCTGCTATCTTGTGCCCTTCCTCCCCATTGCCGCCTCCAGTACAGCCACTCATTTCAGGCCCATAGTTGCTGTGCTATCCAGGCTGTGAGGACTCATTATCAGGGTAGCAAGGTGAAGCGATGCTGTTCTGTCAAGCAGAGAGCCAGGGACAGCAGTGCTCAAATTTTTCCCTGAGGTACTTAAACTCTGCCCCCCTTGCAGCCTGCCAGGAGAGATTTGGATGCAAATACAGGTGTATTCACAGAACAAACCTCTCCTCTCTCCTGCACAGATTGTAGCTTAATCAATACAGTCTAAAAGCAGACCACCTACAGTTGCTTTCTGGGCTGATGGTTTTTGCAAGAAGCAGAAAAGCTCAATATTACAAACTCTGTGGCCCTGGAGCCTTGTTTGTGCCTGGCACCCACCATTGCTACAGCCTGAGAGGGGAAAGGGGAAAAAAAAAAAAAAAAAAAAAAAAAAAAAAAAAAAAAACCAAGTGCAGACCAGGTGGTAAAGCTAGGTCTGCTGAAAGAAATGAACACAGATGGCAGACAATGCAATTAAAAGTACTACAGGGCTTTCTCCTCATCCGGGGCACAGTTTGAAACAGAAGTAACACTCGTGGCCTGTCCTTGGCTTCTTACCAAGAAAAGATTTATTACTGAAGGAGTCATAGCCATGGACATCTGAGAGCTCCCATGCTTTAGGCTTCATGTGTCAACTTCCAGCCACTTCTAATCAGAATCTCATTTATGGTGCAAGTTTTTGTTGTTGTTGTTGTTGTTGTTGTTAGGCTACTCCTGGTATTCCTTTAGTTTTGCTCAACCTTTAACTCTCCCTTTCCAAGTTGCATATTTCTTTGGAAAATATTCTGCCAGCACAAACACAAAAAGACTTGCAACTCGGATAGAAGTTTTTAATTGTATCTTAGATGTATCTTGCTTGCAGCCTTCTCTGTCTTGTACTGACAGCCACTTTCCCCTTCATGCTACCTTCAACAGATAAATAAAGTAGACTTGCTCTTGCCCGTTTGCTGACAGCTCTACTGTGGCTGCAAGTGCCTGCAAATTCAGTATTATGAAGTGCATTATCAAACCGCCTTTGCCACAGAGTTAGCTGGGTATGGTGAGGAAGGTTGTGCCCTCTAGCTAACCATTTCCCAGAATGCTCCTCAATTTTTTTTGAGCAATGTTTCTACCATCATTCTACAGGGTAAGAAAACGATTAAAATGTACAAAACTATGTCTTCAGTACTTTGAAAAATCCCTGTGCAGTCAGTGGGTGGGTGTGGGAGAGGGAGTGATTGATGCAAAATGTCCCCTCTCCCCAGGAAATCTTTCTCCCCCACACCCGTAATCCTACTACTTTGTACTTATATAACTTTGTCATCTTATATAGTGCGTATGCAACTGATCTGCCACCAGAAGGAAACTCAGCCAGAAGTTGGAGCAAGTGACTGAGAGTCTGGGGCCCTGACTCCTGCTATGGGCATGCTATGGGCTTTGGTTTTATTGCTTCACAGCAGACACCACTGACTTTGCATTGCCTGCTGAATGGATGTGAAACGAAATTTATGTTCATGTGCTTTGAGATTCTTTGATGAAAAAATATTAATTAATTAATAGAATCTTCTTTCAGTTACCTAATTCAACTCCCATGCAAGGGCGCAGTATGCTGTTCTGCAAGCAAAATGAAAGCATAGTTGCTCTGGCAGTTCTCCTAGGAGTAAGGGCTGCAGTCTGGAGAGCTGAGAGGATGCAGAGCTGCCCTGGCCTTGCATGTTGCCAGACTGCACTGGGACCAGGTAGCTCTGCTGCCTGTGGGATGAGCTTGTGAAAGATGGGTAATTTTAGGAAGAAGAAATTAGGCAATATTGACAAAAAGTTTTATTCAGTACCCAAACTCCATAGCTTTTCCTGTACTTCTAGAGCAGCAATAGGAATGCTAAACCACTGGAAGCAATGCCACATTCCTGAAATATGAGTAGCTAATCCATCATTGGTATCCTGCTGGAGCACACAAGGGGCCATGGGGCAGGGAATGAGCATACATGGAGTTCCCGTGCAACAAATCAGAACTGGAAGAGAGAATTAATTCTTGCCTGCTGTACGATGTCAGTATAACACCACTGAATTAATCCCTTGAGCTTTAATATTCAACCTTTGATATTCCCATACATTAAATCTGGAGAAATGTCTCCTGAGGCAGGAGTAGGGGTTTGTGTTCCTGCAATCATCAGGTGAGGTAGCTCTGTTTTACTCACTTAGCAGGAACAAGTATCATTAGGTTTAACTGGTGATCAATATGTCATTTCAACTAATGTGAGAGTTTATCAGAAAAGAGCACATTGGATTTGCTGGAAGTGACACCAAGAATGGAAATATTTCAAGAATCCTTAAAATAAGTTGATGAGTGAGGCTCACAGGCCAGGCTTATCCTGGTGGCACAGGAGGGACATGTGTATATGCAAGATCCTAGTGAAGCGCCAGACAGGGGGGCTCTCAATCCCCTTCTGCAATTGCTCAGCAAACTCATGTCTCAGTTTTCCAGTTCCCTTTTTGATTCAGTAGGATTTCTTACTCTGAAATATGTACTGTTCATCTGCCCTAAACCCTTTGAAGCTAACCCCTCACTGCCAAAAAATACCACATCTCTACAGACTCAGGCTGTTTTATCAGAAGGTACTCTCCAGACTAGCTCCCTGCTTCGTTACAGCCATGTGTTGCCCCTTCTCTGCATGCAAGGCAGATGCTGCACATTAGGACCTCTGGGAGGGCACTGGGGCAGCTACATGTTGACTATATGGGGACGCTTGCCTCCAAAAGCTCTGTTGCAGGATTACAGTGAATGACTGCATGGCTGATGTGTCACATTGTAATGTTCAGTATGTGCTTTAGTGTGTCTGTTTATTTCTGGTTTTAGGTTCATAAGTGCCATCCCTTTTCCTTTCTTTTCCTCTGTCCCCAACAGAACCTTGGGTTTGGTCTTTAGGTGCAGGATCTCTTTAAACTACTTTTTTGTCACCTAATGCATAAGAGCACTCAGTAGGAACTTGCATGGCATAAAAAACATGATTACTAAAATATACATGTTTTATAAATTCTTTTTAATTTCTTTTTCCTAAAGCTTTACTCTCTAGTTAGATGTTGGATTGCAATGGTATCCAACTTACAGGTATACCTATCTCAAGCAAAGAAGGCAACAAATCTTCGGATCAGGAGCTAAAAGAGAAAAGGTGGAATGTAAAAATAAATAAATAAATAAATAAATGATAGTTTAGTTGTGGAAGCCACATAGTTCTTAAGTAAGGGCCATTGAGCTGTATTAGTCTTGCTGAGACTTTGTCTTTTGCTAGTTCTCACAAGGTACTTCCCATAGCAGCTTTGGGAACAAGCACAAGCTGGAGGAACCACCTTCCAACTCTGGCTTCCAAAGGAGAATTCAGAGCTGGATATGCATAGCTGCCTTGCTGGCCAATATCCTGTAAGCGAAACAGAATAGCAGTAAAACAGAATTAGATCTAATTAAATAGGACAGAATATAGCCTTTGAGTCTGGTACATTTTGATTAGAAGGGTCCCTTTGGCTGACATAGCTGAGCAGCCAAGATTAACAGGTTTGACTCCCAATGCCTGCAGGCTGGGCCTGGCTCTTCAGGAAGAGTGCTGGCACTGGCATCTGTCTGCTGTGCTGGGCCTCTGGAGACTGGTTTGATGATCCTCAGAGCACAGTGAAAGCTCGTATTTGCATCCCAGCATTTGCTGATTCAAAGAGAAATCCCCAAACACTGAGACAGTTGTAGGTTAGTAAAAGGTTGTTTGACCATCACACACACAAAAAGTGCTTGTAATATTGTCCTTTAGAGCTATAGATATGCCTATATGCTTGTGCAGTGGGTGTATATCTCTGGAGATCTTCAAGGCCCGCCTGGATGCAACCCTGTCTAACATGCTCTAGGTGACCCTGCTGAGCAGGGAGGTTGGACTAGATGATCTCCAGAGGTCCCTTCCAACCTTACTGATTCTATGATTCTATGATTCTGTAGTGTGGACATATTCACACTTCTTGCATCCCCAAACTTATTTCAGCTGAACTATCTTAAATAGCCTGTGAGTATATTCAATACTTAAGCATTCTTTCTTCATTTTCAAGACCCATACATTCAAAATAGAGCTGTTCTAACACATAGCATTTAAGTTGAGAGTGACTTCAAAACCAGGATTCTGTGCTGAGATGCAGCTACATCATAGGTTTGGAGCTGGAAGTATAGCACTCACACATACTGCCTGACTTACTTCATCCTGAACCACAGATTCCAGCTGCTCTCACAAGCTTTCTGCTAATACTGAGTGAAAATCGCGTTTTCGTGATGTTTCAAATATCTCTACACAAAAAAAGAAAGTTGGTAGTCTTTTGATTTTGCATGAGAAATGGAGATAGTTTTGTAAAAATCTATTTAGAAACTTTGAATTATAGCAAGCTACCCTCCAAAATATAAACCCTCCAGATCCATCTTCCCCATATTTATTAAACTGTATCATAACTACAATGCGCCAGGCTGTCACACACTAAAACGGAGAGTGCAGTACCTTGCACTCGATCATTGTCCCTCACCATTGGAGTCCCCTGCCGAAGGGAGTCACAGGCCATCTGGACCTCTCTGGCAGATGCAACCTGCACTTGTCCTTCATCAGCAGATGTCAACAGCAACCAGCATGCTTTCAGACCACCAGGCTTACATTCCCAAGGAGCCAGAAGGTTCCTACCTAATGAGAAATAAGTCTTTATTCCCTTGGACCTAATATTCAGAGATATGTCCATAAATTGAGTTCAAAAAATGCTGAGCTACAAAGAAGAAACTGCAGACACAAGACACTCACTTGTCACTGCAGTCACATTTTTTTGATGTTAGGCAACTTGTTTTTCTCTGAGAGGTGGGACCCCCAAGTCAGGTCACATGTTGTAAGAAATCCTAGCCAGGGATCTGGCAGTCCCACTCACACTGACAGCATGTACAGGTGGCAGCTCTCTGCTGAAGTCATACTAACACAGTATTTTTAACATGACTTGAGAGAACTGCTAGCTCCTCTGCTGCTGGAAAAGGGGCTATTTTTAGCAATTAGCTGTATTCAAATGTTCCTTTCATGATTTGCACAGACAGCAAATGGCTTGCTAGATCACCAGAAAGAATCAGATATTTCTGTGGATAAGAGCTGCATTTATCATTTTTAACACAGACAGAAATCTTCATGCTTTGGAGTAGAAGCTGATCCTTACCTGAGGTCAAGAAGGAATGTAATCTTGGGGCATCCTATTAATGTTTATTACTCCCATCACAAAGAGAGCTTGATAATTCACTTATCTTGCCTAGACTGTAATAGCACTTTGCATTATTATAGCTCCTTTCAGTTCCCAATCTCAAAACTTCCCCTGAAACATTCCACAGGCAGAGAAAGTGCTTGAGCAGATGGATATAATCTCTTCCCATCTGGTAAGTCCTTTTAGTCAAACCTAGCCCTCTGTAAAATCCACTTGTGCTTTGCAGTATGTGGTGTTTGGTGCATTACAATACACTATCTAGTGTCATTAATAATAACCAATTAACATTCCTGGCATGCACAGAGGTACGCTTGAGAGGAGTTCCTGAGGAGGCTCATGACTGCAGTATTGGCTCCAGTCTCAGATTAACACATCAGACTTTGACACAAGGTTTGGTGCTGTAGCGAGAGGAATGCAGTGGCAGGCGGACCCTGTGTTTCACTTGCAGTATTCAATGCTTTCCCTTGTTCTTGTAGGTGAAAGACAGAGGAAGGGGCTGACAATAATTACTGGGCTTTTTACACATCAGGTTACAATTTCTTCGCTTGTGCAGAAGGTAAACTTACCCATATATTTGCAGCAGCGGATGTCTGTGTAGACTGTGCCGTGGACTCCTTCATGAGTGTGCCAGAGGACTGGGAGAGCATCTACCACTGCAAGATGCTGATAGAGAACAGAGCAGGGGCAGCTGGCATTGTCACTTCTCAGAGCTCTGTGTGTCATATAATACACACAACTTCACTAAAATTAACACTGATTTCTTAAACAAGGCTGGCATTAGCCATCAGGCTGCCATGGGATGGCAGAAGGTGGCTGTAAGCTAGTTAGCACATAGATTGCACTGTTACATGAACAGTGTCTCAGACGGCCCTGATTCTGCAAATATTTAAAATGCTATTGTGCAATGCATATGCTAAAGCTTTAAGTATGCACTTCAGTCAAGGGGCTTAAGCACAGACACAGAACTGAACCAAGTGTTCAACAGATTTGTTGTAGTAAGTCCTCCATTTGCTTTGCAGGGTCTGACCTTCAGTATTGTAAATCAATCTTAAAATGTCTCTTGATATGTAAGGTTGCGGAATTATTTTCCTGGGGAAAAATGCAAACCATTGATTGCATGCAATCATCATGGTTCCCTGATTTCTGGACAGGAGTGAGCCACAGGCATGCTAGCTTCAGCAGTTCACTGAATGGTTCACGTGGTTGCCAGACATAGCCCTCAGCTTGGTCAGGGCCCTACAAAGCAGCCTGGAAGGAAAAAGCTCCCTTCAGGTGCAAAATCACCTTTGCAATTAGATAGCAGAGCCAAGAGAAATCCTTTCTATGTATGGAGGGTAAGGGAGACATGCTCTACTTTTTCCTTCTCTTGACAAGGGTTTGTGTGAGCCAAGATTTCTGCTGCAAGCCAATGTGAAAACTTTAACGCCTGACATTAAACATTCCTTTTCAAAGCTGTACTCAAATGAAAAATTCAATTAGAGCCTTTTGCATGGGAAGAAAAAAAGTCTATTAGCCAAAGCAGTCACATTTCCTTTTGACAGAAAGCTAGTGTTTCCAAGAGTCTGAGATAAAGGCTAATAGGCAGTAATCAAAGAGCAGAGGAAGTGGCCCTTATGTAATGCCTCTCCCATCTGTTTGGCACAAGTTCATTTGATCTTTGCCATGAAGCAATGGAATCCAGCTTCAGAGCACAAAAAAACCTCTTGCAACAAATAACTGTTGTGTCCACACCACAACTTTCTGACTGGGCTCAAGGGTACACTTCACCACTGCTGGGCTACATTCAGATGTAGAGTTTGGATTGGCCTACTATAAAACTAGTCACCAGCCATAATGTTTGATCTCAGAGGCGGTCCTAGAGCCAGAACCCTAAATTCAGTTTTATTTCTAAGTCATGGAGAAAGTGTCATCTGCATCCCAGCTCAGGAACTTAGATTGTCCTTTGTCCACCTTTCTCTTTTCTTTTTGTTCCTATTTGGTTTGTTTTTTCTCTTCCTACTTCTCCTCCTACTTACCTCTTCCTATTTCTTTCTGTTCTTATTCCTCCACTATGTCTTATTGCCAGTACTAAAATATCTGTTTCTAGAAGTCTGAGATGGCAATCTCTTAATCCAAAAAGTGTTGTATCTAACACAGGGGAATGGTGTATTAGACCTGAGTTTTCCTGGACAAGATTAACTACACGGAGGACTAGAATGTATTGTTAAGTGCCAGAGGCAATGCTGTGAGTATGTTTGTTATGTGCAAATAGGTAAAGTCCAAACCATACCATCTGCAGGTAGTGCATCACTGGATCAGGTTCACAAAGTGACTGCACTTTTTGAGCTAAATAGGCTCTCCAGTCTGTGTGGGTGCACAGAAACATTTTAGTGCAACTCAGTGCCCTGTTGGCTGGAGGAGAGTTCAGACAACAGCTGCCCTCTTATCTCAATAGACAGTGAACACTGAGGGATGTGGGGGCAGGAGATGGGAGTTTATCACCACTATCCTTCACTCCTTCAAGCCTGGCAGACACCTGTTCTTGAGTCGGGCAAGGTATTATTACCCTTTCTTTGCCATCTGACTGTAGTGCCACCCAGCAAAAGCCACCTTTAAAAGCATTTTGTTGGTTTGATCCAGAGGTGCATACATAAAAGCAGCCTCTCCCAGAGCTCTGACTTGATATGAAACTGGTGTGTGTATCCTAGCCTCAGATCTTCCGCGCTATGCATATGTAAAAAGCAGCACAGGGAGGACACAAACATGCAGTCAAGGTATGCTGAAATGCAGAAGGGGCAAAGCCAGCCACTTGTGCACCAGCCACTATGGCTTTATGAGGTGGCAGGAGGTGCTGGCTCCCTGTGAGGAGTGCAACTGTAGTCTTGGTGTAATGGGTTCAGAAAATGAGGTCCAAAAATGGCAGTGACCAGAGGATGAATCTGGCACATGGGCCCATAGTGGCGCAGCACAGGACATTCATCAAACAAGCTGTGTGCTAGAAGGCAGCACCCACTGTCAGCAGCATCCAGGCTCCACGCACACGTAACAGGAAAGCTCAAGGTGCTTCTCCATGCTGCCTGCATGCTTTTAGAGTGGAACAGGGATGGCCCTGTGGCTTTGAAGGTTGCCTCCTCAAGCAGTTTGAAGGAGCAGCCCTCACCCCCCTACTCGTGAGTCTGTAGAGAGGAACAGGCCATGCCAGCTCCACTCAGGGAGAACATGAGCAGCTAGAGATCTTTTATGTCTGCGATTAAGAACTGGGGCAACACAGACCTCAGGGAAGGGGAGAGCTGAAACTGCTAGTGGCTTCTGATTTGCAGCCACTGCCAGACCACAGTCCTGTTCTCTTTGGTCTCCCCTGCTCAGAAAGATGGGTTTAAATTCCTCACTGAGGTGCCATAGGAATTCCTGAATTTCATATGACTCCTATTTTTTTTTACTGAGAGAAGTCAGAGGAACTCGAAGAGGCTGAAAAATACTTTCCCCAAGAATAGGGAGTTTCTGCATCTTCTTTAAAAACAGATTACTTCCATTCCTTGTAAAGCAAGCTGAATAAATGACCTCCAATGAGCCTCCCTCCTCATCCATCAGTGGGACACCCAAGCACCTGAAGCCTCTGGAGTTACATCAGGTAGCCTAGTTCCTTCAGGCTACAATGCTTTTGTTGTGAGTTCAGGTAATTAATTTATTGTTTTGAATACCCACTGGATTTTTTTTCTATACTTCCTTAGAGGAAATATTGATTTGCCTCAGTCAAGGGTAAAAAATCTGATGCTTCATCCTCTGGGACTGCATGCTCTTTGAAAAGAGACAAGCTGGTGTTTGTGTCTTTCCTCTGCAAGAAGAAAAGATTGAACACAATCTGAAATACAGCACGAGACAGGCTTTGCCGAGAAAGTCAGTGCAAATCAGAGGGCCATTCAGAACAGCTGAAACCACCATGAAGGGAATGGAAGATAAATGGTTGTGATTTCCGCTTCCCTTCAGAAAGCAGTCACCTTTTTGGATGTGCTTTCTGTCCTTACCTTAAAAAAAAAAAAAAAAAAAAAGAAAGAAAGAAAGAAAGAAAAAAAGGAAAAAAAGAGTATTTTGCATAGTTCTTTATCAGATGCCATACAAGGCATATTCTGAGACTGGAAACTAAGGCATCTATATCTACAGTCCCTGAACTTGATGGCTGTTCTGCAATGTAGTGTAGTGTAAACAGGATCTTGTACTGGATCCCTTTCATAGAATCTGATCTTGCAAAATGATGAGTAGCCTCAAATTGTATCAAGCTCCGTGAATGTGCTGAGTGCTTGGCAAGATATTACCCCTACTCTTTATGTTCTTTCATCTAGTTTATGACTCTTTCTCCCTGACAAACAAATGCCATATTGCCCCATTGGTTCTCTATCAGGAACACAAGAATTACCACTCCTTTAAAAAAAGGTGGAAATGATCACTTCTTTCCATGTGTTGCTAATGGACTTGATAATGGAATCACATAATGGTTTAGGTGCAAAGGGCTCACTGCAGGCCTCTATTGAATTGAATCCAGGCAGGATCTCCAAGGATGGAGGTTCCTCAACCTCTTCAGACACCTATTCCAGTGCTGTATTACCATCACAGTAACATTTACTTCCCAATATGAAGTCTAAATTTCTCATATGTCAAATTGTGTCCACTGCCTTTTATCCTTCAACTGCACACCTCTGTGAAGGTCTCTGTGACTTTGCAGTGCAACAAGAAATTAGTAGAATTACAGTCACATAGAAACAAAAAGATGGGCCTGAGCTGCACAGTTCATACCCAGATTTACAGATGTTTCAGAGCGATAGGGAAATCAGACTGAGCTACTCGTTCAGATCCATTTTAAGTGAAGAAGTTCACATACAGAAATCATATTTGATCTGAGATACAGACATCCTTCAGAGTCTAGCACAGATAAAAGAATTCAGAGCAGATGCATTCAGATCAGATCGGTCACTAACAAGGGACAGGGGAAACTCCTCTCCAAACAAGTTCCCAAATAAACTGTTTGATTTTCTTTTTTTCTTTCTTTTTTTTTTTTAAATCATGCCACTGCCCCAACACTTTATAGTTGTCACATTTAAGATGACTATTTGTCCTTCCAGATAGACATGACGACTGACTTAAATGTTGATCCCCTCAAGAATGTGAATTCCCTTAAAAATGGTTGGTATAATAGGTGAAAACCAAAGACAGAGTAAAAGGTTGCAATTCTCTCAGTATGTTCAGATGTTAATGTTCACTCTGAATTTGGCTCAAAATATTGGTTAGCTGATAGTAATGACAGCAGTGTGGGATCAAAGGGATAATATGTGCAAAAGAGGAAACTTTAAAGATGTCTGAGAGGTCTCTTGGGAACTGCACTCTCAATATAACTGTATGGATGCTTAAGTCTGAAAATAAAAGAATTTTTAAGTCTGAAAATAAAAGAACGTGTTGGGCTTCAGGCTTAACAATCCAGCCAGATGTATGAAGTGTGTATTTAACTCTAGCCATGTGCATAAAACTCATGTACATGGCTTGAGTTTATAAAGTTTCTGTGATTTTGTGATTCTGTGACAACAAATTAGCAGCTACAAACACAGCACAAAAAAATGGAAGGCCATAGGATTCCAGAGTCTCTCGTGGAGGTCATTGCTTTCTCAGCCCATTAATGAAACCAAGGGTTAGCGTCTCTCCGTTGCTCCCTGAAACTAGCTGGTCCCCATAAAGTGACACTGCAAAGGAGGCCACAGATGCTTTCCAAAAGTGGTTTCTGCAGTGTAACACTAGACTGCAGGGTGAGGCTGGTACAGCAGGTGCTATGGCACGGGGCAGCTGCGAATAGCCAGGCGGCCCAGCCAGCTCTCCCCCTGCAACACACACACCAGAGCTAGCTCTTGCTCAGACACAGTAAAAACTAAGAATATAAATAAGCCCGCAGGAGCAAACCTGGGCTTCTTTCACCCACCCCGCCGAGAGATCACTGCTGCGAAAGCTGGTCTCCTACCGCCCTCATGCAGGTCCTCTCTGGGTAAGCAGGACTGCAGTTTCCAGGACTACTAATCAACTGAGAAGTTCACTTTAGAGACAGAGAGATGAATCTTTACTTAAAACTAGTATACTCCTCTGAATTGTACTGTCCGTGGCCAGAATGATATATGTCTCATTATTGCTTTCTCTAGTTTATGCCGTATATTATCACTGTCCTCCAAGACTGAACTCTCTGATATACTTTATGTACAGTTTGACTAAAATTAATGTCATTGTACCGGTTTTCCTTTAATTATAACAGCATTGAACAGCATGCCTATGTCAACATTGCTCTTTGAACTGAGGAGAACAGAGATTGGGACTCCTGGCTTCTACTTCCACCCTCCTCTCTCTCTGTGATCATTACAAAGCAAATTGTTTAAATAAGATCTTTAGAATTAAGCCCCTAAATAAATACTAAACACCTAAATTAGTGACTGTATTTTCTTTTTCAGATTTCTGAATATCTCTCATGCCCTTAGAAAAGTTCTCTTTTACTTGTATGTGAATTTAGGACAAAGAATCCAAACAGCCTTTAAGCAACCCTCCATCGATCATTAGTCACAATGAAAGATTTGAGCTTCCTATCAGGCATATACAATTTAAAAGAAGACTGTCAAGATAAAATCCATGCTTGAAGATATTTATTGACTTGAATTTCTGTCACTCTGAAAACACTTTAAAAAGCAAACTTCATCAGATAAATGCTGCTCCCTGTTGTAGAATTTAATACAGGCAGCTCACAGCTTTGTGAAGCCAGCTGATTCCAGCACAGCCAGCTTGGCTTTTTACCAAGCTATGGCCCAAGTGGGAATATTTAGCTCTTCTAAGTGTTATAAGTAAAATTGAGCTCTTAGCTAAACCCTGCGTCCTGCAAGCAGGAAGCATCTTACAGAATTTTGACAAATGAGAAAAAGTGAACTCCTAAGTTTCTGGGCTCAGCTTGAGTCACGTTTCAAAACAACTGAGAGTGAAATAGCCTGTTGGGAGTGTAATGGATACAGGACTTATTGGGATGGCAGCAAAGCTCCTCTTCAGGATGCTTGCAGTGTGAGTTATGTGGTAGTGTATCCTCCCTTTCTCCATGCTCATTTACCATACTTAATTGTGGGGGTGACCAAAAACCTGAAAGATCATCCTGCAACTCACCTGTCCAGAGCTGCAGAGCATCATTAAACAAATACATGTATGGCCTTCTCCTGACAAGAAGAGCCAATGTAGATAGAAAAGTTCATCTTTACTAAGTTGGCAAACCAAGGTCTGAGTTGCTTGTGTTCATTAAAATTAAACAGATTTTAGATTTTGGCTAAATTATGGGAGCTAGCTGGGTCAATAACTCAATCTGTCTAAACTCAACGTACCGTTTCACTACTTTTTAACAGACTGCAGGATGTTGAAAGAAATTGTCATGATAAAGGTGGATTTGTTTCAGAGATGGCCAATGCCTGTGAAAGGAGCCTGCAAATCTATGCAGCTTGAATTCCTGCTTGCCCCAGGCAAGCAAAATATTTCTTTCTTTTCTATCCTGTTACCATCGTGCTGCTTACAGTGTCATCAGCTTCTTTGCCCCTTTTAGCACTCTGGCTCCTCTCTACTTTCCTCATTTGTTTTTGTTTTCAAGGACCAAAGCAATGCAGCACAGGATAATAACTAGAGATTCTAGGTATGATTTAAAGTCATCCCTGTTTTGGCAACAGGGCTGGGCCAGAAGATGCCCTCTGAGCAGCACAGATAAGGCAGGTATCCTCAACTCCAAGGCAGGGTCACTTGCCAGGCAGCCAAAGCAGCATGGCACTCCAAGCAGGAGTCACTCTTTGATTTCAGTCCTGTGTGGAGAGAAGGTGTATTTGAGAATGGACTTGGGGCAGCTACCAATCTGAACCAAACTCCTTTCTCCATAACGCTATAGCATGGGCCTGCCACATATGTAGCTCAAAGCATGAATGTCCCTGCTCTCTTCCTTAGCTCATGCCCTTCAGTGTCATCAGTGTTGACACCTCTCAATGGCTCCCAAGAGCAACGTGGGCCCGAGAGCCAAAGCCACAGGTGCCTGTCGAGACCCAGAAGTCTCCATGGCTCTCAGCAGCGACCCATCTCAACAGGTATCAAGAACTCTCCGTACCCAGTGCAATGGATACCTGCAAGTAGGGCTGGAAATCCGCAGGCCTGGAGGCCTCTCAAGATCGAGTCGTAGCAAGGCATACTGAGAGAGATCACAGATTCACAGAACGGTTAAGGATGCAAGGGACCTCTAGAGATCGTTTAGTTCAACCCCCTAGTCTCCTGGAGCACGTGGCACAGGATCACGTGCAGGCAGGTTTTGAGTACATCCAGAGAAGGAGACTCCACCAGCTCTCTGGGCAGCCTGTTCCATGTGAACGTTTTGTCACTCTCACAGTAAAAACCACCTTCCTCGTGTTCCCGTGGAACTTGCTGGGTTTCACTTTGTGCCCGTTGCCTCTTGTGCTGTTGCTTAGCACCACTGCAAAGAATTGGGATTCATTTGCTTGACACCCTCCCTTAAAACATTTACAGATCTTAATAAGATCCCCTCTCAGGCTTCTCTTCTCCAAGCTAAACAGGCCCGGCTCTCGCAGCCTTCCCTCATAGGAGAGAGACGGCAGTCCTCCGAATTTCGTAGCCCTACGCTCGATGGCTAGCTCTAGGATGTTAGCTCTGGATGCAGTGCCCTAGCAATACATCAGGAAATCGCTACTCCCGGCCTTGAGGACCTCTGGCTCTGAAGAGGCACACGTGGCTTTCGCTCTCGTGCCCACACTGCTCTTGGGAGCCATCAAAGAGCATTGACACCAATTGCTCTCCAGATCGAGTACCATGGAGGCTTCTTCAATTCCACACCTATTGAGAGGGTTTGATATGGACGTGCTCTGTTTTCAAGACATTTCTGTGGTGTCTTGGGAGGAGCTTTTCTTGCCGATTTTGCCAGATTTGCCTCTCACCTTTGCAGCCATCTCCCACTCTGCCTCCGAGGGATTTCCTCTGTGCCCTGGGATGATGTTTTGGCTCAGCTTTCATCAAATTTCTCATTCACCAGTGGCAGCATCTCCTCTCCTGCTTTCTAGGAATTTCTGTGGTCTCTTGGCAGGAGATTTGGCACAGATTTTGCCCAATTCTCCACTGGCATTCGGTGGCGTCTCCTACTCTGCTTGCAAGGGATTTTCGTAGTGTCTCTGGGTGATGTTTTTGTGCAGTTTTGGCTGAATCTCGCCATCGCCTTTGCTGGGGTCTGCCTCTCCGCTTTCAAGAAATTTCCCCGGTGTCTTGGCTGGAAGGCTTTGGGCAGATAGCACAAGACTTCCTACTTGCTTTTGGCAGCATCTCCTGCTGTGCCTTTGGGGAATTCCTGTGGTGTCTTGGGAGAAGATTTTTGTGCCAATCATGCCTAATGTCCTGCTCTGCTTTGGCAAGGTCTCCCTCTGTGCTTTTTAGGAATTTCCATAGTGTCTTGGCAGGAGCTTCTCACACAAATTGTGCTACATTTGCCAGTCACTTTTGGCGATGGATGCTGCTCTGCTTTCCAGGAATTTCTGCAGTGTTTTGGGAACAGCTTTTCTCACAGATTTTTGCTGAATTTGCAGCTTGCCTTTGGCGCCATCTCCTGCTCTGCTTTCGAGAAAGTTATGCAGTGTTTAGGGAGGAACCTTTCTTGCCGATTTTGCCAGATTTGCCTCTCACCTTTGGCACTTGCCTCCACTCTGCCTCCGAGGGATTTCCTCTGTGTCTTGGGAAGAAGTTTAAGCCCAGCTTTCATGGAATTTCCCGCCCCCGCCCCCCTTTAGCCATGCCTCATGTTCTGCTTTTGAGGAATTTCTAAAGTCTCTTGGCAGGAAGTTTTGGTGCAGATTTCCCCCAATATCCTGCTGGCGGTTGTTGGATTTCCTGCTCTGTTTTCAAGGAATTTCCATCATGTCTTTGGATGATGTTTTTGTTTTCCATTGTTTCAGTTTTGGCTGAATTTGTCAGTTACCTTTGTCGGAGTCTCCCATTCTGATTTTGAGAGATTTCCCCAGTGTCATGGCTGGAGGTTTTGGGGCAGATCTCACAGGATTTCCCTCTCGCTTGTGGTGGCATCTCCCACAGTGCCTTTGGGGAATCAGAGTGCAGCTCCTAGAGGCGGTGAGCAGATGCAGCAGTTTGTGTAGCACTGTCTAGGCTCTGATGAGAACTTTTAAGGAGCTTGCTGGACATTGTGGAGCTTTTTGTTGACCCCTGTAGAACTAGAGGATGATTCTGCTAACAGTTAAGGGGAGCTAGACAAGGGCAAGTGCAGGAGGCACTGGTGAGTGAAAAATTCTCCCCAAACTGCTCAAAAACATCATCCAAAGACACTACAGAAACACCTTGAAAGCAGAGCAGGCCATGTCACCAAATGCCAGCGGGGCATTGGAGGAAATCTGTGCCAAAAGCTCCTGCCGAGAGATCACAGAAATTCCTCCAAAAAAGACCAGGACACATCACCAAAGGCGAGCAGGAAATTCAATGCCGTCTGAGCCAAAAGATGCTCCCAACATCCCAGGCAAAATGCCGGGAAAGCAGAGTAGGAGATGCTGCCAAAGGTGAGCGGGCGTATCAGAGAGAGACGCATGAAAAGCTGCTCCCAAGGCACTGTGGCAATTCCTTGAAAGCAGAGTGGGAGATACTGGCAAAAATGAGCAAGAATATTGGCAACATCTGCGTGAAATGCTCCCGCCGGAAGACTGTGGAAATTCCTAGAAAGCGGAGCGGGAGATGCTGCCAAATGCCGGTGCGGAATCGGGCAAACATTCCCGCGCGCCTTCGCCAGTATCTTCTGCTCCGTTTTTGAGGAATTTCTGTGCTTTTTTGGCAGGAGCTTTTCTCACAGATGTTGGTGATATGCCCGCTCACCTTTGGCAGCATCTCCCGCTCTGCTTTCCAGGCATTTTCTCCGTTGCTCTGTGCCGAGGGAAGCAGTACCTCAGAGCACTGTAGGAGAAGGCTGGAAATGGGTTGCTTCTCATGGGAGGAGAAAGGCCCCTACTCCTCGTGAAGACTTGGAGGTGCAGTTGAAGAACCAATTTATTGCCCTCCTGGATGAGGAGGACCTGGACACGACTTCAATGGAAGCAACGGGGCCGACAGACCCTGTGCTGCAAGGGATGGAGGCACCTCTCTGCTGACCTGACCTCTCCTCTAGAGAGGTTCGCTGCCTGCCAGGGGCTCGCATACGAGATGTCGTCAAAAGACTGCCAAGGCTTGTCCCCGCGTCAGACTGCTACCCTGTACTGCTCTTTCACGTGGCTGCTAATGATACCGAGGGCAAATTGGTAATGATCGAACAGGAGCTTAGAGCTTTGCACAATGGGACAAGAGGCAATGGGCACAGAGACTGTTCCGCCTCAGTATGAGGAACTTCTTCACTGTGAGAGTGACAGAGCACTGGGACAGGCTGCGCAGAGAGCTGGTGGAGTCTCCGCCTCTCTGGAGATATTCAAAATCCGCCTGGCTGCAACCCTGTCTAACATAAAACAGGTGATCCTGCCTGCGCAAGGGGGTTTGGACTAGATGCTCTCCAGAGCTCCCTTCCAACCTCAACCAGTCTGTGACTCTGTGATTCAATGAGGTTTTCAAGCAGCTATTTTACAATGTCCTGCTTGCTTGTGGTGGCATCTCCTGCTCTGCCTTTGGGGACTCATTGCGCAGCGCCCAGAGGCCACAAACAAATGCAGCAATTTGTGTAGCACTGCCTGGGCTCTGCTTAGAACTTCTGAGGACCTGGTGGGGCGTTGTGGTGGTTTTCTGCTGACTCCCGTGGGACTAGGGGGTGATTCTGCTTACAGGCAAGGGTAGCTGGGCAAGGGCAACTGCAGGAGGCCTGAACTTCTCCTGGCAGAAGCTCTGGCACCTAGCTGTAACTAGTTGTAGCTGCCGCTAATCAGCTGTCTTGGTTTCCCCTGATTAGAGGGAGCTGGGGTCTTGGCTCCAAGTGGCCTTTGATTAGGGTGGGTCAAGCACCCTGTTGGTCAGTGCTAGTGAGAAGCCTATATAAGAGCCAGGCTCAGAGCACAGCTCCCAGAGGCAGTGAGCAGGTGCAGCAGCTTGTGTGGTGCTGTCTGGGCTCTGCTTAGAGCCTTTGGGGGCCTTGCTGGACACTGTGAGGGCTTTCTGCTGTTGCCTGTGGGACTGGAGGATGATTCTACTGACAGGTAAGGGGAGCTAGGCAAGGGCAACTGTGGGAGGTCTTACCTTTCCCTGGCAGAAGCCCTAGCCCCTGGCTGTATCTAGGTGTAGTTGCTGCTAAGGAGCTGTCTTGGTTGCCCCAGGTTAGAGGGAGCTTAAGGCCTTGAATCCAGGTGACTGTGATAAGCCCCATGTGAATCAGAGCAAGGAAGAGGCTTATATAAGAGCAAGGCCTCAAATGCAGCTCCTACTGGCAGTGCCACTTGCAGGGGTGCTTATCAGATGTGGGAGTTGCATTTCCAGGGGTGGATTAGGGGCCTCTTGAGAGGGTTTGATATCAAGCTGTCCTGATAGGTAGGGGACTGGAGAGGCATTGATGGTGCTAGATCTGGAGAGCAATTGGTGTTGATCCCTTTTCAGGGCTGCCATAAGCAACAGGGGCCTGAAAGCTGAAGCCAGCGATGGCTGTCGAGAGCCAGAAGGTGCAGCTTTTGAGGCAGCCGGGTTGGAATTTCCTACTTGCCTTTGGAGCTGTCTCCCACTCTTCTCCTGAGGAATTCCTGCAGGATCCTGGCAGGGGCTGTGCATGTAGGTATTCCTGAATAGCGTGGTCACCTTTGGTGGCATGTCTCACCTTGCTTTTGAGGAATGTCCACTCTGTCTTCGGAGGACATTTTCCTGTGTATATTGCTGATATTGCTGCTCATTTGACAGCATCTCCGGAGCTGCTTTGGGGCGTTTTGTGTGTGCCTTGAGAGCATCTTTTGGCCCAGATGCCAGCAGACCTCCAGCTCAACATCTGACCCGTCTGTAAGCGGAGTTTCAAGGTATTTCTCTTCAGGTCTGGGGAGGGGGGGGCCTCTAATCCAAATGGTAGAGGAAACTGTACAATGTTACATTGTTACAATGTTTAAAATGTCCCACCAGTGCGGAAGGCGGCTTGCACCCTTTACCAGGTAGCAGATTTGGGTTCCACTCTAAGTAGGGAGACAGTGCTCTGCAGACTGCTACTCCTGCGACCTGCACTCTCTTCTCTGAGAAGCACAGCCAGAGATGCCACCGTCAGTGAGTAGGATATTGTGCAATAGCTGCTCGAAAACCTCACTGAATCACAGGCTCACAGACTGGTTGAGGTTGGAAGGGAGCTCTGGAAAGCATCTAGCCCAACCCCCCGCTCAAGCAGAGCAGGGCAGCAAGATCACCTCCCTCGACCTGCTGGCAACGCTCTTCCTAATGCACCGCCCGAGACTGTTGGCCTTCTTGGCCACAGGAGCGCATTGCGGGCTCCTGGTCAACTTGTCATCCACCAGGACTCCCAGGTCCTTCTCTGCAGAGCTGCTTTGCAGCAGGTGAGACCCCAGCCTGTCCTGGTGTGCAGGGTTATTTCTTCCTAGGTGCAGGACCCTGCACCTGTCCTTGTTGAACTTCACAAGGTTCCTCCCCACCCAACTCTCCAGCCTGTCCAGGTCTCTCTGAAAGACAGCACAGCCCTCTGGTGTATCAGCCGCTCCACCCAGCTTGAGATCATCAGGAAACTTGCTGAGGAGGCACTCTGTCCCTTCATCCAGGTCACCGATGATGAAGTTGAACCAGAGGGGACCCAGGGCCACTCCACTAGCCACAGGACTCCTACTAGACTCTGCTGCACTGAGCACAGCCCTCTGAGCTCTGCCTTTCAGCCAGTTCTCAATTCCCCTTCCCCCGTCTGCTCATCTAGCCCACGCTTCCTGAGCTTGCCTGCAAGTGTCAGAGAAATACTGTGAGAAAAACATTGCAAATAGTTAACAAGACTCAAGGACAAGGGAGGGAGAAAAACAGTACCTCAAAGGATAACCAGCTCCAGCTAAATGACCTTTATGAAACCACAGCGCTTTGAAGAATGCAAGGGGAAGGTAAGACAAAAACAGCAGAATAACCCAGAAGTGACCTTAGGTTCATTAAGGCTTATTAACATATTAAACTTCACTCCCCTAAATGAATGAGATGGAAATGACATGATAATGTTGTTACTGCCTCTTCTTCGCTTCCTATGCTAATTAACAAGAATGTGAAAGTGCAAGTGCAGAGCAATTACCTGCTGTAATGAAACTGTAACCAATAGGAAGAGCTGTATAAAATACTCCCTGAGAAATGTGTATAAATAATGAGAGGGAGAGAATGGGTGCTAGCTTTGTGGATTTACCACCTAGCACCCGTCTCTGTGCGGAAATGAAATAAACAAGTATCTCGACCCTGTGTGTCTATTGGTTGCTTGCACACTGGGTAACAGAACCCAGATTTTGGACAACACAAGGATGTCCTCAGGCACTGCTCCAGTTATCCGTGACCTTTCAAAGACAATGGGGAGCAGCCTAGCAACAACCTCTGCTGGCTCCTTCAGGGCTCGCGGGTGCATTCCATTGGGGCCCACGGGTTTGTGGACATCAACGTTGCCTAAAAGGTCTCCTGCCCGATCCTCCTCACCCAAGGGAAAGTCTTCCTTTCTCCAGACTCTCTCTCTCATCTCCAGGCTCAGGGATTCCTGAGGGCTGCGCTCAGCAGTAAAGAAGGCATTCAGTAACTCTGCCTTCTCAGTATCCTTCATCACCAGGGCCCCTGCTCCATTCAGCTGCAAGCGCGCATTTCCCCCAGTCTTCCTCTTGCTACCGCTGTATTTGAAGAAGCCCTTCTTGTAGTCCTTGGCATCCCTTGCCAGATTTAATTCCAAACAGGCCTCAGCCTTCCTCACTGCATCCCTGCATACTCTGACCACATTTTTATAATCCTCCCAAGTGGTCTGTCCCCTCTTCCACATTCTCTGTGCTTTTTCTCCTGTTGCACTTTTGCCAGGAGCACCTTGCTCATCCGTGCAGGTCTCCTGCCCCCTTTGCTGGACTTCTTTCTCCTCGGGATGCACACCTCTTGAGCTTGGAGGAAGGGATGCTTGAATACTAGCCAGCACTCCTGGCCCCCTCCTTCCCTCTAGGGCCTTAACCCATGGGATTGCTCCAAGGAGTTCCCCAAAGAGGCCAAAGTCCGCTCTCCTGAAGTCCAGGGTTGCGATCCTACTTCTTGGCTTGCTTCCTCCACGCAGGATCCCAAGCTCCACCATCTCGTGATCACTGCAGCCAAGGCTGCTCCCAACCTTCATGTCTCCAACCGGTCTGTCTTTGATGGTTAGAACAAAGTGCAGCAGGACCCCCCTCCTCGTTGCCTCCTCCACCGCCTGTGTCACAAAGTTATCGTCGATGCTCTGCAGGAGCCTCCCGGACTGTTTGTGCCTAGGTATGTTGTCCTTCCAGCAGATATCAGGGTGGCTGAAGTCTCCCATGAGAACTAGGGCCTGTGATTGTGAGGCTGCTTCCAGCTGTCTGTAGAAGGCCTCATCGACTTCCTCTTCCTGGTCAGGTGGCCTGTAGTAGACACCCATAGCCATGTCCCCCATGTTAGCCTGCCCTTTGATCTTTACCCATAAGCTCTAGACTGCCTCCTCCTCCACCCCTGGGCAGAGCTCGATGTGTTCCAGTTGCTCTCTCCCATAAAGAGCAACTCCACCACCTCGCCTTCCTGGCCTCTTCTTGCTAAGAAGCACGTAGCCGTCCATGACAGCGTTCCCATCACATGCGCTACCCCACTGTGTCTCTGTAATTGCAATGAGATCATGGCCCTGCGACAGCATGCAGATCTCCTGTTCTCCCTGTTTCCCATGCTGCATGCATTAGTGTACAGGCATTTCAGAGAGGTAGTTGTGCATGCAGGCTTTGCCAGAGGGGTGCAAGGAGATTCCCAGTAGCCACGTCTCGTATGCACATCGCCGGCTGCATGGACCTGCTCGAGGCCTCCCAACTGGAGCTGTGTTTTGTTGACTCCCCTGTTTTTATAACTCTCCCCTTCCCCCATCCGTCCTAGTTTAAAGCCCTCTTTACCACGCTGGCCAACCTGTTGGCAAAGACACGCGTGCTCTGCTTAGTGAGGTGAATCCCACCTCTCCCTGTCAGTTGTGGATCTTCAGACAGGTCCCGGCATCATAGAAGCCAAAACCCTGTTGCCAACACCAGCGGCGTAGCCAGTTGTTCACTTGGAAAATCCATCTATGTCTTCTCCTATCCTTCTCCCTTGTTGGCAGGATCAAGGAGATGATCACCTGGGCTCTCAGACCCTTGACCACAATGCCCAGAGCTTGGAGCTCCTGTTTGATCGTTATCAATTTGCCCTCGGTATCATTAGCAGCCACGTGAAAGAGCGGTACAGGGTAGCAGTCTGACACGGGGACGAGCCTTGGCAGTCTTTCGAGGACATCTTGTATGCGAGCCCCTGGCAGGCAGCAAACCTCTCTAGAGGAGAGGTCAGGTCAGCAGAGAGGTGCCTCCATCCCCCACAACGTGGACTCACCCACAATGATCGCTCGTTGCTTCTTCCAACTGTTCCTGCAAGGCACGGGGTCTGTAAACCCAGTTGCTTCCCGTGAAGTCGTATCCAGGTGGTCCTCATCCAGGAGGGCAATAAGTCGGTTCTTCTACTGCACGTCCAAGTCTTCAGGAGGAGTAGGGGCCTTTCTCCTCCCACGAGAAGCAACCCATTTCCACTTGCCTTTGGCATTGTCTCTTGTCTGATTTTTGGAGGAATTTGTGGGCTTTTGGCAAAAGCTTTTGAGGCAGATTTCCTCCCATTCCCCACTGGCATTTGGTGGCGTCTCCTGCTCTGCTTTTGAGGAATCTCTGTAGTGTCTCTGGATGATGATGATGTGCAGTTTTGACTGAATCTCTCAGTACTTTGGCAGAGTAACCCTCTCTGCTTTCAAGAAATTTCCCTGGTGTCCCACCTGGAAGTTTTTGGGCAGATATCACACGATTTCCTGCTCATTTGTGGTGGCATCTCCTGCGGTGCCTTTGGGGAATTCCCGCAGGGTCTTGGAGGAGCTTTTTGTGCTGATCTTGCCAAATGTCCCCCTCGGCTTTGGCGAGGTCTCCTGCTGTGCTTTTGAGGGATTTCCACAGTACCTTGGGAGGAGCTTTTCACACAGATTGTGCTGCATTTGCCAGTCACTTTTGGTGACGTTTGCTGCTCTGCTTCCCAGGAATTTCTGCTGTGTTTTGGGAGGTGCTTTTCTCACAGATTTCACCATTTCCCCCCCCCTGCCCCCAGTCACCATCTCCTACCCTGCCTTTGAAGGATTTCCTCTGCGTCTTGGGACAATGTTTTGGCCCAGCTTTCATGGAATTTCCTACTCCCCTTTAGCCATGTCTCCTGATCTGCCCTTGAGGAATTTCAGTGGCCTCCTGGCAAGAGGTTTTTGGTGCAGATTTTGCCCTATTCTGTGCTGACATTTGGTGGCATCTGCTGCTCTTTCATGGAACTTCTGTAGTTTCTTTGGATGATAGTTTTGAGTGGCTTTGGCTGAATTTCTTCATCACCTTTGGTAGGGTCTTGTACTCTGTTTTCAAGGACTCCTGAAAACCTCCAGTCTGGACCTCAGGGAGGGTGATATTGCATGATTTTCCTGTTTGCTCATGGTAGCCTTTCATGCTGTTGCTTTGGGGAATTCCTGCAGGTGTCTTGGTAAGCACCTTTTGAGCTGACTTTTCCAAATGTCCCCCTTCGCTTTGGTGGCATCGGCAGCTTTGCTCTTGAGGAGGTTCCGCAGCATTTGGGAGGAGCTTTCCTTGCACATTTCACCAGATCTACTGCATACCTTTGGAGGCCTGCTGCGCTTGGCCCCTGGGAGCCACCCCCTGTGTCTTGGGACAGTGTTTATGCCCAGACTTCACAAAATTGCCCGCTCACCCTTGCGACATCTTGTGCTTGGCCTCTTCACAGGAGTTTCCGGTGTAGGTAGTCCTGCAAATCCCTGCTGGCACTAAGTGGTGTCCCATGCTCTGCAAGCAAAGTTTTTGTTTTTGGTGCTTGGATGGTGACTTCACACACATCAGCAGAACTCCTTGCTCCCTCTGGAGGTGCCCACTAGTCAAATGTGGACAAAAAAAAGTGTCAGCCCCGCGGCACAGGCCTGTGCACCTGCCCCGCCAGTTCCCCTCGTCTTTCTTTTCCAGGAAGCAGGTTTGGGTTCCACTCTAAGTCAGCAGACAGCGCTCTGCGGACTGCTACTCCTGCAACCTGCGCTGTCTTCTCTGAAAGGCACAGCCGGAGATGCCACTGTAGGCGAGTAGGATATTGTGCAATAGCTGCTCGAAAACCTCACAATCACAGGCTCACAGACTGGTTGAGGTTGGAAGGGAGCTCTGGAAAGCATCTAGCCCAATCCCCCTGCCCAAGCAGAGCAGGGTGGCAGGATCACCTCCCTCGACCTGCTGGCAACACTCTTCCTAACGCACCCCAGGAGACTGTTGGCCTTCTTGTCAAGTAGGAGCCCACAATGCACTCCTGTGGCCTTGTCCACCAGGACTCCCAGGTCCTTCTCTGCAGAGCTGCTTTCCAGCAGGTGAGCCCCCAGCCTGTCCTGGTGCATAGGGTTATTTCTCCCTAGGTGCAGGACCTTGCATGTCTCCAACTGGTGAGGTTGGAGCTGTGTCCAGGTCCTCCTCATCCAGGAGGGCAATAAGTCGGTGGTTCTACTGCACCTCCAAGTCTTCAGGAGGAGCAGGGGCCTTTCTCCTCCCATGAGAAGCAACCCATTTCCAACCTTCTCCTACAGCGTTGTGAGGTACTGTTTCCCTCGGCACAGAGCTCTCCGGCAACTCCCCTGCTGCAGGGGATTGGGAGTCCCGGAGCAGTACGGTCTCCAAGAACACCATGTCTATCTCCTGCTCATTTTTGCAAATGCTTTGCAGTCTGCTTACTTCCTCCCCCAGCTCCCTTCCCTGAAGACACAATTCATCCAAAGCAGCACACCTCCTGCAGGAGAGCTGACTATCCTGACACTCCAGGCCTTCTCAGGAGGCTCCAAGCACTCCCTGCAGACTGAGATCTGTAGAGCTGCATCTGCTCTCAGAGGGTCTGCCTGCACTGAAGCTGACACAGCTGATGCAGCAACTCCAACAGCTACAGGCAAATGTGCTTTGTGGCATGTTGTGAAGAGACACCACCAAAGGCAAGCAGAAAATTCAATGAAATCTGAGCCAAAAGATGCTCCCAAGACATAGAGACAGGGCCTGGCAAGCAGAGCAGGAGATGATGCCAAAGGTGAGCAGGTATATCAGCAACATCTGTGTGAAAAGCTCCTGCCAAAACAGCACAGAAATTCCTCCAAAGCTGAGCAGAAGATACCGGTGAAGGTGTGCGGGAATGTTTGCCCGATTCCCCACTGGCATCTCCTGTGCTGCTTTTGAGGAATTTCCACAGTGTTCTGTCAGGAGCTTTTGCAGCAGGCTTTGCAGAGTTTCCCACTTGCCTGTGGAGCCATCTCCCATGCTGCTTTTGAGGAATTTCCACAGTGCTCTGGCAGGAGCCTTTGCAGCAGATTTTGCCCAATAGCCCGCTCCCCTTTGGCAGCGTCTCCAGCTCCTCTTTCAAGGAATTTCGGTAGTCTCCTGGCAGGAGCTTTTGGTGCAGATTTTCTGAGTCCCACTAGCATTTGCTCCCTGCTCCGCTTTCAAGGTATTTCTGTCATGTCTTTGGAGGATGCTTTGGTGCACTTCTGGGAGGAGCTTTTCTCACAGATTGCATCGAAGGTCCAGCTTGCCTTTAGCACCATCTCCTGCTGTGCTTTCACAACGATTCTGCGGGGTCTTTGGAGGAGCTTTTCTCACAGATTTCACCGTTCTTCTCACTCCCCTTTGGAGGTGTTCCCCACTCTGCCTTTGAGAGTTTTCTTCTGTGTTTTGGGATGATGTTTTGGCCTCGCTTGGATGGAGCTTCCTGCTCGCTGTTGGCGGTGTCTCCTGTTCTGCTTTTGAGGAATTTCTGTGGTGTCCTAGCAGGAGCTTTTGGTGCAGAATTTGCCCAATTCCCCACTGGCATTTGGTGGCATCTCCTGCTCTGCTGTTGAGGAATCTCCACAGTGTCTTTGGATGATGTTGTTGTGCAGTTTGGGCTGAATCTCTTGGTCACCTTTGGCGGCATCTTCCTCTCTGGTTTTGACAATTTTTGCAGTGTCTTGGCTGGAGTATTTTGGGCACATATTGCAAGAAGTTCAAAAAATATTCTGTTGCAAAAAACAGAACAGGAGATGCCACCAGTGATGAGCAGGAAATTCCATGCTACCTGTGCCAAGACATCCTCCCAAGACACAGAGGAAACCCCCTGAAGGCAGTGCAGGAGATGGCTCCAAAGATGACTGGGAAAAATGGTGAAATCTGCGAGAAAAGCACCTCCCAAGAGGCTTCAAAAATTTTTCCAAAACAGAGCAGGAGATGGTGCCAAAGGTAATCTGGAAATTTGGCAAAGACTGTGAGAAAAGCTGCTCCCAAAACACAGCAGAAATTCCTGGGAAGCAGAGCAGCAAACGTCACCAAAAGTGACTGGCAAATGCAGCACAATCTGTGTGAAAAGCTCCTCCCAAGGTACTGTGGAAATCCCTCAAAAGCACAGCAGGAGACCTCGCCAAAGCCGAGGGGGACATTTGGCAAGATCAGCACAAAAAGCTCCTCCAAGACCCTGTGGGAATTCCCCAAAGGCACCGCAGGAGATGCCACCATAAATGAGCAGGAAATCGTGTGATATCTGCCCAAAAACTTCCAGGTGGGACACCAGGGAAATTTCTTGAAAGCAGAGAGGGTTACTCTGCCAAAGTACTGAGAGATTCAGTCAAAACTGCACATCATCATCATCCAGAGACACTACAGAGATTCCTCAAAAGCAGAGCAGGAGACGCCACCAAATGCCAGTGGGGAATGGGAGGAAATCTGCCTCAAAAGCTCCTGCCAAGACACCACAGAAATCCCCCCAAAGCAGACCAAGAGACCCTGCCTAAGGTAAGTGGAAATTTCAATGACATCTGGGTCAAAACATCATCCAAGCACATTGAGGAAAGTCCTCAAAAGCAGAGCTGGAGAGGATGCCAAATGCAGGGGGCAAAATCTAGGCCAGAACCTCCACCCAAGACAGTGGAAAAACACCTCAAAAGTCAAGTGGGAGACACCTCCAAAGGCAGGCAGGAGATTCAATGAAATCTGAGCCAAATGTTGCTCCCAAGACACATACAGAGTGGCAGGAAAGCAGAGCAGGAGATGCTGGCAAAAATGAGCAGGGATAGCAGCAATATATGCATGAAAAGCTCCTCCCAAGGCAGAGCAGACATTCCTCCAAAGCAAGACAGGACATACCACCAAAGGCAAGCAGGAAGTTCAGCACCATCCACATGCAGAGGACACCACAGAAATTCCTCATAAGCAGAGTGGGAGACAGCTCCAAAGGCAAGCAGGAAATTCCACCAAGTCTGCCCCAAAAGCAGTGGCATCTGTCTCTCAACAGCCATTGGTAGCTTCAGCTCTTGGGCCCCTGATGCTCACAGCAGCCCACAAGAGGAATCAATGCCAATCACTCCCCAGATTGAGCACCATTGGCACCTCTCCAACTCCACACCTATGGGGACAGCTTGATATCAAACCCTCTCAAGAGGCCCCTAATCCACCCCTGGAAATGCAACTCCCACATCTGATAAGCACCCCTGCAAGTGGCACTGCCAGTAGGAGCTGCATTTGAGGCCTTGCTCTTATATAAGCCTCTTCCTTGCTCTGATTCACATGGGGCTTATCACAGTCACCTGGATTCAAGGCCTTAAGCTCCCTCTAACCTGGGGCAACCAAGACAGCTCCTTAGCAGCAACTACACCTAGATACAGCCAGGGGCTAGGGCTTCTGCCAGGGAAAGGTAAGACCTCCCACAGTTGCCCTTGCCTAGCTCCCCTTACCTGTCAGTAGAATCATCCTCCAGTCCCACAGGCAACAGCAGAAAGCCCCCACAATGTCCAGTAAGGCCCCCAAAGGCTCTAAGCAGAGCCCAGACAGCACCACACAAGCTGCTGCACCTGCTCACTGCCTCTGGGAGCTGTGCTCTGGGCCTGGCTCTTATATAGGCTTCTCACTAGCACTGACCAACAGGGTGCTTGACCCACCCTAATCAAAGGCCACTTGGAGCCAAGACCCCAGCTCCCTCTAATCAGGGGAAACCAAGACAGCTGATTAGCGGCAGCTACAACTAGTTACAGCTAGGTGCCAGAGCTTCTGCCAGGAGAAGTTCAGGCCTCCTACCAGCTACCCTTGCCTGTCCCCCTAGTCCCACGGGAGTCAGCAGAAAACCACCACAACGCCCCACCAGGTCCTCAGAAGTTCTAAGCAGAGCCCAGGCAGTGCTACACAAATTGCTGCATTTGTTTGTGGCCTCTGGGAGCTGCGCTCTGATTCCCAAAAGGCGCAGTGGGAGATGCCGCCACAAGCGAACAGGACATTGTAAAATATCTGCTTGAAAACCTCATTGAATCACAGAGTCACAGACTGGTTGAGGTTGGAAGGGAGCTCTGGAGAGCATCTAGTCCAAACCCCCTGCTCAAGCAGGGTCACCTGCTGCATGTGAGACAGGATTGCATCCAGGCGGATTTTGAATACCTCCAGAGAGGGGGAGACTCCACCAGCTCTCTGCGCAGCCTGTCCCAGTGCTCTGTCACTCTCACAGTGAAGAAGTTCCTCCTCATAGTCAGGCAGAACTGCCTCTGTTTCTGTTTGTGCCTGTGCCTCTTGTCCTGTCACGTGGCACTACTGAAAAGAGTACTGCCCCCACATCCTTTAAGACATTTGTAGGCATTGAGAAGATCTCCTCTCACTCTTTTCTTCTCCAGGCTCAACAGGCCCAGCTCTTACAGCCTTTCCTCACAGGGGAGGTACTCCGGTCCACTGATCATCTTCGTAGCCCTATACTGGACTCTCTCCAATCCACTGGGGAGCCCAGAACTGGACACAGTACTCAAGATGAGGCCTCCGCAGGGCTGAGCAGAGGGGCAGGATCACCTTCCTCGACCTGCTGGCAACGCTCTTCCTGCACCCCAGGAGACCATTGGTCTTCTTGGCCACAGGAGCGCATTGCTGGCATCTAGTCAACTTGTCATCCACCAGGACTCCCAGGTCCTCTCTGCAGAGCTGCTTTCCAGCAGGTCAACCCTCAGCTTGTACTGGTGGATGAGGTTATTCCTCCCTAGATGTAGGACCCTGTACTTGTCCTTGTTGAACCTCATGAGGTTCCTCTCTGCCCAACTCTCCAGCCTGTCCAGGTCTCTCTGAATGGCAGCACAGCCCTCAGCTCTGTCAGCCACTCCTCCCAGCTTGAGATCATCAGGAAACTTGCTGAGGAGACACTCTGTCCCTTTGTCCAGGTCATTGATGAATAAGCTGAATGAGACTGGACCCAGTACTGAGCCCTGGGAGACTCCACTAGCTACAGACCTCCAGCTAGACTCTGCACCACTGATAACGACCCTCTGAGCTCTGCCTTTTGGCCAGTTCTCAATCCACTTCACTGGCCGCTCGTCTAACCCACGCTTCCTGAGCTTATCTAGGAGGATGTTATGGGAGACAGTGTCAGAAGCCTTGCTGAAGTCAAGGTACACAACATTCACTGCTCTCCCCTGATCTTCCCACCCAGTGACTCCATCACAGATGGCTATCAGATTGGTTAAGCATGATTTCCCCCTGGTGAATCCATGCTGACTACTCCTGATCACCTTCTTTTCCTCCATGTGCTTGGAGATGACATCCAGAATGAGCCGTTCCATCACCTTTCCAGGGATGGAGGTGAGGCTGGCTGGTCTGTAATTTCCTGGGTCCGCCTTCTTGCCCTTTTCGAAGACTGGAGTGACATTGGCTTTCTTCCAGTCCTCAGGCACCTCTCGTGTTCTCTGTGACCTTTGAAAGATGATGGAGAGCAGCCTGGCAACAACATCCACCAGCTCCCTCGGCACTTGTGGGTGCATTCCATCGGGGCCCGTGCATTTGTGGACCTCAAGTTTGCCTAAAAGGTCTCTAACCTGATCCTCCCCAACCAAAGGAGAGTCTTCCTTTCTCCAGGTTTTCTCTCTTGTCTCCAGGCTCTGGGATTCTGGAGGGCTGCCCTTAGCAGCAAAGACTGACACAAAGAAGGTATCCAGTAATGCTGGCTTCTCTGTATCCCTCATCACCAGGGCCCCTACCCCATTCAGCCACGGGCCCACATTTTCCTAGTCTTCCTCTTGCTACTGATGTATTTGAAGAAGAAGGCTTTTAACTAGGTAAGAAGGGGGACGGGGAGAATCATAGAGAGAGGATAGTCAATAGAACACAACTCAGATTGAGAGGCCTCCAACGGGTGCATGCAGCTGGGCATGTGCTGTTGGGACACGGCTATGGGAAACCTGCCTACACCCTTCCTGGGAAACCTGCATGCATGAGTACCTCTCTGAAGTGCCTATACACCAATGCACGCAGAGTGCGGAACAAACAGGAGGAACTGGAGATCCGTGTGTGGTTGCAGGGCCATGATCTCATTGTAACCCCAAAGACATGGTGGGATACATGGTGGGGTACATGACTGGAATACTGTAATGGATAGCTATGTGCTTTTTAGGAAAGACTGGCCAGAGAGGCAAGGTGGTGGAGTTGCTCTTTATGGGAGAGAGCAACTGGAACACATCGAGCTCTGCCCAGGGGTGGAGGAGGAGGCAGTCTAGAGCTTATGGGTAAAGATCAAAGGGCAGGCTAACATGGGGGACATGGCTATGGGTGTCTACTACAGGCCACCTGACCAGGAAGAGGAAGTCGATGAGGCCTTCTACAGACAGCTGGAAGCAGCCTCACAATCACAGGCCCTAGTTCTCATGGGAGACTTCAGCCACCCTGATATCTGCTGGAAGGACAACATACCTAGGCACAAACAGTCCGGGAGGCTCCTGCAGAGCATCGACGATAACTTTGTGACACAGGCGGTGGAGGAGGCAACAAGGAGGGGGGTCCTGCTGCACTTTGTTCTAACCATCAAAGACAGACCGGTTGGAGACATGAAGGTTGGGGGCAGCCTTGGCTGCAGTGATCACGAGATGGTGGAGCTTGGGATCCTGCGTGGAGGAAGCAAGCCAAGAAGTAGGATCGCAACCCTGGACTTCAGGAGAGTGGACTTTGGCCTCTTTGGGGAACTCCTTGGAGCAATCCCATGGGTTAAGGCCCTAGAGGGAAGGAGGGGGCCAGGAGTGCTGGCTAGTATTCAAGCATCCCTTCCTCCAAGCTCAAGAGGTGTGCATCCCGAGGAGAAAGAAGTCCAGCAAAGGGGGCAGGAGACCTGCATTGTCTTGCATCTAGGGAGGAATAACCTCATCCACCAGTACAAGCTGAGGGTTGACCTGCTGGAAAGCAGCTCTGCAGAGAAGGACCTGGGAGTCCTGGTGGATGACAAGTTGACTAGGAGCCAGCAATGTGCCCTTGTGGCCAAGAAGGCCAATCGTATCCTGGGGTGCATTAGGAAGAGCGTTGCCAGTAGGTCAAGGGAGGTGATCCTGCCGCTCTACTCAGAGTTGGAGAGGCCTCATCTCAAGTACTGTGCCCAATTCTGGGCTCCCCAGTACAGGAGAGACATGGAGCTACTGGATAGAGTCCAGCACAGGGCTACGAGGATGATCAGATGGCTGGAGGATCTGCCCTATGAGGAAAGGCTGCGAGAGCTGGGCCTGTTTAGCCTGGAGAAGCCTGAGGGGGGGGATCTTACCAATGTCTATAAGTACCTGAAGGGAGGGTGTCAAGGGGATGGGGCTAAACTCTTTTCAGTTGTCCTATGTGACAGGACAAGAGGCAATGGGCAAAAACTGAACCACAGGAAGTTCCACCGAATGTGAGGGGGGAATTTCTGCACTGAGAGAGGGACAGAGCACTGGAAGAGGTTGCCCAAAGAACTGGTGGAGTCTCTTTCTTCAGAGATATTCAAAACCTGCCTGGATGCAATCCTGTCACCTCTAGGTGACCCTGCTTGAGCAGGAGGGTGGACTAGATGTTCTCCAGAGGTCCCTTCCAACTTTATCAATTCTATGATTTTATGAACAGTCCGTCATCTTTTCTGTATCAGCTGTAAAGCAGGTGCTGTATAATTCAGTAAAGCAAGATATGTCCAAAATTGTTTCAAACACCTTGAGACATTATCTTGAAAGATGCCAAATCCCTGACATTTCCAATGAAACTAAAAATGAAATTGTTCAGAATCACTTTGAGAGTTAAAAAGCACACTTGAAGACTGTGTGGGAGTATTTGCGTATGAATTGGCAGGGGAAAAGGGGGGGGAAAGAAGATAAATACAGCAGTTTTTGATATTCAGCTGAGGTTGGTGTAAGGTTTGCATTACAGCAACTTAACAATTCCCTGTGGTTTTCTCTGTAAAAAGAGAGCATTCAGAAAGGGAGGAGGACAAAGACATGTTTTTAATAAAAGTTTTTACTAATGTCACTTACCTTTCATTAAAGTTTCCTATCAAAGTCTTCAAAGTCCTTCATGGATTGATTATTCTGTACTCTATCTTTCTGCAACTGGCAGAAATGCTAGTAAAATTACATATTTTACTAGAGGGAAACTGAAGACTATGTCATAAAAGCCCCCTCTGAGTACATTTATGTGAATGGCTCTGTAGATATCAATGTCTGTGGAAATAGCTGCCAGAAAGCAGGTTGAAGAGAGTAAAAGTGTCTACTGAGAGGTAGCTCGTATAAAGTCTCCCAAGAACTGATAAGCTCCATGGAACAGCAGTCCTGCTGAATCCACAAAAGCTGATAAACTCTAAATATCAATAGCCAAGGCCACTAGTGTAAACTAGAATCAGCCATGGGCTGTATATCCGCGATCACCTCCAAGAAGACTTCTATACACGAGGACTAAAAAAGTGTGCCCATGTATAATACATACACACACACACACACACACACACACACACACATATATGTATTTATGATAAAACAAATGACCTTGAGGGACTTTCTGAACTCCTACCTTGAAGCCACTGATGCATCAGTACATGCCTCTGCTTCTAACTGAACTGCTGGGGTTAGTCCCCCAACTGTTGCTCCAAGTAGGTAACTGTGTGTGTGAATGAACTGTGTGAAGAAGTGAATGTAGCGTGTGATCAGAATGACTAGCTCTTAATAGTAACTGTTTGATTCTATTAACAATAGCTTAATAAAAGTGTTCTGACAAATACTTGTGTGAGCTGTATTTCCCCCTTCCTAATCCCTTGTCAGAGAAGAGGTACAACAATCTGATACTGCAAAGTGGAAGCTAACTCCTAAGTTTTTGCAGATATCGAAGTGCAGAGCTACCCAGCCTTCAGGAGGGTGCCTGATATGGGGTCCAGACTTTCTAAAACATGGATCTAGATAACTTTCCAATGTGACATTTCTTGAGCGTCTGTCACCATAATGCCCCAATGAATTCCAGACAGAGGTACCATACACCCTGAGAATTCATACTGCTGCATAGGACAAATTAAAAAAACTGCAAACCTAAACATTAATCTTCTCAAATTTGCACACTCCGGCCCACCTAACTGTCAAGCCTCTGACTACACCATCCATGAATGCCAGTGATCGTGGATCTGCTTTTTGAGGCCTTCGCAGTCAGACAAAGTCAGTAACACGCTCCCACTCCAGCAAAGTTACCAGGGCTGATTCAGGTGCTCTAACCAACCTACAAGCAGATATCCCAGAGCTACCAAAAATGATCTCAGCATCAAAGCAACTTCTGCTGGGGTCATACCATGTTGGCTCAGGAGGCTGCCAAATTATGTTTTGCTGTCTTCTCCATTCCTCATATGAACTGAAAACAGTCACCTCCACAGGAAAGCAACTCGCAGAGCTTTCAGGAGTCTGCCTACAAAGGGCCTTTTCCTTAAGAACTGAGCCTGCTGTAAGCATTCTCCCAACCTTTTTCTTTCCCTGCCTCAAATTACCCTCCCTGCCTCCAGCTGCCAGATGACTGATCAATGTGTACATTTTCCAAAGATTTAGAAATTTAGATAAAGTTGCCCTTACAGCTAATTTTATGCAAATAATTTACAAAGTGTGTTTCACAAACATCTTTGCGGGTTTCATTCCTGTTGAGTGGTTTTGACAGAACAGCAGTATCTGCTGAGGATGTTACATTGTAGCACACTTCACTTAAAAGAGCTTCAGAATACATACAGTTTAGATACATAGATCCCCTGGACTATTCTCAGGAAATTAAATGTAGTCATCTTTCTACTCAATTTTGAGATGCCTACAGTTGACAACACATCAGAAGCAATACATGGAAGCAATACATGATGATTTTAACAGAAATTATGCACTGAAATTAAACTGAAATAATTATACTAGGAGGAATATGCTTTTAAAATACATCATTTTTGTTCAGGTTTGTTGTGACCTCTTGTGGTAAAATCCTTACTTTGCAGTTCAAACCTCTTACTCTGGTGGTAGTGTGTTGCACTTGCAACATTCTCTGGCCAGAGCCGTGTTAAACATTACATTTTGGCTTGCATTATTAAATGATAATTCTGACAAAGAGCAATGGTAAATATCATCTAGCGACATTAGACAATTGTTCTCTTAATTTATGCTGATGAAAATAAGTTCTTACTAACTTTATATTCTTTGTAGCATTGTAGTTGGAGCATAATATTTAAGCTTGTAAGCATTTAAGGCTTGTAAAACAGTGCATCAAAACACTCGTTTCAAAGCATATGGCCTCCTCTGCGAACATGCAAAAACACGTAGGAAGAGGAAAGAATAAAGGAACTCCTGTTACATAGTTTGTATGTGGTTATGTTTTCTTTGCTCTATTGCACATCTGCCTGTTTTCTGCCAGTAAACACAGCCGAGAACCATCATAGCTGCAGAGCTGGCAGCTGACCCAGCTTCTCCCATGGACATGTACCAGCTTTCTGCCCACCCCACTGTCCCTCCTGCCTGCTGCAGCAGAGCCTGGAAGGGAATTTTCCAAGGCAGGTCTCATATCTTCCCTTTCCCTCGGGGTTTTTTTTACAGAAGGGCAAAGCCTGTCCCAAATCCCACCTCCACAGTGACAGTAATCGACACAGACTCTCGCAGCTTCACTGTAAAACAAGCAGCAGAGCTTGAAGGGCTGAAGCTATAAAAAAAAAGAAAGAAGAAAAACGTGCTACGAGCTGCTGAGTCCGGGCGGACCAAAGTGACAGGAGCAGCGGCCTCCACAGC
Organism: Rhea pennata; assembly: GCF_028389875.1. Lineage (NCBI taxonomy): Eukaryota > Metazoa > Chordata > Aves > Rheiformes > Rheidae > Rhea > Rhea pennata. Next base: position 17,989,664 of record NC_084665.1, on the reverse strand, counting down.
GGCCACGCGGCCGAGGGCCGGGACGGAGTGCACACGGCGGCCGCGGCCGGGCGGCGGCAGGGCGGCGGCGCCGCGGCCCGCAGTGGCGCCGGGGCTTGGGGCGCGGAGGGGACGCGGGTGCCAGAGCGGGCGCGGGCGGCGGGGCGCAGCGCAGCGCAGAGCGAGCCGCCGCTCTGCGACCAGCGAGCGCACACGGCGCCGCCCGCCGCCCGCGGCCGCTGAGGGGGCGCGCGCGCGGGAGGCGGGTCGGGGGGAGGGTAACGGTGCCGGGGCGGCACCTGCGCCGCGCAGGCGCGGGGCGGTGAGGGGGGCGGCGCGGCGGGGCGCGGCGCGGCGGGAGGGCGGGGCGCGCGCGCACGCGCGGGGGCGGTGTGTTTGGCGCGCGCTGGCGGCGTTTCCCGCCTTGGCCATGTCGCGGCAGAGCACCTTGCTCCGCTTCTTCCCCAAGGCCCCCGCGGCCTCCGCCGCCGCCCCGGCCCCGGCCCCGGCGCCGTCCGTGGCCGACACACGCCGCCGGGCCTCGGGCGAGCAGAACGGGCGCGATGCGGCCGCGAGCTGCGCTGGCGCGGCAGGCAGACCCGCGACGCGGCGCAAGGAGGCGGCGGAGAAAGGCGGAGGGGACGGAGCGGCCGCCCAGGCCCCCGGGTAACCGGCGGGGCCGGGAGCGCGGGCGGCGGCGGCGGCAGGGGCCGGGACGGGAGCGGGCGGGGGGGCGCGGGGAGGCCACTGCCGGCGGTGGCAGCTGACGGGATGTGGCGGTGCCGGTGTCCCGCCTTGCTGCCGCGGCGGCGGTGACCGCGCGAGGAGCCCGTTTTCGGGAGTTGTGTTTTGATTTTTTTTTTTTTTGGTTGTTTGGTTTTTTTTTTTTTTGGGGGGGGGGATGCTCTAGTTTGTAGCCGTGTCGCTGTTGCTGCTGTCCGGATTTTTTTACGGTTCAGGGCAAGGTGCTCGTTAGCTAAATCCGCGGGAAATGCGCGTGTCCTCCCTTTTCTCCTTGCTGGAGCTCCAGTGCGTAACTCGGTAACGCAGCGGGCTTGGGATAACGGCAGTCCGGAGCGGAGGTCTGGGGGGATAGGTAGTGCTGCGGTGGGAAAGCGGCCCTCCTCAGAGAGAGGGAATAACTGTTTGTTTTAGTTTTTATCGTTTCGAAGTACGTTTTCTGTGTTGCATGTGATTTTTCTTCTCTGGCTTGTAGAATCAGTAGCAAAATCCAGATTCTCCACTAACTGAATGTTGCTGTTTGCTTGGGTACAAGCTGTAAGAAAATCTCCATTTATCGGCACTAGATTATGGCTGTGTTGGTATCTTGCAGAAGATGAGAGAGCTGCCAAAAGCTCAGCCATGTGCTTTGCAATAACGATAGTTTATGTTGGCAGGTTTGTTTTGTTTTGAGGGGGAGGAGATGGTAGGTTAAGGGGGTTTTTTTGAAAGCCACACAGTTTCCTTTAGATTCCACTGCCTGTGGGAAAGTTTGTCTTAGTTATGAGGGCTGATCACTCATAATATATGGTCTACTATCTTTCTCTTTTAGCTAAAATATCTAGTTGGGCTCAGTTACTCTCTCCCCTTCCTGAGAAATCCAGTAAGAGTTTGATTACACGTGGAATATAAACCTCTGTCGTTACAAGGGTTCACCAGAACTTGGGGGAGCAAACCAGAAAAGTAGTTTTAAAAGAAGACTTAATGATTCTAGGAAAAGACCATATAATTCAGGTCATACCACTTAAGAGCATTCAAGACCTTTGGTGGGCAAGCTGCTCAGAAGCAGCATGCAGTTGAATTTGTGAGGAGATTAGTAGACTGAGGCTATTTAAAATGTTGAATGTTACTTAAATAATACATGTGTTGCTTTTGCAGTGTGTCCTGTGATTTTTCACCTGGTGACTTAGTTTGGGCCAAGATGGAAGGTTACCCTTGGTGGCCATGTCTCGTATACAACCACCCAACTGAAGGAACAATAGTCAGAGGAAAAGGGAAATCTGCTCGTATCCATGTACAGTTTTTTGATGACAGTCCCACAAGGGGCTGGGTCAGTATTAAATACATGAAGCCATATAAAGGTAAGAAATCTGAATGAAATATTTAGAAAGGAAAGTATGCCACTTGTTTTGGAAGCATGAGTAAGGAATGTAGGATATAATATTCTCCATAGCAAATAAGCAGCAAAACCAAGGTTAGTCCTGAGCTAGAAGGCACGTTTCCTACTTTGTAAGTTGGAGAAAACAAGTTACAGGTGTACAGGTTACAGGTATGTTCATGTTATTCAGTTCTTTGAACACAAAACACCAAGTGCTCTGTTTGTTAGATTAAAATGCAAAATTAGAAATTGCTTATTTTTAAGTTTTTTTTTCCTTTTTTCCTCCCATATATATACAGACAATCTAAAACAATAATCCAGTATCTCAGATATTATCCCTGAAAATACTGAGAATGTCAAGCTCAGTTTTTAAGCAGGTATTTGAGAATTGCAATTTATTCAGAATCAAAAGATTAGACACAGGATGTTGTTTAGTAACTGAAAATAGTTGGACTGTGGTGTTACTTTTTTTGAATAGCTGAAGTACGGTTTTGTTAGTAAAAATGTATAATTTGAGTGTTGGGATAGGAGTAGTAGGTGCAAACCAGAGTTGGTGTTTGCCTTATTGGAGAGATCACTTGTCTAATGTAAAATTAAAGAAAAGAAATAAAACAGCATTTTGCATAATAATCTTATTTTAGTAACAATTATAATGTTTTTCCTTTGTTTTATTTTTCTACTATTGCTGAAATCTTTAAATCATTGATGTGTATGTCTTTGTTTGCCAAACATATACTTCAGGTATAATACAGTGGTTTTGGTAGACTGTAGGATTTGCATGTCAGCTTAGTGAGACAATTTTGGATTTCAACACCTTCTTGCCTTTTAAGAGTAAGGATTCCTTCTAATATGATTTCAGAGTTATCCTTTGTGGGGAGAGGGAGGAAGGGAAGGTGTTTTTGTTTATTAAACATAAGTGTATTGTGCTTTAAAGCCGCAGTTAAATTAAAATGACAATATTAGTGCCATAGTATTAGCATAATTTAATATGAATTTGTCCATAGATTCTATATATCCTTCCTGAAGGTTTTTTATAAGAATGAAATATATTTTTAGCAGTTTATAGTTTATACCCAAAAGCAAATATAGGTAAGGAGACAAGAACTGTTTACCAAAAGAAAATCACAGAAAAATAAGAAATGTTTGAGATATTTAAGAAACATTGGTCTGTCTACAAGATGTGTGATTAATGCAAAACAGAGTAAAAATATTTAAAATACATTCTTTGCTTTTAAATAAATATTTAAAAATACATTTACATAAAATAAAAATGTTGGAGTCTCTTTGGATAAAAGTGGATAAGTGGAAAAGTTTCATGTATTCTTTTATTGTTTGTTACTGTGAATAAATACAGCACAGGGCTATACAGTCAGACCTGCAAGATACACAGTGTTATGTATAGGTTAGCTGTCAATATGCAGCTGTTGCATACCAGTGTGTGCAGTTCAACTATGTGGTGAGATTCCTTCCTGTCGCTATTAAACTGTCAATATTAAATGCAAAATATTTTTAGATTATTGTCTCACTGTATTTGCAAAACATTAAAATGGAGATTTGATTTGTTACTGTCTTGCATTTGTGTTGTAGAAGCAACTACTTTTAATTCTATAGTTTGCTACTGCAACCTCAAAGAAAGTAAGACCAGAAAGAATTTTGTTTGGCCTATTTCTGAAATATTTGGCCCTACTACAAATTAACAACTTGTTGTCTACTGTTAACTTAGAGTTGAAGCTTAAGCCTATGAAATGATTCACAAGAACAGGCCTAAGGGCCTATTCAAGAAGATCGTATTTTCATTTGCAGACTGCTAAACCTGTAAGAGCAATAGGAATCATTCTGCCACATCTGTGTTAGTATCTCTCCCTTCTTTTTCTCCCTGCAGCCGAGTATATAATATGTTATACCATTTATTTGTCAAGCATAGCATTAAGATGAATCTCAGCCTCTTTGATGATTCTTTCTAGAAATCAATCTGTAGGTTGGTTGTCCGTGTTTTTGTCTCTATTAACAGGCAGCAGGAGGAAGAACTATGGTGGAGAAGGGATATTAGAGAGGAAGAGGAAATGGTGGGGCTGTCAGTTGTAGGCTTTGCTTGATACCCTGCCAGATCAGGGTAAATTGACAGCATGACTGATGAGCAACTGATGTTTGAAGGTGAAGGCTAGTAGGTCAGTATTGGTCTTGGAAGCTGTGCTGCACTTACAGGAGCAGGTTAAAATGGCCAAGAGAGCTTCAGCCTAGAGGTATATGTTACCACAGAATGGTTGAGGTTGGAAGGGACCTCTGGAGATCACCTAGTCCAAGTCCTCTGCTCAAGCAGGGTCATCTAGAGCATGTTGCACAGGATTGTGTTTGGACAGGTTTAAGTACCTCTGGAGAAGGAGACTGCACCAGCTCTCTGGGCAACCTCTTCCAGTGCTCTGTCACCCTCACAGGAAAGAAGTTCTTCTTTATGTTCAGGTGGAAGTTCCTGTGGTTCAGTTTGTGCCCATTGCCTCTTGTCCTGTTGCTTGGCACAACTGAAAAAAGTCCAGCCCCATTCTCTCAATACCCTCCCTTAAGGTATTTGTGCACATTGATAAGATATCCCTCTCAGTCTTTTCTCCAGGCGAAACAGGCCCAGCTCTTGCAGCCTTCCCTCATAGGGCAGATGCTCCATCCCTCTGATCATCTTCGTAGCCCTACACTGGACTCTATCCAGCAGCTCCATGTCTCTCTTGTACTGGGGAGCCCAGAACTGGATGTAGTACTCAAGATGAGGTCTGAGTAGAGCGGCAGGATCACCTCCCTTGACCTACTGGCAACGCTCTTCCTAATGCACCCCAGGAGACTGTTGGCCTTCCTGGCCACAAGGATGCGTTGCTGGCTCATGGCTAACTTGTCCACCAGGACTATCAGGTCCTTCTCTGCAGAGCTGCTTTCCAGCAAGTCAACCCCCAGCTTGTACTGGTGGATGAGGTTATTCCTCCCTAGATGTAGGACCCTGCACTTGTCCTTGTTGAACCTCATGAGGTTCCTCTCTGCCCAACTCTCCAGCCTGTCCAGGTCTCTCTGAATGGCAGCACAGCCCTCTGGTGTATCAGGCTCTCCTCCCAGCTTGAGATCATCAGGAAACTTGCTGAGGAGACACTCTGTCCCTTTGTCCAGGTCATTGATGAATAAGCTGAATGAGACTGGACCCAGTACTGAGCCCTGGGAGACTCCACTAGCTACAGACCTCCAGCTAGACTCTGCACCACTGATAACGACCCTCTGAGCTCTGCCTTTTGGCCAGTTCTCAATCCACTTCACTGGCCGCTCGTCTAACCCCCGCTTCCTGAGCTTATCTAGGAGGATGTTATGGGAGACAGTGTCAGAAGCCTTGCTGAAGTCAAGGTACACAACGTCCACTGCTCTCCCCTGGTCTTCCCACCCAGTGACTCCATCACAGATGGCTATCAGATTGGTTAAGCATGATTTCCCCCTGGTGAATCCATGCTGACTACTCCTGATCACCTTCTTTTCGTCCATATGCTTGGAGATGACATCCAGAATGAGCTGTTCCATCACCTTTCCAGGGATGGAGGTGAGGCTGGCTGGTCTGTAATTTCCTGGGTCCGCCTTCTTGCCCTTTTCGAAGACTGGAGTGACATTGGCTTTTTTCCAGTCCTCAGGCACCTCTCGTGTTCTCTGTGACCTTTGAAAGATGATGGAGAGCAGCCTGGCAACAACATCCACCAGCTCCCTCGGCACTTGTGGGTGCATTCCATCGGGGCCCGTGCATTTGTGGACCTCAAGTTTGCCTAAAAGGTCTCTAACCTGATCCTCCCCAACCAAAGGAGAGTCTTCCTTTCTCCAGGTTTTCTCTCTTGTCTCCAGGCTCTGGGATTCTGGAGGGCTGCCCTTAGCAGCAAAGACTGACGCAAAGAAGGTATCCAGTAATGCTGGCTTCTCTGTATCCCTCATCACCAGGGCCCCTACCCCATTCAGCCACGGGCCCACATTTTCCCTAGTCTTCCTCTTGCTACTGATGTGTTTGAAGAAGCCCTTCTTATTGACCTTTACATCTCTTGCCAGATTTAATTCCAAACAGGCCTCAGCCTTCCTCATCACATCCCTGCATACTCTGACCACGTTTTTATAATCCTCCCAAGTGGCCTGTCCCCTCTTCCACATTCTCTGTACTTTCTTTCTTCTGCTGCACTTCTGCCAGGAGCACCTTGCTCATCTGTGCAGGTCGCCTGCCCCCCTTGCTGGACTTTTTCCTCCTTGGGATGTACCAATCTTGAGCTTAGCAGAAGGGATGCTTGAATATTAACCAGCATTCCTGGATCCCCCTTCTGTCTAGGGCCTTAACCCATGGGATTGCTCCAAGGAGTTCCCCAAAGAGGCCAAAGTCCGCTCTCCTGAAGTCCAGGGTTGCGATCCTTCTTATTGCTTTATTTCTTTCATGCAGGTACTGAACTCCTCCATCTCGTGATCACTGCAGCTAAGGCTGCTCCCAGCCTTCATGTCTCCAACCGGTCTGTCTTTGATGGTTAGTACAGTGTCCAGCAGGACCCCCCTCCTCATTGCCTCCTCCACCACCTGTGTCACAAAGTTATCGTTGATGCTCTGCAGGAGCTGCCTGGACTGTTTGTGCCTTGCTGTGTTGTCCTTCCAGCAGATATCAGGGTGGTTGAAGTCACCCATAAGAACCAGGGCCTGTGATTGTGAGGCTGCTTCCAGCTGTCTGTAGAAGGCCTCATCGACTTCCTCTTCCTGGTCAGGTGGCCTGTAGCAGACACTCACAACAGTGCCCCCCATATTAGTCTACCTTTTAATAAGCTCTCGGCTAACTCTTCATCCACCCCTAGGCAGAGCTCAGTATATTCTAGTTGCTTTCTTCCATAAAGAGCAACTCTACCACCTTGCCTGCCTGGACTGTCTTTCCTAAAAAAAGAAATGAAGAAAAAGAGAAAGCACGTAACAGTCCATGACAGCATTCCAGTCGGGTGGGCTATCCCCACCATGTCTCTGTAACTGCAATGAGATCCAACCCTGCAACAGCACACAGATTCCAGTTCCTCCTGTTCGTTCCCCATGCTATGTGCATAGTTGTAGAGGCATTTCGCGAGGTAGTTGTGCATGCAGGTTTCCCAGTAGGGGTGCAAGAGGATCCCCCACAGCTATGTCTCATATGCACTTCCCTGGTTGCATGCGCCTGCTAGAGGCATCCCAACTTGAGCCTTGTCTGTTGACTCCCCTGTTTTTATAACTCTCCCTTTCCCCCATCCATCCTAGTTTAAAGCCCTCTTTACCACGCTGGCCAACCTGTCAGTAAAGACACGTGTGCTCTGCTTAGTGAGGTGGATCTCATCTCTCCCCGTCAGTTGTTGACCTTCAGACAGGGTCCTGGCATCATAGAAGCCAAAACCCTGCTGCCAACGCCAGCGGCACAGCCAGTTGTTAACTTGGAAAATCCATCTACTAATATGGATGATGGATGCCCATGAGCTTGAGGATAACTTTGTGCTGAAACTTGATTGTCATTGTTAAAACAGCCATGTGATCTCAGTCAGGTCTTTTGCACTTCCAGTATAAAATACCACTTTTCAATAATAATTATAGTAAGAGAGAATGTTTAGAGCTTAGCTTAGAAGTATTTAGATGCTCTAATGAGTTGTCGTAATAGAAGCAATTCAAGTGTTTATATACTAGGTAGACATTTCATTTGTGGGTGTTTAGACTTTCTCTAGTGATAGTTTTTCAGGCTTGATGAGTCAGTATATTAAATTGATGTGATTGGACTGACTGGTCGTTTGGAAAGTTAGATAATTATAGTCTGAATACACTTATTTAAGAATAAAGGATGAATGCGAACTAAAGGACTGGCTAAACTCTAGGCTAACTTCAGTTTCTGATGAACTATTTGTGATTTTACAGGTTCATCAGGTAGGGAGGCACTGAAGGGAGGTATGTTTTATAGTACAAAGCCTGAAATTAGAAGAGCAATGATGCTAGCGGATGATGCAATGAGTAAAGGTAAAACTAAGCGGCTTGAGCTGGCAGTTTGCAATGAACCTTCAGACACTGAGGAGGAGGAGGAGGAGGAGGAAGAAATGGAGGTAAATTGTTTTTCTTTCTTACTATCATTTTCAGAAATAGTGAAAGAGTGTAAAAGTGTAAAAGCTATCTCTTGAAGCTAAGCAAGGAATATTCTCTGGCATAGTAAACACTGCCCATCTGCTCTTTATTAAGCTCATGCATGCATATATCCTCTGGTCTTTTCTGTGCTACCTCTGTGTTGTCAGGTAATATGCTGGTATCCCATCTTTTCTAGTAGGAAAGGTGAAGTCCAGTACCTCTTCATACCTCTGGTACCTGTTTAAAAGACTGGCTTCAGAGAAGTTACTTAACTTCTCTAAAGGTATTATCCCTCTTAATTGATCACTCACCAGCAGGCCTGTTGACCCATTTTTTTGCTCATGAAGTGCTTTTTTTCTGGTACATCTCTTTATCTTCTCTATCTACTGTTCATATTCCAAGTTCCCCTAGCTTGGCTCTGAAGTTTTCATTTGTAATAATGTAGAAATTCCTTTTTGAGGGCTCATTTTAAGGCATTAGATTGGATTTTGGAGGCAGGTCTCCCCTCGTGAAGTAGCACTGAATACAAATTCTTGTACTGTTTGTTCCTTTTGTTGGGTAATTAAAAGGAGGGGTTTTTTTATTATTATTATCAGTATTGTGAATGATTCAATTAGTATCTCGGTACCAGTACATGTATTGGAATAAACTTCTTAAGAAGGGAGTGGTATGTGGAAACTGCTGATGGGATAGTGATTTGCACTACCTCCTCTGTCAGCCTAACTCACCTGTTTTCTCCAGCCATGACATTGCCACCAGGGCCAGCTGTCACTCTAAGCATCATAAATTGGCAGCAACAGTGTGGTGGACATAAGCACTTCTTACTCCCTTCACTCCTTCACTCTTCCAGCACAGGCATGGGAATTCTTAAAATCACAGGTTGAAAATGCTAAGAGTGCAGTTTTCTTTCTTTCTACTAGACAAGCATGATCTTCTTGAGGGTAACTGTAAGTTTGTAGTCTTTATTGTCCTGTTTGTAGATGGACCTCAGAATAAGGAACACTGCCAAAGCCCTCTCATGCTAGCACTGAAAGTTTGCCGTGACTGGTCATGTTTCTGACAAAGGGCAGTAGGAAAAGGTTTAAAATACAGAGTTGGCTTACAGAAACATTTCTCCTTTGTGCTGAATTTCATATAGCGTATACCTGCTTGAATGTTTTCTTCATCAGCATCACTTAGGCAAGTTATGAATGATGCAGTGAAGAATACAAAGAACGGTAATTACACCACTGGCAGGCAGCAATTAACTGTTCAGAAAAAGACTAAATTTTGTAAAGATAAATTGAGTTGGTTGTGATTCTCCTGTCTTCTGCTTTAAGCATCATAGTTACTGCACTATACTGAATTTTCAGGCTTCTTTTTGCAATTATGATATTTTGCTTTTATCTTGTAGCCAGAATTTTTAATATGTTAAATAATTTATTTTCCAGGAGATGAGTGAAAGTGCATCAGGCAACAGTGATGATTGCAATAGCGAGGAGGATGTGAAGACCAATAAACGAGTAGTGAATACTGGGAGAAGCGCTGTAAAAGCCAAAAGAAGAAGAGTTTTGGATTCTGACAGTGATCAGGATGGTTCTGATGTAGAGTTCAAGCCTGATGTGAAAGAAACAACAAGCAGTGAGGAAGCTAGTAGTGGGGTGGATGAAAATGAATCTACTGACACAGAGATGGACACAGAGAGCATTGCAGAAAGTCCCATTAAAGTCCCTTCTAAGCGAAAGAGAAAAGATGCAAGCAAGCCTGCTAAAAGGAATAGCTTAGGAAACGGATGTTCTGAAACACCCAAAAGAGCAGCAGTAGTTTCTTTAGAAGCTAAATCTAAGCTAACATCTTTCGCAGCACCTGAAAGTTTTGAATCAAATGCTTGCAGTGGAGGAACTGGTGGCTTTGCAGTATGGGAACATGAAAAGCTTGACTGGCTGCAGGAAGGGAAAAGGAAAGATGCACGCAGGAGAAGACAAGGTGATCCTGATTACGATCCGTGTACTCTTTATGTACCTGAGGACTATCTTAACAAGTGTACACCAGGAATGCGGAGGTGGTGGCAGCTGAAAAGTCAAAACTTTGATGCTGTGATTTTTTACAAAGTTGGAAAATTCTATGAGTTGTATCATATGGATGCAGTCACTGCTGTGAATGAATTGGGCCTGATATTCATGAAAGGCACTTGGGCCCATTCAGGTTTTCCAGAAACTGCGTTTGGCAGATTTTCAGATGTTCTAGTACAGAAGGGCTACAAGGTAGCCCGCGTTGAGCAAACAGAAACCCCTGAAATGATGGAAGCACGCTGTAAATCAATGGCTCACCCAACAAAATTTGACAAGGTTGTACGCCGAGAAATATGTAGAATTATTACTAAAGGGACTCAGACTTACAGTGTTCTGGATTGTGATCCATCTGAGAACCATAACAAATACCTTCTGTGCATTAAAGAAAAAGAAGACTCCTCTGGACATCGTGTATATGGGGTTTGTTTTGTTGACACGTCAGTAGGGAAGTTTTACATAGGCCAGTTCTCAGATGACCGGCACTGTTCGAGGTTTAGAACTTTAGTAGCACATTACACTCCTGTGCAGGTACTGTTTGAGAAAGGCAACCTTTCTGTGGACACACAGAAGATACTGAAAGGCTCGCTTGTTTCTTGCATTCAGGAAGGGTTGATCTCTGGTTCACAGTTCTGGAATGCATCTAAAACACTAAAAGTTCTTCTTGAGGAAGAATATTTCAAGGAGAAACAGAACTCTGATAATGGATGTTCTCTGCCCTCTGTAATCAAATTTATGACTTCAGAGAGTGATTCACTGGGATTAACTCCTGGTGAGAATAGTGAATTAGCTCTGTCAGCTCTTGGGGGATGTATCTTCTATCTCAAAAGATGTTTGATTGATCAGGAGCTGTTATCATTGGGAAACTTTGAGGAGTATGTGCCTGTGGATATTGATATTGCAAAAACTACAAGTTGGAGTAGTTTCTTTGCCAAAACTGACCAACGGATGGTGCTGGATGGAGTCACCCTAATGAACTTGGAAGTCCTGCAGAATGGAACTAATGGAACCACAGAAGGTACTTTGTTGGAAAGGATTGACTCATGTTGCACACCATTTGGAAAGCGGCTCCTGAAACAGTGGCTCTGTGCTCCTCTCTGTAATCCTAAATCCATCAATGATCGTTTAGATGCTGTTGAAGACCTTTTGGCAGTGCCTGATAAAGTGTCTGAAGTCAGTGAGCACCTGAAGAAACTTCCTGACCTCGAAAGACTACTCAGCAAAATTCACGGTATTGGATCACCACTTAAAAGTCAGAACCATCCTGACAGCAGGGCCATCTTTTATGAAGAAGTCAAGTACAGCAAAAAAAAGATTGCTGATTTTTTGTCTACGTTGGAGGGGTTTAAAGTAATGAATGAAATTGTAGATACCATGGAAGAAGTTGCCAGTGACTTCAAATCTAGAGTACTCAAGCAGCTAGTCACCCACAAAGCCAGAAATCCGGAGGGCCGTTTTCCAGACTTAAATGCAGAACTTAAGAGGTGGGATACTGCTTTTGATCATAACCAGGCTCGAAAGACAGGAGTGATTACTCCAAAGACAGGCTTTGACCCCGAATATGATAAAGCACTACAGGATATTAAAGCTGTAGAGGAAGATCTTCATGAGTATCTAGATAAACAACGCAAACTGCTTGGATTCAAATCCATGATGTACTGGGGGGCAGGCAAAAATCGATACCAAATAGAAATACCAGAAAGTGCGATATCACGTAATTTGCCTGAGGAATATGAGTTGAAGTCAACCAGGAAGGGATATAAACGTTACTGGACGAAGGAGATTGAGAAGATGCTGGCTGCCATGGTTAATGCTGAAGAAAGGAGAGATGCAGCACTAAAAGACTGTATGAGGCGTTTGTTTTACAACTTTGATAAAAATAACAAAGACTGGCAGACAGCAGTAGAATGCATTGCTGTGTTAGGTAAGGGGTTTTCCTTTAGTTTTGACCACTAGTAAAAATACTTTTACACAGTAAATGGTGAAATCTGCTCAGTACAAGCAGAAGAGGCTCATGTCAAGCTTTTAATTTGTAGTTTAAAGCCTCTGGGTGTAATAGTAATAGTGTTACTGTTAAAATTTAACAGTTCTGCCATTTACTATCAGAATGGAAACAGGCTGTAACAGATGGAGTACTGCAGTGTGACATTTGCAAGCTCTTTCTTCATTCCTGTTGTGATATTGTGGCTGTGCATGTGATCAGTTAAACGTTTCTCACAGTTTAATGTAGAGTGGTTGGTCTCTCACTGCATTTAGGATTTTATTTGTAGCTCAGTAGCTTCTCATTAAATGAAAACTGATGCAGATGAGGGTAGAAAAATCTAACCAGCTAGTCGTTCTGCTTTCCCTTTGAGCACACTGTTTTTTTTCAGTGGCCCTTAAAAGTAAAAATAGTAGTCATTTTCATTACCCTAAAGAAAACAGTGTAATAGATTTACTTACCCAAATCTTTCTTAAGGTTCTGGGAAAGAACAGTCTGCTGTATACCTTTAAGTATTTTCTGAACTGATGTACTCTTTCTATTGTACTGTGAATTTGCTGTTAGCATGAGGCATTGTGGGATGCCTTTGCTCTAGGGGAAGGTGAAAGAACTCTTTAAATCCCACTGTGGCAGAAAAAGGAGGACAGACAGGCAGTGAGCATACTCTGGGAGCCAGTTCTTTGGATTGGGAGGGATAGGAAGAAATCAGAGTAGCCCTCAGTGTCAGGGTAAATAGTTAAAGTCAAGAGAGAGTGAGATTTCAGGCCTGTTTCACAACTGTAGTAACTGCAATGCTTAAAGTCATTAAAATGGCCTAAATGGTCTTATTTTATAGGTACATGCTACTCAAAAACAGGTTTTAGAGCCTCAAGAGCTGTGCTGAGTGGGATTTTGTTTCTGCCTTCTGCTAAGACAACTTTCTTCTTCTTTTTTTTTTTTTTTTTTAACTATTATTCTGGCAACTTTCTGCCAGTATTATGGTTCTTAACAAAGTAATTCACTGTCTTGGAAGCAGATTTCATCATCACTTAGTCACCAAATCAAAAACCAACAAAGGAAAATTAGCCTTTTTACAAGTCAAGTATATAAAAATGAGTATTGGCTTTCTAACTAAAATGATGCAGATGTTGAAGACTTCTAAGCTGAGAACTAGAGGGAATAATTTTGTAATTTGTTGTCGATATAAATCTTGAAGAAATGAGGAAAGGAGTTATGAATGTCTTCAGCTCTTACTTGTACTGCCTGGTGTACTTCTAGGGTATTGTACTTCACAGGAAAATGAAGAATTGTGTTCCCCAAAATTCTGTCAATGAGTAAATGCAAATGAATGAACAAAGAAAAATAAAGCATGACTTAAGTGGATTTTCCTTATTTTATAGATGTCCTGATGTCCCTTGCTAGCTACAGTCAAGATGGTGATGGACCACTGTGCCGACCTATAATTTTGCTGCCCATGGATAGTACTCCTCCATTCCTGGAACTTAAAAATTCACGCCATCCATGTATTACAAGAACTTTTTTTGGAGATGATTTTATTCCTAATGACATCATGATAGGCTGCAAAGATGAAGATAGTAGTCGTGAAGCTTCCTGTGTGTTAGTAACTGGCCCAAATATGGGTGGCAAATCTACACTTATGCGACAGGTGATTGTCGTCTTATGTAGATAGTCACGCTCTAGAGTACCTGTGTATGTTACGTAAGGGAATTAAATGACTAAACCTTCTTAACTTCGAAGGAGAACCCAACAGTGGCTTTCAGGATATGCAGCAACAGTGTGGCTAAAGAAAAAATATAATCTGGTAGAAAATGTCCTATAGGTTTAAATAGTAGATGTCTATTTGCACTTAATTTGGTGAGGAGTAAATTTTATTACTGTTTTATAAGAGGTGATTGGAAAAAGTGATAGAGTAGCTTTTATCTTTCTTGAGTAGTCTTATCTGTGATTTTGGCTCACTTTGCAAAAGATGCTTCTGCATGTTGAACAAGATGAAAAGGTTAGGGGGCTACATGGAAAACATTGCTTTATAAACAATACTTGGTTGTAATAACTTGTGTTTCAAAGGTTTTCAGAATAGTTTAATTCTACTTGAGATTATGATACTGTAGCTTGGAGCTATTAAAATGTAGGAAGTTCTGCGTATTCCAGCTTTTGTTTAGGGGAGATATAGTTTAATTCCTATGTTCTCTGTCTGGAACTGAAACTCCATGCACATAATCATTAATGTTCGATTTTCAGGCTGGTCTCTTGGCTATAATGGCTCAGTTGGGATGTTATGTACCTGCTGAAGTCTGCAGGCTTACACCTATTGACAGAGTATTTACAAGACTGGGTGCCTCAGACAGAATTATGTCAGGTAAGTCCAACCGTTTGAAGTGCTTTTAACAACCAAGGAGTGAGTTCCTTCTCTCTGTGCACTTTGGATGCTTCCTTTGTGCTTTGAGTGGCAAACTGCGAAGGGGTAGTCTTGTATTTTTTATTATGAGTTAGGCAACTAATTCTTCTGTCTCCTATTGGAGAATTGAGGGTTGTGAGCTGCAGAGCAGAAGTAGGGCTGTAGTTAGGCTTATCTGTTTAATATGCTTGTCTTCCATCATTTTTAATGGACACTGAGGATCAGTTTTTAGTGACCTTAATGTTAAGGCCTGCCTTACAACTGGATACAAAACTGAGCAGTATCTTCTTGGATTTTGTACAGTTGATTATTGTTCTACTTACATGGGCATCTCTTTTTTTAAAAATGTTCTTGAATAGAAAAGTGATATTCAGGTATCTGTTTCAGAGGAGATGTTTTTCTGCCTTCTGTCAAGGACAGAATGTCCTTTGTTTCAATCAGAATGCCTTTCTTGTATCTGAAGTCTAGTTTCTTCAGATGAAGAGAAAGGCAAGCCTGTCTTGGAAGAAGTAGCTGTCACTGCTGGGAACATTTCGTTTCTTCCACAGAGAGGATGATAAAAGTTGAGGGTGATACAACAGCTAGAATGGGAAAGGCTGCTTCTAGTGGTATGCAGTATGTCATGGGGCTAGAGGAAATGAGTATTTTTGTGGTAATAGAAGTAATATAACTCATTTAAGGAGGGCACAAATTTTCTGTGATCTTCATATGAAATAATATGGGTCAGTGAATATGAAAAGAGTAAGTGTATTGAAGTTGTTACACATAAGGAATTTGGAAAGAAATGTTTTCAGTAGAAAATAGTAGTGGCTGCATATCCCAATAGGAGTTTGCTTTTCTTCCTCTATATTTTCATCTTTAAATGACTATCATTGAGATACTGCTTAAAATCTCCATGCCAGTAGGCTGCAAGGAAGTAATGGAAAAAAAGCTGTAGCCTTCCGTCAGAGCTGATGCAGATGCTTCTCAAAACCTGCTCCACTGAACTTTCTACAGTACCTACTTGTTAGGTGGAGATGCATTTGTCTTTCTTGAACTGACTTTACGTTCTGCATTAGTATGGAGTTATTTGAGGTGATGGACTTGTTTCAGTATGAATCTTAAGCATGTTTTCTTTCGCTCTCACAAAGATGCTGGATGGATGATGCCTTTCACAGAGAAGAAAGGCAGAACATGGCGTATTTCTTCTGTGACAAAAGATCTTGTGCTTCTTGACACTTTACAGATTGTTACTGTAGTTCCTGCAGATAGACTTTTAATCTGTATTCCGGATCTAGTAGGAATCAGTCAAATGGGAGTTCTGTAAAGGGTTGCTCATGCAGGATACAGAATCCACTGAGGTTACCTGTGGCAGCAAAGGTTTTGAGAACCACATTGATTCCAGTGGATTCTAAGGTCTGCTGCTAAGAGGAATTTTGTTTATTTTTCCAAGAGAAAATGTTAATCAGAATTTTCTTGGGATTAGAGGAAGTAAATAAAAATAAAGAGCTAGATTAAACAAGGTCAGACCCTTTTTGAGAAGTGAGGTGGACCTCTTCAACTTAAAATTCAAACCATTTTAGGAAGAACGCTTTCCTATGTGTTGTGACAGTATGGAGTTCTAGCTATGCTGGATCTTGCTGGGCTCCACTGATCTATTTTCTGCATGTTTATATTGTGGTAAGCTTTGTATCCTTTTTGATCCCAAAGTCTTTCTGGGGATAAGTCTAAAGAATTTCTAGTACTTTCAGTAATACAACCTTGTCTGCTATTCCTTTAGAATGAAAAGGCAGTCTAAGAAACTGAGTGGAACTTAGCACACTAGCAGTGAAACCATACAAAATAAAACTAGCTAGGAAAGTGAGTTCGATCCACCTAAGACCTTTTTCATTTGAACAGATATATTGCCTCTTTCTAAGTCTTGTCTACAGAAAGCATGCAGTTAATACTGTAGATTACTGAATTTCTTTCTATAACTTGCTATTCAGAAATGGGGAGGGAGGAAAGCTGAAAAGCCTCAACATTTCAAGATTAAATGCTGCAAGTCTGTAACTGTGTACAGTTTTTTATGGTTCTTGAGGATTAAACAAATAATGTTCCTCAGTCATATTCTGTTGCAGATCTTAATTAAAAGAAACGAAGCAAAATTTGTGCTCCTCCCAAAGTAAGTGTTTTTTTTTTTCATTTTTTTCCTTTGCAGGTAGAGAATTTATTAAGGCTTTTTGGCCCAGCTATTTTTCATTTTTGTTTAATTTCAGTAGGACAAGAAATCTTGAAAATAGAAGTGTGCTTATGGCAGGAAAGAAAAATGCATTTTTAGCAATAGTGATCTAGAAAACTTGTAGTGTTTTACGTTTTTTTCTATGAGCTATCCTTTTGTCTTTCATAGATGGTAGAAGCATCTTAATATTTCCCTGTGAAGTTAAATAAGCACTGCACAAAAAAGCTAGCTTTGAAGTCTTAGTTTTGTCACAGTAGTTTCTACAGTGTGAGTAGAAATGAAAGCACAATGAAAGTTGTTTTGTGACAGTCATTTAATAATGGATGTCAATAGGACTTATATGAAGTAACTTTTAAGTAATAGAATTTTAAAATTGCATGTGTAATTCTAGGATTTTTATTTCTAAAGTGAATAAATGAAGGATTATTTTCCCCTCCCCCCAAAAAAAATGCATGGTTAAAAAACATGAAAACCCTGAAGTTTTGTTAAATAAATCAGCAAATTTTGCTCTCTGCTGATACAGAAAATCAAGATTGCTAGACACCATTTAATAATCCATGTGAGAAATTTATATTGGAGCACAGCAGGGTGGGTTGTAATTAGAATTTTAACCAAATGAGTACCGTCAGTAAACACTTGTCATCTTCGACTTGCCGTTGAATGTGATTATTTCAATTAAACCCTACAGAGGTAAATCTGGATCTCATATCCTTGGATTTATCGTATGCTAGGGTCTAAATAGTTCTGCGTGTACTTCTGCTTCCAATCTGCTGAAAAGAATTTTAAGCCTAGCATTGTGTGTTGTCTGGGTTGCTGGAACTTCTGTCAGTTGTTCAGTTTTTAGCAGAGGTATCGTTTTTGTAGACTTCACTCCACAAAGGTATGTTTGAGTATAGGTGTTTACCTATTTGAACAAGTCATTTAATTGGTGACATCAAAAACCAAACCAGCAAGCCTAGTTTCTTAAGTCATTTTTAAGGGTTTCTGCTTGCCTTTTCACGTAGAAAAGTCACATGCACCTTCAGCCTGCGTGTAAGACTGTGAAGAGTCAAAAGGTTCTCCTACATCTTGTTTTCTTTGTGCCCCTTCTCTTTTGTCCAGCTAGTACCTCTAACCAGGGCCATTAGCTTTTAGGCTGCTGTATTTCTCCACTTTTATTTACTCAACTGAACTTGTCTGTATTCCTTAGGAACCGGAATATGCTTTTTCTGGCTGATAGAGCCCCACCTTTTTCATGTCATCTCCAGTGCAGATTAAGTAGGATTTTAGTTGTGTTTTCCAAGAATTTTGACTATTTCATGTTGTTTTGTCTTTAAGGTGAAAGTACCTTCTTTGTTGAGTTGAGCGAGACTTCCAGCATACTCCAGCATGCAACAGAACATTCCCTTGTTCTTGTGGATGAACTAGGTAATTAGTCTGTTCTGTAATGGACTGAAAGTAAATCTAAGATGAGTAAAGACTAGCTGCAAGGCTGTTACGACTGTCTAACCTATGACTGAATACACAGAGGTGGTTTTAGCATAGTGGTGCTAACTAACTAGTTAATACCAATGTAATTATCTTCCTAAAAGATGTGTTTTTAGGTGTCCCAGGAGCTAATACAGCACACCTCCAGCAATCATTATTAACCTATTTCTAGCTCTGTTTTCCCACAATGTCCTTTGCATGATCACTTGCAGCAGACCTTGACCAAGCCAGTAGCAAGCCTCAAGAGAGCAGAAATGGTTCTTCTATGCAGTGTGGAAGAGAACGTGATTGTTGTGGGACAAAATACCCAGCCACTTTACACAAATCCTGGTGGCTCTTACCCATCATTACTGTTTTTCCATTGCCTTGCTCTGTGGAAGACTGACTAACAAAATGAATTGATACATGGGAAGCAATGAATTGTATTTGGCAGGTGTTTTCAGAAAAGCATCTTTGCTTGTATGTGTTAATCTTTGCACATGGGGAGGGTCTCTTTTTAGTAGTAAGTAAAATATGGATTTAATTGATTTTACTACCACTTACATTCTTTTCAAATTTCTCCTCCAGGTAGAGGCACAGCTACTTTTGATGGAACAGCTATCGCGAGTGCAGTTGTTAAAGAACTTGCAGAGAAAATCAAGTGTCGAACTTTGTTTTCCACACATTACCATTCACTAGTAGAGGATTATTCACACAGTGCTGCTGTGCGCCTTGGTCACATGGTACGTATAAGCTGCAATACATGCATTGAGAGCACCATGGTAATGTTTTCCCCCCCCCTCAGAGCTAGCAGATCTCATGACGTGCGTGTTTTCTCCAGTCTTCTGCCTATAGTTACAAAGATGTCCTAAGAAAAGGTGTGTTTCATGTATTCTGTAGTCTAGCATATACTAACTTGTGGTAACTTGTTTTTTCTAGGCATGTATGGTTGAAAATGAGAGTGAAGATCCAAGCCAGGAAACTATTACATTCCTGTACAAATTCGTCGAAGGAGTATGTCCAAAAAGCTATGGCTTCAATGCAGCAAAACTTGCTAATATTCCAGATGAGGTTGTTCAGAAGGGGCACAGAAAAGCAAAAGAGTTTGAAAAAATGACAATTTCACTGAGAATATTTAGGTAAGGCTTTGATATTTGTTTTTCATTTAATTACGAGCAATTTAGTATGCAGCCATTTTAAAATATGGGCAGGGGCTTTCACTTTGGAGCTAAGTCTCAAGGGGGAAGGGAGGATAGAAGCTACTGTTGTGAGTATCAGGTGCCCTTCACAGGCCTTGAGGGAGGCAAGTAGTGAAGTCAGACTGACAGGGAGGTGGGAACCGAGATGAGTAATGTATTTTAAGTCTGGGTCCTTGTGCTAGTCTCCAGGACTAAGGAGAGTGTGTGACTTGCATAGGTGTTGGACAGGGTTTGAGCTGAGCTAAATTGAAGGGATGCATGATGAAGCCCTTGCTGCCTGCTGCTGCTGTATACTGCTGGAGGGGTCACAGTACTGGAGCATGATTTAGCTGCCTTTGCATGAGGCACTAAGGGCTGACAGCAGCCTTCTTTAAGACGGCACACAAAATGACATGTGTACTTCCTCATACTTGTGTAACTTTAGAAGTTTACTCTAGGCTCCTTTGTGTCCATGTTTGGTAAAATGAATTCATTATTCTCCATAGGTATCTCTGCTTGGTGGTAGATGATGCAACGAGTGATGATAATGCTGTTCAGAAACTTACCACTATGATCAGTCATCTTTAAAAACAATGCTGTTATTTGTAGTGGCGGTTTCTCAAAAAGGTGGTATGAGACAACATTATGATCTAATAAACTTTATTTTTTAAAAATGACCATTTTTCCATTGTCTTTCCTAGGAAATTAAACCCTTTTAATTCTTACCTACCCTCTACATAATGGTTATTGAGTACTCCACAATATATTAAGTCTAGATGTTATGGTACATGCATACACTTTCAGGCTGTTGATTACCCACTGTCACCAATACACATAAATGGAAAAAAAGCTATGAAACTGTATAGGGCTGTATATATACTTGTCTCAGTTTCATTAGAGCAGGAAATTACTTACATAACCTGCTGGAAATCACAGCAATGTCCAGACTGTTCAAAAAAAACTATGAACAGAGTAAAATACAAGACTGTTTTGAGGAGACTTTCTACTGTGTACTTTAAAACATAGTAAAATTTCATTCACAAAACTTAGTTACATGGGTACTTTGTTTTATAGTGCATTATAGTCTAGGAAGTCTCATTAAAACACTCGCTTTTTTTGTTAGGGTGGTTTGAGTACAGACTATTGCTGGGGCAGGGAAGGAGATTATTCTAACTTCAGAAGACACCAGAAAAATTGCTGGATATAATTTAAGATTAGTGTTTTCTCTTTCATAGAAAGAACGTACATACTGGGACATGAGTACAGTTACAGCAAGTCTAGGTGTGCTAACAAAACAGGACACATTCAAGTACAATAAGATTTTTTTTTTGCTTGAAATTAGAAACAAACTACATGAGATTAAAGCATTAAAATCATATTTCTCAATCTGAATAAATGTTAAAAAATCAAAAGAAATGCAGAAGTGCTAGCTCACTTTTTTTTTTTTTTAACCATGTTACAAAAGCAATTGGTACCCATGTCCATAAAGGCAGCAACAAAGAATGCTGCTTGTCTACGGAATAGTACTACTGCAAATTGGACTGCGTTTCAATGCTACTTGTAAAAACACCAGCTTTCAGAAGTTGGTATCTGTACAAAATTGCAGCTTATTTTTCTTCACTTCTGTCCCTTCAAAGTCTTTGTTTACACAGTAATGCTAAAACGCCCAGTTCTGTTATCCTGAGTCAACATATTGCCACTTTCTTTTTTGGTAGGTTGAGCTCCATAGTGTCAACACCTCACATATCCACTTTAATACAGTCTCTTTCTGCAGAAATGGGCAAGTATAACAACTTCCTCCCAAAAAAAAAGTTTTAACAGTTATGATATTAGAATGGCAGGACTTTCTTTCTGAAAGGAATTCAGTTGTGCTGCAATGTATTAGATTCTATAGGTGGAGCAGAGTCATATAGTGTATCTGTATCATGTGTAGGTTCTCCAGCAAGCGTACAGGGATTAGACAGTGTTCCAGCACCACAGTCACAGAAAAACCTACAAAAAAAGAGACCACTTTAAGCAGGAGAACTAAATCACTTTGTTGAAATTGCGTGACATTCATTTGAAACATACCTATCATGTCTAATGAATTCTACATCATGTCCTTGATGGCACTTCTTAATGCAGTTCACACATATGGCATTGCGGTCTGTGGTGTTACAGGTGTGACATCTGAAGTAAAATGCATCACATTAGGCACGAATCAAACACTGATAAGCTGAGAAAAGTGCTTGGGATGAGGGGAGAATGGCATTAAAGATTTGCATAAGATTGTAAAACTTAAGGATTTTACATGAATAACAGACTTGAATTTTCATAGCATACTTTCGTTTTTGTCTTTTGAAAGGGCAGTTCTCATGTAATCCTATAGACCTCAGGTTCATGATAACCATGACTTTCTCCAGCCCACAGTAAAGTCAAGGCAATGGAACTTGTTTAACCTTACTCTTTGGTTGCCAGTGAGGAACAGCATTCATTTGTGCTTTAACTGAGACATGGCAATTGTTGTAGGGGATTTACTATAACAAATACTGTAGGTGTTTTATTTAAAAAATCCTTGTGGTAGGTGACTCTTCCCCACCACCCCAAAATCTTGTTAACTTGCAAAAGAACTTGTTACCTGTAGAAGTCATGCATCGGATAGCTGGTGTAGCTTGATATCTTATACAAACACTGGCCTCTACTGACAGCTTTTTCTATGGCATCTTGATTGTTCATTATTTTGTTATCTGTTGGGGGAACAAAAACCCATAGAACTTTATCATACTTGGGTCAATAGTCTTGTTTGCTTGTTTATTAGAATAAGAACCATTACAAACATTTAGTTACATGCCAGAATTTTAGTTTTGGCATTTATCAAATCCTAGATGCTAGATTACAAGGCAGATGCCCAGACAGCATAGTACATTCCTCAGACCAAAAAGACTGTGAGGTTGAGTTTTAAACTGATCTAATGAATTACACACGAAAGGATATAACCAGTACATCCAAGCAGGTAAAAGCTTCTTGCAAAGTTAACTTTTTTCTTTTAGAATAACCTCCTGTAGCAGTCTGCCATTCAAACCATCACTCCAAGCTCCAAGAAGATTTTGTTTCATGTACCTTGTTCCTTAACTATACATTAAAGTCTATGTGAACTGCTCTTACTATTTTCTAAAAAAGTGATTTGGGATTGTGAATAGTCATGCTTTTAGATCCTAAAGCCAAGTAAAACACACTTCTTTACTGGACACTTATTTTCAGACACGTGAGAAAAGACTTTCCATTACACTAACTTACAATGTTAATTTGAGATGGGCCAACTGAAGAGGTAACCTGTTCACAAACAACTTTGAGACAGAAGAGCTAACAAAGGAGCTTTAATGTGACCAGAAAAATTTAAGTTACCTTTAAAAGCTTCTGGCCATTAGTCTAAACTGTAGTATCTTAGCTTGTCTTACTCCCTTCAATCAAAACCCTGAATTTTCATGCAGCTCAAAACATTAGGGGGAGAGAGGAGAGGAGGAGGTGAGGAGGGTAGAGACAGTATGATAAAACTCTAGGCCACCAAATCCAAAAATGCAAAGTGAACAAATACACGCAGCAGAACTCAGACTCACCTTTCATTGTTACATTGACACCAGATGCTAGAAATAAACCTCCAAATCGGTTGTTGAAAATCTGATTGCCTTCTAACGTTGCAGTTGCATGATTTGTTATTTCAATACCTTTTGTGTGTCAGGGAAATAGGAAAGAGAAAGAAGAGTGCGAAAAATTAGATCTTTAGTCCTCGTGCATTTATACCTCTCATTAGTTCTAAGATTTTTTTTTTTTTAACTACTTAGGGAAAAAAGTAAAATGACATAGCTAGAAATTGCTTTGTAATCTGCTACAAAACTGAAGTTCAAGTACTTATACTGAATCCTTTCAAAAACCTGCAACTGGCATGCATGTTTTCTGATAGAAAGAAACAATTTATCTGACAATATAATTCTTTGCTAAAATAGTACTTCTATTTTCAAGAGGGACATGATTTTTGAGTGCTTCACCTGTCATCTTCATGTATATTTAAAGTTCTTGTGCACACACCTTACCCTCTTTAAAAGATCTTTAAAAAAGTTTGAGATGGGAACCTAAAAATCTTTCCTTTTTATATCTTAGCTTTTATCATTAACCAGTGTCTTCCAAGTCATATCTCCAGGACTGTTCTTGACAGCAACCTATCCTTCCCCCCACTACACACAGAAACTACACCTTTAAGGGATCTTCTCAGAAAACTTGCTTCTTCTGAAAGAAAGATGGGAGACAACTCAAGAATGCAATTTTAGTTGCAATGGAATGGAATGCAAGACTTACAGAAGTGTCACCATTAAACAATAAACTGCACAAAAATCACTACTAATTCATTTTTTCATCTCTTTTGGAGTCAACAAAAATGCTCATTTCAATAATTTTTCACATTTGGGAGATGGTTAAATTTGTCTCAAATACATATAGCATATATTGTGCTATGTTGCCTTGATTTTAAAACAAGATCTAGCAGATCAACTAGACAGCTTTTTCAATTACTTCTAAAATAAAATTATGAAAAAGTACTTCACAGAAAACAAGGGAAGGCAGAATATGTGTTGTTTCTCAACAGACTAGTAATTCCAAAGACTACTATAAATATATTTTGTCTACAGTTCTGAATTCTCAAATGAGATGTTAAAGAGCATCCCGGTCTCTGTTAAGAACTCCTAAATACTGTGGAGTAAAGAAAATCAGAGTTAACTGATGTGAAGGGCTTTCTCTAAGCTCTAACACTTTAGAATTTTATTTAAACAATACAAACCTGCAGCAAATCCATCAAATATTCGATTTTTCCTTAACACAGGGTGACTGTTGGTGCTGATAAGAACCCCAGCTTGAGCATTCCTGAAGATATCATTCTCTTCCAAAAGACCTATGATAGAATCAACACATGTAATATTTCTGCTTGTTAATATCTCCCTATTCATTCTGTGAAATGTCCAAAAGATCGCTTGCATCATCCTGTTAATTCCTTTCAGTTGGAGAATACTCAAAGCACTGAAGTTACCAGCAATACAAGCCCAAAGTCGATCTCAGTGTAAAAATCATCTAAGAGTATTTTTTTTTTCAATACATGGAATACAATTTGGGAACATGCTCCATTAAGCAAACCCACAAGCGATCCTTCTAAGTCCTCCTTTATTTTTGAGGAAACACTAAGTTTTTGACCTTCCTATTTTATGTATTTATTTTTTAAAAAAATAGCAAGTGATTAACTACTAAGTATCAGAAGCTGATATCAGGATATACAATGTTCAAAGAATTTCAGAGAAGAACTATTTTGAAATTTGTGCGAAAGAACCCTTAAAAACCTGGGTTGTTTCTTAAATCTCTTGACATCAGCAAACCTGAAATATTCAGGTGCAAGATTTGACTTAGATGACTAAATAAATGTTTGTCCTTCAGTCAAATGGCAAAGCCTACAAAAAAGGACTATCCTAAGCAGCAATCCAATAGTTTTCTTGTATGAGATTAATTACCTCTGTCTCCCATAGAGTTCAGTATTACTGACGTAATTGAGGCTAAAAAGCATCAGTGTATAACAACTACTTTATTACTTCAGAAGAAAAGAGTTAGATTTCTAAAGAGCACTTTAAAAAAGACACAGCTTAATCTGAAATTAAACCCTTATCCAGAGTATTTAGTATATACCGGTAAGGGAAAGAAATACCTCTTCCGCCATTAAATATACAGATGCCACCATCTCTTCCATCATGGATTTTGTTTCTTCTTAGCGTGGGATTACTGTCTGTTTTAATCCACACACCAGCCATTGCATTATCAAAAATCTCATTGTCTTCTATAAATCCAAGCCCTAAAATTGAGGAGGGGGAAGGAGAGGGGAAAAAAAATCAAAAGGGTAATAAACAGAAACAATAATATTGCAAGACAAACAATTCTTGATAAATGAGGAAGACAGACCTACCAGAATTATAAACAAGAATACCACCATTCTGACCTCCCCAGATCTTGTTGCGTCTAATTTTGGGGTTGCTTCCAGTTCTAGAGAGAAACATAAGCAAAGAAGAATGTTAAAGCAGTTTACTATTTCCCAAGGCCGAACATGTAACACACACCAGTGGTAAGTGGCCAACAGATCTCACTGCTTGCAAACCTTAATAAAATACTCCACATCTAAACATGCAATCATATTTTAGCATTATGTGCTTCTCAATGGCCACACATTCTAGTCCAGACAGGTTGAACTAGAAACGACTCCGAAGTTGAAGCTATGGCTATTCAGACATAGAGATTTCAAAGAAGTTTTAGAAACAATGTGACAGGAACAGTTGAAAAAAAATTAAAAGAAAAAAAGAGACACACAAAAAAGAGCAAAACACAAGCTCTGTCTGTTTAGACATAAAATCAAAATACACTTTACCTGATCTGAACCCCTGAGTACATATGATTATAGATGTCATTGTCTTCTAATACGCCATGTCCATTGTCATAAAAATAAACTCCAACCTAGCACATAAAAAATAAATTATTAGTTTCAGAGTAATAACAGTAATAACAATAATAAGAACATGGAACAGCTTTCTTGGTTTTTGTCTTCTTTTCAACATGCAAAGCAAAACTCACCTGTTTCCCACTATGTATTCTATTTCTCCTCAATACTGGAGTGCTTCCTGTTGTCACCCAGACTCCAGCCAAAGTATTGCTGTAAACTTCATTTTCCTCAATCACACCTTGTCCTTTTTCATGCTAAATACAAGACAATTCAAGAGTTGAGTAAAACCATTAACTGCAAATATTGTTTTTCTGGCTCCAACACGGTATTTCTACTGTAGGAAAGAAATTTCTATCTATTAAAGTATTAATAGATAATAGATATCTATTAAGATAGTAGATATTAATAATATTAAGATACAATATTCTTATCTATTAAATATAATACTTACTTCCACTATTTTATTAATAATACTGCATCATGATTTCGAATGTTTGTTGTAAAATTAAGAATACTCTGCATGTAAATCATTATATTTCCAAGCTCTACAGTAGTATTTGCAAATCTCTGCTAGTAGTTGCTAGAAGAGCTACTCCCCAAGCCACATGTACTCAGACAAGAGCTATGGCATCTGGCACTTCAAACCACACCCACTTCTGCCCACCTGACTGACAGCAATTGGCATGTTACTTAAGGTAACCAACATGTTTGTGCATAAAACTAAAAGTACAAAAGTATTCTCAGATAGGGGAGACTTACGCTCATAGCTCAAGCAAACAGAGGTGTACATCTGTGGCATGACCTTAACCTTAGGTAAGTTTTAGTAGAAATATATGCACATCTTCCTCTATACAAAATCTGACATGGTATACAGCAACCTGACTGCTCCTTCAGTTCAATTAGCAGAGCCCTTGGTTGCACACACTGAAATCTACACTTTATTCCTCAGTTTTACAATACACAACTGTACAGCGAGCTACACGTGTACCATCCTGGAGGGAAAAAAATAATTATTGACGTTAACGGTAAATGCATTATACTCTCAAAAGCTCAACAGATTTCTAAGCTTATTTTTTTAAAAATAACAATGAACTGTTATCAAAGCTAAGCCCTTTAAATGCTTTTTTTCAGAAAAAGTGGCGAAATTCTGCCAGCTATCCTATTTTACTTCGTAAAAGAAATTCAGCTAGGTCTGTAAGACTCTATCTTTTAAATTTCAGTTTCAACATACTACAATTAACCTATTTTATAACATAAGTAATTCAGTCTCATCAGCCATTATAATGGAACACTATATACAGTACTCTTTTCCAACGTTTAGATGACTATAAAATAGATCTGCATGCCTATTTGTAGGTAATACTTACCACATAAATTCCACCATGTTGACCATCATGAATCTTGTTGTGTCGAACTATGGGACAGCTATTTGTTCGAATCTGTATTCCTGCTAATGCATTACCTGTTAGCAAGAATCATATACGTTATATGATGTTAAATGAACTTATATATGTTCATTTTTCAATTGTTATGTATGTAAAATGTTCAAATTTTCAACTGTTTTGATTTCAAGGTGAAGTAAGTGAATTCGTTTACCATAAATGTCATTTCCTTCAATAAGGCCTCTTCCGTCACCAAAGATATAAACACCACCTTGATTCCCGTTAAAAATTGCATTGCCCCTAAGGAATAGAAGTATGCATGTTACAAAATGATTATAATACACTGTACGATACTGTAATATATATGCAGTGCTTGGGATTATGCAGGACTTATATTTGAAACAGACTTTAACAACAGTTTTGTGTTTTTTGAGAAACAGATCAAGAATATATGCAGACAAAGCAGTTCCAAGAATATATGCAAACTGAAAACATAGCTCAACTGAACATAGACAGCAATTTCCTATTTATATAAACAGGAATGTTTACACTTCATTATAAACATATGAATTCAGTTTGCATTTTTCCCCTCCTCATCAAATCTTCTTCTAAATGGTAAAATACCAGTGAAAAAACTGATACCTTATTGTTGGGTCACTGTTTGAGGTAATCCAAACACCTGCAAAATTGTTTGCATAGATTTTGTTCTCTATGAATTGTCCTCTTCCTTTTTCATGAACATAGATTCCTCCAGTCTGGCCATGATGGATTTCACACCGAACTACTGTAGGATTGGCATATGCTTTCACTTCAAAGCCTGCTATCCTGTTTCTATGTATGTTGCAGCTTTCAAAATAACCCTTAAGACACAAAATATGCAAAGTTTCCTGTAAAAGGCCTTTTTTATGTTAAGACAGAACATTCTAAGATACTATTCCTTACCCTCCCTTCCCTCCCAACAATGCAGTCTTTTAAAGAGAAAATAGTATAAAAGCTGACAAAATACTAGTACTTTACACATTGTACCATCCATAACTGAAAGAGCCACTGTATCAAGTTTTTCCTGAAAGTAAAATACTGTATCAAGAAACTGTATTGCTTTGGATATATATTTCAAAGAGGACTGAATTCCAGGTTTGCTCAGCAGCCTTCCAAGGACAAA
Source organism: Rhea pennata (assembly GCF_028389875.1). Taxonomy (NCBI): domain Eukaryota; kingdom Metazoa; phylum Chordata; class Aves; order Rheiformes; family Rheidae; genus Rhea; species Rhea pennata. The sequence goes on along the minus strand of NC_084665.1, from coordinate 17,961,188 downwards.
ACTCCTTTTGAAGGCCCTAAAGCCCACAGATCTGCTATCAAAAGTGCAGTACCTGCCCATTTTCAGACCCAGAACAACATATATTAAGAACACAAGTTATTTAAGAAGTCTCCCAAATTTCTTTGAAATGACTGGTCAGAATAAATGCATGTGCATGTAGGAAAGTAGTAATTTTTCCAGGGCTGAATAGCATCCTCCTTTCCCTTTCTTCTGGTCTGAGATGTCAGCGAGCCTTTTTTTTTTTTTTTAATGGTGTACAATTCCAACTGAACACTGCAGTAACAGTAGGCCTATAACCAAACTGTAAATACAACAAATGCTTTAGAAACACTGCATGAAAAAAAGCTATCCAACAACACCCAAACATGCTTATTCCTGCACCTTCTGCTATGCCCATGTGGCAGCACAATGAACGGATCCACTTGAAAACTAACCCAGCAAAAAGGTTGTTCTCTGCCCAGTCATTTCTCCAATTCAGTTCATTCCAGGGTCACACAAAGTAACTGTCAATCCTTCCAGAGCATTTCTTCCGACACAATCTCAGAGTATTTAGATAGTGAACTCAACCTGTTATTTCAGGTGAATTTTAATAATATTATATGCATGTTATGCTGAACTAAAAGAACTAAAATTATACAAAAGAGGAAGGATCACTTATTGTAAATGGGAGACAATCATAAGGTGATGATGTTTTACTTTGTAGATGGGTCTTGCAAGCTCTAACCCAGGCTATCTCCAGCAGAGAGCTGCAGAAGGCAATACTAAAACAGTGCATTTGACATTCAGAGCAGTGCTATTGCTATTACTATTGACCAAAACTGCACCATCCCTTACACCCAAGAATGCATAGTTGAAATGTAATGCGAATGCATCTCGGCTCTTGCTTTTCCCTTGGCTACCTCTCTATATGCTCTCCAAAGCCATCTGTAGTACAAACAATACATGAAATGCCAGCTGTATTTCTAGCAGTATCAGTCCCTCCATGCAAATAATTACTTATTTAAGGAGCTCATACATCTACATATAGCTAAAACATTCAGTCCAAACGGAAAGGGGCTAGACATACTTTAATTGATCTTTGTTCTTAAACATCAGTTATCCTCATAGGGACCTGACACATTTTTTCCTATAGCTATCTAGAGTTAGTTATATAATTAGGAACACTTGTTTTACTAGAAAACTACAAACAGGCACAACAATTTCTCTTATTGCTCTGTGTAACTAATTCCACAATGTTTTTATCCACATGACCTCAGACCTGAGTACCTCTGTTCAGGTATTCCTATCTACCATATGAAATTACTGAAGAAGTTATCGCTAAGCCTACCCCATACAGGAAGTGCTATGTTTTACTTTTTTCTTACTTACGTACTACAAATTGCTGACAGATTTCATCTAACATGGTTTAGTGACAAAAAACCAGGGACATGCATAGTTCAAGGATGAAATCAAGAAAACATACGCTTCTTCCTAGTTCAAGGCTTGCAGCCAGGAAGGGCACTGCACTAATTAAACATGCTCCAAAATCATCAATATATGCAAGTTGGTTCCCCAGTCTTATGGATAAATAAAAAAGTCAAAAAAATTGAAAGAAACTACTTCTCTGAAGTATTCAGAATATATTTGAAGGACTTAGGATTAAAGTTCTTTGTAGTGAGTCAAGAAGCTACTCAAAAACTGATAAGGGAATCTAAAAGAGAGCTCCTTAGAAATGTACCTTCACACCAACATGTGGTCTTTTGAACTTATCCCAAAAGAGAACACTGCTTTCTCATTTTACTTAAAACAAAGCCACAAGCAAAACCTCAGCTGACAATTTGGAATAAAACAAGGCTTAAGCCTCTTAATAAAATATATCATTTTAATTAAGATATTACTTTATGGTCTGGTGTCTTTTTAACTATTTCAATGACTATCTTCTGTTTGAGCACCAAATATGTTGTGACTACAGCAACTGCCTGGATGAAGAAAAAAGGTATTTTAGATGCGCTTACTCACCATCAGTTCAAGTGTCACGTAGAAGCTGCTAAGAAGCTTCATGTCATGCAGTCAGCAGTATCTTTGTGAATCTCAGTATTATTTTTTCAACAGTATGAAAATTCTGATACAAAGATTTTTAGTTCTTGAAAACAGTGTCAGATACAATGCTTTTTTTTTTTTTTTTTTTTTTTTTTTTGGAAAACCAGTGAAAGAGCAGGCTCCTATCACTTGTACATGTGTCTCAATGTATCTACATAACAAGCAATTTCACAGGCAGTGTCAGAAGAGGGCCTACATATTAATGGTACTTTGCTCACTATGTCCTAAAACACCTTTACATCACTCAACAGAGTAGAATAAAAGCATCATTGCTCTCGTACAGGCTCCAGAGGCAGGATCACTGACTCAGAAGTAGATGAGAAACCGTTGTAAAAGCCTCTGTGATTAGTAGAAGAGAGCTCCTTGTAAAGGAGAAAGAATCTAGATCTCAGAGTCCTTAACACACTGCTGGGGCAGAAAATCAGGGCTTTCTATTAAACAAGATCCTACAACATTCAAAAAATATGAACTGCATTAAACCCTATTAAACATCCATTGGAGAGAGCCTGTTCCTTTCTTCAAATTCCATTTACAGTATATGGCTAGCCAACTTGTAGTCCTTAAACTACATGCAGCTGACAACCAGCTCAAGCACAGATCCTTTACAAAGATTTAGAGAGCAGCTATTTAGGTCACGAAGGCCATTGCTCCTCCTGAGCACTGATGAATCCTAAATTTTATACTGCCTCCATCTCCTTTCAAGTATGATTTTTGAGTGCACTGGGTATTTTGGTACTTTTTTTTTTTTTTTTTTTTTTTGACTTGATTACAGTGTATCAACTAACAGTGTAAGAACCTGCAGAATTCAGCATCCTGAAGGGTCAAGCTTCCTTAATAAAGAAGAGCCACTATGACTGTTATGGAGGAAGAAATACAGGATGCACGTGAAAAAGGATTACAATCTTGCACAAAAATACAAAGTGTAAGGAGATTTAAAATATCTAAGATTTTTGAAGTAGAAGCTACTGCTAAGGTATTACAAAGCGGCTCTCTACTCCAAATTTACTTAAAACACTAAGAAAAGCATTAGCTATGGACACAAAATGACAGTTACAACCACCAAAAAGCTGCTGTGTGGGCAGGAAAATACTGCTGTAACCTGTTACACTGTCCAAATAAAATAATTACAAATGAACAAATATTGTACTAATTCTAATGCTGATGATCGCATCCTGTTCAACTTTTTCATCAATGACCTGGACAAAGGAACAGAGTGCCTCCTCAGCAAGTTTCCTGATGATCTCAAGCTGGGTGGAGCGGCTGATACACCAGAGGGCTGTGCTGTCTTTCAGAAAGACCTGGACAGGCAGGAGAGTTGGGTGGGGAGGAACCTTGTGAAGTTCAACAAGGACAGGTGCAGGGTCCTGCACCTAGGGAGAAATAACCCCGTGCACCAGGACAGGCTGGGGGCTCACCTGCTGCAAAGCAGCTCTGCAGAGAAGGACCTGGGAGTCCTGGTGGATGACAAGTTGACCAGGAGCCCGCAATGCGCTCCTGTGGCCAAGAAGGCCAATGGTCTCCTGGGGTGCATTAGGAAGAGCGTTGCCAGCAGGTCGAGGGAGGTGATCCTGCCGCTCTCCTCAGCCCTGGAGAGGCCTCATCTCGAGTACCGTGTCCAGTTCTGGGCTCCCCAGTACAAGAGAGACATGGAGCTATTGGAGAGAGTCCAGCGTAGGGCTACAAAGAGGATCAGAGGGCTGGAGCATCTACCCTATGAGGAACGGCTGCAAGAGCTGGGCCTCTTCAGCCTGGGGAAGAGAAGACTGAAGGGGAATCTGATCAATGTGCACAAGTACCTGAAGGGAGGGTGTCAAGGGGGACAGAGACAAACCCTTTTCAGTTGTCCCGTGTGACAGGACAAGAGGCAATGGGCAGAAATTGAACCACAGGAAGTTCCACCTGACTGTGTCGGGGAATTTCTTCCCTGTGAGAGTGACGGAGCACTGGAAGAGGTTGCCCAGAGAGCTGGTGGAGTCTCCTTCTCTGGAGATCTTCAAGGCCCACCTGGATGCAACCCTGTCTAACATGCTCTAGGTGACCCTGCTGAGCAGGGAGGTTGGACTAGATGATCTCCAGAGGTCCCTTCCAACCTTACTGATTCTATGATTTCACACATCACTTTGCATACCAAAAGTTTAGGTGATAATGAAGAAACAGGTCCTGCACAACTGGGCAGGTTCAGGGGAGAACTTTACACCAAAACCAATTCAGTAACTAAACCTGTTGCACATTTATAAAAAGGTAACAATGTTATAAAGATACAGAGGTTATTTTTTCTCATATTATTTGAGGAATAAACATATTAAAGAAATTATGAGTGTTGCAAGTTTAAATACTCTGGAACTATTTACTGAAGCTAGTATTCCCAAAAGGACCTGCAGATCAAGACAGAAAAACATAAACTGCTAAAGAGTATCTGAATCTGTATCAATTTAGCATGACTGATAACAAAAAGAGGTATTTATAAAAAAAAACTGCCTCCAAAAGCCAGGAATGGTTCCTATTTGAGGGTTGGTGTTGATGCAAAAATCCAAATGCAGCACAAAGACAACTACGTTCAAGATGCGAAAGAAACCCTTTATTTTTAGCACACACAAAAAAAATGCTATTGTAGCAAAACGTCATTTTATATTATACTTTTATTTCAGTGAGCAGAAAAAACAAGCAGTAGTGCTACATTTCTCATTTGGGAGCAAGGAAAATAGAGATTATGTGCTCAAAGCTCAAATTTAAATAAAATTATGGTAGCTTATTCTTACAGTAAATCAACATTTCTTTTTTGCTTGCATACAGTGGCTAACTATGACTTATGGCAAATGTCTGGCAACTTGTCTCATGCACCTGGCAAGAGGGGCCAATGCAGGACATTGCAATGTACAGCGCTGCCAATGCCATGCTGCATTTTTAATGCCTGCTTGTTAAATGGTTGGCACAAGCACTAAGGCAAACGTCAGAATATTGCCACTTTAGTAATAAGAGGTTAAATTTCCACAAGTATCAAAACACAAAGAATAGTCTGAGAACATGAAACTGAAAAACAAAGCACTCTTGAACCTTTCACAACCAGCACTCCAGCACAGCAAACCCACGGGAAAAGAATGTGTAGGGTAGGAATTCAGTACTGGAATGTACTTTCCTCACTTCAGCATGCTACAGCAACGAAAAAATACATATCTGTCCAAAAATAATAGAACAGAAGCAAGAAAAAAGTACAGGAAATATTCATTAATTTGTTTAAGTACACATAAGGATTTGTAGCTGAAAGATATAGTGTCACTTAAAGGATATTTATACTTTCCCGATGATATCATCTCATCAACTCTATCACTAGTGTGATATAGAACAAAGAGTACTTTTTGCCAAAAGCAGACTTTGAGATGAGGGGGAGGGAAAAAAAAAAAAAAGAAAAAGAAAAAAAGAGAGAAAGAAAAGAAGAAATCCTTTCAAAAAGTTTGTAACTAAGGAACATCTCAATACTGGAACTGGGACATTCTTAAAGACATCTATAATTTGCCCTGTTTTTCCTCCTACTTATCAAAATTTCTCCCAAACACATACAACAGTGTTACTGGATTCAAGGAAGATTGAGGAGAAAGTTGTTTTGTAATTGTTGTTGTTGTTTGGTTGATTTTAACCCAAGGTATCACAAAAACCGCATCAATTCTGCATGTAACATTTCCAAATCTGGAACAACAACTATAAGACAGGAGAATCAACTCTAATGTCTGTAGCTAAGATACACATTATTCGCATTTTCTTTAATGTGCTATTGTTCTTTTCAATAAGAAAGAAAATTTCTTTGTACTGTGTTTACTTGTGTTATCATACTGGTTACAGCACCAGAATACAAAAATAATTGAAATACACATTTGGAATAGGTTTTCTACCTGTAAGAAAATAAATCAGTTTTGATTTCAAATGAGCCAAGCAAATAGAGTCTAGTTCACTATTCTTTAATATTTTAACACTCATGTATGCAATATTTCAATACTTAAAACCAGAGGTGGCTCAGAGCCAGGCTTTCCAATTAACCCTGAAGCCTACGTATATACACCTCCGTGTGTGTGTGTATGTGTGTATCCACTGAAGCAGATTAGGAGTGCTTATACAACATATTAATACAGGCAGTGGCAACCTCCAACACCAAGGTAGCATAAAATAAAGGCATAACTTCTTAGCTACTGCTCTCTGAAATGCTCTCTGCCTTTCACTTACATATGAAATGACAAAAATCTGCCAGACCACTGCTGCAAGGCATTCTTCTGCACAGGTGTAACCCTGCCCAAAAGAGAGCAAATATTCTCGTTCAGACGCAAGAGCAAAGAAGATGAACCTATTGGAGCAGAATCCCACTGCAGAATCCCACCACATTTAACCTTCCATTGGCAAGAAGACTTTAAGCCAACAGCAAAGTAACAGCAGAGCATATCCTATCTAGTTTACACAGAGACCAGGAAATTACAAATCAATCAGCTGCAACTAGTAAGGCATTGCTCCTTTACCTCCCACCCCCAGTTCCCCAGAAATTTCAATGGCATAAAGAAAACCCTTGCTACCTTTTATCCACAGCAGATCTTCTATTAATACTATTTTCTGACTGACAGTGCTAATCGAAAACAAACAATTTTGGGTTAGAATTAAAGCAACAGAACAGCCACTTACAAGGGAACAAAGCATTTCTCCCTAACAAGAGGGAGTACAGAACAGTATAGAAAAACCTCATGTAGAAGTTCAGCAGGAAAAATAATGCAATTTAGTGCCCGAGCTGATAAACATTTAGATTTCAAATACAGGAGTAAGATTACTTTAAAAAGTCTGACTATTGGTTGAATGCAGCAACCACTGAGTGAATGTGATAACTTAATAAAAATGAATATCTTCTGCAGTTAGATATCTAAAAATGCTGAATGGGCTGGAGGGAAGAAGAGAACATCAAGAGGTAATACGTAGAAGGAATATGGAAACAACAGTGGATCAAAATGTTGGAAGATAAAAATGAGAAAATAAAATGAGAAAACATAGCTTGGATGTAACTGGATCTATGTTTCAAAAGGGTGACTTTGGACATACTCCACTCTACTAGTCAAAGCCATTAGTTTCAATGCTTGCATTTTTACAAGTTTTGCTTTGCCCTCTCAGGGGAGTAAGGTCTACCAGCAAACCTACTCTCTGATGATAGAAGACACTTACAGAAAACGTGCTGATATAATATATGAGATCTAATTAGTCTTCTAAACAAAGAACAGGCCTAACATATATTTAACCATAGCTAGTCAAGAACCATGTCAGGTAGCAAGGCTAGGAACAAGACATACAGAAGGAGATATGCACTAGTATTCCACCGTGCATCAAGCAAACATTGGGTTTGACTGACCTCGTTCTTGAGCGGCTTTCTGAAATCACATTTGTTACAGTGAGGCTTTTATTAAAATAGCTGTACAACAACAAAGAATAGGTTCCTATTCATCTTAGGGCTCTTATTTTAGGGCTATAAAGATGATTAGAGGACTGGAACATCTGACCTTTGAGGAACGGCTGCAAGAACTGGGCCTCTTCAGCCTGGGGAAGAGAAGACTGAGGGGGGAATCTTATCAGTGTGTAAAAATATCTGAAGGGAGGGTGTCAAGGGGATGGGGCTAAACTCTTTTCAGTGGTGCCAAGCAACAGGACAAGAGGCAATGGGTACAAGCTGAAACACAGGAAGTTCCGTCTGAATATGAGGAGAAACTTCTTCACTGTGAGAGAGACAGAGCACTGGAAGAGGTTGCCCAGAGAGCTGGTGGAGTCTGCCCCTCTCTGGAGATATTCAAAACCTGCCTGGAGGCAACCCTGTCTCACATGCTCTAGGCGACTCTGCTTGAGCAAGGGAGTTGGACTAGATGATCTCCAGAGCTTCCTTCTGACCTCAACCATTCTGTGATTCCGTGATCTATAACACCTTTAAAAATGAAAACCCAAAGCAACTGGCTTTATAGCTTAACCCGAGTTACACACAATTCTTTCAGTTCTTTTCCAACTCCTATAGCAGTATCATCAGATTCTGTGGTACCCTTGTGAAGGCAAGAAGGAAACTGAAATCTTACTGGTTTTGAATGCTGATTTTTACTATACTAAATCTAAAATTGAGTAGTATTAACTTCAATAGCCTTTAGTTAATTTGAGCTTTAGTTCACCATACTTTGATCATATTTTGCATTTTTGAGGTGCTATGCACATTTGTGTTCTTAACTACAGCAAAGGAGTAAATGAAAGAAAACTTTTGGTTTTGCCAGCTGGATGGGAAGAATTGGGACTTTGGCATTCAAGTAGGCAAAAACAATGGTTTGGCATTGTTTGGAAGTCATGCAGAATGTTCTGCTAAAATAAATCAGCAAATAATCTTTTATTTCAGTGGCAAAAATCTATTCTGTTTTTTGGTTCCAGGGCTATGCGCACTCATTACAGCATTACTTTACATGTACACTGTAAACACCACTTTCAACTCATAGAAATAAACATTATGATGAAAGAAGGCTTAAATTCCTAAGCAAAATTTTTTGCTAAGGTTCCACAACTAACTCCATGTTAAAGAAGTTTTCTTCCCAGGGAAGGTGGGCGTACTCTGTTTCAGAAATGTAACATTAAAAATAAGACTAAGTGTCCACACAACATTTTATTATGTTTTCAAATCTTCCAGGCACCTTGATAAAGGTACAGAATCCTACAGAAAACTTTTCTTTGTTCTGCTTCAAAGAAAAGAGTGAAGTTACAGTATAAACTATTCCAAGAATTATTTTATCACTGCAATTTAATTTAATAGAACAGGCTGTCAATCAACTGCAAAGCTTGCTTAAATCTTTTTCAGCTAAATTCATCCTTAAACTGAAGTGAAATTGCCCACAAAAGGGCAAGAGAAGAAACACTAAGTGTATTTTAAAATATCTGTTCACAAGTAAAAGCATGACTTTTAAACACATTCCAGTGATGGGCAGTAAACTTTGTTCAGCTATGCAATATCTACATTTCTTTCCTCAAAAGAAACATATACGTTACCATGCCATGGTCAAAAGTGAAAACGCCAACATCACGTCCATGATGAATATGATTCCGTCTGATAATGGGATTTCCATGGTTTTTAACCCAAATCCCTGCTAATGCATTATTGGAGATCTCATTGTCCTCATATATCCCCTAGGAAATGAAGTAGTAAGTCAAGATGGCAATCAATAACAGTAAATAAGTTTACCAAAATACAGAAATTGATATAAAAAATACCTGTGCATGGTCTGTTATATAAAGTCCAACATTTTCACAGTCGCTGATGTTACAGTGTTTAATAGTAGGACAAGCTCCCTGGCCACTAACACATACTGCAGAGCCAACTGGAAGAAAACAGTACAGTTACCATAGCTTCAAAGCTTAGTGTGTTTATAAATAGTCTGGCAGTGCTCTCGTAAGAAAAGTCAGTGTGAACTGGTATTTAAAAAAGATTTGGTATGCACAGTGCCAAAGCATTGCAAATCAAAGCCAGAAAAAACACTAATATCATTTTGAAGATGTGAAACACTGAGGTGGAAGGTGCTTTTCAGGGAAAAAAAAAAAAAAAAAAAAAAGGAAAAAGAAAAGAAACAAAAAACAAAAAGAACAACAAAAAAACCCCTCACTCCTCTTCCAGGCTTACACAGCTGCATGGCTGTCAAAACAGATGATAATTTATATAATAAACCATACTTATGAAAGCTTTTGCTCGTTTATTTCTTTACATTAGGCACACTGTATACTGACAATTCACAACAGACAAAGGATAACAAAAATATAATAAAACCCTATGCTAATTACCTAACTTTAATTCCTTTAAACTATTAATAATCCAACCCTTTAAAGAGTCCCAAAAAGCAATTTTGTAGCATTCCAGAAAAAAGATACACTATCTAATTAAAGATGATCTGAAGATTAACAGCATGATCTACAGCAAAGAACTTCACACTAGAAATCCATAGGTCTCTTTGCAGTCAAATTACAAAGCTCCTTGCTGTAGTTCCCATGGATGATTTCAACTATTACATTATTGCCCCCCCAAAACCCAAACTCTTCAGGCAGCTCAGACTTGAACCATTCAAGACTTTATCAGATGAGCTCAAGTCCCTGAATTGCAGGGCAGGATGAAAGCATGATATTCTGTGCCCACTAAAATCAATGGCAGATGCACACTGATTTCAGAATGGCAAGGTTTCATCTCAAGGGTATCTGGCCTGTATTACAAACACCTTCCTTTCAATTATGCATTACTAAATAAGCAAGCTCATACTACATGTCCATTAATAAGCTTTCAGATCACCTTCAAGCATAGTACCACACAGACTACATTTTAGTATTTCAGATTCATTCACAGAGGGTTTTTTCCTAATCCTAAAGGAAGCATTTCTATTGTCTAATCTGACCTTATGAATAACATAGGGCACAAGAATTCTCTGAATTAATTCTGCTTCATTTCTACTGGCAGGGACTTCAGTATCTTTTAGAAACAGATTTGATTTAAATATTTCCAGTAATTGAGGAACTACAATAAAGCTGGTAGTAGAGTTTTTACCCTGTTAATTGACATTTTAACTTCTGAGTTCCTCTATTTTCAGGATCCTGTTACTTGTTCTCCTTTTATCAGTGTATGCTATACCCAATGTATATACTTAGCTAAAAGCAAGTTACCACTTCAGACTTCTTGAAAACTTGATGAACTGTGGCTGGAACGCTTCTCATTATGAATCAAGTTTTCCACTTTGTCCTTTAGAAACAGTTCAGTGAAAAATCCTAAGTCTTCAATATACTGCATTAAACTATGGACACCAGGAAAAAACACTTTATTCTGAAGCAGGCTGAAGCAAGATCATGTTAGTTCTTTTGACCACTTTATCACAAAAGAGTTCCTATTTGGTTGTGTACCTACAATGACCCTTCACTTTTTCCAGCATTACAACTTCCCATCATAGAGGACTACCACGCACATACAACTGGCTTTTTATGCCTGGCTGTGCAACTTTGCATTTGTCCATACTGAAGTGAATACTGTTCACCAGAAGTCACCTTCCAAGAAGGATTTGGCAACCCATCCTCTTGAATGGTGGATTTACAACACCTTAGTCTTAATCATCTACAAATTTCATCAGTATGCATTTTATTTCTTCTCTGCAAGTCACAGAATGTTGAAGTGGCTTAGAGTCAAGAAGTGATCTCTTGATCCACAAAAAAAATTTAATTAAACTGCAAGTTATTTTTAATTTATTTAATACATCCTGTGTTAATTCTGTAACATTCTCATGTCTTAATCAAGGCTCTGTATGGTCAAGTCAAATGTCTTTCAAGGACCTACTTTATACTAGGAATGCTGCCTTTTTTGGTCAAAGATGATCAAAAATACTAACTGCAATGCAAGCATTACAACTTTCTGTAAATACACATTAATTTGTTTCAGTTATAAATTCTAATTCTTGATTGACCAAATCCCTGCATTTACTACCGCATTATTCTACCCAGGATCAATGGGCAATACTAGCTGCCATACATCATCTTGTTTAGTCATCCCCTGTCCCAGGTTTCACCCAGGTTTCAAGTTACTGCTAATATATAATAATAGAATCCAGAAGATTTCTTGGCCAGTTCTTTTTAAACTCTTGCATGATTTTAGAATGTCTATTTTTACAGCTGTTTAACCTCATCCACAGTTACTGTCAGAGTGGAACGCATTTCATTATCCCTCTAGGGTACAAGCGCATTTATCATTCCTGCCTATTCTCATTAAATATGGAGCAAAAATTACACAACACTTTGCCATTCAAATTCTTCCATATCTATGATGGATAAGTATCACTGTTGAAACTCCCTCTGTTCCCTAAGTTAAAACTTCAACATTATCTCTTCTAGCCAGAAGTTAGATCTTGTCTTCATTTTTCAAGGTCCTTTTTTCTGTGTGCGAGGAGAGGAGAGTTTGAGCAGGGAGAGAGAAGCATCCAGTTCCCACAGTTTCCTGCAGTTCCTAGCTTCTGATTCACATTAAACACGTTCTCATTTCCTACATTCCATAATTGCTTTTATTCCCCTTTCTTCCTCCTCCTGGTCACATCCAGGAACTGCAAACTTTTGGGAACCCAGTAGGATGTTCCAAGAACATACCTCTATCATGATTTGTGTTTTTGTTTTGAGCTTTTATTCCAACTCAATTGACTTCATTTTTATTGTGTGAAATTGGTCCTTCTAAGGTATCAAGTACATATTACTGACATGGGCTTTAGTTTGTTTACTTTTGACTGCACACACTTAAGCAATACAGGGAGGAAAACACACCCACACACATTGCCATCAACTTCTTGATTTATCTATCCAGATGAGGACTAATACAGATTTCCTATACAATGGATGCAATAGAACATCTAGAGTCAGGATCTTGCCATTTAAATTTTATTATTTCAAAAATGCTTTGCACTGGTAGCAGGAAGCCTCCAGCCTAAATCACTCACACAGCTCCCACCTCTGCATACAATAAGAACTTTACATGACATATATTAAAAAAAAAAATGCTTTAATGTAATGAGGATCCATCTACGAGGATGTCTACAAATATGGTATCAAGTATGTGCTTAAAAAAAAAGTGATTTTTGAATGCTCATGGATCAGTACTTCAGAGATGTCAATGACTTGGAAACAGGAATAGTCTCTTCTAGCGGACTGTCATACTTCCTCCCTTTTTACACACACTCAATACCTCCTGAAGAGGTTATAATAAAACTTGATAGGATTAAAAAAAGTCAATAAAAAAAATCAATAATTGATACATGTTGGTAGTACGGCCTACACATAGCCTCTAAAATTGACCAGAAATTTTGATTTGAAGACAGAAGCAAAAAATATCGTGTAGAAAAAAAAAAAAGAATCAGCTATCCAGAGGATTAAAGAGGGCAAGAGTCTACAATTCATCAGAAATTATATTTCATAATAAACATTAACCATGGAAATCAAAACTTAGTTTTAATAAATCATTTTCACAGAAAAAGCAAGCACTACTACTAGCTTATATAGAAGCACATGTTTTAACATAAAGCCACGTAGATCTTCAAACTACTTTTGTAATCAAGTTGAATGTGGTCCAAGAAATTAATCCAATTCTTCTCATTCAATATTGGGGTTCCCAACATTGTGTAGGAACTTAAAAGAGCAAATTTTCTTCATATACTTTGCTTTCCCGGTACTTAGCACAAAGAGGAAAAAGATACTGAGAGCAGCTAGCTGTCTTTTGTTCTTTTTAAACACCTCTGCATGTTAGCTGATCTGTTCCAACAAAACTGGGAAAAAGGTGATGAGAAGAGTCTGGCTGCCTTGATCAGCAGTGAAATAGTGTTTCACAGCCTGAAAGCTCTAAGAAACAGGATGTCTCTCTCTGTAAGACACAGAGGAGGAATACTTACACTCTCCTTGTTACAGAGTTCCCTGAAGAATTCCCTCCTATATAATTCCTAGCAGAAAAGTACAGTTTCTGAGCTGAGCAACCATTATACACAGCCTGCTGGATTCCATTTCACTAGGCAAATTCAGATATGTGAAGTTTGTGTTATGATTTCCACGCAAAGACTGAGCATTTTAATTCTCCTTGACCTTCCCTTTCTGATGCTCTATTTCATCTGTTCGTTTTCAAACATTTTAAACTTGTCATATCTCTAGTGCCTGTGAACTGCCATATATTCTCTGGTTTCCACTTTTTCCTGAATCCAGAAATCAGGTAGTATAAATATTCCTTATGATCTCTGGTAGTGAAATGAGTATTCTGTCTTCCACACTATGCATCTCTTCTGCCACTATAGCTAATGATTCCTCTTATGTGTACAGGAAATCCCTTCCGCTCTTGATAGAAAATGAACATAGCATACTAGTTACAGCTCAACTGTTTTAACACTGTCAATCCCAATACTGCATGTAGCACTGAACCTAGTGTAAAAGTCTCACGCCCTCATCATATACCCTATCTCCTGCTACTACAACCATATATATACACACACACACACACACACACACACCAAGAAACAGATACTTTAAACCTGATAAGTGACAGGAATGCGATTATATAAAATGCGTAACTGCCCAGAGAGTTCTGACTGGTTCAGATAGAAGACTAAGACATAATCACATTGGTCTTAGACACAAAGAGATCACTGTAATAATGCTATTTCAAGGTAGTAAGGCTTACAAACCTGTATTAAACACTTGCATCAAAAAAGAAATGTAGGAACAATGATCAAAATCAATTTTTGTACTGCTTCGATGTTTCAGCTTAAATTAGCCTGCTTTAAATACAGTGTTAATTTCAAACAATAAAAAAACCCACTAACCCGTACAAGTACTTCGAATAATACAGTGATCTATAATTGGACTGCAGTTCACGGTAATCTCTAAGCAGTGGTGTGCATTATGGTGCTGAGCAGATTTGTCATCAGGATTGAACTGAAAAAGGAACACAAAAATATAAATGTAATATTTATATTTCATTTGAGTGGCATTAAATGAAAAACATTAAAAGCTCTGCTCAAGACTCAGACTCTTACCCTGATTGTCATATACCCAACATAAGCATCTTCAGAACCCTCCATAAAAACGAAGGTAGAATCTCTAGTGTTTTCTATTATGACTTTATCTGCTACTTTTCCAGGTGCTGTAAAGAAAACAAACAAAAAAATTAATCTCAGTTTATGCCAATGAAAACTCCTCAGACTTGCACAATTTTTTCAAATCAACAACAAAAGAAAACAAAGACTATTTTCATATAAAATTCAATAATATTGAATAATTGAATAATTCAATAAGCATATAAAAAAGTCTTACTGATGAAAGAATCTTAAAACAGAATTTCAGAGACAATCATGAAACTAATCTTTAGCTAATACAAATGAACTAGCTTAGTATCTAGTACCATGAGCAAGTCTCTTGTGCAGAGCTCATTTTTTCTGACTTCTAGTTTCTTACTCCAACTTTTAAGTTGGAATGGTTCCTCCATTAAACTACTAACTGAAAATCTGTGCAATAAAACAGCAGCTACAAAACAGTATCAACTGCATCTTCTGAACACAAATTAAAGAAAGTTTTAAAAGTTTGGTTTCTAGTCTAGCAGCACTTGTAATTCCATTGTGAAGTATAGTTTATTTTGATATTCAAAACCCTTTTAAAGCTAACTACATACATTCCATCACCTATTTGAACCAATTTAAATATCTACTTAGTAATCCGCCCATGACCCAAGAGTGACCTCCCCACTTTCCAATGAAAGAATTGAGAGTTTTGCAGCAATATCCTCTTTATTATTTACAAGACTCGTATAATTAAATTGAACTATACCTTTGAACATATGTAGTGAAGGCTTCAAAACAGTTAATTTAGAAACTCCTATAATCTGCAATTTGATTTCCAGTATTAATAGTCTTTATGCTTTAAGGGGAAAAAATGATTACTATTGCAAGAGCCAGCAGAGGGAGCACAAGTTAACAACCATCTTAACATTGGTGTAAATTCAGTGATCCTCACCCACAAGCAAGACTGCCTATCTGATTCCAAATACAGTATTAAATATGCAAGCCAAAAGCAGCCTTCCTCAATATATGAAACAAAGATCCAAGTTTCATATATTATAGCAGATCAGATTATCCAACTGCAGCTCTAAACCATTTTGAGCTATGTAACAAGAGACATACAAATGTGGCCAGGTATTTCCCCTCAACTCCGTATTTTATTGCAGAGCCAATGCACAGGGTTTCTCATCAGCAAATCTCTTCCTCTTGTCTGCTGACACCGGTACAGACAAGTGGTATGTCCTGTTCTTTATCATTCAGGCAGAAAGGTGCCAGTCAGAATGAAGCAACATTTACATCATTCAGCTTGTTCTCACTATCTAAAAGACAGATCTTTGCTTTCATTACTGCAAAGCTGCAAATATTTCAAGGTAGTCTAGCTCTTCTTTATACCACTATTCCCTTAGTATCGGACAGTAACTGAAAAAGCCTTTGATGAGGACTTGCATCATTATCGTAAGAAACATGTTTCTACTGCCTGGTAACATTTCTATCTAATTTACTGTTTTTCCTCCATGGCACAAAAGCTACTGGCATCCACACATCAGTACACCTCACCGCCCTAGCAACAGTTCTACAGTTGAACTAGAACCAGGAAACAAATGGAGTCCCTGGCAGGAAAAAAAGGAGCCATAAACTAATACCAGAATACATGTTCCCTCCTAGGAGGCAGTGAAGATTTGTACTTCACACCGGATACTCTGAAAGACTAAGTGAAGCAGATTGATCTGTGGAACTGTGCTTGGAGGCATCTGCCATGCATTTGTACAATATTCTCTACGGGTCTCTCTTTCCTCTCAGCATAGAAGTTGTATTATGGGCCTCCAGATTTGGGAAGTCCTAGAATACTCATTATGGTAAATACCAATTAGTAAGATCAATGCATTTGGGGAAAAATCACCAGAAAACGCTGAAAGGGGAACAGGACTTGCTCAAGCACTGGTTGCTTTCTAAAGGCATCGAAGGGCCTCTCTGTGACAGCCTGCTGAATCTTTGTGGAAGAATTACTTACAGAAATAGCTTGATTCCAGCTTTTTGCTCAAACCACTCTAAACAGATAAATCAATACAAGAGGGAAGAAAAAAAAGACACACCAAAAAACCCCACCTGCTTATCTATTCACCTGGTACTTATCTAGCCTTCAACACAGGACATCTGTTATTAGTAAACTCAAAGGGAAAGAAAGGGACCACTGATTTTGTAATTAAGCAAAAATACACAGTTAATGCTCCTAGAAAGTCCATCTTCCAAAGTCTAAAGGAGTCACGTTGTATGGGATCAGAGGGTGCAGTGAGCATACGAACCAAAAAGTGACCATATAGAAGTATTTTAACAGGAAGCCTAAGTCAAGTGGCTGACTAAAGGAATTAAAAACAATTTGGATGCTGACTCAAAATTGTTTTATCCCTCAAGAGAATTAAAAAGTTTAGTTTTCAGTAAAAAAAAAAAAAAAAAGCTAGACTGTAGGAAATAATCATTGCAAATTTGTTCAACAGTGTCAGGCAAAAATGCAAGGATCCTTTTAGATCTTACAATCAGTAACACCTATGGTTAAAGAACACAGCTCAAAACTTATTTTAATATTGTTTTCAATCAAAAGATGTAGAACTGGCACATGAAAGGTTTTTCTTTTTCTTTCACAAAGTGAAGTGCCTTATTCTGACAAAGTCTTTATTATTTTAGGTTTTGCTACCCTTAAAATTATTCTTCTGTTACTACTTACTTCCCTCCTACTTCCCTTTTTATCACTTTTTTTGGTTCCTGTATTGGAAAATCCTTTAGCAATCCCTTTTTGCACTTACTTGCACATTATTTAAGTGAAATAGAAAAGTAAAAGGAAAGAAATGAAAGCTATCTCTCTCAAAAAACAGAAAAACTACATATTCAGTGAAAATTCTCACATTTGATACGTCAGTAAAACTGCTGAAACTCAGCTAGTAAGATATCTTTGTTGTATTGAGTAACAGGACTCCATGAAAGGTCCATACTCCTGCATAAACCTCCCTCATACTTTTTTTTTTTTGCATCCAATATCCTATAAAAAGTTTTGTTGTTAATATAAAAAGCCCACACATATTTCAGCTCACTGAACCAGACATACCAGCTCCAAGATCTTGTCTCTTGCCTCCAACTTGAGAGCTTGGATAAGCCATACTAAAAGTAGTATCTCTAATGGCTTCTTTATAAACCTAACTCTTTTTCCCTTGATCTAAGAAAATAACCTTAAAATTAACATAAGGGGGGGGGGGGGGAAGAGAGCCAGGTGCTTTCCTGTAAGAAGATTTTTCTTATATTAGAAAGCAGAAACTTCTTGAAAGCTACAGGGATGTAAAGCTGACTTTTTCATTACCCTATGCTTCTTCAGAAGTCAGCAGAAGGAACCATTGCAGAAATTCTAGCAGAACTGCAAAGGGATTTGGTGCTGAAACCATTCTGAAAAGGGTGCCAGACAGAACAGTAAAGAGTTCTCCAAGGCTTAGTGGTTCACTTTAATTCCTGTTTTTTCCAGACAAATGAAAATTGACTCCCTTTAAAACAGTACTAACTGCTCAGTGGAGAAAGTGGAGAAAGTCTAAGGAAGTGAAGATTGCAGTGCCAAAAACTCAAATACAAACACATCTAGCCTCTCTGGATTACTCCTGGAGATCTTGTTCCCAGAGACAGCTATTCCATTACAGAAGTACACAATGCAGATCTCTTGCTTAAAGAATTGTACTTAAAATGACTGCTTTCCTGAATAACATGAGCAACTTCAGTGGAAGGGAACGACTGAAGCAGAGGGTCTTTAAAAACTTAAAGGGAGCCAGATACATAAAGAAATCCAATCAGGTATCACAGATTTCATGAAGTAATGGAGACATTTCATATCTTAGAACAGTTCTGATACAGTTTCTTCTAGATTTTAAACACTGAATGTTTTTTGCCCTACTTGTACTAGGATCTAATATTGTCATCCTCTACCTGAAACAGAAGCCAATGAGTATTCTGTGATTTGTCTAAGGCAATGTCTGTATTAGCAGGTACTGTAGCACCACTTCCATTACACTACAGAAACAAACAGTCCTGAGAATCAAAACCACACATGCTGAAGGGTAGCAGAGGAAAGGGATCATGACTTGGGACTAATTCTAGTGTGTTCCTCTTGACTGAATGCATACTAGCTATTAGAGTACGCTAAATGTACTCCAAGAACTTTTCTTAGTTTAGTCTCATCTAAAAGGAATCCAGTGTGTGCTCCAAGACACAAACTAAAGCTCATAAAACGGGATTTATCAGGACAGTAGCTTTAGAAGTGCAATCGTGATCTAAGTTGAATACTAACACAGCAGCACCTTTAAAACTTGTTCCTGCAGATTAAGACTAATACTGGAACCACCTCACTTAATGGTTCAAAATTGTTCTCAATGCCAAGACCATAAAATCCAGGCAAGAAATGCCAGAACTGGTTTACTCAGTAACAAAACAGCTGAAATACTTCTGGTATCCAGAACAAACAGGTATCTGAAAACTTTAAAACCAAACACATTATTGCTTTTACCTCAAAAAAAGCAGAGAGCTACCATTTCACCGCCAGGTTCCCAATGAAGCAAGAGCTCTGAGACCTCTTAACCATGATCTTTACCACTCTGCACTAAATTCTTGCTATTTTACTGTGCTGCTGAGGATTGCCATGCCCACAGCAGGGGACAAGAGAAGCAAACAGCTCTCCTTAGGCACCACAATCTGCAGGCAAGTATATTACCTTAGATCAACTTCTTAAAACTTTCAGAACAGGAAAGGTTTACACTTCTCTGCATAGAGGAATCTCCATTAGTGGAACAGTTGGGAGATGAACAGAGAAAGAATATCCAGTGTCAGAACCTTCCTGCTGGGTGCTCTCATTTCCTTCCTGAAGGCAGAATTATGATGTTAAAAGAAAATGGGACAGATGCTAATTTGGGCTTGCTCCCACTGCTGGATGCTACTCCAGAGATAGGTTATACATTAAACAAATTTCATAATGACCACCTGAAAAAAAAATCTTAACTGCAGTCATGTAACTGAATACACTGACAAATTTAATTTTTTCTCCCAGTGAAATAAAAAAGTTAGTTATTTCAAGAACTAACAAGTAGACAACAGTACTTCAGTCTGAAGCAGTCAGTTTTTGGTTAGTGACACTTGCATAAAAACAGTTATTGACAAGGCTCATGAACAAAAAGGATGTTTATACAGGAAATTTAATATACTAAGAGTATTTTTGTAATGAAGGAGGTAATGAACACAAATTACACTTTGAGACAAAGATGTTTTTCAGTTTAAATACCTGCACCAATCATGGTGATTGGAGATTCTATATATATCCATTCATCAGTATATATTCCAGAGTGAACAAAGATAAGTCCATCAAAATGAGCTTCTTGAACTCCACCAAGAGCATCCTCAATGGTATCATAATACTAGAAGTAAAGAGACAAGTTTAGACAGATGCAGAAGATGCACATGTATAAGTAGTATTAAGAACTGCTTTAGAAACATACCAACATATTTTCTCTTCCTTTATATCTTGCAGGATTACTGTAGAAGTGTTCAGCAAAACCTGGCTTTACATGTGCTCCTTTGTACTGAAACAGAAAAAAGTTTTATCATAAACTTGCAAGCAAATAGATCTCAATACATAAAGATATCTGAATTCTTAGACAAGAGATCTACCAATCCCCTACTTAACAAGTCATTTACTTGTATCAGCTAGCTCCAAGAATAAAGGATTATATTCTGACCTCCAATATGAGCCACCCAATTTGGAACGATGACATCAAAAATACAACAGTCTCGTAAGAGTAATCAACTACACCAAGAGCCTAATTTACACAGCTAGAAGCCCCTGAAGCAACCGACAAGATGACAACAAGCTCTTTGTGTGTCTTATTCACTCCACAAAAGATATTTCCATCTTTTGATTTTGCTGCTTGCTAAAAGGAATGGCATTTTATTTGGGGAGGAGAAGAAAAAAAAAAGGAAACTTATACCTTTGCAACTTGGTACCTGGTTTTCAGTACAGAACTAAGCAGCTAAATCAAGTATTTCTATTTTCAGAGCTTTTTTAGCTAAAATATACAGCATTATATAATTAATTATAACACATATGCCTAGTTATTTTGTTTAATTCCACACTTACAGTTTCCAAACATCATGCCCAGCCTCTCACAGTAACTTTGATACTTTGGATTAGAGGTCCAGTCATGAACATGCCTTAAAACACAACCTGTTCTTGCTCCCATCATGTTAGCTATAAATCACTACTTAAGCCCAAGTGATATTATCAACATACTGCTTAGTTTACTGAAGGAGAAAGCATATGAATTTGATGACCAGTGTACATATCGGTTTATTAATACGTGCGATGACAAAAATCTATCTGAAAGTGATTTGCAAGCCACAGACCTCAAGAACCTTCCACAGAGCTTTAGTGATGCAAAACCTGAGGGAAACTCAGGATAGAAGAGTAGACACTGACAATACACTTTGGCATGTTGCATCTCTCTAAAGAATACCTCAAAATATAAAATAATTTAAGACAGTCCACTATCATGTAATTGCTATTGTTAAATTGGAATATAAACGAATACTATTACCAGTTGCTGAAAGCTCTCTTTCCAGGGATTTGGATGTTCATATTCTTCTGGATTAATCTGATAAAATTTACCAGGTTCAGGATGCATCATTGGACGTGTGTACTCAAATACTTCCATATACAATCTTTTCCTGAGAAGTGCCATTCAGGGGAGAAAAACAAAAAAACAAAAAAACAAACAAACAAACAAAAAAAACCCAAGAACACACACTGATTACTCTTCCATTTTAATATACCTCAAACATTACAGATGGGACTTTTCAACAGCATTTGCCATACTCAGTAACAGTGAATTTGACCAAGACTGGTATCAAACACTAAAATGCTTCAATAAGATTTCTCTTTTGAAAACCTGATCATCCTCAACATTAGTAATTCTTCTTTTCAGATCATCTTATCTGCTAGAAGTTGGTTGGACAGACCTCTGTGGTAATAAAGATTTTGGCATATGTTCAAGAGTCCAAGTAACCATGTCCTTAATGCGTATCCTTCTTCTGATGGTGTAAAAATTAAGCAATTTATTATGTAGTTTGTGGAGTCAGAGTTCAATTGTATATCAGTATAGCTTAAGCAGTGTTTTAATACTTAGGAAAAAGTTAACAATATAATAAGATTTAACTGAAACAAAAATGTGTCTCACCTTGTCAAAAAGAAGGCTGAAAAATGCATTCATAGAGGAACAAATGATGCACCGCATTTCAAAAGATGTATAATGTGCATCATTGGATACATTA
Organism: Rhea pennata; assembly: GCF_028389875.1. Lineage (NCBI taxonomy): Eukaryota > Metazoa > Chordata > Aves > Rheiformes > Rheidae > Rhea > Rhea pennata. Next base: position 17,939,178 of record NC_084665.1, on the reverse strand, counting down.
CAATGGCTTAAGGCGGGGGAGGAGGGAGACAGAGAAACACCATAAGCACAGAGCAATTGGATTTTTTTGATCAGTGCTAGAATACAAATAATTTCAGACTCTACCCTGCTGACACCAAATTGAGCTATGCAGGATGACATGAACTATCAAAAGTAGTAGTTCAGCTGACAAGACATCCCCAAGATTGTCTTTTAGGACAGAAAAAACAATGTTTTGCGATGTTATGCTCAATTTCATTCTTGTTCTTAAATTCTGGTCTTAATCTTTATTTTTTTAAAAAAAACAGCATAAAAATTTGCATGCCATTTTTGCCTATAAAATTTATTTAGATCACATTTATCCTAGGCTGTCCATAACCCAGGGGTGGGGAGGGAGGTAGATACATAAGGGGGAACCCAAGGTATACAGTCGCCATTAAAAAGTTTTTCAATCCAGTACAAAATTTTAAGTATGAGTTTAAAAAAAAACAACTTGCACTTCACATTATGAAATATGTTTACTGTTCTGTGTAAAGGAGTACAATTCTCACACACCTGAAAAAGGATAAAGAGAGGAAGGAGGAACGGAATGGCCACTGAATTTTAGACAGCCATTATTTAAGTAGGATATACTACAGAATCAGCAGCTTTACTCAGATATTCATAAATAACCAGTAATACGTATGCAAATCAGTCACGTAAGAAACAAATGGTTTTAATTCAACTAATTGTAATTCCTAACCAACATTTCATTTTTTCCTATTGTACTTGGCATCTTGTACAGCACATCTAACATTTCTCAAGATAATCAGGAATAGCTTTTCACTTACCACAAAATTGGATCATTAGCCAGCTCACTGAAGCGTTTACACACACAAGCTGCTCTACAGAGATCCTGCTCCAGCAGGTAGGAAAAGATCTTTAGAACCACTTCATCTGGCAATTTTTCCTGAAGATACTGTTCTGCAGGCGCTGCTATTAAATAGTAATCTGTGTAAGATTATTGATGGATTTAACCAACCCAAATCCTGATTAAAACAAACCACTAACTTGCCATATTAATGATTACCACTTAATTCCAATTATATCAAATCTACCATAAAAAAAAAAAAAAAAGTAAAAAATAAGAAGTTGACTGTGGTGTTAAGAATCAAAGTTCTCTTTTAGAACCTCTATTGCACCTTTTCTTTTAAGGTAATCAACCTGCATACAATTGCAAACATAATGTTCCAAATATACTGACTCTTCATTGTCATTAGGTTTACTGTGGCTCAATTAGCCCACATTATCTATACAAAAATAGTCCAATTTCAAAGTCAAAAGGTTTTAAAATATTTTCAAACATAAAAAATAATTTACACTGAAATAGTAACTGTCTAAAAACAGCTACTTTCTTCCCCCATTTCCCCATAAAGACATTAAGAAAAGGGATATTTAAGATGTGGAAAACCTGCAGCCAACAATAATTCCAGCATTTCCTCCTTCCTTTTACTCCCACTTATGCTCTTTCTCTGAATTTGGTTCGACAATGAAAAAGAGAAGTAAAATAAATAAATAAATAAAAATAGTAAAGTGCTGTATTTCTTAAAAATGACAGAGGTTTGAGAAGTGACTTTCCTATATCCCTGGGGGAAGAACTGAGTATTTATTACATTTCCACTCTTGTACACATGTGCACTCTAAATATGAGCGTTTCTACTGGAAATACCATTTGTCGTCTGTTTTCTTACAAGAACTTTGTGTCAGGTATCCTCAGAGTAGGATGGTTCTCTGTTTGCAAAAGTCATTTTTTTAAGTCATTTTCTTTAGGATCATTTCTTAGGAAGAAATGATACAGGACAGTTTCCAAAGTTCAGAGGATTTGTATACAAGGTTTTAAAAGCTCCTACTACTTTCATAAAAATCCATGTAACTCTCCTTGCATTAACTTTCCTAAAACATCTGAACCTAGGTAGCAACCAGATCATGATTTTTTGACTTTAAAAGAACAGTAAAATGATCCTCAGAACGAAGGCCCACTGAACTTGTGGGATTAAAAGCAGGAAAAAATTTTCCACGAGATTTCAGAAAAAATAAGCCAAGCTCCAAGTCTTCCCTAGTCAAAGGGGCACAAGTTGCTAAGTTATTTCCAGTAAGAAGAGGTAAAAGCCATAAATTGCCAGGATCAGAACTGTGTCTTTATGAAGACATTAAACTGTCTGTAATACTGTAGAATTGATTAAAACTTTGGTACACTTGTTTTTCCAGGGAGTTATGCTTACATCCATGGCCAGACCAGTTAGCAAAAATTCTGAAACAGCACTGACGTTTCAGCGACTTTCCCTAAACCTGTTCTTTGCATGCCATTGCCTGAACCTCACTCAAGTGATTCACAAACATTGATTTTCCTCCGAGACGCTAAGAGGGCATTTATCCAACTGAGTAATTGCTGTTCGTAACACTAATACAGCTTACATTCATAAACCATGGGTACATGCCTCTTTAATCCAACAAAACTCTATACTGTAGAAAACTGACACCATTCTCCATGTCCACAGCTACCTGTCCCCAAGACATCTTTTGGGTTGGTAGCATTGATTGTGGACAGAATAAACCAAAACTCCTCCCCTGCACTTCTTCCATTAATTTTTTGCTGGATCTTCCCTGACATAGCTCATTGTAAGCCACAGATAAGCTACCATGGGCACAAGAAAGGAGGCAGGAATGAGTGCCCAGGAGCAAGGCAAGGTAGATTCTTTCAGCAACAGTACTATTTGTGCCAGATTAAGAAATTATTTTTAGTCAAAAACCTATGGGACAGCCTGAAGTCAATAAACTACAGAAGCTAGTATAAAGCAGGCAACAGCCTTAAATGGTTTTGTCCTAGAGAGGTATTTATGGAGCCCAAAGTCTGGAAAATACATACTGACAATCCACAAGGTCAGCGGAGTTAGGAAACACCAAAGGTTACCTGCATTCATGCTAGTTTTTAAGAAAGTATTTTTTCCAAAGGACAAATATTTTTTCCTGCTTCAAGCAGGCAGAAGCAATTCATTCTAAAGTCCTAATTACCTTTGGAATCCATCACAGGACAACTGGATATTGCTTTTGAATTCATCTTTTTCTAGCAGCCTTCCAGTTAGGTGTGAGATAAAGCTTTCTTACTGGCTTACAAGCTGAAATGCGGTGTTGTGAAGGCAAGGCAGTAAGTCCCTGCCCAGCCTTCCACAACCTGTCTTTGGCTTCAACAAGCTAAGCCTTGAGGCACCTTCTTCCTAAGACAATCTATTACTTCCTAACCAACCTGAAGCTGTCTTTCAATTTCTGTATGTCAGGACCTTGATTAGTTTTCTACTGAAGGAGGAAGTTCACTAACCTAGGAGCTCCTGTTACACGACAGCTCGTACTCCTTTTTCCTTCCTAGGTCATGTCTCATAATGACATCACCTCACTGCAAGAGGTAGAAACCAACTTTGGAAATGTCAAAAAAATTTTGCGAAAAACAATTTCAATTTTTCAGTTTACTTACGAGCTTTGGCACTACTTGCAAAATGGAGGAAGAGCTGATTTTACAGGTACTTGCTGTCCTATTCCATCATTACCCAAAATCCTTTAGAAGCAAAAGATTTAAATTAGGTCGCCCTTCTGCGCAATTAAGACTGACTTAAGATTTCTCCGCTCAAATCACCGAGCTAATGATTACTAGCTGAAATTCTCCAGTGTAATTTTTAAAGAGTGGACTACTTTTTATTGTAAATACTTAAATATCCTCTGTGTCCAAGAGAAAGAACTCCAAAGTTTTATTTTGTGAATTCATACTTTGTTTAGTAATCTGTCGAAGCATGAATGCATTCGATTTGAAATGTTCTTCTCAATTCACAAAAAAAGCAACCAAAATTTTAAAAGTTTCTTTGGTAGTCAAATCAAAATCATTTGTGCTTCACTACTCCTAACAGTTTTACTCCTATTGACAAAATGAAGGTTAAGAAAGAAATGCATACTTTTACGTACATAATATATATACACACACATATATACACTACATATATACATGTACATGTGGGTGTATACACATGTATATATGTATGTGTATATGTATGTGTGTACATATATACATAGATACATATACACACATTCTGTGCAGACACTTTTCCAACTAAATGTTACAAAAAAGAGTAAAAGGGCAAGAGTAATGCAAAGGGCAAACCAGTTGCAGGTAGTTAGCAACTGAAAATTCTGAATAAAGTGTTCACTAGACTAACAAAGATTAGAAACACAGCTAGATAAGTTGCTCTGCTTCCATAGCAAACGCATGAAGCTAATCCAGTTTGTTTTGATCACTGGTAACATCATCAAGAAGCACAGGGACAACTGTTTGAAAATGAGTTAAGTCTTTGAAAAAAGATGAAGAATGCCATTCTGTGAATCCCAAGTTGTAATATTAATGTCTTGCATGGATACTGTCTGTCCACTTCAGTGGAGAAGATGGAGACAAAAAGCTTTTACTCAGTAAGGCAGCATTTAGTAAAACTATTTTCTTCCTAAGAAGCAGAAATGAGACAGGAAACTCGGCAAATAGTGATCTTAAAGAAAAAAAAAAGAAAAAAGAAAAAGACTAAAACAAACAGAAGTGCAGCAAGTTACATGATCTAATAGCTTATAGTTCACATAATAATCAACACAAGCTTCACAACTGCAATCTAATATAACAACATAAGCATAACAAATAATATAACGCATGGAACAATTTCAGTATCTACTGCAACTCCAGAGTTCAGCAAGGAAAAAGAGTTAAAGAAATTAGTTGTCTCTGAACTCAAGTCTTTCAATGATGGTTAAAAGTCAGTAAGAACTGCCCAGTATAAATTGAATATGCAAATTCAGAAACATTAAAAAGGAAAAAACCTGCAGAGTAAGCAAAAAGGAAGAATGTTAAATGACTGAAACAGTGGATTAAACTGATACTGTGATCTTTTACCTTCTTCAGTATCACTTTTCTCATTGTAAGAGATGTGTAATTACAGTTCAATCAATATATGGAACTGTCAAAATATAGTGAATTTAAGTCTTCCTGTGAATCAGATGTACTACAAATATCACCATTTGATACAAGTATTTGCCCCTGTAAGCTCTGAAAGAGGTAAACATTTTATAAAGATGTTCTACAAATGCTGAATTGCTAGGTTCACCAGTAATTTGAAGTGTAAGCAACATAGCTCAATCATGCCTTTTTTTTAATCTAAACTTTTGTTTTCTTCAATTTTTAGTATTCTACTTAAGAGGCTGTTGTATTAAAATAAAATAAAAAAAAACAGTACTTTAGTGTGTTGATTTCTCATTAAGATTCTTGTACATTTCGTTAATCTTTGTCTCAGGATTGAAAGTGACATTGTCCATTACACAGACTATCAGAGGATAGGGTTGCAGGTAAGAAAAAAGTCAGTATTTTGCTGACTTTTTTGAAACACAGTCTGATTCACTGTCAAGAGGAACATATAAGTTTTGAATGGCAACTCTTTCATAGCAGCACTACAGCACTAATTCTGAAGTAAGTACTAGAATAACAAACAGTTTTCTGTCCCTGTTTTCCCCTTCCCCCCCCCCCCCACCCCACACACATACTGCCTCCACTCCAGCTGTGGACACCAACTGGCATTTCTCCTTTCATCTTCCTCAAATTTTCCTCTATTCAGAGTCCTTACAACAAGGAATGGTCTCCACTCAGACATATTGTAATGTTACTAGCCCCAAGCCTCCATTTCATCTCCGGTTCTAAAATAAACAGCTGTACGTTCCAAATGACAACATACCAGCTCCACGTGCCACGTTCCAGAAAATCTCATGCCTACTGCCAGGCACAACAGCTACCATTAACTACCCCTTAAATAAATAAATGCTGAGCAATAGATAAAGCTACAAAAAAAAAAAAAAACAAAAAACAAAAAAAAAAACAAAACACAGTTCAAACTGAAAACCTATGTGGGAGGAAAGGAAGAACAGAAGAAAAAAGACAGAAAGAGAGAGAAAGAGAAAACACACAAGCTCACAAGGACATTCCTTTTCAGTAGATCGAAAGGTCAGATTGTAACTGGTTTGAATACAAGCGTAAGGGTACCATTATAAAAGTCATTGTTTACATTTCCTCTCATGATAATTCTGTACTGGAGTGGCCTCTACAATCCTCATACCTTCCAAAATAAGCTCATTAATGTGACAACAGGCACGTGCAGCAAAAGTATGAGAATTTATTTGGAAGTCTGTGCCAGTCATGGTGTAATTTAATTTGCACCAGAGGATTTGAGACTAAGACTATACCTTACTTAAAACAAGAATGTGAGTAATAGCCTAATGAAGAACATATCAAAAGTGAATGACCTCAAATAAAAACAAGAACAGCAAGAGAAACCAATCAAGTTTATAAAAAAAGCTAATTGAAGGCCTTTGTGCAAAGCTCTAGGTATCAATCAAATCAGGGTATGAACCTGGAGAGTAAAATGAAACAAGCTGACACTCAGTTGGTCCTCACCACTTCAAGGACAGAAACCTGAGGTTAAATGATCTGTAAGCAGCTACTGAATTAAAAAAGATAATCAAAATCAGCAGGGGCAATAAAACAGAGGAAGACAGAGGACTCAAAGGATAAAAATCCACACTAAGAAAAAGTTCAGAAGCCAAAAGGAACAGACTTCAACAGAAGGAAAGACAAGTGGCCAAAGGCTTGTGCCAGCTCTTCATTTTTAATTCAGAAGCATAAGATAGACACAGAACACAAGAGCCCAAGAAAAGCAACAGAAACCAAATCACTGAGAATAAACTAGATCTAGTAAAATATTAAAAAATCCAAAAAACAAAAAAAAACAAAAAAAAAAAAATAACCACACACACACAAAAACACACCATACTACCAGATCAATATGTGTTTCTTATGGACAGAAAAGACATCCCGCTGCCTGGGGAATGGGCAAAAGGGAATGGGAGATGGCAAATTTTAGTGCTGATTTCCCAGAAAAAAAAAGTGACAGAAAGTCTCATGCAACTGTATTTTGTCAGGAGACAAGAAAGAGACTGACAAGGGACATAGAAGGGAGAAAAGTTTGGATGCATGCAAACACACACACACAAAATCCACAATGAAGTGCCATAATGCTATACCAGAAATCTCTACACATACTACAATAGTACAGCAATATCAATATGAGAAATGGTAGATAAGTCTGACCAGAGTGTTGCACTACTGCTGTATTACAGCTTCTACCATTAGCTTGTATACAAACAGTCAGGACTTCCACAAAAAAAATTAAGTCTACAGCAGAGCCAGTAGCAAGTAAACTAAAGCACCAGCTTCTGAAGGTCAGACTAACACCAAGCTTCTACATTTGAAGTTCAGAACAAGTTAGTAGCTGCTTTCTCATTTCAGATTCTTGGTTGGAAAACAGATGGGAAAAAACTTGGAAACTGTCATGTCCTCCTCCCATCTTTTCTTGTTCTTTTAAATAAAATAAAATAAGATAAATTACCTGATAAATCTTGGGATTTTCCAGATACTCTAGCACGTTTAGCTCGATGACCAAAGTTTTCAGTAGCTGAAGTGGAGGCACCCTTTAGCAAAATAAGCATGAATTAGTTCAGTCATCAGACAACTTAAGAAAAGCACCAATTAACTGCAGACTCCTGAGGTAGGAAGATCTATTATAGTAAATAAATACATACTACCTCCATACTGCTCTTTGTAGGGCAAGCTGTTCTTTTAGGTAGAAGAGTTTTTCTGCGAAGTTGGTATGGACCATTTTGTGCACCAGGACCCGATTCTTCTGCAACCATATCTGCAGGTACATCATCATCTGTTATCAGCAAAAGAAAAAAAAAAAAAAAAAAGGAAGATTGCACATTGCAATTGGTTTACACCAGAAAATACTATAGAAATATTTATTACCATAACCTAGCTATTACCTAAATAGATCCAATCAGCAAAAAGAAAAAGTGTTAGAGAACGTTTCATGAAAATGAGAATATGCTCAGCATACATAAAATTAAATGAAAAAGTACATATGAATGTATTAACCTACATTACTCTATTTACACAGCAGTTATACTGAGCAGTCATGTTAAAAATGTGTACCTTTTTTAAAAAAAAGATTTCAATTTCTTTGCAAATATGTTTTTCACTGCACTATTTCAATTTTAAAAATTACCTCAACTTTCCCATCTCTCCCTAACACTATCTTTATAATGAGGAACACTGGAGTTTTAATTATTAACTAGATGTTATCAAGAAACCCTTCAGTTAATACAGCATTTAGTAGAAAACAAGACAAGATTTCCTCAAAATGTCTCAAAGATAGCCCAGGCCACCATACAAACCCTTCAGTAAAAATGGAGGAGAAAACTATAAGCTTCTTTAATTCCATACATTGTGTTTGCCTAGAGACACTTAAGTATATTCCCTTCAAGCCCTTAAAAATCTTTCAAAATAATGCTGATCACATGTTCTGCTTTGTTTTGTTTTTGAATGCTACTTTGATTTTTCCATATAACTATGGAATACATGGCAAAGCAAGCAAGGATTACATCCTACAACTAGCACCCCACACAAAAATAACAAGAATTTAAAATGGTCAGAATATAAACCATCTAGAAAATAAAAGCCCTGTTTCACTTAAGTAAAAGATGTACTTTCAGCAGATACTTAACTGTGAGAAAAATTCTGGACTTACTTTTAGATTTTAACCACTTTGTCATTTTAAACTGGATAAAATATGACATAAAAGTGATAGCCAAAAAGCAATACTGTAGAATAAGCAGCTTTCCTGAATAAGTTAGGGTGAAGAGACACTGATGTTGTAAAGGAAGGCTAACAAAAAATAGACAGAAAGAAAAAATAAAGTCAGCTCAACACACAAATCAGAGAAAAACAATTAAAGTTGTTCTAAAACAAGATTCCTTCTCTACAATTCAAGATCTTAATGTTTTTTGTTAAAAAAAAAAAATCTTGTCAGTGTTTTCTTGCTCTCTTCTGATCCTACTCTTGCCGCTATCTGATATTTATAAGTTTCACACCTTGCCATACATCCTAAATAGATCACAAGAACGCTAGGACATCTTTTTCCAGCTTCTGTCCACTACTCCTCTGAAATCAGCTGGTAAATGCACAACTCGGCAGCCAGCTCAAACCAATTGACAAGAGTGCCATCAGCTCATTAATCCAGCTGAAAACTAGCCCTGCCAAAAGTGCCTCCACAGTCAGTCACCAGCCAGCCAAGCAGCTGATCCACCCCAGCATAGCCATGAGCAGACAACCAGGAAAAGAACCATCTCTCTCACAGTAGCAGTATGCTTTTTTTTTTTTTTTTTTTTTATTAAAAGTAAAACTTCACAGAAGAAGTTTTTTTTTTTTTTTTTTTTTTTTTTAAATGAACATCTGTAACTTCAGCTGGAACCTAGCTCCCTCTCTCCCCAGCCGTTCCTTACATGGCACACTTCTCTAGCACCTCAGTATCTCTCTTTCTATGAAAGAAGGATTTATCCATTACAGAGAAACTAAAGAACATGAATAGATTAGCTACAGCGCATTTTACTGTGAATAAATCTGCACCCAACTTTGGCATCATGTACCTGCAGCAGTTTACTGACCCCAAATCAGATTGCTTGCTTACTCGTGATTCAGATTCAGCCACCTAATTTTACATGTTTATCATTCCTGAGGGAGACCACCACTCACGTAAATAAGGTATCGACAGCTGGAAGAGAGAAGACCTGCTGCAGGAGAGCGACAAGCTCCCAGCCTGCCTGGGACAGGAGCAGTTCGGCACCTCACATGCCTTAGGAGGGAGTTAGGCAACTAAAGCCATGAGCACGACTCTTATAGAGCTGAACTCCTGCTCCTGAAAGTACCCCAACGCGTCAGCACGTAACAACTTAGCACCCTTATCTTACTTCTCTAAGAATTTGAAATCCAATCCAGAAATCAGGAATTCTGTTGCTACCATCCCCTGAGCAATTATGTGCATCTTCTAAACCCATTTCTATATTTTCCATTGAGCAGGCAAAAAAATGACTGTTAGAACTGCAGGATTTCCTTTTTTCCCTTCTTTTCCCCCTCCCCGCTTCTTGATGATCAATATAATAGTTCAAAATTGCCATGTGGAACACAGCAAAATGAGTAAAGAAAATAGGAGGGGGGGGGGAAATAGCACAGAATTTGATCTTTCCATTGGTGGTTAGGTACTTAGAAATAAGCCAGCAGAGGCCAATAAGGACAAAAGCTGGAAAGAAAAGAAGCAAGCAAATGAGGAGAATAGAAATGAAGGCCAGTTTGGCTGAAACACCACGAGACTGACTAAGCAGAAGGGAAATACACTCTTTTTCTTGCAGTGGATTTAGTGGATTTTTCCCGCGCTCCAAAATTACCTTTCTAGCGCAGATGTGCATATTTACTAATATTCCTAAATGTCATCTCATTTATTAAAAGAATGAAAATCCTCCCATTCCATCAGATGGGCAAGGAAAGCACTGAGGAAGATGAAAGGGGCATGAGTGGAAGGTGCAGGCCCACAGAGCACAGACAGCTGAGCGGCAGGAAGGTGGCTGCTACTTGAGGAAGGGATTGCCGGGGCCTCACGCGTGGTTTTTCTGCTGACCCTTAATGGCACCTCTCCTTTGCGGCCTTCCCCATGATTTCAAGCAGCAACGCGAAGTTAGCCTTAAGCACTGTGAGAAGAGTTTTAAGGGAAGAGCGGCACTTCCAGAACTGAGCAAGAGCCTCTGACTTAGGTCCCACGTCTTCCTGCTGCAATTCTGCTCCTCATGCTCAAGTAACACACTGGCTGCATGATAGAGAGAATTAGACGAATTAGATGAGTTGATCCTGACCAGTTTTTGTGACACTTCCAAAGGGCTGACCAACTTCTGTAAAGATTTTTACTATTTAGAAACAATAGCTCATAACATACTGTTTCACTTCCCAGCAAATATAAGGAAACCTGAAAATCTTTGGTGGTCTGTTACCGAATGCTTGAAGTCTTAATGTTTGTTTTTAACTTTTTACATGCTCCAGTTAAATTTCTCAACAAACTAAGCCAGCTACAGTGTGAGTTTTCAGAGAAATAATTCTCAAAAAGCACTGCTGTTTTCTGAAGACTGCACATTACTCTTCCGTACAGAAGGAACACTAACATACTTGTAACTTAGCCTGGGAACTCTGTGCTAGGTGCTATGCAAAGCCATTTTGAAAATCCTCCCCTAAAATATTTGCACAACACACTCCTGTGAAGGAAGTTTCATTTTAAAATAAAGTACGTTCCCAAAATACTTTGAGAACCCCAAATTTAAGGTGCAACAGTATCAGTTACTGCATCTAATGGTATAAATAAAAGGCATTATAATTTCATTCGTTGCTTATAGAAATGTTTATCCTGTATGAGTCATTAAATGAATTTGGGGGAGTGCGTGTGTAGTGTTAATGTCCTCTTACAGACACCTGCTTGAAATGAATGCCAGATGCTGTCACTAATTTTTACAAAGTCAATGCCTTTGCACTTCTCAGATTAAACTGAATCTGCTCTCAAATGGTCCTTTACCTTTATCTTATACTATGAAAGCTTGTACTTAAAGTACAAGATTAGCAGTGACTGCATGAAGAAAAAGTTACAAAAAAATGACTAAGGACTGTGGAAATAGTTTACAAAAATACGCAGATCACTTCCAGAAAAAAAAAAGTTTAGCACAAGCATGCTATTATTTTCTTAACAAGAGGACATGAATATGGTTTCACATTTGCCTTATACATTTTCAGATAATAATGCCAACAGTCATCCTAAATACTGAACACAACCTTCAGGAAGAGCAAGCCCAATAAAAGTTTTTATAAATATTCAAAAAAAACAAATAAGAACAACAAAAGGTCTTAGCAGAAAAAAGGGAGGATGCTAAGGAAGGAAGTTTATGCCTCAATCTGTACCATTTCTCATTTAGTTGAGCACATAGAGCATTGTAAACTTCACTTTTTTTGTGACGCTGTTCCATATCCTTAAGTGTGTGGGGGGGGGGGGGTAGGGGAAGAAAGGAAAAAAAAAAAGTTAAAAAAAAGTCTGTGGTCAAAGGCAAAATGTTGGTGTGGGGAGGAAGAGTTGTTCCAAACAGACACAGCACTGAAATTGTTCCTAGAGATTGTTAAATAGAGAAAATATTAGTAGTTTTAAAATAGAGAAATCTGCATTAACCTGTGTCATTTTGGAATGAAATGACAAGCCATCAATAATGACAAAAAAAGAAAAAGAAGAAAAAAAAAAAGCTTTTCTTTATAATTAGAAGCAAGCCTGAGAAATACAACTAAAATGTAAACTGATATAGTTCAGTGCTTTGGGTAGAGTGCATCTTCCCATGCACTTGACACAAAACGTCATGGGTAAGACCTCCAGGCAGCCTGCTAGATGACAGCTTCAACTATCTTAGTGATGCATTAAAGTTTAGTATTGCAAATCAGAAGAAAGCAGGACTGAAGTTTAAGGAGTAGGAAAAAAAAAAGATGCAAACAAAAAGGGATGTCAGTAAAGACAAAATAACTTACAGAGAAAGATACAGTACCAAAAACTGAGAGAAGACTGAATATAGAAATAGCACATTCCACTCCACATCTTAAATCAAAAATTCTTAACCAGTGGAAGCTTTCCCATTCATTTAGGATAACATTTAAGGGTAAGTCTAAATTATGAACTGTAGATTGTTTTAAAAATGGGAGACAGCTGTCTTTAGAGAGCTATCCAAATACTCAATTTGTCTCCAAAGAGCAAGCCACTAGCTGGGTACATCACCACAAAAATCTCAAAAACTAAAAGGGAAATGAAGTGCAAAGTCAACTGAGACCACATGCACAGTATTTTAAAGACCCAATATCAATATTCTGTAGTGTTCCACTTCTCCACAGTGCACTTAAAAAAATGTGCAATGTTAAAATGTTAATATTAAAATAAGAAATAGCTGCAAGTTTATTTGCTGCTAACAAAAAATTAAGGTCTTAAGTAAATACTGTAATACATTTTAATTTCATTATATAAACCCTGCAGTAATATCCAAGCAATTCCAAAGCAACCTGGCTTACATAAACTTTAAGACATCTTACTTTTGTGGCTCCTGATGACACAAGTCAACTACAAGGATTCATCTCTGACAGAAGTCAGTATTATTTTGAGCTGGAAGAGACCCAGCAAGAAAGAGATTTGGGGAAAAATCTCAGCTCAGAGTAGCAGGTTTTCAGTTTGGAAATGGAACAGATCTAACATTAAAAATGTACTCTTTCAGAAAGACTATAGAAAAATCATACTTACTGAACACCATATGGAATAAGGAGATTTTTGCCTTCTAGAAAGCAACAATTTGACAAAATAACTATTACTGATTGCTAGGATATTTTAAAAATACTATATATACACACACACACACAATTTCTTACAGAATATTAAACCTAAGATATTTCATTACATGACAACATCTAAGCTTATTTTAATTGGTAACAGTTTATTTGATTAACCCTGCCCCTCTCCCCCCAAAGTTTTAATGCATGTGGAATATCTAGATATTTTCCTGCATAGAAATTAGTACACTTAAACTGAAGGGGAAGGGGAGTCAAGGGAGGAACTAAAAATCTTGGTACTTGCATAGAGCAAAACAGAACCCCTCAATACCCCCTAGCATAAGGGTCAAATAGCAACTTTTTGACATTTACATTTTAAGCCTTTAAACATCACTCCCCAAATGACACAGCTTATTATTCTTCGGAAATAGGTCATGCAATAGATAACATGATGGCCTAAAAAGAATAAGAATAGATCAGATACTCAAATCTATTTTTATTTTCTCAAAAGCTCATGTTAGTTTTACATTATATCTATCTAAATATACTTTTTACGAGGAGGGAAATAGTTATTTTTAATATTTATATAACTTCCTAACTCTCAGAATGTATTTTCTGTTGCTCTTAGGATATAAAGAAAATTAACTTCTAAGTATTTTATTTTTTCTCCTCCTCAGTATATTGTGAAGTCCTACTTCAGCAATCCTTATACAGGCCATCCAAACCAGATGTGAAAGGACAGACCTCATCACAAGGGTCCATTAGATCAACTAATGCCCTCAAAAAGCTACCAAAATGCTACAAGTAACACTGTTATGCCTATGCATGACAGAAGTTAAGTTCTTAGAGATGGCACAAAGCAGACAGAACACGAAAGCAGGCAGCAAACCTTGTCCCTAGCTGTATTGCTTTAAACGTTATCAATAGTCACTAGCAACTACTCACATCTTTGAGCCTTGCTCACTCGGAGTTCATGATCTAAAATATCTACCTAGCACAAGAATACACATAAATACCTGTAAAAACCCTCCAAATGCTATGAAGAATATTTTCCTTTTCAGGAGCCAGGAGCAGAAAGAAGACAACTACAATTTGATGACAAATCTTAGTTTCTCTCCAAAAGAAACCCCCCCCAAAAAATACTAATACCAGGTTATCAAGACAGAATTTCTAAAGAAATACATTAATACGCACATTTATTAGACACAGAATAAATGCAAGTACCTACATATTTGAGCTACTTGTCAAATAATCCACTTTAGAGGGAGGAAGAAAACTACTTTCTTCAGAACAAGCAATTCTAGTTACTAGGGCCAGTTAGTTTCAAACAATTGTACCAACAAGCCAGAATAAAAATACCAAAGGAAAAACATACCCCTTTAAGTTATATTATTTTCCCAAATGGTAACTGCACTACAGCACAGCCTGTAATATTTAGCAAAGTAATAAACACATCTCCAGGTGGCCACTTTGCAAGTATTTTATTAAGAGAGTTTCCCTTCCTGCTTAATAGGCAGCCTGACTCCTGCTCTGACAATCTTTCTTTGAGAAGGGACAAGGATCCCTTTTTGGATGCATTTCTCATTAATAAAGCAACACTTTCAAAGCTGCAGCCTTGCTGCTTGGTTCCTTGATGCTACAGTTAAAGCTGACCAAGTGATTTTAAAGGTCGAGAAATATATAGAGTTTAAAAACCTTTTCTCATTACATTTCTGAGTCATACTAAAGAAAGAGACTTGTCTGATTACTCTAAGCCAGTTTAACTACTACATTGAGTTTCCAACTTGGAACAGTCTAACAAAATCTATCTGGTTATTTGGCTGCAGGCATTAGAGCAGTGAAGTTACTAGTCCTGGAGGTCATCCCCTCTTCAGCTGAAATACATGACTTCAAACTCACTAGAAAAGCACATCCAGTAAAAACAATTGAAAAGAGTATCATCACACACACACACACCCCCCAAAAAACCCACACTGAAAGAGGTTCAAGTAATCCCATTTTATTCCACATTACAATCGACCAGAACAGCAGTTCTGACCAACCACTACATTTCAATTGCAGGAAGCACTCCTCAGCATGCCCAAGCACAGGCAAGAATGCAGCCTGTAAACACACCCTCAGAGCAGCTGTGAAGCAAAAAAAACCTACCTTCTCCTCCTCCTCCTCCCCCCCACAAAGATCCCACCTTCCCAGGAGATGCTATCTCAAAATGGGAGAAAAAAAAGTAGTTTCCTAGTAAAACTGCTGGAGATTGATGGGACAAAGATCAGTCTCTGCAACAAACCCATTAGGAAGAGGGCAAACTCTCACTGGGGGCAGCAGGCACAATGTCTACCATGTCTAACCACTTGACTCAGGCTAGACAAGATTTTTGTAACCAAAATCCCATAGCAGACTTATCTAAAATAAAGATGAGATCTTTGTGGGGATAGTTTACTTTAATAACCAGAGAGTAGCTGAGCTACGAAGCATGAAAGCTACATGCTTTAATTAGGATAAATCTGGATATTCTTGATACTCCTGAACTTAAAAAAAAAAAAAAAAAAAAAAAAGAGAGAGCGAGCAGCAATTTGTAAACTGCTGGTTTTTATTAACTTCCAGTTGCAATTATTTCCAGCCTAACCTCACACTGTATGAGTAACTGGTTTTAACACTGTTGAAATTTAAGAATGAGCATGACACTATTAATTCCTTGTACTTTCATGTTTCTGATATCTTTAAAAGATTGGGGTGATGGGGGAAATTTCAATTGACACATCTACATTTTAAATTTCAGTTTTTCTATAGCCCATGATTGATCCATTTGCAGAGCTTTTCCACATGCATGGGAAACTAGAGAAACCTGGCTCAGAGAAACAGAGCTCCCATTGGAGTGTCAGGAAAGTCTGTGTGTAATGAAACAATCCACATAGCTATAAATCTCATCATGATTGAACACTATTGCAACTTTTCAAGCATAACTCCTGTAAACTATCATCAAGTCACAATCATTTCACCAAATTTTCACGAAATGAAAGACTCCCACAGATTTCTTTGCCATAAGCCACATCTGCAGAGCACTTCGGGGGGGGGGGGGGGGAGGGGGGGGGAATCCCCTGCTATTAGCAGTAGTAGCAGATTTAGAGACATTTGCCATGCAAAACCATCTGCCTTACATGGACTCCACATCAGAAGTGAGTGGCATCTATTAGTACATTGGCTTAGCTGGTGTGACGTCAGGGAGCAGTTTTGATGCACCAAGCTAGGAATTTCCTAAGGTTCTTCAGAAGGAAGGTGTTTTTGAAATGTCTATCACGACAAGGAAATGCAGTCACAGATCTGCCTTGCAGTGAGAAACAAGCTAAGGAAAAAGGTCAAGCAGTACAGCAGCAAAAATATTTCAGAATCTGACAAGTCTGACAAGTAGCTAGAACTAAGAAAAGATTACAAATAAATGAAGCAGCTTTCTGGGACCCATCCACAGTCCTTGGAGAAATTCTACTTTTTACTGAATAAAGCTACTGAAGAAGTTTCCTTTTTCTCCTTTTCTCTAGAAAAATTTAGGAAGATACATAAATATCTTTGTCAATCTTTTTAGCATTCATGGGCTACCAGCCCACAACTGAGAAGGCTTCTTAGTACAAGAAACTACTTTTTGAGCAACAACATATCTTTTTAAAATTACAAAAAGATTAGAAAGCGTCCAGTGACAATGTAGGTTTGGGTTTTTCTAAAGAACTTAGAGGTACGCTCTCATCCATTCCACGTCCAGAAACACAAAAAAGTAAACAAACAGGAAATGACATGAATATGCCAGCGGTGCAGGCAAAAGGCAACCAAGAAGAACGAATAGACATTTTTGGCCGTGTGCTGGGGGAAGGGTGCCGGGGTGGGGATACACTCAGCATTACTTTTTCCTCCTTGAGGAAGAGGGACACTCATACTACCAGTAACTTAAACTTACTCATTTTGGTTGCCACTCTTCTGTCACTGTATCCCAGTATTATATCAGGTTGAAGAAAATTAAGAAATAGAAATCATCATCTTAAGTACTTTGTATGCTTTAACGCTATTGTAGAATCACCAAGAAAAACGCATGGCTTGATACTTGACTTTTTGTAGATCTCAAATAACATTCTGTCATAGTCTTCAAAAACAGAACACAAGCCACTAGACTATGAAGTATAGTTTTCTAGAGAAATGCCTACTGGTATAGATGGGCAAATACTATATCAGGCAAATTTTCCAAGTCATCTTCAGAGGTAACTGCAATTTACACAAATCATTAGTCTAGAAAGAAGCAAAGAGACCGCAAATGGTGCCAGAGACAAAAGGCTAGACCCTGTAACTTTAACCAACAGCATGGCAGGGGGTGGGGAAGGGGAGAACACACACACACACACACACACCCACCCACCATAAACCAAAATTCCTAATTTCAGGTATCCAGCAGCACAGAAGATAGAAGCATGAACCGTAAAAGTTAGAAGATGCTCTCTCAAAGACAACAAATGTGAATTCTGCTACCTCTTCTGGCTCTTTTCCCTAACTTACTATTGCAATGATAATAAAAATATATAGGTACATACCACTTTCCTTCCCCACTCCACAGGGAAGTACTACAATCAACATTTACTTAAGTGTTCAAAATGTTCCAGTTTAAATAAAAAAGAAATATCACTATTCTAACAATATGACTAGCAATAGTACACTAAAAACCTAAAAACAATTCAGACCAGAAAACATAGTATTAGCCTCAGAATTATTTTTTTTATTCAGCAAAAGACAGAAACACCATTATAGTATATATTTATTTTCAAATTGACACTCAGAAAGGCCATTCAATGGCAACTAGGCCAGAACACATACCAAAAAAAAAAAAAAAAAAAAAAAAAAAAAAAAAAAAGTATTCATTCTCAGACCAGTCAAACATTTGTTATATCTAATACACTTTATAATAAGCCTCAGTCTTACAAGACTTATTCCTAACTGTAGCAAGGTTTGCATGCTCCAAGTCAGACTTATCTGGTCGTCGCTTACTCTGAAAACTTCAATATCACTGTCCCTACCACTTTATTACTTGAATTAAACACACCAAAGTGCCTGACAAGAGCAGGAAAGCACAGTTCTGGTTAGCCTCAGGAAATGACTGTATGAAAACAGTGTGTGGAACTGCAGTAAAACAAAGCATGCTGTCAGATGCTGGCTACTGGTCATGTACTTTCACTACTAAAAGTAACAGTACGCATGAAATGCAGGCTAGACAAACTTGTAAAAACATTTTGTAAGTAGTAATTTTAATTTCCATTAATATTTTCTATTAATGTTATCAGAAATTGTGATCAACTTCTACATAGGGGTCTGCATAGGTGCTTCAAGTGTATTCAAACTTCAGAAAAGTTGTATCTTTAATACATAGGAGAGCAGATAGCATTTAATTCAACTAATTTTGACAGAGGAACTCAGGTTTTCAGTAAAGCTTCAGAGACTAATTCAAAAGCAGCTCTCAGACGTGTTGGAAAGGAACAGAAATCCAGCAGTGGCTGGATGATTACAGCTTTTGGCAACTAATTACAGATATATTTTTCTGTTAAATGCTGAAGATGTTATTGCAGCTTCATTTTCTTAGTTTCTAAATTGAGACACATGCAATGAATTCTCAAGATTAAACTTTACAGATGAAGTTACCTATTCTCAGCAACTGACAGTTTCATTAAAAAAAAATACACACAGCCTACTCTCATTTTCTCAGTATTTCTATTGCTTTTCTAATAGAATCAATTTGGTCAAAGCTCTATTATACTAAGCACTACATAAACACTATCTGAAGTAAAACCAAAAGCGTCAATCTAGATTTTTATTTTTCAAATAAAGAAATGCTTGTTACTTCCACTTCAGATTTATCAACACGAAGTGACAAGTGGGTTCAAATAGCCACTGCAAACTTGGTTATCTGACAGCAAGTATAAGTCACAGAACAACTAACTTTTCAGTATAAAATGTCCAGAAGTAACTGTTCAGAGTTTTCAACAGGCTGCTGCACACAGAAGTTCATTTCTTCTCCCTCCACTGACTTTTATTTCCAGCCTTTTACATGCCTACGTCCCATTTTTTTCTCTCTCCCTTTTTTTTTTTTTTTTTGGGGGGGGGGGGGAACAAGGAGGGTGTTTTGTTTTTAAACAGTTCCTCACTCTCCTGCATCCCACCTCCCATGTTGTTTCATTTCTATAGTTTTAGAAAACCTCCCCCTCCATACAACTGATGAAATCCTCCCATTTTAAGGCCAGATAGAACAGCTCTTTGTCATTTATTCCATGTATGTTCTGGAGGCCTGACCTACCACGCTTCCTACAAACTCCCTATAATTTGTCATACATTAGTAGCTGGTAGATTTCTATTTAAAAACCACCTAAAAATAATGTGTATAAACTGTAAAAGCTGTTTGAACACATGCAACAAAAACGATCTTTCCAGACTCAAAGGCTTTCACTATAAAGCAAGCCTGTAGTTGTGAGCTGTTAAAATAGAGATTGAAATAGCCTTTCATTTCATCTAATAAGAACGCATAAACAGTGTCAGAAATAACTAATATGTATACTATAAGACCACAGAAGACCGGAAACAAGCTTTAAGGGGAAGAAGTATTCTTTGTCTCTGGGCCAAAAAACTAAAGACCTAGAAAACTCATCACCTTAAACAGGCTACTCCCTCTTTCATGTCCTGGTAGCACCATCCCTATCTGTCTACCTCACAAGCTTTCTCAGGCACAGACACAAAGTGTGGTACTTGCAGACCAAAATATTTGGGAGATTCAGTGGACAAAACATGAGCAGGGAAAAAAAAAAAAATCATTAAACTCCCTTTCTGATTTTACCTGCGTTTCCCAAAGATTTTTCAGAAATACTGGTTTCCTGGAAGAAGCCTGAGGAGTGTCTAGTAAGAGCTGCCAGGATGCCTGGTGGCAATTACTTGGCAGCTGAGGCTCCCTCCCTCCCAGAGGACTGACTTCCTCCCTCCACTTGCCGCCCCCTTAGTCCCAGCTGTTCTAACTCCATAAACCTACGCAATCTTACCCTGTCCCTTTTGTACATTTGGTAAACACCAAACAAATAATCCATTTATACTACAAATACAGCTGTTTGCATACATATAGCTGTTCGCATACATATAGCTGTTCAGGTATTTCTCCATATACTGTTCTGATATATACTCAAAAATGCATCAGAGGGAAAAAACATAAGCATAACCCCAGAACAGTTGCAAATACACCAGTCCACCAGGAAAGATAAATACTTCTGATTTGGTCAAACTAAATTTTACCCAGTATACCAGTCTGCCAGGTCAGTTGCAGTATTACAGTTGCAGAGGGCAGCAACTTCAAGGTATTAACTTATTGTGGTTTTTAGGTCATCTAACTATATCCCTAAAAGGCTGCAAGAAGAAAAAAAAAGAGCATTAACCTTAAGAAGGCACACTGTATCATGGACTAGGTGGATGGCTAAAAACCCTCCAGACAGATATCTATAGGAAGATTTGTAATACAGAACTCCTCTTTCAGAAGAGAAACTGTTCAAAAGCTATCTAAAAATAAAAACAAAGATTCCTTTGGTCCAAAGCACTGCAAAGCTTTACTTACAGCTCTACACAAATAAGGAAAGCAGAGTGCTTAAGTAATAGAAGGACATTATTAAAAAAAAAAAAAAAAGTTTTCAGCACTTCAGTGTTCCCTTGTCCCCTCTCTAAAAGGGTATATAAAACCTCAGCTGAAACTAGTTCACTTTAATTTTGAGATTTTTTTTAGTATCTTGCACCACCAAATCAAAGTACTTAAAAAGACAACTCGTATCTGTATTGTGGCAATTACCTCTCCTATTTTTTCTCCCCTCTAGAAAGACATCAGCAGGTTCAAATCTCCACAGGACAGGCTAACAGATGTACTGCCTTAGATAATAATTCAGAGAGACCTTGCCTTACAGTCTCGTAACATCTAAACCTTCCATCGCCAATCTGCCTGAAAAGTACCAACACTGAGGCTCTGCAGAAATCCACACCTCAAGCGCTTTCTAAGCAAGCCAGTAACTGCATGTCTTTGTTAACTTGGCTCATTTGAGCTGAGGGAATAACGATGTGAACAGCTCAAAAGGCATTTTTTGAGGGAAGACCTGAGTTAGGAGGCCAGATTCCCCTTGTAGTCAGCAAAGGGAGGAAGCACCATCAGAGAACAATTCATTACCTATGTAGCAATGCTCGACTTCAATATTCTGAAGCGCAGGGCAACAATTCCCCCACTCCTGTTGGATTTATAAAACCTTTACACACCTACTTCTGAAGAACCTCTAGATTTCATGGTCTAATGGCCTTGCTAGAACACTGAAGCTTTAATCCAGTTCTTATCCAAGAAATATTTTGCTTAGAAATACATAATTTATTGAGGTTTGAGATGCCAATATACTATCATTTTCACTGTATTGAGTACTATAAGCAGATCCCAAAATCCCAGACCTTGTGACATGGAGAGAAGAGATTGTATTTTTTCAGCCTTACACAGTTGCAATGCAGCTACATATACATTTTCCACACTAGCAAATAATATGTTGAGCAGTCAGAGAATCTCTATAAATCAGAATGTATTTTGTCAGCAATAAGTCCCTTATGAAGGAATACATACAATGTTTTAGGTTAGATCAAAACATCCTCAGTAGTGTAATTTAAAGTTTTGATGTACAGTACAAAAATATAGATTTTTTAAAACAAGTTCTGCAGTTGTAGGAATTTCCTTCTTAGAAGCGTCCAGAATCTACATATTACCTTGTTCCTTCCTCATTGCTAGAGGCAGTTTCACAGCAGCTTCCTGGCCCGGAACTTTGGGAAAAACCTCCAAGCACTTTGTGAGGAAGTTAGGTTGTAAGTCAGCACAGAATTTCTCTGCACAGTTGAGAAGGTGAGCGGAACAACATGAAGCCTGTAAAAAGGTGCTAGATGGCATTAACAGCAGAAGACTACAGGGCAAGCAGTTGAGGAGGCTTTTGCAACAAAAATCTGTTTTGTAGTAGAAGTGATATAAGACCTTTGATAAAATTGTATGATGGTAAGTTAATAACTGATCAAAACACCTTTCAATTTAACTCCATTTAGAGAAAAATACAGAAAAGGCCTGTATCAGGTACAAAATGTTTGTGTTTACATTAATTGAATATTTATCCCCCATTACTCGAGTTGAAAGATAGTAATACAAAGTTTGAGTTCTCCAACAGATCTTTCTTTATAAGAACTACAATTTCAAAATTAGAGATCAGGATGGAAACAAACACAATAATCTTCCACTGCTGTTCAGAAGTCAAGCCTCTTCATGCACAAGCTCAAAATTGAGTCATACACATACCACTGGGCTGCATTTGCTGAGCTCTCCCTCGAGAAGGGAGAGGTGCCCATCAGACACAGTAAGCTGCAGTCTCCTGGCTCTGCTCCTATTCCCATCTCATACTCTTTAGGTCATATTTGTTGGCACTAGGACAGGAGACTCACAAGTACTACCTATTTAAGTGTTCTTTTTATAGTAAAATCATTCTTTTCCTGCCTTCTTTCTTTCCTGATGAAAAAAATGCTTACACTACTAACTTCTTCGTACACCTCAAATATCCTCCAGTACAGGAGAAAGTTTTCCACATTATTGTTTTAATTTCAGTGTCTAAACTCAAAAAATGCTACTGTGCCAATTCATGGTTTTTTTGGATCTTTGCAACATTCAATGCAAGTGTCCTAGAACACAATAGCTGAACACACTAAAAAACTTACGTGCTAGACAGAATCATACAAACTAGATCAAATGAAGTAATAATATATTGAGCCTCCAAAACCTCCTCTCTAAATTAGTCAATTTGCTAGAAGTAAAACCACACACAACCTCTCTCCCTTATAAAGCACATTCTCCAAATTAATGAATCTAGAGGCTTCGCTAAGATAGTTATGTAACATCAGCAAATTCAATTTATTTTCCCAGCCCTGTCTATTTTCTGCTAGTTTTCATAATCATCCTCTTCATGCAGTTTCCTTCATCAAGTGATCCTGTCACAATTTTACCTTTTCTTAACTTTCCAGTCTAACATACCTGTTATCTACACAACTGTCACACCCTTATTTTACAGTAGCAGCTAGAGACCCAGTCAAGCTAGTCACTTCAAGCACTTATAAGAAAAAAATATATCTATATATACACACACACACACACTTACTCTAAAGCACTTGTGGACATGGATAAAAGCAAGTTAAAACTGAAGACCTGAACAAGAGAATGCAAGACACAAAGTAATCATGTTGAGTTTGTTTTTGACAAGTATATACCTTCTCAATGAAGGCACAGTGTTTCGTGGTTATGCAAACAGCATTCACATTCCTCTGTTCCTGCCAGTCTGCTTGTGGCCATCTCTTTTCTCCTATCTGAGTATTTGGGTCGATTGCTGCACTGTTTAAACCCTGTACCATCAGAACTGCACCCTATTTGAGGCCAAGGGAGACAATTTAAGAACCAACTGCTGACATCAAGATGCTTTATCTGATTCATGATTACACAAATGATTAACACCTTCCCAAAGTACGATGGGGGAGTCTGAAAGACATTGCTGCTAGTATTCTTTCAACCATTCCTCCTTTCAAAAGTCACTGCTATACAACAGGTGGAAAACTACTATTTCCTCAGAATTTAAGCACCACTGTGAAAAACAATGGCAACAATGAAGAAAGATCTAGTGGATTATGATTTCCAGTGTTTGTTCTGAATTAGCTTACCTTGTGCTAATGCCTGGGAGAGCCATTCAGTACCGAAGTTCTTCATTTCATTAACCACATTTAACCCATGTTTTTCTTCACTAAACTTCCAAACTGCATAAAACCAATCATGCTTATTAATGTCTAACTGAAATTTTGACAGAATGGCCACTTCTTAAAGGATCTGTTCTTTTCCTCAAGGTAACAATTAATACCACCTTGATGCCATATAAGCCTACAGGTCTTGCAGAAATACCCTGTCCCCAAACAAATCTTTGTACAGCAGTTTTACTTTTCAAGCATGTGCACAGTCCAAGTTCCCTCTGTGCTCTGAAATAAGGGCTGGAGAAGTACACATTATTCAAAACTAACAACATCTAAGGCTTCCAAAAGGCAAGAATGGATGTCAGGCTACTCTGAAAAACTGATTTCAACTTGAAGAACCATGTCATTGTATAGTCGTAGCTGGCTGACAATACTGTCCCCCACCCCACTCCCTGGAGATGTCAGGGCACATTCCACCAGCAATGACTAACAAGCACAAAGAATTTGGAGTCCATCAGTCAAGCTGTGACTGAAAAACTAGTACCTGACATAATTCACGCTGCTATTTTTGAAGCATCATACTTACGTCAGTGAATTACTTCAGGTCAGTATTGTGTGGATTTTTTGATACTGGCACAAGATAAGAAACATGCAAGTGCCTAAACTATGAGGGAATTAATCTTTACTTACTGTTGATAGGCACAACGGACCCTGGAAACAGACAGATGATAAAATGATACTTGGGGGAAGGTTATAGCAATGGGAAGCAGTCAGTTAAAACCAGAAATGAACATACACACACAATAGTGAGAAATTTCCATAGAGATTTGTTTCCACTAACAGACACCTTTCCAAAGCATTAAAAAAAAAAAAAAAATCCAGAAGTCATAAGGATTCTCCTTCTATATCGCTGCTTCTCACAAAGGTCTTACAGGAGTCTGTCTTTGTGTTGATATTAATGTGTTAATATTCACACAGAATATTAACCATCTTTGTTATGGTCATGCTTAACATAGCCACAAAAAAAAGCCTAAAATGCACTCTAGAACAACTGTCAGCTTGGATTCTTAAAACATTCATTCTCAATCTATGCTTCATTTAAAAAACCCTAAAAATAAAATGAATAAACATTTCATATTAAAATGCAGGCTTAATTATTGAAGTAATATTTGTTCACAAGTAATTTTTAATGACTTTCACACAGAAAAACAGATTTTAAGCTCCTTTAAAATACTAACTTTGATCACGCATCTGACCTCAAAGCCCAGAAATTAACCCAGAAGCAATCTTTATCTTCTTCCCCACATATAATCAACAACTGCCATATCTTCCACATGTTTAATTTTGCCACTTGGGTTATTCTCATGTTTGGTAGATCTTTTGTTCCTAACTTCAAAAACTAGTATCTTGGTAAAGAAAACATTTCTTCTAAGAGCCTCCCATGTCAGTCAAGGACAGATAACTAAATTTACTAAGGAAGACTTCTCATTATTTGCATGAACAAAATATAAATAAATAAAATAAAAAAAACACCCTTTCCACCATCACAAATTCTACTCCATTTTTTTTAAACTTACTTTCTCCTACAATAACAGGAAACAGTGAAAGAATCCCATCATTTGTTTCACAAATTTGAACGAATTTGAAATATATCTTACAGATTTTTAAAAAAATAATGGACTAGTACAGATTTATTAATACAAGAAAAGATTTTTATCCGACACAAACTTTCTGTAAAATTTGAGTTCAGTTTCAATATCCTGGACTACAAATTTTGCCTGCAGAAACAACAAAGGTCACAAAAGAGGAATCCAAAACGTATTAATCTGTACATACAACAGTGACAGACCACAGTGGCTTCTTCCTAAATATTTAAGAAGTTTCTAAAGTATAAAATAACATGCAAGAGTAATTCTCCTCAGGACACTCTCTTCTTAAATATGATTTTCTTTTTTAACCATTCCAGTCAAAGAAATAACCTTCAAGAGAATATCCTCCAATTTCTAAAATTCTGCATCTCCCATTCCTTCTTATAAAACTTGATACACTTAGCCTTCACACACCCCCAGCAGCAATATAAAACACTGCAGAGATCTTCACTGCCATCTTCTCTTCATCACAAGTTTCTTTTGAATGTCTGTACTCCACTGGGAGACAAAACTCAAGAGTTACCTCCATTTTTTGACCACAAAGCAAGCCTGTGAGATTGAAGTATCAGATGTAAGAATTTCATTTTAAATGCTAAAAGAGGTTCCAAGACACCTACCTTGAGCCAAGATATTTGCATTCTCTCAATTCTCCTCTACTCCTGCCATCCTTAGTTGCAAAACTGTAAGCATTTCCTTCCTTCCAGTACCAGACTTGTCTCTCTACATATGGCATGGAATAGATACTATACATCTTTTTTTCCAAGCAGTAAGATTACCTGTCTCAAGTATTTAGAGCTTAGAGCAGCAAAATTTCCACCTACTTTTTATTATCCAACTGACCGCATACGGTATATGAAATAGACAGCTATAACTATAGAGACAAGAGATACAACTACAGAGAGACGCTAACGCAAGTGTGGAGAAGGAGATGAAACAGGAGGGAGACCAGTCAAGTAACCAACCCAACACACTCTTGCGGATCCACCATCAATGCAAGTGCTGTAACACTTCCTTTCCTACTGAGACACCTGGAAATTAAAAAAGAATAGCCATTCACAGAGTTTAAGTTGCAATAAAAATACGATTTTGGACCTCTTTATCTATTATAGTTAAAAATAAAATTTTGAAAGAGAGGAAGAAAAAAGAGGGGAAGAGAAAAAGCACCCCAAACACTACACTTAGTCCTGGGCATGCTCCGAGATTCTCCTGAGTGGAGAGCTGGCAGAGGGCAGGGCAAAGGGAGGAATTGTCCAATATGAGCTTAGAAATTACTATCTTCTCTTAGTTTCTTCAGCTGAAGAAACTGCTATTTGTATCTTCTCCCCGACATGCCATCCCCCCATGTCACCCCCCCCCAAAAAAAAAAAGAAAAGTTGGTAATGCTAGGTAACACCTGTATTGCATATTAAGACGGTCTTAACTGAGTTGTAGGCAACACAGCAGTCCTTATCACTCAACAGGAGGTGTACATACACAGGCAACATGTATACAAAGCATCTCACAATAGTATTATTAAAAGTTCACAAAGCTTTGGTGCAATCACTAGTTTCTTCAGCAGCAATTCTATCTCCTGCCCATATGCAAAGCCTAGACAGTTCCCTAAGCCATATACACCCATTACTTTAATTAAAATGTGCAGGCAAGCAGTTAACTTATATCGGGGTTCCCAGCTGGTACTAAGTAAAACATGGAGTAGCAACATACACCAGTTAACAAATGGGATTTTTTTCTTTTTCTTTCTGGTAACTGCATTTATATGCTAGACTTGGAGAAAAAAAGTCATATTTTTAGAGCTCAGAGGAGATTTACTGCAGGGCAGACTATTAAACACATATAATTAAGCATACACAAAACAACATTATGCTAACAAAACTTTAAAGAGCAACAGTTGGGTAAAAGACCAAAAGCATCCTTTATTTCAGCAAATTTTTCTATACTGCAAGTGTGAGAACCATTTCCTCTATACTGAGGCCATCTACTAGTCAGAAAATGTCAGCATTCCTGCAGTTAACAAAAAGGGAAGAGCAGTAACAAAACACAACAGTTAAAAAAAAAAAAAAATCTGCTAATTACCTTTCATATCCAAGACATAGTGTCCTCAAGCCCCCTCCCTTTAAAAAAAAAAAAGAAATCCATGCATTTTGAAAACAGAGCCAAATTTGAAAAAAGAGAAGCTTTGTAAGGATATCTTTTGTATTCTGCATAACACAAACTGGAAAGGAGAGAAGCTTTCCTTTAACTAAAAGGAAGCAAAAGACAAGGTTAAAGATCTGCAAACACTCAGATGTCAAAGTGTTGGGAAGAGAAGAGAATGACACAAATAGAAGAGAATCATACAGACTGAAAACTTCTACAAAATTGCCAATGATTTGATTGTTGAGAGAAATGGGGGGGGGGGGGAAGAGGGGAAAGTAAGCATGTTTTGGTGCCCTCAGTGGACAAATAAAGAGCTGCAGACACTTCATGTAAAGAAGAGGTCATGGTTAATTTTCATCTGCTGTAAAGCAAAGTCATACTGTGAATTACTTGCTCACTGTAAACACAGAAGAGTTTTAAATTGCCAAGACAGCCTGAGATGAGAAGAGGGGAAGGAAAAAAAAAGAAAAGAAAAGAAAAGAAAAGCTATCACGAGCTTCTCTCCCCCACTCATCATGAATGACATTAGAGACAAGAGACCAATATTGTAATAAAACCCAAAATTAAATACCATTTTAAGAAAAATCAGCATTCCACAATTTTTTTTTTTTTAATGGGACAGCCACAGACAAACCAGGATGGCTGCCAACATAAAGTTGTCACTAACTTATCTATAAGCAGCATGGTATCTGTAGAGAGATCAAAATCACAACAACTAATTCATGGCCTTGAACATCCTTAACTCCACACAGCATCAGGCAAATCGTTTGACAGAATTAATTACATGGGAAGTAATTTTGAAAGTGGCACTGAACTTCATTTTCCCAATACAAAAGGAATACAACAGTTTGTCAGTGCCCTTTCTGGTATCTGCAATTTTAACAAATACTTTTTTCCCAAGACATTGTAGTGATTAAAAAAAAGATACATTTTTCAGATTGATTCAAGAATTCCCAGGAAATTATATTTTATTCTTTGTATTTTTCAATTAAAGACAAATGCTTGCACTATCTGAAAGGAGGTTGACAGGAAGCTTCCTGTCAAAAACTTATTTTCATCTGACAAGTGACATGATTTAGTAGAACAACTCTACAAGTTTTAATTCCAGACCATTTTCTAAGCTGCATGTAGTAAGTAGAAGATGCTTCAGTCATGTTATACTGCATATACAAAACACCCCAAACTTAACAATTTGCAGGCCCTACCGTTTATTTCTGAACATTGTAAAGACACAATCAACACAGACAATTCAGAGATCAACCTAAATGTTCCTTCCCAGTACAAGGACAATTAATATACCTTTAATAGTCTCCAATATGTTGGAAGAGTGGGAGGAGACATGGATGGAATATGTGTATTCCATGCATACAGCTTTACAAAGGTTCTTCTGAAAGCAAACAGCTGCTTATTTAAGTTAGAGCAGTATATCATCTATACCAGCCCAGGGTATGACTGAGGACTAGAAATTCATTCTTAAAGTTACTCACTTACATACCCTTTCCCTCCAGTGTCAGCCAGTTGTAGGGGAACAACAAACAGCAGCCATTAAAGTTCCTGCAAGAGCCAATGTAAAACACTGCCTCAAACTCCCTCTAGATTTCCCAAACTCAATGAGCTATCAACTCACTCCTGGACTTGCACAAAGAAAGGAGGAAGAGGTAGTACCTCCTCTCTTGATAAAAGTGTTCAAAGTATTTCAAATGAAAAGCCATATGTTGTCTGACTTAACTGCAATGTGCTCCACAAGTACATATTTTCCTAAAAGTCACCTTCCATAAACCCACACACTCTTCCTCATATAAAATTAGGATATTAGTGCATTTATAGTTCTCTACTGAAAACAATTTGTCCAGATGATTAAGAACATTGAAATTTTCCAAGTCTTTCCTCAGAAGCACATAGATAACTACTTACAATAGCTTCCTGAAGAACTAGTGCAAAATCTAAAGTGTTTGAACTTTCCACAAGATCCTTTCTCTAGGTTGTCTCAACTTATTTCCTTCAGTATTTGTGTATTCACAACATAGTACTGTATTTAAGTAAGAATATACAATTTTTTTGTACCATATATATGGCTCATTGTACCCGCAAACACACCGATGGCTTCACAACTGTCATATTATTGTTAGATCTTGAAAATGCAAAAAATGAGTCTATAAGAACACAGAATGCAAGTTACATGAACATAGTTTATTCTTACAGAAATGCCCACTGTTCCTCTCAAAAAAAAAAAAAAAACTTAATTGCACAAACAATTAAGGCAACCCCTACTCTCCCTTACTCAAATAACAGCTCTGACTAACACCCAGTAGCAAATTAGAGAAGTCTGCCAGCTGAAGCAATTCTCAATCCTGCCAGCTGCCCTTTAGAAGTTGTTGCTCCAATGACAGATGGCTCTACAGTTCACGTGGCAATTCAAGAGCAGCTCCAGTTTTCATCCTAGCATAATTAAGTAAACCAACTGCAATTTCCCTTTACCTTAATATGTTGTCCTGGAAAAAATCTAAGCACCACAGGAACCATGTTTTCAGCTGCTCAGTGATCCCTGCCTTGAACAGGGATCAGCTGGGAACACAGGACAAATGACAACTGAGAGCAACAACTCCCTCTTCAACCATTCACTTTTCATCCTGTATCACTTGGAATAAGCTGAGCACTAAAATAACTCCAGAAAGAAGATGGGTACTATACCAAGAGAGACAGTACAGTTCAAAAAAACCAGATCATCAATATAGGCACTTGGGAGCATCAAGTCTGATTTTCTGCTTCACCACAGATGCAGTTCCATCATTAGGTTAAAGTAATTTAAGACTATAATGCTGACAGAAAGGCCAGTACAGCCCTTATCCACACCTGTCTCCATCAGCTCTTTTGCATAATGGCTAGGGATTGTACAGACACATTGTCACTAGTATTAATGAGGAAAGGAGGAGGCAAAGCACCAAGAAAATCCCTTTTCACAGCCATCTGCAATTTGACTGCCCAAACCAATGGTGGGACTGTATCTAAAGGCTTCCCTAGTGTCTTTGGGCAAGTCATGTCATGTCATTTCTTTATGTTTTCAATTCTTAATGTTGGACTCTGAACAACAGTACTTCCCTGTATTCCAGGTGTGTTACAAGGACAGCTACAGAAAAGACTGGAGAGTCTGCAAGACACAGAGCAGTGCAAGACACTTAAATATCCAAAATAATTATACAAGAGATTCTTTACCAATAGCTAAAATTACTCTAGGCAATTACTAGAATCACCGTAAGAAATTGTGGGTAAGAGACATTTTCCCACATTCACTGCAACTCCAAGGACCTTAAGGAAGCAGAGGAGTAAGAGTTGAGTGCACTGTTAGTATCCTTTTTACATCACTGAAGGCTTGACAGTTCTTTCCTAAACAAGCTCTTAGAATATATAAAAATAAGAATTTCTGTGAAAAGATCAGTAAATCAGAAACCTTCTGGACTAGAAACTGCTACTTAGCCTAACTCCATCTAATGCAACATTGCTATTACTATAAATACTACAAGACTAAACAACCACAGAGTTACTCCTCTAGGTTTAAACAAAAAGTTAAATGTGCACACATGCATAAACTTTGCAGGGAGTCTCTACTCTTAAGATCATTTTTTTTTTTAAGAGAAAGCAAATTTTATAAGTTGAACCCCTAAAATCACTAAGTCTTATACACAGACCAACTAACATTCACCACTTCTACAATACTACAGAATCTAGCAAACACACCTTCTCTGTAGTCCCCAAAATTCTATGCAGTAATATTTCAGGGACTCAAACAGCTCCCATAGCCACTATTAACTGATCACCATAATGCCTATGTAGTATTTACATTACTGTAAATGTAACCTTTTGCCAATGTGACTGAACATACAAACATTAAGGAAAAAAATCACAATAAACATTTAATATAGAATGCACACACACCCCTTTAGTGACTACTGCATCTGTATCAGAATATCACATCAAAAATACTAAACCAGAGACATTTTCTTCTATTTTTCTTACTACCAGTTTCACAATAAGCAAGTTCTTAGTAATTATCTCCATCATTCAAGTGACAAGAATAGTTAATTTCTATTTTTCTCTGGCCATTACAGTACTTCTTCAGTGGATTACATATCCATTTGCTAAATAGCAGTACTACAGAGGAATACTAGAGATCCAACTCCGCCTCTGGGAGGAAACTATTGAGTTGATAAAGATTGCATCCAAAGCATAATCAATCTTAAAAAAAAAAAAAAGAAAAAAAAAAGCAGCTCATAGTGCTCTTTGTGATCTTAGTCATTAAGAAAACTGCAAAAAAAATGATAATAGAACAAATAATGTAGTCAATCTTTTGGCATTTACCCAAGAAAACAGTAATCAATCTACTCTTATAGCATCAGTGGATGGCAGGTATTGCTTGGTACATTTCTTTCAAGTAGAGAAATTAAAATAATGATCTTTATAAAACTATTTTTAACTTCCATTGTATTAATCAGTATAAAAAGCAACCAACAGCACAGAACACACAATTCCTTGAAAAAAGTTATCCTGAAAAAGTGTAAGAAGAAAAATTCAGGGATGATATTTGAAAACTGATTTTAAACTGGACTACTACTATACGTAAGAGAATTTAATCTCAAAGAATACTGAAATTTCGAGAAAAAATTTGATAAAATGGGAAAAATAATAATGGAATATTTTAAATGATCAATTTTTTTTTCAAACAAATTTTAAGACTTTTTAACTATGAAATTACAACTAATAGCTATGCTAAACCAAGAAGTCCAAAAACATAAAGCACTTATTTCAACATTAGCATGGACAGTATTTTTTCATTACATATTAATGTTGTTATTTCATCTGTAACTGAACATTAGAACAATTTCACCTCTTCCTCTTCTGTAGCATTAAAAAAGCAAAAAAAAAGGAAATAGGTTCAGATGAGATAGAGCTGTCAGAAAACATTGTTTCTTGTTAACATTAAAAGCAAGTTTCATTCAAGTTCAGATGTTCAAACTTCACTTAGACAAAATAGGAAAAGCAGCAGCCAACTGACATATAGCATGACAACTTTATCTTCAGAACACAGCTTCATTAGGTACCTACCGAACCTCCTCAGGTATGCCTCTCTCAATTGCCTATAAATCTTCTAATCTGAGGTAAATTTTGACAATGGCAAACATCCATATTAACACTGTTAGGTCTGTCAGTGGCTAATCGATCATGAGCAGCTGCTGATGCTAAGAAATTTCGCAAGATCTGAAGAGGTCTAAACTCATTATTAAAGGCCACCTGAAGTCATTCACAGATAACCCAACCATTATCACAATCATGCCAATTCTTCTTCTAATCATCCAACAGTAGCCAAAAACGTTTATCTCCTGCCTTCTCACTAATGTTTAGCTAGCCAAACATCTGTACAATTTGTGTTGAAGGAGGTTCTCACTACAGTGATCTTAAGCACATGCCTTAGAGGGTCAATTAATGTATAGCCTTGTAGAGACTCAAAAATAGAGCCAGAAAGGAAGCTCTAAGTGGATCAGAACAAAATGGTTCCTCTGTGATGAAAAACCTGTTACTTATTTTCACACATAATAGTCACTTTGGACATTCAGTCTATTTTCCCAGGTAATAAGGGATGAAGCTTGACTATCTCCTCTCCCTATCCACGATCTCGAGCAGTACAGTTGCAGTCAATACAGATCAAATAACAGAACAAGTAAAATTTTTAAGTAAACTCTGGTTTATTTTGAAGTTGAGCCCTGAACAACTTTAAGAAGGTTAAGGTGCAGAACCTTTCTGCTAGAAAGACATGACAATAGATCCTACCACCTTCAGAGTAGGATGCCAAAGGCTTTATGTAACAACTGTCCTAAAGAAAGTCACTGGCTTCCCTCTTCCAGACTGCAAGAAATTAAGGAAATGACAAATATATTCATTTGGACAGTTATTGCACATAGTTTAACTGATGCTCCAAAAGCTATTTTTCTGGTCTCCTGTTTTCCTGGTAGTCAGGAAATTTAGCCAAATAGCATCCATTTTGTTCTCAGCTCTTGGAAAAACAATTAAAATTGGAAGTTGTGTTGTGCTTCTGCAGCACAAAGCTTCTTTCAGCCAACTGCAGCATTGTCTGAAGGTACGCTGATAGACTATCTTCACAACTATTTTGTTTCTCAGAGGACTACATAAGCAAGGCTTATGTCTTAGGAAATCTGAATTCCAAGTAAGAAAAAAGTCACACTTCCCCCCCACCACCACCTTCCCAAGTGCAAAATAGTGGAAATTCTGTATTTTACCCAATTTTGAAAAAGGTTTTGAAAAAAAGGGGGATGAGGATTAGTTTGCTGGCCACATACAGTCAGGATCAGTAGTGCAGTAATTAGTTAATCAGGTTTGTCTTGTGGAAAAGGAGGAATGATGCAAGTTCAAGAGGCAGCTCAGAGTTTCCTTGCAAGTCCTAGAAATTCAGTGAGGCAGCAAAACAAGGTTACTGGCATCCAACTACAAAAGAATACATTGGAAAATATTTTTCAGGTAGTATTATTCTATATTTTTAATAATTATTGAGGAAACAGACTATAGTTGTGCTTTACTGTTGCAAATCCAAATTTCAAGTAGGAGCTAAGCTCAAGAAAAAGGGGGAGAGGTGTTGACTTACTTCTGGGGTCATTTCAGGTCCCACTTGTGATCAGTAGGAATCTTTCAGTTAGTCAAATTTCAAGTGGGCAACATTGAACATCTAAAAAAGCCAAAGAGTACTGCAGTGTTAGAATAATTTCAATCATCAACTATCTTCTGAAAAAATAAAAGGAAAAACTATTTCTTAAAAATGTGAAAGGAGAATTCCAAGATACTGCAAAACACCCAGCTTGCTTACAGTATTTCAAAACGTGCTAATAAACCTTTCACAAATTTTAGTACAGAAAAACACACCTCATAACTATAGCATCTGACCAATTCAGGGTAGCATCTTTGTAGCACTCACTCCTTCAGCAAGGTGTGATCACAAAACAGCAGCAACATAGGAATACAGGAAACTGTGGTGAGGTCCACATCCTATTGTTGTGCAGATACACCCAAACTAGCTTGGAGACAGAAACTGCTATTGTTTTAGCACAGAGCTCCAGCAGGTCTAACAATCCACACGGAGAGGGGAGTGCCTTGAAAGAGCGTCATGAAAGGGGGTCAAGCTAACTCCGATTACCTTGCATTTGCCATAGGCTAAGAGCATACACATGAACAATTACTGTGAATCAGATACCGAAGATCAGCTGACATATGGCAGGTAACCTGTCATCCTGCAATAACACGTCCAAATACAAAGATAACTTGGAATTCATACTAGAAGTACAAACTCAACCCTATTCAGAAAGCAATAGAAACTAAACCCTCAAACCTCTGCTTCTAGATACATTCACAAACAAGCAACAGAACAGAATCCTCAAGTCAGAGCCCTTAAGGCTAACAAGCTGTTTCCAACACTACAAACTGGACTACCAAGAGGCAACAGTCACTGTAACATGACCTATTCACACTAACCAGCCCCTTGTTACAAGCATGCATACGACGTGCTGACCATGAGACTGCAAATTCAGCTCTTCTGTTAGCTTGGATACTAGTTAATCAAAACAAGTCTACTAATTCAAACTACAGTTGTTTATTTTGCCTTGTAATGGCAATTCATGGCAGGAGTAAAAGACAATCTTTTGCTTCCCAGCCTAATTCCCAGGAGTGCTCATTTCCCTATGCTGTGTTCAGGAACTAGAAACGAAGATCTCCATAACATTAAAAAGCACTAGCCATCCAATGGCCTAGAATGCTACAGCCACAATACTGCAAATGGAAACCCTTCTGCCTACTTCGCCAGTATTTTCCAAGACTTTTCCCATGTCTGTCTCAGCCTCCAGAGAAGTAGCCAATGAAAGGTTTAGGTCATTTTAAAATCAGTCTGCCCTAATAACTGGAAAAACAATCATCAATTAACAGCCCCAATTCAAACATCTAGCAGGCTCAATGAAGTCAAACTGGACAGAAAATCTGAGGAAAAACTTTATGCCCTCTAATGACATTAGACTGACACTCACATGGTAGAGATTTACAATTGAATCAGTTTTGGAACACAGATCCCACTGCATAGAAAAAATAATAGTACTGTTTTGATATTGGAGTAATATCAGTAATAGCTAGTATATATTAGAATAATATCAATATACACTTTTGCTGAATTAACCAAGTAGAACCAACAAAATAGAGCTGCAGCAATGACACTTTTAGATAGAAAGCAGCTACATGCCACTTAAAACTGCTCACATAAACCAGTGCCCACCTCTCACATTTAAGACACCAGTAAGACCTGAGGAACCCAGTAATAGGATGAAAAATGCAGTTTTTGTTACATAAACAATGACTTCTACTTTGGTTTCACTGTGTATATCATAGCACATATAGAATAAAGCCACAACAGCATTTCTACAGCTCCTGCCAGTGGACTATTGCCATTCACTGTGGAAGCTGTGACAAAAGGGGGCAGTCCTGCTTCCTTCCTCCCTCCCATTCCCAGCCGCACACCCGTTACCACTTCTGATACACACTCACCTAACTCTGCAGTTAATTAGCTCAGAGAATTGAACTGATCAGGTCTTTCTGGAGGGTTAGCTTCTATGGTGAGCGGGTTCAGAGAGCTAAATGGGCAGAAATCAGACAAAGGCCAACACAAGGCAGAGAAGAAAAACATGCAGCTAGAAGCAGGAAGAGCAGAATGACAAGTGAGTGCTAAAATAACTTAGCTATCTTGCCAAAATACTACTGAAGGAAGTACCTGATAGGAGAGTGTAAGAATTAATTTCCAAAACCTTACCAAAACAACTGCATGTATAGAAGGTGTTCATTTGTTGCTTCTCCATGTCCTATCAGCTCGTATGTATGGAAAAACAACATAATTTAAGAAAACAAGCACCACTCCAACTAAGAAAATTGTTTATTGAGAAGAACCCCATTTGGCTTTACAACAGCTACCTTTTTAGAAGTATTCCAGATTCAGAGATTTTGTTTCCTATATATATATATATGTGTGTATATATATATAAAAAAGTAAGTACAATTTAATGACAGGGGATTTCTACACCAGGGTCTTTATGTACCTCAGAATCTACATCTAAATCTTGCCTTATTTTGCTCCTTTGCAACAATTTAAGTCTTCTTCAAAAATAGCAGGGTTTTGATAGATCATCTATAGTTTCACTAAATATTTTAGTTTGCTTTCTCCCCCCCCCCTTTCCTCTAGGAGCTCATTTCATGAAGAAATGAAGCACTCAAAATTCTAGACTACATTCACCAAATACTGTTTATGGCACTTAACTACCGTAATAAAAACCACCAAGTGTATTTCCCCTCCTATTCAAATGCTAAGTAGAGGAACAGCACATGAACAAGGAATAAACAGAAGTACCAAACAAACAGAAGATATCAGAGAATTAAGTAATGACCAAATCAACTGAACAACAAACCTTGCTTTTTCTTAATTGCTATTAGTTCAGTCATGTCTTCTTGTCTTCTTTCCTTTTACTATCTAGTCACTATGCAGTCCTGGCTTACTTTTTCTGCATTATCCATTATAACACTTAACGCTGAAGATATTTAATCAGCACCACTGAGAAAATTTAGAGAAACACACTACCTCCTCTTTGAAGCAGATGCAACAGCTCAGAGCCACAATCTGTGAAAGGAAGTTTAAGCTGTGCCACAGGTGATATGCATTACAGCACACTTGGCACGTATTAATTCCCAACAACTTTCTTTACAGAAGTAACCCAAAATTAACTGGGGGTCCAATGAGTTGTCCTCATAGCTGTGGCAGCCCCCTTCTGGCTGCTACTTGATCTCCTTAATTATGCCACCAGGCATGTGCAGAATAAATGCACTTCACGTGCAGAATAAACATATATGCACAGCAGTTGTTCTGTACATACCCTGCAAATTCAGCACTTCACAGGGCACACCAGATTTACCATGCTGGTAAGGAAAGACTAAACTGCCTATGGAAAGCAGGCCATAACTATTCCAAACAGCTGCTAGGCTGACAGTGCATTTACAGTACCCCAGTTACAAATACATACGTTAAATCCCCCATACCAGAGCACATGTTTATTGTGCTTAATGCCCTGCACACCTGCAATAAAAGCTGACATGCCTTGGATAGTTTTGGTCTACTCCACAAATACGATGCTCTCAGGAAGTAACCAAAACACACGGAGCAGGCCACAGAGTATAACCGTCCCCCAAAATGGAAAGACATCAAACAGACTAACTGATAAAGCAGACTGTTTACTTCTCTACTTGAACCATTCAGCTCAAAGTTTTTGTAACACAGAACCAAAATTGAGAGAGAGAGAGAGAGAGAGATTACTGTAAAATCGCAACAGATATTCCTGTTCCCATGAATGACCAAAATATACTAAAACCATGAACAATGAACATTACTGTGTATTTGAACAACAAAAATTCCTCAGTTTAGGTGCTTGTCCTACATTAAGAACAACAGAGACTCTCCTATGTACCTGTGACACAGAATTAGGATTAGAGAAACAGAAGTTGTAGTACTAAGTTTATAAATTCTAAATTTTTATCTGTAAGGTCAACTTTGGAAAATTTTCATTGCAGAAACAAAGAACACAGATCCATATCTATATATCTTTTCATGGCCTAAGAGTCACATAACGCTCTCTTTTAAGGAAAATGGAAAGTCTGTATTAGATTTCTTTCTACCTTGAGCAAGCGGTGCCTGACTTTTTTGCCATAAGGGATGATCCTAAACTGAAACCAATTTAGTTATTTTGATTCAAGTCTTGCTTCAGAATAAAAGTCTCTTAATTTAGCTATTGTACAGCAGAGTGCAAACCAATGTAACAGTTTCAGTGCATATTTCCCCTCCCGAAAAAATACACGCACGCAATTGAAATAGAGCTAAATAAAGACTCAACTTTCCTGACATATTTAAAGTCACCAAAAAATCAGGCTCTGTGAAAAAGAAATTTAATGGAGCTTAGTTTCTACATGCTTCTATAGCCTAACCTGCTCTTTCTCCCAGTACTTCAAGCACTCATGTCCCCTACACAGACAAACAACTAATTCAATTACCCTGTATGCTGACAGGCCAGCTGGTTGTTGCTTCTTGGCAAGGGTAGAGAGGGCTAAGTCATAACTGCCTTTTCCTCAGTGTCTTCTTCAACAATCAACAGCTCCCCCAAAAAATTAGAACCTCACC
Organism: Rhea pennata; assembly: GCF_028389875.1. NCBI lineage: Eukaryota > Metazoa > Chordata > Aves > Rheiformes > Rheidae > Rhea > Rhea pennata. The sequence continues at coordinate 17,900,043 of NC_084665.1, read as the reverse complement.
CCTCTTTATTAATGTGGTTGAAATGAGCTAACAGGTTCAGAAGTTGCAGGGTGACAGAGAGACCGTATGGACGTATGAGCCTTGTTTTCTTTGGAAAATCAATTAAAAAAAAAAAAGACTCACAAGCTAGGTTCACAGGTAGTACTACACATGCCCCAACTCTACATGTTTTCAGGGTGCAGCTCTCTTCCAGTTTAACCAAATCTAAATCAGAGCTGCCATAGTCCCACCACACCCACAGGCACATAGTGTTATCCCTTCCCTTTTACTGACACTGGTGCCAAAAATCAACCTGGGGGGGGGGGGGAATGTTATTAGTTTTTAGGCCAGCCAGCTTACTGCATGTCACATAGACACCTCTACCATATTAAGAGGGAAGAGCAGGACTGTGGAAGCTCCAGCTGCCATGGAGCTACAAGTTTGGTACATAACAGCATACAGGATCCAATCCTGAAAGCACTTAATACTGGACATAAACCTCAGAACCTCGTAAGTGCCATATCCAGTAATTTGTTGATATTATAAAGAAGCACATATGCACTAATGTATTTATTATTTTGAGAAAACAAAAACAAGAAAAAACCTCTCATATGTGACAGCTCTTAGATTAACTGTCTTAGCTGCATTCGGGCCAAGATTTTTCAGATACTTGTTTCACCTCGTTTTTTTTCCTAAATCTGTAGCCAAACTTATACCCTCAAGGAAAAAAAAACAGATTAAAAAACAGTGCTATAAACAAACACAGACATATTTCAACACAGACATCACTTTCCCTTCCTTTTGGACAGACCACTGTCCTGAAGAAAATGCAGGGGCCTATTATTCTATAACTTTAATGCAGAATTCCAAAAGCACAGGGTAAACCACTGGCAATCCCAAAGGTGACCGGGGAGAGATCAAGAGGAAGAACGCAAAATAGAAGTAGCATAGTGCAGCCAGAGTGACTAATTTAGATGGAGGGAGGCGTGAACAGCAGAACATAAGGCAAACTTCTTCGGAAGTATATCCTGATGAAATCTTGTGTTGGCCATAAAACACAGTAAGTTTGGGAAAGAAAAATATAATCTGAAAGCAGTTACGACATTTCTTTCCCACTGTGATCAGAATCCAGGTACACACAACCATTGTTTATCAATATGTAGTATAGATAACCTGATTCCACATTCATTAGATCTATTCATACTGTACATATACAATACATTAAAATAAGAATAACTGAATGTTATGAAACATCTTTATATGATTTTTAAATCCTTACAGGGAACATCTGATGTAAGATTTTTTAAAACTACTTTTTCTAGTGATCCATTTATTAACAGCAGCAGACATAACTCTTTATTTTTACCCAATAATGAAAATATAAACAGCTGCTACACAGCTGCAAAACACTATGTATTATGTAGCATTAAACAAATAAAGTTCAAGATCTAGCACATTCCACTAAGTAATCTACTTTAATTATATGAAACAACAAGAAGTTCCGAAGATTAACTATGTGCTGTATTAAAAACTGTTCCATGTTATTTCTGCTTAAAGATCCTCCTAACTGGAGTATAAAGGGAGAAATTAACTGTAAGGAAGAATGATTTTCATTTAATCACAGCCACACTCTCATTACCTAGTATTTTTTTTTTTTAATAAATAGAAGTTTGAATTTAATAGAAACTCTTGACTAATAATTTATACAGCCTCTTTTGTATAGCCTTTCTTAAGGTGACCTACACTGAATAGGAATAAAGATAAAAAAAAAAGTCACCATTGACTAGTCTAACCCTAGAATATCACCTGATAATTTAGTAACATTATGCATTGCCTTTAACAGTAGCAGCCCCGCACAAAGCCCGTGAAAGTCACAAGTAAAACTGGCATTAGCTTCCAGAGATACTGGATCAGAGCTTAGAAGTTCTGGGAAAGGAAAAGGAATCGCAGTAGAGATACCCTAAACACAGAACTAATACAAATGACCTTAATACAATTAATAAGTTTTGGGGCAAGCCAATCCTCAACACTGGCCTTCAAAAACAGAAGGAAAAAACTAGCAATAATCCATACGCAACAGTAATTTCAGAAAACTGTGGAACTTGATTTTATTACAATTCTATCACCACTAAGTGGTAGACAGCAATGAACAATTAAAAAAAATAGGTTAATGAAGAGCTCCCCAAAAGAGCAGAGTAATGCAATAAATCATAGCTTTGTATTTAACAGAAAAAGTTTCTATATCTTTAGCAAATTGGTAAAACGTGAACAGTTTGAGGCAGCCACTCCAACACAAAACCGAACAATCACAGCATTAATCTGTAAGTGTGCCTGATATTACATTTTCATCTGTTAAAAAAATAGAGTTGAAAAAGAAATGTATTATGCATATGGAACATAGATGATGAAAATCTTCAGTGCGTGTCACTGAAAGAAGGAAGTGTTTTTTGAGTTTTTTTTTTTTTTTTTTTTAATGTCAGTTTACCAAAGAAGTCATTTTAATTATATAATTACTGAAGATTTTGGAAGGTTTACACAAGACCCATAATTGGGCATAAGACATCACATCCTCTGGTTATATACACAGCAATCTGGTCTGGGTAACATTCTTTGCTCTGACCAATGTGTGTGGGGGGGAAGGGGGGAAGGAGGCGGGGGAAGGAATGGGAGGAAGGGGGGAGAATGAAGAATTAAAAATACTTCCTCAGATTAAATTTTCTTGACTTCATTTGTTTAAAATGTTTTGACTGAATAAAATGCACCGAAATATTTATCGTGAAGCATCTCCGCAGTTAAAATACCTTGTTCTTAATGCAATATCCTAGACACAAACAAAAGACATTCGGCTGACAATGAGGGTTTTTTCTTTTTATTATTATTATTTTAAAAAGACATTCGTACATCTGAAACTGCACCACAGAGCAGCCTCCTTTACCATGCAAGAGTTGTGACAGCCAACGCATGAAAAATTAAAATCGAATCCACCAGATAAGACATGCAAAATGTCTCCTTCAATCCCACCCTCAGCTCGCCTTAAAAAAAAAGAGAGAGAGAGGGGAGGAGGAGAAGGGGAGCCAGCCCTGCACGCACAGTGCACACACGCCCGCACCCCCAGCCATGACTGCGGCCGCAGTTTCGGGGGCCGGGGAGCCCCCCCCGCCCCCAACCTCCCCGCCCCCTCCCCGGGCGCTGGCGGCTCTGCCGCGGGCTCCATCCGAGCAGGGATCCCACCTCGGCGATTTCTCATCCCCTCAGACAATGGTGCTGCCCCGCTCGGGTCCCAGTTGCCAACGTTTCTAACGCCAGGCCGCGGGGGCGCAGGCCGCTGCCGCCGCCGCCGGGCAGGGCCACGGCGCCCCCGCTCGGCGGCCAGCGCGGCGCCGTGGGGGGGGGGACGCGGCCGAGGTAAATAAATGGCCGCCGAGCGCCCCACGCGCCCCCCCCCCCCCCCCCGGCCGGCCGCGTAACTGAAGCGCGGCGCCCAACTGCGCAGCAAACGCGGCGCGACGCCGCGGCCGCCCCACCGCCCCGGGCCGCCACCATTTCGCCCGCGGCGGCGGGGAAGGTGTCGGCGCCAGGGGCTTGGCCCGGCTCCCCCCTTTCCCCCCCTCCTCCCCGGGGCGAGCCGGCCCCGCTGCGTCCCCGCGATCTGGTCGCGATCCGCCTCCCGCGGGCCTCTCGGCGGCGGGCGTGGGAGCGCGGCCGGGCCGGGCCGGCGCCTCCCGGCCCCAGCCGCAGCAGAGCCCACGGCAAACAAAGCGCGGCCTGAGCGGGAGCCAAGGGTGAAGCAGCCTCGGCTTTTCCTGCCGGTGCCCGGGCGGGCGCGGCGCGGCCCAGCGCCCCGCGCAGGCCCCGGGCGGCGGCGGCGCCTCGCTTACCCCGTTCCCCAGCGGCGGCGGCGTTGTTCCTCTCCTGCTGCTGCTGCACCGGGCGCGGCCTGGACACTCGCCTGGGTCTCCTGTTGGCGGCTCGGACCGAGTTCATTTGCCGGCTCGTGTGGGTGGCGGGAGGGGAGGGGGGGGTCAATCCTCCGGCAACCGGCGCCTCTCGGCGGGGGAGGGCGGGCGGGAGCCCCGGGGCGGCCGCCGCGCAGCCGCGGGCAGGGAGGGAGCGAGGGGGGTCTCCAGGTGCGGGTCCCGCCGCCGCCGCCGCCTCCCCGGCTCGGTCGCGAGGCAGAGGAGCCACCGGCCGCCTGGGTCTCCCGAGCTGGCTGCGGGGGATGCTCGCGCCGCGGCCCCCCTCCCCAGCCCCCCCCCAAGATCCCTCTCTTAAAGGAGCCCCGCGATCCTGCCCGTCTCAAGCCCGTCGCTGCTCCGTGGCAGGAGGAGCCATTGACACTGCCAGAGACACACACTCGCCGGGAGGCAGCCGCTGGCGGCCGCGCTCCGCCAATCGCCGCCTCCCACACAGCGGGCCGGCGGCGGCGCGGCCAATGGAGGCGCCGCTTCTATCGGGAGGCGCGGCGGGGAGGGGAGGGAGCGCGGCGGGGTGGGGTGGCTGGAGCAGGATATAAGGCGCGGGGACGCGCGTGCCGCGCTTGCGCGGCGGGGGAGGCGGAGGGGGAGGAGTTAGTGCGCGCGCGCGCGCGCAGAGCTTGCGCGCAGGCCGCGGGAGCCGTGAGGGGGGAGGGCCGGGCTGGGCCGGCCGAGCGATGGCTGCCGCGGGGCCGCGGCCGCCGCGCCGCCTGGCAGGCGGGTGGCGGAGCGGCGTGAGGGCGCGCAGGCCGCAGCCGGAGCCGTGCGTGAGGGAAGCGGGGAGGCGGCGAGCGCCCGGAGTGCCGCGCTGTGCGCGGTGACCAGCCGGCGTGCGCTTAGCCCTGCGCTCATCTACTCTTTTTTATATAATTTTATATATTTTCATACACAAGAAGTGATCCGAGTTGGTTATGCTTTTTTTATTTTTTTTCCGGAAGATAATGTAATAAAGTAGAAGCCAGAATCCTGGCAGTAAGGAATGTATGCTCTTTCTAGAGGGTTATTCAGGAATCTGTGAAGCAGGATGGTTTGTAGTGCTGTTTCAGCTAAGCACTTCAAGACTCTGCGAAATTAGGGCCTGTGTCTGAGATTGAATAATGAAAGTGTGTTAGCTGCCATAAAGTGTAAATAAAGTTGCAGTTAAAAGCACAATTGGCAGAACCTTGTTCAAAGCCAGCAAAGCAAGGTATAATAAACCTTTAGAGAAAAGATACTCTATAACAATGAAAAAGCTTTAAAAATGTTTATCTGGTGTTCTTCTAAGTTAAATGACAGTGAAATTTGACTTTTAAGATCATATCTGACCAGAAATCAAATGTATTTAAAAAAAATCTTGCAGAGCTTTTGCTATTGAGGAGCATTCCTTGTACTTAGAATTTTGTTGCATTGAGGAATGACTGAAGAAGCAGTGGAGGATTGTTTCCCATGCCTGAAAAAGGTAATTCTTGCTACCTTCTCTAATAATTTGGGAAGAAATAAAGTTTAGCTTTTGTGAAAAGAACTTCATAGGAAGAGAGAATAGTGGTCATTCCTTGTCTGGGGTTACTTTCTGTCATAATGATTATTAGACTGTTAAAGTCAAGCATTTATTAGACCAATCACATGCTCATATTGTGATTTTTCTTCTTCTGAAAACAGCACTGTGAAACTGCTGTAACGAAATTTCAATTGTAAGAATGATCCATACTGAAGAGCTATATCTAACTTACTGTGACATAAGGATTTTGACATCATTTAAAACCTGTACTGTTTAGCACTTCAGCTCAACTGTATTTCAGTTAAACTGTTCTAATTATGCTCTCTGTACTCCTAGATCTAGCATATGGATTTTTAGTGTCTCAAGATTTACCTGAAATTGTTCAGCATCAGTGCTTACTCCAAATATTTAGTATGCTGTCCGTCTTCGAAAACCTTCCATTGAAGGGTCAAGACAGATGGCAAGCTAGTCTTCACCTAAAGCATAGAAGAATCTAAATCTAAAACACTATATTAGGCAGCCAATTACAACAAAATAACTTGTGCTAAAGATACGATGGTAGGATTCTGGTAAAACTTACTGTATATGGTAAAGCTTTTGTGACTCTGTATGAGCATTTCTTCTATGTGGTCTTACTATTTTAACCTTCTGTAGGTTGCCCTTTGGCAATATATTTTGGCTATACAGAAGTTTGAAAACTGCGTATGAGATATTGAGAACCCCACATGCAAGTAAACAAATTATTCAAAAAAAGATGATATCTGTAACTGTTCTTTGGTAACTTAAAAGGTATGGAGTAGAGAAATAGTTATAAAAATCAGTTGATCAATGCTTTTCTAGTGTATCGTTGAACATGCTTTAGAAGAGCAAACATTAGAAAGCCTGAAAGTCCATCAGAACAGTTTTAACTAGAACTATGCATCTCTGAATTTAAACAAGTCTGTCCTGTCTGGTTCTTAGTGACTGGAACTTGATCATCACAATTTCACTTATCTAAGTCTTCAAGATTTTTCTAGTTATCCTCCCCTTGCCTCAGTTGCTGTTTAGTCTGAGAGAAGAACAGTTCTGTGATGCAAAAGACACTGCAAGTCCAAACTAATACTAAGGCTTCATTGTACTGACCACTGCGCAGATGCTTTAAAATATCCTGTGTGCTTTGCTTATAACCCATTCTTGAACATGGATGCAATTTATACTGGCAAGATAATTGGGACTTCGGCAAGATAGCTTTTTCCTTGGTTCCACTTCCCATTCCCTCTCTTCTCAATTTAAATAAACTATACTATGAGTTTTTTTTGCCTAATTGTCTACAACATGAATGCGTGTTAGACTGGTTAGGTTAGCCACCAGTCACCTTTTAGAGACCTGTGAATGACTTTATGAAAGCTGGACAGAAGACTCAGGTGAAGAGTTTACTTGGACTATTTACAGTATAGGCAATTTGGACAGAATCATCACGTGCTAGCTAATGTCCTCCATGTTGCACTGGGTATTAAATGTGTATGTATTTAATGTTTATATTATTTGGTTCTCCGTATGTGAGAAGAAGAGTTAACTGCTGCTTTGCAGAGATCTGATTGCTTTCTGAATGAAGATGCCACATAAAGTATGGTGCTTAGTGTGATAATAACAGTAACTTGTTAATTATGTGCTAACATAGAATAGTTAGAGATGTGTGGCTAATGAGGCAGCTTTCATAAAAAAGTAGTGCAAGTAGTGAAGGAAATAGTGATATAGGACTTCAGTTGTGCAGGTTAAATGCAGAGACAGGAATAACTTTGGTTCAGCTTACTCTAAAATGAAAGAAGATTCAAACAACTCAAAGATCAGCTCAAGATAATTGAACACTTATGTATTCATTTTCTAATATCTCAGTTGAGAATAGAAGAGAGACTGAAAATGGTCGACCACAGATTACACTGAATTCAAAATGGGTGAAGCAGTGGAAGCTTAAGTTGGCAAGGTTGATTCAGGCTGGGGTGATCTGCAGGAATCCCCACTATTTTATTCCCTTTAATGCATCTATTCACTAGCAGCCTGAAAAACCTTGCTTCAGAAGCTACTGGAAATCCTTTGAATGTGGGACAGATTCATGTAAGATGTTACAATCCTTACTTGCCCTGAGGATGTGAGTATTGCTTTAACAGTTGATCAAAACAAGTCTATGATAATAGAGTTCAGTGCATGGCAGTCTGTGGGCTACTTACAAGAGGCTCACAAAAGGTAAGGAAGAACAGACTTAAACTTCTATCTACGGGCCTAAATCTTTATTCAAAAACTACTAGGAATCTTCAAATTGAAGGGAAAAAATCACTAAATTATTGATTTGTGATTCATTTTTGTTCCTCGGAAAAATATAGAGTAGCTATGGAGAGTTATAGTATAGAGAGTATTTGCACTAGATTTTGCTTCCTAATATTTGTGACAGAACAACAAATGTTTTGACAGCACTGTTGTGGCTTGTTACACAAGCCCACCATAAAGCCTTTTGCTACAGCTCCTGGATTTGGACAGGAAATACAAGTAGTCGATTTTTATCATGCTTTTTAATCACTTCAGATGGCTTTGCAAAGGAGCCATGTATCTATCCCTCCTCTTGCAGATGAAAGTGAGGCACAAAAAGCTAGAATGAGTTGTCCAAGAGCATTTACAGGCCATTAACAGGGTCAGCAATAGAACCCAGAGTACTGGAGTCTTTATCTAAGGCTCTCTCTGCAGTGTCACATTACTGCTTTCAGAAGCCTAAGATTTGCCTGTTATTTCTAACTGTTTCATAAGCCATTAATTTATCCCTGACTAAAAATACTGTATTGAAGACTTTGGGCAGACCCAGTGTGGGCTACTGACTTGATCTTCTTTAAACCTAAAGGGTTGTTTCTTATAAGCTTGGAAGAAGTGAGCCTTTCAGAAGTAGTGATATCTAGAACTGATTTAACCTGCTTGCTCTACAGCTGAAAATATTGATGTAGTTTGCGATTTGCAATTCTTCCCTCCCCACCTCATCCAAATTCATCTTATCTGCATTTTGCATTCCGTGTAATGCAGCTAAATCTTACCACTCTTGTAGCAAAAGATTCTTAAAAATCTCAATTTATCTGGGATCCGTGTCTCTTCTGAAATCGTATGGTTTGATTTTTAGCTGACCTTAGTGGGTCACCTTCTGAGTGAACGCCTGTGGCTGGGATTATCTTTAAGTCTCTTTTTAAGACCTCAGGAAAAGAAAAACATGTACCACATGTGACTGTGGCACCATGTTCATCTAACCTCCCAATTTTGATTCTGCCTTAGCAAATGCTTTCTTGAAGCCTGAACGCTACCGAATCTCGTTACATTTTTAATAAAAGCAATTGCTAGGAAGTCTGGAGGGATGGTGCCTCAACTCTATCATCAGAACTGCCCTTGTAGGTGTTGTGTGATCCTCACACATCACCTGTTTTCAGAATTTTCTTGGGACTACTTCCAGAGGAGGGAGGGGAGTGTGGTACTCTTCCCTGTGAATGATGTCCATGGACATAAGAGCACCTGCTTTTCTATCAAGTGGTGCCAGGCCAGTAGCAAAGAGGGAAATCAAGGTGTTTCTGTGGGCTGTTCCTATGTTCCCAGCCAGTGACTGTTGCAACAGCTGCAGAGCTCTGGGAATCAGCCTGAGTCTGAGCCTCAGCAGTGCCTGCAGGCAGGGCTGACAAAGGTGGGTGAAGCCAAAGGCCCTGTTGAGAGGTGAGCAGGCTCATAGCAGAGCTCGATATTGCAATCACTTGCTTAGTTTTACATTCTGTACCTGGGAATGCTTGCAAAATTGCTTCAATAACCACTTCTATTTCAACAAAATTTTGTGGAATTGGTATGTTTGATCCCATCTGTTGATCAGGAGCATGAGCAATCTGGAGCTCAGAGTGAAAGGAGCAAAGACTTGTAGTAGAAATGCATTCAGAGAAGCCTAAATGACAATTTTGAAGTAATATTAGGAGTGTCATGTCGCTGTGCAGACCAGCCTTTTGTCAGTGATAGGAGTATGCCTTAAGCAGGTAGTTATAATGGGTGATCCTGGTTAAAGACAAAATGTGTTGGCTGTGGTGGACAGGACCTATTTTTACATAATCATGAATAAGGATGCAGTTAAAATCCCCCAGAAGCAGCAACACTGCTTCTTATCAGTTGCAAGGAATCACACAGTGAAAATTATAGCCATGCTTCAATGTAATGTTTAACATTTGTATGTGAAGATCAAACTGCTTCAAGCACCTAATCTACATTTTCAGCCTTGTTTTCCAAGTGACACCCACTGACCTCCATTGACTGAAGTGCCTGAGCATCATCTTTTGGATTGCACTGTTTTTACGTGTTTCAGATAGTCTGAATCAATATGCAGCTTCTGTTTTAAAGTATGTTGGATGTAAACAACATAATTTTAAAGATGACCCATCAAAATAGCACCATTCTCCAAAATTATCTATTAATATCAATACCTATGCCTAGGTATTTAATGTAATACTGAGACGAAGTGATGTTTTGACTTGGCAGTATCATTCAAGATCTGCTTCTCACTGTCCCCACTCAAACATGAATGCACAGTGATAAAAAGATGTGGGCTACATATTACATCCATAGATCTTCTAAAATCTGTGGCTCAAATCAGAAAAGCTTTTGTTAGATCTTTCTGCAAATTCCTAATTTCAGGTTTTTCTTGGACTCTGTCTCCATTTCTTGGAATCTACTTTTGTTTCACTCATTGCATCAGTGTTGCATCCAAATGACGAGATCCGTCTTTACGACTGGGTTTTCCTTTCATCTGAAAGATATATATCGGTTGTGTATATTACCTTGAAGAGAGTATACCCTGAACAAGTCTTTCATTATGAGAGTCAGGCCCTGAGTAAAGAAGAATTATAGGAAGCACCTTCAATAGTATCAACTGGACGAATCATTTGATATAAGAAGGCTGAAGGTATGTGAGAGCCTGTCTCCAGAACTGCCAAAGGGGAAAAAATGGCTTCTATAGGAAAGTTCTTACTAGTTTGGGAGATAATTCTCCCCCCAGGTCTAGCAGGATAAGCGTGAGCTCCCCATTTTTACAAAGCACTCACTCCTGATGCTCATCCAAGAGACTGCCAGGAGCAGTGGAAGACACATTGTGAGCAGCTAAATCTGAAATAAGCACTAGAAATCTTGTGCTTCATTTTCAACTTATTCAGCTGTTGGCAATGATGTGGACTATCCAGAAGGTGCTTCCTAAATGGCTTTCAGGATTTCTGTACACCTCAGTAGTGAGGGATGGTACCCATTTCGGTCCTGGAGACAAGAAACTGGAGGTGTCCATAGTCTCATCATCAACACGTCGTGCATCAAATCTTGAGAGCAGGTAGCTGTGGAGTGTGGTACGATTTTACCTCATCAACAACGGGTTGTGTTTACCAGTGGGGACATGTTTTTTTTCATACTAAGAAGGGGGACTATGGGGAATGTTGAGTTCAGCAATGATTGACTAGAAAAAAAAATGCGGTTGCAGGTCCTTGCTGTTTGTCTTACCTATTTGTCCCTTCTCTGAAGCGGGCTTTGAGTTGGGCGGCTAGAAGGGAGGAGTCCAGGTGCTTATGCTCCCTCTTTGCAGCCTGCATTGCATCTGTTAGGTATGGCTTATCTAGTGAGTGGGGTGAAATGTATAGTTATCAGTCCTTATGACTGCTTCGTGAAAGATATTTCCTCAGAAATGTCCTGAAGAGTATTCTGGAATTAGGCTCTGAGCTGTCATTGATGTTGAAAAGCAGTGCTGCTCTCCATGGACATCTTTTTATTGTTCCTTCCCTGTCCCCTCTTCTGTCAGCACTAGTGTTTATGCAGCAGCACGATGAAGCAGATCAGAGAGGTAATCCGTCTGGAAACTAATCCAGCTGAAGGAGCAGCTAGTTTTCAGGCTCCATGCACGGAAAAGTGGTGGGAAAGCTTGGCCCCAGTGTGGTGAAGGAAGCTTGCACACAGATTGACTTTCTGCAATTCTAGAATCACACCATTAACAAATTCCCTAGATCTTTGGGTGAATATTCAAAAGTTACTTTTAATTAGGTATGTTACGCAGGAATGCTGGAAATCCTCTCAACCATAGCCGCCTGCTGTAGGATCTGTCTGTGCTGCTGCTGCAGCAACAAATTATATTTCTTGACTGGTCTGTCCGTTTAAGGATGCAGCAGCATGTGCTTAAAAGGTGACAAAACTGAGATCACGCATTGTATATAGCTTTGAGTTTAAGGAGTTCATTTCTCTTGATTGCCACTTGGTGGAGATGTTGGTTGTTGTCTTCAAGAAGCATTGGACTTCCACTATTGAGGGCAAGTAGCATTCAAGGGGTATTTTACAGGTCAGTAATGAGGGATGACTTTTTCCAGTGCTGCATGTTTTTTCCAGTAATCCTTGCATTCAGGACACATGGCTTCCTATTTGTACTCCATTTTACATGTAAACATTTCTACGCTTGCAGGGTGAACTGATCAACTGCAGGAAGTACTTTGCTAGGGACAACTGATCAAATATCACAGATTTTCAGTCTAAGATGCTGTAAGCGTTTTCTTTTGAATCCTCTGTTATTTGTCATCCTAGGTTATTCTAGAGCTGGAAGGTTTTCCTATCCCATTTTTATCACATCAGTCAAACACTGACTGTAGTCTTTTTGTCTCCCCAATGGCACAGTTTCTTGAGTTGAGATCAGAACTCTGTCCTCAGTGGATAAGCTCTCACTTTCTCCAGATATACCATTATCAGTGTCTTTCACTCTCATGTCCCTACTTGAACTGAAGTCCTTTGATCTCTGTCCATCTGTGTCACTTATAGGGTGACGGTTCTTTTTAAGGAATCTGGAAGGATATTGAATGTTTACTTGTCACTAGCTAACTCTTCTGGAGAAGATGGATGTTTAATGTATGCTTGCTGAGGTGAATGGTGGATTGCATCCCTGCAAGATTTTCGGAGATTTTGCAGTTGAAGAGAACTGAGTGCTTGCATTGCCTCCTCACTTCAGTATGTGCTATGCCGTATAGGTGCTGTATTCTCTGGTCTTTGGTGTTTGTCATGCCCGACATGTGAATGTAAATACCAAGAGATATGTAACCTTTCATTATGCACAGGGCATAAAAAGAGGAATTTACCCAAACTGACTGATAAAGAAGTGCGGTGTGTATGGAAAATGGTCTACTCTCTACATTTGCTTATGACTAATGTCTCAGGTTCTCATCAGTTTGATGCAGAGATGGAGAAGAGGCCATCCGTTCAGAAAGCTCTGTGTGTAAATGAGATCAATAGCACTGTAAAATCTTCTCTACTGACTATTGATGATGAGCATCAGAATAACCTAGTCCTTGAGGAAATTTACACAGTAGGGGTAAACGTATATTCGCTGTAAGGATAACAATTGGTTTAAATATGTTGTATAAACTCTGTTTTCCTCAGTTGGTTTTGTATCTAGTACTACAAACTGGTTTTCTGAGACACTGAAGATCTTACACCCCCTGGTTCCTCGGCTTAAGTTACGTTTGTCTTCGCTGCAAAGCAGAAGAAGAAAATGGAAAACTGGGATTCTCATGTATTTTTAAGTCTCAGTTAGCCAAGATGATAAGGAAAACTTGAATAAGACAACATCAGCCTCATATTTTAGAGAATTTTCCTATTTGGAATAGGATAAAAAGAAGTAATATTTTTCTGCTGTTTTGTGCAGACAGGTTATTGACAGTTAGTGCAAGTGCATGTTGAGGTGGATAGACTAGCTATCATTCTAGGAATTTATGAATATTTGACCTTTATTGTTTCTTTTGTAATTTCCATTCTTAAAATCTGATCTTTCTCTTGCTTGCCTTTTTGTTTTACTGGTGAATTATTATGTGATTGATTGGATGACTTTGTCTTGTAATGTAGCTTAGCAAAAGCTAGGCACATTTTGATGCAAATGTGGCTTTCTCAGCTTTACATTTATGTAGGTAGTATTACTCCTATGAACCACTTTCAGCGAGAACTGGTGTTATATTCGTTCACAACAGAAAACGGAGTGTTTTATTTTACTTTTGCGGTGATCTGATCTGATACACAGAACAAATGAGAAGAAGAAAACATAAAGGATTCTTTAAATAAACTCTTTTCTAATGTAACATTACCTGTAATAGTCAGTGTTGGGCAGTGCTGTACAGTGGAATATGCAGAGCTATCCTGCATTGCCCTGAATGTGCTTGGGTAGATAGTGGAGGTCCAGCTAGCGTAATCAGTTTCCACAGCCTGCACAAGCATCTTGATAGTTATATTCTTTTGCAAGACACTACAGTGGATAATATACATCATACCTTCAGCGTTTCCGTACCCATGAAGTGTGAGAGAAAGAAGCTACCAGTCTGCTTTACAAGTCAAATTTTGGAAGGCAGAAAAGTAGTCAGTGAGGGAACACAAAAAGATGGTAAGGGAATGGAATATTTTGGCTTACTTTTAATTAGAACCATTCTGTTTATCACCCATATTATGAAATAAAAAGGAAAAATATCCATTACTATAGCATATGTACCAAGAGAAAATATTTGTGTTATAGTTACTGAGTAATTTTAATTGACCTGCCAAATATAATTGATTAGCAATACAAGTCTTCGCTTTAAGAGTATTTCCCTTGTCATAGTATATGAGATACAACTGGCGTTATATTTATTTCTAGTCTATCTAATGACCTTTGTCTGAAATTCATAATACTGCCAATTCAAAATCAAAACTATCGTTTATTTCTGTCACCCCAAAACCAAATCAAGCCCAATCGGTAAAGTTCAAACTTTTCTCTAATGAACATAAGCCTTCTTGTACCTTTCCCCTTAGAGAAACCCAAAGTACAAAGATAGGACTTACATGTTTTGGCTTGTAAGAGAGAATGTAGTAAACTACTGAAGGAGATTGACAACTTGGAGAGCTCTGGGCTGAAGGTTCTTCTGTTTTGGGGAAGGGGGTTTTTTGTGTGTGTGTATTGGGAGGGGATGTTTTTCTTTTTTTCCTTGTCTTGCCAAGGAGTAACCATACCCTGAACTTTACTGCTCATCTGCTCATAGGTGTAGTGCTCTGACATGACCAGAGAGGTATGTGCCACCTCGACTGATGTTAGTCATGTGAAGTGACCTGTGCTCTGTTCTCATTTCCAGCATTGCAAACCAGCAGAAGTGACCAATGCTGTTATTCAACATGTTACTGTAAATTAGATTAGAATCTGTTGCTCTTGGATTTGCTTAGTTAGTCAATGGTATCTATAAATTGAACACCTTCTAGAGCATTTTCACTGTAACGTGAAGCGTGCATTATTTTTAAGGGTTAAACTTTACTGAGTGAAGTAAAACAATCTGAGCCCTTTCCTCATACAAAGGGGAAAATTTTAAGAAATTTAAGATCATTCTACATGTAAAAAGCTCATTAAATATCAGGAAAGTGTGTGAGTAACCCTTCCACCCTCAGCTGATAAAAAAGACTTTTCACTTCACGTGAATATGTAGACTATAGCTCCCTCAACCCTCACTTTTTTTTTTTTTTTTTTTTTTTTGGCTTCTGACTCAAACCGTGCAAAGGGGTGTTCCAGGGTAAATACTTTGAGTAACTGTTAAACTGGCAGATGTCTTATCTAAAAATAATGGTAGAGGAAGGAAAACTCTCAATTAATTGTTTTTTTTTTCTAAAATATAGCATAAAGTAGTTATGACATCATTCCTTTCATGTCATTAAATTCATATAAGCTGTTGTACTACAGTGTAAGACACATTTTAGATGAATGAAAAATGCAGGAAGTTTGAATGATGAGCGTACATAAATTTACTCATCTTTTATATAAGCCTTCTTGAGGTGCTGAAGTTTTCAGTACATTAGTTGTTCACAAAGAGCACTCTTGTATAAAACATTTCAAAGGTAATTTTCTAAGGCCAAAGAATGACTAAAAACTTATTAAAGGGCAGTCAATAATTTGAGTCTGAAAGGAGACCAATGAGAAATGAACTATACTGATGTAAAAGGCAATGGGGTTTGCTTATATAAAAGAATCATCTGCCCCTTTTATGGATTCAGTGTCCTAAAACAGAAGCTATAGAAGTGGTGTTGGCTGATGCAGAGGCAAAATCATTATGTTCAAATCATGTGCCATTGAAGGAAAGGTGAGTGGGGAAAATCTTGGCAAAACATTCATACCTGTTGTAGCAAAAGACCAAGAGAGGTGGTTGCCCCTTCTGCTGCAGGGTAAATACAATTGCTCTTATGCTCTGTATTTCAGGATGGATAAAATTAATCAATGAAGAAATAGTATGTTTAAGGAATATGTTAAAAATAAGAAAATTAATTAGTTGATCTATCTGATTCCAGGCAGTTTTTAAATAACTTGTCATATATTTATTGGCTATTACAACCTTGCATAAGAGCTTCTCCAGCTTCATAAAGAGAATTAATGTGAAATCAATAATGGCATTTGACAATTCACCAAACGTTTCCCATCCAGAGAAAGTCTTCACTTTGAGTGCTGCTAATGCTACACCGAGAAACCACACGTAGAGACTGTGATGGCAGATGAAAGAGAATGCAAAATAGATGGAAAGCATGGGGAAGACAGATGCTTTCAGAAGCAACCAGAAGGAATGAGGAAGACCTACCTGTTTCCCAGACAAGTGCAAACCTTAAAACAGCCACTGTGGGCATCAGCTTGCAAAAAGCCTTTTGCTTGATGATGTAGCCTAGGTGCTAACACTGATGTCTGCCTGCAGGATCCAGACTGGTGTGAACAGCAACCCAAAGTTCACTTGATGTTGAGAACAGCAACAGAAGTAAAGGAACATGAGTTCCCATGGCATATTAGAAGCATGGTCCCTGCTGGATTCTAGGCAGTGAAGAGGATACTTGTGCAGTATCACATTGATTTGTTCTGCTATCTCAGAAAGCCTGGAATTATTGTGGAAATGGGCATAAACAAAACCATAAATAGGTTTGTTATTTTATATTTTTAATACAAACACAGTGAGGAGCAGTACAACACGTGAGATGATAGATAAGTGGTAATCTTGTGGCTGAATGTATTTAGGCTACTTCACTGGTGGAAAAGATGCACCGTAGTTGTAAGTCACACAAGTTAATACAACTAATTACCTACAGTTGCCACCTTTGATCTGGGAAAATAAATAAGATTTGTCAGTGTCCCCTCTCCTCCTCCTCCCTCCCCTAAGCAATGCAGAATTGTCTTCCAGTCTCCGTAGCATCACTCAGAAATAGCAACAGCAGAACAAGCCTGTAGAAGCAGGGAGGCAGTGGTCTTTCCAGAAAGGCTCAGCGGAGCTGTCGTACCCAAGAGCAAGGTTCACAGTTTGGTCGTTGTTGCCTGCGTCACACATTAACCGTGTCTGTGCCAGACACCCGTGCCCACACCTTCTTAGTGGCTTTCAAATGAGATCTTAAAATACACTACTTCATTGCTCATTTTGATTTCCTGTTTTGGGGACTTGTGTGTCTCGTTTCCCCGAGCTTTTCTGTGAACTTAAGGGTTAGAAATGTGTTTCTCTTTTTAGGTAAAAACTCAGATTTTCATGAAGGCACGTGACTCCAGAAGCTTAGGCTTAAACCAGCAGATAAGAGATTCCTGATAAAATTGGCAGAATTGCACCACTGTAAGCACTTCCAGAGACATATGCTGCTTTTCCTACTCCTGGAAGTAGTCCCACAGATGTCTCATGTCTTATTCACTTGAGTCATGGTTGCAGAATTGATTTTTTTGACGTTTTGGATTCCCAGATTGTTACATTGAATGTGGTGTTTAAAGTGCAAATTCTAATGGAAAAGCTACTTAATTTAAAACATAGAAGAGATGCTTTACCAAAAAACAATATTTTGAATTTAAACTGTGTCCTGATTTACAGTTGTATTTGGTCAAATTCAGACATCTCCAAGGACAAAGAATCAAAAATATATAAGTAAACTTGTCATGGCACACTCCTGTTAAAAGTTTTGTGTTTTTTTAATTGTAGTTTTCACCAGTCATATTATTTTGGTATTAGTCACTAGGTGGTGCTGTCATACATAGTCTGCTACATTCCTTTTTTTTCAGTCTGTGAGTGGCCTAAACTGTAAATTTTAAGCTGAAGTTTATTTTGGAAGGAAACTATGGGAGTTTTGAAGCTAGAGAGAAAAATCTCTTGCTCATTTGGACTAGAGTGAACTTTTAGAGTAAAATTGCTCTAGGGAGCCTGGATATTATTTTTTGGCTGGGATTCCTGAGAGATTGGTTTGATAGATTCCTGATTGCCTGAAAAATTCCTGAGGGTTGTCTTTGTGCCATTTGTGATCACCTTGGCTCTCAGGTTCGTGTGCTCTGTAAGAAACTTTGGTAGTGCTAAGTCTGTACTTACAAGCTCTCTAATTCTGTGTTGCAGGGCTTTACTATCTATTGTTGTTGAGATAATAATGACTTATTTTCCATATCTGTTTTTCCTGTTAAACAGCTGAATTTGTTGCATATAATTGTTTACACTATACCGTTAACTGGTATTGGATGATATTAGAAAACTTGCACATTACAGATATAATTAAAGAACTTCAGCTTTTTTTCATTTGCATTGTCATTTTAAAATTGCTTTTCAATTTCATTCTATCAGTTTTTCTTATAAAAACAAATTGTCTGCAACAAACCTTTACAGAGTTCAAAATCCTAGATATGTCCTGATAAGAGATTCATTGAGTACTAGAGATGGTCTGAAAATGGCAAACATTTCTCAATGCTTCCTCTACATTTTCAAAAAGCTTCTGGAACATTTGAATTAGATAAATGAACTCCAAATGATTTCAGTTTTCAGGCTAGGAAAGTTGTTTTCTTCTTCCTCACTTCTAGTATTTTTTATGAGAAGTGAGGACAGGATCAGACAGATGGAAGGAGAAAAAGTGCGAAGGAACTGCAGTATCAAAATCTTCCAAACTACAGTATTGATTTGAAAAATGAAAACATTAATTGTGTAGCTTCCCCATCTAAATTCCAGGAAGTTTTTTAAAATACCATTGTAATTTTAGAAAATGCTGCCTTTATTCAGAGATGACTGAGAATGAAAAATATTGCTGAGCTCTATTAAGCATTTTCATATGGAATCTATTTTCAGCCACATACCAGCAAATGTAAATGCTTTTTTTTTTTGAATGAGACCCTGATCTTGCAGTACCTTTTCATATGTGAGTCCCTTGTAAGTCTCCCATTGTGTTTTGAGTCAGATCCTTTCCACAGACTTTTTTTTTTTTCCTGTATCAGCCTCTTGCAAACTTAGCGTAGAGCAAGGTTCACAGTTATTTTCCACAGGCACAGGAAGGATTTCCCCTCTCAGGGGTGCACTTGGCTTTCCACAGTGGAATCCAAGCACAAATTAATGCCAGTTCTAATCATTTGCAATAAAGTTTCTCGTGGCATACAATACTTAATACTAAAAACTACAATTTGTGATTTAACTTGTTAACCATTAAGAGGCTTTTTACAGTCCTAATCAGATTAAATGGCTTAGTGGTTTTTGTATTACTGCTACAGTACTAGCACTGATATCTGTCTCAATGTTGGTGTTTCTCTTAATCTCCTATTTTGACAATAATTTAGTAATGTTCAAATATTGGCTTTCTAGAAAAAAATAAGGTCTACTATGTGCAATTAATTGAGAATCTGGAAATCACGAGTGCAATGCAAGAGCCAAAAATACCCCCAAAAAACTCTGACTCTTCTTTAAAATTCATTGTATTTTAGTTTTGGAGGATTAGCAATATTGTAGCGTTTAGAATCTGCAATATATTTATTTTTCCTTGTCCTTCTTGGTTAAGTTTATTTCTTGTATCTTGGAGGTAAGAAGCAGCTGAAATTTTCTTAAGGAAGGAAAAAAAAAAAAAAAAAAAAGCAAAACCTGTTTGTTCTCCTCTGATTGGTTATTACAGATTTTATGACCCTTAGTAGCAACCAGGATCTGTGCTCACATCCTTGATCGAAATTTCCACCTCCTCCTCCTCCTTCTGCAATGACTCTGTGCTGTCAGCCTAGCTGCCATCTTCCAGCCTAGTGCAGCTCAGTGAACATTTTCATTCTAGCTTGGAAAGTGCTTTGTGATCCTTTCGCGTGAAAGGTTAATGTTCAGACTATGGTCACTCCTGGCAAACAAGATTTTGTATTTCTCACAGGACATTCATTGCTGTCAGATGGAGCAGATGAGACCAACTGTTGTTGGACTGTGTCAAGTAACTAAGCGTAACAGGCAAGAACCAAGCGTGCGTGAGGCAAAAGGTCAAACCGTTTAAGTTGACAATACCAAGGGCCCAGTTTTCTCAGTTATGTTTTACCAGGTGCAGATTAAAAAAAAAAATAATCAGGTTGTTTAGATAACCTGCCCTACATATTAGAGGCCCATAAACAACAGTATCACAAAAGGAAAACATCGATGGAGAAATCCGACTGGGGATTCTGTGCGGGTTTTGTGTTGGAAGAGCCAGCCTCATCAGATTCAGGTTTGTGGAAAAGTATCCCCCAGTTATCGGTGCAAATCCATCAGGCCTTGAGAGATTGCTGCCAGCACAAGTTGGCACTGTGAACTGGGTGCTAGGCTGGCAGCCGTCCTGCCCAGCGCCTCGCTGTACCTTCCCTTCTGACTTCGAGATGTGCCCTTTGGATGATCCCCTTCCCACCTCTTGCTCCCTTCCTACCATGCAGTTGCTTTGTCCTGTTAGACTTAGGCTCCTGGAGAGGGCAGGTCTGCAAGCTCCCTCTTGCTAGGTGTTTGCAAAGTTTGCCAGCACAACAGAAGTGAAATCAGTTAAGATCTCTGGGTACCTCTGCACTTCCAATAATAGTTATTATTAATAGCAAAAATAACTAGTTATAATACAGCGCGGAAAGGGGAATAGCTTGCGTCATTAATGTCGAGTTTAAAGAGCAGAAGTATCTGACAAGCTCTATTTCTGTTTTCATTACCTGTCCTCCTCTGGAGGACCATACGCATATCCCTGAATACAGATCCAGTTTCTGCCCTTACTTATACACAATGTAACCTCATCTCTTTCAAAACAAGATATAATGCCATTAGAGCAGATTGGCATGAAATCAAGGGCAGGATTTTGTCCAAGGAATTCAGGATGTCTTATTTTTTATAAGCACCTGGCATCAGAAGGGTCATTGAGAAATTTACCCAGACTGGACTTTCTTCCTAGCTATCTCAGTTCTCAATTATATCTCTGGTCCTTTTTCCTGTGCTGTTTTCCATTATACTAAGTGGCTACTTTTAACATCCTTCAGAATATTTTATACTGCTATTGCTGTATCTCATCCAGATACAGGGGACAATTGCATGGTCGGTGGTCATTACCCAGGAACTTGGTCAGCCCTCCTCATGTTCTCAAAATTACTAATAGATTAATACTCATCTCCACATTGCTGTGGGCTAATTATTGGTAAATCATATAGACTCAACAGATTAATGTATATGACTAATGTTTAGCTTTATGTATTTCTTTTCGTTTTTGCAACATTTTTCTTCTCTTTCCTGCTGTTTTGCATGAGAATACCAACAATTCAGTATTCTGAATTATTGATTTAGGCTATCTTATAATTTTTTTTCACTTGCACTTAAAAATCACTTTCTGCTTTGAAATTTCAGCATTTCAAAAAGAGGAAGAAAATTCTCTCTTCCAACATGAAACTGCTTGGACTAATGTAGTATTTTTTTGGTATAGCAGTCAATGCTTTGTTTTCTGGTAGGTACAACTTCTCTATAGATGTCTCTTTATAGTCCTTCATGGCCCTTCCATAAGGAATGTGAAGTCAGTATGGCTTGCAGATTGTTGAAAAATTGTTCTGTGGACAGCAGGTGCATAATTCATTGTCCTTTAGAAAATGTGATCAGTTGCTTTGAATTCATGCTCATAAACTACAATTAAAATTTCTTTTACTGTATCCAGAGAAGGATCTGAACTGCTTCCACTATCACTTTGAAGTTTTTCCCGATAGTCATACAATACATTAACAGCAAGGATGAAGCCTGATGTATCGAAACATCCTGAGAGGGATGTGACTCCAAAGTGAGCAGCTGTTAGGATACTCAGCAGCGAGCAGGGGATTCGGCTCAATCCCACTCACTTAGGTCAGAAAGAGGAATCAGAATGGGCTACACGTAAAAGGTATTTCCAGTTAGGAAAGTGGGGTGACCAATGAATTAGAAATGCAAAATAGAAATCTGTAGGAAGTTCCATTGCTCATGGAATAATTTTTAGGCCTTGTATGTTATTTCTGTGGAAGTACCACAGTGAAGATATCCTGCCTTCTTTATAGGCTGCACATCTGTGAAAGCAGCAACCCTCTTCAGTCATTTACTTAATATTGCATGTGAAGTAAAATTGCACCTGAAATACAGCTGAGGTTTGACTTTATAATGCTGTGCTAACTTCTGATTGGTAGACCTGGGCTCAAAACTGCTACAGTATTCTCTCATTCCTCTTTCCTTCAGGTGTGTAATATGGTGCTTCCCAAATTAACTTTCTCATTTATTTCTGTGCAGTACAGCAGAGGCTACCGTACCTCTTTGTCGTAATATTTCCAGTTTATAAGACAGCAGAGGGAGCAGATAGTTCTGAGTCTTTAATCTTCATTTCTAAATCCTGTGATTTCTTTAAAGTACATATTCTCTTTCCTTCTTGCCTCTAGATAGAAGAATTTGTTTGAATGACAAACAGGACCTTAATGAGTCCCACAATATAATCAGAGCAGCAGCAGTCCAAGTTAGTTTCTATAAATAATTCTATATGATCTTCACTTAAGTTTTTAAGTACCAACTCCAGAGTCTGCCTCTTCTTCTTAGATCCATTTGAAAACAGAAATATTAATTTGCTAGATAAGGTCTTACAAGTGCTTCATCTAAGGGTGAAAGATGATTTTGATAGTGACCATGGGTTCCTTAGATGCTCCAGCTGAGATGAAGTGCATAATTTTGAGGGGCAAGGCACTCCTCAGCAGTGGATATTGTGATCGTAAAATTATTGATATATCCAAAAATGGATATATCCAGAAATGTCTTAAATGTCTTAAAATAACATTAGTCACCATTCAGCAAAAGTTGACACCTATGGAATGGTGATTACTAAATAGTCTTATACTTCACTACATAAAAGAAAGCATGTCTTAAGGCTTTATTACTTTGCTCTACAGAGCGTTGAGTACACACAGCATTTTCCTTGTACTCCACCCTTTCAAAGTCTCTCGTAAATGACTGTAAATTAAAGTTTTGTTGCCTTGTCTTCTAATGTCTGTGCTTTACCCATCACCAACAGATGCTTATGGCTTCCTTTTGGACATAAAAAGAAGTTTGAGGGTATTCTAAATTTGAATCACTTTATTTGCACGTATATACCAGTCCCAAAATGAGGATGTGCAGCCAACATGCAAGGCAGTTCCTTCATTTAGGAATCCTAGCCCAACATCTCTGTCTGGTTCCCAAGAGACAACTCTTACACCAGAATTGATTTTAACAAGAGTCAAGGCAGACAGCCAATTTTCAGGCTGTTCGCATTGCCTCTTCTTCTTCTGAGTCTGCCAAAGCACAAAGTCCTTGCATAACCCAAAGCCCTAATAGCAAGATAGAGGGTTTCCCTAAGAGATGAAAACCTGCTTGCACACTACAAAGACACCATTAGAAGATTTTGTAGTGGTGCTGCCTGGTGATGCTTCCTGTAACAAGATACCCGCTTAGCTGTTGACAGAAATGTTAACAGTGAAGGTCTAGAGCTTTACTTTTGACTAGCATTTCTGCAGCTTACTGCAACTAATCTTACCCAGATTAGTTCTGTCTGCAAAACCAGGAGAGGAATCAGCTTTCTCATAGTACAGTGACACTGTTTCCATTTATCTTTTAAAAAGTTTGCAGTATGTTTACTAATAGGCCTGTTCTCAAGAATTTGCATTTCCAGCCCGATGAGTCACACAAACTGGGACATTTTTACTTCATGAACCTCATCTTTCCTGTGTCAATTACTGTAGCTTCATGCTGATGTTTTGTAGGCATTCTCTCAAGAGTATTGTATTTCACACACAATTACTCAGAAGAAAAGAAGATTTTTTTCCCTGTAGCTCAGAACCAGCTCTCCCTAGTTCCACTGCACCTTTTCCCTTCAGTTGTTTCAGATTTGCAAGTAAGATGCACCTAGTAACATAGGAAAGCTGCCGTAACTTCCAGCCTGTTCTCAATACTACCTACAAGCTGATGTGAAGTGGCATATTTAAAGCCCAGGCAGACAGCAGGTGTGTAATCCAGTGGCATTTCCTTCTAAAATTTTCTGCACAGAATAGGTGCTTGAAAGGAATGCAAAATAAAGTAACAGTACAGGGAGAAATCCAATTCCAAACCCAGAGGCAATACTACACTGAGCAATAAATCTTCTCCTCCGTCTCTACAGAAAGAATAAGACACTCGCTTGACTTGCTAGCTTGCTCTCTGCTGCCAGGCAGATGCTCTGCAGACTTGATTCCCCAGTCATCGGGGACCTATACGAGCACACTGTAATTCTCTTTCAGTCTATACTCCTGGTTTTCTTTTCCATAGAGACCAGGACACTGTAGAAGAAGGAAGTTAGGAGGGATCCTGACATGACTTTGGGACATGAGCAGAAAGTAGCAGCAGCCAGACACAGCCCTTTTTTTCTTGCTGGTTTCAAATAGTTTCAGGCAGTCAGAGAGTGTCTGATTAGACAAACAAGCTCAAACAATCTCAAAGCACCCAGTTCATACAGAAAAGTACCTACTAACCTGGGGAGAAGTAGAGACTTAAAGCTAGTAGGTTTTGCAAAGTTGCAGACAGTTATATAGCTTGAAGGTAGTGATGCCTCCTCTCTAATTCCAGGACAAATCTACCACTCAGTTGTAGAAAAGGCAGAGTGAACAGTAGTTATTCAGTAAAATAAAACACAGGTGCTTCTTGTGCGTACACGTTAACACTGGAAGGACAATTCCTGCATGAGTTCATTACTGAGATCCCAGTGAGTTTTTCTGGGCTATTCCTTTTCATTAGGAAGAGGTCTGTTTCCAAATTTTCCATTAAAATACAAGTTTTTGGTCCAAAATGCAGTTTCTGGCAGGCTAGACATTTTCAGTATAAAATCAAGCAGTTCTTCCGTTAGGAGAAGTAAAAGGAATCACTTCTCTGCCCTATCAATTCCCCATCCCCATGAACATTCCCAGAGTGAAATGTGCCTTTCTCCTTGGCTGGGCTGAGGCAAGACATGCACTGTAAGAGGCACTAGGCAATGGCATTTTAGGAGAAGTCCAACTGGGGAGGCCAGACCTCAGCAGAGATACAGACTCCCGAGTTGCAGCTCTTGGGAGACAGTGTTCACCTGCCTTGTTAACAAGAAACAAAAGGCTGATGGATTTTTCCTTCCCACCTTCTTTTTATTTCACACTGATATTCTTCTCTTTACCAACATCTTTAGGCTTTCAATTCCTCTACGGAACTACAGTCTGTTCTGTTTCTTGAAAAACTTGGGGAAAGGAACTGCAAGTGGAAAATAAGACCCTTGTTTTTAGCCACATCTTCCCCTCCACACTTTGGTAGAAAGAAAATTCAGTGATCTTCTACCTTCTTTTCTTTAAGCCCAGATTGCTTTTCTCAATGCTTTCTCCAGTGATTTTAGTAACACTTTTTGTTCAAAAAGAAATAAACCACTTCACACTTAAAAGCCACAAATTGTTGCCTCCATTTTGTCAAAAAGGCTGGGCTCCTTCCAGGCTTAGAAACACAATCAAATCTTCCAAGTTTTGTCAAACATTACCTTCATTTTACAAGATATAGTCATACTTTTTGGATTAAAAAAAAAAACATTTGAATGATTTCTGTAAGAGATAAGTTTCTGTATTTTCTTGGGTGCAAACATAGGGGAGGAGGAATATGGAAAGACAGGATAAAGAAGAAAAGGAGATAAAAATACCCAACTCAAGGCCAGTCTCAGTTTGTAACTGGTATAGGATTCTGCCAATCTAACTCATGTGGCGCAATCCCTATCGAATTCTGAAGGTTCCTCACAGGGTCAGCTCATGTTTAACATAAATAAGGGCTACCGAATCCTGTCTTTGAGAACTGAGGGTCAGGAAGCTTTTAGTAATCCAATTGCAGTATTCCTGACTGGCAAGTCTGCTCGATTCGGGGTTAATTAACTGATTCCTTAGAGCAGAAGGTCTTGTGGAAGAAAATGATCGTTACCATTTATATTCATTCTAATATGATATATGCCAGCTCCCCCTCCATCATGTCTTACAGAGAGCTATCTGGCAAAGGAGAATGGCAAGTCTTTGTGAAACGATCTTGAATTCTGCCAGATTTCAGCGCTCATATATATGCATACCCATAGTTTACATTGTGTCGCAGTGCAAGATCAAGCACAGTGTGAAAGGAAATAATGTATATGGTTTTTATTTAGAACTATCTTTTAAGCTTACATGATATAAAAACCCATTGCCGCTGGGTAGCTAGCTCACTTTCCATGTCAGTCTTCGCTGCTGGGCTCGCCCCAATGTGCAGGAAAGAAACATTGATTTGACTTTTGCCCTAGTGCCATGCATGCCAGCAATGCACTGGAGCGGCTGGCGCTGGGGCTGGTCGTGGGGCTGGATCCAAGCCAGCTGCCAGGAGACAATACTGGAGAGAGGGGCTGCAGCTGTGGGCTCTGAAGACAACTGGGTCCTATGTGTGTGTGTCTCTTATGGGTTCACATTTTCCTCAGTTCAATAGTACATTGTGTCCTTAGGAACTGTGCTCTTTAAAATAGAGATGTGTATTGTCTCTGACAGATTAATCACAAGGAGGTGATTTAGATGTGAAGGCCTTTCCAGAGAGGTTCTGCATGTTGTCGGTTAGTAATTTTGAACTGCAGTTTTCAGTAAGCTCCCTTGGCTTTTGGAAGTGACATCTAGTTCGACATGTGCCAGCTACCCAATCTAGCTTGCTCCGCAAACTGCAAATATTAACATGAATTCACATTTAATATACTCTGTGTTAGCTCCCTAAGGGAGATAAAGGCCAGGTGTTCCAATGGAGGCAAGCAAATAATGCTGATTTACACGGGTGTGAGAATTTGGCCCATTGTCACTTGTTTACTTGCTTTTTAGAGGAGCTGCAAACTACATGGGGTTGAGTTACCACATTTTCCTGGAATATGGCAAGAGGTTGTACAGGCTGGCTAGTAATAACACTGGGGGATCTCTTCCAGAAGCTGTCCTTCTGGATAGCTGATCCCTCTCCTGGGGCTAGCTATTCAGATCATCCACCCACCCTCAGCCTGCTTCTCAGGTTTGCCCTCTCTCGTCTCCCCGAGATCTCGTCATAGCAGATTTTGTGGAACAGCCCAGATGAGCTGGGATTTCTGTGTGTGTGACAAAGGTGTCTTTGGCAGGAGATAAAAATAGTGGTGGTGTTCATCTCCCCCTGCACTGCTACCTCCAGCACGTGCTCACGTGCCTGCAGGCCCACGTACAAACACAACGCATGTGCAGAACACAGATCCTGCTGCTTAAGTATTTTTAGCCCAGTTACCCGAGTTGTTCTGCTTCTTGCTGATGAATGGAAAACTATAGTATTGTTGTTTCATCTCATCAGCCTCTCAAACATAGAAATTATGGTAAATTTGAGAGCACATGAGATAGTAATTGATAGTTATACCTCCTTCTTTAATTAGCCAACCACAGTATCTGCAGAGACAAGGAGGGAATAAGATTTACCACAGCAAGAGAGCTGCAAATTCTTTCTTGACTGTCTGTTCCCACTGAGAATAAACCCTTTCATGATGTGTGTTTTATTTCCAATTGCCCTGACTAGACTGCTTCAATGGTTTCCCTGACCTTGGCTCAATGATTATGCAACAGAGCATTGTAAATTATCTTGTCACCAGAATTTCTATTTAGGCAAGTATAATCACTTCCTTGTAAGAACCCAGGCCTGGTGTACAAAAACAAAAAATCTGCTGCATAATAATGAGGGCAACGTGCTATTAGAGATGAAAAACCCTGTGCCATATGGAAAACTACCATACAAGAGTGCTTGGAACCTGAACATCATTAATCTGTGTGAAGTGCTTAGCAATGCTTGGCAAAAAGGTGATAAAGTGTGGCAAAAAGGTGATAAAGTGTAAAGTATTATTTTTAGCTGGATTATGAAATGCAGCATAGCCCATCCTGTGTTTAAGACAGTATTGAGTCTCTGTGTGCCTCACTGCAGCGACACTTGGCAGTGCTGTAATCAGTACTTGGCGATGCTTCTGCAGGCTCCATATTGCAGGGAGCGTTCTCTGCTTTATTGGCTCTCTGATCAATGTGACTCGCAGTCTAGCTTTTCTACACCCATGGTAATAAAACGTGTAATGCTGGTTCCTTGCAATGCATCAGAGAAGTGAAGTGGAGCAATCACATTCTGCTTGCTACAAGAAAATCATATTATGTAGATTAGGAATCAAATCGCTGTGCATCTGCAGGTGTGTGTGTGCACACGTGTGCACACTGATTCCTTCAAGGATACATTGCTTGGTTTTGCTAGCTGGGCTGCTGGAGATGTGGGAAGGATTGGCTTTGATAGGGATGATTGTGAACAGTGGGTTAGAATCAATTTAAGATGTAGCGTATTTGCTAATGCCAAAGCTGCTCTCATGTCCCTTTCACTTCAGCTAGGAACTACACTTCCCTTCTCCTTGTATCTCCTAGTGTGATGGAATATGTCTCTCCCATAAAACAACCCTTCAATATTTCTCTAGGCCAACTCTTCAGCAACTTTCCATTTATCTCTCCAAAACCTTGAATATAAAACGTTCAGCTGCTAAATTATTATTTCAGTATATGAGGGAGTTGTTGTTCCTATGTTGTTCTTACTCCAAAGATTTCACAATTACCCCTCAAGCTCAGTACTGTCTCCTCTCCCTCTCCATAGTAAGAGGACTGTATTTTGGCATATTTTTTAGGAACGTAGTTAGTATTCAGTGAATAAACTTAGAAAGCAGTATTTCTCATAGAATAAGTATGAATATGTATTTACTTGAATAAGCTGTTGATTTTGCATGAATTCTGCACACTGTTTTTTAGGCAAATATGCTAATGATTGATGAGTGAAAATGTATTTTACTTTGGGCTTGTCAGACTAACTAACATAGTGATCCAAATCCAGAAAATTATTTCTGTATGTCTAAAAACCCCTAAGTATTACAGGAATATTCCAGGGAAGTTGATTACTAACACATCAAAACCTTCTTTATGAATATTATGGCTACACAGCAATATTTTCAAACAAAATTTGTTTTGCAATTATCTCTTGGCATAGGTATTCAATCAAGTCTTCATACATGTATTAGCTATATCCAGAAACCAATTTAATTAGCATCCTTTCATTTGGCCTCTGTGATGAACACTGTGGACAACACTACAGGCAATGCTGAGATGACTGGCTCAGTGGACAAGAGAGGAGCAGTGAATGGCATTTACCTGAATTTTAGCAAGGTTGTTGACACCAGTCTCCCACAGCATCCCTGGAGCCAAACTGGAGAGATAAAGAGTGAATGGTAGGAAGACAAAGCAGATGGAAAACTAACTGGACCATGAGGCTCAAAGAACAGTGGACAGCAGGTCAAATGTCCGTAGTTGGTGACTGGCTACCAGCCTTGTTCCTCAGGGGTCACTACTGCATCTGTCTTCATTAATAACCAGGGCAATGAATGGGATAGACCTTCAGCAAGTTCCCTGATGACACAAAATTGGGGAAACAGTCAGTATATCAAAGGGCAGAGCTGCCGTTCAGAGGGATCTCAGCAGACTGGAGAAATGGGTCGACAGAAACATCATGAAATTCAACAAAGGCAACTGCAAAGTCCTGCACCTTGGTACAGGACAGTGCCCTGCAACAGCACAGGCTGGGGGGCTAGAAAACAGTTTTGAAGGAAAGAAGCCAACTATCCAGGTGGACAACAAGTTGAACAGGAATCAACAGTGTGCCCATGGGGCGCACATATTGGCTCTTTTAGCAAGAACATAGGCAGCGGGTCGAGGGAAGTGAGTATTACTCTCTATTCAGAACTTGGGAAATCACATCTGGAGTACTATGTCCAGTTTTGGGCTCCTCAGTACAAGGAAGACATAGACATACTGGAGCAAGTTCAGTGGCGGCCAGCAGGATGGTCAGGAGGCTGGAGCATATGTTGTACAAGGAGAGGCTGAGGGAGATGGTTTGTTCAGCCTAGAGAAGAGATTACTTGGGGGGGGGGGTGGAATCTTATAGCTGTCTCTAACTACCTAATGGGTAGTTATAAAGAAGATGGAGCCAGACTCTTCTTGGAGGTGCACAGGAAAAGAGCAAGGCGCAATGGACATGAGTTGTAGCAAGGTAAATCATAATTAGATATAAGGAAAAAATTCTCCACAGTGAGGATAATGAAGCACTAGAGCAGGTGCTTGGAGGTCTTGTAGACTCTCCATGCTTGGATGTACTCAAAACCCATCTGGATGAGGCCCTGAGCAACCTCATCTAACTTCACAGCTGACCTCAAAGGTCCAGAGGCCCCTTCTAACCTGCTTTCAGATGATTCCACGGCAAATGCTTGCAGTAAATTTTATTCATTTGGAAAATTTTATTCTCTATTTTGAATATCTGACCTCTCGTAGTACGTTCTACTAGAAAGGAAACCAAAGAGTGTCACCTTTGCCAAAGAAATGAGTGCTGAGACTAATTTGCGCCATGACAGTATGGCTCTGAATTTATAATTTTATCACTCCAAAACTGACCAGTTCCATACCTACAGAATTGAGTACCTGAATGGTAGCCACTCACTCCCAGGGATGAAAGTTTGTACTGCTTTAATTTACAAGATGCAGTGGATGTAACTTCTGCCCTCTGCAGGTGGACCATACAGGCTGACTTTGTTTCCAGCCTGCCTGACTGCGCTGAGCAGGCTCTGCAACCCCACATAAATAAGAAGGCATATGACTGCTCTTCAGCACAGCTATCAAAGAGCCAAACATATATATAAACCAAATGTGTCCCACATCAGCTCGATATGGAGGCATGTGCAGAGAAGTTCCAAACTGACCCAAGCGAAAATCTTTCCACATTAGAGTCAGTGGAAAATGTGCCATTGATATCAGTGACATCAAGACTTCACAGCTCCCTTCTCTAACACACATGCATACAAAATTCTGGACGTAATTCACAAGTTCAAAAGCAGTGTTTCATGCAAGAATAAGCTCATTTAGTAGATTCATACAATAACGCTGATTGTTCATAAGTTTTGCCTTTTTCTTTTTGAAATATGCAAATGTGGAAGTTGTTTGCAAACTGAATTTAATGGTTCATATCTGATGATGAACTAGAAACTAACATTTGGATATGAGTTTGTATATGGAAAGTATACTTTGCGCATTGCTTGGACGTTTCAGTGATAGGGAATCTATCTCTGTCTAATTCTCTGTCTGATCTACTCTATAAAGGATGCATAGAAAATTTTTCCAAACTGTTTAAGAAGCCCAAGAAAAAGCATTTTAATGCTTGAGTGTATGGAAAATAAATATATAAGAAGAATTAAACTTGGTGGATAGCTATGTGGTATAATTTTTTCAGCATCACTCTGCTAACGTAACTGAATACAAGATGTGTTGCTTGCCATTTCCCAGAATAAAAAAATGAGCTGTTATGTCTTTATGTGATATTCCAATTATGGTTATAAAATACTGAATCAAGTCTTTATTAAAAAAAAAAAAAAAACACTTAGAATTAAACAGTTCAACAGAATTAATAGTGATTCCAGATGGACCTGTATTTGGCACTAAGAAGTGTGTGAAAGGAAACATTTTAGGGAACTCATTTTAAACCAGAAGAGTTTAAATGATTTATAAAAGTCCTTGAAAGATTTTTCACTAGTAAAGATGCCCTTTCAACCTCTGCACATTAGTTACTAACAAAGGAAGTGATGCTCAGGGAGTGAAAATCTTGGCATTGTGAAAAACACACATATGCTCACGAAAAGAAGTGTCTGCAATAGTACAATTAAGAGCCCTAGCAAAGCCAGATTCTCCAAACATTCTCCATGCTTTATTTCGCTATCAGTAAAACAGAAAGAATAGCAGCTCCCCATCTTGAAAGGGTGCTGGGAATAGGAAATCTTTTGTGGTACTGATACCTGTTGCAATATGTCAAGAATAATAGTTCTTGTAATTTAAACTTTCTTTAGGTCTGGGACAGACAAGCCACTGGGGCAAAAGGAGAGAGCGTGACAGAGGTTATTTTAGTATCTAATGTTGGGCAGACTTGGGAATACTGGAAATAGCAGAAAGCAGAGCTATAACCTTTTATCCAAGAGTGAACTCTGTCTTACTCCACTAATTGCCTCCTTTATCCACAGCATCCCTGTTATAATCACCAAATATTTAGGAGATCTATCTCTCCTTAATGCAAATCAGCAGCTGGAGTTAGGAGAAGGCTTATCATCATGTGGTCTATCAACCTCTTACTGGTCATCAGTGATTCATGGATTATATTAAACTGAGGAACAAGGAAACAAATTACACACACTTCATGTGTTACATTAAATCAATTATTAATAGGCAGCTGGACTTGTACTCCGTTAAGAACTTGCGAGAATGATGAACAGCAAAGCAGAAGCTGATAGACTGCCCCAAACCATTTTTCTACCAGTTTTAGTGTAGTATCAGCTAATAAAAATTAGTGAATTTTGCATCCTGCCTCTCTTGTGATTTACAGCCCCTGCCTTGATCAAGACTTAAGGGAGGATGGTTTTTGCCAAGGGAGTAGAAACAACCACATATGGCTTCTGTCTCAAATTACACGAAGTTGTAACCTACAGCTTTAGCTTTCTTTTTCCTACAAAGCAAAAGCCTGAGAGATCCTCCCGTGTAGCTAACTCCCAAATGCCACAAAGCTTTTCTCCTTCCCAAATTCCCCCCTTTTATTCCAGTGTTTCTCTCCTTTATTCCACCATCTTAAAACATTCTGTCTTCTAATGTCACTTTCTTTCTTTGCACGTAAGACTGCCCAATTATTTGTAATTTCTGGGCCCAAGTTCAACAAGTCTGTTTGGAGATGATAGTCGTTCTGCACACAGACCTTCCTTTTATATCGATGGGCCAGGCTCCTGAGAGCACATCTATCTTAAAGAATAAATGGCATTCTCATTTAGCTACTTTACAATGTTAACAACTGGTTCCACCAGCAAATAATTGAATTCCAATACTTTCTAGAGCCATCACGGGTTACACTATGTAAGTGTCACTGTCCTTGTTATAATTTAAAATGCAGCATGCTGCAGATGCAGCATGATCAGGAATTTTGTTTATTAAATATAATTAGGAAAATAACAGAAAGTGACTCTTGAATGTTTCATTTTTCATTCCATCTTCACGTATAAACAGTATACCTAATCTCTAGTAATTCTCAACTTAAGAAAGAGCATCAAAATCACTTCCTGTCACTTCCTAAACTTCCCAGGCCTTCAGTTCTTTCCCCCTTCCTGCTGCATGTCTTTGGGAAAAAAGCTGCAGCCTGCACACTGGATCTACAAAGGTTTTTACTTTTTGTCCATGTCCATTGAGCCAGGTTCTCAGCCCCTCTGCACCACAGCCGTGCTGCCTTCTGCAGCCTATGCTTACCTCTGCAACCTGCACTGGGGGCGGTGGCCACAGACACCGCTTTCCTCTCACCTTCACTGTGACTTTATCCACTATAAAACGGTGTAAAAGATTGCTTGGTTGCTCCTTGTGGATTTCTTCCTATTCCTTCTCGGTTCATATTTTTTTTCCAAAAGAGATTGGCAGGGAATTTAATTTAGTTTATGTTCTACTCTTTGCCTTCTTTGATAGCCTCTTTGGAATGAGGGGTGTTATATTGTCCAAAGCTTCACAAATTTTCCATTCGTTCAGGGTGTTCAGATGAATCTGACTTTCTAGTGCTCAAACCAAAACTCATCTGAGTGAATGGAAAAATTCCTAATTTACTCAGTTTCTGGACCTCATAAACTTGGCTTGTTTCTCCAGAGCTTTGCGCCTTTTGTACAATTATTTATATCTTTGCAAAGCAGGGGAAAAGTTTTTATAAGTGTTGCCCAAATGGAATATTAGGATTTCACACTCCCTCTGCATAGTTGTAAATGATTGTATGAGCTAGAAAAACAGAAAATCTGTTGTATTGAATAAAACAAAATTAATTATTTGGATTTCATGCTGGCCTTAGACAGGCAGAGCAAAGTACCAATAACTCTGCCTAGGAAATGTAGGGAGAAAAGTCAAGCCTCATAAACATTTCCTTTCAAGGCAAATAGGCTTTGAAACAACTTAAATAAAGACATTACCAGAAAAGAAGATGTTTTTCTTCTATGGATGGACCATCTGGTATGGTGGGGGATTTTTTTGCAAAAAAAGGAGACCATAAAAAACAATCAACATCTATCAAAAAACAAAGCAATATGACAAGAGAAACATGATCTCATGAAAATTTTTGTATTTAGAAATGCAGGACCTGTCTGTGAATTCTTTTGTATTTTAAATTCTTAAACTCTTCTTAAATTCTTATGTACTTCTTTGGTATTTTCATAACTGCGAAACAGCAGATGCTAACACTAACATATCTCTTATTTACAAAAATAACTAGATTCAAATGAACCACTTGCAAAAATATGACCTTGCTCTTCTCCCTTGTTAAGAGATACAGCCTTCCTGCCTCCTTCTTGACCAAGGAATATGTCAAAGGTGAGACTTGAACCCCAAAGACCCTATAGCAAACTGGCTTGGTTTTAGCTTACTGAAAGCTGTTTTGTGTGGTTATAACATAAGCTTCAAGTCTATATATGTACAGCCTTGTTTCATGTTTAGGATAGAGCCTTCACAGCACCCTTCAGCCTTTTGGCTATTCCTTAGAGACTGTGAAAGGACAGGACAGTTCCCAGACCATGCTGTGGCTCTGGTCTCTTCCCAATCCTTGCTGCTGCAACTGGAGTTCCACAGAGGCACCATCCCCGGGAGAAGAAATTAAAACCGGGAGAGAGACACTAATACTAATACAGACAGCAGGCTGCTAAATAACTCTCTGTGCATGCGGGCACACAACGCCTAGAAAAAGCAAAAGCCCCCAAACCAAGCTGATTGTTTATCGGTACAATTTTTGTTTTTTTAAAAAATGAAAATTTGCAGCATGACTAAATTCTTTTTTGATAAGACTAAAACGATGTCTGAATGAACTCACAGATTATAAAACACACTACAAAGAGAAGCTCACTTTTGCTTTCCCAGTTGCCTAGGTGATTAACATTAGATAAATACAGTTCTTTCGATGCCTGTTCTTAAACCTTTAAGACAAAGAGTTTTTGACTCTTTGCTGCAAAAGGTGAAGGTGTTTCAAAAGCTAGATTTTACCAGGGTTGGACTCTCCTCCTTTCCCTTTATTTGTATGACCTTTCTGCTTTGAAAGTCACCTTATATTCGCTAGCTGTGTGCCCTGTAAGGTGCGTGAGGGCCTGGAGCTCCCTTAGCTCGGGAGCTCAGTAGCTCGGGGCTACTGAGGTCACTGCTGTGTGTGAGCAGTCTGCTTACATGTAAAGTTCGTGCTGGTTAAAAATACCAAATCATATTTAATTATTTTTAGTGCCATTAACACTCATAAGCATTAGAACAGCAGAAGTTGGCTGAGCAGTGTTATCTGTGAGAATGAGCAGATTACTGGACTAGAAACCAGAGTACCGGACTTCTACCTCTTGCTTCGTGACCAAACTCTGCACCCTTGAGCCAGTCAGCTCTTTTCTAATTCCTCTTCTGTTTTTTTTTTTTTTTTTTTTTTTCCTCTGTGTCGTGACTATCTGGAGAGTAAGTCCTGCATGATACGGTTTGTCTTGTGGAGACTATTTGAAAAATGAGTGACACAGTAGGCTTCGATCTCCATTGATGGCTCCAAAATCCTAATATAAAAATTGTCATGTGCATTGGCTTCACCAACCTCTGCACTGCTACATGATTTCCTTTCCCTCTGAGGATCCCAGGCTATTCATAAGTGAGCATCGACATGAGATAGGGAAGTGCCAGTGCCCTTGTTTGACAGATCAGGAAACAGAAGTACAGAAATGTGGAATGAGTTTCTCCAGCTCATGCAGCAAACAGGCTGCTTTTTTTCCTTTCCCAACTCAGTAACGTAAAGATAGAAAACATTTTGAGAAACAAAAAATTCCCAGCATATCTTCAGGTTTTACCTTCTGCTTCCTCTCTGAGAGCTGGCAGAAGCCACCGCATCTGCAAGCGTGCGCTTCCTTCCATGTCTGCTCTGCTCTCCTCTCTCCTGACCTCTGGAAACTCTCCAGGGATTACTGGAGCAAATCTTACCTAAGCAAAAAGGTCTTGTCTTTATAGCAGCAGCCTGAGCATGCCTGCAATGCCTAACCTATCCTGAGGTTATAGAAACCTGCATCCATCTAGCCCTGTTTACCCACAAAATGTGCCCTTTTCTATAAGCCTTGAACATCCACACACAGCTACACAGCTAGTAATTAGATTTTTTTTTTTTTTTTTTTTTTTTTGCATGTGGTAAAATGCTTCTATCTGGGAATCAAAAGGAATATTGTAACCCTTCATTTAACCTTGCAGCTCCGCAGTAGAGGAGAAAAATGAGACTAGCGTCTATTTTAAAGATGAGTGGATTGAGGTAAGGGATCCTAATACCCCCTGGCTGGCCCACCAATGCGTTCAGAAGCAACCCCAGCAGCCGGGGGCGGCTGGCACCCCCGGGAGGGAGCCCAAGCCCCCGGCTAAAACCCCCCCATCAGCGTGCCTGGAAAGACGGAGCACTCTCGTTTCTGCTCGGCATATTGCACGTTATTGGGAGCCGCTTCAAAAAGGAAGCTTAAGAAGAAAAAAAAAAAAAAAAAGAGGAAGAAGAAGAAGAAGAAGTTATTTCAGGCATATTTCCTGGGTTGTGGTTTGTTGTTTTTTTCCTTATGTTTTTCAGCTGAAGCCAAATAGAATGAAGTAAATGTAGGTATAGCTCCCGCTGGTGTTTTGCTAACTCACAGGGACACCTAGTGGGCAGGGTAACGTGTGCGTGCGTGTGTGTGTGCGTGTGTGTGTGTACACATATATACATATATATCAGTGAAGGCAGGAGAAAGCAAGCTGCCTTGACTGCCCCCCACGAACGGGAGTTACCCATGCAGAACTTGCACCAGCACTACTCATATGCGCGGTTGGTAGGAGTTACCGCCAACCCTACTTCCAGGGAAAAGGGTTGTAACTTGGCAGTGGCATCCAAACCACAGTTAGCTGGAAAACGCCACCAGCCTCAATTTGCTCAATGTGGTCTTTTAAAGCCTGTATACAAATATATATACAGTTTAGATGAGCTGCAGCTTCTGAATCAGAAGCAGATTGCCTACAGCGCAGGACACAGTTGTGCTCTGGATGTCCTGAAATCCTCCTCTTCTGATCTAGTTCTGTGCTAGCAGCAGAACTGACACAGTTATAACCATACCATAACTAAGGGTTATGAAAACTAAGGGTTTTCTGTTATGTTTTTCTTTTCTTTTCTCTCTCTCTCCTTTTTTTTTTTTTTTTTTTTTTTTTGTGTGTGCTTTTCACCAGAAGTATAATGGAGGTATAGAAATTCTGTTTTAGGATTAATAGACTCTTGCATTATTTCTGTCCTATGCACTGTATTAAGGAGCGTTTAAATCATCAGCAAATATTCTTGTGCTAAAACAGCACACAAATTCAAACTCATAGGTACAGTGCTTTTCTTTGCTAAGCATTCAAGATAAATATAGTGGCTTATTCCTCATCAGTGCTCACACTTAATTCTCAATTAACGAATTAATACATTTAAAATACATTTAAAAGAATAAGGGAAAACCCTGTTTCTTTTTGGCGTAGTGACTGTGCATTGACATAGTTTTGTAGCAGGACATAAATATCTGCATTCTAAATGCAGATGACTGGAACAAACAGCAGACATTGTATTCAACAAGACTTTTGACACTGGTAACCTGAATTCTTACATGTAAGCTAGCAAAATGTGGTTTATACAAAAAGATGATTATCAGTGTGTATACAAATAGTTGAAAAACCCCTCAAAGAATTATTGCCAATGACTCAATTTCAAAGTGGAAATAAATTTCAAAAGAGTATTCCAAGCAGATGTGCAGAGCTGTTTAGGACTGTTTTTTGTCAATATTTTTGTTGGTGAAGGGTAAATATAGAGTGCACTTACAGCATTTGCTCAATCTGGCAAGCAGGATGAGAATGCAAAATGATGCTGATAAATTGGAGAGATGGTCTCAGATCAACAAGATGAAGTTTGATGATGACAAATGTGATCTGCTATACTGGAGAAGGAGATATCAAATGCATAAATACAAAATAGGAAATAATGAGCTCAGCATCATCGTGATGATCTTGTACATCTAGTGTTTCATAAATTAAATATGACTTAACAATGTGCTTATGTTGCAAAAATTGCAAATCCCACCTGGAGCTGTGTTAATAGAAGTGTTGTATGTGACAAACAGGAGTTTGTGTCGGTGTTAGATGTCTGCAGTTCTTTGATTACAGCTTGGGAGCCAAAGGAGATCACGCTCCCCGTCACCTTCCTGACCTTTCTTGTCCCCCCTTCCCAGGCTCTCTCCTGAGCCACAAGCATTCTTCACTGCCTTCCTCTGGAACAGATTTTAGTCCTCTTGCTCCCTTCAGAAGGCATGGCCCACACCCCTGCTGCTTCACATCCCTCTCTCTCATGGAAATAAATGATTGGTGATGCCAGAGCAGGAGGTGTCCAGACAGATCCTCTCCATCCACGCATCTCCTAATTGTGGCAACATGCTCTGCTCAGAGAAAGCTCACCAGGACCTCTGCGAGGGGGACACGTGCTTCTGCAGCTGTTCTAGCTCCTGGAAGTTTTGCTCTGAAGCAAGGGAGGATCACACAAACTCAGCACAAATTAGTCATTTGCAGACAGAGTTGAGCTCAGAGGGGAAATCAATATTTGAAAAAAAAGAGGGAAGGAAACAATCCTCTGACAATTACCACTGTCCCAGGCAATGGAAGCAAGTAGTGGGAAGTGACAGTATTTTATTGCTTCATTTTTTATATCAAGGTGAAATTTTTGGAGAATTTTTTAAATTATCTGTGATTTAATCTGCAGAATCTCCATTCCATTGTGTAATGAACATGGGAGCTAAGCCAGTGCCTTATCACTAGCCTGGACTGCTTTCGTGTTGCTTATCCCCCAACAACCAGAGCCAGGCAGCAATGATGGAGCCAGCTCAATTCAGGAATTGACCCTTCCATCACCACAGACAGGTCAGTCAATCCTCACCTGAATTACAGAGGAAATGCACTGCGTAAAAGTTGCAGAAAGTGAGGTGTCGTACCATGTCATACCATGTGAGCAGGCAATTTACCCAGATTAAAAATCCACCTGTTGTGATCTTGGAATACAGGCTTAAAAGCAGGATACATCAGCAAGTTTTAATAAAAATGCATATACCGTATATTTCAGACACCATAAACTGGTCGCATAAAAATCACATTCTTTAGGTAGGCACACACAAAAGCCTCTCTTGAGACCTGCCACTAGATGGCAAACTTTAATTTTTAAATTCCGAATCTTCCTTCCAAGAGTCTCCGTTGGTGTTCGGCTTGGCTGAGCAGGGTCATGGGCGCAGCAGGACCTTCTCGGCCCCTCTTCCTTCTCCCACCTGCTGGGTTAGGGGGCTGGGAATTTTCATCAGAATATTTGCTTCTTGGAAAGCCACAACTGTCCATGCTGCAGATCTCACTGGGAATGCACCATTTA
The DNA here is from genome assembly GCF_028389875.1 of Rhea pennata. Classification (NCBI taxonomy): domain Eukaryota; kingdom Metazoa; phylum Chordata; class Aves; order Rheiformes; family Rheidae; genus Rhea; species Rhea pennata. The sequence goes on along the minus strand of NC_084665.1, from coordinate 17,860,786 downwards.
CTTGCACACACAAAACAGTAGTGGTACACTTTTTCATGCCTATCACTGCCAGTTTTCCCAAATTACACAACCCCAACAAGAAGTAGCTCTCCTGCAGCTTTTCTCTGCCTGGAAATTCCTGGTTATTGCCCTGAGTGGGGACAAAGGTTCAAGCTGTGAGTCAAGATGGGTGAGGTGAGGACTGGAAGTGGGCTGTGCTGGGCGGAAAGTGGGCGCCACAGCTCACAGCTGCTGGATAACGCTCCACTGCTCCCCAGGACTGCCACCTCCCTCCCTTCAGCCTTGGTCTTTCTCTCTTGGCCACCAGCTTGGGTTGGTGGCACTGTAGAACAGGATGGCTTTTCAACTCTCCGAGCGTTTTATAGGGTGGGAAAAACTCCTTTTTGCTCTTCTCTCCCTGATGGTTATCTTGAAAACTTGTAAGAGGTAAATTAAGAAAGTGATTCTAATGAATGTGATCTTCTCTGGGTTCTTATCAGTCCCCAAGGAACTGGGCACAAACTAAACTAAAGTGGTGTCATCAATGCAAGATACCTCAGAGCTTACTGATGCTGGCAGTATTAGGAGAAGTACTATTTTCACACAAATTTTTAAAGGTATTTTAGGAAACTTTAATAGTATTGCCTAAATCGATCTTCATTTGCTCATAAACTTATGAAATTTTTCATTCTCCCTGTCAACTGTGTGTGTTGTCTTATTTTAATCAATAAATTTATTTCAGTGTGAGCAGTACAAAGAAACTTGCCTAAACCTGCCTCTGACATATATGCTTCTCTATATAGAAATGAATTGTTAAATCATGTTTTGTAACCACAGCTTTCTGTATTAGACCAACAGTCAGTCTTATGTGGGACCTGCTTCTAACCTGGCTGCTACGAGGTGCTTCGATGGGATAGATCACATCTCCACAAACAGTTAACTGTTCAGTGTAGCATTACCAGAGAGTGTTTCCTCACCTCAGCAGACAATGTTTTTGTGTCTTCAAGCATGGCAACTAATATACTTGTAGGATATTCTTTCCATCCAGTTGCAATTCTCATTCATGATGATTCTTTCAGCTCTTTTTAAAAAGTCTTATGTATCAAGTAATTCATTATTCATTCATCCCCTATACACTAAATCTCCTGTTGAATTTTGTGTGCTGGGCAAAATAGTGCCTGCATTTGCTCTTTGTTACCTTTTGAATTATACGGAATGAATGACATGAGAGAAGATACATTTTTCATGTTAATGTACTTCTAGATTTTAATTCTTTTCTGATTGTTTAGTCCTAGAGTCAGTGTCATCACCTGAAAGCAAAAACAGAGAGATTCCTTACAGTTGAGGAAGAGCCAGTTCTTCATCAACTGAGCTCCACAGTCTTCAGAGCCTCCACTTTGAAGACCTACCTGCCCAGGGAGCAAGCGTCTCCACTGGCTCCACACAGTGTATCAGCTCAGTTCAAAGTAATTTCCTCAAACAAGTCTTTGCTGACAAGGGCAGTATTTCCTGACTGGAATTTAGGTGCCCCAGAAAGGTGAGGAGTTGAAAATACCCTGGGGCTGAGTAAAGGACTTCTGTCTCCAGACTGCCTAGGGAGGCCCTTTCCATGAGGCATGGGCTGGTCTAACAAATTCAGATGTAGGCTCCTACATCTTTTTTGCTTTCTATGGGGCTGAGATACTTAGTTCCTCCATGAACTTCTGCAAATAGCTGTCCAGACTAATGTTTTCCAGGGCTTGATTTAAATGTCAGATGGCTGGTGACAGAGAAAAAGTAAGCCCAGATACCACCCTCTCCCCATCCCTTCTAAGAAAGTTTGGGAACCTTGATCTCCATTGTGGATTTTTTCTCTTTCCCTGCCATTTTGTCAGGCCTGGGCAGCTTTCCAGTGATACTTCTTTTAAAGGTGAAAATTCAACTTTAAATAACTCCCTCCACTTTAAGAGAAGGAATGCAGGCTTTTCCAAAGTCTTGTTTCCCTGGTGGACTCTTGTTTCAATGCCTTTCAGTAATGAGAATCATGGGGAGGCAAAAAGACTCATTTAGGGTCAAACAAAAAAATAAGTAATACATTATTATTTATTATTTCCTACAGGCATAAGCTGAAACCACAAAGAAAGATTTGGTTTCAGAATGTATATTCATTTTTAATAGGGAAAGGCTGGCTTTGGGAAGGGTGAGGCTACATGCACTTTGTTTTCAGCCGGAGGAAAACATCTGGTAATTGCATAAGGGCAGGATTTTGGTTTGTTTTGTTTTATCGGGCTCTCATTCAATGCTGTTATCTATAGTAAGGTAAATAGAATAGGTGCAAAGGAGTCCTAAAGGCTGCTTGCAGGAGTCCATGGCCTGTAGAAACCTGGAATGCCTGGGGCTGAATGTGCATACATTTTAGCAGTGGAAAAAAAAATCATATGTTTGATGTTAACCTTCTCTAACATCAAAAAACATTCACCTTATGAGGAAGAGAAACCTCAGGTGAGAGGTGAGTGCTCCTATCCAATCAGTCAGGATCTTACCAACACAGGATGAATGTTCCCAGTGGCTCTGAGCAGTCAAAAAATATCAGAGAGGCAGCAACCATTCAGACGGTCTTCTTATATATACAGAAGGAAAGAAGGTTACAAGCCACTTCTGAAAATATCCTTTCCTTTCCAAGTTAGCTATAATCATCTTCTTTTCAAGAAGAAAACAGCTGAAATGTAACCTGTCTATTAGACACTACAGCCTTAAAGAACACAAGGCAAAGCTGAAGCAAAGAAAAAAAAATCTGGGGAGAGACTGGGCTGTATCATGTAAGCAGTTGCATCTATGGCAGCTCAGTCATTATTGCTGAGAGGTGCTTGTTTTGAGGGACAGAGTGGCACATGGAATTGGTGGTGTTGCCCAGACTGCCAGCCAGTGAAACTCATCACTGTTTCTCAGTGATTTGATAGCTTATGTCAAGTGTACCAATCTCAAACTGCTTCCCAGGAGATAAATGTCTAGGAGGCAAAATCTGCCACCAGTGGCAAGAAGTGACGTGTTAGCCAAAGGCAAGTATGGCCTGACAATTATTCTGTTTTTTTCCCTGGTAATGGTTGTTCCACCCTTTTATGGCTGAGGCTCGTGGAAAAGGGTGTTTTCCATGCCCAGGATGCCTTACTTGGTGGTCTCTGGAGGTACACATTACCCCAACCAGAGCGTGGCTCTGCCTGCAAATGCGATGACTATCTCGTATACTTTCCCTTATTTAGCTCTAGGAGATAGGGAACAACTTTGCCTTTTGCCTTGTGTTTCTAACAGCATCTCGCAACAGGCTGCTGGTTGCTCCGCATACTAGAGCAATGCTCAGGTGGCACCCACAGCAGCAACGTGCTGCCGGCCGGCCGTACGAGGCGTACGCCTGCGGGAGTGCTGCCCCCGAGACGTACTGGGCATCCCTCCTTGTTGCACGTCCTGTTAGATCCGGGTCCGCAAGCAGACTTTGCGTGGGGCGAAGAATCCTTGAAAACAAGACTAGCATTCTCCAGCTCGGCCTCTGTAAGTGTTTCTAATTAACAGCTATCAACTTCTGTGTATTTGGAGCCATTAGCAACATTGACTGAACTAACCCACTGAACCTGTAGGTAAGGCTGTCCAGATCTGTCATTTCTTAATTAAGTTCTGTGGTTGACCTCAGCAAGGTGTCATTTAGTAGTATTCAGCTGAACCTTTTCAATGGAGGCTTGACAGAAGTTTTGAGTTCAAAAGTATAGTTTATTATTTTTTCCCAGGATGCTAAATAAGAACAATTTTACTTTGTGTTATGGTATAGCTGTGTTGCCTACTGCACTAGATATTGTGCAAGCATATACCTCGGGTAATATGAAATCAAACATATTAAAAAAAATCTAATGAATAATGGATAGAAAAAAGGGGAATCATTGTCTGATTTTTTCAAATGAGGTTTTGTCCTTGCTCAGAACAAAACAATATTTTAAGGTTGCAAAATTTTTCATGAAAAAGGAGTTTCATTTTTCCTTGTATTCTCTCTGACAAATCCTAGAAACATTTTGACTTTCATTAACTATTTAATATCACATTCCTGAGGTGGTTCCAAGAAAAGAAATTGAAACAGTTAACATCAGTAATAGTTTTTCAAAATGTTGTGTTAGCATTCAAACCATCCCCTTTATACAGTGGAGTAGCAAATAAAATGAGCTTTGAATGAAGAGCTGGTTTTCTGAAAATCATTAGTTACTGATGGAAAAGGTGCATGGAATATAGGCTTACTCTGGAAGGCAATGAAAAGCCTTGCAGTTCATTTGGAATTTTTAACTTTATACATGCCCAGCATGAGTCTGTAAAAATGTAACATGCTTATATTGTTTTCCCATGTCTTATATTAAGTACAAAGTGTAGCTTTTCCAAAAAGAGGCTTTTTATTTTTTCAACAATACCGTTCAATTTTTCCACCAGTCAATAATCCTTTGTGGAGCATGGAACAAGGGAGGTCTGGTTCTGATCTCAGCCTAGGATAAACCAGGAGTTAATCCCCGGAATCAGTTGTGTGACAAGGAGAGAAAATGGTTGGGAGATCAGAATAAAGGCTTCTGTTTCTAGGAAGACTCATTAAGCAGTATATAGCTAGCTAATTTTCCTGGAGAGTCGCTTCAGAGCCTTTCACATGCTTATTTTATTCGTTTTGTTTTTTAATACACTAGAGGAAAAAAAAAAAAGTTGAAAGCAAAATGTTTCTAATTCCAGTTGTTCCAAGCCGTATCTTAAGGTTCAGTACAAAACAAACCATACATAAATAGTGGAAACCAGTCTGCATCTTGTTGCCATGACAATGCCCTACTTATAGCACATTAAGCTGATTCATGTCTTTTCTCACCTCACTGTTAATAAATTATGGTGGCTGATGAGAATTAAGCCAGCTGGAAGAGCTAGCGAATGTAAGCAGCAAATTAATTTACTACTTAATCGTGGTGTCCTTTTGGGAATTACCCTCTACGCAGCAAATAGTACCTTACCATATGAAAAATGATAGGAATAGGTTGAAATGGCCAATCTTTGTTTTCTTTTTAATACTGACGAATCACAGTTTATTGCCATACCAGCAAGAACTGGCACAATCCTGCTCCCCTTGCAGGCAGTGGCAGTGACTTCAGTTGATGGAGGATGGAGCGTTTCAAGACCTCTTCCTCTGCATCAGTGAAGCTGGCGGTGAATAATTCTTTAACACTCTGATTCCTCACATTTGGTTCGTGTTTTCTCATTCAATATGTAGGGCATTTGGGCAAGAGCCGCTGAAGCACAGCACCTCCGACCCAGCACCTTTATGTTAAACAGACGTGCCATGCCTACATATACTATGAGTTTGCCATGGGGACCTCGCTGCTCAGTTTGCGTGTGAATGGGATTTATACAGGTCACAGCACAAGGGTTTTGGCGAAGGTGGCCATTGGTCAGTGCTGATCCGAATTTAGACTTCTTAATATATACTCGTGATGGAAAAGATTCTCCCGGTTTTCTATAGAGATGCAACGATGGTGAAACTGCATAAACACTGTATAGCTGATAATAGCAACTTTTTACAGAAACTGGATGTACTTTATTCAAACCTTTGCCTCTATCCTCACTTGAAATCAGCAAGATCTGACAGTTTATATATTGGAGGACTTTCTGAGTCACAAGTACGAGGACCTTGAAAAATAGCAAATGCTTGCTCTTGAGACCTGAAATCTGAGAAACACTAACTGAATTCTATTTATAAATATTCCATGATCTTCAAGCATTTGCGCAAGTGCAGGAGTTCAATTGCTTTCCTTACATTTTTTTTTCTCTACTGACTCTTTGCATTCTTCTTCAATAGTTTCAGTTTTCTTCAACTGTAAATAGATCAAATGCAAATTTTGCACTTCAGCTTAAGCAAACTGAAGAAACATTACCTGAGCAATAGTATCTGAGCAAGCCAGATCAAATAATCATGCAGTATAGCTTGGCCAAGCTAAGCCTTGCTCCTTTTGATCCCTAATTTCATCAGTTTCTTTCAATAACATGAAAAATCACTGTAGCCTGGCATCTGCTTAGCCACTAAAATGCTGTCAAAATAGACATCTCCACATTTTAGTTTTGTCAGAAAAGTCTCCTACAGGTAGCGGTTTGTTGTTCTGAATTTAAGAGTTTCTGACAGTGCTCGTTGTGTTCTGTTTGGAGATGTCTGCAGTAACAGACGTTAGCATTTCTGTCCTTTTATTCTGCACCAGCAGACTGGATTCTGCTTTTCTGGTGAAGAGGATAAATGGATGCAAAATTCCTTTTTTCTGTCTTCAGCAGGGGAGTTTTGGACAAGACCAGGGCACGGTTAAGAGACTTTGGTTAACTGATCAAGAAATATTCTAAGCCCCCAAAGGCAAAATTCCTAGACTTCTTGTAATTCCAAGGCACAGTACAAAACTGCACGCTGAAGATTTTTACCTAAGTTGAACTGTTGCCAATTATTTGTGAGTATTGCAAGAATATTGCATTGACATGTGCTTAAGAGTTTCTGAAAATTGCAAGAACCAGTGTGAAGTTCACTTCCAGACTTTCAAACATGACTTTGCAATATGCATTCAGGAAATCATGAATTATCTGTATCCTAATTTTACTCATTACCTCTCCTTTTTCACCATATGATATCGGCACTAATTATCTGAGATGGAATCACACCTGGAACCGATACCCAACTCGCATATAAAAGAAACAAGCACCACTTTCCTCTCTCTCTCTCTCTCTCTCTCTCTCTCTCTCTCTCTCTCTCTCTCTCTCTCTCTGTCTCTGTCTCTCTCTGTCTCTGTCTCTCTCTGCCATCTTCTGTTGTGTCCTACTAGAGCATCAGCTGCTGCATATTGCCTTAAAATTCTCTCTCCTTCAGGGCAGCAGAGCAGATTTACAGCAGTTGACTGACGGTCTTGTGCAGCTTGGTGTGCATGGAGATTTTGAGGGCTGGCACTAAAGAAAGGTAACAAGCCATTTCCATATCTCCTTTTGGTTTCTTTTTCCTGCTCAAAGATGTAGGTGAGAAGGTCTGCAGCCATTATTTTGGTTACTTCCTCTTGGATTTCTTCTACAGCAGGTAAGGTGCAGCTGCAGTGAAAGAGGATGTGGTGGCAAATGGCAATATAGCCTCTGCTAGAGCCTTGTTCTGATGGGGCTGGGAAAGGCAGTGGTGTAGAGGGCTTTATAAATTGCATCTCAACACAGATGTTTTCTTCTCTGCACTGGAGGAAAAACAAACAAATAAACAAAACCAAAATGCCTTAGTTTAGAAGGGACCACAGCTTCCAAAACCAGCCACTACCTTTTAGATAGCCTGAATGAAGAGATATCCCACTTTGTGTCTCTGACACCTGGCAGATTTTTCCTACGCTCCCACAAGATCCTGCCCCATGTGCCTCTGTAAGGGAGTCTTGAGCAAGGGTCTTCACAGATCATCTGCAGTGTTCTCTGTTTTGGTAAATAGAAGGTGGAAATCATGAAAGACAAAGCAAAATCAGTGTGTTCAGCTGAATGACACACTATGATCTTTAACTTGACCATAGAAGCTCACTTTAAAAAGCAGCTTAAATCTGAGGCATGTTTTTTGTTATCTTGGTTGTTCTAGCTCATATTCATTATAATGATTCCCCCCCTTAGCCCAATTTTATAAGTTACTATCTTAAATAAAAGTGAAACCATTCTATACTTCAAAATCTCAAAATCAGGTTTTCAGTTTCTGTGTTTTGGCTTATTACTTGTGATTCAGCTATGTACAGTGATATAACAGCTTAGGGTCTGACTTCTCATGTAGCTTCCTTAAAGGAGATGAGACAGAAAACTCACAAAACAAATCTAAAAACAACAGTGAATTGTTTATTTGGGACTCAGACAGGTGACCAGCAACACCCTATGTTCTTAACACAGCTTAAGATCACCTCAGAGCAGTCAAATGCCTTGTCAAATAATGAACAAGGAAAGAACGGTTGCCAGTCAACTTCTAATGTGCAGAAGCATCTGAGCTCAAAAGTTACAGAACTGCAGTATTTTCTTAACCTGCTACAAGTAGTGATGTTATCTGAATATGTCAATACTATGCACTAGTGCCAGGATATCAATAATAATCACTAATTTAAAGAAAATATTAACACTCGTGCTCACCTTTTATTTCCCCAGACACAGTATTTCCAGGTTTTCAGCAGCTATTTTTCAGACATAAGCAGTCTGGTCAGGTTGATTACTTCAGTATTTAGAACGAACAGTTTTAATATTGCCTTAATTTTGTGTTCATCTTGTGTGTTAGAGATGTTGCAGAGGAGCAACTGATATTGCAGTCACCCTATCAACAAGTATCTGATTCTGATTTCCAAGAAATCAGTGGAGATTTTGCCTTCAGTGATTAAAGGCAAACCCAAATCTCCTGTTTTCCCACACTTTCATCTCAGGGCGGGAGAATGGGTAATTTTGGTATTTTGCAAAGAGTCTCTTGACAGTGCTACTTACAAATCTGGTTAGAGTTTCTTAGACTTTACTCACATTTACAGTCATGTGCCTTATCTATGATGGTTACAGAAATGGCTAATTTTGTAGGAATTATACCAGGGAAGTGTGTAATGTTTGCTAATCTAAATACTAGAAAAACCATTATCAGATGACTGATCAGCATCCCTGAGGACTGCAAGTGACTTCAGAGTTTAAGAATTTCAGATCTCTGGTACTTAGCAATAGTTTTGCCTGGAGATTCTTTCCTCCTTTCAGATTTTTGTCCCCATAAAATTCAAGGAGAATGCCATCGCTAGAGTAACTGTAGTTGATACCAAGTCTAGCACTTTGCCTCTGGATAACTTTGTTTCTCAAGCCTACTCGAGAAGGTGCTGCCTGCTGGTGAATCCACTTGGACTTAAGCCCAAAAGAAACGCTGTGCAGAAAGGGACTGGTGGGGACTGGAAATATCGCCAGTGGCAGCGCCAGGGACTGGCAGCTTCTCATCTCTGGTTACTGCTGCTGCTCTTCAGCACTCCTCAGTGGGTCACCCTGGTGCCTGCCCTAATTCCAGTGCCACTGGCACTTGAAAATTGAGTTGGTCTAACTTGTTTCTTCTACTATTCACGTACTAAAGACTTAAGGGGGAAGAGTGGTGGACATATGAAGACAGAGAAGTGGAAGGGAATGAGCTCAGTTATCAAGTCCAGACCACTCTTACAGCTGTCAACTGGCCAGCAACTTAAATGGGGCACCAGAAAATCCACTAGACCAAACATAGGCACTGCAAGGCACCAGTAGCTAATATTTTAGAGTCAGTTCTTTGTGTAGTGCCCTGCTTGTCCTCTTTTGCAATAAAAGCATATTTAAAGATGTGACTTTAGATCTCTTTCCATAATCTGAAGTAGTGACAAGATACCGTCGTTCACTTGCGTCTGTTGCAAAATCTGCACAGTGGCAGACAGCTGCAAATGAAATCCTATTTGCCAGTTTTGTTGTTGTCTTAGCAATGTTAACTCTTAAAGAACACAGAAGAGCACATAGTCTTTAAGTATGCGCATAACCATATCTTACTGCTGTGATGCGAACCAGTATCTCCATATAGAGTACCTATCGCGGGGAACGATCCTGGCTGCGCCTCAGCTGTTTTCCTTAAAGTCGGGATATTACCTATCTTCTGGCAGACAGGTTTGGCTGACAATTGCCATCCACTTAGCACGCAGCATGAAACTTAAGCAGCCTCTTGCGTGAAGGGCTCACTGGCCACAGGTCAGCAGCAGAGCCTTTACCAGGGCTTTTGCTCAGACACAGACCTAAGGTGTTTGCTGCAGTTCTTTCATCCTGAAGGTAGATTGGTGACAGTAGTGGTTGATTTAAACAATACCATTTGTGGCTGTGGTCTGAGGGAAGAGCAGCACCCTTGTTAATGCAATATTTTTCCTTGCTATACTTTTATACTCAGAAATTTGAGGCAAAAGACACTCTCATTTAAAATACTATTTAAATTTTGTCACCGTTTAACAACATAAATGCTACCATGGATGATACTGTGTGGTTCCAGCTTTCCGTGGGTTTTATGAATTACTGGGATGGGCTCCCCATGCATAGTAGCGATCAGTGAGTATTTTCCCCTCAGGGTGGCTTGCTGCCAGTGTGCCCATGCTGCACAGCGGGAATGTTCCCACTGGCGGCACAGGAAGCCTGGTCTTGATAGCATTGATGCTGTTTGGGCATACTGGAAGTAGGTAGTTTCCCTTAATTTGTGTGATTCTTTTTTTTGGCAGTGGCTTGGGGCCAGCCGGAGGAGCAGTGCACGTGGCCCAGCAAGGCCGTCCAGGTTGCATGTCCCGGGCAGCTCTGGTGCTGTTGCCCGGCCGTGCACCTCCTGGTGCTTTGTCCCACCTTGGCTGGAAAGCAGAAGGACCAGGAGGTGCGACAGTTGTGTTTGAGCAGTCCAGATCAGTCCCAGGACAAGAGGCAGAGAGTCGCAGACTGTCTTTTGGAAGCAACCTGATTTTGTAAGGTGGGACAGGCTCATGTGAACACATGAATTGCTGCTTATTTTATCCTAGGGCACAATGGGAAAGAGAAGAACTGCTTCCAATAACCGTGTTAATTTATGTGTGCATATTTGAATGGCTTGACATGCCAGGTGCAATATAACACAGCTTAATTCAGTCTGCAACATAACTATGGCTCTATTTTTTCTGATGCTAGAAAATCTGAGCAGATTTTTTTCTTTCCCTGTGGCAATGCAGATTTTGATATCCTAAGCTATCCAGAAATCATCTAATAAATCCAAATTCAGAGATACACAGCTTGAGCTATGTGCTCAAAGCCCTGTGACTTCGGTACAGCCACTTTAGGATTTATGGAAAATCTAAGATGGTCAGTAAATATTATTTTAATTATAAGATCAGGAGTCTATGCTAGGCAAAAGTTTTTTCTATGTTTCTGTGGTCAGTTCCATCAGAGATGGTCCAGACAAATGCTTTTTCTAAGTTTTTTTTGTTTATTTGTTTGCTTGTTTTGCCCGGCTGCCATTAAGTTTAAGTATTTTCTTCTGCCTGAGCAGAACTAGCAAATCAAGTGTTAAAAATTTGGCCTGACCCCATAAAATCTTGAGAATGGCTCAGAAATCACGAGGTTGTTTTTAAGAGATCAGGGCTCTTATTTTGTTTCTGGATTTTCAGGAAGGCCTTTGCATACATTTCAGGCTTTGCTCTGCAAACATGATGGCTAGAAAGCTATCTCTTGGAATAAAAGTGGAATTTTGCGTCCTCACCTTTTAACTGACAAGTGCCGCAATAAAACTGCAAGAGATATTAGTTCTTCAACCTTCTAAACTAATCTCTTATAGTGAACCTCCCCCTGCCTCCAGTGAGGTTGTTCTTGATTTGTGCAAACCAATCTTTATTTTCATTGGTTGCTTTTTGAAAGGCCAGCACATATGTGCAGTCTTGATCTGGGTGAACTTAATGAGGGATAGGTAATAAATATTTCCATATTTACCAAGAAACATTTTTTTTTGCATCTATGCTTCACCTCCCTTCCCCAGGGCTATGTGATCTCTCCGCAATCTTCACCACATGTGGCTGATCCAAATGCTCTGTAATCCTTTTGATGCAGTTTAGTTCATCTGGAATCAGCAAAGCATGTTTGTATGCTTTTAACCTACATATTACACACCACACCTGTAGGGGGCTGCTAATCTAATTTTGCTTCACAGTGCTGGTAGCAAGCAGGTCACTCTCAGAGTTAATGTCAGCTGCTCTGCTAATTACTGTAGGAAAGTGATCCCATCATTCCCACAGAAAATGTCTAACTCCAGCATGTGAGGCGCTTTCAAGGCGCTAATTCTGTTAACGCTCCTTTTCTTTTTTTTTGCTTCATTTGATCTATGCAGTCCATGTCCCAAAGTCCCCCCCAACCAGTTCCAGAGCTGGAAAATTCATAGACAAAAAATATCCCTACAGTTTTGGACACTTTTCTGTTGTGTTGTTTGTTTCTTTAAGTTTAGACAGGTCTTTCTTGGCATCTTCTAGGTTATAGCGGTCTTAATCTTGCACCCTGCCTTCAGGGGAGTTAAGTGCCAAAATAAACTTGTACCTATTCCCTCTGCTCCTCAGACACTCAAACATAAGATGATAGTACAGCACTTTACTATTGCAATACCCTAAATTTTGAAGGTCTTGAAAAACAAGACAGTGGCAGACCATACAAATGCCCTTAAGCAAAAGTAGAGGAGCATCCTGAAAAGTCTGAGTAAGTATCTTTGGCCTTGTGGTCTTGTGCAATCTCAAGCAGAAGGATGACTACAGCATCCTCAGCCCAGCATCGCAGTAACCCACAATAACTAAGCACAGTACTGTGGCGAGTGGCAGGAGGATAACAGACGTAATGCCATACTGTCTTCCACCCAAAGTCCCTACTAAAGATATAGGCACGTGCAATGTGTTTTACCTTCCAAAGTTTAGAGTTCAGAAGGCTTTAATTTTCCTCCTGCTCTCTTAAGTGAGAATCCTCTCACTGGCTTCATTCAGAAGAAATCTAAAGAAATTCTAAACTTAGTCAAATCATACTCTGTCATTTCCACTGAAGCTCACAGATATGTTTCCTTTAAGATATAGTATTTTTTTTTCAGAATTTCTTCAAGAGCATCATGCTTTTGAAGAGAAGAAGAAAGTGTGGTGTTTTAGGTGTCATTGGCTAGGTTGGTTTGGAAGGAGCTGTGTGCTCTAAGGGAGATGTATTCAAAATGACAAATTAATAAAAATTGAGGTGTCTGAGCTTCCTTCGGGCATTCACCAGTTTACTTCCCAGCTAAAGCAGTTTTTTAATATAAAACTTCACATTGGCTTTCATTATAACTTTAATGTGGTGTTCAGTTGCCTTCCAAACTATATTGGCAGCAATGCTGAAGTAGTTGGGCAGCTAGAGCTTGTTGTGGTTAGCAACATAGCAAGGTGTGATGGCAGTTTCTGCAGGAGGATGTAATGACTGTTATTACAGGACTCCCATGCTGGGCACTATTCAGAAAGTCCCCTCTGGGCCCCATTCCCAGAGCCTGTGTTAGTTGCTTGGGACAAACTTATTCCATGCCTACCTAGCAATGTTTGTTCATCCTTTTTGGAGTTCTTGGGGGGGGGGAGGAAACATTCCTGCTTCTGAAATGAGCTTAAGCATAAAAAACTGCTGTCTAAGCAGAATTATTTTGTCAACGCTTAAATCCATTGACTTCAATGGATCCTTTGAGGTAGGAATTAGCCTTAATAACGAGACATGTTGCCAGCATGCACTATCATACTATGACATGGATATATTTATATGGAGATACGTCTAGTTAAAATACCTTGTGTGATAAGGCTAGTTCACTGCTGGGCTGGCTTGTGGCAGATGGCCGATTACCATAAACGGGAGAGAGCCTGTTGTGGTGGCTGCGTGCGTATCCCGGCGTAACCAAGCAAAGTGCGGCTGTAGCTAAGCACGTGAAAGCAGCCTTAGTCTTCCGCTGTACGCTTCATTTTGACCTTCCACAAGGGAAAAACTTGGTGGTGTCATTTTGAGCAGATGGGGAACAGGAGCGTGGTAAAACATCTGTGGTGTCATTTTGAAAAAGTCGTCTTGGGCTCGTGGTGGGTTTGTGCCATAGCACAGCTTGAAATATCACTGTTTCTCCTGGCTTAAAAGGTGAGCATAGAGTAAGTGTGAATGGGGGTGAGGAGGAGCTGGAAAGGAAAAATGTGACTCTGCTTCTGTTTAAGAAATTGTCGGAGCTGCTTTACAACTTCTCAAAGTTAATACATAAGTGTATCTATGAGAAATATACAGGATTTTCCTTTTGGTTGTTAGTTTTTTTTTTTTTTTTTTTTTTTTTTAAGCAAAGAAAAGCTTGACACCATGCCACAGCAAAAAGCTGTTAGCAAAAAGCTTGGAATCTTCCTGCCTTAACTTGCTGCAAGGATGTTGAAAATTCATTAGCATCTGAGCTCCTGCTTTGTAAGTTTTAGCTAAATAAAAGTTGCCAAGAAAGAGTAGCCTACAGTGCTTCATCTTTTTCATATATACCTTGATCCTAAAGACTATGGTTGAAAATAACTCTTGCCTCCTATAATACAGGATAGATTTGGCATTCTGCATGACTGAGATATGCAACAAAAAAAGGGCACAACATGCAGTGTTCATGGAGGGGCTGTGAGATGAACCTAGGCAAAACACTGTGGAGGGGGATTGCTCACAAGCTGCAGGAGAACTGCGAACATCAACCTGCCAAACTTGCCCTTGTCAGAAGCTTTGTCACCCTTCCGAGTCCTTTCAACCTACTGCTTTGTATTTACCTCTGTTTAACAAATCCCAACTGTGTGAAAAACCAAATGCGTGTGGTGTTTGCCTTCATTTTTCAGAGGTAGGAGGCGAAGCCATGAGTGTTTGAACAGCAAATGGGTAACATCCTAGGATGACTTGGGGGATTTGTCTGTACAACGCCTGACTTTCCAGCAAGATTATGAAACTGTTGCTATGGGAATTGTTGTATCAGCCACAGCCTCGTCCGTGCCTGCTCATGGGCTTGCTGAGCTGGGTTGTGGCCGGATCATGGCTCACCAGGATAGATGTCGGTGGAGCTGGCTAAGGCATGAGGTGGTGCCTTCTCCCCTTTGAAGGGAAGGGGCTGGGAGAGAGAGAAGGGAGATGGACAGCAAGAGAAGTGACCATAGGAGCATCTAAACAGGCTTTGGGGGACAAGATTTGGAAGCTGTGGGAAGCTTTTGTCAGTGTGGGAGAGCCTCGTGTTGCCGGGGAGGGCTAAGCTGAGTGAAAGAAAGCAAGTTGCTTGCTCATTGCCTCCCCGCTGAATGCATGTAGACCATGTAGGTGAGTCTTCTTCGATCATTTCAGGGATGGTGCAGGGCCATCTGCAGCAAAGGCTGGGGGATTAATTCAGAAACCGGCCTCCCCAGCACTGTGAGGCCATGGTCACTCACCTGACCCAGTTAGGTCTCATGGTGCCAGTTCCCCCATACGCATTTAGGAAGGAACCACTGATGTCTTCAGTGCTAGAGCAGCCAACTGTGACTCTGAGCACTGCTGTGCTGCTCAATTTGTTTGGCGGGATCCTGTCCTTGGGATGGCTTGGCCAGAGCAGGGCCTGTCATCATGCAAAATATGGGCAGCAGCACCGCTGAAAGCTGCTGTGGGCACGAGTCGGGTAGGCAGTGATCTCCATGTGTGGCACTTTGAAGCGATCGTTTTTGCTGATCAAATATAGCACATTCGGCTCTGCTATTGGGTTTCATCTGGTCGTGAGACAGAGTGTTATTAATCCCTTATCAAAGTAGTGCCTTTGACTGAAATCTGTCTTTTTTTTTTTCCTTCCTTTTCTTCCCTTCTCTCCCTTGCTGGACATAAAAGACAACGGGACGGAGAGGGCCAACGTGCTCTTCGCGCACAAGCAGCTGCTTGTCTGGGAACAGCCGAGCATTCAGCACCGTGGCAGCCTGAGGACAGCGGCAGGAGCATGAATATACAAAAGAGCCTACTGTTAAGGCCACAGCTTTAAGTGTTCAAATTCAAATCACATTCCCATTTGAGGTTCAAATTTATAGAAAGAACATACACAAAAGGGTTTCAGTGTTTTATGGAAATTTCGCCTGATTTCTCAGGGTGCTCCTGACTGCTGCAGATGAGAGTTTGAGGGCAAGGGAGGCTGCCTCCCTTGCGATAGGAAGCAAAAATACTGCAGGTTATTTTGGTTTGGTTTGGTGTGCTCTGTGCTAGTAAATAGAGCAGCCTGCCATACCTAGGCTCCAGTTTTCTGTTTGTGAGCTTAGCCCTTCTCTGGAAACGTTATTGTCATTGGATCTCTGCCTTGAACTGGGGAGCTCAGATGTGGGGAGGAAGAGGAGGAGCCAAGCTAAAAATAAAGTGAAACAAAATGCTGTTTATTGCTGTGGAGTAGATAGTGCTCTCCTGGATGTCTTGGCCGTACTGCCTTTGCAGGCAGCTTAGGCTAGCCTGGTTTGCCTTCACGCACAAAACGTTTGCGTGTGGCACTGGCTTCACGATATTTTGCTTTGCTCTCTGGCAGTGTTTTCTCATTGCAGTCGTGACAACAGCAAGAGAAGCAGGCTCTGCTTTCCACGGCATGCCAGGCAAAGACCACTTGCACTGCAGACATGAGAGGCAGGTCAAGTCCGTCGCTCCTCGGGGTTACTCGGTGCTGCCCTGTGGGTGCCCACCCCACCATGGCCCAGGGCTGGTCGGAGGCACCCATGCCCCTGCAGGCTTTGCAGTAAAGACGGTGCACACATGGTACCCATGCATACACGTGCACGCTCTGACTGTGTTTACCCACCTCAGCACCTGGGCATAAAATAAAATGTAAAGGCTACAGGTTTAACACAGTGAAGGCAATATATTTGCACAAAGGACAAGTAGCACACACTGCTACGCAACTTTGTGCAGACAGGAGCTCAGCAGATGTTGAATCACTTACATGAACAATGAGAATATCCCCAGTTGCATCAGATGAGCTGTAAACTAGACATGAAGCAATTGTCAGCAGTCAGGATTTAGAAGAAAGCTTCTTTTGCACATGACATCTCCTCATTGCCCATTTTAGGGTTTCTAGTGCCTACCACTAAAATATTTGCTGTGAAATCCTGCCAGTTGTGGTACTCAACTAAGGAATTTTGTGTCCTAAGTCAGCTTAGGACTGACTCAGTGCAAGAATCATCCTGTTTCTAGAGAGAAAGAGAACTGGACAGGTAAAATATTCAGACATTCAGATATTTTCAGTGAAAATCACTCAGCCAAGGTTATCTGAGACAAGCATATCAACATCTATTATCACATGGATAAACAGTGGCTAAGGAAAGATCAGAGGTGCATACTCTGCCTGCCCAGCTATGCTCCCCCTGTAGTGATAAAATACTCATGTGGCTTTACAAGTTCAAAGAAATGGATAAAGAGTTTCTTTCAGAGATATGTTTTCAGTCAGGTCTTTGTGAATATTTTATATTCAGCATCAAGAGCATTAGATGTTCAATTTCTTGAAATATTTGAACAAGTATTTTTATCTTAAAAATGCATCAGTACTTTAAGCTTGGGATTTAGTGTCTCATTAATGAGATGCAGTGCATTTTCAGGTATTTTGGAGATCTATTAATAATAATATTTCTCTATATGAGTAAAACACCATGGATGATGTCCTTGATCTTTTCCCACTATGTACTGTTTGAGTTCATAAAGGGGGACAGCTGATAAGTCTTCAGCATCCCATCAGCATATCTGCAAGGAAAAGTTCCAAGTCTTGCACTCCAGCTTGGATGCATGATTAGTGTGTTCTGTTTCTTCTTCTAGGGCTGTTAATTGAGAATTGACAGTGAAGCTGCCCTTTCCTGAGTCACTGAAACCTCGGAGGTGCATTTACCTTTGTAGCAGTGACTGAAAATGTGTGATCAGACTTGCTGCTGGGGTGGTGTTATAGACTATGGTGACAGCAAAGGACAGGCAAGCAACTCCCTTGTGCCAAGCCCACAGGTCAGACACTGCTGCCTTGCAGCCAAATGCAGCTGTTTTGCTTTCGTAACTAAAATATGGCTGAAGTATCTTGCTGCAAAGCCTCCCTCATGACCTGGAGAAGGACTAGTGAGCCACGCATGATGATTTTCTCTCATAAGCAGTTGATTTAATAGCAGATACAATCTCTTCTTACAAACATTCTCTAGTGGAGAAAACACAGCAGCACCTTTGCTGTCACGGGTGGGTGGAGGGTGGGATGCCAAACTCCATCCTAGTAACACCTCTGTGCTCTGTCTAGCAAATGGGCAGTGGTGCTGCAGGGCTCCTGGAACAACCCCTGTTGATGAAGATGTGTTTTGTTTCTTCCTGGAGCATTTCATATCTCTCTGCTTACTAAACTTTAAACTGCTTTCCTTCCCTCTACCATTGCGCATTTCCACTGGGACAGCTGTAGTCCAAATCTGGTTGATGAAATCGCATAGCTAGGCTTCGTGAGGGAGTTGAAATCTCCTTCCTGGCCAGGCACTGCATGGGGCAGCATAGCTTCAGTTCCCTGCAGGCAATCCTGTGCTCGTGCAGCCCTGCTGACTTTCCGAGGCCAATTACCCTCATCTTGCACTTTAACTTCTCCTGAGGGGAGTTTCCTTCTGGTTAGACATTCATGCATCACTGGATTTGTCTGGTGGATATTAGGGAGTTTCAACGACAGAGCTCTTACAGTTGTTGCAACCTGAAGATATGGTAGGAACTCGTCCAGCTCCTTGGACCTGCTAAAAACAAACAGTCGCTGGTCAGTTGGGACTTGCAACTCCAGCAACTGCTGGAAATGCAGGTCCTGGGATGGTGGCGCTATGTGCAGCCCAGGCAGGCTCGCCATGAGCTCTGCTGGAGCTGGTGCAGCTCATTCCTTCCTCCCCGCCACACTCAAACTAAAGCAACTTACTCTTCTGCCCTGTCACTTTGAAAGAAGAATCAAGCTCCTTGTTGGTTTTGAGTAGGCCTAATCTATCACTTGAGGGATTTGGAGGAATAAATAAATAAATAAATAAATAAAAATTAAAAAAAAAAAAAAGGCAAAGAGAGGTAAACCAACCTGGCAATGCTGTCTGTAATGATGGCTTGTCATTTTTCACCAGCTGGGCTCTGAGCTATGGTCTGCAGTCACTACTTGTTGGAGAAGCTGTGAGTTCTGCCTTCAGCACTGAGGGGAGCAAATTACCATTGGAATTAAAAACTCAGTATCAAACCAACCTCACAACCACAGCAGGAGTGAGGGGGGCACCTGGAAGCCTGGGCTGGTCCCACATGAGTTGTGCAGCGGTCTCTGGGCTGACTCTGCTCTGTGTGGCCACAGCCAGTGGCCCTGCACTGTGTGTGCCGGCCAGGGGCGACCATAGCAGCCTGCACCCGCTTCAAGTGCACCTCCATCCTGCTCCTGGTCTGCAAACCGTGACTCTTGGAAAATAGTCAGCAGACTACATTCCTGCCATAAAGAAACTCGGCAGCTTCACTGCACCTCTGCGGAGTTATGGCATGGATGAAGTTGGCTCTTTTGTTTAAAATGTTCACCTTAGCATCAAGATTGCTGTAAATCCTGGTATTAAATTAAATGTTGTGATACTCTTATTCCAATTCTTTCTCCCCAAATTGGCTGTTCAGTAAAAAAGAAAAAAAAGAAAAAGAAAAAAAGAGTTATCACAATTCTCTTTGGTCACCTTTCTTGCAGGGAATCAAACTGACCGCCTTCCTCTGGCTTTACTACAGAGTGCCATCAAAGAAGGTGATTAAGGTTTTTTTAATGGGTAGCTATGGAAGTATCACTTTCATTACACAAAATGTGTGATGAATATCAAGAACACTTCAATCAATTGTTTGCTGTGTTTGATTTGTGTGGCATAGCTAATGCAGTAACATCTTTGCAAATTACATTAATTATGACTTTCTGTTGTTACAAAAAAAGCTCTTATTTCTGTTTCCATAACACAACAGCAGCAATTTCTCATATCCTGTACACTGCAATGTTCAAACCAATTATCCCATCAGTAAAAACATAAAAAATAGTTTCACTCGTTACAGTCATTATTGAGAAGACATGGCCGTTGTTGTTGAAAATGCGCTGTCTACATTAACATGTAACTTAGCAAATGCCAGAAGAATTTGCTTAAAGGAATCTTGTATTTTTCAAGCAACTGCACTGTAGCTGATAACCATAATGGTGATAAGAAGTGTTCTTGTTTCTCTGGTCATGGCTTAAATTCTCCTTTCAGAATGAAAATCTGAATTCCCTCCTGTTGATTGATAGAGATTTGAAATCTCTATTGTCATAAATGTGAGTGAGATTTGGCTTATCAGCTGTGAAAACGTATTTGAAACTGGGCAGAAATTAAGATAAACAAGAGGATCAGCAAGGAGTTTTTTGATACTACCATGAGCAGAAAGATTGAGTTTCTTCGGTTAATAGCAGCGGCACATTTGCATCTCAGTCTTAAGGCAGGGACCCAGCACTCAGGGCTGCTGGATAGCACAGGAGGCTTGTTGGCGGAGGTTTGCAGACAAGTGGTGGGCACTGGTCGGGCACGAGACACGGCGCTATGCCCGCGGGAGTGCTGCGTGGTCCCAGCTTGCGCTTGTGGGGTTTGTGGCAGGCAACGCACCTTGCAGCATCTATTTGTTCTTCATGTGATTGCGGGGGCAAGCTTTATAGCCTTCTATCCTGTAACACTGCCTAGGGATGAGAAATGCAAGTTTTTGGCCCATAGGTTCACTAAGGCTTTCATCCAGCAGAGGCTGCTGCCCAAAAAGGCAGCCCCTTCGCTCTCTTGCCTGCGCACTCTTTTAGCCCGTGTTTCACAGCGGCTGCATGATGAAGTCTGTTCGAGAATTTTATTCAAAGTTATGATTTGTCTTTGGTCTGGATGAGCAGCCCCAGTCCTGCTGGGTTGCAATTAAGCTCTTCATTGCATTAAATTCTAAGAAACTTGAAAAGCTGGAGAGGCCACTAGCAAGCAGGTTCCCCTTGAGACTTCCTGTTTAGTGCACACGGTCCACTGGAGATTAGTTTTGAAGTCCTGCTTTGACACTTGATGGAGTTTTTCACGTGAGCAGTTTGAAGTTGACTTGGACAGAGGGGTTTTATGTTGACACAACTAAGAGGAAACTTTGGATCCATGGAGTCTGAAACATTATTTTAAATATGATTAAGAGTTGAGCTTTGTTTTCATTATAAAACTTAATGAAACGCTGCCACAGAGGTGTTTCAGGACTCCTGCTGGCCTCCGTTGTACTTTGTAAAGTTCTTCAGTGATTCTCTGCTGTGTTATTCTGTCTCTGATTCTCATGGGAAAAGCTTACCCACTCTGTTTCTTGTTGCTTGGCAAACGCTGACAGCCGGCATGATGGCGTTCAAGACATGAGAAAAGATGGCAGGAAAATTCAGAAGAAACATAACTAAGGATGTGTACCCCCTGGTAACCAGAGACCAAGTAAAAATGATCACAAAATCACAAATTCCTGTGACTTGCACCAGCTTGCTACTCTCCGGATATACAAAATATAGCTAATTTACACCAAGGACTAGGTTCTGTTTCACTGAGTCCAATTGCAAAGTTTCCATTTGTCCTCAGATTCAGTGTTCTGGATTCATGAATACAGTATTCACTGACGGTGGGGGAATCAGCTAACTTATATCAAAGTAAGCTTTTTAAAGCGCTCCGACATTTCATTCTTGCACTTAAAATGCTGATGATACTAGTCAGATTATGTTGAGATAGTGATGCTATGACACACTGCTATACTGGGGCTTGAAATCAGGCTTGATGCACATCAGTACTGTTGGCCTTTTGCTGTTTATTGCAATAATTGTTCTGGCCATGTTATTTAATTTCATAACCAAAGGCAGAAGTGTATGAAAGAAGCTGGGAGATAGCTTTGTGGCTGATACAAACATAGATCCTTCTAATGATCTCAGTGGAGCTAAAATACTTAAATCGGCAAAAAAAAATTCCCTTTAGACCCAGTCAGGGAAATTACACCTGCAGCCTGGCTTGCCCATACCCAGCCTCAGTGCCTCCTGAAGCCTAACTGGTTTTTACCTAAAAGTCTTGTTGCTGCTGTGATCCTTGGTGGTACCATGGTGTTTCCCTGGGCATCAGTAACAGAAAGGGGGTCACAGTATTAGTCGCTATTAGCCTCGCATCTCATCAGCTCCCTTCTTAACAGATACTTCCCTTGTTATTTACACAGTCATATATATGTACGTATATATTTTTATTTATATACCAACAGCAATAATGTAGTTTTGGGTACTTTCTAAAAATAGGAAAACTCAATTGTAAAAATGAGCAAAAGGGCAGCTCCAATAGTTGAAAACTCGGAGCTGACTTTGAACTTTTACCTCATGGAAAGAAAATCACTAGCTGTTGATGACATACAGTTAACGTCATTACCATAATTAATTTTAATTAGAGTGTATTTAAAGCTTGAAGTTTTTTTTTACTGTCATTCCATAATGCTGTTATTCATATATGATAGAACATCACTCACATGCAGTTTTTCAGTTCAGCACTGACTCATAAAATTCCTGCTAGCTTAGCTATGCAGGTTGATCACACTGAAAATTCAAAATACTCTCTTGCAGGTAGCTTGCAGCAAATGCCAATAAAATAATTACATAACTCGGTGAAATCTACTGTCATGCATAGTTCCAGTTTTGTACAATACCATTCGCAGCTTCACACCAGCCAATATGTTTTTACGGCATACTGTGGATTGATTTTCCTGCACTCTTAGCAGTTTATTCCATGAAAACTTCATCTCATTTTGGGGTGCTCATGCAGGATGGGCAGGGCTTTGAACATGCTTCCAAAATCTCTGCAACCCTGGCCATTTTTAGTAGTAAATGTATCTCCTCCTTCCCCAGACTGGAGCCATCCTTAAATAGTTGCTGGCTCCCAGCAGCTTCCAAACCTGACTGCTGCGGCGCTTGCTTTTGGGAAGCTGAGAAAAGCAATGAATATGGTTACAACTGACTTGCGAGTCAGAAACATTTGGTATGGTGATAAAAATGCTTTTGATGGGATACTTCAGTAGCAGCCAGCTTAATAGCTAATTGGTCTTATTCTCACTGAGAGATATCTACACACTTCCTTGGAAATTAACTGGGAGGTCGGAGAGAGCAGTATCATTCCCTTCCTTCCTCATGTAAAGCTGACATAGTAATCAGAGAGCAAAGTAGCATGTGAAAGTGTGATACTATTGATTACGTTATTACCTTTTACAGCAATTAAGATGAAGGGATAAATATTTAGTATGAGAAACTCCCTTTTCTTTGCAACTGTTCCCTGTATTTATTAAACTCATTTCATTTATGTAATCTCCTTTGAAGGAGAAGACATACTTCTTATTTGGCCTCATCTTGAACCCTGTTTTGAAACGAACGGCTATGCAGTTCTTTTCTAAGCAGATCAGCTTTTCTGCTTAAACTATAACAATTTCTCTTCAAAACTTGGAAAAGTCACTGAAGGAAGGGAAAAAAAAGTATTCTGACTGAGCAGAAAATTAAACAGAAAGATTTCTTTTATACATTTGAAACAGTCAAGTGTACACACCAAGTAATAATTTACTCTATGAATCTCCATCTAAGCAGGTCACCATGTCTCAGGAAGGCTGCCAATAATATTAATTGAAAAAAAGTATCGCTTCTCCTCCTGAAATTTACTCCCATCCTGAATTAGCGTGCTTCAGAGCGATGACTTATAAAGTACCCTGCAAATAAATAATGCTGATCGTGCAAAGCTGTGTGATCTGGTGGTCTAAAAAGGTTTGGCAAAGTGTTTTGGGGGTCTTTAGGCTTTCCAGACCAACAGTTTTTCCTACCCATAAAACTCTTAAGTTATCTGCATGAACTTGTGTGCAAGAGTACTGGCTTAGCAAACAATTCACCTTTATTCTGCAGATTTCAGTCACATGAATTATTTCCAGTTCTGCTTTCCTGTTGTAGGCAGTATTATTGCTGCTGATTTCCAGAAAGAAGAGGGCACGATCAAGAATATCCAGTTACAGTTTGTTATTGCAAAATTAAGCACAACTAAATGATGGCCCCCACCAGGACCTGCTTGCTGGTTTGGGTGCCATGGGATGGTGCCTGGGCATCAGGCAGTGCCTGGCTGCACTGGGCTTCTTTTGCCCCTCCTTGTGCCGCCCAGCCTTGCTGCTTCCTGACATGGTCACCAGTTTCTTCTTTTGGAAAATTCACCCCAACTCACTGGCTTTCTTCTGCTGCTGCGTCCTTTGTTTAGAAACAAAAATGTGGGTGAGATCCTTTGAAGTACTTTTATTTTCAGTATAACTTGGGAGCTGGCTAGTATTTATCACGCAAAAATAGCCTTTACAAAGGAGAGAGATGTTAGAAGTTTGTACCATGAACTGCATGGCCCTCATTCAAATGCTACTAAATTATGAATAAGTAAATAAATAAAACAAAAAGGGATGGTGCTTCATGGAAGAAGCAATAGACCTCCAGTAGCCTTGCCAAAGGACGGTGCGTGGATGCAAGAAGTTATGACAAACGAAAAATGGATGAGTGCTTGGAGGAGAGACCATTTGGTTACCAAATAGACGAACTGCACCAGGTTGAGGAAGCCCCCTGAGCTGGAAATACGTGGAAGCTAGAAGAATATTAGGAGGCAGAAGGATCCTACAAGCTTGCACTGCTCTGACTCTTCCCTTGGTGTTCACCAATGGTCACTGCTGGCTACACAGGAAAGGGCCAGATGGGTCCTGGGTCAGCAGCAGCCACCTCATCATCTCATCAGTGGGGATGAGGGGATTAGGGGGAGCAGGGACATAGCCTCACACACACCTCTCCTAAGTCCTGTTTCCCAGAGAAGAAGTTATTTCATTTCCTTGGTTAATGATTTAGTCTTCAAAGTAGTAGGGCTTGGGTACCACTGTTTCCTTCTCATATGGATGCTGGGAGAATTTGCTCCAAGGTGAGGTGGTTTATTGATTGGCATTTGATCTGGATGAGTTTCCTTCTCAGCAACTCAAACACCTGGGTATAGGAACAAAGAATATTAACAAAACTAAATTTTAACTTTATTTACCTGACTTTTTTTGTTTAAAGGATAAGTAAAGCCATTATCTTATTTAATTAGAAGAGATTTTTCCAAGTTAACTAACAAAGCAGAATTACCTATTGCTAGTAGGTATATTCATGGATCTGTGAATAAAGGTCCATACAAAACCATAATCCACAAAAGCTTTCATCATAATTTTACTAGTGTGCAATATGTCTTCAGATTAGTAGTTATACAAAATAAACTTTGTTTACTTAGCTTATCTTTTATGGGTTCCTAGAACAAGAAAATGAACCTCTAGGTAAGGACCTGAATTTTCTATGCTTTATCATAATTCATGGGAACTCCAAAATCCAAATTTCACTTGTGGGAGGAGAAACAGCAGTTTGGTTTCACATATCCTCACAGATGCCAGCGGAAAAACTTTAATTTGCACCACTTGATAATATAGTTCTAAGTTTCTAGATCAAATCTAATTTGAGCAAGAAGCCAGTTCAGAGGGAATTAAATGCAGTTTTTGTTCACCATGATAACTAATTCATTAAAAATCTCATTTCTCTGTCATCTGAGTTTGTCCAGGATTTTTCACTCTGGTGCACTGAGGGCTTTGAAGGTGGAATTGATGTCAAGCATACCAAGGTAACATGAAACATATCAGTGATTTGCATTTGATTTCATCTCTCTTGTCACTTCATTTTGCTGAAGAAAATTGACCTACAGCCTAATGTTCCTTTTTACAAGAGCAAGGAGAACCAGTGCTGGCAGTGAAGTGATGGGAAGCACAGGACCAGGGCAGCCAGGCTCAGCAGCTTCCTCCCTCTGTGCCCTGCTGCACCTACACAACCCTCTGCTCCTGCATGCCCTTGGTTTTGGCCTGGGGAAAGGCTGAGCTCAGGGAGGTCTCCAGGACCATTTTGGCAGAAGGTTGATTTCCGCGTGCGGCAGAGACACTAGTGTGGCTCTCCTGAGAGCACCCAATGCGGGCCAGCGAGACCACCAGGCCGGTTACGCTCCTCATTCCCTTCTCCCCGTTTTTCAGTGAGCATCTTCTCATCACGCAGATTTGAGGCTTTCTGTCCTCCCCTGCAGATGTGGCCCCAGGGTTGCCCTAGGCAGCTGCAACAGCTGGAGTCTTCAGGGTCTCCAAGGTACACCAGCAACATGCTTCTGCCAACTCTACATATTTTGTATGTATGTGAAATAAAAATAAATGGATTCTCAGTTATGGAACAAGTTTTCCACATACAGATGCCCAAATGTATGCATTCCTCAGATAGTCGGAATTTCTTCCAGATAGCTTGTCCCATCAGCTGTTGCACAGATGTTGCTGTCGGAAGCACTGACAGATAGGCAGACTCAACAAGCACCATGTAAGACGTTGTCTGTTTGCCTAGTATACAGCCCTTCTAGCAGACTTCAAACTAAACTCTGCAAAGTCACTGTTAGCACATTTACCTTTGTTTTCAGAGCTTTTATGGCACTTGAAATAATTGTGGTGGGTTTTTTTTCTTCCTAAAGTGTAGAAAAGCCTTGTGAAAACAAAAGACCCATGTCAATCTCTGGGAAGAAAAGCCATTTCGTTCATCTACTGGCAGGTGAAAGGTATACCACCGTCAGCACTCTTCCTTATTCTCTTCTTCCTGACACAACGCACTTAAATGACTCTGATCTCTCCTGGAGGGCCACTAAATTAGACAAATGTACGATAATAAAAAAGTACATTGCCTTTAAACCAGAATGATCACACCTGACACTGGAGGCAGCATCTTTTATCAGAAGCTGTCGATTTCTAACTCGCTTTCCAAATAGTATAAATGTAGAATATTTCTGATGATAAAGTGTAATGATGTGTGGAGCAGAATAGCTGGTTCATACCTCAGAGTCTGATCTAAGCTATGCTGCTGTAAATCTGGAGTAACTCTGAAAGAATAGGGCAGAAATGACAGCAGAAAGATGTGGGAAGTAATACATTGAACAGGCAAAGCACTCAATTTTGCGATGAGGTTTGCTAGTAAGGCACGCTAGTGCTCTACCAAGGTGCAGGAAGTCAAAGGGATCTCCGGATGATCACTTCTTTGCAGGTGAGTTCTGGCAGGTTTTACAGCAACTGCTCCTGTGCCAGGAGATAGAGACCTTTAAAAGGATTTCCCATAGTCATCCTGGGTGTCCAGGCTCAAATGGACCAGGAGAAAAGGTGCTGGAGCCTCAAGTCCCTTCTGTTACCTCCTGCATTCTTGGAAGGGGCAGAGAAAGTGCCCCAGCTTCAGCTCTGGCAGAGGCAATCCCTGCCACATGCGGTAAATAATGGTGCAGAAGGTACTTTTGATTTTGTGCACCCAACCAGAGACATTATCACAAATGACAGAAAGGGAGAAATTACTCTGGGGCAAATTCTGTCATCCTGAACCAACCAAGGTGCCCACAAAATCCTAGAAAGTTTATTCAAATAAGGATTACTGTAATTGAGCCCAGTCATTTCTCACTCTTCACCTTGCTGTAACTCAGATACTCTAACCTGAATGTAATGTCCTTCTACTCTAACCCAAATGTAACGCCCCTTTTTGCTGGGTTCTGTGCACACCTATAATAAAATGGATTTATATGCAGTATTTACATAATTTTACATTTACATTCTATGTATATATAACACTTTTCATATATATATATACACAAAAATATTCATATGTGTGTGTATACACACACACACACATATACAATGATCTAAACCTTCAAAAGAAGAAAATATATTTGGAGGTGGAATAAAATCAGTAATTTATAGCATTTCTGAAAACCTTATCTGAGGATGTCCCTGAAAATGTAGGACAGTCCAGGTCTGTGACATGAAGTTTGATATTTTGAGTGGCATGTAGAAAAAGTCTTGCAATGATGAAAGAGTTATAAACTGCTACTGAGCAATAATCAATGCTACACGCAAATGCAGAAATGACTTGCTGAGTATAATATCCTGTGATAGATGTTTTGATTACATTCATTCTAGGGAATTCTGCTATACGGCAGGAGTAAGAAGATCGAAAGAACTTATATTAATTCCATCTTACATCCTTCCAACCTTTGACTCTAGTGGGAGATAAGAGATAGAGAAGACATCTCTCCTGAATACCTTTAAGTTTTAGATAATGCTGAAATAATTATTTTTTTACAGGTGAAAGATCAGGAAATCTTATTGTTTGTGAGGCATTAATTTGTCACACTTTTTTTCGGTGTTCCCATGCAAATTCACGATGAAAAGAACCACTCACTGCCCTATGTAGTTTATTAATTTAAAAAGACGTGTTGGTTCAGTTACATTTCAGCTACTTACCCCACATAAGAGGAAGAGGTTTTCAAAAGCCACTTCTACTGATAAAATGCTGAGAAGGAGACTGGTATATCTTAGAATGGAAATGGGGCCAAAATGTTTCTAGTGTTGAAAGAAAGGTTTGCACCATTCACACTGTCTACTTCATGTTGAGAGCAGCGGGATGCTATGGGTAGCTTGTAGTCATATAAATACGAAGAGCTTTAGCAAGAGTGGACTTATCATGGAGGATCTGCCAGCAGGGGAACAAGGGGTTTCTTGTGAACAGTCCATGAAATCACACAGATAAAACATTGCCTATGCTGTTGAAGTCTAAAAAGCAGAGCACAGATCCTACCTGGTAGGAACAGGTATTGAGGACCTACCTTTAGTTTTTCAAACTCTGAGAGGAGCTTTATTGCCTGAACTCTAGTCTGATACTCAAAAAAGGCTCATAAAATTCTGGCTGTGAAAACTAGCTTCTCCCAGAGGACATGGATACAACATTTATTTTCAAGCTATTTTTTCTGAAGATATTAGAGATAGGACAAAAAAAAATCCTCTTTATGAGAAATAAGTCTTACTCTTAATCAAAATCAAGCTCTTGAAAGACTTATAAATTCACAGACTCCTGATAATGCTCTAGGAGTTTCTGGAGGTGCAGCATGACATGACTTCCTGCTGCACTGTGGCTGTGAACCCTGCTGGTCTTGAACCAGGATTAGAGATGCACACAATCCCACCACCACTTTCCATTGCTAAGTGAGCCAGCTTGCAGTGGCTCTGTGTTCACGCTCCCTCCTCTGCACCAGCTGGATGCAAATGTGCTTTTAAAGTGGGGCCTCACCTACAGGTTATGCTCTGTAAGAGAGTCAATGTCTCCTGCCATCCTGTCCCTTCTCCCACACAGGAATTTGGGCACAGCTCTTTTATCTTGTTTCCTCACCAGCCACACTTGCATTCACAGAATCACAGACAAGTTGAGGTTGGAAGGGAGCTCTGGAGAGCATCTAGTCCAACCCTCCTGCTCAAGCAGGGTCACCAGGAGCACGTTGCACAGGATCACATCCAGGCAGGTTTTGAATAACTCCAGGGCAGGAGACTCCACCAGCTCTTTGGGCAACCTGTTCCAGTGCTCTGTCCTTCTCACAGTGAAGAAGCTCCTCCTCGTAGTCAGGCAGGCAGTTCTGTTTGTGCCTGTTGCCTCTTGCCCTGTCGCATAGCACAACTAAAAAGAGTCCAGCCCCATCTCCTTGACACCCCCTCACCCTTAAGGCATTTATAGGCATTGGGAAGATCCCCTCTCACTCTTCTCTTCCCCAGGCTCAATAGGCCCAGCTCTCGCAGCCTTTCCTCATAGGGGAGATACTTCGGTCCACCGATCATCTTCATAGCCCTGCGCTGGGCTCTCTCCAGTCCACTGGGGAGCCCAGAGCTGGACGCAGTACTCCAGATGAGGCCTCCGCAGGGCTGAGCACAGCAGCAGGATCACCTTTCTTGACCTGCTGGCAACACTCTTATTGCACCCCAGGATACCTGCCCTTCTCGACAAGGGGAAAATCTTCCTTTCTCCAGATTCTCTCTTGTCTCCAGGGTCTGGGATTCCAGAGGGCTGCTGCCCTTAGCAGTAAAGGCTGAAGCAAAGAAAGCATTCAGTATCTCTGGCTTCTCTATATCCTTCATAACGAGGGCCTCCATCCCATTCAGCAGTGGGCCTGCATTTTCCCTAGTCTTCCTTTTGCTACTGATGTATTTGAAGAATACATCAGTATTCTTGTAGTCCTTTGCATCTCTTCCTAGATTTAATTCCAAACAGGCCTTAGCCTTCCTTGTCACATCCCTGCATACTCTGACCACATTCCTATATTCCTCCCAAGTGGCCTGCCCCCTCTTCCACATTCTCTGTACTTGCTTCTTCTGTTGCAGTTTTGCCAGAAGCACCTTGCTCATCTGTGCAGGTCTCCTGCCCCCTTTGATGGACTTCTTACTCCTAGGGATGTACCAATCTTGAGCTTAGCAGAAGGGATGCTTGAATATTAACCAGATCTCTTGGATCTCCCTTCCTTCTAGTGTTCTAACCCATGGGATTTCTCCAAATCGGCCCCTGAAGAAGCCAAAGTTTGCTTTCCTGAAGTCCTCAAGGGTTGCAGTCCTACTTAGCACCCTGCTTCCTCCTCACAGGATCCTGAACTCCACCACCTCATGGTGACTGCAGCCAAGGCTACCCGCCACTTTCACATCACTAACCAGTCCTTCTTTGTGTGAGTACAAGGTCTGGCAGCACACCTCCCCTCGTTGACTCCACCACCTGTGTCAAAAAGTCATCATCAGTGCTCTGCAGGAGCCTCCTAGGCTATTTGTGCCTAGCTGTGCTGTCCTTCCAGCAGATACCAGTGTGGCTGAAGTCCCACATGAGAACTGGGCCTGTGATCATGAGGCTGACTCCAGCTGTGTATAGAAGGCCTCATCAACTTCCTCTTCCTGGTCAGGTGGCCTGTAGTAAACATCTACAACAGTGTCACCTAATTGCATTATCAAATGTGTCTGCAGTAATGATATGTAATTCAGTTCTCTCTTCTTCTTTTTTCCCCAATGCTTCCTACAAGGACAAAACACTTCACATTTAAAAAGTAAAAGCAAAAAGTAAATAGCAGAATATAGGGAACATAGATCACTGATTTCTGATTTTTTAATGAACTCTATGGCCTTATCTCTGCACTGAGCAGTTCCAGTTAATGGATCCAGCTCTGGACAATTCCAGACTCATATCAGAAGCTCATATAATTTTTATGCTGATTTTCTCCAATGCACATTTGATATATATTCAATATAGACTGTGCTTGGTGAACAAAACACGGCGTTAAAGGACTAACTTTGTTCTCTCACTAACAGTTCATGTGGCCAAAAAGAGAGCCAACAGCCCTTTAATATTAACCTAAGGAAGGAGAGGGAGGAATATGATGTGAAAGCCTGAAATTGCCCCCTATGTTGCTGGATGGGGAAGGGATGTGAGGCTGAAGAAATGGCTGCAGAGGGAAGGCTAATGGAGGGCAAGAGGCTGCAGCTGCAGAAGCAGCAGGGGCAGCTGGAGAAGGACAGACCACAGGAGGGAGTGAAGGGTGCAATTCAGAACAGCAGTGTACATGTCAGCGCTGGAGTCAAAGCTGGGCCTGCTTTGGATTCACTGGGCCCAAAGGATCTGTGTCACTTACAAAGTGTCACTTCACCGTGGTTCAAATCTTTACGCATCTCTTTTGTTGCCAGAGTTTCGAATTAGAATGAATATGCAGAGTGAAATTCAGTAATATTACCTGGTTCCTATTATTTAATTCTTCACTAAAACCAGCCTCGAATGGGGATCAAGGCCCTTTCTATATGTATGGACACAGACACACGCTATCCCCTCTCCCAGAATATCTTTGTGTCCTTCACACACACAACCTATCCACCATCTTAGCTGACTTTTAACATCTTGTAAATTCTCCCTCACATCTAGAAATACCCTGAGGGAGCTTCCGTCCACCACTCACACATGGCTACCATGGTGATAAGTGTCTAAGAGATGTTCATGCTGCCTTCATCGGTGCTGTATAAGGACCTTGAAGCTAGCCCTGCATCAGCTGGTTCACATGCCAAAACTACCCATCTGAAGAAGCTGGATAAGCTACTCAAGCATTGCAAGGCTGTTCCCCAGCAGAATATATTAGCCTGTAGAGGTCCGTACTACCAGCCCAAAAGGATATCATTATTACCATGGCTACCTCTGATACCAGCAGATATATGATCAATATGTTTAATGTTGACAAGCCAGCTGTTGGTGCTTTGATAGTGAAGTGGATTAGAGCCTTGATAATCCGTCGTGGATATTGTGGATGTACCTAAAAGGAATGGCTTTGAGAGAAAAGGCTTTCTATATTCAACCAGGGCCATTAATGGCATGAGGTTTGCTGGCCACAATGAGTACATGAATATATCAACCAAATAAAATCCTACATGATTGTGCTGGGCCTTAATCAATTGGAAGACACCTTCATGAATGCCACAGAGAAATGCACCAGCTGGAGTTGAATAGTCTTTCTTTTCTACAAATAGCACAGTAATCAATGGGGCATCAGAGTCCACAGATATTTTCCAGGTCCTCATCCATCTTCGCTCACTGTTAACCATGAGGTTATACCCAATGGCAGTGCACAGAGGAGAACAGGTTTTATTCTACAGCTGGGAGTTTCAACACAGATGCTCCTTCAGCCCAGCACATCCTGCTCAGGCAATGAAAAAGTGAATTAGTTTTTGTCCACATACTAAAGAAGACATCTTCAATTACCCTTTTCTCCCATGCCTTTTATACTCTGAATGATGGAAAGGTCACAGGTTGATACTTTTATCCACTTGATATGCCTCTATTTCATTTCTACACATCAGCCACTCAGAAGCAGTTAACAGGAGACATGCCAGCCCTCAGATACCTGGTGATACGGATTTCAGAGTTCATTACCTAAAAGAAAAAAATTTAGAAAAAAATGTGGCTTTGGCTGTCAGAGGCAGTACAGCAGCAGACACACAGTGTTTTAGCAATACTTTTCTAATATTAGCCTGTTCAAAATCTTTGGCTGTAAAAGAACATGGGTTTTCCGGCTTAGTAACAAAATATCATCTATGTGAGAGCGATTTTTCTTAGCTTTCTTGAAAAGTTCATCAAGACTTGGTTTGCAAGTACCAAATCAGCTGTTACTGTTTGCCTCATATAAGAACTTCACAGACCATCTTGAGTTCCTCTTGTGTGAAGAGATTATCAGGCAACTTCATCCAGGAATGGAGGGAAATTCAGACAAACATTGATTTGCTTGCAGAACCAGGCTGCAAAACCATGACTAGCAATACACCTGGAGGCACCTTATGTATGCCCTAAAGAAAGAGGATCAGGAGCCCAACACTGCCCTTCTTATGGGGCTTTATGATATCATGAACTTGCTGGAACTGACAACATGGATAGTTGGGGGTCAACATTTTGACGTCAGTGAGAGCATAACTTGATAGAAGTCTCCAAATGTGACAGTTACACAAAGAGTTGCATGTACTGAAATGTGCACTCCTGTTTGCCCCATCCATTATCCCACTACTTTTTCTGTTTCTTTTCTTTTCCTCTTTATATACTTCCGCCAACACTTCAAACCCAGTACAAATAAAGGGCCAGTTTCACATACAATCTTGTTGTCCTATTTGGACCACCCTGAATTATATCATGAAGGGCGACGAGGAAGGACAGCCAGGAGAGCCAGGGAGCTAGCTCTCAGCTGGAGACACCTCCCAGCGCTATCTGTCCCTCCATGGCATCAGTTTTATCCATTGCAACCTACAAATGGCTCGTGAATATGCTGCAGTTTTCCCCATGGTAGTCACAAAGACAGCGGTCACATCTCTGGCTCCAGACACCATTCATTACCAGAGCACATCTCCAAAACAAATTCCCACTATAATCTTCTGACATTTGATAGACTATCCAACTTCAAGGACTGCTAAGATGCATTTTAATTCTATGCTCTCATGTCTGTTACTGCCCTTTCTGCTATCAGAGCCCCCGTAGGTGCCATTCCTACTTTGTTTTCTGTCTGAAAATCAACATATCCACTGCCAAAAGCTGAATATGGAGGCTTGTGGTTCTTTTTCCTCATGGATCTAGGCAGCATCTGTTCAATACACTTTGTAGTACACAGGTACACAGACAAAAAAGCTAGTAGGCTAATCATTGCCATCCCTTGTCATGTGCTAGGCACTCTTCAGTTTGAAAATACCTGGGCAAAAGGAGATGTTTCCAGTGCAGATCCCAGTTCATGGAGCATCTCTTCAAGCAACAGCTGTGTAAAGGCTGACAGATTCGTCTTGCTCTAGGCCTGAGCATCAGGATGGAATCACCTCAGGTTCATAGGCCTCTGTAAGATAAGTCCAGAAATGTCCAAAAGCAGAGCCAAAGCTCTTCTGCTCTGTTCCCAGTTCAGCTAAAACCATGATGACAGATTGAAAGTAAATCCCTTCTGGAATTATTTCGGAGATGCTGAACCCCAGCCCACCACTGTGCAATGATCAGATGCTGTTCACCTCTCAGTCCCTCCATTAGTCAACCTACATATCTATAAAAGGAGATTATAATGACCAGCTGCCTTCAGACAGTGTTTTGAAGTTAAGCACTTGCAAACACTTGAAGATGATTGGACTAAAGATAGGCTAAATACAGGCTGATGTGAGGAGTAAGGCTTTTTACATGCAGGAAAGCTAGGGGGCAGCTTTCTGTTTTCATTGGGCTTTAAATCATACATTTTATTTTTAATACTGAAGGAACCATAAAATCATTATTACTGAGAGGCATCATAATAAGCATTTTGCATTGAAATTAAAAAATCTTAAAGATCCTTTAAAAATACTCAAGCTGTCTTGAGTAAACTATAGAATCCCTTATAGGATATTTAATCCTAGATCAGAACTTGAACTGTTGCCATCCACCTTAAAATTTTAAACATCACTATAAAATTGAACCACAAATAAATTCAAGTACTGTAGAATACATGGACACAACAAGTTGAAAGACGATAGTTAAACGAGCAAGTACTCTCCTAATCATAACAGAAAGATACCACCGTAATACGAGGTGAAAATAACCAGAAAGCAAATAGAACACACCATTGATTGAGTCCTTCATTACCTAGTTTACCTTTTAATGGAGGAACCTGCATGTGTGTCATTGCTCTTATCTCACTAAAGGCAGTACATACACACTGTAAAAACCAGTCTCTTCATTTTCTGCTTGAAAAGATCATTGTAAAAAAAAAAAAAAAAAGTGTCAGGGAGTGGAGGTCATGCTGATTTATTGGCAATTAAATCCGCAGGATTTCTGCACTCCTTTCAAAACAAAGTATCTCTGGGTAATTCAGCCTGGCAGATTACATGGTGGGCTATCTACTAAAATGCACGAATCTTTCTGTTTGTGCATAACAGAAACAATTGACTTGGTCTTATTTAGAAAATTGCTACTATTTTCTGCAAAATGCTTTTATTTCTCATAAGGAGAGGGAGGAAAGCTACCTCTTAAAAATGCAAAATTCTCTCCAATAGTAAAAATGC
The DNA here is from genome assembly GCF_028389875.1 of Rhea pennata. Lineage (NCBI taxonomy): Eukaryota > Metazoa > Chordata > Aves > Rheiformes > Rheidae > Rhea > Rhea pennata. The sequence continues at coordinate 17,825,827 of NC_084665.1, read as the reverse complement.
CATTTTTACTCATCCATTGTTGAGTATACAAAGTCTACAGATAAACTTACCCCTGGTGCAGTGTAAATAGATGACTGTGTTAAATATATAATCCAAGCACATTTCTAAAGGAAATCACATTTGCTTTACTCTGCGACTCTATGTTTGAGTTAGCCATTCTTCAGCAGGTATGGCCACACAAGCTTTCATACAAGGCTACTTCAGCCTGATTTATTTGAAATGCTATATGATCTAGCTATATCAGTTAGAAATTTGGAAAAAGTCATACCCTTAAGTGCCATAGCTAAGTTTGCAAAATCTTTATTATTCTGTTTCAGCAGAACCATCCTCAAAATGGTATGGGCTTGCATCATTTGTTGAACTAGTATAAGCTATATCAAAGAACCAGATGCAAGTATAATCTCTGTTCCTACCCATAAGTGTAGCAATAATGGCAAACTCTTTCTAATGTAGCTAAGAAATTATCTGTAACCAGTTTTAGGTATCCAGTAATGTAGAGTCTTAATGGTTTTTTGTGCTTCAACATGTGTTTTTCAGTTCTTGGACATGCAACATGCAGTGCAGGAGGAACAAGCACTGCAAGCATCACATCAGCACTGAATGTCTTTCCAGCTGCTGTGATGCCTCTGGCTGTATAGTTGGTAAAGCACCTACTTATTCATTTTAGCAGAGAATATTGCCTCTAAAACTTCTCTTACAATCACTTGATTGGCTGAGCTCTGGATCTACACTTCAGTGATACTCAGGAGTGAAAAGTGGATCTCAAGAGATGTTAACAGATCTTCAATCTTAAGAAATACTTGTACTAAGCTACACAGCTAAATTGAGGGCCTTCCAATTTGTCTATACACAACTACAACAAGATTTGGATGACTCAGATAGTGAGTCCATGTAGGACATAGCTAGAGATAAGTGAAAGAGTACATGTGGCAGGCAGCATGACTGTGGAAGAAGGGTATTAGTGCTAGGAAGCATGCATTGCACACTATTCCTTGTGGCTTTGCTTTGGCCAACAAAAGAGATGAGAGAGATGCTGGACCAGTAGTAGGAAAGAGCAAACCAGGAAACATTCACAGACATAAAATTGCAAGCAGAAAGTCACCATGTGGGAGCTAAGTAGGCTGAGACATCAGCCTGGAGAAGTAGGAAGTCACTTTGAAGTTACTACTTCAAACAAGTCACCAGTGCAAATCTAGGATGCTGCTTGCATCAAGAAGCCCTAGAAGAAGCAGATGTCCAAATGCTACTGGACCAGCATTTCTCTCACAACAAGAAGAGATGTAAATTCCTGCACAAGAACAAAGGCTAGCCAGATCCTGAGAATATCATTTTGCTTTGCTGCTTTGAGGAGGCAACACAGTTTAGGAACTGCATTGGTTTAGCCAACTGCGTTGGCTGAACAGGTGGTTTAGCCTGACACACTCTTATTTTGCTAGCTTTCCACAGAATGGTATACTGGTTGTAGGTCATTGGGATCAAAGGGCCTGTGGTTCCATGATGCAAAGTGCTAAAGCAGTATAAACCCAGGCTAACAGTTTATATCTGTTCCAGAAATATTGACACAGTAACTTGGGCTCACTGGCTCTGTGCCTGTTCTAGTACTGCATGGTCATGTCACTGGGCCTATATTAGCCCCTGTGCTTTTTAGCAGCTCCCTTCTTGCCTTTTCCAGTTCTCTGTACTCATAGGTCACAGATATTCCTTTATGCTGCTGCCTTCCCTTATGTGCAGGTCTCCCTGGCAAGTGCAGTGTCTCCTTCATTGGATGTGGATCATAGAATAATAGAATCATAGAATCAGTGAGGTTGGAAGGGACCTCTGGAGATCATCTAGTCCAACCTCCACACTCAGCAGAGTCACCTAGAGCATGTGAGACAAAGTTGCATCCAGGCGGGCCTTGAAGATCTCCAGAGAAGGAGACTCCACAACGTCTCTGGGCAACCTGTGCCAGTGCCCCATCACTCTCACAGGGAAGAATTTCCCCTCACGGTCAGGCGGAACTTCCTGTGCTTCAATTTCCGCCCATTGCCTCTTGTCCTGTCACATGGGACAACTGAAAAGAGTTTGTCTCTGTCCCCCTGACACTCTCCCTTCAGGTACTTGTGCACATTGATAAGATCCCCCCTCAGGCTTCTCTTCCCCGGGCTAAACAGGCCCAGCTCTCGCAGCCGTTCCTCATAGGGCAGGTGCTCCAGCCCTCTGATCATCTTCGTAGCCCTACGCTGGACTCCCTCCAGTAGCTCCATGTCTCTCTTGTACTGGGGAGCCCAGAACTGGACACATTACTCAAGATGAGGCCTCAGCAGGGCTGAGGAGAGCGGCAGGATCACCTCCCTTGACCTGCTGGCAACACTCTTCCTAATGCACCCCAGGAGACTGTTGGCTTTCTTGGCCACAAGGATACATTGCTGGCTCATGGTCAACTTGTCCTCCACCAGCACTCCCAGGTCCTTCTCTGCAGAGCTGCTCTCCAGAAGGTCCGCCCCTAGCTTGGACTGCTGCCTAGGGTTGTTTTTCCCTAGGTGCAGGACCCTGCACTTGCCCTTGTTGAACCTCATGAGGTTCCTCTCCACCCAACTCTCCAGCCTGTCCAGGTCTCTCTGAACGGCAGCACAGCCCTCAGCTCTATCAGCCACTCCACCCAGCTTGAGATCATCAGCAAACTTGCTGAGGAGGCACTCTGTCCTCTCACCCAGGTCATTGATGAAAAAGTTGAACAGGATGTGACCCAGTAGTGAGCCCTGGGGGATGCCACTAGCCACAGGCTTCCAACTAGATTCCACGCCACTGAAGACAACTCTCTGAGCTCAGCCATTCAGCCAGTTCTCAATCCACCTCACTGTCCACTCGTCTAACCCCCGCTTCCTGAGTTTCTCTAGGAGGATGTTATGGGAGACAGTGTCAAAAGCCTTGCTGAAGTCAAGGTACACAACGTCCACTGCTCTCCCCTCATGTACCCAGCCAGTCATTCCGTCATAGAAGGCGATCAGATTGGTTAAGCATGATTTCCCCCTGATGAATCCATGCTGACTACTCCTGATCACCTTCTTTTCCTCCATATGCCTGGAGATGACATCCAGAATGAGCTGTTCCATCACCTTTCCAGGGATAGAGGTGAGGCTGACTGGCCTGTAATTTCCTGGGTCTGTCTTCTTGCCCTTTTTGAAGACTAGAGTGACACTGGCTTTCTTCCAGTCCTCAGGCACCTCTCCTATTCTCCATGACCTTTGAAAGATGATGGAGAGCGGCCTGGCAACAACATCCATCAGCTCCCTCAGTACCTGTGAGTGCATCCCATCCGGGCCCATAGATCTGTGGATGTCTAGCCTGCCCAGAAGGTCTCTAATCCTATCCTCCTCAACCAAAGGAAAGTCTTCCCTTCTCCAGACCTTCTCCCTCACATCCGGGCTGTAGGACTCATGGGGGCTGCCCTTAGCAGTGAAGACTGAAGCAGAGAAGGCATTCAGTAATTCTGCCTTCTCTGTATCTCTTGTCACCACGGCCCCCGCCCCATTCAGTAGTGGGCCCACATTTTCCCTAGTCCTCCTCTTGCTGCTGATATATTTGAAGAAGCCCTTCCTGTTGTCCTTAATATCCCTTGCCAGACTCAATTCCAGCTGGGCCTTAGCCTTCCTTGCCACATCTCTACATACTCTGACTGCATCCTATAATTCTCCCAAGTAGCCTGCTCCCTCTTCCACATTCTGTGTACTTTCTTCTTCTGTCTGAATTTGGCCAAGAGCTCCTTTCTCATCCATGCAGGTCTCCTGCCCCTTTTGCTGCACTTCTTACTCACAGGGATGCACCACTCTTGAGCTTGGAGGAAGTGATGTTTGAATACTAGCCAGCTCTCCTGGACCCTCCTTCCTTCTAGAGCCTTAACCCATGGGATTCCTCCAATTAGGTCTCTGAAGAGCCCAAAGTCCGCTCTCCTGAAGTCCAGGGTTGCAATCCTGCTTGTTGCCTTACTTCTTTCCTGCAGGATCCTGAACTCCACCATCTCATGGTCACTGCAGCCAAGGCTGCCCCCAACCTTCACATCTCTAACCAGTCCCTCTCTGTTGGTAAGGACAAGATCCAGGAGGACACCCTTCCTTGTAGGCTCCTCCACCATTTGTGACAAGAAATTATCATCAATGCATTGCAGGAGCCTCCTGGACTGTTTGTGCCTTGCTGTGTAGTCCCTCCAGCAGATGTCAGGGTGGTTGAAGTCCCCCATAAGAACCAGGGCCTGTGATCGTGAGGCTACCTCCAGCTGTCTGTAGAAGGCCTCATTGACTTCCTCTTCCTGGTCAGGCGGCCTGTAGTAGACACCCACAGCTGTATCCCCTGTGTTAGCCTGCCCTTTGATCTTCACCCATAAGCTCTCACTGCCTCCTTCTCCTCCCCGCCTAGGCAGAACTCAATGCATTCCAGTTGCTCTCTCAGATAAAGAGCAATTCCACCACCTCGCCTCCCTGGCCTGTCTCTCCTAAAAAGCACATAGCCATCCATGACAGCATTCCAGTCATGTGAGCTATTCCACCATGCCTCTGTGACTGCAATGAGATCATGTCCCTGCAATCACACACAGATCTCCAGCTCATCCTGTTTGTTCTCCATGCTGCGTGCATTGGTGTACAGGCATTTCAAAGAGGTGGTCATGCCTGCAGGTTTCCCAGGAAGGGCGTAGGGGGGTCCCCCATAGCCATGTCCCACATGCACATCCCCAGCTGCATGCACCCGTTGGAGGCCCCCCAACCCAACTTGTGTTTTGCTGTCTACCCTGTCTGTATGACACCCTCCTTCCCCCCTCCTACCTAGTTTAAAGCCCTCTTTACTAGGCTGGCTAACCTGTTTGCAAAGGCAAATGTGCCCCGCTTGGTGAGGTGAATCCCATCTCTCCCCACCAGCTGTTGGTCTTCAAACCATGTTCCATGGTCATAGAATCCAAAACCCTGTTTGCCAACACCAGCGGCGTAGCCAGTTGTTGATTTGGAAAATCTTCCTCCTCCTCCTCCGATGCCTACCCCTAATCGGCAGCACCGATGAGAAGACCACCTGGGCTCCCAGACCCTTGACCACCGTGCCCAAGGCCTTAAAGTCTTCCTTGATTGTTTCTATTTTGTTCTCTGTATCATCAGCACCCACGTGAAAGAGCAGTAGAGGGTAGTACTCTGATGAGCGGACAAGCCTTGGTAGCCTTTCGGACACATCTCGTATCCTTGCCTCCGGCAGGCAGCAAACCTCTCTAGAGAAGGGATCAGATCGGCAGATAGGCACCTCTGTCCCCCTCAGCATGGAATCACCCACTGCAACCAGTCGTCACCTCTTCTGAGTGGTCGTGCAAGGCACAGGGTCGGACAGCCCAGTTGCTTCCCTTGAGGCCGGGTCCAGGTTCTCCTCATTCTGGAGTGCACTAAACCTGTTCTTCAACTGTAACTCCAGGTCTACATGAGGATTAGGGGCCTTTCTTCTTTTTGTTCGAGAAGCAGCTAGCTTCCTGCCTTCTTCGACAGTGCTGTGCTGTACTATTTCACTCTTCACAGAGTCCTCCAGCAGCTGTTGTCAAATCTCAGGATTAGCCCTGTCCCTCAGAGAGTGGCTTGCCTCAATATTTGGTATCTTGACTGACAGCCCAATAGCCTCACAGACCTGGCTCCAGAGCCAAGCCAGGCGGAAATGAGAGCTAGCTTTGCCATGTGCAGTGATCAGCTGCTCCTGCTCCTCCATACCCTCATCCAGATTGAGAGGATTTGCTGGGCCTAATGAGAAGCTTCTGCCCAGCAGGTCCTTGCTGGCAATATGCAGGACTGTGAAATCAACAGTATCATTTTTGTGCCAAAAGTCCCAGGGTCCCTACAACGAGCAGGTTGCCACAGTCCCAGGTAAGAAAGCCATCTTTGCGGCCCATTACTGCTTTTGCTATTTTGTCACTTTTCCAGGCTGTCTGCCAGGCTCCTGTACTTTGCTAGCAGATCAGCTTTGTGCTAGCTGTACTATGACCTGCCCTGCCTTGGTCCGCACCTTTCTGTCCTACCCTGCTGGCTCTGGCATGAGTCAAGATGTGCGCCATACCCTGGCACACAGACCTGGGGACCTTCTCCCCCTTTCAGTCCTTCACGCTCCTGGCTTATCCCATCCAAACTCCTGTTCCCATGTAACAAGTCTGGATGATAGCCTGCTCTGCCCAGAGAAAGCCTTATCCCAAGATACACATACATATACCATCTACCATCAACACCTCAGATCAAATTAAGAGAAGAGGTCTGAGGATGGTGACCCTGACATGGGAGAGGTAGAAAGGCCCGTTTTCTGTCTGGAGCAAAAATCCCAACAAGCACATCCATTTTTTTGTTTGTTTTTTTTTCCTTAAGTTTCACCACCTGTGGATGGACCAAGATAACAAGAGCCACGACTGTGCCTTGAAGCTGAGAAGATAGCTCGTCTGTGGTAGAAGCTGTTCAGGAACCTGGAAGAGAGAGCTGCAGTGACAAGAGAGGCCTTGGCACAGTAAATGTGACTTGACCTTGAGCGGGCAGTACATTCAAGCGCAGCCCTGGAGCAGGGCCAGGAGGCATCAGCAGTCTCTGCTGAGCTGTGTTGGTCCTGAACAGGAGCTGCAGCAAGTGACAAGCAAATGAGGTAAAGTGGAGGGCAACTCCTACCACTTCCTCAGCACCCTTCTCAACCTCTGCATTCCCTCTTCTGCATACCTTCTTCAGCCCTACAGAAACATCTCATGTGGAGATTTGGGAGACTGCAAGCAGCATTGCGTGGTCACCCTGAGAAGCTCTGGAAAGGCCTGTAGTATAGTACCATGACTGATGTCTATGCTGGATGCTGGCCATTTCAAAGGTCTCTGTCTGTAAATAGTACTATGTCCTTGTTATGTCTGTGTTCTACTTTTTTTTTTTTTTTTTTTTTTTTTTTTTGATTCTTGTTTTGCTATAGGTATCCTCCAGTAGTTCTGGTATTTTCCCTGCATGCAGTAGAAGGCTGATGTGTTCTGGAGCTCTTGCGGCAGTGCTACGGGATTGGGAGGAAGAACAAGGTAGTGTGCTGGCTTAGCATGCAGTCACTGCAAGACTGGTCTGTGGGACAGGACAAGCTGCAGGAAACAATGCTTTAATATCTTCAGTCCAAAATTTCAGAACAAGCAGCTTTCGGTGATTTTGCATAAAATGGTCTGGCAGGTCATCCTCTATGCCCTGGCTCTGTTTGATGTTGTTTCTCCCAGCCTTCCACCATCTGTTCCCTCTCGCTCTCACAAATATTGTGCAGGATTTAGCAGGCAAACCGGACCATTACAAGGAAGCAGAGATCAAACTCAGTGCTGACACCAGAGAAACAAACACTTACTCCTCAATCGTGCAGCAGCTGCCTAGAGACTAGAGGCATCCTGATGCCTGTTGCGTTTGCTAGTGAATGGCTTCAGAAGACAATACAGGCACAGACAGGCAGGCCAGGCAAACATCAGGAGTGATGCTAGTGTCCCCACAATGATCCAAAGGGGCCTGCAGTGATGAACTCTCCCTTCCTAGTCATGAAGAATCATGAATAGGAATGCACTGTTGAATTCTACAGATACCCACACCTGTTGTATCCTTCATTTTGAAATTTTCTCTTTACTTAAAATCCTCTCACATTTACTCCCTAAACCAACATCTTCAGTCATCACTGTTCTTATCAAAGGTGCTGCAGTAGAGAATCAGTGGCTAGTGTCCTTAATTAGCACAGAAGATAACTGGCCTACTGCAACTTCCTCCTCATATGTACCCTTCTCCTGTGTACCAGGAAAGCCTGATTTCTTTGCATGCCTCAGCTCCTGTAAACTCTGGCCAGCACACAGCTGCGCTGCTGCTGCAGGCAGGGTAACATTGAAGCATTGCTGTTAGGGCTCCACGACGCACATAGTACCCTAGAAGGAACATGCTATTTCTTCATAGGGCTGCTTCTGGGAATAGTGGCTGGTCAGAAAGCAAACACCCCTCCACCATCACTGTAGCTCTAGGAATACTAAAACACATATCCATGGCAAATGCTTGCCCTGTACCCTAGCTGACCTGGCCATGCACACTCAGTATGGTATGTGCCCTGCCTGAACCAGGTCAACCCTAGATGCCTCAGCACTGAAAAGATCAGGTGTTGCAGAAATGCAACCATCATATGCAATTTTAGAAGATACAATAGTGGCGCATTATTGTGGTGAATATCATAGAAGGCAGAAAGCCAAAGCCTTTCTGAGGGTTGTCCTAGGCATTTGTTTGCCTTCCCTGTCCCTCTCTCAACATCCGCATTGCGGCCATTTGTTTTTTTACAGGTAGCAAAAGAGTAAAGAACTCTGGCTGTTGCTGGTGGATTTAACACCAATCAGGTGATGCAGAAAGCACTCCAGAAGACACAAGTAGGTGGTTACTGCCTTTTTTTTTTTTTTTTTTTTTTTTGATAACAGACAGAATTGCTGGATTTTTAACACTATAGTATAGCTAAAGACAAAAAATAATACCCATGGGTAGGTATATTGAAGAGTAGAGATAATTGGAAAAAAAAGAGAAGAAAGGTGACAATATTGGTGACAGTATCTTTCAGAAGGTGTAGAAATATTTTTTATTTAATTTGAAATGTTACACTATACCTTTGTTTTAATGAAATGGCAATTCAAAGTGCAAGTTTTGTTTTTGTAAATCTTTCCATGAGGGGACTGTCACTTCAGCCCAAGACACTTTCAGTTTTTATCTTTTAAGTTTGTGGTTTGGTTTGGTTTGTTTTTTTTCACTAAAATATAAAATAGGAGAGGGGATAACTTCCTATTGAATTTAGATTGTATTTTTAAAGGGTAAATGTAATGTTTGTGGGCAGCTCTGCTTTAAAGGTCAGGGTGTAAATGTAATCAAGCAACAAGTAAGTGAGAATGGATGCCACAATTAGTGGCCCATTTTCATGGAGCCACAGAGCTTTCACGTAATATATCAAAATTAAACGGATATTTAGTTTCCGAGCGCATTCAAATGGCTTGCTTTCTTTAAGGTAGCCAAGGAGCTGGACAAAAGGCAAATCAACACACTCATTTAAAAGGACAAACAATCAGTATTAAGAACAAAAGAAACCATATGGCAGGGGAAATAGTGCAAATACTGCCTGTACTGCAAATAGAGCCACGAAAACAAAGTCTGCTAGGAGAAATGCAATGACCTTGTGTAAAGATAGTGGCTTTTAGCATGGTAAAACACATGCCATACTTTCTGATGGAGTGTGTTTGCTTCACAGAACTTTTTAAAAGAAGATGGGCATTTTACCCCACATGACATCAGTTGGAGACAGTAGAGGCATGCAGAAATCCTGCACTTCAGTTACAACCAGTAAAATCACCCAAGCAATAGCTCCTTGATTTAAATTACTAGGTCAATAATAACTTCTGCTTTATACCAGCCCTCTACTTTGGACTCCTATCCTTTCAGATCCCTTGACCTAAAGTAGATCAGGTTTTTAGCTATCAAGGCAAGTTGCAGTGCATAATTTCTTGGACTGTGGAGGACCAGTAATTCAGGCAAAAGATCGTGTTACTGGCTAAGCTGTGTTGGCACCAGCAGTGCTAGTTCTATTTCTTATGGTTTGGGAATCAAAGGTGCCTTGAATGTTAGATGGGTTTAGTAATACATAATTAATGTAAGTGCACTTCCTTTGTCCGCTAAAAGGGTAGAAAGGTCCCAGATAACTTCTGAAGCTGTAAAAAGGAGATAAAATGAAGCATAACTTATTCAATCAGTGGAAATTAGATAGGAGCAAAACTAAAGTTGCTGAAAACCTGACAGTTATTCTAGTCAAAACTATGCAGTTAAACTTTGTTTCTGAATCTTGTCCTGCTTTATGACACAGTGTAAAAGATCTATATACGCTGCTGGATGGGCTGAGCCTCAGAGCAGCTGGATTTGATCTTCTATCCTTGAGAGAAAATGTTCTGTCTGTTATAATCCTGGACTTGATTCATCCTTACTGTGAAAAGAACCCAAGAGGTTATTCTCTGAATGGCAGAAGTGAAATACTGGTTTCAACTAATGTGGAGTGGGAGAATTTCCTTGAAATACATTCGTATCCTACCTTATAAATAAAAACACTGCAATGCATCAGAAACAGACAAAAGCCAAGTGTCCTTCAGAAAGCAAGGAAACCTTGTGGAATATGGATAAACTTTTTACTGAGTGGCAGATTGGATGTGAAACGCAAAATTTCTTCCTGTTTTCTGAGAATGATTTCCCAGATCCTATTATTATGTTGTAAAACTGTAAGTGTACACAGCACTGTAAAATCTGCTTAAACAAATAGCAAAGTTCTTGCCCTGGAAAGCTTAAAGCTAAAGGCACGAGTGAACACAATGCAGTACAACACAGAACAAACACAGGGGCATGTGGTCTTTACAGCTGGGATCCCTATTCTTTGTTAAGTGGACAAAACAAATAAATAAAGCAGATTTAATCTCTTGGGAAAGAAAGTCCTTCATTCTGTGAAAAATGTGTTCTTCAAGAAAACAAAAATGAGAGAGCGAGAAGACAAAATACAAATAACTACCAACACACAGTTAGGCAACCATGGATCAGTGAGGGGAAGGAAAAGGGAAGTAAAACTTTAAAGAGGATTTACATCTTTAAATTTGCTGCCGTTTCTGTACTTTTTGGAAATAAACATGACGCTTTACTGAAAATACTTTTTGCAGAAGCTTTATATCCCAGAAGCGCACGGGATGTGCTAGCAAGCCTAGAAATCCTGTACGCGGCACTTTCTGGGCTCCCGCGGCGTCCCTCCCGTGCAGCCCGTCAGATCAGACAGGGCTTTTCCAGGAGGGGGCTCGGCCCGGATCACGTGCCGAAGGGCGCTGGGGACACTTGCAGAAGCTGCTTCCACGGCGGGACGGCCTCTGCCCCGTGCGGGGACAGCGTCCCGGGCCCTGTTCTGGGATGGCTGAAGCCCCGCGGTGGGATGACCTAGGCCCCATGCTGAGGCAGCGTCACAGGCCCCACAGCAGGACGGCCACGGCCCCACAGAGGGATGGTGTCACAGGCCCCACGGTGAGATGGCCATGGCCCCGTGGTGGGACGTGTCCAAGCCCCATGCCGGGGCAGTGTTGCAAGCCCCATGGGGGGACACGGTAGCCGCACACCGGGGCAGTGTCCCTGGCCCCATGCTAGGAGGGCCTAGGCCCATGGTGAGATGGCCTAGCCCCACGCCAGGACAGCGCCCCAGGCCCCACAGCGTGTCCTGCACCTTCCCCCCTACAGCGGCGGCGCGGAGCCGGGAGCACCCCCGCCGCCCCTCCGCGGCCGGCGGCGCCCGGCCCCGGGGCGAGCTCGGGCTCGGTGGCCGCCGGGCCGGGCCGGGCCGGGCCGGGCCGGGCCGGCGGGGCGCGGCGCGGCGCGGCGCGGCGGGGGGAGGAGGGGTTGGCGGCTTGGGCGCCTCGTTGCTATGGGGAGGCGGGGGAGGGAGGCGCCGCCGCCGCCGCTGCGCAGGGAGCAGCAGCTGCTGCGCCCTGACACATCCCCCCGCTGCCATATTGCGTGCGCCGCCCGGCCGCACGGCTTCATGAGCGCGGTGAGTGAGCGCGGGGCGGCGGCGGGCGTCCGCGGGGCGCGCCCCGTTCCGTCGGCTGCGGTCTCCTTTCTTTCTTTTTTATTTCTTTTATGTTTTTTTTCTCTTTTTTTTAAGCACTCTGAACGGCTTTAATGGGGAAACAGCACGCGGCGCTGAAGTGGCGCCGCGCGTCCCGCTCGGGGGCGGTGCGGGGAAGGGGCGCCCGCGCCCGCGTGGGGGCCCGCGTGGGGCCCGCGGCGAGGCGCGTGTCGCCACGGTGCCGCCTGTTACGGGCAGGCGGGAGGAGGAGGAGGAAGGGGGGACACGGGATTTTGAAATGTGTCAGAGAAGTGGCTTTGCGAGGAGCAGGAAGGCGTGAGCGTGCGCTGGGCGCCGCTCGAGCAAGTGAGGGATAATGCGTGTGAGTGTTCGGGGGGGGGGTCTCTTTTCATTTATCTTTTATCTTCCTTTTTTTTTTTTTGGTCCTAAGAGGTTGAAACATCAGCGGAGCGGCTGTCCCGGGGGTCGCTGCGGTGGCGGGGGGGTCGCCCCGCTCCTCGCGGCGGCCTTGGGGGGGGGGGGGGCGGCGGGGCAGTGCCGGGCCCGCGAAATGGCGCCCCCCGCCGCGCTGCCGCTGGCGGGCGGGGGGGGCAGCGCGGCCGCGCCGGGCCGCGGCCCCGTTCCCGCTCTGCCTGCGCCCGCCGCGGCCGGGAGGGCGGCGGGTGCCGGGCGGCGCCGGCCATTGTGCGCCGCTGGCCGCGCGCGCGGGCGGGCGGGCGGCGCCTCCCTGCGCGGCTCATGGCGGCACCTGGCCGCGGCGAGCGACCGCGCGGCCCCGCGGCTCCTACCTTTAACCTCCCCCCCCAGCCCCTTTTTAATTTAAGAGCCAGCGTCCTCCCCACCGAGCATGCTTTGGGGACACAGCCGGGGAGGCCCCAGCAGCCAGTGGCTTCGGTGGTTTTTGCTGTTGTTGTTTTTTTCTTACAAATTTCAAGAGTTTTGACAGGATCGCAAGTATAAAATTCCGGAGCTGTCAGTGTTGTGGTGATTCAGTTAAACAAGCAGTAAGCGTTTCAGTTTATTCCACCGTGCGTGGTGCCTATGAATCTCTGTTTTTGTGTTTGACAAGATTGGTAGAGTTTTCCTACGGGAATGCAAGAGTTTAAACTGTTGATACCAAAATCACATTTTAAAAAACGCGAGGGAGAAATAACACGCTTCGCTCTGCTAAAAGTGTCGTATAGATTATATCAAAAGAACTGAAAGCCTTTTCTTACGTATTTAACACAAGGTTGAGTTCTCACATTGTGATTCAGAGTTTTCTTACTCTTAGGTGTGTGAGGTGGAGTTTGACACTCAGGTGCCTCGGTGGCTTCTGAACTGTGTAATGCTGCATTTACACCCTTTTCTTCTTCAAATATGCAAATGCTGCTGGCCTCTGAATTTTGGTTTTTTGTTCACAGAGATCTGGATTCTGTTAAGGCCAAAACAAAGATTTTTAATTTTAAAGATTTTAATTTTAAAAATTTTAAGATTTTTAAAGATTTTTTAACAGAAAATAAGGAGTAATCTTGAGCAGGGTCCAATAAACCTCATCTTGGTGACTGGCTAGAGAAAACATTTTGTGAGAAACGCTTTATGCAAAACATAAAGTAGTAGCTGAAAACACCGAATTCTGTTTTACTTGAAGACTGTGAAGATAACCTGATTAGGCTTGTGCCTAACCTCTAATTCAGCACAAGTTTAGCGGCGAGACCTTGAATTAGTAGAAAAATAGCTTCAAACAATGATGTGTGAGATATGAAATTATCCTTTTTATTTTTTTAACAACTAGAATTACCTGTCATCTTTTCTCTGTTACTTAAATTCATTTTTTTTTGAGGGGATATAACTGTTACCTAATCAAAATAATGTTGTGTCTTCATTTGCACAGTGTTGTTTTGGCCTTGTTTGCTTAAAAATACCTTTTATGGAGTCAACTGATGGAGTAACTTACTATTGCTTGCCTTGGTCATGCAATGTCTGTCAGAAGGATTCAAGCAGATACCTGGGGACAGTAGCAGTTGCAGCAATCTCATTTTAATCTTTTTCTGCATGTCCACTGGAGCCCTGAGTAACTGAGCTGTGTGTGTTCTCTTAGCCTATTGCACTTGCCAGGTTAAATACTTTAGATTAAATCATGTGAGATACTTTTGATTAAATTCACATTGGTTAGAGTAAAACGTATTCTCCATATTCAGAATGGTCTAGAAGCTTTATAGACTCATTCTGCTGACATATCTGCTCACTAAGTCATGATAATTTTGACACTATATATCCTTCTTATTGATGGACTTACATTTAAATGGACTTTGGTAGTGATTTGGTAGTGATTAGGTTGTAGTATACTGATACATGAATCATTTAAATCAGCTTCTGCTTTGTTGGGTTTAGATCTTTCTTTCCCCCCCTATGAGTCTGATGTGATACAAGATAAATTAGACTGGCATTATAATATGTCATAAAACCAGCAATAGTTTGTCTAGTTGGTATTTTTTTAGGCAGGTGCTAATTCATATTTCCCTGGCTCTAAGACAGCTGGAAAAAGTCAGCTCTGAATTGAAAGTCATAGTAGCAATTAATGTGGCACGGAGCTTGAGCTAATGAACTTAACTGAAAGGCAATGTATATTATTTTTGAACTCAGCATCATGCTGCTGTAGCAATATGGCTTCTACTCAGGTCTGACTCATATCTATCTGTCTCTGATGTTGGGAAGAGCTTTCGTACACCTAGCTGCAGAATACTGTGCAGGATATACTAGTTCTCCTGTGCTGTTTATGGAATAAGATGATGAATTGTCACAACTGATTTCTAGGGTGACATGTTTCTTAAGTATCTATTGTTTGTTAGTAAGTATCAACAACATCTTGGAGTTGGCTGAACATGTAGTAGGTGGACTGGGGAAAAGTATTGCATACTCTGACAGTTAAGTACTCTTACTTGAGGGAAACAAGAAGGACAGTAGCAAGTTGTGTGTTCTTTATTCATTGCATTCAGGTTACGGGGACTGCTGGCATGCAGGATGTAAGAGCAGTGTCCTCACTATGGAGTCTGACACAGGAGGTTGACTTATACTTTAAACTCACAATGCCACCACAGTAGCATCCGTATCTCATATGTTCTAACCTTGCTCTCTTCGCAGTACGGCTGTTCAACAGATGAGACAGGAACTGGTCTGGGTTACAACTATCTCTCTGCTCCGACCTTAGTTTTTTCCAGCTCCATCCTTTGATCCAGTTCTACACATCACTGATTCTGCCAACACTGAATCCATGTAAGGGTGGGAATGAGCAGCCAGGGTGGTGAGAAAGGAAGAAATGCTTCTTCTGGCGGTTGTTGTTGCTTATGCAGGTTTAAAAGAATTGTCAGGCTGTAACGTGAGTTTCACAGAAGTAGGGAGGAGATGAAAATTCTTACTTCATGTGTCTGAGCTACCTGAAATACATAGAGAGGTTTTCTGGATTTGCTTTCATCTTTTCTTTTTTTTTTTTTTTTTTTTTTTTTTTTTTTTTTTTTTTTGGGGGGGATACAGCTATAAACTGAACTCCAGTGTAAATCATGTTTCCACTTGCAGAGTGTGATGAAGATGCTGAGTTGGTTCTAGTTGCAGAGCACCTTTTGGGAGCAGAGGGATTTGGAGGAGCTGGAGGCACTGAACCCCTAACACTTTAGGCAGTCAGTTCTAAGTGCGCTTACATTTTGACAGAATAAAACTTGGTTGCTGTCTGTGTCTGATGTCTTTGTTGTCATGATCTTGACCAGAGGATGAAATCGTGACCTCTTTAAGTAGTGCTGCCTAAGCTGTACTGGAAGAGCTTTGTAGGGATTGGTTAGCTCAGAAGTAAAATATTTTTGATCCAAAATGGATGTCAAACAAGGAGTGAACTAATTCAGCAGCTCCAGCTGCCAGTGTTTTTTCTTCTTGCAGAACCTTTCTTTTTCCTCTGGGGAGCTGGTGGTGGAAGGTGTCAGCATTGCCAACAACTATCTTGGTGTAAGAATGTGCTAGTCCAGTAAGTGTCTTAACAGATAAAAAGGATGTGCCATAGACTATCAAACTGGAAAAAGGACTCATGGACAAACAAGTGTTGTGGCTGGGAAAGAAAATCACTCACAGAGGCTTGTGAGTCTCATTTTTTACCATCTTTATTAAATGCAGGCTCTGCTTGCTCAACTGGATTGGCTTGAAATCCTGACATGTTGAGTAAAGGCAAACTCTTTTAGTGGACAAGATAATTTGATTTAGGTGCTGTATATGGATTTAGTTTAAACCAATTAGAAACTAATGCAGTTCTTGCGTAGAAATACTGGTTCCCATAAAAGCAGTAGAACTGCATATGCCCTTTCATTAAGGTTATAATTCCACCTTCATCATTCCTTGGCTACTCATTGTTGGGGTTAAAAGGAGTTGATATTTGTGGGAGGAAATATGCCAGACACTTGAAAGTTTTTGCCAAATACATGTTCCCATGTTAGTAATAACGCATCAGGATAAACTGGATTGCTGCATAGCTAGATTATAATTTAGAAGGTCACAGAACAGAAGGGTCCGATGGTCTCTCCGTGGTCACTATTGCTATACGTCTCTTATGCCATTCTGTCCAATGGGATATTCTTACTGCAACACCAAGGTGAAAAGTTAGCTATGCAGAAATATAGCTTTCCTCTCCAGATGGTGAATCAATGAAAAGCAGCCCATCACTTTTTTTGTCCCTGTAAGTAAAGGGTGTCAGCTTTATGGCTGGAGCAAGGCATACTTATTACCTATTAGCATAGGTGTAAATTTTGTCCGTTTTCTTCTATTTGGGTCCTTAAGCTTGCTTTTATTGTTGTTTCCCCTCTCATGTAATGAGATATATTATGTATAAGCTGGTACAGATGATGTTTCTGTGTTAGTTACAACCAGTTAATTTTTTTAAGGGAAATGGATAGAACGAGCCAAGTTCCTCAGTCTACCTTTTGTGCCTCACTGCTTGAAAATTAAAATGGTGTTGTGTAACTTCCTGTGCAGAAATTCTGCTGTCATTGGCACTTAGTGACTCATTTAAGCACTTCGCTTTGTCTTTAGGCAAGTGTGCACTTGCCAACTGTAAACCTTGTCCATATTCCAGTATAACAAATTAAAGAATTGGTTGCTGTCTGATTCTGTGTGTGTAGTGTGTGTATGTCTTTTCACAGATACCAGCAGCTTCTTTGGCTCATAGAAAAGAAATTCATAAGGAAAACAAGAAATGTCTGAGAAACTTTCTTTAATTGGGCCTTTATGTGTGATATATGTGTTTATTCATTCCCTATCATATTGGATGTACCTTCCAACTTAATGTTCTGAGTATGCATTATGGAATGAACAACTTTCTTACTCTTCCTTACCATGTTAGGTAAAAGTATAAAGCAGTATCTCAGGGTACTTGCAAAATACAATTCAAGTCAACAAGTGGGAGACAATTTGCCCATGTTTAGGTAATAAATTACTTGGTTTGGAAGAACTGCTGTCTGATACTGGATAGCATCCTTATGGACTGGGTATTTTGTCTCCTTCCTTTAAAATGTTATAGCTCCAGAAGCGCGACCACAAGAATGTATTCTCTCTTGAAAAGAGCTGCTGACTGCTACTTCATGCTGAGTGCCTGGAGGTCTGTCAAGTCAGTAACTTGGGAGGACTACCTCTTGTGTTTAGGACAGAAATATCCGTATTACGCAATGATTACTTATGTACAAGAATTATTTTAGGGAAGCTTGGAATTTGCATACATAAGAAGGTTTATACTAAAAATCATTATGCAGATTTTGGCTTTTTTTCAATTATGTTCAGTTTTAAACTGAGAAAAATCTCAAAGGTCTGAACTTAGAACTCTCTTTTTTTTTAATTTATTTTTCTTCAAAGGTTAGAGTGTGTTAGGCACTTTTTTGTTAAACTGATTATTATAGCTGCAGAAAATTTCTCCCCTCTTTCCTTCTATATTCTTTGTAAAGACTAGATTATAAGTTGGGCGAGTGACAGCCTTGTTTTTACCTCATTCCTGCTGGTAGAAAATCCTAATATAATTTACTTGGGTCAGTCATCCTCATACACCTTGGCCGTCTTGCAGAATGGTATTTCTGGTGTAAATTGGCTAACGCTGCCACTTTGAACTTATTAATGGAACAATTTTGAAATATAGTATAGTGATACTGGCTTAAGATAAGGTCTAAGGACTACAATTTCTGTGATTATTTCTGTATGCTAGCCACTGTCCGTGAGAGAGTGGGTAAAATGCAGCTCCATTCTTCCTCTGTAACTGGTGCTGAATCTGGTTTGCCCACATCAGAGCAACAGATCAGCACAACTCAATAAGCCCTTCAGCAGCG
Source organism: Rhea pennata (assembly GCF_028389875.1). Lineage (NCBI taxonomy): Eukaryota > Metazoa > Chordata > Aves > Rheiformes > Rheidae > Rhea > Rhea pennata. Next base: position 17,807,894 of record NC_084665.1, on the reverse strand, counting down.
TGGTTGTATGTCTCCAACTTCATTGTAGTGAGAGCATTCTCCATCTATTAACTGTTGAATTGGTGGTATTCAGGCAGTGCTCTCTGATCATAATACAGTGATCTCTGTATTATTTTGCTTGATCTCTGTATTATTTTACTTATGCATTTTATGCAAATTGGGGGTCCCACCAATGTTTTTTGTATGGGTAACAGTTACATTTATACTGTGAACTCCATGGCGTGTAACTTGACATACTCCCAAACCCTGTCTGCTGTACCAGCTTATGTTTTGTTGCTTTTTTCATTTATTTTTAGTGCGTTCCAGTCTTGAGTCTATAGCTACTTTTAGTTTCCTGGTTAGTGCGTGGTCCCTTGTTTACTTTCATTTTGACATGTCTTCCTGCATTATATTCTGCTTAGATTTGGGGCAGTTATGTAGTTGCCTAAAAGATTATTACCATTTTTAAAGAGAACTTAATGACTGAAAAACTCATACAGAATAAAACTGAGTGGGAGCTGGGAAGCCTGTTGCAAACACCGGCAGTAATTACTTAACCCTCAGCCTCTGGTCTGTGAGCCAAAATCACTAGACCAGTTATCAGCAAATAGGTTTGTTTTGGGAATGTTGACTAGTCAAAGTACAAGCTCATATGCTTCTGGACTTTTGAATATACTACATGAGAAATCTCAAGTATCTTGTTTTTTAACACAGGTACCTGTTTTGTTTTGTTTTACTTTCAGACTACCTTCTGTAGCATTTATTTATTTATTCAAGATATATATTTATTCAATAGATAAATATATAAAAAAAGAATATATAAATTATATATGTATTCAAATGTATATTTGAACGTATGCCTTTTAAAGTACAAGGCTCTGTATGATAAACTAGATATTTTTGCTAAACAAAAATACCTGGCTGGCCCAGTCATCGTATTGTGTGGATACTGTGTAGAATAAAAGATAATATTATGGTACAGCCATTATGAATAGAGGGTTTATTTCAATATAAAGTAAAAAAAGAAAGCTTAAGTTAAACAGTTGCAGAGTACAATCAAGAGAAAGATAGCCAGCAATTTTGGCAGATGGGAGGGGAGGAGTTTGGGGTTTTTTGTTTGTTTTTGTTTTTAAAACAGGGGCAATCAGAACTAAGAGCTTAGCTTTAGTTTGCATTGGTTCTTCATGTCTGCTGTTGACCTACACAGGTCAAAAGTAGCTAGCTTATTATGCAATGCCTGTGTGTTTCTGAGGGTGTCTGTGGGTACTACATACATGTTGGCATGTCTCAGTACATATGGATACTAAATGATTATTGAGGTTTTAGCCTTTCTAGTGTCCTGCTTACAGAGCTTTCAGAATACTGTTTGAAAGAAAATGAGCCATACTTCAATGCCAATGTCTAAGCCCATGTCCTCACTGGGCACCAAAGAGTCTTGAAAAACTCTGATCAAAATGTAGACTGTAAGGAATTCTTCAGTAGTAGTTGCTCGAAAATAGAAATCGATGAAAGCTGTGTGATTTCAGAGTTGTACTTGTAATACAGTAGTTACTTTGTGTTATGGCTTTGATGTTGCTCTTATATCTTGCACAGGGTCACTTCAGTAAAAACTTCAAATTGTTGGTTTTCATCTGAAACTTGGGAGTTCTGATATTTTAATGCTGATGAAGACAGAAAAGCTGCTTGAAAAAGATAGCATGTTTTCTAGAGTTTGGTAGATTGTTACTGATATCAGCTGAAATGTGGCAATGAGAATATTCACTTCTGTTTCCAGAGGATGGAAGAGAAATGTGTCAGTTATCTTGAAAAGGAAATTAGCATCAGAATTATTTTGCAAGGCATTTGCTCAGATGGCTCAGTTGTGAACTTATCAATGGTTTACATTCTTTTTATTTTGTTTAGCAAGTTAGCTGTGCTGAATTTAAAAAGTAAGACTTGGTACTTCTTGAAAAGCTGTTACTGGCTATAAAGCATTTTTCTTAAAAATGCTTTCTCCTGAGACACCAAGCTTTTTTCCTCCAGAAACATCAAGATTTTTTTTTAATAGTTTAGATTTTGCTGTTGTTCCCTTCCCAACTTTTCTGCTAAATCAAATAGTTGTATTATATTCAAACTGTTCTGACGTGCATATTTTAAATCTGAGGCACAAGGAGCTGTGTCCAAAACTGACTAATGTCTTTGGAAGGGCTTCACAATTTTAAATTCTTTGTGGACAGAGTTATAGTAAATGGCTCAAAGATTCTGAGATCAAACATTGAAGGCCCATCTGCACAGAATCTGGATTGCTGTTTGGTCATATGTAAGTGTAAGCATAATTTTCATTGAAGTTACTTACTTTACACAAAAATTCTCTTGTGTGTGCATGTGTGTATATAATATTAAAAAACCCTTGTTTTATATTAAATTGTTAATATAAAAATATTAAATATTTAATATTAAAAAACCTCGTATAAATTAGAAAATTGGATGAAATCCGTCCCTCCTTCTCACCTCCTGCTCCCGCCTGCCCCCACCCCAGCTTTGATACGTTTTTATTTCTTTCCCTTTTAAAATTTTATAGAGTAATTTTTAACTTCTTATATTGGATCTTTTCATTAGATTTTACTACTTTCCCCCCTCCCCTAGTTAGATCACAGGGTTTTGGAGAGTGTTAACATTAAAGGGTCATTAAAAATGAGAGAAGCCTGAAAATATTCCAGTAAATACCTGGAAACCCTTTATTTTCTGTTGAGCCATACACATACCAAGATTAAAAAGAAATCTGTAAGCCTACAGGTTTCCAAATGCTCTGTTCTTCAAACTGATTTTTAATAAGATGCTGAGCACCTTTTTAAACCTGTAAATGATCATTCTTCTGATTATTTTTTTCCCTCAGTATTTTCAAGGCAGGAGGAGTGGGAGAGACCGTCCCTGCTGTGTGTGCTGCCCTGTGAGAAAGGTTCTTTGGCCCTTTTGTTTCGGTGATGTGTTTTGCTGGGGAGCGCAGCTGCACGCATTTTTCGTCTGGAGACAAACGGATCAGTCACATGCCGGGTTGCCTAAATCTATGACCAAGAGGCAGTTTTATCCCCAGGAGACCATAATGCCTCAGTTGTCTTGGATACGTGACATCATATAGCATTGTAATCAAATATAGGCCTTTTGCTGTGCTTTGGGGATTTAAATCTGACCTCCGATCTGAAAAGCAGGTCTTGTGAGATGGACGGAATATTGTGTAGGAGAGCGGGAGACAAAGGAGAGGAGGGAGGGCGGGGAGGGGGCTGGAGGTTGGATTAATGGAAAAATGGTCTGGTGTCATGCTTTTAATGCTCCTGGTCAGTGTTCTTAACACTTGCAGCTTTTTGTCACTGGCTTTTCATTAGTTGTACCAGGATTTTTGTTGTTGTTGTTCCCTTTAGTACATGCACACTTTTTTTTTTTTTTGGTCCTAGGCTGCATATATGCTGACTTGAAATTTTACAATAAACTGGCATATGTGAGTAGTGGCTGTCGTTTATATGTGAAATTCTTGTGCTGTTTTAACAGCACTATGTATACACTGATGTATTTAAGTATAATCCGTGATGTAGATACACTTCTTGTAAATGCACAGAAATAAGCAAAACCAATAGAAGAGTTTAATATTGGTATAGCTGCCTGCATGTAAAAAAAGGTTTTTAATGTTTTTTGTTTTTATTTAGTACTCTCACAGAGCTTAAATACGTTGGCAAAAAATTATGTGTAGTCCACACAAATATTACTGTTCTATTACTAAGGCTGCATGCCCTGAACTTATTGCAGAGAGTACAGTTACAAAGCTGCTCTCATTTGCCATAGCCGTGATGAGATTAAAAATCTCTTCTCCTGAATCAAAAATTATTTCCTCCTCCTCAGGCTTGGACAATGCATAGTAATTTTTTTTAAGTCTACTAAGGATTTGCTGCAATGCTGTCAAGTTCCATGTCTTCTCAAATATACCAGTTTAGATGACTTACTTCTGTAGGACTATAAAATCAACTAAAAATGTATATTTAGTTCTGCAGAAGGTTGTCCTAACCTGAGGTATCAGTGTGCCTGTGGATGCTGTATTGTGCCTTTTTACTGTCTTAGTACTGTTGACGTTTTGTGAAGTGGTAAATGGATGTACAGCACAAGTGCATGCAAAACATACTGGTTCAGGGTGCAGTGGCGCTTTACTACATGAGATGCAAGTGGCAAGATGCACAGAAAAGCTCTGTTGAGTAGCTGCTCTCGAGTGGGTTGGTGCAGACAGACAAATTCCTACCAGGCAGAGAGGTTTGCTGATAGGTCTAGGACAGCTTTAATAAGAAGGTGGTCAAAGTGGTCCTGGTTTCCCAGAACTGGCTCTGTAAGAGGTACCCCACTTTCAGCTTTTGGTAGGTGAGTGAGCCTAGTTGACCTTGTGGAAGTTCCCCTGTCGATTTGGCGCTGATGCCATTAGCAGGACCTGTTAGCAGTGATACAAAACAGTTTGATGTTGACTACCAGGGAGGTTTATTCCACAATACTTGTGAAACTTGCATGGGAATACACCACTTCTGTCTTTTAACAGTAAGAGGTCGAGGCTGTGTGCAGTGCTCTACCAGAAAGAAAAGTCTGTCTTTTAAGTTGAAAAGAAGTCAGATCTCTCTCTCAGCTGTGCTTTGTGAGTAGTGATAATAAAATGACAGCTGTACATTGTGGTTTTGGAAAAGGTAGAATGCCATCTTTGAGGGGCTAGAGATATTTAATACAGCTTGTTCCCATGAACCTGGCTTCTGGCAGAGCTGAGACTTCTTCAGGAACAGCCTGCTGCAAAACTGTGCTTTGTGTTATACATCAGCTGGATGACTTTGTTGCCAGGACATCTGGCAGTTCATTTATAGACTAAGGGATGGTTTTCTTGCAGAGTAATAACAGCAGCTTTACTGAATTTGAGAAACCTTGCAAATTCTAGCACTTAGGCAGAATAAGGGACAAAAACTACTGCCTTTAAGTTGGCACAGGGTAGAGCTGGTTCCTAGCTCCTAAAGATCTGTTACCAAATGGCTTGTTGCTAATCCTGCTGAAGGTAACAAACTTGCTAATAGTCCTCCAACATTTGTTGTGTTGGTGTGGCTTCTTGCGGTGTCAGCAACTCACCAAGGCTGAGATGGGGAATTTCCACTCCTGTTTTTCTCCTTGTTGTATTTCATTGCTTGTAAGAGTACATGTACAGGCTGAATTCCAGTTCTGTTAAACAGTTGGTTTAAAGTAATGAAGCCTTGTTTTCGTAAAATACAAATTATTCATTTATGTGGTAGAGCCTAGCAGTGCTCAGTGTCTTTAATCGAAGTGAAGTTGTAGCAGTGTTGTATAGGGATCCACAAACCTGGTTTAACTACAGATTTTATTCACTATTCTGAGTAACTCACAGTCTCCACAGCCTTAGCTTTTTTATGAAGTTTGAAAGAAGATGGCAAAAAACTATCATCTTCTATAAGCATTTACTTTTGTATTGCTTATTTTCTTTTTTTATTCCTTCTTACAGGAAAGAAGGAAATTCATATCCTATTAGTTCAGAACAGAAGCTATTCCTAGCCAGATGGTGCTGCATTTCTAGATGTGTGCATTTCCTCTATGGAAGATTTAACAGAGATAATAGGCTAATATTAGATCAGAAGAAAATTTATTCACCTTGCCTTTAGCAAAACAACACATTTTATATCCAAATCAAAACATATTGAAGAAATATAATTTCTATTTTTGGATTAAAATGCTGGAAACAAAATCATGAGACTGTGCATATATAATTCCACCTTGTGAAAATCCTGTTCATGAGGCATAATTTTCAGGAAGGTTGATAGTTGATTGTGTGTAAGTCAACAATCCCTAAACATCTCTGCCCATCTACTTTTCTGATGCTCATTGGAACAAATTTTGAGAGCTCAAGTGCTCAGAAAGATTGTCAGTTTGCACTATGATATTTTTGTTTTTTTAAATTACAAGCAAGCATATGGTAAAACTCAAAAACAGTTAAATACTTCATTCATTTAAAATAAAATTAGTACATCCACGAAACCATAACTAGGTGGGGGGAAACTTTCAAGGGTGAAGGCCTCCTTTGTTTTTGTCCTGTGTTTTGGCAGGGGAAGAAGGAAAACGAGGGGGGGATGAATGTCAAGAATGACATGCCTTTTGCAGGCCATGCATAGGAAATGGATACGCAGAGAAATATCCTTTATTTTTGGAGGAGTCAGATTTTTCTTGAACTTGGTATCTGGATTGTTGAAGAATTTTCACCTAAGAGTTCATTGCTCAAGACAAAAAGCAGGCATCCCTGATCATTATGCGTGTGCGAGGTACAGAAATTGAGGACTAAAGGTGCCGTTGCCCAGCCTCTGATTTTGCTTCAAACACAGTTGGATCATTTGATCTGTACTCTCGTGAGTGAAATTTTGTCTGCAGAGTGCGATGTGAGCTTGCTGTAGTTAGTAACTCTTTGATTTCTAAAGAACTAGTAATTACTGGGCAATACTGTATTGGTTTCTTAAGTAACAGCGGTGCGCTGTTTTTTTTTGTGATACTGAATATCATCGTCTGGTGTCTTAAGGCTTCTCTAAGCGTGAGCACTTGGAGCACACCTACAGCTGTAGTCTGCCCTTTGGACTCTGCCTCGCTGTTTGGGCCTTGAGTGGCTTGGAGAACACCACAGAGTGAAGACTTAATAAGGTTTTAGATACTAGACTTGTATTTACTAGAATTGAGGCCTTATTTCTGATGCTTCCCAACTTTTGTTCAAGCAACTTTGGTTAACTTCACTTTTAATCTCCTTACCATAGTTCTCTGTATATAATTATATTGCAAAATAATGTTTATGTCTGTTGTAGGACTTCGTGTTTGAGGAGTAGATGTTTTGACTGGCTTTTATCTGAATGTGCCTGCAAGAGGCGGATACTTGAATTCCATAGGATTTAGATGCCTTAGGCTTCTGCTTTCAGTTGCAAACATTAATATTAAGCACAAGTAGGCTGTGTTACTATGTACTTATTGATAGGGCAAAGCTGATAGGACAGAGTCAGTGTAAACTTGCACATTTTTTTAGACCTGTGCTTAAAGCTTTAAGTGAACAGATTGTTTGTTTTATTTTTGGAAATAGATGGCTAGAGATTGCATTCTGGCACTGTTTTCAGGGTTGGGATTGTCACTGTGGGAATTGCAGCGAGTTTCTGGGCATTCTGAATGCCCGCTAGAGAGGTCAGTTAAATGTTTGCCATCTGTCATCCTCCTTTGGCAAGATGGGGCTCGGGGACAGCAGGAGGACAGGGAAATGGAGTGTGACTCTTCAGTTCAGCAGATGCATGCCATTCAGAGGTGTTTTTTTACAAGGCTTTCTGACACTGAAGTAGCTTAAGAGGCAGAGAAGATAAATTGCACTGAGTCACCTTGCAACACTCATGTGTTCTTAACCTTGCTTTTCTATTAGGTTTCCCTCTCCCCCCCTCACTCTTTTATATTGGTGTTGCTCAGCTTGGATGGGAGCACTGTGGAGAGCACAAGCTGCTGACTACCTCTGACCTTTCTGACAGATAAGAGTGAGAAACATTAGGAAAAAAAATGGAAGGTCCAAGCCTCTACAGTTTTATCGCAATGTCCCAACTGGTGGAGTACTGCCATTCTTTTTCCTTCTCTCACACTGTGCTCTCGTTGCTCATACTGTGGTCTGCCTTCCCTGATCATCCCTGTCTACAAGACCTTGTTAGCTCATAGCATAGATCACTTTGGTCAGTCATAGAACCCTTATGTAAAATATTGAAACAAAAATACTGCAAGTGATAATCTTGCAAATGACAACTTATAAGCTATATTTTTATAGTTTCATATGCTTATGAACTAGCAGAGTACATATGTAGAAAAATACGGAGTGAATTTCACATGTCATTAAGTGACTGTGAATGAGGAGGGCTCTAGGAAGCACATGTGAATTAAGTTGACCACTTGTGTCCCTTCAAATGCACTCGAGTGACAGTGCTATTGAGAAGAAAGCAGTGCTCTGCCAGCTGAATAATTTAAATAATTCCTATAGTCATGGTCCTTAGTTGCTTGAGAGCTGAGGAGGTGCAAAGAAGTTTGTCTTTTAATGACAATGTCTTTTAGTGAGCTCACGCTCATCTGTGGAGTACCCCTTGAAGCTGTGGTAAATTATTTTTGCCTAGAGAAAGGGTGAGCTTTTTATGGCTTTGCAATTCTTTGCAGTGGGATGGCTGCCAACATTTCTTATTTCTTAGGGCTGATAGAGTAGCAGACCGTAGTAAAATGGACAGAATTAACACTTAAAACATTCTGCTCTGAGATAAAGTGCAGAATACTGTGTTATAAAGTACATTACTGAATTGGGGCTGAAGACTGTGCATTTGAGAGAATACCGGTTAACTCCATTGCAGTAACACTAATGAGGTGTGAAAACATTAAGGACCATCACAAACTAGTGATTCAGCTGAGAATTTTGATACTGTCTTTCCAGAGGTAAGTATGATTTCATTAAAAGTAACTTTTCGTTTTACATGTTTTCCTGTTTCTCTGTTTAAATGATCCTAGATGCAGAATTCGGTTTAGACCACTGAAGAACACCCTTTTAAAACTGCAGTAGTTATGGAACTGTAATCTTGTTTCTGCTATTTATTAGACCGTGATATCCTAATAGCCTTTGTAACACTTTAGAAAATATTTTAAATTCTGATGCGTCCATAGGGAGGATGTGTAAGGTGGCAAACTGAGCACTAGGAAGATGATACGAAACATATATGTAGCCTTTCGTAATACGCATATTAAGCGGAATACATTTACATACTTTTTACACTGTAATTATATTGTTTGCAAATGATTTTCTTTAAAAGGAGAGAATTAATTATTCTAATGACTCTCTACTAACACATAATGGCATACAAGCAAATAACATCTTGACACCACAGTGTCCATCTGATTTTAAACAACAGTTTAATTAAGTTAATGCTTTTCTTCTCTCTTTATCTTTGAAAAGACTTTAAGAGTGTCAAGCTCTTATTTGTGTTATAAAGTAGACTTTATTGCCCCATGTTCACGAAGAGAATGTAGCGACCTAAAATGTGTTTGTATGTGTGCACATGCATGCTTTTCACCGGCTGTGCTGGCTGAAGATTTGCAAAGAGATCTTCCCCGTAATGTGAACTGAATGCTAAAATTACTACTATGCAGCTGAGCAGTGCAAACTAGTACCTAGCTGGCTAAAGAGGAGAAGAACAAGGAAGTAAAGTTACTCATTATAAAGAAAATGGCAAACCCATATTGCAGCAGGATTTGTCTCAATTTATGAATTATATTATTAGTCCTTTTCGTGTGTGTTTGTTTGTTTTTTAATTTAATGAAGGGTTCAAAAAGTAAATAGTTTAGATGTGTATAAATTAGTCTGTTGAAAGCCAGCATTCACTGACTGCCAGTATAAATCTGTTCTGATGGCTTGAGGGAGAAGTAAACTGTAGGGAGACCAAAGTTATTTTTGACAAGCTATTTGAGCAGTTCAGTTTGCTTTAAATTTTTTAGTGACTGAGCTAGTAGTTAAATCATGCCAGTCCCTGCACATAAATAGCAAATTTGGGGCTGGTTTCCAGCACTAGTACTTGTAAGCGTAGGTACAGATGTTATTAAATCAGAGATCAGATTACCTAAATTACCTTAGGATGAGGGCTGCGGGGAAATGATCGGTTTTGCTCTTGGGAAGAGTTTCTGCCAGCTGCTGCAGCACAGGCCGTGGCAGGGTCACTTGTGGGTTGGTTCGAAGAGGGCAAGTTTCCCTTCCTAGTTGTACTCTGCTGTGGCAATCCCTCTTGTAGGGCAGGAGCAATGGGTTTTCTCAGGAGGGTTTTGTATTCTGAAAAACATGTAGAAAGTGCTCCACAATTTGCTCAGCAAAAGCAGGTAATACATCACCTGCTGTAGGATATTGATCTTTTGCTGCTCCAGATTGTATAACCCTCTGACAAAAGGGATTGGAAATGACAAGGAATTCTTTAAAATAGCTGGTGAGGAAGAAGAAGAACTGATGAAGAGAGGAGAAGAACTTGCTGATGGGAAACACCATCTGTTTTCTGGAGGAGGAAGAGCTGTGTCTCAGGGTGACTTGCATGCGCCCTGGAAGGTAGAGGTGGTGGGCCTGGGTGTCCAACAGCGACTGGAATTGTGCTGGCTGTGCTCTGACTTCTCGCTTCTGTTAGAGAGAATAAAGTGGATGTATTCCTCAGTTGGAGCTGTTCCGCATTTTTATGTCGCCATATCAGTCCTTCATCTCTCATGGAACTCTACTTCCCTAAAATAAGGAAAATAAGTGGCTAATAGATCTCCTAATTTGTCTTTGAAATAGAAAGCCCAGATTCTGCATGAATAAATATATTCCATAGACTGGCATACCCCAGTAAAAATATTTGGGACAGTTTTTGGTTATCTGATTATTTATATATATGTATAAAATCCTGACAGCAGTAGTCTTTATCTGACATTTTTGTTATTTGTTTCCCAGGATTATTTGTTTTTCATTTTCATGTATGTATGCATATGAATCTAAATTTTCATCTGAGTCTGCTTGTGCAGCAGTGATAGGTACAAACATCTTTTTTTTTTTAGTGGGATCTATGCAGTACCATGTGTAATTGTGTGATGGTATTTTCCTACACCAGCAGCTGTTCAGGCAGCGTGAACCTTGTTATGTCTGTCTTACTGCTCAAACCACTAGAAATGACAAGCAACAAACTGTCAGAAATGGTAAAGCTAAAGGGAGAAGGGCACCATTAAGTCTTTCAGTGCCTAGAGATTCTCGTGCATCTTTGGGTGTGAGAGGTATTTCTTTCTGTGATTGCCCAGAGTTAGATACCCTTGCTAATCAGGAGTTAGATAAAGGAGTGTACTAGCAAACTTCACTAGACTTTCAACCAGATTGATGGAACGATTGCCGCAAGGACTATTGATTGTGTGTATGATGGGATTGTAGATTTGAACCAGATGTCAGCATGATTTTGCAGGGGGGAGAGCAAGACCTTTGCAGCAAAGCTGGCCAGTTGCTGCCTCCTACTTCCTTTGTCGGAAAAGATACAAGTGCACTAAACCATGTGTTTACAAAAAGTCTTACAAAAGCTGTTACAAGAAACATGCAATAAGTTGCACAGAATTGTATGGTAAGATGTGATATGAAAAGTACCTTACCCCATTCTCTCTTCTGTAGTTGAGCTGTTGGAGTAGGATTTGGAGCATCCTACTAGAATAACGTCACAAACACTGGGACAAGGAGATGTTTTTTGTTTTTCATTTTGTTTTTTTCCTCAGCTTTGCCATTAAATTGCATCCACAGTAGGAGTGTCTTGCATTTATAGCATGCTGATGTAGCCATATTTGTAAAGCAGTTTTGTTAGTCTGTGCTTCTGATAAAGCTTTAGCAAACATAGCTGTAGGTACAGAGAAGCTTAAATGTGGTTACATCAGCAGAAAAACAACTGTCAATATAGTAGAGTTTGCTAGATGACCCATTTTAAAACTATACAAGCAAGAAAAAAAATTTGTTTGTATAATTCTTCTGTAGGATGGATTGCCAGACTGTGCCTTCTAGGTTACATACGTACATACATACATATATGTCTGTGTGTATGTATGTATAAAATATTAAAATGTTTTAAATCTAGGCAAAAATGTAAAGCATGTGGTCAGACGTAATGTCTGTGACAGATCTGAGCTGCTGTCTCAGCTGATCATGCTTTTGTGTTACAAAATTATACAAAAATCATAGAATCAGTAAGGTTGGAAGGGACCTCTGGAGATCATCATCCAATCCAACCCCCCCTGCTCTCACCTAGAGCATGTGAGACAGGGTTGCATCCAGGCGGGCCTTGAAGAGCTCCAGAGAAGGAGACTCCACAGCCTCTCTGGGCAACCTGTGCCAGTGCTCCGTCACTCTCACAGGGAAGAATTTCCCCTCACGGTCAGACGGAACTTCCTGTGCTTCAATTTCCGCCCATTGCCTCTTGTCCTGTCACATGGGACAACTGAAAAGAGTTTGTCTCTGTCCCCCTGACACTCTCCCTTCAGGTACTTGTGCACATTGATAAGATCCCCCCTCAGGCTTCTCTTCCCCGGGCTAAACAGGCCCAGCTCTCGCAGCCGTTCCTCATAGGGCAGGTGCTCCAGCCCTCTGATCATCTTCGTAGCCCTGCGCTGGACTCTCTCCAGTACCTCCATGTCTCTCTTGTACTGGGGAGCCCAGAACTGGACACATTACTCAAGATGCGGCCTCAGCAGGGCTGAGGAGAGGGGCAGGATCACCTCCCTTGACCTGCTGGCAACACTCTTCCTAATGCACCCCAGGAGACTGTTGGCTTTCTTGGCCACAAGGATACATTGCTGGCTCATGGTCAACTTGTCATCCACCAGCACTCCCAGGTCCTTCTCTGCAGAGCTGCTCTCCAGAAGGTCCGCCCCCAGCTTGGACTGCTGCCTAGGGTTGTTTTTCCCTAGGTGCAGGACCCTGCACTTGCCCTTGTTGAACATCATGAGGTTCCTCTCCACCCAACTCTCCAGCCTGTCCAGGTCTCTCTGAATGGCAGCACAGCCCTCAGCTCTGTCAGCCACTCCACCCAGCTTGAGATCATCAGCAAACTTGCTGAGGAGGCACTCTGTCCTCTCACCCAGGTCATTGATGAAAAAGTTGAACAGGATGTGACCCAGTAGTAAGCCCTGGGGGATGCCACTAGCCACAGGCCTCCAACTAGATTCCACGCCACTGAAGACAACTCTCTGAGCTCAGCCATTCAGCCAGTTCTCAATCCACCTCACTGTCCACTCGTCTAACCCCCGCTTCCTGAGTTTCTCTAGGAGGATGTTATGGGAGACGGTGTCAAAAGCCTTGCTGAAGTCAAGGTACACAACGTCCACTGCTCTCCCCTCATGTACCCAGCCAGTCATTCCGTCATAGAAGGCGATCAGATTGGTTAAGCATGATTTCCCCCTGATGAATCCATGCTGACTACTCCTGATCACCTTCTTTTCCTCCATATGCCTGGAGATGACATCCAGAATGAGCTGAAAGAGCTGAATATAGCACAGTCAGTTCTGCTGGTTTAAGTGTTCCTCTGAGTGATGCTAACCAGTTCTGCAAAAGAATTTGGGTTAAAGCAACAATGCCTTAGGGGAGGGAAAGGAAGTGGAAAGTTGTACAGGAACTAGCTGAATTGATCAGCTGGCCAAGTCTTCCCCTGGCAGAAAAGAGAGGGAGTATTCAGGAATGACTGTGACCTGTATATGGAGGGAGGGAGTTGTAATGACTTAATTTGATCTGAGACCATAAACTCACTTATACAGTGATTTAAGTTCTGAAAATTATTTTTTCTTCTTTAGGGACCTAAGTCAAACTCTTGTAGATAGAGTTAATTTACAGTATCATCAGTACAATTAAACAACTGATGTGAGAACTGACTGGATTAGAGCCTGCCTGTTAAGCTCCTTCTCAAGTTTTTTTAGATGGTGACATCAAAATAGCTATTCTTGTATCCAAATTGGAATTTAAAGACAGGTATAGCAATTTCCAAGTGCTTAACGTAAATTTTGGTTATAAACTGGGGAGAGTTAGCAAGTGCTCATAAGGTTATTACAAGGGTTCTCTTGGATGCTGGATATAAATCAGTTATACTATTATTCTTGTACAGCATGGGGATGGTACAGCATTGCCTTCCAGTTGGGTTTTGATGGTTTGGTGGATTGCAACAGAAAATTTTTAAAATTTACATTGATTTCTAATTGTTTTCTTTATTGCAGACCAACAAAACTAAATGGGTCCAGTCACTGGAATGACTCCAGATAAGAAAGCTGAAACACCAGGAGCAGAAAGAGCTGCAGGATTAAGACAGTTTCACAGAATGGGAAGTTTACCCGAAGCAGTTGATGCTGGTAGGCCGAAGGCCACTGTTGTGGACAGCGATTCCACAGACGATGAGCTCACAAATTTGAACTGGCTACATGAAAGTACTAATCTTCTAACAAACTTCAGTCTTGGAAGTGAGGGTCTTCCGATTGTTAGCCCTTTATATGACATTGAGGGTGATAGCGTGCCATCCTTCTCACCTTCTTGCTACCAGAATCCAGAAAAAAAATCAGCCACTTCCAAACCCCCTTACTCTTTTAGCCTTCTCATTTACATGGCTATTGAACATTCTCCAAATAAGAGCTTGCCAGTCAAAGAAATCTACAGCTGGATTCTGGAGCGCTTCCCATACTTTGCCACAGCACCTACAGGGTGGAAGAACTCAGTCCGACACAACCTTTCCTTGAACAAATGTTTCCGAAAGGTGGAGAGAAGCCATGGCAAGGTGAGACTTGCGGGGGGGAGAGGGGGGGAGTGAAGAAAGTGTAACAAGCTGGAAGTTGATGGGGAGATGAAGATGACTGATGTTCTTAAGATTTTTTTTTCCAAATATGAAACAGTTTTGTGTTGAAATCAGATGACTTAACACTTCATTTGCAACTGTAGGTATTTAGAAATGCCACTTCTGACAAATTCCAAAGAGTTTTTTGCCATCCTATGTTTTTATTTAGTGCTGACTGGGCTGGAGCTAGCTGTGACACATCCTTTATAAAGTTGGTTAATGTTATTGTAACAGACCCTGCTTGCACTTATTTATAATTTTATCAGGCTGTGGCATTCAACCTGAAATTTTAGGTTTCTGTCTTAAGAGATCTTTTTGCTGAAACTTTTATTTTCCCTTTGAAAATCCCTTTTCCCCTTTATTTTCCCTCATTTATTTGAGGATGAAGAAAATAAAATATTTTCTGTCCATGCTAATATTCTGTTAAAAAAAAAAAAGAAAAAAGAAAAAAGTGAACTGTGTCACCTATGGGATTTGGAATTGGCATGGGGCTCCCTGATGGCTAGGAAGGATATATTGTTAGGGTATTCTGTCTCGGGACTGTTCTTGGAGTAATCATGCAGCTGTACCTGGCTTGCTCATAAGCTTCTGAATAGGTATTCTGTGTGTATTCAGTAGAGATTTATTAACATGGCAATTAAAATTCTGGAACTTGTGCCTGCAGTGAGCATGTTGCTCTGTCCCATAATGGAAGGAGCGTTTTCCTCAAGGAGCCTGTGATAGCTGTGGTGTGAGGTACCAGGCTGGGGGTCATGGAGACTCTCTTTTTCTCTTCCCTTTACCTCTGCCCCCACATGCATGGTGAGTCACACACAGAGTCATTGCTCTGTCAACAGGAACAACATGAAAGAAACTAAGTGAGACACATGACGAAAACTGGAGAAGGCAGACATGGACAATCTAAGAGAGGCAGTAAAATGCAAAGGACAGACTGGAGGGCACAGAAGCCAACGGAAGTTATTAACAAGGACTAAGATGACTGATACTGTCTTGCCTGCAAGAATTGAGATTATAGCCTTTGCTGCTGTAGTGCTCCTACTTCAAAATTTCTATTGACTGTTTTGCCGTTTAATGAAAAAACCCACAAATGTATCCATGCAGACTGGCCGATACATAAGGAATAAATGTATTCTACTGCCATTGGCTATTCTTCAACAAAATGATGTGTGTGTGTGTGTGTGTGTGTGTGTGTGTTGGATTGAAAGGGCTGATCCTTCCTAATGACTTAAACTGGTGTTCTCTATATTTTTATGTGCCCAAATTTCTAGGCATGTTCTGTCTTCACTGCTTTTTTAGCATAGCTATGACTACGATCATACTGTGAAATTGAATAAATTGCAGAGATACCAAATAGCTTACTAGCTTGGGTATCAGCTAACATGATGTGCACAATACCATGTGGATTTTGCCAGTTTGGATGCAAACTTACATCATATGTCGAGTATATTAGCTTAAAGATGCACTGTATTTACATGACTAGACCCAAGTCTGTATGGCAACTGTAGCACTGGCTCAGATCTCAGCTAGTTTGGGGCATTTGTTCGCTGTGTTCCCTTGCACAGCCTTGACAGACCCAGGAGGTAATCCTTTTCCCTCTTCCTCTGCTGCCTTCAACTAACACTTTTACCTGCTGCAACAAAATGAGGCAGGGATTCCTTGGCAGTAAGGCCCATTAACAGTACAGTTGTGATTCACAAGGCAGCGTAGTCGCAGAATGTTGGAAGAGGAATTAGGAATCTTGTCAGGAAAAACTAGGTCAAACTAAGATGATATAGGCTTACCTTTAATTCAGTTATATTCTAATTTTCTCAGTACTTTGTTGAACTCATTGATGCCAGAAATTCTTACAGACTCTGTTCACTTTGAGATACATTCTACTCAAATTGTATTTGACTGACTTTCCTGTTCCGTACTCTCAAATACCTAAGCTTTCTCATTTGTTCACTGTCAATATCTACTGTTCCATTAAAAAAGGAGAAAACAAGAACTTTGCTTTACTGTAAGAAAAACGTCTAAATTCTTGTGAGAAAATTGAATAGAGGCACTGAGATAGGATGTGCTTCTCAATCTGAAAGCAGTCTTGAACACTAACTTGACTTTCAGTTGTGACTTTCCCTTACACTTAATGCAGTTCCAACTTTCAAATAACTTTCTTAATTCTTGCATTTAATATACTGGATCGCTTTAACCTATGTTGTAACATTGCTATTTTTCATGGTAAGGATGTGTATCTGTGTACGGTACAGTCTCTTTGACACAAACTACATGTAAAGATCCCCTTCTGAACTCAAGGATACTCTTTTCTGTATAAGATATTTCTTCTACTGACTTGAATGATTTTACTAGTGATTTCTCCTTTCCCATCCTGCTCCTCAAGGAGACGGCTCTGACTTGAAAAACAATACTGTAAAAAACCCCAAACCAGCAAACAAATCCTGAACCTGAGTGCTTGAACATTAACCTAAATGATAACAGGCTGCTTATCAGAAATGCATGTAATATCTGATGTGTTTGACAGCCTCTGGGTATAGACATCTGAGATGTATAGTGGGGAGCTCAGCAGGTATCAGTAAGAGCTGCATTGTGCTGAAAGACCTGTTTGCTTAGCTTCTTGCTATTCCATGGCAAGTCTAGTAGTTACCATGTAGAATGGTACTGTTGAATGTTAGGGCTTATTCTTAATCTGATTCCAGGTGCTATAATGCTGTAAATGAAATACTATAAGCTGTACCTGTGTGAAACAGATTTCTGAACCTGTACAATTCAGCAGTGATTGCACAGGGCCACATGTGGTAAATGTGCACTGGAAGAAGTGGGTAGCTTTGTCAGGGAAGGAAGCTACGAATTTTGGGAGCAGAATGGGGATGGGGGAAGGGAAATCTCTTAGTATATGAGTTATTGCTTTGACTGCTCATTGAAGCTGCTAAAAATGCTTGAGGTGATTGGATTCCTGTTGCTTCTGAACTTGGCTGTTGGATGAGTATCAGTTTCCATTCTGTCTCGGGGGGGGGGAATGCCCGTCGCTGCCTTTTGGGTGAGTCTGAGGTGCACAGCTGATGGGACCCACAGATCTGTGTAAAGATTTCCACAGTGCACACAGATGTCAACAGGAACGTTAAAATGGATTAGAGAGCCTGAGGCTCTGGGTTACTTGAGCAAGGCAGTGACTCTGTCCTTAAAGCTCAGTCATTTCCAGTCTTGAAGCCCCCGTGGCTTAAAAGTTAAAAGTGAAATGTAATGTCTTGGCATATGGGCAGCACGAATTTCAGACTGCCTGATCCTTTTTGTACTCTGGTGACTCTACCAATATTACTGAGTTCAGGATGGATGAAAGAAAGTCAAAGGATGATTTACTGATTCTTCTCCAATAGGAGAAACAAAGTGCAGAAGAGTTAACTATTACCAGCAAGGTGATGCTGATACACTCTGTCAGTATTTTGCCTAGGCACTGGAGACTGCACAGCTCTCTGCTTCTTAAGACAGAAACTACATTTAAGCAAAATAAATAAATAAATAAGCAAGCCATCTTGAAACTTTTGAGAAGATTTCGCATCTCCGACAAGCAGTTGGTAAATCTTTACCCTCTGCCCTGCTTAGAAAGGAATCAGATGGAAGTACTGTTCCAAATCCTTCATGCAAAATAAGCCTATGCCACAGTACACAAATAGTAGTATGATGGATTATTTGGATGCTTCAGACCTCTTTAGCTGAAGGCAGCTTTGCTGGGTTTTGCTGTTATTGATCAGTGTTGATGCTCCTCGTTTAGGATGCCTCAGAAATCCACTGGACTCTTAAGAAGTGACTTCTTATAGCGAGTGACAGTAGCTTATGAGATCCTTTTGCTGTTGGTATTGTCTGTAACCATGCACTACTAATACCTGTGTATACTTTTCTAAGATGACAAGATAATTTCATACCTTCTTCCATTTTTTCTTTCCTAACGGCTTCTTATTTTTGCCTTGAAGGGAGTAGATCTTTTTTATCCTGAATGCTTATGGGAGAAGAGAGGCTTGTGGCAAATTGCAGTCAGTGAAGTATGTTTTATTTTGTATCATTAGGGTAAAGGAACATGATTTTAAAACCCTGACAAATCTGACTCTCATACTGGTAGAATGTCCGTGCCTGAAGGGGGACTCTGTGTCCTATGTGTGCTCTCCTGTTACACGATTTGCATTTTGGTACTTATCGGGCTATTGCTGCCAGCCACTCATCAGCTATGAAATCATCTCCTGGAGGTTTGACAGCAAAAGCAAGAAAAGTGCTAATGTTTGCCAGAGATGCTGTTTTGTCCTCACTAGTTCTGGAGACCTCCCTCCCGAGCATCCCGCTGCATTGGAGCTGGTGACTTGCCTACATTCATGTTTTGGTTTGGGCTGGGACTGCAGTTAATATCTTAAATTTGCCCACTAGCCTCACTTTCAGTTCACACTGCAGTGTAGTTTCAGGACACATGGATTAGAATTTTTTTGGCTGATGCTAAACTGAAAGAGGTGCTCCAAGAGTACACTTCATGTGCTATAACTGGTACCGGACATGTCCACAACACCCCTCTAGAGCTGATCTGGAGTCAAACCTCCAAAATGTGTATAGTGTGGGTACTGATTGCTCAGCACCAACTCTTTTTGCGCTAAATATTTATTTTTGATTGGAGGGTGCTCCATCTTGTAGACATAGCCGTTGGTAGTTGTTCTGTTTGCACATATATTCATAATGCCTGTCATGGGAGATTTCAGCCTTTCAGGACTGCAGTCTAGAACTACAAACAGGAATCCAATCTATATTGGGGGAAGACTGACACTGTTTGAATCATGAAAAAATACTCTATGTTTTGTCTTTCTCCCGCTCCCCCAGCTTAAAAACTGGAAGGACTGATACTGAAAGTTGTGCAGTTAAAGGACAGTTAAGTGCCTAATACGTGGTCTCGGATTACAGGCTGGTTTGTGTTGCCATGGCAGCGTTTCCTTTCACTGGGTTGCTCCTGAGCTGTTAGTAATGTGAGCCCAAGCTGTCTTTCCACCGCTTTGGAGAAGTGGGACCACTTTGGAGAAGTAGAACTGCTTTGGAGAAGTGGGACTGTCTGTGTCTGTCCTCCGGTGCCTGCAGAGGAGAAGACTTCTGGCTGCTCTTGTTGACAGTGGATTGAAAATCCTGTGTTTTAACACACTTGTGGTGATATGGTTTGATTAGATGAAGAGGACTGAAGGGAAACTACTTTGAGATGTCCTTTAAAGCAGCATTGCAGGCTACAAAAGGAACTTCTCCTGCAATGGAAACAGGATGTATGTACATCAATCTCTGCTCTGCTAAAATATACATCACCCTTTTTGTTTGGACTTACTGTAATGCTGTTTTATATAAGCTGTTTGTCAAGGTTTTCTTGCAATGACAGACTTCTGAGCTGAAATACCTTACTGTAGCTACAGTTGAGCTTGTGTCTGTAGGGATTCAGACGAGCAAGGTTGCACTGCTTCTGTGGGATTGAAGCTGGTGAAGAGCTAGGGGAGCTGGAGAAAGGGGACTGGTCCCTGGGGTGCCTGCCTGCATCACGGGGCACCTGTTGTGGCCTTGGTGCCCTTCTGAAGTCTGGTAGTGTGACTAGGGCAGTGATCCTCCACAGATCTAGATAATGCTTTTTGCCTCTTAAGCCATGTCATGGAGACTTGGTTCAGGGAGAGAGAGGATTACCATGGGATTTTATTTATTTATTTATTTTATTTATTTTATTTATTTTTTTTTGAGGGAGTAGCGTCTGGTATACAGCAGCCTCAGCTGGGGAGGATGGGGAATGAAAAGTAGTTTGGACTTGGAAGCCTAAAGATAACGTCTGCTCTTTGCTTGACTGTTTTTCAATTGTGGGTTTGGGATACTTGTTTTTTTTTTTGTTTTTTAAATCAGTGCTAATGGCAAAATATGTGAGGAGGCAGGCATCTCTGTCAAGCACGATTTCCATGTGTTCAGCCTTCCACCCTTTGCATGGCTGTGGCTCTGACACTGTCTCCTCTGGAAGTCAGAGAGGGACAGAGTTTGAATATCTTAACAAAACTCCCTTTCTTTTTCCTATTAGGTGGTATGATGCTTTTGCTTTTTTTTTCCTTTCTTTTTCTTTTTTTCTTTCTCTTTTGTTTTTGGCAAGAGACAGGTAAGCAATTTGTATGACTATTTCTACATTCAGGCAAAGAGTGGATAGGTTCTATAAACCTGTAGAAATAGGGGAAAGAGAGAGATGCGGTTATCAGATAACCATTCAGTCCGTATAAGATTGTTCCCTACAGCATTTTCAGTGTTCAGCCATTTCGACTTCCCAGGTGGAAGTAGAAGGTGGGAGGTGTGGGAGAGCTGCCCCAGCCGCTGCTGCGGGCTATGGCAGCCTGGCGGCCTACAGCGGTGTGGTGGGCACCTCAACCCCTCCTGCTGGCAAAGTCCTTTTTCCTCAGCTGTTTCTTGGAGCTCTTTGCTGCCTCACTGCAGGAAGGAGCTCCCGAGGGGCTCGGGCTTGGGGAGAAGAAGGTGCTGCTCGCTTGCTTGGCGCTGCTGGAGCTGGGTATTGGCCTGACCTGCTTGGGCAGCGGCGTTTGTGGGCCGGCCCTGCGCGCTGTCGCTGTGTTGGTCTGACCATGCCATTCCTGCTCCACTGGGAGCAATGGATTAAGGAAAGAAAAATTCTGGAGGCGCAGCTGTTGACTGTGGGAAATAATTCTGCAGTATCCCTGTGGGAGGGCTGGGATCAGTGGGGGAAGAGAAGCGGGATGCAGAGCTTTTGGGGGCTGCTCGCAAGGGGTTTCCTTCCTCCTTCCCACGCAGCAGCATGGGAGGAGGAAGAAGGCCAAATTTACAACTTCGTTTTGAGTACAGCAGGCTTGCAGGAGAAAGAGAGAGCTTCCCGGAGGAGGGTTTAGGGTATGAAGGAGAGTGTGTGGGCAGATAAGCTATTCTTTGTTACCGAGATTACTCTTAGGCATGCCCCTGCCTTCCCTGTTCAGACTGTTACTGATGTGTCCGACAGGGTGTGAACGTGAACGTACTGTGGGTGGTCACTGTGTGGTGGTTCCTTTGCTGCGAGCGAGTGTCTCGCCTCATCTTAACCCAGCACATAGGAGGTAGGTGAGTGTGCTCCAGTGTGCGGAATTAGGGGCAGTAACTTTAGGAGTGCTCTTGATTATTTCAGAGTAATTAAAAAAAAAACATTAAAATGGAGTAAAAAACATAAAATAGAGTAAGCCAAACTGCCTTAGAATTGGTTTAGTTTATTTTTTTGTTTTTCTGCAAAGTGGACCAGCAGCTTGCTCCATTGCTTGCATGCACAGATAAAGAGGAGCAGCTGGGTGTGATGGCTTCTCCACCTGCTCCAGCTATGGTGGGAACCTGTGCCCGTCTGTGGCATACCCATGTGGAGGAAATTGCTTCTCCCAGGCCATCTTTTTGCATGTATGAGGAAGTATGGCACAGTGACTGGCCTTCTCTTCAGAAGGAACTAAGCTACTGTCCGGTAGCAGTTAAGTGTAGATTAAGCTGTGAGTTTTCAGGTAGAAGAGAAAACCTGCGTGATCAAAGAGAGCTGAACAGTATTTTATCACTGATATCCTTCTCCTACCCTTATTTATTTATTATTTATTAAAAAAAAAAAATGTGAAAGGACCAGGGGCCGTGGGAGGCATCTTGTTTCCAACCCAAGTTGCCATAATGCAACACTGAAAAATACTGGAGACTGGAAACAGTTATGAAACAGTCCAGTGCTTAAACTGCAAGAATTTCTCCCTAATTTTCTTTATCCAGCTAGATAAAATATTGCAAGTCAAATGTTAAAGGGATGTGAAAAAGAAGATAATCATGACACAGAAAGTCTCAGAACAATTTAACTGTCAGTTAATTTTGAAATCCAGAGTCAATACAGTCTGATGGTTGTTCATTTTCAGAAATGTTAAACAAACATCGCATCTACATTTCAGCAGGCACATCAGCAGCAGGTGGGAAGTTACATGCTAACCTCCAAAAGCAGTTTAAGATTCTGATCATCTAGTCTTTGTCTTGCTAGGAGAAATAGCGCAGTCTAATTTCTGTTTAATAACCAAGGTCTGGCTACATACACAGAGGCTGCCAAGGTCTGACCCATACACAATCTTCTTTGTTCCGTACGGAAGCACAGTAAATTGACTGCTGTGGTTAAACTGCTTCCGGTAACCTGGCCAGTTTGTTTTAAAGCTAGATGTACTGGTGTTTTATTGGATTTTTAACTTCAGTTTTGTACAGCTTTACAGTTTTCCCCTAAAGTACAGCACTTACTAGAAATCTGTATATACCAGTAACTAGAAATCTGTTTTGGCTTTCCCCTTTGTGGTTTTGTCCATTAGTGGATCTGAGTGCAGTAGTGTATGTATTCATGAGCAGCTCCACAGGCACTGGATCATCACTTTCCCTGAATATCTACTTTGAGCACCAATAATGGTACATGGAAGTCTACCTCTAACTGAAGTGTGGTTTAACACAACACCTAATCCAATGTAGCTACCAAAAGAAATCACTCTATATCTGTATATCTCTTACATTAGATTGATTGATTGTATGGCTCCAGGGTGTGCTGGTTTAGCTCACTGTTGCAGTACTCACCATTTTTTTTTGCGTTACTTTTCTGTCAGGTCAGCAAATGGATGGACATATGTAGCTGGTAAAATTAAAGCAGGCAACTAACACTTTTCTGCCTGCAGCCCACAGTTGAATTAGGTGTCAAGTGAAAGTGCAGTGTAGAGTAGTTGTTTATTCTAGTAGTAGTTCTCTCTGCTCTGTGGACCTGAAAGTGCTCTAAGAAAAAAGCTAGAGGTGGGCAGGACCTTTTGGGGAGGAAAAGTAATGAAACAGTAGGCCAGCGAGATGCAGGAAAGAGATCAGGGCATTAGTCCATTGTGGAGATGACAGCTGATCTGGAGCCAGCTGACAGTATACTCTCCATTAGTACCTAACCACTTGAATCATCTTGTCAGCTACCACAGTGAAAGAAATCAGATTTAATTAAAGGTAAGCTTCTTGGCACATATCTTACACTTTTCAGGCTATGCTCCATTTTAGCATAAGAAGATGAATATGAGAAAACACCAAGTTAAAAAATAAATAGATAACTCTGAAAAAGAAGGTGCTGCTCAGAGACTTCTGTATAAAGGACAATGGCTACCACTGAAATTACAGAGCAGCTTCCCTCTCTTTATTTCATGAAGTTTTGATCTTTGCTCCGAGACTTTTCGTCTGTATCTTGGTATCGTGGTATGACTGCTTCTGTACCTTTGCTTATTATTTAGAGAGATTTTAGTTCCAGCATGGCGTGCCCTGCTTGTGAGAATAGGCCCCCACCCTTTTTTTTTTAATATATCTTCTACTTGTGCTTAGCTCTAAAGAGGTAAACCTGTAGAGAAGTATCTTGCCATTCAGCTGTAGGGTTACTCCTTTCTTCTGCCAAATGCATTATCATTTCTGTAATATCTGTTTTCGTAGAAAAAACCCAACAGTGCTACACATGGAGTTGTTAAATGATCTATCAGGGTAGTGACTTCAGATTTGCTTTGACTTTTCCTATATAATTTCCCTCTTCTGTATTGCAAGAGATAATTGTCTTGAAAAATAACTTTATGTAGTAAATAGGTGAAGAAGCCCTTGAGATGAGCAGGAGATACTTTATCTTGCTTGACTTTCTGGCATGTCAAATTTAATGGTGCCGACATTAAGTGTGTCAAAAATATATAAATTGGGTTTTCAGATTTTGAAAACATGGGAGTACAGTAATACAATCTGTAGCTGGGCATCAGACAAATTGCTTTTACAGGATGTTTTATCGTTGAAGTTAAGGGAGTACCTGACCATATCTAAGCTAGTAAGTTAGTTTCGTAGACCTGTTGATCAAAAGACTGCTTACCAATTCACTGATGCCTGCACAGATGACTGCTTGAACTTACAGATGTATTTACCAAGTGCTAAATAAGGTTTACAGCTCCCAGTGGAAAAACTTGAATGACAGTGTGGCTTTAGCGTGAACATGGTATCTCAAGCTGTAGGACAGATGTTTCTGTACCATTTAAGAAAGGCCTTAGGCTGCCTAAGCTGCCTGAGGGTGACTTAGGTCACCTGTAGTATTAGTGGATATCTACATCTGAAATGAGAAAGAGGGAACATTGCACTTTGCTGTGTCTTGGGAATATTCAGTTAGAAGTGACTGTAATAACTTTGTCCCTGGATTTTCTAATTTGCAGTACTTCTTTCTTGTAGGTGAATGGAAAAGGTTCCTTATGGTGCGTTGATCCAGAATATAAGCCTAATCTTGTACAAGCACTGAAAAAGCAACCTTTTCCCTCAGCACTTGCATTTTATACTCCACCAGCATCACCGCCAAGGTATGTGAATTTTCTCTTAAAAGTACAGCATCAAGTTATGTAAATCCAGCTAACAGAGGAAATGCCCAAGTGGAGGTTGACATAACTTACTGATCTCTGCCAGAGAGAAGTAGCTGAGTGGGGGAACTTAGCTGAACTGGATAGACAAGACAAGGAGACTGGACAGACAAGATGGGGAGATTTTAATGATCTTAAAATTCCCAGATAGTTTCCCTAGATAGATCTGGGAAATTAGTATCCCAATCTGTTTTATAACTGTGGGAAAGTTTAAGAAGGGAAAGGGAAGAGGACACTGATTTCACAACCATAGAGGTTAGGGGCAGGTTTTCTTCCTTTTTCTGAAGCAAATAATGAGTTAGCTTTTATTTTGTTTCAGCTTTATATATATATATATGTATATATATACACACACACATATGTAAATGTTTATATATTTACTTTTTTTTTTTTACCCTTTGCTTCTGGGGCTTGCTAATTTTCTGTGCTTTTTTTGGGTGGAGGGAGAAGCCAGTGGGGTGGCTTTGTCTTAAATATTCTGTCTTTCCCCTTCTCCCTCTTTTACCCTTTTCCTTGTGTCTTGTCTGGGGTCCTGGCTGCGAGTAGCCCAGACAAGAGCATGTATTGTTAAGTCTCTTACCACTTTTGTTTAGGATCTTGGGGAACAGGTGCTATTTTTCTCACTGAACTCTTCAGAAGTGACCGGTGGGGTCAGGACACTGTGTTGGGCACTAGCGATTGCCATTTCTTTGATGAGCAGGCAGTCTTAGTAACAGGAATAAAATCCTGCTTCAAGCACAGTTCAGTAGGACTAATCTAGATGCTGCTAGCTTACAAGGAGGGCTCTCTCTGTGTGTGTGTGTGTGTGTGTGTATAAATAAAATATGCTGTTTCAGTTAAAATTAACTCTTATCTCCTTTCCTCTGTTCTAATGTACTTAGAGCGACAAGCACCAGAGAACAGGTATTTTTCTCTAAAGCTGTTTAAAAAGAAGTTTTGCGTTTTAGCATGATCAAGGGCAGAGCAATCTTCATAATAGATGTACTCCGAGGTGGAGTATGTTAGCCTTCTGGAATCAGGTATTCCTCAGCTGCTGCATTTTAAGATTAGGCAATAGATTTGGGAGTTTCAAGTAAACTTGATGCATTCTTATGTACAGAAAAAGGCACTTTAGCTAAATAAATGTACAGATGGCACAGAGAGTAGAAGGATAGCAATGAAAGAAGAAAATATTGCAGTTGGTGAGATCAGTAATCAGGTAGGCACATAGCCAGTTTATCTATTTTGGCAAAGAATTTGGGTGAGATAAAAGATAATTAAGATGTGTATATTGATATATGTGTTATCTTACTTCAAGGAGCTTACTTAACAAACAGAAGAGGAACTAGGATTACTGGAGCAGGATGTAAAACTGATAGTAAATACTTAACAGAAATTTGTAAGACGCCAATGGGACATTGACCTGGAGATTTGGCAGCTCACTGCAAGCCTTAGATGCCTTACATGGTCTCTCACAGTCGCACTTTGTGACCTACAAGTTATTAAGGTGGTCACTGACCTTCTAACCATCTTAGGCTGTAAATAGTCACTCTTAATGCTTGAAAGAGCCAAGGTAGGATTGTCCTGCATTCCAATTTTCTATTGGGATGAAAACATTACTAAGACAACTGTGAAGCAATTAAATATTAAGAAACAGTCAAATCTGAAAGTATGATACTACTGGTAGCATTTTCAGGCTCTGTATTATGAGAAGAAAGTTTTTTGGAACTACTGTAATTGGGCTCTTTTTACAACCATTAGTGTTCCTACATAAAGGCGTGAGCTTCTCTTTTAGTATGACTCAGGTGAAGGTTTGGTTCTGAAGAGCTTTGCTCAGAAGATTGTGTATGTATGTTAATGTGATAAAACTTTAAACTTAGACTCACAGATTAACATAGATGGAAGGGGTCCCTAGAGGTCATCTGTGCAACCAGATGAGCAGGGGGCAAAAATGAAATCCAACATGGGGCAGCTTGTTCAGAGTTTTGTCAGGTTAAGCTTTGAATATCCCCAAGATCTTGAAGATAAGTCCAGAAATATAAACATTGAAGCATGGTTAATCTAATTTGTATAAATAGTATTTATTGAAATTAGGTGTAGGGACAGAGGAGTGATTTTCATCTGAATGCTAAAGTGCTTTCAAGACTTCATTTTGAATCAAAGTTGGTTTTGGTAACTTTCTTTTTCACTGAGAGATTAGTCGCACTTGCCAACAATAGCAGTTACAGGAAAACCCTGGTCCTAATGGAGCCACATGTTAAAATTTCCATAGAGTTCAATACATGAAGGATTTTGCAGTGCCTGTACTTGTAAGAACAATAAAATAATAACAGCATTTTAAGACACTTTCAATGATTTTTTTTCCCTTTTAACAATAAAAATGCATTTCTCAGGCTTTCACTCATATACAAAAGGACATATTTTCTCCCATGTTTAAAAATTCTTGGATTAAGATTTAAATTCTGGCTAGAAGGAGAGTTCCGGTTTGCTGAGTATGTAGGTTTCAGCAACAGTGCAGCAAAGGAGGAGTTTTTAGTAATTATTACTGTATGCTTTGTTTATGCTAGGGAAAGTATGTAGAGCCTCATTGTATACCACCCATAAAAGCAAGAGAGGCAAATGGACACTTGTAGTGGGTTAGGCTCAAGGTGAGAGAAAGGGAAGAGCCAGAGGAGCAGTTAAGAGCAGGGACTGGAAAAATCCTTCCAAATAAAACCAAGGGTTGATAGTAACATTCTGTTTTGAGAAACATCCAATATCTGAGTGGAGATGAGGCCAACCAGGAGCCGCGCGGGGGGCTACTGAGGGGCTGCTGGAAGAAACAGCTGCCAAAAGGCTCGTTCCCTCAAAAACCTTTATGGAGAAGGGCCCCTAAGGAGCTGCCTTATCTGAGGCAGTGTTGAGAGAAAGAGAAAGCCCAGAGGTGCAGCTGGAGGGAGGCTGGGAAGAACTGTCCAAATTTAACTACAGGGTGATGCTGCAATTCAGCTGTGCGAGCCTGAATCTTTCTGTAGGAGGGCTTGAGTTCATAATGATTTTACAGTATGCCTGTCGTGAATATACCTATCATTCAGCAGCCTTTTCAAATAAAATTTAAGATGTTATTTTGGTCAGAAGCTTACACAAAAGTGTAATCTGTCAATAGTTAAACAAAACCTTTTATTATGACGGTTGGGAGATACTCAAAGCCTGACTGGACGTGGTCCTGAGCAGCCTGCTCTAGGTGATGCTGCTGGAGCTGGGGGGTTGGATTAGGTGCTCTCCAGAGGCCCCTTCGAACCTCAGCCATTTTGTGATTCTGTGATCGGTGTCACTGGTGCATTTTATTTTATATTATCCACAAGTATCTGTGAAACTTGTTAAACCAGTAGGTGCAAGGCCAGTAGGTGCATTCAGTTTTGAGTATGTGTGTTACATCCCTGGGCTATGGAGACTGCCATGATCTGGCTCCTATAAATATCTTATGCATATGCATAGCTTGTCTTAATGCTAAGTATTACTATAGTGAAATTGTTATGTATATATGGTTCTTGAAGCATCTGAGCTCAAATGAAAGGAGGAATTGCAGGTGGAAAAGTGTTGAGATGTTTGGCATCTATTTGTACAGTTTATCTGCAGACTGCAGAGCCAGCCGTGTTGAGATGGGTCCATTACTTCACTTGTGACTCTTTTTTTCTGTTTTTGAATCTGTTCTTTGCTCTACATCACCCCCACAAGCTAGAGAGTGAACTAGTTTTGCACATATTTGCATTCAGCTGTGCTGTGTCTTTTCCCCTTTGGTTATCATATAGGGAAATGCTAAATATTACTCGCCTTTTCAGTAACTTTCGTTACTAGAGCCAGGTAGGCTGCAGGTCTGTGAAAGCTCCCTGTGTAATTCAGGTGATGCATTTTGCTTTGCCCCACGTTGGTTGTCGCACCTCTTCTTGCCAGTCTGCACTGTACTGAGCTTTAAAACTTTTGTCAGTGGCAAGCTAAGGTTTGATAATATGATAGCAAGTCAAAATACTAAGAGTGTTAAGTGGACACCCCTCATGCATAACTGTGCAGAGTAGAGGATTTCTGGATTGTAAAGGTCCGGAATTCACAGTAACGGTAGGAGGCCATGACCAGTGAAAAATACTTTATTCAGATTCAATTTAAAGAATGAAGATTTTAAAGTAGTATTTTAAAAATTAAAGTAGTTGCTTGGGTTTTGGGCTAGTTTTATGTGTTCCTTGATGAATAATGATTTTTAAATTAAGCATTTAGCAGCTTTATGATATTTGGGGTGATCTATGGCTGTGCCTTATTTCAGAAAATAGAACTGCGTAAGTATGATAAATATAAAAGGTAAACACACTGTCATAAAAATCCTCCCATTAACCCTGTGAGACTGCTGTCACATGTCGGATTTGAAATATGTGTTCATCATCTTTTTAAATTTTCCTATCTTTGTTGTAAAAGATACATATTGCTATGTCTCATGCGGTTTAAATAGTTGTGTACTATTTCTGTTGTACTTCTAACAGTTTGCTAGTACAATAGAATGAAATGAATAATTAGTGCTGAATGTATAGCAAAAAGCTATCTGAGAGCTTTAATTTGCACCTTATTCTGTAATACCTTAAGTGGTACTTTGCTTTTTTGCATTATCAAGGCCAGTTTTGTGTCTAGCAGACAGCATCACCAAAACAGCCCAGCTTCAGATAACTTTAAAATCACCTGCTTGTCTGCGGATACAAACAGACTCCTGTCTATAACAAGTAGGGCAGGTCATCTTTCATGTCTTCCCTCTTGATTTCCATTCATACTAGTGTTTTCTAGGTATTAGTTTCACTACTTTGCTACTGCACAAGTCTCCTGGCTGCTCTTAACAGGAGGAAAGCAGAATATTTACTCCTTTGATATCACTCTGGACTGAGTTGTCTGGCGCAGTAACTGAGTCTAGGATTTGTTTAAGCTTCCCTTTCTCTTTTGTTGGTTTGTTTGTTTTTATTATTTTTCTCCTGTTAATCTCTCAGCACTGTTCCAAATAGCAACAAACACACCTGATCCCTATTCATTCTGCTGCTCCTGGGCTCTGAAAAGCTCTGTGTAAGCTAACATTTTGTTCAAGTCTAGATTTTATTTACCAAAAAATACATATCTTTGCTTCAGATCTAGTTTTTAAGCAAGTACATAAAATTTGTAGAAGTTACTATCTCCTGCCAGCAAGACTGTTCCTCAGAGGAGGTGCTTTTCAAACACTTGTAAATGCTTTCCACTGTCTACCTAGCACAGTAAGGGATGTGCCAAGCCATCAACTGAAGGCAATAGAAATTGCTGCTTATTTGACGTGTCCTCTAAACTTCAGGGGGTTGGGGGTTTTGTTGTTTTTGATTTTTAATTTATTTTTATATGTTGTATTATTATGTTTAATATACTTCACACAAGTTATTTGGCTAATTTGGATTTGACTTTGACTTGTTGAATTTCTTTCCAGTAGGTCATCATCTCCTCATTACCTAACTTCAGTACTTAAGCAGAGTCATGGCCGATCTCTCAAAGGTAAACATTACTTGTTTTTCTTTCTGCTCTACCGTCTTTGCTAGGCACCAGCATATTTTGAGCTATAGTTTATTTTGCGTATGGACCTGTTCTGAGGAGTCTGCTAGATTCCAAAAAAATGGTTAATAGAACGCATGCACATTATATTGTATCTTAACTTTAAATCCATAAGATGAGTCTCAAGATGTGAAAGGAGTTCTTGTTCTTCTGCCAGCAAGGTATTTAGCAGACACATCCCTCCCGAATATGACCTGTTTTAAGACTGCGTAACTTATTGGAAGCACAGTTTAACAGCTAGATATCTAATGCTGGGATTTATCTGTAGTAATTTGGGATTTTTACTGGTTACCCATAATGGAGAACAAAAGCAAATTCTAATGTATAAAACTTGTGAGATGTGGCCATAAAAGTGCCTTGAAGTTGAGTGTTTGTAGGTATCTGGGAGAGCTTGAGAGTATTTGCAAGAGAACATGAAACAATTCAGAATGTAGTTTTGCAGGTGCATAGTATTTTTCACTCATTAGGCAGAAAAGTTTGGTGCAAATTGTGCCTTCTGTCATCATTATGCCAGTTGAAGCATGCAAACTAAGCAGAGGACAGCAACATAGCTACTCTTGCACTTTTGTAGCACAGAAAACCCGCAATTGCATTGCTCCTGAGCAAGAAGGAGATTTCTTACATTCTGGACACCTGCAGGTGAAGTACCCTGGTTGACACCCCAGTAGGAGCAATTTCCTGCTGAAATTCAGTTTGAATCTTACAATAAATAATTCATCATATCTCACAGTGTAGCTCACACTGGTAGGTAACCAGTATGTTTACTGAGGAGGTGGTATACCTTGGCATCTCTTCAGATCTTTTGCCGTTTATTTTCAGGAAATCTTTCCTAAAGTGCAGCACTGCTATCTTTCTGCCCCTTCTTGAGCCCGCTGGAATCTGCCTACTCTTACAGGTTTTAATGAGCGTTAGAATAACAAAGCCTTCGACTTGGCAATAGTTTTGTCCTGGAGATTTCTACCTTAACTTTCCATGAGAAAGCCAGATCTAGATAAAAATGGTGAATTTAAGATGGAAATCCATTTGTTCATTGACATTCAAATATGAATAGAAACAGCATGTACTGTTGAACAGAAGATGGCCATTTCATTTTTCCAAATGAACTATTAAAAATTTTCCTCATTTTACCAGAAATGAGCTAGACAGCATGCTGGAATATTACAGTATTTTTTTAGAAGAAGCCTGTTGAGCACAACTCTTGTAACTCAGTAGTAAAACTTAATCCACTGAAGGCTTGTCCTGGACTAAAAATGTAAGCTAAAAAAGATACGCATCTGTTGAATACCTCTGCTAATAGTTCTCTACTGAAAAGTGAATTGTACTTGATTTGTAGATGGTCTGACTCCAAGAAAGTGTGAATAAATCTTAATTTGTTGTAGAGACGTGTTGTTTAAGCTTTTTCAAGAGGATAAAAATGCCACTAACAAAGTAGGACTTCTGCAGCGTAATAGACATCCGGTTCCCCAATTTTGCTAGAGCAGTAGGCTGTTGAGGTGAAAAGGTTGCTTTTATTTTTCAGCCACAAACCAGAAACATTGGTTAGGCAAAAAAGCCAAGATTTTTAAAGACAGAACAGCTGCCTGTTCAGCAGATGATAATTATCACATATCCAGACAGAGGTTTTAGGGTTGTACCCTCGTGGCAAGGAACTATCCTTTGCTGGCTGTGTGTTGCGTAGCTGTTAGGTCTCTTCCGCGCTTTCACGAAGAACTGAAGGAGGAATATGTTTGCTTGGGCAGACCCTGGATTCTAAGGGCTTATTGTAAAATAAATTTCTCTCCTTTCAGTGACTTTGCTGGTGTGTCCTATGACAGTTTTGAGGATTACCAGCCTGTTTCTAACTACTCCAATTTGCTACGCTGAGTATGCCAAAACAATAATGTATATTTGTTCTAACTGAATTTCTGCGTCTCAGGGAACCAGTTTGGCGTATCCCTCACACTAGAGGCAAGCCATTAACGTTCCCAGGGTCACAGAGGGCAGCAGTTGTTGAGATGAAAGAATTCCTTGTAATGCACTTTCAGCCATTCTGCTGCAGAAGCATAAATTTAGGAAAAAAAACAGTCTATCAAGGAGAGCAATTGCAAATGAAGCCAAAATGTATTAACTTTGATCCACAATACTGCTAGTCTTTCAAGATGAAAGAAAGCACTAGAAAACTCATATTTCTTTGGAGTTCTAAGATGCAGAAACACAGTTTGCAGGTAGTAATTCTGTGTTGCGTTAATGTCTGTGATTGCTTGTCATTTAACAAGGTGATGTTTATATACCAACATCATATGTTAAAATAAAATGTCTGTGATAGCAAGCAAAGAATCAGCAGATTTCACTTTTTGATTAAAATAGTGAAACAAAGTAGCTGTTCATGTTTTTATTTCTTTTTGTCAGTTGGATACATATGACTTGTAAATTCAGTGGCTCTGTTGCTGCCAAAAAAAAGAGGATAAAATTGAATTCAAAAAATCTCATAAGTGCAGTGGAATAGACCTCAAAATACGCTGATGTTAAAATGACAGACTGTGAAACCAATGGGGAATGTATATATTTTATAGCTTGTACTGAAAACAGCGGTTCAGTCCTCTTTCCATGCTGGTCCAGCAATCCCAGAGTGACATGTTTCCCTTCAGATTTCTCCTTGACTAGGGATAAAGGTAGCAAAAACTATGCAAGATGTGTATAGGAAGATCAAGTTGACAATTTTGCGATATTCAGCTGCAAAAAATCAGTAATACAGTTAATGCTTATGATGTGCTGTTTCTACTGCTTTTTCTGTGGAAGAAAGAAGAGCCATTAAAAAATGTCATTGCTAACATTTTATTTCAGTAATTTCCATCTCAGTTCTAGTTCAACAGGCTTGAAAGACCATTCTACTTGCTGCTTGTTCTTCCCAATGCATGGGCTTCCAGCCCCACTTTTCCACTCGCCTATCTCATGGTATTTTCACCCAGGATATCGTCTTCTGCTCTGAGACACTATGGCTATTCTGAGAGCCCACAATGTGTGCGCTCCTCTTTTGCTGGGGTAGTCCACCAATGTGGAGAGAAATGTAGCTTCTGTCTTAAACATCCATTGATGAAGTGAGAGAAGGAAGACGTTAGACTTTCTGGGTTTAAAACGCATTAGAATGCCCTGAAATAAGTGGGAAGAGTTTCCTTGTTTCTTTTCATTTTCTGTATGAGACGCTGTCCTTCAAGTAATTGAATCTTCTAAAACATGATTAGGGTGAAACTACTTCAGTGTAATTTGATTCAAGTTTTATAGTTTAAGTTACTCTTACTGGGCTCAGTAATGCTCAGTAGCTGCTGTTGAGAATACAGTATCTCTGACTGTGTTGGCACAGAGCAAGCTTCTAACCACTTGATTCTCTTCTAGTTAGAAATTTCAGACTTCACTGTAATATGCTCAAGATACGCTTTTTAAGATTGAAGTAGTACATTCAGTGCTGCCATGCATACAGCTGTATTTGGCACCATAATTAAAAGCACTACTGTTTTAGATAAATCTTTTTCAAATGCCTATTTACTACTCATATCTCCGTACTTTCTAGATTGAGCAGTTCTGTCTACATTCCTTCTTTTTCCTGTCTATTTTTACTATTTGACTTGTTAGTGAGGAAAATATGGTGAAAAGGTACTTTCTGTTGCAGTTAGAGAGAAGATGCATGCCAGATTAGTGCTGCATTTATCTAACACATTTGTTCTCCAGACTTGCACATTCATAGAATGAGGATATGAAGCTGATCGGGTGCTTTGCTTTGCCGTATGCATAATCCTTTTCTTTAGATGGTAACAAATAAAACCCAATTGTAAATAAATATAATAATAACATAATCAGATGCAAATCTAATTAATGTTGCTGATTCTTGGCTTCAACTTTGGTAAGTGCAGTGTAAGACACATGACCATTATGTAACAAATCATATTGCTCATAAGATCCCATTCATATCTCTGTGTCTTAATTTTTGATTATATTCAAGTCATTCTTGAGCTTGAATTCTTAAACTTCTTTCTTTTTATTGCAAGCAATCTAATACATACATTGATATTCTTCTTGTGTTCTGGGACCTTATTTGCCAGGATCTAACATTTTACCCAAGATCTAACATTTTGTTGTTATTTCTTCACAGAATCTGATATTGATGCTGCTACTGCAATGATGCTATTAAATACTTCCATTGAACAAGGGATGTTAGACTGTAAGCATAAGCTATTTTACTCTGCTGTTTCTCTACCCAGTAGCAAGTTTTTTTTATCTAAAGTTTCAGTAATGGAGTATGGTCTAGCTGGCAACTAGTAAGACCAGTCAAAAGCCATTCAGTTTTGTTTGTTCTTTCTGTTAACGTTCCAGAATTTTATGGAATCTCCTTTCTTTCTTTTTCCCCATTAATTTGGGTTTTCTTGCAAGTTTTTCCCTTGCCTTTTCTTTGTTAGATGCTCAGTCATCTTAGCTGCTTCTCTGTTTCTCCAGCTTTTATTTGTCATTAACTGAAGATCACTGTCTTCTGTTGATGACAGTAAATGTGTGTAAGATTTCATGACTCTTAACTGTTCACTTTAAGCTTACCCTTCGCAGTCAGCCTGCCAAAGTTGGCAATTTAGGACATAATCTCATTGGAATATTTGCTTACTAACAGATTTTGTTTTTAATAGGTGAGAAACCTCAGCCTCTGAAGACACCTAAGAAGAGGAGTTATGGCAGTGCGTTTAGTTCTTCCAGTTCCATAAATTTACAAGATGATGATTCTGCAGCCACCAATATTGATCCAAAGGAGGATCACAATTACAGTGCTAGCAGCATGGGTTCACAACGCTGTGCATCTAGATCCAGTGTGTCTTCCTTGTCCTCTGTTGATGAAGTGTATGAATTTATCTCCAAGAACAGCCATGCTGGGAGTGATGGCAGTGAAGGATTTCACAGTGAAGTGGATACAGACGTTGATTATGAAGATGATCCTCTTGGAGATAGTGGCTATGCATCACAACCTTGTGTAGATACCTCTGACAAAAGTCAGCCTAGCAACAAAGCACTCAAGGAGTTATGTCAAGAAATTGATGAGGAGTTGAAAGAAGCAGCAGGGTCTCTGCTGCACCTTGCCGGCGTCCGAACGTGCTTGGGTTCCTTAATAAGTACTGCAAAGACCCACAGTCACAAGCAAAGGAAAAAATAGTATGTCTGTCAGTGCTGAATATATACATATATTTTTTTTAAGTGTGGCAATACTCTTCTACTTTTACCCTTCACAAGGGAGATCAAAGCCATAAGAGGACTCATTTGCTTTTTTATTTTTTTGGGCGCTAATTATAATTTAGCCATTTATTTTTAAATCACTGCCTAAAGGAAAAAAAAATTATTTAATCTTTTCAAATTAGAAGAGGTGCATGACTTGTGAAAACCTGAAAGCATACTTCTTAATGATCACTTTTTTCTTTTATTTTCTTTTCAGTAGTTGAATATTTCCACAGATACATTCATTCAGATGCACGCTGTGGATCATATTTACCTCTTTGCCAGCCCTTTCTGCAGAGGTGAATTTTGCCCTGTCTAAGGGCTGTGACTTCCATGTAAAGGATTAAAAAGGAGGAGACAAAAAAGGGGGGGATGACAAAAACAAATGTCTACAGAGATTCTTGCCTCAGCTGCCTCCTCACACTCAATTTTCTCTTCTGCTCTTGTGATACGTGTCCTGGGGAATTGCTTGTGAAGCAGCTTGGAGTGGCTGCAGTTTTCACCCCATCTAACTATCTCATACAAGGAGTGAAAAACAGTACTGGTGTAAGGAGCTGCTTTTAGCAAGATGTTAAGTAGTCCCTGCAGAGAGAAAGGAAGGAGCCTAAACCCTCCCTAGAAGAGTGGGTAAGGGGTAGCTGAGATGTGTATTACCATGAGCTTTCTTTTTTTTCCAAATCTACCTTACGCGGCCATTTCACCTCAAGACAAATTGTCTTGTGCATATGGGGGGGAAGGGGAGATTTTCACACCGGTGTGCACACAGTCACAATCCTTGGATGTAGCAAACGTAGTGAAAGCTGCCACTTAACAAATTTGATGTTGTCCTTGTTTTATCCTCACTGTTGAATATTCAGTAGCTGCATTAGAAAGTTCTGCTGGTTGTTCCAGTGCAACACCCACAGTTACTCTCTTCTATAGAGGAGCAGAATTCAGGAACAAAAGAATGCAAAAGTTGGTGCTGTTTACAACATGAACGAAGTGGAGGTTTTAGGTGGCTAGATTGTGAATGACAGTCTGATCTGGCAAAACAGAAAGAATAGCTTCTTTTTTGAATTGATGAACCCTGAATTGTTTTTTGGTGCTTTTTTTGCCCCCCTTCCCACCAGCACTCTGTGGTTATTGTGACATTGGCTGTCCATACCTTTCGTTTCCCAGATCAGTGTGCCTTGTGCTGTGCGAATCCTTTCAGCCTCCTGTGATATAATGTGCATCTAATAAGCAGGACTTTAGCTTATGGGTGTACGTTGTAAATCTGGAGGACATTTTTGTTTCGAGATCCTTCACAATTCATTTTTGCAATTAAAAAAAAATCTCTTTATAATGCCCAGACATCTTTTGGCCAAAAATGTTTCAAAGGTATGATGTTTTTCTTTTTTCTTTTATAAAAAGTGGTGATTGCTTACATCTTCCAGTAGATGATGGCTTTTTCTTTAAAAAAAAACAAAAAGAAAGTTGTTTCTGTGGGGTTTTTTTAGTTATTTAATTTTCTGTGCAAGAATGGGCATGCAGCTCTGTTGGAGTGGGTTTTAACAGTACTATAAGAATGCCTTAAGTATGTTTTGGAATTGCATACAATGATAAAAAGTCGTCTTTCCTGTCTCTGAAAGGTAGCATGATGTGCCATAAATTTAAGCTATTGTTGCCAGCAGGTGTTGGGTAAAGTGGTATAGAGTTAGGAGCAACGAGAGCCAGGTAGGAAACCAATGTCCACTATTTTGGTTGTTGAAAACAGTAATGGATTCAACTAAAAGCTAAGCTTTTACTAATGGAGTATTTTGGTGGCTATTTGGAGGCCCAACTTCCATATATCAGTGGGGTATTTTTGTTTTGTTTTGTTGGGGTTTTTTTGGTCTGTTCATAAATACTGCCATAAACTGTCTACTTTAATATGAATACAACCATGCTGCTGAAGGTCATTGCTCTGAGGGCCTATTTCAGTGCCTCTTGAAGACAATGGTGGTGCTCCTATTGATTTAATGGTTATTGGATCAAGCCTGAGATATTTGAGGTTATTTTTTAGTGTATTTTGGAATTTAAAGCCAATTTTTTTTTAAGTGCAAACCCTATAAAGTGTTCTTTTTTGATTATTTCAGTTTTAAGAATGATTTATTTTATTTCTTGAAAGAGAAGAAAGACTCGGACACTCTGTGTGAACACCAATTATGCTATACCCGTAGCCGGAGAACACTTGTACAGACATATGTCTCTTCTGGATATCACAAGTGGTGCATTAGCTGATCAGATCTGATATTGGATGTGTTACTGATGGACAGTAGGGGGAAACTCACTCTGTAAAAGAAAATTAAGTACAAATGTAGTGGTTTGTAGGATTTTTCAATGTGGAGATATGAATGCTTGGTGAAACTGCTTTTTACTTACGGTTTGCTGATAGTATCTTGAAAGAATTCGGCAAAGGGCAAGATTTCGTATCAATGCAAGAATGATGGTTTGACTGTATCGAAATTAACACTCTGGAATTTTGATCAGTGCCATGATTTCACTTGCAGACTATTGAAGAGGGGTGCTGTGTGGCTCCTGATGAGGCTGCATGCAGCTTTTCTGTAACTGCCAATGAAATCTGGATCAAGATCCAGATCCAACTATTCTGGAAAATGCAATCATACTTCACTCCACAGTTTTTTTTTTTTTTTTTTTTTTTTTTTTTTTTTTTTAAGTTTGGATTTTTTTTTCCGTCCTTGGACAAACTTTGAGGATGTTAGTAAGCTATTTTGTTTGCTTGCTTATTTTCTAATAGAATCAACATGGTATTTCTATTCTGAAAACATATTTACTAGGAGAGTGGCTGTGCTGCTGTTATCCCTGAAATTGGTGATAAAGATTTCAGCATTACTGAAGGGACATGATCAGGCCAGAGGCTAATAATGCATTTTAGTTACCATATACCAAGAAAAAGCAATAAAATCATACTAACAAGAAGTGAACAGCAAAAGTTGCATCCATCACTGAAGTACTCAGCTGGAAAGAAGTGGTGTTCTGGAAGGGGAGAAATAAGGCCAGCATCTGCCTGAGACGCCAGGCAGTGCAGCAGGCAAGGGCAGTGCACCTTGTCCTCTCCACGCTTTGCCGTCTTTCCTCTCCGTCACAAAGGAGAGGGTGGCTGATCTGTGCACTTTACGTATCCCGCCACATACCCATGCGTGTCCCCACACGTTTTGGCATACAAAAGCTACCAGCTCAGTTGTGGAGTACCTCTCTTCCTAGTCAGAGAACAGCTGCCCTTCCTTTCGCCTACATACCTAGCATTGGATTTGGGTTTGTTTGCCACCTGAGTTAAAGACCCTGGTGTATATAGTATAAATGGAGTATAATTAAAAGTTATTTTAACATTTTTTTCTTTAGTGACATATGTAAAATGTTCATGCCAATGATCCGTTCAGGTATATTTTAGTAGCAGTTAAAAGACAAGGGAAGTATTAATGAACCACGTTAAATTCTTAAAAAACATGGAGAAGTATATGAGACTTGGATAAGGGAAGGGGAAGCTGCTTTATTTAGGATAAATTCTGGTGTTAATACTGTATAAACCTGTATTGGTCTTTGAGATTCCAGTGCTAAGTTACAGCCTCTGTAAAAGTTGCATCAAATGTTTTAAAAATCCAACTTTAAAATGGAAGTTGTATGAGTTGCAACTTTTCATTAGGCTGAAAAGTAAAAGCTCGGTTAAAGCAAAGTACACCCATACATGTTATATTAATGGTGTAGTCAAAATATTTATTGAAAAAAAAAGGTAGACTATTTTAAGTGTTGCACCTGCCATTATTTCTTAAAGCACATTCTTTACATCTAACTGCCAGTGCCATTATGAAGTCTGTTTTATAATTGTACATTTCTTCAAACTAAAAAGTGCATAATTAAAAGTATTATGTTACTGCCATATAGTGATATAAAACATTTTATAATTGCCAATTCATTGTAACTATTATTTATTTAAGTGAATTGTAAGAACGCTTTCTGATCAAATGAACCAGAGTTGTTTTTAAAATGTTCCCTTTTGCTTGTTTCTAATGTAGCATAAGCAATGTCCTTGGGTTTGTTTAGAATAATTTTGCCAGTAGGTGACCAATTCTAACCCTTTTTCCTCCAGTTTAGTCCTTTACCGTTTTAAAGACAATTTACAGAAGTTTAGTTTTTTGTATGCTAATTGCTGTTAATTAAAATGTTTATAAAGTTTATTTTTACCAAAGAGATGCAATTCCTTATGATAAAATATTGCAGAATAAACTTTGTTTTATAACATTTGTGACTTTTCTGCCCATGTTTTTCATTCAGATGATCAAAGGGGCTTTTATAAAATAAACAGCATTACAAACAGAAAACACTGTGTTATCTCTTTATGTACAGATTCTGGTTCTGGTCACTGCTGCTCTTAGTCCCCCAGGTTACTATTTAAATCTCTTCCACAAGACTGGGTTAGTTTAAAGAAAAAAATCCAGTTCATTGTAGGTCTTAGCTTGGTTAAGAAAATTGCATACTCATTGAAATAATCTGTACAATAACTGAAACCTATCAGTTCATAGTAAGATTTGCTTTTAGTCAAGTTCATTCACAACTGACCCACTGTTTTGAATAATAATAGAGGTGATGTGATGTCAACATCTTGATTCTCCATTTTCTCCTGTGCTGATATTATGGAAAATCCATTTTTGAAATGAAATCTAAACCCCACTGATTTTTGAAGTGCATCTTATTAAGG
This sequence comes from Rhea pennata, assembly GCF_028389875.1. Taxonomy (NCBI): domain Eukaryota; kingdom Metazoa; phylum Chordata; class Aves; order Rheiformes; family Rheidae; genus Rhea; species Rhea pennata. The sequence goes on along the minus strand of NC_084665.1, from coordinate 17,767,581 downwards.
CCAAGCCTTTGCTCTGTAACCTGGAGCTTTCAGAATGTTTTGAGATCTTTGAAATGTCTGACTTACGGTAAGGCAAAAGATAAGCAATAGTAAGACGTCTGACTTGGTTGGTTTTGCTTTTGTGCAAAAAAGCATAATTTGCTTAAAAATAATTTGAATCTTTTTCAAATGAAATGCCTATGATGTACAGTTTTGTATACCACTGCAGTTGTTCATAGATGTTCATGGAATGGTAAGGTTGGAAGGGACCTCTGGAGATCATCTAGTCCAACCCTCAGCATAGCCCCATATGGGGATTGAACCTGTGAGCTTGGCATTGGCAGCACCACGCGCTAACCACTGAGCTAAACCATGCAGTTGCTTATATTTAAGGATCAGCAGAGCAGTACAGAACAGGTAATTTAAGAATGTAGAATGTAGAGTTTAAGAAATAGTTCTTGTCTGGTGTTTTTTCGTTACTTAAGTTTTCTTTGGATATGATTTTGGGGGTCTGTTGGATCTTTCTGCATAAGGCTCTCTGGAAAGCATGCAGGTGGCAACACGCCCCTCTTCACCAGAATGAATAAAATACTACCCCCTTCCACTCTCCACTTGCCCCAGTCCACACTGAGATATTTTCCCTGAACAAAAGGTGAAAAATAGTTAACTAGCTTAGTATCTTCTGGAAAGCTTGAGGTTGCATCGTAAGAAGAGCACTAAGCAATTCTGGCCAGTCACAAAAGACTTGGATATAAATGTCTTACGAACTGCATTTTGAATGTCTGATTCCATCCTGGAGTTCCACTGAGATATTACAGCACAGGAGGGAAACAAGATCCAGCATGATGCTGTTTTCCCTTAAGAGCAGACACTGGTCTATCTGTTTTTTCTATTATTTTTCTAACTAGTGTCACTAAAAAAATTCTCTGTGCAGATCTGATGCAAATAAAACAGTTCTATTGCAGTACTTGATTAATACTAGATTTTAATTAAGACTTGCCTTCATCACCATAACAAATAATATTTAGTCTAAATCACAAATTACAGGATATATATGTGCTACTAGTATTTTAGATTTAGTGTTCATCTTAATAAATTAATTGATAAGAGAATGACTGCTCTAGTTGAGACAAAACCACAACAACATATGTTAATGATACCTGTCTAATTGTTACTCACTATGTTGTGTAAGAGAACCTTAAATTCATTGTTAAATTCCCCCAGAGTGTTTTCTTCTGTTATGACTTCACTGGGAATTACCCTCTGTATGGAGCCACAACTCCTGAAATAAAGCATTAACTGAAGCTATTATCCAGTTATACCAGCTGCATTTTAAGGACATTTGTGGAGGAAATGCTTGATGGATTAGATTTTTTTTTTTTTTTTTAATGGCCGTCTAAATTTGACCCAATATATTAATACTTCCTTAGATTTTGAGAATCCAAATACCTGTAGATGTTCTTAATTTGAGTAGTCTGAGTAGATATAGGCAACTGGGAACATCTGGCATGCTTAGCAGTAATCACATGAGTATTACAGTAAGTCTAGCAATGTAATTGTGAACTTTCCCAGCATATTTGAACATAGAAAATCTCTTTTGTGTTTTAACTCGAGAGTCATTTTTACACTTCAGACAGCAAAGCAATATATTCTCTGATTTTTTTTTTTCAGTGTCTCTCTTCAGATCAGTTGGGTTTTTTGTTCTCCCTACTCTTTCAGAAAGGTCTCATGAAAGCTACCTGCTCTTAGAAACAACTTAAAGCTAACTAAAGATACCTGATTTTTTATGCCAGCATTAGCTTTAACAGCTCTTCATTAAACAGTAGTGTTTATTTTTCTAATGCATCAGTACCAAAGCAACCATTTCCCTCCTTAGGCTCTTGACTTTTAAAACAAAGCAAGATTGGTTGGTGCCCATTTGGAGGACATGATCTTCACTCCTCTTAATCATCTTTCTAGTTCTGTACATCAATTCCAGTTCAAACTCAGCCTTCTGGCACATGCATGTTAAAAACCATATACGCACTTGGAGCACCAGTGCTTTGGAAAGGGGCCTTAGGGCATCCCTAACTTTGCAGAACCGTCTTGCCTGATATGTCCTAGTGCTGTAATGGCCCTTACCAGAGTCACGTCCTGCTGACTAGTTCTTTTATCAACTAATATGTCAATGTCTCTGTCCACTTCCAGATGTTGAGGCCCCAGTCTGCAGAAGAAGTTGATAGCTGGTGCCCTCAAACTTCACTTAGTAAGATCTGTCCTGATCCTGATTCCTTGGACCTGGTAACCTTCTTGCACACCAGCAAAATCCCTTTTGGCACAGCCTGCCTTAGGCTATGCTTTAGCCAATCCCTCTTTCTCCCCAGTGGCCAGAAATGATGGTGATTAGTATGAATGTTTTAAGAATTTTGTATGTGGCAGTACATCAAATGCTTTTCCAAAGTACAAACAGAATGAATCTTTTGCATTTCTTTCATCTAGCAAATAAAAAGGAAGAAAAGATTTGTCTGCCATGATGGGGATTTCGTAAATGTATATTGCACTTCAGTTCATTTTTCAGTCATCTACATTTTTTTTTAATCAATGAGGACAGATCAAAGATGTCTTTTCCTCATGTCTTAACTGGAGGTTACGTTTGCCATCATCATACTTCACTGGATAAAAGTCATCAGAATTACTAACCTCAGCCAAATACTTTTCTATGCCACCTCTTTCAATTTTCACTGCAGGACAGCCAGTTTCTTAATATATAGCTCAATTTTGCTTTCGTGCTGGTTGTCACAATCCCCGTTTCAATATTGTCTTACCTGTTCCCAAGATCTAATGGGCAGCGTACTAGTTTGGATTGAATGTGTAATTTCTGTATCCATTCTGAAAAACTGAATGCTCTGAATACGCCGTCAGACCTCCTCAAACTACGGACATTGTGCCTTTCTTGTCTTTTGGCTATGAGTAATTTGATAAGATCAAACCCTCCCTCTCTCTCTCTCCCTCTCCCCCCCCCCCACGTTGAGTGGCTGAGTGGGACTGCGGCACGCTCGCAGGAACGACCTGCTCTTTCACAGGGCTCGCCGTGCGAGCCCCTCTGCTCGCAGCTAGCCCTCCCTCAAGGCAGGCAGAGCTGAGCCGTTTCAACAGAAAAGCCAGACGTTTCGTTAAATTTCCGAGCAGCTATACAAATCTCGGTATTAACTTCAGTGCAGCCGTGTTACACGCTACCTTAAAAAAATGATTCGGCTGCGCTGCATGATGTCACCTTGATCCAATCTCACCCCATTCTGCGCGAGCGTGATGTTCGCTCCCGGGAGAAGCATCCAGGGAGCGACAGCAGCATCCCATGCAGCAGTTGCTAGGCAACGGGATTCAGCTTTCAGCAGGATCTAATTTTAAAGTATTTAACCCTAGATCTGTCATGGCTCGTTATTTCCGATGTGGTTGTTAATCCCTACTTGTTGGTGTCCTAAGAATTCCAACTTCAGAAATGCCTCGGTTCTGGCAGCGTTGCTGTTTTATTAATAATGGGAAGCGTCTCATAATGAAGAGGAGCGCACCTGGCAGATCTTGAGACCAAATTCCATTTTAGTGCTGATCCGTGCACAGAAATAGATATAATTAAGGGTGGAAAAACAGTGCATTGTCATTCTGTGAATCATGTTTCTTCGCTGGCTTGCACAAGCGGCTTGCACCTATTTTCTCTCTGAGGGATATTTTTCAGATGAATGAATACTTGTGAGAAATGATGGATGGGTAGCTGGCAGTAACAATTAAGTTTTGATTTTTATTAATAATACGACTTCTTAATTTTAGATGAACTTTCACATACATGAAGAAGCATGTCTTACTTAAAATCATACCAATAAATTGCTGTCATTCATTTTTTATACTAGGAAATTTTAACTTAAAACATTACAGAGAATATTTGCAGATGTTCATGAACAGTTGAGGTGATTTTTCTTTCTTTTCTTTTTTTTTTCTTTTTTGTAAAGTTTGCTACATTTTATTTCTTTCTAAAGTATAGAAGCCTAGAAGCCTACTCTTGTATTTCAGAAAAAAATAATATATTTCTGACCACTCTGTCATTCCTTGACTAGTCACTACATAGCTCTCTGTAATATGCACAATAGTGCTCTCTGCACTAATGTTTCATGCTAGCTTAACTATATGATATTTCACTCAGCTCAAATAATGCTGCTTTTATTGTTCAGTACCATAACCACAAAAAAGAAGAAACATGGAAGACTGCACACACAAAAAAGTAGCAAAATATAAAGAAAAAAAAAAAAAAGAAAGGAGATTGGACCCATCATACTCTTTAAAATGCTAACATAGTATATCTTAGATTTGCAGTCTCCTCTGAGTTTCTTCCTCCCCCCAGTGCTAAGATTTAAAACCAACACTGCTTTTTCAGTCCATACTAAAACACAAAGACAAACCTGTCTCTGGCAAAGCACTTTTTTTCAGCAGTCGGTTTGATTGTAATGCTTCCCTGTTGCCTTCTAATTCTCCTGGGGCATCCCCTCTCCCATTGCTTCTAGTTCGTATCTCCTTTTGCCCTCAGTGCTGCTCTTTCTCTTGGTGCTGTGTCAGTGACAAACCCTGGCCGCTTACCCCCCCCCACACACACACACCCCACTCCTTTTTCTACAGTTGTCTTTATGCACGAAAGGCACAGTTTTGGCTCGTTACAAAGGTCTGAACTATTTTTGGAGGTACTACAATCTTCTTAAAAAAATATGCTTATGAGCAGGAACAGTTCCAGCTAAAACATTTCCTAAACTACCAGTAACTGCCAGATCTCTCTCCTTTCTCTGATCATGCCTCTGTCTCTGGAGAGCGAAAAACGTCAAGACAAACATGACATCTTTGGTACAGGTAACAGCTCCTGCTTTGCTGATGTTATTCACTTGGGTGAGTGGGGATTTCTTTCAGAGGTTTGCAGGACTGTGTCCACAGCTGGTACACATGGAAAAGCACTCACTTTATAATCTTCATAATGCTTCATCTCAATTTCATCTTTTATTTTTCTCTGTGAAAACGGATCATTTGTCTCACTGGAAATATTGAAAGCTATGCACATTGGTTGCATTTTTATTTCTCTAGAAAAAGTGAAAGATTAGAGTCCGGGTCAATGTTTCTCAGATACGGCCCTGTAAGTGTGAAAGGTAGGAAAGCAGGAAATGAGACTGTAGAATATGTGTAGACCTGTAACAAAACATGGTAAACCTAGGACAGAGGTTTCACTTTCCTGGCAGAGGTGGAATTCAGCATTTAAAAAGTGGATGGAAATTTTTTTTCAGCTGTTACAGTTTTCCTGTTTTATGGAGCAAATATCATTATTGATTTGCTATGAAGATATAAAAACTGCTCCTGTAGTACCAAGAGCTTGTATATATTCTGCTGGAGTGGAACCAAATCCCCAGGGAGACAGCTTCCAAGTGGGTGAAGAAAACTTGCACAAACTGTGAAATCAACTCCGAATTATCACAGACAGCCACACGCTTCATTTTTCCATCTTCTCATTCTCTGTAATTTCTTTAGACACAAAGACACCACTCCCCTAGTCATGCACACACCCTATAGATGACTCAAGCCATTTATCCAATGAGTTGGGAAGGAACGTGAGCACAGAGAGATTTGTTTTCATTTCTATTTTTAAATGCTATGAACACTGAAATTATGATAATGAAGACTACAAATAATGAAAGAATTTGTTCTGTGACATGCATATCCGTACATGCGTTATACCTATGTCAAGACTACTTGGCTTGATTTTTTTTTTATCAGAACAATCAGATTTTGTAAGAGGTGAAAGGTTATATATAATAAAACGTTTGTTACCAAGTCATCATGAGAAATAACAAGCACATATCGTAAGCACATATCGTGAGCACATATCCTGCTGTTCATACTTGCCGTTGCTAAGATAACAGAAACACAACACCAGTTTAGGGTGTTTGCAGCTTCTGAGGATGTGGTTTTTGCATTTCTTGTGATAGTCTGATGACTGAAGATGGCTTCCTTCCAAGCATTTCTGATTTTTTTTCTCAGATCTTAGAAACCCTTTTGTTGTAAATACTCGTAAGCCTGTAAGCAATGACAATGAACCTTATTTTCCCACAGCACAGAAAACATCCTGGATGATTCAAAATACATTCTTTATTTATTTCTCTACCTGCATCTATTCTTAGCATGTATGAGTACAAGTTCTAATTAATTAGGCAGAGGGGAAAGCACCACTTGAGCAGGGGAAGGAGGATGAATGAGCTTGGAAATAGAATGTATCAAAACAATGACTATATTTTTAAAATAATTATTTGTCCTGAGATAGTGTTTGAAGTTCAGCACCCGTTATACTAGATGCTGAGCACATAAGACATAAGAAAAGGACAATCAAGTGTCTGTTTCAGTGCATATTCTTTGCTCCCTATTTTCCCCAACAAGACGAGCAGAAATGCTGTGACCCTTGTAAGAGTTTGTGCACTCAACATGTGATGTACTAGCTTGCATTAAGTTCTGCTGCTAATGACTGAAGCGACTTGTGTTGGTAGGAGCCAGTTCTCAGCAGGGACTGCCCTGTACTCCTAGCCAGCAGTACAGTAACGCATACTGCATCCACGTGGGTGCCTCTGCACCGCGCAGTACTCGGGGGTCCTCCAGCAACCGCCCCATACCGCTTGGCGATCCACAGCTCTGACGGATCTGTTTACCCACCCGATCTCTGTTGCTCTGAACTTTTGATGACAGGATTAGTCCTTTTGCAATTACATACTGAGTCACCAATGAGCAAGCGTTACTACACCACACTGCAGCCGCACACATTGTGCACCTTCCTGGTGCAGCGGTTAGACAGCACTGCTGTCTAAGTGGAGTGGCTTGAGAGGAAACAGTGCAATGAAGACATTTTTTCAGAGCTGTGAGAGGAGAAACAGCATTGCAACTGCAATGATATGCAACGTCAAAAGGATGAATCTGAGAATCTGCAATAAGAATGTAAAAAGACTGATAACGGTTTTGTTACCTTTATGTTTGGGAAACTTCAGCTCAACCTGTTCACCAAATACCATCATAGGATGATCATAAATTACAGATGTTACCTTACATGGGATAGTGGTGACTCCAGGATCCCTGATCTCCAGACCTGTTTTGATAAGCCTAAAAATCCTGCAATCAGCTCACAGTCTTCAGCCTTGGATAAGCAGTAAAAGCACACCATTTTGGATTGTCTCAGTCTGCCTGTGTTTTAAGGAACTGGCATTACCTCCCGTGATATATACCTAATATAATGAATGTTTGAGTCTTGCCCAAACAAGGGCAAGGAAGGATGCAGGCAAATAAATTCTGTGTTCCTCCACCTTGAATGCTAGCTGCCCAGTCAGAAACACAGTGGGAAAGCAATTCATTCTCCTACAACTAGGCACTGTAATTCCCTCAGCTCCCTTTCCCAGCTCTCAGCTGTGAAACATCTCTGCCAGCATTCACTGCACTAGATTCAAGGGAGAAAATTTTACCACAAAAGCATCTTTGAAAACAGCACAAACTGGGAGTACTGTATTTTGCAAAGTCTGTTCAAAGCATTTCAGTATAACATTTCATGAAAGGCATATTCTAGATATTTCAAACACAAAATATAGGCTTATACTCAGTGCTAAAGGGTTTTAATTGTTTTCAGTGTAAAATTTACCACATTGACATGTGAAGACACACCATGAGAAGTGTACTGCTGTCAATCTTGGGGTGCTGGAGAGTAATTGCAAAACTTCATATACTTTGTTAGGAACTTCCATAGGGAATATCAAAGGGATTGGGAGGAATAGGAAATAAGTAGTCTATCATCATTCTAATGTTGCTCATTCCACCATAAGTCCTTTTGGTCATGTGGAACAGTGACAAGATCATTTGCATGCACAGTGACATAGTGAATGGTATTTCGCTTTTTTTTTCCTCCTTAGACTTCCTAAAAATGTGCAGTGTCTGTTCTTGGCAATATGGATCAGCAACATGTTCTCCAACATTAAAACTTCCTGCGGAGATACAAACATACTTACTAATCTAGCCATCATGTCTTATTTAGTTCTTGCCAACTCCACTGCTGTGACAAGCAAAACAACAGCAAACATCATCAAAGCTTCAAGACTGTGGACAAGGACTAGCTTCCACTTCCACTATAGGCAGCTACCACCTACTCTTACTTACAAGGCATAGAAAGAAAAGCAGGTAAGAAAAAGATGACTTTGTATCTCTAGTGCTACCTACTACTGAGAAAAAGCTACAAAAATATCGTGCTGAAATTAAGTGGAAAAAAACAATACCATGGAAACTGAACAAAAATAGTAATTTGTTGTTAACATCTTTGTTGTTAACTGAATCAGTAAACAGATGCTCAGTATACACCAGAAAAGTATCATTATATTCATTCTTGCTTTATTATTCTTTTTCTTACACAACTCTTCTTGCTCCTGTTCAGAAACAAAATCCTGCATTCGTGGTTATCTGGCAGGACCAAATACCTCAACGCCTTCAGATTCTTCTTCAAGAGCACTCATGGTGTATGCATTTAAACAACGGGCAAATGTGAGGATAAAACAAAATAAAATAGGAGATTATAAGCACACTCTCAGTGGTCTGCAAAGGGCAAGGCTGAATGGTCGGGAAGCCAACGGCAGGCTCTGGAAACGAGAGGCTGGCAGGGAAGGGCCTCACAGCAAGCACAGAGCTGACTGCACGCTACTGGAATGACCCAGGAGGCTGGGGAAGAGGGTTTCTGCAGGCGGGGAGCAAAGGAATGGCACCGCAACGCCTGCTTCTCCCCGTTCCCCTGCACCACGATACAGCGGTGTTGGCTCAACGTGCGGGGAAGCACCAAGCGCTGGTGAGGGCTAATCCACACCTCGACGATCACTTGTGGACCGTGAGAGAACGCTTGGCGGCCTTCTGTTTCGTTTCTGCGAGCACGCCTTAGCGCTGGCTCCTGTGGGCCTTACTACAGCCGCCCCGGGCCGCGGCTGCCGCGCAGCGTGCGGCACTCCGGCGCCGCTCGCCACGGCCGCCCTGCCCCTGGCTCTGCCCCTGCCGCTGTCCCTGGCTCTGCCCCTGCCGCTGCCGCTGACACCCGCTGCGGCGCCGACAGCCGCGGCCCCGGCGCGCCCCCTAGCGACAGCGCCGCGCCGTTTAACCCGCCGCGACGGCTTCCCCGCTCTCCCCTTTATCCCCCCGCCGCCGCCAACGGCCGCGCCAGCCCGTGCCCCTCTCCCCGTGCCTCGCGGCGCAGGAGACCGCGACGCCCGCACGCCGCCGACGCCTTTTGGGCGAGGTGGCGCCCCGTAGCCGCGAGGGCCGGGCCGCTCTGTGCCGGGCGGGTGACCGTTGCTATGGCGACCGTGGCCGCCGCGCTAACGACCCTTTTGACGTCACGTGCCCCCTTCCTGCCCCCTCCGCATGTGGGCGGGGAGGGGGGGGGGTCTCAGCGAGCGGCCTCGGCCCCGCCCTCCCTTCCTTCCTCGCCTGCCGCCATCTTGGAAGTTGCGTCAAGATGGTGGCGCCGGCGGCCTAAGCCCCGCCCCTGGCGCCCCGCCCGTCGCGGGGCGGGGCAGCGCGGTGGCGTCACGCGCCGCCGCCGCCCGAACCCGGAAGCGCGTGCGCGGGTAGCGGGCGCGCGGGGCGGCGGCGCCGAGCCGGCGGCGGGCGGGGCGCCATGGCGGCCGCCGCGGAGCTGCAGGGGAAGTACCAGAAGCTGGCGCAGGAGTACTCCAAGGTACTGGGGCGCCTCTGCCCGAGCAGCCGTGGCCGCCCCCCTGCAGCCTTTGCGCGGCCCCGCAGGCGGCGGGGAGAGGGGAGCGGGAGCGGGAGCGGCTCTTCCGCTCGGCCCCGGCGTGCGGGAAGGCTGATCGCGGCGGCGGCTCGCGGTGCTGGCGGCCCGAGGGTCCCCTCCTCCTCCCGGCAGCCCGGGCGGGAGCTGCGGCAGTGCCGTTCGGCGGAGCGCCGGCTCGGCGACCTGCAGCCGTGCGCGCAGCGCCGAGCACGCGGGAGGACGAGCCGCCAGCTCTGCGGGCAGCTCCCCTCGCCCCTGCCCTCCTCGGCTGGGCGGGAAGCCTGATTACCCTCTCTGGTGTGGGCGTGGAGCCCTTACTCTTGCTCTCACCCACGGGCAGGAGTTTGCTCAGCTGGTGGGAACGGGAGTTCAGCGGTGTTAGTAATGCTTGCTGGGGTGCTGCAGTGTCTTGGAAGTGACGGTGCTTGATTCCACCTTTGCCTCGTGTCGTTCCTGTATTTCCACAGCTATCCTAGGGTTTTCTGCATCTGAAGCTGCTTAAGGGAGCATTTGCAGATGCTTTTGCTCTTTCTTTCCAATGTTCCAGGTGACTTCCTAAATGCTGGAGCCATGCTTCATTTAGAACGTTTCTTCTTTATTTTGTTGTTCACTAAAAAGAAAAGGCTGCTAGTTTTGAGTGGCATAGTTCTTCTGCAGCTGTGGGAAAGAAAGCCAGCACTTGTTTTTTGTGTATCCCCGCAACAAAGTGTTTGGCACAAGGTGTTGACTGTATTTGATACCTTTCCCTAGATTACGGAACAATGTGTCTTTAAATGCTGTTCTCCTTGTGACTACTGTAAAGGATTGTAGAGAATCCAAACTGTTTGGACTTCTTTAAAAAAATATTTCTCTAAGTTGACTTGTAAATCCTGAAGTCAGTTCAGTTCTTTTCTCAGCCACAGAGTTTACATTTGTTGCCCCGTTTTACAGTGGAGCTGCTGTACCTTGGAGATCAAAAATGGTGTGAGATAAAGTAAATGAGGGACTTGATTCCTGAGCAAATCTTTGAAATGCAGACCTTCTGAAGTTCTAGCTACTGGATTCTCTTTCCTTTAGTGTCATGATGTCCAAAAGTTTTCTTTGAACTTTATCTTGCAACTTTCAGCCTGCAGTGTTTCATTGGTGTTCTCTGGGAACTGCTTTTTTTTTTCTTATCTCACTTCTTGTGGAATAGCTCCAGCTCACTGTGTGATTACCATTGCAGATAACTCTCCTTTTCCTGCAAATGATCAGCTGTTCAACTGGCTGTTTATTGTATACAGGCAAGAAAGGAGCGTAGCTCTGGGAAGCTGTTTGCCTACTTGCTAGTCATGTTGTGGAAGCTAAGAAAAGGAGTCGATAAGAGCTTGATAGATTCAAGAAGCGCCAAGGAAGTGCCTGGCAAACGATCACTTTTCTTGTTTCACAGAGCAATCCAAGAGAAGGATGTTTGTTTCAGAATACTTGTCTTCTATTCAAGTTAACTTCTGACTCTCACTCAGGCTAAATGGAAAAAATAGTCAAAATGCTTCTTCAGCTTGTGATGGCTTTTGATGGATCACGCTTAGATATCTTGATGCATCATGGTTGAGCTAGTTCATTCCGTTTCATTCTTGCACCTGACATTTTTCAGCATTAGTAGCTGTGATGGAAAAAGGCACAGAAAACTACCACACTGCTTTTTTTTCCTGCTCAGGACACCTTATGGTTAAAAGTCTTTACCTTGATGCTCTTGCAAGTTTCTTGTATTGCCTTTATATGCCTGAGCAACCCAATGGGAGAATACTGCAGGGCATAAAACTGTGCTTAACAGGCAGTGTCAATTGTCTTCTGACCTTTTTGAAATGTATTCAGTCATCAAACTGAAAAGATTAGCTATTGCTGCCTTACATTTAAAATCTTGCCTTTTATGCTTCTACCAGAGGTATTTCCAAGCCATTCCCAATACAAATCCTTTTAATGTATATCTACAACAGCTGGATTCAAGCATGTCAAATGAATACAAGCTACTGCTGAAGAAATCAGGGTTCAAGCAGTTATCAAGGAATGAGAAGATGGAATCCTTAGCATTATTGCTGCTGCACAGGGTTAGAGATATTCTGTGAAGTAGCTGGAAAATAGGTTTGTTTAGTGACACGTTTCACCTTAGTGATTTTATCAGAGACTTCTGAACTTCATAAGTAAGACAAAAGGGCTTTTTCCTGTGTGCTTTTTATGTTTTCCCCTGAAATTTTTGTCAGGCTGTTTTCTCTGGGTCATCTGCTGTTACTGATAACCGTGTTTTAATGGGAAAATTACTAACTTCCTGAATTGGTACAGATTGACTTTTTATTGTGAGTTATATTCTTGTTCCAGAACCAGTCATGAACAGTTTTGAGGGTAATGAAGGAAAGGCAGAAATAACACTGAATAGGTGGAAGAACTCAATTAGTCAAGAAGTTCTAACTTTCCATATTTATTCACATTTTTTTTAAACAGTAACTATATTTAAGTTATTAAAGACTTTTCTTAAGTAAGAATTATGTTCTATTTGAGAAGGAGGTTCAACTGGCAAACTAATTCTCATTCCCTAACAATTCAGGGTACAAATTTGATGCTTTTTTTTGATGCTTTTTTTTTAACTTAACATTGCTACTCTCCAGAATAGAATACTTAAGAAAAAAAAAAAAAAAAAAAAGGGACACAGATCTGATCTCTTTAAGAAAAGATATGTTTTATGCATGCAAATGTCTTTCCTAGTGAGTGTTTTTTGTTTATTCTTTTGTCTTACATAGTTATCTGCATCTCTTATTTTTCAGCTTCGAGCTCAGAACCAGGTGCTGAAAAAGGGGGTTGTAGATGAACAAGCAAACTCTGCTTCTCTGAAGGTAATGTGTAGAGACTGTTAACTGCAGTTATATTAAGTCTTGACAAAATAGGTAAATGAGAGGTTGTTTTTTATTATTCAAAGAATGGTGATTAAAAGAACAGTGAAAAATGATTTAGTAAGAATTCTTGCTCTGCAGTTACTGTGTTTGTTGTTCTTTGTAAGTGTTTACTTTGTAAACATGAAAGGTTGCTGCTTGATGATTGATTTATAGGATGAAGTACCTGATCAAGCATGGTCTATGGGCATGTCAAGGAAATGAAGTCAGTCTTTTAGTTTAAAAGCAATACTTTTTGCCTCTTCAGTGATAAAATACTGAACAACGAAGGTTTTGAGGTTGTTGTTTTAAGTGTACAAAAGTTTAATTTTAAAACTCTTTGCTCCCTCAGGAGCAACTGAAGATGAAGGATCAATCACTGAGAAAACTGCAACAGGAAATGGACAGTTTGACCTTTCGGAATCAGCAGCTTGCCAAGCGAGTGGAACTGCTCCAAGATGAACTTGCTTTAAGTGAAGCTAGGGGCAAGAAGAATAAGGTATATGCTAAAGGCAAACAACTTTTTTTTTAAGGAAGTGACTCTTCCTTACCTGTCACTATTTTACCTTGATTTATAGCAGCAGTTACTTTGTGTCAAGGCTTGAGCTAAGTGTTCTTGCTGCAACTTGTAACTGATAAAATGTTACTGAAAATATCAACAAAACAGATGTTGATACCTATATTGTATGCTAAATAGGTCTGGTCTTCCTAGTATGAGAACTAATTGACACTGAATTAGTATATCCCTTTCCAGATCTTTATTAAATTTTTAAGCAACTAGAGAAGATCTTGGAGCTTTCTGATTAATCCACTGCTGTGAAGAAAATTGACTTTCTTATCCGCCTCTCCTTTCATTGCTTTGTAATTTTGATGTCAGTACGTAGCTCTTCATTCTGTGACTGTAGCTTTTCCAATAGGCTCTTAACTGAATCTTGTCAAATGCTTTGAAGTTTAAATTTTCACCTAGCACTTCTTTGTTTCAAAATGGTAGAATAATTAGAGCGCTGAGATTAAACTTAGCTTGCCATGTTCTTCAGATGTCTCAGCTCGGCCACTTCCTCTTTAGTAATATCAGATTTCCCAAGGATGTTCCATCTGGACTTCAATAAATTTCTCAAGCATCATTTGATACCTCTCTCTTATGAAGAACCCTCCTCTTAATTACTGTGATCTGTTCTTTTTTTTTGACATCTCCCAAAACTCCGTAAAGATATTATTCAATTAATTAGAAATATGCTTATCTTCTTTAATTGTTTCCAGAATTTCTGTACCTTTCTTTTTTCAGATTATCCACTTCCTTGGCAAGCGTAGTACCTCTGACTAATATTACTCATTCATCTTAATAGATTTACTTTCAAAGTGCATCTTGGCCTTTCTGATCTTTTAATTCATGTTGTATAACTTACAGCTTCACTAGGCATATTCCCAAATTTTGAAGAACCTCATTTTGACTTGAGTAGCTTTACAGACCCTTGCCAGTGAATTTTCTTGCTCAAATGTGAGAAGACCTAATTTTGTATTATTTCAAGGAGTATCTATACTACTTTATAAGTATACTCCCTTTAGTTCTATATATAGAGCCCTTTTCAGCAAGTATGTGTTACTGAACACTCTTACTAGATTCAATACCACCTTTACTTGGTCTCCCAGTGACATGAGATCTAAACCATATCTACAACTGTTGAGATTAAGCTTTTGATGGATGATCTGTGTCAGATTGCAGTCCTTCTAGAATGAATGGAATATGTGCCCATGTCTCAAGTGATCCAGATTACAGGCTGGCATCAAAAAGTGCAGTTTACTTAACTGTGCCAGTTATTCCAGGCAATTGAAGTTCAGCGTTAAGTTTAAATATAAAGGGTCATCGTTTTTGTTCAGTGCTGGTACTGCCTTAGTTCAGCAGAATGGCAGAGCAGCTGTCTGCATGGGATTCATTAGTGGTCTGTGAGCCCTTTGAATGAAAAGGGTGAAAAATGAAGAACTGTTAGCAGGGAGTTCTGTATTCCCAGGGAACTTAGCAGGCAATAAAGGCCTGGTGTCACCCAGTGCTACAGCCTGCCCTGGGACAGTGCCCTTTCAGTGACTGTCCTTGGTCTCCGGTGAGATGAGACTGGCTGAGAAGAGGGGACATACCATACACACAGCTCACATAACACAGTAAGTCTTTCTGCATGGGGTTTAATACTGCTGACTACTTGGAATCATGGAATATTCAAATGGTGGGAACAGCACCTGCATACGGAAGCAGTTTCATGTGTCTATAAGGTCTGAGTAGTGACTATTTCTTTTCTTAACCCATATCTAATGAGCATTCTACCCCTTTACAAAAACAAATGCTGCTTTGGGGCTCATGTTATATGCAAGATACTCTTAGGTGTGTTAGTTTAAGTTGAATATGTTCATGTGCCTCTATTACAGAAGGAATTTAAGTGATGGGAAGTGTTCCCAGATATCTGGGGGCATGTGATAATGGATGCATGCATGCATTCTTTTAGAAAAGTGGAGAATCTTCATCTCAGTTGAGTCAAGAGCAGAAAAGTGTCTTCAATGAAGATCTTCAGAAGAAGATAGAAGAGAATGAACGACTGCATATACTGGTGAGTAAAACTCAATCTTTTTCTTTCCGAAAAATGTTCATGTGAACCAAACTGGAGAAAATAAAATAGCACTTGGAAATTAGTGCATTTAGAAGTTTAGTGGATTAGGTTAGACAGCATAGTTTATAGATATTCACTTGGCTAATGAAAGTAGCTTGACTTCAGATTTTTAAGGCGGTATATGGAATAATTCATATAGCAATAGATGGTTCTCTCATTTAGTTTTGTAACTCTTGGTGAGACTTGACTACTATATTGAAAATAGCTATATAGTTGGTATTGGATGGAAGTTTTTTCTTCACTCACACTTTCAGAATTGCTTTAAAACTTAGTATTTTCTGCAAATTGGCAAGAATTACTTTGTCAATATAGAATGTTCCACTAGTTTAGAAAATGTACCAGAAAATCAGACTGAACAACGAATATTTTTTTGCAAGTGTCTATCAATAATATTTTTAAAGAATGCTTGATACTGCAGAATTTTAATAAACTCTAAGTACTTTCTTCCTCAGTCTCTTTTCTGTAAATATAAACATAAACTCCTGTGAGTTAGTAAGGGAATACTTGCTACTAATGTGGATTTAATTGGTATAATTGATAGGATTAGATTCCATAGCACTAAATGAAAGTGAAGCTCTTGCACATGAGACTTGCTTTTCTCATTGTAGTTCTTTGAAGCAGATGAACAGCACAAACGTTTAGAAGCAGAGCTGAGAAGCAGACTTGAAGTTTTGGAAACTGAGGCTGCCCAGCATCAAGCTGTGGTGGACAGTTTAACACGGAAATATGTGGATACCATAGAAAAGCTGCAAAATGATAAAGCTAAATTGGAAGTAAGGGGTTTTTTTTTTGTTACTTAATGAACTTGAAAAGTTTTGAAATTAAATATTTTGCTGTGTCAGTACTTACATTGTGAGATTATCTTCTTACATAAAGATCAAGTCTCAGACACTAGAAAGAGAAGCTAAGGACTGTAGGCTTCGAACCGAAGAATGGTGAGTGTTTTTATTTAATATAATAAAAAAAATGAATTAAAGAAATATCTGCTTTAAAAAATTAATTGGGTTACTTGGAGGGGAAAAATAACTGGTTAAAAAAACAGTACTGATAAAACTGAAAGCACAGGGCAACAGCACATTAACATCAAGACCATGCAGCTTGGGTCCCTTTTCCTTCTACTGAGTATGTAACTAGACAGTCACTTTACACAGATGTAGACAAAACCCCTTTTAGTAAGAGCTGACAAGCTATTGCAGACAACTGTAAAGCTGATGAATGATTGTAAAGCTGATGAATGATTGCAGGTTTTATTTGCAATGAAACACTATCAACTGGAAAAAAACTGTTGAACTTGTATGAAACAAAGATGTGTGAGTTTTCACACACTGCTTGTAAAAACAGTTTGGATGAAGTATTTATATGCTGAAACTTGACCTGCTAAAAGGTAGTTTCAAAAATCTCTCTGCCTCAAATGCCTATTGAACACTCTATCTCTCTCTCTCTCTCTATATATATACATATATATATATATATGTGTGTGTGTGTATATATATAGTGTGTGTGTGTATATATATGTATATTTTTTGCTTCAGGAATAATACGTACTCAGAATATTTGAAGTTTATTGTTTTGGAATTCTTAAATTGTCTTGAACATAAGCTATACAGAACAGGAAGTAGTTAAGGACTGAGTCAAATGAAGTTAGGGAGTACTTTAGGTGCATTTTTTTTCTTAAACTTACAGTGTCAACCTTTTTAAGTAGTGGATTAAATCATGGTAAATGGTTAAATGAGAAGTTCCTTCCATCTTTCAAGTAGTAACTCTGAAACATATTTTAATTATTTTGAGAGATAGGAACATCCTTGAATTCTAATAATTGTCTTCTAATACAGATCAGAGTTTCACTTACAGTATGACTTGAAAAGGGGGTGGAAGTTTTTACTCCTCTTTGTCTTTTTCACTCTTTTTTTTTCTTTTTTTTTTTTTTAACACATAGCATAGGTTTGAAAGGTAGTGTTGTTCTGTTCCTATGGAACTTAGAGCTTGTCTGTCCTAGGAAATTTCATGATTACTGGGTAATGTCATTGTAATAAAATGTCTCTGCCATTTAAGATGGGAGGCTTTTGAAGTTAAAAATAAAAGCCCGACGCTATTTCAAACACTGAAATCAATATCTAATGAAGACCTGACAGAGAGGAAAACTTTATGAAAATGCTGCTGCTTGTTTTTTCCCGCTTTTTCAATGAGAAGGGATCTCTCTGCTTCCAAGATCCAAGCTTTATTCCAAGGAGAATATCAGGGGATACCAGACTTGACAGCCTGTATATCTTGGGAATTAAAGGGCAAAACATGAAACAAAATATATCAAACTCCTTGTTTACCATTCCTTTACCAAGAAAAGTCAATACTTTTGTAGTCTGTCTTGGAGTTTGAGTTGTTTAACATGCCTGAGGTTGTTCATATCCCACAGTTTCTAATGTGGCTAGTGCTGTTACGCTTCATACACTACAGTTCCTGTGCAATTTTTGGGGCTGCTCGTCAAGAAAAATCTTTAGTAATGAATATGAGATACTTATTAGTCAAATGCTTCATATTTTATTTGTTTTTGGATTCTTTTTCCCTATTTGTATTATTAACTTTAACAAATGTAGAACAAACTATCACTTTGATACCTTCCCTCCCACCATCCAATATATGTGCAGGAGTTCTAGATGTCAGACTGGAAACAAAACAGTGAAGAATTGAGGGCCTGAGTTGGGTAAGGTGTGGAAATTGGTCTGAATCAATATACAGTATTCTTTGTTAGCATACATGTACAGTGCTGGAACATGTTACTGTTCATCTTGAGCATCTACAGTAATAGTATTAGTAATCATCCTAATATAGCTTCACATCTAATACACAGGCAGATGTGTGTGTTGGGGGGGGGGGAATCACTTTAGAATGGAGCTGAAACATAGTTGTCAAATCTCTTAAGAATGTACCATAACAGAGCAATGCTTAAGTATAGGACTCTGAAAAACTCTAATAATGAGGTAGTATACTTATAAGTGAGTCTTTGACAGTTCATGTATGTTGGAATTCTACGTTAGGTAACTAAGTTAAAGGCCCATTTGTGTTCTGGTTCAAATTTCAATGAATAGAATATTTTTGTATAGCTTATGTCATGGGTGCAGTATTGGAAAGTAATATAAAGATTAAGTAAGTTGAATTTCTGAAGAATGGCACTCTAAAATTTATGCTTTCCTGCTGCTTTCACTGCATTTATTAGATGTTAAAATACTGTCATGTTTTAAATTTGACATGAAAGATGACTTACTGTCTTCTATTTAACTTTTGGAAAGAGATATCTGGTAACCTCAGGGAGACTTAGGGTGAGTTACAGTGGTGGTGATGCTAATTAAACTTCAAGGATTTACATTGTGTTTTTTGTTGTTGTTATTTAGCCAGCAACAGCTGAAAAATCTCCAAGCAGCTTTGGGCAGTAGATTGGAAGAATCTCTGTGCATAATCAATGAAAAAGTACCTTTTAATGACACGAGTAGGTATTGCTTTGTTTTGTTTTTTCTTGGCTCTCTTGCTGAATTTGGGTATTCATCTGGAGGTACTGAATTAAAATACACTAGTTGTAAGAAGAGTTGGACATCTAAATAGACAGACTCCTGGAACTTATTGTAATATGTATTCATGACGCTAGTCATCTTTTGTTTAGTGATCTAAAAATACCAAGTTGTCATTTATATAAGAAATAAAAGTTAAAGCTCTTGAAGGCTTTCCAAATAATTTATTGGAGTGGCTTAGTGTTGCCAGTACATTTTATCAGTGTTTCCACAATCATCTAAAAGAATATTATTTTTGGCAGGGTATATTCAATAGTTGCAGTAAGTAGCAGATGCAGAAATGTTATATCAATACTCAAATTTAGATTATTAGCAGCAGGAAGTCTATCAGCATGCCTGGACCACAAAACACCTAAGCAAATTCTTATCCATGGTTTATTGCACACAGTTCTGTACGGTACTGTGTTGTTTTTCAAGCTAATAATAAAAAAAAAAGCTCAGATTCACCAGCGTTTGTTCTATTTTTTTTATTCATCAATAACTTTCTTAGTTAAACTTCAGTAGCAAAGACACATCCTAGTTGAACTTCATGTGTTAGAAACAATACTGAAATTTTTTAGGGCATTCAGTTTTATGTTTTTGTCTTTATGGAATAAACTTCACTAAGTAGAAACTGAGCCATATTTCCCTCATCAAGCTGTAGTAAGTCTACTTTGTTTTTTTCTAGTTTTAGAGAGCAAACAGAAACCAGAGCTCACTCTGTAGCAGATCCTCTGTTCTTCTGAATATGACTTCAAAGCTATGCTGTTATTTCATCATTTTTGTTTATATTCTTAAGGGAAAAACAAATGCTTTTGAGTTTGGGACAGGAACTATGACCTGAATTAGCCTTTTCTTCTACTTCAATCATGAATAAATGAACAGAAGTGCAGAGGATACCATGAAGTTGGGAATGATCAACTTTTGCACCACTTTGGTACCAGAATCCATTTGTGTGTGCTGGATCAGTGCTGTGTACTGTCCTAAATAGCCTGAATAGTAGGCAGCCCTTGAGTGGGCAGGCAGTGAAACTAGCAGGAGCTGGAATGCAGGAAGAGTTGAAGGTAGCGAACTGTAGCAGAGAAGTAGAAGCAGAGGTGGCTGTTTCCTGTAGTTCTCAAGTTTTCATTGGTAGAAGCTCTTCCACTCCTGCACCTGGCCCATTCAGTGCTAAACTTGAGTGTTTTGACAAGCCTTAGACTCTCCAAAAGCAGATCTGACTGGGTGCTGCAGAGGAGAGGCTTCGTGGTTCTCTAATGGGTTGGCAATCCAGTGAGAGTCTCCTCTTACAGACACCAGATCATCCTCTCTGTGGGAGGTGTATGTCATGTGATGTATTATGCTTAGGTGTTGGTGCTTTGGTCTGATATCCTTTCCACTTCTCTTTCCTTCTTGCAAATAAAGGTTATTTGGCAGCTGCTGATGCTTAGTTATGCTGCTCTGGCTTCATTGGCTGACTAGTACAGGTGGTTCTCATTTTAGTGGGAACTTTAATGCAAATAATTTGTTTAGCTGCTCATTTAACTGCCATGATAATGTGTTATAATGTTTTTGCTTGAGTAGAAAACACTGCAAATAACGGACAGATCTCTAAAAGATGAATAAGAATCTGCAAGTGTTTGTTTGCTATGGATTACAAATTTCTTACAATAGGCTGTGTAGTTGGTTACTCATAGCTGGCTTCAGTTTCAGCAGCACTGGTACAAGAAAATGAAGCATCAGTTTGTAATCAACAAATGCAGTACGCAGTGGAGCTTTTTAAGCACAAACCAAACTACAAGAAAATCATGTAAGAATAACTTGTCTTACTTGACTGTCTCTGGAACTTAATTAAACTTCAATTAAGTTTGAAGATCATGTTGAGTTCTTCAAGGATTTTTAAGACCTTTCACTGTTTTTCAGTGAAAAATACTGACCTTTTGAATAACAATATAAGGCTGCTGATGGCTTTTATATGACACTTCACTGATTTTGGATGGATAAATTTAATCTACAATTTGAGGCAAATGTGAAAGTGCCTTCTCCACTGTTGGTCATAGTAGCAGCTCTTAAATAAGGATGTTTAGGCCTACTTTACTGAAGTCAATCACATGGATATTTTTAGTAACTGATACTTCTGCACTGAGAATTTTCATTTTAAAAATCATTTTTTGACTAAAAAAATGTGCTATCTGGAAAGTATGATTTAATAAGTATATGTAACTTGTTTTGTCTTGTAGGATCTCTTCGGTACAATGCTCTTAATGTACCATTACACAATAGAAGATATCAGGTAAGCACTTCTGTGGCTTCAAGTGTAAAGATCTAATTTTCTGCACTGGTCTAGAATAAAACCAGTCATTTTAGTGACTCTAAATGGCAGAAGATAGGCTGTATTCATGTTATCGTGATACTCCAGGGGAATTTTTGTCCACAAAGCCTTTGTACTTTGCGAAGGTACAGTTTGCATTATTTTCATGTGGAGGAGTGAGTCTTCTACTTAGACTGTAGCTGGTCTTTTGGCCCCTGTGTGATGATTACTGCAGGCTGTTAACTTAAGTTAGGCTTAATATTTGCCTGTAATGAAAGGTGTTTATCGGAAATTCTTATGGCTTTGCTAACATGCAGTGAGGTAGAATCTGAACACTTCATTTCTAAACTGACAAAGCTTAAATTAACTTTAAAAGTCTTAAGCTTTTCTGTAGAGAAAAGGTAACTTTGATATCTTGAATTCACGTTTCCTCATGGTCAGCTTCTTTTCAGTCACATTGCTTGGGCTCCAAAGAATATTTGTATTTGTAAACTATACATCGATGCATACACTAGAATACCATATTAGTTTGTTACCTATCAATAATTGTAATCCTTTCAAGCATCAAATTGTTTATCTTTGAAAACTCTGTATGGTTCATTCCCATTTTATTGGATACTTGAGACCCAATCACTCATACAAGTTTAAGTAATAGAAAGCAAATAATTTGTTACATCTGTTACCTGTTATGTGAAATAAAAACAGTTTCTATCTTTAAAGAAAAGTATGCAGTTTCAAATGGTGTTAGGTAAACTTTAAGGTATAATAATTGCTGTTATCCTGTATTTTTGGACTGAACTAGTAATGGGAAAAGAGTGTGTCATAGATGGTGAATTAATCTTTTTCTTATATTTAACTACAGAATATTTTTCTTATTTAAATAGATATACCTCAAATATAATTTTTTGTAACTATCTTTACAGCTGAAGTTGCGAGACCTTGCTGGGCAGGCACTAGCTTTTGTTCAAGATCTTGTAACAGCTCTTCTGAACTTTCATACATACACTGAGCAGAAAGTCCAGATATTTCCTGTTGATTCTGCAACAGACACTATATCACCATTAAATCAGAAGGTAAAGCTTACTGATGTCAGTTATAAGTTTATTCAGTTATACTGATTTTCAAGATCAGATAATTTTGATCATGGAAGTTTCTTCAACCACTGTTAAAAGAATGCTAAGAATATGCTCCTGAGGGGGCAACCTCTCTTTTGTGGGAGGATTTTTTTTTCCCCTTATTGAATGAGTTATTTGAGTGTGGTCAAGGGTATAGTTGCAGGGAATTATCTTCTCTTGTGCCTTTGCTACAAAAGAAACGTGATAAATCAAAGCCTTTCTTTTTTTTTTCTTTTTTTCTTATGGGGGGGGGGGAAGTGCTGCTTTAATTTGCATTTATGAAAAGTTTAGGTGACTGCTTTAAAATACCCAAGTATTGCACTATTAGAATAGATACTTGTCTTATTTACTGTAAAAATACAATAGGGGATGGAAAATGTTGGGACAGAATGTCTTGTGTTTAACTGCAGTGTAAAATCAACTGAATGTAAGGTAGGTTTATGTAGGAGAGAGCTTGGACTCTATTCCATCATCGAACATTAACCTTATAATCTGGTTTTGGGTTATCTGTGTTACCATCTTTCCTATAAGTGTTATGAAGTGTCATGTCTGTAAAGCATGTTGAAATTATATTAAACCCCCGCCCCTGCTCTTTCCATGAAACTGTGGGAAGATGCTGCTAAGCTGCAGCCTGTGACTTGTTATGCCATGAAGCACAAAACAGAACTTTATGCAGGCGTAAATGTGTGTGGGGCATGCTTTGCTGTAAACTTACTTTAGTATCTAAGTTGTTGACTATGTAGTTCCAATGGACCTATGCATATTTCAGTTGTGAGATAATCTAGTTTTTCTGATTCAGATGATGATTTCAGTTTGGTAGGTTGAAGGTATCAGACTTAAGCCACAAAAAATAGACATTTCATTCATTAAATGTTAGTAGCATGTGTAGTGGCAATGTAAACTATCCTAAAACTTTCTTGTTCTTAGAAGGACCGCTTTAATCTCTTTGCAGTCAGCAAATATGCATGCGCAGATGTTTACCCACTAGAGAAATCCCATTCCATTTACCTTTTCAGTCCCTTCAGCTATATGAATCAAGGATAAGCTTTCTCAGATGTTAGCGTAGATCTTAATTTGAGAAGGAATAGGGTTTTCTTGTTCCTGCCACTAAACACACTCAAGATAGTACATTCTTCTTGTGAAAACTATGTTGTTCTGTTATCTCCCAAATTCTTTGGGGCAGGAGCTGTCTCCTTATCTACATGGCCTAGTATGGTGATTGAATTCTAGATATTAATGCCATTTATACTAAGTAAGTAAAGCTAGATTTCTTAACCATCACTTTTTGCACTTTTTTATTCTTAACGTCGTGGTTAATACTTCCCCATTGCTTTTCAGCAGAGAAAAGTGCTTTCACATAGCTGAAACTTGCAGCTTCATCAGAACTGTAATTTGATTGTTTTTCTGATAATTGATTCAGTAGTTCAGGCTTTTTTTGTCCTCATAATTGTCTCTTGTAGTCTGCCCCTACTCTGGTTTATTTATAACCAAATTGCCTCCATGCGCCTTACTGCTTAGGGCTTTTGCTGTGGCTTTCCAGCAGCTAAGCATCTTTTGTCACTCACTGAAGCTGCTCCTGAATTTTGGGGTATCTGTTTGCTTGGCAAGTGTTCTCAGTGTGATCTTAGCTCCTCCACTGAGTGGTTCAAAAAAAGTCTCCCCTTAATGCAGTAGAGAAAAAGAGACGTTAGTGTCATGTAGTGGCTTAGAGCACTTGCACTGATTTATTTTTCCCCAACTCCAGGTTTTGTCTGGCGCTTTCAAGCTATTTCCCCCAACAAATACTCAAAGTAGATGTGGACAATTCCCTTCCAGGTTCAAGTATTCCTTTTCTCTTTAAGTATTGAATTGCTGGGTTCTATTGGGTCTTCAGCATCATACTAGATAACTCCAGTCCTCTTGCAGTACAAGTCAGGAGCATTCTGCATGTGGTATCTCTTCCTTAGATTTAAGAATTTTCTCTAATTCCACCAGATTTGTGCATGCATGAATGAGAGCTGAGCATCTCTTCTCGTTAACGCTATGTTTCTGCATCATAATAATATGTAATTAAATGGAAACTTATCATGCCCTACTTGCCTGGGATCTTTAGCTACTTTTGTAATAATCAAAGGTGAAGGTACCTTTCTGTGGAGCAAAAAACACCCCCAAGTTTACTTTTGGCTTTTTATATCAATCTATGGAAAAAGCTTTTTGTAATACTGTGGTATTAAAGTCAAAAGCTGATGTTACAGTTACATTTCAATTGTGTGAAAGAGTAAATACCTTAGTTTTCAGGTATGTACTTTTTTGAGAGGAAAAAAAATTATAAAAGTTATTTAAGGGACTTTTAGCAAAGTCAGGCAGCTGTATGAGGCCAAAATTTCGCAATTGGTCTAACTTGCTATAGCTACTGAAAGTAGCAGTTCTCCCTTTGATTAGTTACCGTTTCCTCCTTTGTATTGGCATAAGCATGTTTTGACTAATGCAGCAAAGTGAATTAGAAACAGATCCAGATTAAAATTTACCTTTTTTTGTTGTTAGTTTTAACCCAGTCTCTGTGCATCATGGCTGTGCAAATGTTCGTGCTGATACACAGGACAAGGATGGTATGTGAACAACATGTGTGAGGAAAGTAGAATAACTCATTTTAGTGGCTTAATAGGTGCATGAAACTAGCCTTAATTTGATATAGTTGAGCTTTGAGGGAGTTCAAAACCTTGTACTTGAAAAGCAGAAGTTTGGTGTGCTGTGCATGGCAGTTAAAGGGAGATAAGATACCATGGAAAGCCCTAGGTGGGGTTTTGTCTGAACTTCTGTTGTAGTTTTCACCATATCCCACTTTCCCTCAAGGTGTGTGTTAGTCTACCCTGTAGAAGAGGTGACTATACATCACTTCACTGTTACATCTTTTAATCGAACTGTTTAGGATTATCCAAGACGAAAGGTGCTGTATGAAAGTGAACTGTTCAACTGGTAACTTGAAACATTTTGCAAAAGCACACAGCAAGCACCATTTTAAATCTCTCTGTACTCAGTTCTCACAGTATCTTCATGAAAATGCAGCGTATGTTCGCCCTCTGGAGGAAGGAATGCTTCACTTATTTGAGAGCGTTACAGAAGATACTGTGACAGTGCTGGTAAGATTTCTTATTTTTAGCCTTGAGAAAGCTCTCTGCTCTACAAAAATACTAATGTGTTGTTTTCCTTCCAGGAAACAGCTGTGAAATTGAGGGCTTTTGCAGAACACTTATCTTCATACTTAAACTTTTTAAGAAAGATTCTTCCTTACCAGTTAAAAAGGTACTTTTGATTTAACAGGTCAAGTTAAAAGGATGCTAAGTATGTCAGGTTTTCACCATTAGCAATGTTTAACACTCAGATATCAAGTCAACCCAAAGAGAGCTTTTTCTTCTGGCTCTTGAGCCTTTAGGTTTGTGTTGGCATGTGGGTGTGTTTTTTTCTTCCTTCTAGCTGGTCATTAGAGCTGAAAACATGTATTTTAAAAGCCTTTCTGCTTACAGATAAGGCTTTAATGAAAGATGAATTGGCTTTTTTTGTTTTTTAAATCATATTTTTCAATAGCACTGATACTCTTCAGGTATTGTAGGCAGTAATTGTCAATTTTCTGAGTCTGTCTAGAGATGCAAATAACACTATATAAGAGCTAGAGATGCAAAGTAAACTAAGCCAGATGTACTCATGCACTCCGTTCTACAGTGAAAAACTTTGTTCCTGAGTGTTTTGAGGGGAGATAGACTGTCACTGTAAAGTAACACTTAAAAAGAGATTTTGGATTGAGGAAGAAGAAAGAGCTTATTTTATGTCGTCTTTGTGCCTCTTCTCCTCCACTTCCAGCTTAGAAAACAAAAGAAATTCTTTATATGGTAAAGGAAAAGGTCTTTAAACTGATACTTTCAATTCCTTGCCAGGGATATATACAGCTCTGCTCCTCAGGAGGTCCTGTCTTTTGACTGAGGCTTCCAAGAACTGGGCTTTTACATGCAGTCAAATTGTCATGTATAGCTAAGTTACTCTAATATGTTAACATTTCTAAAATAAATTCCTAGTTCATTATCGCTTTGGGCTTGGGGTGTGGAGAATGCTACTTATCTACCTCCAGAATCACAAACTTGTTTCTCATTATACTTGTGTGTGTTTTCATATTTTCCTAGTTTGGAAGAAGAGTGTGAGTCTTCTCTTTGCACAGCTGCCTTAAAAGCTAGAAATATGGAGTTACACAAAGACATGAAAAAGTTGACTGCAGTCTTTGAGAAGCTGCACACTTACATTAGTCTTCTTGCTTTGCCAAGTAAGTGCCTGTTTCGTTTCAGCTACTTTGAGACTGCTGCTTTCTAGATACAGACTGAACTATGGGGCAGGTGAGTTCTGCCTGTGCCCTGCTATATTGGAACCCTGGGACACTGAGTGCACTGCAGGACACTTTTCTTTCTATATGCCACTTTCTCCCCTCCCCTTCTGGATGGATGCGGCTAGGATGCAGACCTGGAAGTTAACAAGCAATCCCATTTATTACATTTTAGATAGTCATAGTTAACTGTAGAGAAGAAACTACTGTAAATTTTTATAGTATGATTGACACTACCTCTTTTGTCATCACTTAATAATTGTAATAAACTGAATTTCATTATTATCTCTTTCAGTTCTTACTCATAAGGTTATTCAGCTACAACTTGTGGTTATAACTTAGTAAAATCAAGTCAAATCTTTGGGTAGGGGAACAATATCCAGATGCTTGCTGTAGATAGTAAGAGCAGATAGTTATTGTATAGCTTCAGGCTTTTTCAGCCTTCGCTTCTTAGGACGGAGATAGTGCTCCAGTAATGAAGTAAGTATGTAAATGTTTTGATATGTGTAATTGATCTTTGAGACAAAAATAGCTGCATGTATTTGTAAAGTCTAAATTAAATATAAAATACTTGGAAGTCTTTGACCTACTTACTGTGACAAAATTCAGTAGAGAAATTTAATATGAAAGGGGAAATTTTTAATCAATGAATCTTTCTTCTGTTCTAAAGGTTATACCCCCATGCAAATGTTTCTAGTAGGTAGGAATTGGGTGCTTGTTCAGAGCTAACTTTTTTCATTCATGATTGAACTTTAGTTTTCTTACTTTTTACATGATACTCTTTAGGTACAAAACCAGAAGGTCTTCTTAGGACAAATTACAGCTTTGTATTTACAACTATTGCTGCAAATCTTCATGGATTTCATGACATTCTGAAAGGTGAGAGGAATGGGGTAGTGGTATGTTTCAGCTTTGCTACTTTCTTTATAAATATATATACACACACGAACTTTCTAACAGTATGTTAGATGTGTAATATGTGATTAAAATATAATCCTAATCAGTAAAGGCAAAACAATCAAATTAAACCTACTAACTATTTGTTTTGGGGATACGTGCATGTTTCTCATTCCTCCATTTTGCTAGCTTTGTTCTTGTAAGATGCTGGAAAACTTAACTATGGTTCTCTAGAATCACCCTGAACAGTATCACTTCAGTTTCCGAATTGTATTGCTGTAGTGAACTAGCAGACAGAATGGAATGCCATTAAATGTACATATTTTCCCCTGCTTATATACAGTTCACCTAGTCTCAGCAATCAAAATGGAATTTTTCCTTACAGTTTTTAGGTGAGTTACTGTTTTAACGTGAATATGTAACCAAAGAAGTTAGCTTTTATTTTGAAATTGTAACTTTCTCCTTGAAAATAGCTTATGCTATCACTTATCAAAAGGATGTGGATATATTACATTCTCAGTCAAGTACTGTTTGGTTAAACTGAGGGAGGAGGGATTAGAAACACTAATGGTTCTCTGTTTGTCTTTATTCTAGAATATTCTGTACCATATAGCTATTCCCAGAGACTATATTCAGCATAGTTGAATCATTTTGATGCTAGTCAGCTGTATAAACATTAAACTTCTGTAATCTTAAACAAAATGTATCTTGATTCTTCAGGCTGTTAGTAACAAGTCAATAGTATTGCCTAATTTTTCAGAATCCTTATTATAGTAAGTCTTTATATAAATTAAAAAAAATGATTGTTGGTTTAGTCTCTTGTTTTTTGATGTTCAGTCTTGCAGCATGGGTGAGATATCCCTTCTAGTGCCTCAGAGTTGCTGTAATTCCAGCAACCTCAAGACAAAACTTTTACCTTAAAAAAAAAAAAAAAAAAAAGTGAAAAGAATCTGTTAATAGAATCATTAGCTAACAAGAGAATTATTGTGCTTCACACCTCCTGTCCCCATATGTCAGATTTTTTTTATTCTTTTTCTCTCCTCCCTTCCTCACCAACCCAAACTAATTGCCAGCTTCCTAAACTTGCCACAAAACATGATTTCTTTCTAGTGGTGATAACCTGGAATTTCTCCATTCTGTAGCAGTAGTTTTTATTGTAATAAGTTTATTTGTGAAATAATTGCTTATTTCTAACTAAACCAAAATTGAAAATTTCTGTTCTTCCGTGGTAAACACTCTTTTTTTTTTTTGGTGCTCTTGAAATAAGTGTATGGAAACTACCACAACTTCATAAATGACTTTCAAAAAATTGATCATTTTCTCTTAAGATTGTTACTATTTTTAACTGAAAGAATTACTAAAATTAAAACGTCATACCTTCTAAGTCATGTGAATTTAAGACTCTAGTATCAAGCATTAGTAAAAATCTTGGCATCTCTGTATGTGGAGATGGTAAGTATACTTTTGAAATGAAGTGCAAGTTTAAAAGGACCTTGGCTGCCTGGTATAGCTGTGATTTTGGGGATACAGAGGGCACTTGAAAATATGTCCTTTTATTCTGTCTTTTGTAACAAGCATAATATCTATTTCTTAGGTTTGTAAACAGTTGTCCAAGGCAGTCTACTGAAGAATTAGTTATAGGAATACCCAGACTAACTTTTTATGCAGCTTATTTGCAGAAGAGAATGTTCAAAGCCAAAGCTGTAAAAGTTGAATTTAAAAGTGGTTACTTAAACAGATCGAAGAAATAACTGTTCTCTTCTTCTTTAGACATTTCCAAGCACTACAGTCAGAAAGCAACTTTAGAACAGGAGGTTCCAACAGCCACGCAAAAACTTGTAACAACAAATGACTGTATTTTATCCTCTGTTGTGGCTTTAACAAATGGAGTGGGCAAGGTAATGGTTACTTTTTTTATTTCAATATAATGCCTCTTTTTTTTTAAAAAAAAAAAAAAAAAAAAAAAGCTTGCCTGAGTTAAGATTTGAGAAATGTATTTATCACTGTCTCTATTAGTAATATATAGTATCAGTTTATTTTAAGCTGTTTTCAGGCCATATGTTAAAAGGGACTGCATGTTTGATAAGAATAGATACTGCAAAGAGGATGCCATAGTAAAATCTATAAATGTGCAAGAGAAGTGAACTTTTGTGAATTTCCTTTTGTTGTGAAATCCAGTGTAACACTTTTTTTTTTCTTGGTGCATCTAGATTGCCTCGTTCTTTAGCAACAATTTGGATCACTTCACTACTTCGTTGAGTTATGGGCCTAAAGGAGGAACAGAGTTCATCAGCCCTCTTTCGGCTGAGTGTATGCTGCAGTACAAGAAAAAGGCAGCTGCCTATATGAAGTCTTTGAAGAAGGTTTGTTCAGCTAGCAAGCTTGCACAGGGAAACGACAGTTCACTTATTGTTATGTCAAAGAATCCAAACTAAGGATTTCTAGTATTTGGAATGAATTTTCCTCTGAATAGAAAATCCCTCCCTGAGGAAATGGGACCATTAAATTCTACAATAGAATTGCTTCTCTAAAGAATGTATTTGTCCTCACAACTGAGGGTACATGTTGATTCTATTGTCCACTTCCACAAATAACTTCATGCCAGGGCTCCCAGGAGAAGACAGTTGCTTATTTAAATTTCTTACCATACTTGCTAGAAATATGGAGTGATTTATGTTAAACTCATATACTTGCTTTGACTGGAAGATGCTGCAGATTAGCAGGTGAAAAAAATAATTGAAAAGGATGTATCCTGGAAAAAAATGTGCTGAGCTAAAGGGCTAAATAGTACCAGATCTCTCCCCTCTGTTCCCGTAAAAATGAGCAAGTAAGTGGTAGTGTACTTGATGATTTATCATTAAACCACTTTGCTGTGATTTATGTCAAGTGGACTTAAAGCTGCATATGATCATTAAGTAACAGATGGAGTATTCTGAGCTTTTTTTTTTTTTTTTTTTTTTTTTTTTTTTTTTTGATCAGGTATATGTTACTTTATTTGGAGCTCAAGCTAGCTCTTCTACTGGCTGTTAAATATCTGGAATATTTTCCCTTTAGTAAAAGGGATTAGGGACAGAAAGGAGGGCAATAAGAAATAAACATAGAAAATACAAATTCTGTTCTACTGTGAAATGTTGAGGTTTCTTTTTCTTTCTGCAGCCTTGTTCAGATTCAGTGCCTTATGAAGAGGCTTTGGCCAATCGCAGAGTTCTTCTGAGCTCCACAGAAAGCAGAGAAGGCCTTGCACAACAGGTATTCCGGTGTAAATTTAACTAACATTTAATATATGTTGTAATTATGTAAAAGGTAAAGCAGTATTGGATAGCCTCCCTGTATATTTTGAAGCTTAAAATTAGACTGGAGTATCTTGAGTTTTGAGAGTAAAAGCTATTATTCTTGTCATGCTATGTTATCCAGGGTTTGCTCTCCTGTACCTGTAGCAGATACATGTAATTATGAAAGACTATCTTATGCCATTGATGTCTTCGTTGTATAAATACAGGATGCCAGGCAATCTTTACCTAATAATTTAGATAAATTCAAAATAAGGCAAGAATAAAGCATATTAAGATACCCATTTCTGTTACATGCTGTTCTGAATGTTCTCTCAGACTATATAGAATCTGTCAGCACTGGTTACAGACAGTGATTTTCTTTTTAAATAAGGAATATGTGGCTACTTTTACCGCTTCTTCATGTGTCTTGTTTCTGGCAACTGAGGCACTGGGAGATTAAACAGTATTTAAAAGTTATACAGAGACAGGAAGACTGAGAAGAAGTGAGACTTTCAGACTAACCTCAGTTCTCTACTGATTTGAGCGCTCTGATTGTGCTTGAGTCATTCTGGTTTTGCTTTTTGTATGGTGTGGGATATTATATGTCCTTTTTTCTCCAGAAGAAGCTTTCTGTGATTTGCAGTGGCCCATATTCAAAGCTAAATTCAAATACAAGAAATGAAATATATGGAATGATAGCTATAGTTTTCATATCTGGATAAGTTGAGGGGTTCTGTGGTTTGGTTTGGTTTTTAAGCATCGAACAAGACAGTGCTGGCCATGTATCTTTCCAGTTTCTATGCGATTCTTCTAATCTTTACCAGCTGTAACTTTCATCTAATGTGATGCTCCCAGTTCTATGAGCTGTAGTTGTGTCCAAACAAGGTGTCTACTTAAACATGATAACTTTTGACCACATAACCATACTTATGGCTACAATTCAGATCAGTAGGTGTTTACCTGCTGTCTTGTCCAATTAGTTCAGTTGTGTCATGCTTTCAAATAATACTGCTTTCAAATAGCTCCTGTATTTTGTGTGATGTGTGTTTGTGTCTGGTAACATGGACTGTAAACTTTGCTTCCTAAAGGTTCAGCAGAGTCTGGAGAAAATTGCAAAACTTGAACAGGAAAAAGAACACTGGATGTTGGAGGCCCAACTAGCTAAAATAAAGCTAGAGAAAGAAAACCAAAAACTGAAGCACTCTCTTAGTGGACATTTAGCTGAAACTATACAAGAGCGCTCTGTCTTGCCAAATATAACTGAACTGAAGGAGGAAACCATAGAAAAAAGTCAGAGGGAGCCTGTTAAAAGTGCTAGTCTGGTAAGTGACTCTTTCCTTCAGTGGAGAGAAAAGAAGGGGGGAAAAAACCCGTTTCATTTGGAAGTGACTTCTTGGTAGTACTATTTGATCCATGGAGCACTTTTACTGGAAGTTTTTTGATGGTGTTGAACTGAGTTAACACTTGGTCTCCTCAAATTTGCAAAGCCACTTGTTAATGTTTTCTGCAGAATTTAGAACTGATTGGCTTTTGAGACCTTTTTGTTCAGTAACTTTCTTAGTGGTATAGAGCCACATTTAAAACTCTGCTTGTATGACTGAAGGGGAGGAGTAAAAGGTGCTTTAATTTATTTTATTTTTTTTTTAGTTGAGCCTTGCAGGTAGTAAGTATCTTGGGTCTGCTCTGAGTTACTCACTTTCTTTTTTATCTGTAGATACATTAATGGAAACAAAAGTATGTAATCAGTGGCTTTTTTTTAATTCTCCGTTAATGGGTTAGACTTGCTACAGGTCAGTGTGGTATAACTTAATTTTAGTTCAAAGAAGCCATCACAGTTGTTCATGTTCTCTAGAGCACTAATTTTATAACCTTTGTAAGTTCATACAATATGGGTTAAAAAGTTGCTTTTGGATACTGCAAGCATTCTGTTTTTGCCCTTCTGTGTTGTAAGTGTGTATTGCGGGAGGGGGGGTAGTGGTGGAGGGGAGTGTGTGGTTTTTACCCCCTTTCTCTCTGGTTATCTGATCTAAAAGGATTTTAAAGGGGGTTACATTTTCTCCTCAGTTAACAAAGTGATATTGACAGGGGTATAATCTTTAATGATTTGCTCAGGAATCAATTTTCTCCCCACTTCCTTGCCCATTTCATAAAAATGACAAATCATGTTGAAAATCTAGTGTTTTGAACTAAACTGATGTCTAAAATTTTTGATGCTTTATTTAATTCTTTAGGTGTTTGAGAAGTGTATTCTTTTTTTTTTAGCAGTAATACTTAGTATCACTCACATGTCAACATTCCATATTTTTATTTCTTATCTTTTTGTCTTCCTGTCAATGTCAAACAAATTCTGACTCTATGGAGACACTTGTTCTCAAAGCTCGTTCTTTATACGCATTGTGTGGCTAGATAACTTCTCTGCTAGAGTTCTATTAGTTCTTCGGCCTGGACTGTCAGTGTACTGGAAAAAGGAGTTTAGAAGATGCTCAAGAAACCTAAGATAGATTTCCTTGCTCTTGAAACCAAGTAATTAAGGAATACCTTAATGCATTGAAATATTAACATTTTTTTGTGATTAAGCTATGTAATCAAACAAGCTAGCCGTATCTTGCTTCCCCCCACACCATGTACATCGTAAGGCTAATTACTATATGGGATATTTAATATTTAGATAGTTGGTGTCAACTTTAATTCTGCTGAAAGCATTCATCTATATATCTTATTGCTTATGTTGCAGATGGAGATACTTAGATTTTAATTGCTGTCAATTAAAATAAATGTGCAGCATTTTAACAAATACTCAGTTTTAACTTTTGCCACTTTTTTTAATGTGAAGTCCTTTTATGACAGAAGCCAAAATGATTTATATCTGTGGTATGTATTTTTGTAGTTTTCATTTAAGCATATTTTCTGCTTTGTTCCAGATTGGAATGTTGACTATAACTACTGATAATGAAAAGGTATTCTGTTTTGAATGTATCAAAATAGATGAGTCTTAAGAGACAGAATTGAAATATTTAATATTGATAATTTCTTATTGCAATAATGATATGAGTTCCAAATGTAGTATGAATACATGTTCAAGTTTCTGAAACCCATCTATTATTTTGTTCTGAATGCGCAGTAACTCTGGAGTTCTGTGTAATGAACTCTCATATTCAGCTGATTTGTTCAGGTAAGCAGGTCGGGAGCAGTGTGAGCTGTGGTCTAAATCTGTTTTCTGCAGTGTGAGGAAAGCACTGCTGTGTTGGTCCTTCAGTAACACCTACCAGATTCCAAGCCTCAACACTTCCTAGCTGATAAAGTTACTTACACACACACACACACACACACACACACACAAAGTTAAAGGCCTTTCTCTAGCTCTCCTTTTATTTTTTGGCTCTATGGTGAATGTTCCTGGTGAGCTCTCCAAGGAACTGAAGCAGATTACAGTTCAGTGCTTTCCCTTTTTTGTTCATGCAGGAAACAGATGTGTGTTTTACCTTGCTTTTCCTTTTTTTTTTTTTTTTTTTTTTTTTTTCCTGAATGAATAATTAAAAGGGGAGAGGTTGTGGCCAGATAATGACTGATACAAGTTTTTAAAAGCTTCTGTATAACACTAAAATTCAGGGTAATGAGAAGCCATGTGAAAGCTTCTTCTAGTGGGTAACTCTGTAAATTGCTTTAAACTTGCCAGTTTCCTGTAAAGAATTCCACCCAAATGGCCAAATAAACTTCTGGTAATGTGCAGCACTGGAAATAAGGGTTTGGAGTATCTGAGTTGCTGAAATTTGGTTATGCTCAGGAATTCCTGCTAGGAAAAGGTAGCAGATTTTTTGCTGGGTACAAGTAGTCCACTTCTG
This sequence comes from Rhea pennata, assembly GCF_028389875.1. Lineage (NCBI taxonomy): Eukaryota > Metazoa > Chordata > Aves > Rheiformes > Rheidae > Rhea > Rhea pennata. The sequence goes on along the minus strand of NC_084665.1, from coordinate 17,732,955 downwards.
CAGTAGATTTTTGTCTTTATCAGAGACTTCATGTTAAGCTAAGCAACTCTTACATCTTCACTCAGCTCTCTGTTATCGCAAAAAAAATAAAATAAAAAAAGAGTAAATCAAAGGTGTGCACTTCTTATATGATAGTACTATACAATTGCTTATGTTTGACATTGAAAGTTACCCTTCACCTGCTGTAATTTCAAGTTACCCAAAACTATATGCTTTTGGATAGGGCAGCCAGACCTCAGGTGGGAGGAGGAAGAGTCAATATGTATGTGATGTAAGTAAATTGTTGTGATGTGATGTGCTATTAAATATATTAATATCTCAATCTACTGAAATTTTTTGCTTTGCCAGGCTCCAGATAACGAGTCTCGTGAGGACTTGATAAAAAACCACTATATGGCAAGGATAGCAGAACTTACATCTCATTTACAGCTTGCTGACAGCAAATCAGTACACTTTCATGCTGAGGTGAGCGGGCAGGCAATGCCTATACTGAAAACAGTAAATCCTTTTTGAATTTTCCCAAAGACAGGTGTTATGACAGTGGGTTTAAATATATGCTACTTAATGTTTCAGAAGACTTGTTCCTCAGATATGTAGGTTTTGGCTGTGGTGTAGTATGCGGAAAAATAGGCACTGTTGAAAGTTTCTAAAAATTATTTTTTAGCCTTGTCTTAATTGAATGTATTGAGAAGCACAATAAATGTCACTTAATTATTTATACAAGCTGAAGTGGCTAGTTTTAATTGCCAACCTAGTTTTGACTTTATTTTAAAGTGACCCTGACATTATTCAAAAGTGCTTGAGCATTTGTCATAGTGATTTAAAAAGAGGTTTCTGAGAAATTAGGTTTTAGGCATAAGTAATATTTTAATTTCAAGAACGAACAAGATGCTTCACTTTCTCTGTAGCTGCTGCTTTTCTTTTTAAACCTTAAGTAACTTTTCCTGTAAGTAGTTAATTCCACAGATTAGCTACCAATATGGAGTATGTTGAATCTTCAGATTGGCAGGGCAAATGCTCTGACTTTTTTTTAACAGATGACATAATATGGAGGAATCATCTTTCTCTGATACTTAAGCAACATGTGAAGTGACTCATTTGTGTTGATTTTTACTTATGAAATATTTCCTAGCAGTAATGTGGAAAAATACAAACCAATGTATTTTTGTACAATGTACGTTATACAATGCAATGATGATTCTGTAAAATGAAACAAAAAAATTGAATGTCAACTATTATCTTTGCATGTCAGAATGTGTATAAGCTGTGCTTAAATTTCTTGAAATGTAAGGATTATGATTTACAAAAAGATGAAAACATCCAAAGCATTCAGTTAAAGATGGCAATAGACAAAAAATACTTTGAGACTAATTTTCCTTCTTTCTGCCCTCCTCATCCTGCTCTGATGGACAGTGTCGAGCGCTTGCCAAAAGATTGGCTTTAGCAGAGAAGTCCAAGGAATCGCTCATGGAAGAGTTGAAACTAGCTAGTCAAAACATCAGTAGACTACAGGCAAGTAAAATACTAAATGGCATCGCAGATACATTTTATAGGGTAGCGATATGGGAGGGAAAGTTGAGGGAGAAAAATGAGGGCCATTGAGTGTGGTCATGCCTCTACAGGTCCTTAGTAATGTTATGTAAAAACGATGTCACACGGAAAAAGGATTAAACTAGTGCTTTTTAAATCCATCCATAAAGTGGAATGTCCTTTTAGGAAAAAGGTTGTAGTAGCCCAGCTTGTGTTTTAGAACATTTGACGCCAAGATACTTAAAATGTTTTTCGCATCTAAAGATGGGGTTGTGTGACAGGTTTCAGTGGCTTGCCTTGCTGTGTAAGGGGAGGACTGTTCTGTGTGCAACCAGGATTTACATCCGCTCTTCTCTTCATATCTTCATTCCTAGTAGGATGCAGAGTAGAAACTGATAGGTTTTACTCTAGCTCAGTCAATTTAACTTGGAAACAGGACTAGAAAAGTGGTGCAAATGCATTTTTCCAAACTAAGTGCAGAATACTTAGTCCTTCAAGGCACCTGAGCCTGAAAGTCTTAAATGCCAGGATTTTTTTGATGGGTGGTTTAATACGAAAAAATAAATTTAGAATAGTCTTTTACGAAATCACTTTGAACAGTAGATACTACTGTGCCTAACTTGCTGTGAATTTGCCGCTTTCTCTACTTCCCCATCTCAGCGGTGTGAAGGGGAAGTAAAAAGGAAAATTCACAAGTGTTCAGTGAACAAGTGCTTTCACCTCTTTCTTACTGAGTTAGTACATAGCTTTATTGTTCACTTGCCTGAGACAGTGTGTGCCTAAGATGCTGCATATAAGGAATGAATATTGATGGTAGATGCTTGGAGAAACTGTTCAGGAATACACTAGTATTTTGATTTAATCCCTTTAACAAACTTCCCAAGCAACATCTAGCTGTCAACATGAGATGGTCATCCACAATTACATAAGAAACTATATAATAAGACTAGCAGGTGCACTACTCTTAAATTTAGTCTATATAATACTGAATTGGAGAATTGTTTAGCTCAGAGAACACAGAAGGTAATATAGTCCACTCCTTGGTCAGACCAGAGCTGAGCGAGTTTAGGTTGAATGAGGAGTTCCTTGTATGCCACACTGGCCTTCCGCCACTTTTGATTAATTTTCTGAACATGAGATTATTCTTTTGCTCTGAGGAGGTTGCCCTTGAAGATTAGCCAGCATTCCTGGCATCCCCCTTTACTTTCCAGGGCAATTTTCCATGGAATCTTGCCAGGCAGATCCTTGAAGAAGCTAAACTTTACTTTTCTGAAATCTAGGGTTGTTGCAGTTCTGCTATTTGTCTTGCTTGCTTCCCTCAGGATCTTAAATTCCGCTGGCTTATTGGGTTTCTGCAGCCAACCCTACCCTTTGCTTTCACATGAACTTGCCCAGTTCTTCCTTCTTTTCTTACAACTGTTGATAAGTTGTATCAGGAAATCATCTTTACTATGCTGGAGAACTCCCAGATTGCTTGTGTCACACCATGTTGCCCTTCCAGCAGATGTCAGGATGGTTAAATTCCTTCATGAGCCATAGGGTCTGTGATTATGAGGTTTTATCTGATTCTTAATCAGACATTTTGCATTAGATGCCCACTGCACCACCCTTGTTGGTTTCCTGAGATCTCTACCCATAAGGTTTTAAACATCTTGTCACCTATTTTAAAGTAAAGCTGTGAGCGTTGAAACCACTCCTATGCTTTGAGCACAGCTCCTACCCTTCCCATCCTGTCCTTCCTAAAGAGCCTGTATCTATCACTGCACTCTAGTCATGCACACTATCCTACTGTGTGTCTCTAATCACAGAGAGATCATAGCTGTCCAACTGCATGTGCTGTGCTAATTTCTTCAGCTTCATGTGCTGCATTTGCTCATGTACAGGCAGTCTTCTAAGTCTCTAAATTCTAGTTTTTCCTCAACTGAAAACAAGATTTAACTGCAAATCTCCTAGATAAGCCATGAAGAGTTGCAAAAAATTCCCCAAAAAAGAAAAAGGAAGGGCAGGCTATACATGAGACTTTAGGTAAAAGAAGATAGCTTTTGGGTCTTTTTCATTAAGTGATATTTTTTCCAATCGATTGTCTTAATTGCACGCATTCAATGTCAAAAGTTCTGATTGCTTGGTGGAAATACAAGTTGGTCATTTTGCTGGTTGTCACTAATATTAAGCAAAGGCTTCTTATATCCCCCTTTTTTTTTCCTCTTCTCTCCTTAGGATGAATTGATGACGACAAAGAGAAGTTATGAGGATCAGTTAAGTATGATGAGTGACCATCTCTGCAGTATGAATGAAACCTTAACTAAACAGAGAGAAGAAATTGATACACTGAAGATGACAAGTAAGGTAAGTTGCCAGGAATTGACATTGGGCACTGACTGCAGCTTGCAGCTCTGTGGGTTGCATTTGGCATTTGTGCAATACCAGTGTTTATTAAATCAAGTTACAAGCTATAGTTATTTCAGTCAATTGGAAAAGAAGCTCCAAACCTTGTCCTGCATATTTCAGTTGAAGTAAAGACTATTGGAAAACATACATATGTAAAATACTGAACGCTTTATTCTGTTAATTTGAAGGAGGCCCTGATAATATACCCTCTGATGGCAGATCAGCACTTCTTGTTTTTCATGTGGTGAAAATAAAAATATTTGCAAATCTATTTTGTGATACAAGGTATTCATGCTTCAGTTATAGGTGGGAGTGTCCTCCCTGCACTCCTCTTTTGGTTGCAGTATACTCTATTCTTGGCAGTTACTCTTTTTCTTCTTTTTATTTCCATGTTCTAGCCTATCTTCTTTTTCCTCTGTGAAAATGAAAATATTGCTATTAAAATTCTCTTGTAAATTCTTTAAAAGTACACACTTACAGTTTTTCCAAGCAAGGAGTCTATCCATCAGAAGTAAGTTTTTGACTTGTCTTGCTTATGTTAGTGATGCAATAACTGGAAGTCTGCCACTTGGAGCAGTCATTACTTGAACCGTGGTATATCCTTTTCTGAAGATTCTAGGAAGAAATCAATGTTGTGGAGACATTTGTCCTTCATTAAACTGCCTGTGAAATTAAACTAGCATTATTCTCTGTAATTGTGGGGTGTATGGAAGGAGGTTTTGCTGACGAGTAAAAATTCGTGTTTTGATTAGAGGTCACATGACAGCCATCTTTATTTTTAGACTCTCCTCCCCATGTACAGAACTGTTTTTCTTTAGATGTCTGATTTGGCATTGCGAATTTTCCTCTGGATTAGTTTTTGCTGTGTAGTCTTTTATGTGCTCGTTTTAGAGGGATGCTTTTGACTGTATGCTGACTGTAACACTTTAAAGTGTTTTCTGGAGGTTTTCTACTACTACTAAGAATTGAAGGGGTATATCTCTAAGCAAGTAGTTCAAAATCTAACAGCAACAGACAGTCGTTTTGGTTTTCAAATGCTACCAAAATGCAGAAAGTGATCCAGCTGAAATCAAAGTGGTGCAGTGAAGGCCACTATCATTTGGTGAGAGTTGCTGATTTGATTAAAACAAATACTATCTTAGGAAATAGGAAAACGGTGAATTGTCAGCAAGTAATTATTACACAAGTTTGTTTTAAGCTGTGTTTGCTTTGTGGAATTGTTGAAAGTCTATTGTGAATTGATTGGTTGTAAAATAAATTCTTTCTTTCCTAAACTATTCTGCATACAACCAAGCTAAAATTATTTTTTAAAGCAAAATGGGAGGGAGGAACTGAGGAGATTCAGCATCGTTTGAAGGGAAATTATCCTTTAAGATTTGTATTTGAAATACCACCTAAGGACAAAATATGACTTGACTTGTCTTCGTAGTGCTTACAGTATTTGTGGAATTAATATAACTGAGGTTTTCTGGGGGACATAACTCATTTAATAGTCACTAGTTTAAATAACTTGTAACTCAGTTTCATTTAAAGCAAGATACTTCTGTTTGTTTGAAGGCTCTGGTCCCTCTACTCTCACAGGCTTTGGAGAGGAAGGTCTTTATAGGAAGCAGTCCAGCTGTAAGCTGTCACTGAAAGCTTATGGACTGTTTATTTTCAGTTTCACTGATCTTTATTTGAAGGCATACATTCTCAAGCCTCAGGTTTTTGTATGTAATTTGCATAAACTCTTATCTGAATTATCTATTCTGTTCACTTGTTTCTTGTTGCTACAGGGAAATTCTAAAAAGAACAAAAGTCGATAGTTCACAACTAATCAACTGTCTTCAGAGGCTGCTGCTGCTCAGAACACAGATACAGAAAACTGTGTCCAGTTCCTGTTTGATACAGGAAGCAGAGGTGGTATTCGGTCTAGTAAAAACTGATTTGGTGCTGTAAATGGCTTTCAAACATTTAGAACTTGTAACAGATGAAACACAACTTAATGTTGGCTCCAAACCAGAAAATATACACTCTGTGGATAATTTATATAGTAATTACCTTCAGTTTTTACTGTGCACTTTTTAAAACCAGGTTTTAATTTCATGTTATTACTTCAGATTTTGTATGTTTTCAGATCTGACAGTGCGTTAACTTGGTATCAGTGCAGTAGTTGTCTATTTCTGAGTTAAGTTAAACTGTCAACATGTGTACATCCAGTTACTTGTTAATAGTTTAAAAATAATTTTGAAGACTTTTGGGGGGCTATGCAAGCTGTGCAATTACTGTAAATGTATTGTTCCTGTTCTCGGCTCTTTTGAATTAATTGGGATTGTGGCTTTAAAAATGAATTCTATAAATTCACCCAAGTAAATCGGATCATTCTTATTTTAGACCATAATAATGAAAACCTGCTTGCTTGTATTTGGCACTTTGGATTTTGAAATAAAGAGCACAAATAGTTAAATTGGGATATGTCTATGAAATTGCTTTAAGCCCTTATTTAGTCATTTTGACTACTGAATTAAATAGCTGTTTAAAGCTAGAGCAAAATGTGATTGTAAGATGCCCGAAAAGAGCGAAGCAGTATACATTTGTAGAATAGATCAGCTTACAATGCTTTCTCACGATAAAGAAAAATATGAAATATGTAGAAGATTGAAACTCTGAATTTGCAGAAAGTCTTTGGAATTAAGATGCTATCCTGATGGAGTGGTTTTGGATGAGGATGTGGCTTTTTCTGTGTTTCAGGAAGTCTGTGAGCTTTCAGCCTCCTAAACCTCTTAGAAATTTTAAGTGAAATCTTATTACCACAAGTTTTCATAGCTTTTTTTTTTTTTTTTTTTTTTTTGAAATCGAATGCTGTGCTGCTCAACACTTTACATTGAGCTTCTATTCCATAATTTGTGTTATGGCACTTACTTGTCCCTTACAGGTTTACTCTGATATCAGCTGTATCAATGTGTGTTCTGAGTACGTAATAAAATCAGTTGCACAAAGGCAGCTTGATTTGTTTGCTTCTTAATTTTGGTTATGTCTAGATTGCACAATGTGATACTGTGGCAAGATGCTCAAGGTTTCTCCCCACGAGGTAAGCTTATGTATCAAACCAGTCTAGTTACTGTGCTGCTTTTCTCATGGTATCTTGGTTTGAGCAGGGCACCATACCGTCATTTATACAGCTTCTGGCGTTGAGGCAGCTTGCATTTCTCAATGTAATGCCACAGTATGCAGAGTACACCTAGTCCAGGCCAGCACTTCTCACATTTACATCTATTCAAAGGCAATTTTCAAAAGTAAAGTATGTGACCTACATTGATGGTAACTGTTGTGAAAGCTCTTTTGGTTTTGTTTTTCCTTTTGAAAACAGAATGCATGTAGTCATGAAACTGGAGAAGAGGGGAAAGAGCATCACACTGAGTTAAAATCCTCATAGTGGTGCTGATGAGGGCTGGGAAGAGTGTCTACTTTCTGTTTCATTAAAGCACATGTAGCTTCAACTGTTGATTCAACTGTTGAGGGAAGTTGATTGTTTTCTTCCAGGTCTTTTGAAGCTGCCTTTTCTGAGGTTTTCTACTCTGCAGTGAAGGTATGAGTTCAGGTGTCTTGTTCCAATTCTCTGAATCAAACTAAAATTCTTATTGATGCTACTTTTTATAGGTGGCTGCATTCAGAAGAAGGGTTTTGCATATGACATTTTTTTGAAAGACATAAATTTAAGATATGCTTTGGAGACTTATTTATTTACATTTTCAAACAAAGTTAAAACCATCTGTGTTATCTAAAACTATTCTTGCAACAGAGTATACCACAACAAAAAAACTAGAATTCTTTTAGAATGTTTAGACAGTTAGGTCTAATTCCAATGTATGCTAGTTCATCAGCATTTTTTCCTTGCAGTACCTATTTGGTACTATTTGAGCATCTGCCTCACCAATCAGCTGTAAATATGCACATGAAGGAACATGTATGGAATTTTGATCACTCAGAGTGCTGTTTGAAAAACGCTGGGATACAGTGGTATGATGTAAAGAAGACAAACCATACTCTTCTTGGTCATATCACATGACAAGATAAGAGGCAGTAGGCACAAACTGAAGTGGAAAATCTGTTTAAAAAAGACAAAACTAAGTTTGATCAAACAGTGGAACAAGTTGCCCAGGAGCAAGTGGAAATGCCCAACTAGCATGCATGTACCTGCTAACCAGGTAGCTTGAATCAGCTTCTGAACTCTCTAACTGTAGATCTTAACTATCTAAATGTTAAATGTAATTCAACAGTGCTATGCTATTAAAAAGTTGGAGACCATGTTTAACATTGCAGCCAGGAGGTGATCTTTGAGACAATTTTCCAGAAGTATGAATTTGAACTATCATGTCCATACAAAACTGTCTATACAGATTATTATAATAGAAATGCCCAAAATTCAGGAACAGAAATTTTTCTAATGTTAGAATTAATGTTCAAAACCTGATCAATAACCCTGTGCTTTGGAGCTCGTTAACCAGGAAGCTGGTGACAAACTACTGTAAACTACTAAAATCTTGCTAATAATATAGCTTGAAACCAGGGTTTAAAAGAAAAATTCTAATGCTTGTTTAATTTTTTTAATAGTTCATTGTATCAGGTCATGTATATAACAAAAGCAAGTTTTCAAGCATTTTTTAAGAGTCCTTCAAAGAGCATATGTAGTTCACTTCAATGTTAGGCATGTCATGAAAAATCTTGTACTTGTGAAGTGATTGATTCAGATAACAGCACTATTTTCTCTTAATGGTTTTAATAATATTTGGATCTCCAAAGACAAACTCCTCTAGGATTTAAAAATGAAACACTGTATTAATATACCTGTGCTTTAACTATACATGTATTCTGAAAATACATTCCCAGTAACTATTCTGTTTCCAAAGTAAATATTTGTTACAATCAATTCATAACTTCAATATAATTGACCTCTTAGGAACTACACCTTTATGAGTTTTGAAAGTATAGATATCTGTCATAAGCACCAAATAATTAAATGTCTTGACTATTTTAAAAAGCTTTAAGATTGCAAAGGACAAAATTTATCTGCCTGGAACACTAATTTCCGAAGCTGTTTTTATAGGCCAAGGTCTTCAGAAGCTGTTCAAGGTATTCTCACATGTGACTAATTTACATATATAAATTACTTAACAACTAGTGATAATCTATTCATTTAAGAACAGTAGCATTCATGATGTTTTTGATAATTCTTTCAGATTCCTGCTTAAGCAGTTCAAAGTTTCAATGGTAGTGGTGCTGACAACTTCACAGAAAACATAGTCCAGCAATGCTTGTATTAAGACTGAAAATATTTTTTACTTTGCTGAAACATACTCTCCATTCATATAGGGTATTCTCCCTTTTTATTAAGCCAGCTCCGTTTCTACTTGTAATCCTGTTGCCCTCTCTACTGTAACATCACTAATGGATGAATTTTATTTCTGGTGAGGAAAGGTCTTGGAACCAACGTAGTTTCCTGATGCTGATAGCCATGACTTCAGTTGCTGCAGGGGACAGTCCCTGTTCAGCAGTACTCACTGTAACTACGAAGAAATTATTTGCTTAGGTATCCAGTGGACCGGCTGCAAACAGGAAAGGAAACCAAACCTTTTACCCAACTAGCACCTATGGTGAGACTAGAGAAATTACTAATGTTTTGGTTGGGTAGTGTGAACTTTTTTTTTCCTTACAAATCCCACTATATATTAAACTTTGGAGAACCATCTGTCTCTAATCTGGGCAAACTTAGTATTTTTTTAATACAGTCTGTGTATAATGTAATTAGAGAGCACTAGCCTACCAGTAGTTGTAATGAACACAAAACTTAATGCAGTTATTTTTTTAATTGCTATAAGAGGTCTGATTACTTTCTATTACAAAGGCTAGATGCCACTCCATTAAGAATGCTTATTTCACATGTTCTACTTCTGTTACTACTTGCAGTATTACTCAGCAGTGAATTAAGACCATGTTTTAAGAAGCCATGTTTGTCCTAATTCCTGAGTATTTCTTTTAGTTACCAAGTTAGAGACTTGTTCTAACCGCAAGGGTGCCTGCAGACTTGCTAGCTTTAAATGAGAGATGGCTGCAGAGGGCCCTTACAAACTACAGCCTAATGGGAGCTATGAAATCTACTGCATGGAAACTTGCCTGGGGGCAGTTCTCTTCTCCCCCCCCCCCCCCCATGCATGTAGGCAGCTTTAGCCACGTCAGTGCTAATTCTGAATCACTTGGCTTCTTACAAAAGCTTTGAGTACTAATACTTGCATTGCTCCAATGCTGAGGTTACATAGCTGAGTTGCAAAATAAAAAGCACATGATTCCCACTGGGCTTAGTTTGCCTATCAAGCTACCAAGTTACCACTGCTATAAAAATTCTAGTCTTAAAGTTTTGATATGTGAAACTGTAACGATGAGTATAACTTCAGAAGTCAGATGATTTATCTGTACTGGTTTTAATTCAGTTCACATTATAAATCCAAAACTTTATAAACTGATGAAGTCTTTACCAATGAAATAGCCTTTGAAATCCAGACTTGATATCAAAGCTGTTTACATTCTTCCATAAACAACAGAGCTTGGTCTTAGGAAGCGTGTAGGTCATAATTATAAGTCCAGAGTAGGATTTCCAGTTATTTTAAGCACTACAAATTTCTTTTATTAGCCAACTTAAACTAGTCTGTGGAAGCATCTAGCTTTTTGCAAATTTTTTTACCATATAAAGTTAATTGCTAAATGAGCATGTGGAGAGGAGGGAAAAAAAAAAAACTCAAACGTTTGTCCCCCACCCCTCCTAGAGATTCAAGCTTTTTTCCTTTCACATCTAGAAGAATTCAACTTATACTTGAAGAGTAAATGCACAACACTTCTCAGGAAAGACTTATTTTAAAAAAAGTTATAATCTTGAAAAAGTCTGAGCTGAGAACTTCAATGCAGTTTCACTAGCTATAACATTTGCTACGAGAATTAGCTTTAATGCTGGCATCATTGCTGCACCCCTTACACAGGTGTCTACTTAAATTTTCAAATTGTGTGCAGTTTATGCAATATCAGTCACAGCAAATATTTATTTTGGGGCAGGGGAAAGGAATTTCACCATTTTTTTATTATTATTTTTAATTTTTTTATTTTTTTAGTCCAAGCAAGCAAGTGCATAAAACAGACCTAGCCCAGGAGGTCCATAGCATTTGAAGCCAGTTGCACAAACAGACACTGAATCCCAAACAAAAGGAACACAATAAACGTGTTTTATTCCTGCTATGCAATACTTTTGTAAACAATTTATATATTGTATTTATACAATTTATTTATTGTATTTATGTATTGTGAATATACATAACTTGAATAATGAATATGCTAAACTTGTTTTTTTTTAACAGCAATAGTTTTAAGTGAAAAATTTAAGTGAAGGAGAGAGGTTTTTTTTCTTGATTTTAATTCTCAAGATGGATGTTACCTTGTTCTTTTTTTTTTTTTTTTTTTTTTTGCTAAAGTAAAAGGCAAGTAAGTAGAGCAGAGACTTAAGTCGTTTATATAAATGAGTGCTTTTCTGTCCTCAATTAATATTACTTGGTTCTGGCAATATATGAACTGACAGGATTTGCTTTTCAAACTAGTTATAAATAGTAAACAATTTTGTAGAAGAGGTTAATGTATTGCAAATTGTGTTAAGATCAACATAAGTACAGGCAGCAATATGAAATGACTTTAAACTCATTCAACATTTTGCAATGCTAGCAATAATAACTGCCTATAGCAGTATATTGTATCTTTTTGTAAAACACTCCAGAATCTATTTACTGTAGGAATGACATTAATCTAAGTTGTTCTTCACATGCTATTCATTAAAGTGAAATTATATTAGAGATTTTTAAAACTCAGTATTGTTTTTTTTTCTCCTGCTTTAGTTTATAGTGTACTGAATTAGTCTGAGGGAAGATGAGAATAGCAGAATTTTATTAGAGAAAAGTTCTGTTTTGAAAACAAATCCTAAGTATTAGAATACTGATCTCTTACATTTTTGCAGAAATCTGTTCGTGTCACCGCCCCCAATGTTCCTGTGCACATACAGCCTTATTTGATATTGAAACTTAACGGCCTTAATAGCAAGAAGCAGTTTTGCTGCAGAGAGTGGTCTGGAGCACCACTAGTCTCCTCCTGTTCTCATCTCCACCCCCTCTGTGGTTTATCAGCAAAGCTGAGTTCTTGCGCTCCCTGAACACTGGGCTTATATTTACCTTGGTAAAGGAAAAATCTCATCTATTATTAGAGAAATGCTCTTCATCAAATGACCTTGACAGTGAGAGATGCAAAGTAATACCCTTTCCACTTAAGCTGAAAACTATCAGAAAGGCTAACATGGAAGCTAATGAGTAAAAGGATTTATTAAATGACAGGAAAAAGTACAGGAGATTCTGAAGGCCTTGTTTTAGTGAAGTGTTTCTAGTTTCCTGGCTCTTTGATGAAGTAGCAGGGAGTCATCTTGTTCTTGCTGCCAAGATGTTGGGTGCATCTTGTGAGAAAAGGAAACGCAGAGACAGGCGACTCCTTGTGCTCAAACCCAAGAAGGGAGGAGGAGGCTGGGATCAGGTTTTGGCACCTTTGCTGCTTCGTGATGGCATGGTGGATGGTGTAACAAGCCATGCAAACCCAGTGCTTGCCAGGTTTGCTGTTTAGTGATCCAAGTCTGGAGGCTTTAGATTGGCAGTAATGAAATACATTTAAAGAGAGAAAAATAATGAATCTAACCATGTACTGTCTTGTAAGTTATGGAATAAATTATGGATTAAGTTATAGTGGAAAAACTTTGATCTATCAGAATAAAAGACCATTAACTTAGTAACTAACTAAAGTTGAAGCATGTTTTTCTTTCCCCTATCCTGTCTATGTATGTATTACTGTTCTCCTCCTAAGGAGAGATTTCCTGTGCAAATGTTGCATATCTTCGGCACAGTTTCTGAAATGCTGTTGTCCTGTTCCCTAGTCCTCCCATCATGTCATTATCCATGCAAACTGTAGTGATTTTAGTTTACATTTACTAGAATAGGTCTTTGACAGTATCACTTAGTTTGTGATATTATTTATTATGCTATTAAGTAAGTCTATAACTTGAACAGAAAGCAAGTCTCTTATTCAAAATAAGACTTAATAGGGAAGATATGAGTACTTGTGCTGCTTCTTAGAGAAAACTTATATCATCATTTAAGTCTGATCTGCAAGTCCTACTTCTGTGCAACACTGCTGTCCCTTATGTGCTGTTGAGATGGAAAATGAAAAAGTTCGTCAGAAGTCAGTAGGTCATTAAGTGAAATTGTGTGATAAATACAGAATTAATTGAGAATATAAATTTTAACAACTACTACCTTACCATATTTGAAATAAATGGTAAGCACCTATGAACAAACACGTAGCTAACTATGGGGGGAGCTCCCTGGATTTTTTTTTTTTTTTTTTTATATTTTTTTATTAAGACATTAATAAGCATAGGTAGCTGCCTCTGGTTACTCTGCGCCATACCTCTGGGAACACTTCCAAGGATACAAGTGGTCTTCACCTCTTCGTCTCACCCACTTTGTCCATATTTCCTGTCCTTTTTGGAAAAGGTTTCCTGCATGCTGCCTTGTCACCTCTGACAGGTGAACTCTAGAGGCACAGTATAATAGATAAGAAATGTTTTCTTAACATATTCTTACATTGTTAAAAATACAAGAATATTGTATAGGGCCTATATGACTATACTATCCTATTTTTAAGCCATTTTTTCAAGCCTCATGCCATGTTCCTCTGTCCCGAGGAACAGTGAAGCTGTCTCTGGGAGCCAAAGGTGATTCTGCAGAGGGCAAATGGGGGGTGGGGAGCAAGACCTGTTCTGGACTTAGATCTGGCTGCCCCAAGATGGTGCAATTCATTTATCACTGCAGATGAGCAGCAGAGTTGGTCAGTGTTGCTTGACTTTTCACACCTCCTCACGCTTCAGTCAGGGCTTGTAGTTGTAAAGTACCCCTGTTTCCTAAGTCACAGCTCTTTCCAGTGCTGTGGCTTAGTCTTTCTGAAGGTCAGCTGGTTTGTATGAATAACTGCTAACAGTTTTGGTGATCTATCTTGAAGAAAAAGGGTTGTCCTTTACTGAGATAAGTGTTGCTGGAATGCTGTCCTCCGTTTTTAAACAACGATAGAAATCTTTGCTGCCTAGTGTTTTTTCAGAATCAGTGCTCATCTTGCCTTAGGGCATTGAATTACTGGAGCCTGCCTGAACTCAATTTCTGTAAAGGCCTGTTTGCTTTGGGATGACTTTCTGACTATGTAAGAACCTGCAAAAATATCTCACCAGCTTTCTGTTCCAAGGAAAATCAGCCTTGGCTCACCTAGATCATATGGCAGTGTCTCATATTCTCACCCTAGGCTGCTCATATGCTTACTCCAAGCCTGTTCCCTGAGAGGTTCCCATTTCAGTAAAACTGCGATAGTTTGCCTCTGAATTTCTTAGTCTTTTCAGTAGTCTGTCCTTCCATGTCACTCTTTGACTGCAGTTTATCTTCTGTTACTGTGCAAGATGACAGGAATAGACTTTTCTCTAGCTGGATGTGGGGGATCCAGCGATGCTGTCACCTAGCAGCCGGCAGTCACAAGACTCTTCTCGCTGCCCATGTCCCTGTGGCTGGTCCACCACCTCTAATGTTCTGTCTGAAGCTGAGTTTCATCTTCATTAAAATACAAGAAAATTTTTTAAAGTATCCTTTCCTGTGGCATGAATCCATGCACTGGGCACCAGGAGAGCCTTCACCTTTCGTGATGGTGACCTTCCTCTTTTGGGGAGAGGAAGATTGACAGGAGATTGAAGATTGTGGAGAAGAAAATGGCTATTTCTACACAAATTGGAAAATGACTGTAGCCTAACATCTTGCTAAGAAACCAGCAAATTTTATTTTTCTTTTTTTTTCCTCCCCTGGATATATGCTAAAAGACTGTGAAGCTCTATTTGAGCTTTCAAGCCAGCACAGTGCAATCAGGGAGCCCTCCAGGAAGAGTGCACAACTGGAGAGTGATCTGAGAGTCCTCGTCCTCTTCAGAGGTGTGAGGCACCTTTACGTGAAACTCTTTTGGATGGGTCATGCCTAGAGATACCCTGTGGACATAATTATGCTCAAAAAATTATCTCTGGCTGAAAATTTTGCAGTGTGAACATACACACAAAGATCTGTTACGTGCGCTTGCTGTTAAGTAACTTTTCCATGCTGCTGCAGCACCCATTACAATTGAAACAAAATCTTGCTTTCATCAGGCTTTTTCTTCCCTACTTTCTACATCCAAGCATCCCAGCTGCTTGGATACTGCCTTACTTTTCACTTATACAGAAATTAAATTGCTATACTTAAAGCATCCCTCAGCACCATTTCAAAAGATGGTTGTGAAGCATTTCAAAAGAGCTCTGTGTTATTTACTGTATGTATCAAGATATACACGCACATCACTTGTTTTTAAGAGGTAGTGAAAAATCAAACCTGGAGATGCTGTATCACATTATATAAATTATAACATTTAAGAACAGTTGGCACAGAGAGGCATCAGCATTACAGCATTCTAGCAAACAAGACTAGAAAGTAACTTTCTGTTTTAAATTAAATGATGTATGTGAGAATAAATACTTGCTTTTCCTCCACTGAAAGGAGACACTTATCCTTTAAGAAATTAGTTATATCCTGGAGAGTTAAATAGAGCAGAATTGTAGTTCCACCAAAAGACTTGTTCAAATCCATAAAGCCTTACTGACTTGACAGCTCAGTGGTTTGCACACATGCTGTAAACTGGAGAAAGGACAGGAAATGAAACAAGATTAGGCTGTAGCTGCAGATTAATGGCTCTGATGGTCTTGCTATTCAGCAGATCCCCTTCTGTTGCTTGAATTTCTAGACAAGAGGAAATTGTCTAAAGGAATTTCTGCGATGTGTGCAGTACAAGAGGGAAATTATCCTGCACCTATGAAAGACTTGACCTTCAGGGCAGTGCATGGTGGTGCTGGAAGAGAAGGGTGCTTGTTCCCAGGGACTGCTTTCTCTGTGCAGGCGGCATCTGGCCTGCGTCTCCTGCTTAACGTGCTCGCATCCTCTCTCAGCTGTCGTCAGGACCTGCAGAAGACGCGCTCCAACGCAAACTAGGTGAAATCACTTTGATCTTTCACTCAAGGGTTAAAATAACAGCCTTACTAAGGGCACGTTACCCACGGCTTTGCTCTTTGTGCGGGAAGAGCTCTTCCAGCGTGGGTCGGCGCAAGGGGCTGCCAGCGCGCCACGAGGGCCCCTCCGCGCCGCGACGCCAGCGCGCTGTGAGGGGAACGGCGGCGGCCCGCCCGCCCGTCCCGCGCCTGCCGTGGCCGCCCGGCGGCCGGGCGTTCCCCCCACAGGAGCCCTCGTGGGGGCCGCGGCGCTCCGGCCCCACATGGGGGTCTCGCTCGCTCCGAGCTACCGAGTTTGGGGTGGTTTCTGCCGTGTTTGGGGCCTTTTCTGGTATTTAAACCCGGTGGTGCTGAGGTGCCCGGGCCCGCGGGCGCCGCGCCGCGCGTGGAGGGCCGAGACCTGCCCGCGGCGCCGCGGGGGAGGCCGCGGCCCGGCCCGGCCCGGCGGGCGCGGCGATCCGCGGCGGGCGGGGCGGGGCGGGGCGGGGCCTGCGCCCGGCCCGCGGGCGCCGCCGCCTCCTGCCGCCCGGTGGCGGCGGCCAGTCCCGCATGGCGGCGCCGAGGCGGCGGTGACTCCCCGCGCCCGCCGGGTAAGCGCCGCGCCGGGCCGGGCCGGGCCGGGCCGGGCCGCCCCCGCGCCGCGGAGAAGCGGCCGAGGCGGCGGCCGCCGCGCGTCCGGCCGGGGGCGAAACGTCCCGGCGGCGGCGGCGGCAGCTGCAGCTGGGGCGGCGGGTGCGCGACTCGCGGAAGGATCCGATTAAAAAAAAAATACTTGGCTCCGTTTTTTTTTTTTTTTTTAATTTATTTTAATACCTGGACTGAAGTTAACTCCTGGAGCCGCTCTCGGCTGCCGGATACCCAGCCCTGCGCACGCCTTCCCGGCACTCTAACCCCCGGTGCGGAAATGCGCGGAGAGGCGCGGGGCAGTGCGGGGTGCGCGGCGCGGCGCGGAGCGGAGCGGAGCGCGCCCCGCCGCGCTGGCACCTGCCGCGGCGGCTCCTCTCCGCGCGCCGCGGCGCAGGCGAGAAGAGTAAAACTTCTCCGTTGCGGCTTTTCCGCGCGCGTGGTGTTTGCGGTGAATAACCGCGTTTCTTAGGTGCTGACCAGGGCACGCGCGGGACGTGCGGGCTAAAGATGAGCTGCGGGGTCGCGCGTGGGCTCCCTTTCCCTGCTGGCTCAGTTTTCCCTATCTGGAGCCCGAAGCTCTTCCCCACGTGCGATAGAAGAAAAAAAAAGGGCGGGGGGGTGGGGGGGGAAGAGGCAGCTGAAGACAAAACATGGATTTGCCTGTTTATTGCTCTGAAAGCGCACTTACAGCAAGGAAATGTTATGGGAGAAACCCATTAGATTAGCTACTCCCAGGAGTAGGGGCATGGAGATCAGTGCTCAGCACCGCGCTGTGTATGAACAGTTGTAGTTGAGCACCGAAGTAGTTTGCCCAGCAGAGGACGCGGCCGGAGGTTGTGCGTGGCCGATGCGCTGCGAATCAAACCGCGGGGAAATTCCGAGTTATGACAGGCATTCTGCCCCTGGTTGCTGCTCGGATTTGGTTATTCTCTTTCTTGCTGTCTCCTTCTACGCAAATTAAGAATGTTGTTTTCTGTAGCTGTTGGGATTTGTAGACTTAACGGTCCTGTTGTTTTTTTGGATATGGGTCTCCAAATGTAGGTCTCCGAATCCCAAATCCAGGTAAACCTTTTAAATTGCAGCATCTGTGTATGAATGCACTGAAATGCACTTAAATGCGTTTAATTAAACAAAGAGAGGACTATCATGGACTTTGTTTTACTTTGCACATTGGTGTAACAAGGTTGCTCTGTTCCACCTCTTCTTTTCTTACAAGTTTTATTTGTATGAATTAAAGATCTTTAAGTCTTTAACGTTGGGAAGCCAGAATATTAAAAAAAAATTAGAAAGGAGTCCAGTTTAGGCTTTTTAGAGCAAAGAGTTATGAATTATACTGTCTGAAATGACTATCATCAGTATCTATTAAAAATATCTCTATCCAGCTAAATAAATTAATATTTATTTGTGCCATTCCTTCTCATTCATATTAGTAGTCTTATCAGGCTTTAAGAAAGTACGGACTTTCCCGCAGTTTAAAAGAAGGTTGTTATGTTCAAAACTGTTAGTAGTAGCTATTGTGTAGTATTTCTCGTCTTGAAAGAACTCTGCAGATCCTGTGCAATGGGTCAGTCTGTAGGAAGGTACTAGGTCTTGTTTATTGCCACTAAAGCATGAGGAAATTTTAAATACCGATTTTAAAAACTGTCTCTCACCCCAGAGAAGAGACTGTATTATACTGTTCAGTAAATATGCTAAATCCAGGAATAATATTTCAAATAGCCTCCCAGCTCGTTATTGTTCGCTGCTGAGATTTGTGGGAAGAGCTTTGGCAGTGTCCGTTCTGTCACGTAATCTGTTTGCAGCGTTTCAGCCATCACTTCGCTTGGACAGCACGAACGCTAGCCGAGGACCGGTTTTAAATTTGTTTCTCACCACGGCTGTTTCAGCGTTTCGATACGCGATCTGTGTGCCAAAGAGTTCAAGACTTTTTCTTTTTTTCTTTTTTCTCCCCCCCCCCCCCCCCAAACTGGAGGACCGCTTAGCCCTAAAGCACGCCTGTTGCCGGCAGGGAGGCAGAGCCGTCCGCGAGAGCGTTTCTGCCGCTTGCTGAGGTCAGGCGAGTCTGTCCCCCTGCCCCGGGGAGGGCCGCGAGGGTGGCTGCGGATGCCGAGCTGCTGGCCAGAGCCCTCTCCAGGGCTGCCGTGACCGGCGTACTTCTGCGGGATGTTTGCACATTCCTAACAGTAACGTGTTTCCTAAACAAAGTTTAAAATTGCTTCAGGAGGTTCAATAACATTCCATTAGTTAGTGACCTATGTCAGCAGTGTAAATAAAAATAGATCTCCTTTCCTCTCTCTTTCGGAGCGAAGCACCACAGCGTGTTTGTTGGGCTCTTTTGCTGAAAAAGAAAACCGGCTAGTGTCAACAGGCAGTTGACGTGAAACTCGTCTGTAACTGTCTGCTGGCTCTCGAAATCTGCCTGCAGAGCATAAGTTATGCAGTAACTATGGTAACGCTGAGGAGTGGTGTGATTCAGAAAGCCTTAAGTAGGACTGATGAAGTAAACTCGATGACAACGGGAGCACAAGCACCTTTATCGAATACGCCGGCGCCCTCCTCAACAGCAAAACAGCCCAGTAACTGCAGGCTCGTTGTGTACGCTCCTCTCCCCCAATTAGCTTTTAATTGGAGGTTTTCCTTTGTCCGAGAAAGAAAGGCCCAGCGGACAGATGTGTTGTATAAATGAGAGAACCACACATATGTATGAATTAAAAATTATTTACATGTCTTCTCTTGCAAGATACTTGGAAGAGAGAAAACTGTGTGTCTTAGAAAGCACTGTGATAAACAGGAGGGGAAAGAATAGAAACATTTTAATAGCCCCAGTTAACATACTGATTTAATCATCTTTTCTTCTAGAAAAAGAGAGTTTTTCTTTTAAAGATGTTTGGTGTAATGTGGAGAACCGTTTTGTGGTTCTTATGGTTTAACCCTGTTCTCATTCAAGTTAGTATAAACATTTCTGCTACGTTGGGTAGGAGAGTCAGTCCCTGAGAGGTCTTTCCTGACCATCACCTGTTTGCCAGCACATAGGGCATGTGTGCATAGGTACACCCCATCCCGTCCTTTCAATTACTAAAGGTGCTGCAGAACGTAGTACTTAGGCCTGCTACAGTCAGTTGCTTTCTGGGCTATGCAAAGGGTGACATTTGAGGTGTTCAGCGTTTCCCTGATCATAGGATTATAGGGTTTCCTCAGCCAGTTCAGAGCACTTGCAACTGAAGGGCCTGAGAAAGATGCCACGACTGGTGTCAAGTACTAGTATTTACCATTCTTGTAGTTAGATCTGGTGACATACCACAAGTAGAGGTTTTTTTTGTTTTGTTTTGTTTTGTTTTCTTAATAATAAAGTCAGTCATAAGTGTACCTATTTATTTCTGGATCTTTTTTTTATTTACCAACATTATCCAGATTTGGTGGTACAATGCAAGATGTGATTGCATCCTCTCCAAACAAAACAGTTAAATTTGGGAATTGGGAAAGGATTGTCTTTTAATGTTAGGAAGTGTTCATTGCAAATCTGTTATTCTTGAATGTTTTGTAGCTGGAGGTTGGCTTCTGATTGATCTCTCTGTGCTGACTGTTGCATTTGTTGATTTATGTGTGTTTTGTCACAATCCTGCATACTGGAAAAGTCACACCAAGTAGTACAGGAATTGGTGCAAGTACCTTCGTATTCCCCTTTAGATAAACAAGCTGGCCTTAGGATAAGAGACCTACTATTGCTTTTGGCAGCTCACACTTGCTATGTGCACTGATGAAGAGAGACCTCCGAGTAACTTCTGGAAGCTGCATCAAATCACCGTGCTGGTATCTTCCTCAGTGGTACTTAAATTAGCTTTCTGTATGTTTATTTTATCCTTTCTCGCAAGTTGTGTTCTTGATAATAAGACTTATGAGGAATGGTAGTTCAGCCCCTAGGTGAAGGCATTGCGGTGCGCTGCTCCTTCCTGTGGAGCACGCCCTTGGCGCATCCCTCTACAGTCCTGCCCACAGATTTGTGGTTGAATTTTGGCTGTAGATTCTCCCAGCCTGATTTTTACTCAAAACTATAAAACACTGAAAGGAATAGTCTTGTTTTTCTAGAGTGTCAGCTTAAAGTTAAAACTAATATACCCTACACCCACACTTTTAGTCAGCAAGTAAGCAAGTCTGACTCACCCCATGACTGTGTGGCTGTGGGAACAGTGCAGGGGGGTGTGTGGGAATCAGGATTTATGATAGATGGAGAGAGCTAAGTTGATCATGTAACACACAGAACCAGTCATGCATACTGTTTTATTGTCTTTCTGAGGCAGCTTTGGAAATTACCTCACATTTAAGTATGATGGAGGGTCTAATAGAGTGGATCGGGAAATTAAGAGGAGTTTATTTGCAGCATGTTCCAGCTGAGGTTTGGGGTGATTATTCCATGGCAGAGATGGAAATTGTTTCTAATACAAATGCTGAATTTAATGTATAAACTAGAGGGTTATCACTACCTTACCTCACCCTACTGTGAGCTAGAAGAGCTGTTTCTTTGAGAAAGACCCACTTTAACAACAGCCAAACAGACTAGGATGGTTATTAGAAATGTGAATCTGGCAGCACTGCTGCTCTTCTTTTTCTTTTGAGAGCTTCCTGTAGTTTTTCCTTCCTGTATGAATTTCGTATCTGTGTGCAACCTTGAAGGCATCGGATGCAATTCCGAGAAGCCGACAAGCACAAACTGCTGCTGCTGTAGTTGTTGCTGTTTGCCCTTGTGGTAGTAAGTCCCCCACACCCCAAACGGTGTTAAACCAACGTTTTTTTTTTTTTTTTTTTTTTTTTGGCTTCTGCCTTGTCCTTTTCCCCAGCAGGGAAAGTAAACTTTGTGTCTACTTGAACTGCATTCACATACTGTGATGTCAATCAAATTTCCGGAACCTAAAAATCCTGCTGTGGGGTGGACTGTGAAGGAACGACATATATCATCATAAAGATTACCCTTCCCCAGACAAGTTTTTGATGTAGGAACCCATTAGAGAAACTCTCTTATTAACATAAAGATGATGGTGCTGAGTGGTGCTGGCTGCTATTTCCTTTGCTCTGTGCCCTGCCAGCAGTCAGAAGCTAGAGATTTTCATATTGATATTGGTAGGTAGTCTGCTGATAGCATGCTGCTGCTAAATATTTTCACTTGCAAAGGTGATGCTAAGGGCATAATATGGTGACCTTTAAAAATTTAGAGAGTGAGGAGCGCTCTGTTGACCGACAAAGTGTGGGAGTGCCAATAGTAAAGAATTTGGGCCAATTAATGGACTTGACAGATTTTGGTTACATGATAATCTGTTGTGCTTTTACGTTTGCTGCAGTATTTGCATCATAGGTGTGTACTTTCTTTGTTTTTCCCCCCTCTGGCATAGGCAAGGTCTGGCAGGGAGATTTGCTTTGCTCCCATTCCAATTTTAAGCTGTGTAGGATACAAGGAAGCAGTGTCATGTTGGTACCCTTGGTGTTGGTGATTTTTTCAGACTTGTGTGTGCAAGTATTGCTTTATTGGCAAACTCTCCTTGGACTTGGGACAAGAAGGAGTTACGATGAAAGGTGTTTGCTTGAGTTACCCCTGCCTTTACTCTGGTGACACGAGCACTGTCAAAAGCTGAAAGCCTTTAATTCCTATAGCTTTTGGGGTCAGGAGGAAGGAATTCCAAATTAAACAGACTAGCTACAAGTTCAGAGCTTTTCCCAGATGTGCTCATACCCTAGAGAATGAGCAATGTAAATATAAGTTCGCATTACACTTTGAAGTTGGTGTGGATTTTTGAGTGTTACACAAGTAACTTATTTTCTAAAAGCAATGAAATGAGTAATGCAGTGGGAGACTTAATCTATGTATATGTCTCTGCAGTCAGTTGTGCCCTTTGGTTGTGTTTAGTTTAGGAGTATAGATTGGAGAACTTTTTTTTCTTTGTCTAACAGAAATGGAGCAGTTAAGTAAAAGTGAAGCCATATGTAGTCTCAAAACAAAAATTGAGGGAAATCAGCATAAATCAAGCAGTATTTTACAGGGAAGGTGTGCTTTATGTTCATTGCATAGTTAACTGATAAACAAAACGATGGTGCAAAGAACATGGCTGTAAAATGTGGAGGTAAATCTGCCATATTTTACCTGGATATTACAACCATTTGGAAACATGAGGGTATTTTACGTACCATATGTCCTTCATTACTTAAACTGTGGAGAATTTGTACTTTCCTCTGAAATCATTATGCTTGATGGCAAAACGCTTTAAGAGCTGTCTTCATGTTTGCACAACAAACTGTAGTAGCTCACGTGGCATCGTTACCACCACGTGCAGAGTTTGGCGCCTGA
Source organism: Rhea pennata (assembly GCF_028389875.1). Lineage (NCBI taxonomy): Eukaryota > Metazoa > Chordata > Aves > Rheiformes > Rheidae > Rhea > Rhea pennata. The sequence continues at coordinate 17,709,901 of NC_084665.1, read as the reverse complement.
ATTTCTGTTTCGCATTTGTACAGTGGACAACAATGTCCATCGGAGACCTTGACAGTACCGTGTGCTGATGCATAGTAGTTTGTGGGGTCCGTGGTCTTTGTGGATGCTGCATTTCTGAGGTGCTTTAAGCTTCAGGTCCTCATGGTCTGCCACAGGGTGAGCAAAGCAACCTAAACCACTGATTTTAGTTCCCCCGGGCAGGAGGTTAAGTAGAAAAAACTACTTATGTAGTGGGATCCTGGGGAACAGTGGTTTGGAGGAGCTCGCAGGGCAGCAATGAGACCTCTCTAAGAGTGGTATCCCCTGAGGGGCGCAGGGGTGGCTCTGGGTGGGCAGCCCTTTTCTGGGACCTCTGGGCATGTGCAAGTGTTAGCTCACAGGTGCAAAGCCATGAGGAAATGGCTGAAAACAGATAAAACCGGATTTGGCTTTAAAAATGAATGCCGCAGAGGTGATAGTCTGAACCTGAGAGCCGTAGCTGCGAGAGGCCAGCAACATGACTGCCAGTGGTGGTCTGCGTGTGGGGTGCGTCATGTGGAGGGTGGGTATTGTAAGATATATGCGTGTTGCTTAGTTGGCTTTTTTTTTGAATTGGAAAGCATTAGTTATGTTGACACTCTAAAACATCAGCATGGAGGTTGCACTCATGAGCTCTGTGCTTAGGTGTTGCATTGAGAACTTACTTGAGATTATAGAGCTTTAATAGTGTTGACGCCACAATGGTCTCAGGAGCTAGAGAGATGGTAATCAGTGTGTTCCAACAATTATGCCTTCCTCTGTGTTTTGGAGTAAGAGCATGGTCTACTAAACGTTACAGTGCTCTTGCTTCATGCTTTGCAGGTGAAAAGCATATCCCTTTCCCATTTCCATTAACTAACCCTGTTCCTCTTCAATCTTGAATAAATAAATAAAAGTTGCCCCTCGTGTGGTGGGGCAGCAGGTGGCACCTTGGCCAGATGGCCACCAGCCCACGGGGCCTTTGGAGCCAGTACCTTGAATTGCACCTTGGAGGAGGAGGCAGGAACTTGCTATTCCTGGTTTCCGCGTGGGAACAGATAAAAGCTATCCCCTAACAAGGCACCAATGTTGAGCAATATTTCACCTGCAGATTTCATCGGGGATTTTAGAAGCAACAACACAGCCAGTAATAGCTATGGCCTCTGAGGTCTCTCAGTGGCGGGATGGGAATGATCTTCATTACGTTCTCACGGGATTAAAGTGAAGCAATTAAGGCACAGCTACAGCCCATGCAGTGCAGAGGGCTGAGTTAACCTGATGGACGTGAAGATTGCTTCCAGGCAGAGCAGGACCAATTGAGCCGAGTTTCAGCTTTTGGGTCCACTGGTATTGGACCCAATTTCAGGTCAACTGTTACTTCAGCCAGCGTCTTTGTAATGTTAATATTCTAAAAATGGTATTTCCTGTCACATTTCTGATTGAGATGCCACACATGCTTATAATTTAAATGTTACGGGCTGCATAACATATGTTGTAATAGAGATCCATGGCATCTTGTATTGCTTTCCTGTTACCTAAAACTTTTGGGTTACATTTATATGGGTCCCATGGTAGCTTCTTAAGAGTCAAACCAGATCTATTTTAAAGTTCTATTTTACAGCCATTTAAAGAAAGAATATCTTAATTCTTAAGAAGGAATGTTGAAGCCCTTGCTAGGCAAAAAAGATCTTGAAGTAAGATACTAATTTGTTCTACAGATGTAAAAGCATCAGAGAAAAACTACATAATGTAGCATAAGATTGTAAATGTTTTCTATTAAATACTAGGTGAATGGCATGAGTGTTACGTGTAACATACAAGAGGATGTGTTTCCTTTTATTTGTATTACATTCTATAAATAGTTTTAAAAGATATATTTGGATTTTTCTCCTTTCCAGGTGGTCAGTTCTGGTGCTCAGTAAGCAATTAAAATAGAACTGCTATATATTTTAACACTTCATTCTTGGGTATGTATTTTTTTTTTTTATCAGTCTCATTTTTTTGAAAAACATTCTGGAAAAGTAATAAAAAATGAAAGCTACAACCTTGGACAGATACAGAAGTGGTATTGTTACTGCAGATGTGAGATACACCTGCAAAAGTGTTTTTCTTTATAGACATTTATTGACTGAAGCTAAGTGTTTGACAGGTAACCTTCAAGCATCTTTATAGGTGTATTTTTTAACAGAAAAATATCTGCAAAATAATCCGTAACATCATGTTTAGAAAAAGTAGAGGTAAAAAAACCCAACATCTGGAAATAATAGAGGACACAGAGAAACTTTGGTTCTCATGAGAGAAAGGGGAATGTGATGCAAAACGCATTCTTTATATAACAGTGTTACGTTTACTTCCTTTCTCACTTTGTATTTTCGTTTTCATTCATACCTCTTTGCTTCCTGTAATTTGCCAGTTTGGTGCTGTTGCAGGTAGTTAGAGGAGCTTCGCTTTGTCGGACTGTTGAATTCGCTGTCATTTCCATTTTCACTTTACGCCCTTTAGCCACGCGTTCATCCCAAGAGCCCGTTTAGATGGGAATTCTTTCACTCTTCTTGCTCAGCTTGGGTTTTCTTGCCGCCTTGCTCGCAGTTGCTCATCTGCTGTAAGTGCCCGAGTCCCTAATGACAGCATTTGAGTCTGCTTCCTCCGGCCGCCTACCTTGCTGGAGGGTTCCCGAATTCTTTTGTCCTGGCCCTTATCGAAGAAGCAATACTTTAGGTCAGAGTCATGTAAGCTATCATTAACAAAAGAGAAAAGCATGTTGAGATGGAGCAAGATTTACAGGCTGAAAGCTCTGAAGCTTTCTGGTTGTAGAAATAATCAATAGGTGCTGCTGGCTGAACAGTGCTGGAAACCAAGGGTGTGGAATAAGAGGAAAAAGTTATGACAAAATCAGAGACCAAATAGCTGTGATTTTCTTTCCGTTGCTTTATTTTGATGAAGTGATTGTGTGGGTGAAGGAGATGCTAAGAGTTGCCTGTGTTTGGATTGTGAAACAGTCGTTTATAACTTGTTCACTCATCTTCTCTCTCTTTTTAAGCAGAGAGAATTCCTATAAAATAACTAGCATAGTGCAAATATTTTTACTGAACAGAAAGGTCGAGAGTTCAAAAAATAAGGAAGGGCTAAAGTATCTCCATTCCAGGCTCTTGTTTGTTCAGCAGTGAAGGGAGCACATTGTGTCACAGCTCATGATGCTTTCCGAAAGGCTATAAACTGGCCAAGGAATAATGCTGAAATTTTAAAAATAACTACTTGTAGCATAGCATAAGATTTCACTTGGCTGAGCTTTGTCATCTCCAGAAACTAACTGTTCTCTAAATATTATTAGATACAGAATGGCTTTTGTGGTTATGCGATTATGTGCTGTGGTACGTGTACCTTTGCTATGCAGTTAGTAAATGGCCTAACTATGGCTGTTTGTGCATGGGGAGGAGAGGACTGGCTTTCAGTCATCGTTATTAGCCCTAAGTAACACAGTAGTCTATGTGCAGGTGGTTTTGTGTATATGAACTCTGCCTTCCCTTCTGTGCTTTCAGGCTACTGTGAATATACCCCGACGCTTTATTTTTTCCCAAATGAAGATGTGTACGTAAGCCCTGTGGTGCATCATCATTGTGCTTGGTTCCTCTGCAGTCATTAGCAGTTTATTTTTTGCTGCTTCATCAATTGTGAGCAGTGGGAAGGAAAAACTTTGAGGAGAAGATATCCTGCAAAGGATACAGTGAGCATTTAGATTTCGGTGCATGATTTAAAACCACAGGGGCAAGAGTAATTGTTTACCGCTTACAGTCCTGCTGAGAGGACATCCAAGAACGCCCTTTACCAAAAGTATTTTGTTTGATGAAGTGTAATTTATTAATTGGTTTCAAAGAACTGTACTTTTTCCAGGCTGCCAGCCAATTCGGTGCTTAGCAGATGCATATGTTGTTAGTTGTCCTTGACTTGCGTTTCACCAGCTTCTTGTATATGGTGGGCGCTTGGAAGCTACCCTTCAACAGGGATATACTGCTTGTTCTTAAGGCACTTTCTTATTTATGAGTCTTAATTCTTTTTTTTTCCCTCTCTAACTTTCCTACTCTGACCTGCCTCCAGTTTCTAAGGGGATAAGTCAGAGTTGGAGGAGCTGAAGTGAAGCAATGCCTGCCCAGCTCTGGAAAGAGCCTGGGACCAATCTGTGCATCCTGCTCCTGACAAGAGGCATCTCGGACAGCAGCACAGAGCAGGTTACAGTCCCAGGCCAGCTTTGATGGCAGCAGTATACCCCTGCCACCTTTTCCCTGGAGATCCTCTTGTGACTGTCCTGTCACCTGTGCCCATCACGTGATGAGGACTTCTGCCTTTCAGAGGCCTCAGGAGGGGGCTGTTAATTGCATGTAGTATCTTGGTGGGAGAGGTTTGCCTTGACTGATGTAGTATGTATACCTGTGCCACTAGCACTGAGCTGCTGCAGCTTTTCAACAGAAAACATTGTACACTTTTCCCACCTTGAATTTGTTTTTGGAAATGTCTGCATCATTTTCAGTAAAACCTTGTTTAGTGGAGGTGATGGGACCTCACCTGCAGGTGAAGCCTAGTATGAAAAATCTGTGCCCATATTACAAGCTACTGATGGGCTGTATAGTAGAAAACACCATGCAAGCAGTCCTGCACACCTGTAGGGCTTTCTGTAGTCTCTGACACATCACCTGCATACAGCAGGTGCTCTAAACGAAGCATGAAGCTTAGGTTCCCAGCCTGGGAGAGCAGTGGGGGTTTGGGGGCAGTTTTCCACATGGTTGTCTCGGATTATACAGGTAAAACACAAAGTAGGTCAGATTTGTAAATCGCATGGAAATTGTAAGCCTCATGTGGTTTGAATATTATAAAAATCAGGTTTCTTTGTTTTGTCCTCCAAAAGATTTTTTTTCTGACCATGTCTATTCTTTCTTAATAGATGGTTTGCAGGTGATACATGTGCAAGTGATTCAAGTTTTTTCCTACAAGATGTGTTCCACAAATCCAGCAAATTGGGTTACCTTCGACGATGAGCCACTCTTCCAGTCTCCTCAGAAATCAGCTGAAAATCAGAGCAGTTGCAGAGCAAATGGCCTTAAACTCAATCTCTCTAATGTACCTGAATCCTCAAGTAGGTCATCTTCTACAGGCAGCACTCCACTCTCCTCTCCGGTAGCTGACTTCTACCTAAGTCCTGGACCCCCCAGTAACTCTCCACTTACTACACCTACCAGAGACTACCCAGGAAGCCCATGTATCCCCAAGCCTGGGATCCATATTCTTTATCCTATACCTGAGTGGCCATCAAAAGATAACTTTCTTCCATCACCTGGGGTTTTTTCTTCCTTAACTTCGCAGAAACTGAGCAGCCCTCCCATGAACACCTTGACTGATGATAATCCAGTTAAGATTTTAGTCTCCAAATCAACAGATGAAGGAAATCCTAATCTGCAAGAAAGATGTGGTGAGTTGGAAGAGCTGTCAGAGCGCTTCCCTTACTTCCAGAGTGACTGTGCTTTTTCCAGTCCCTTTTGGAAAGAAGGATGTTCGCTCAGCACATCGCCACCTAATGCTAACGCACAGAGGAAGGACAGAAATGTTTGTCATTCTAAAGAAAAAGAAACTTGCCATGATCAGAAGAGCCTTAATCAGGGTTCCTTCAGCTACATCTGTGAAAGGCTCGAACACTTGCAAACCGATAGCTCTGACAGTGTGGGAAGCCTGCCCGCTGCCAGCACGCATGCATGGCACAACCTCTCATCTGCTGTCGCTCACGGTCTGTTCAGGAGTCGGAAAGCAGATGGATGGCCGTTCATGCTGAGAATTCCTGAGAAGAAGAATATGATGTCATCTCGGCAATGGGGTCCTATTTACCTTAAAGTCCTAGCTGGAGGTATACTGCAAATGTATTATGAAAAAGGCCTGGAGAAGCCTTTCAAAGAGTTGCAGCTGCAACCACACTGTAAGCTTTCAGAACCCAAACTGGAGAGCTATAATGTTTCAGGAAAAATCCATACTGTGAAGATTGAGTATGTGTCTTACACAGAGAAAAGGAAGTACCATCCCAAAGTAGAAGTGATCCATGAACCAGAGGCTGAGCAGATGTTAAAGCTGGGAACCACAGATTATAATGACTTTACTGATTTCCTTGTAACAGTTGAGGAAGAGCTTATGAAACTTCCTACCATTTCTAAACAAAAGAGAAATTATGAAGAACAAGAAATGATTCTGGAAATAGTGGACAACTTTTGGGGTAAAATCACTAAAGCAGAAGGAAAACTTGTGGAAAGTGCTGTCATCACACACATTTATTGCTTATGTTTTGTGAATGGAAATACTGACTGCTTTTTAACTTTAAATGATCTACAGCTGCAGAAGAGGGATGAACGTTACTTTGAGAAGGAGAAAAAGTGGATTGATATTCTAGATTACCATTTCCATAACTGTGTTAAAACACAGGAATTCAAGCAATCACGAATTATTAAGTTTACACCTCCTGATGCCTGTAGGCTGGAGCTAATGCGTTTCAAGACAGAGTATAATGGACAAGACCTTCCGTTTTCTGTGAAGGCTGCTGTTGTGGTTCAGGGAGCATACATAGAACTTCAGGCATTTATAAACATGTCTTCAACTGCTCTGATAGCAACACGTTCACCTTCTATGAAATACTGTGAAAATGTTATGATACACTTTCCGGTTCCTGCACAGTGGATCAAAGCACTTTGGACCATGAACCTCCAAAGACAGAAGTCTCTAAAAGCAAAAATGAATAGAAGAACATGCCTTGGTTCTTTACATGAGATTGAATCTGATCCTGTAATACAAGTCTCAGTTGGAGCGGCAAAATATGAAAGCGCCTATAGGGCTGTTGTGTGGAAGATAGACAGGCTTCCAGATAAAAACTCAAGTAAATATGTTGTACTATAAAATAATGGGCTTGGGTACACATCTTCTCAGGGTTCACACAATGTTTTTATGCTGTGTAGCTCCAACAGCTTGAGTAGTTCTGATTTGTATCTGTGCAGTGGTATCAGTAGGAGCTAACTTTCAAGAAAAAGGAGAATATGGCCTTATTTTCTTTTCCTAAAGGGCATTTTCCTAATTTGTTTGGTCCAGGCAGATGTATTATTATCATTCATTATAATGGTGCAGTTTCCCAAGGCTTTACCATGAAAATGGATCTCATAATTCTGAGTAAAACATAAATTTGTAGTAAACAAGAGGGACAAGCTTACACTTTACATAAACCAGCTGGACCGTGATGGGATAGGAAGCAAACACTGGCAGGTGAAATGATTTGCCTGCCCAGTGTCACATAGTTAGTAGTAAAGCTGGTATTGTAACTTAGCTTTCTAGCACCTTTTAAGAAATGGTAGGTATGATGTATAACTAGAAGATGCTGTGGTCAAACTTGCTGTAGGAAATTGACTGTGCTTTTTCAAAGACTGCTGTCTACTACCTCATTTATGGGTTCATACATGGAGATTATATGATCATGAAAATAATCATACTGACAAAAGATATCTCTGGTTGTATTCCTGCTTCTCTGGGGTGGTGATACCAAACTAAAAATACTTGCAGCAGTAAAGCCAGTTAAGCTTATAGTGGAAAACTACTACTCCCACATACGTGACTAAGTAAAATAGTTAAGTTAGTCTAATTAATGCAGGAAAGTACTGTTTTTGGAGAAGGAAAATATATTTATATAGTTTTAAAATTCCCATTTTAATCATGTTATCAGATTAATAGAACTACATAGTTTTTTTTTCTAAAGGCATAGAAAATCTTGAGAAATATTTTTATTCTGTTTTAAGTGTTACAGAATGAAAGCACTTGATCCTTTTGTTGGATAGGCTTTATATGTATTTGAGGCTTTGGGAATCTGTGTAAGATGAGGGCATCTATTAAACTATTTTACTTAAAATATCTGCAAAAACTGCACTTTTGAAACTAGAGTAAGGTGAAGAATTAACAAATGGATTGAGTTAGACTTGTAGAGTACTAACTGTCTGGCCTAACTACCTCTTTAAAATGTCCAGAAAAGATTTAATCTTCTTTGGTGCAGGTTTTATATATATTGGTAGAAGCTTGACATATCCACTCAGTGGTTCAGACAGGTGGATGTGTGATCAGCTAAGAGTTCACTTTCAAAACTATATTAAAAAAAAAAAAAAAAAAAAAAAGGAACTCCTGAAAATATTTTTTCTCATTTTAATTACTTATAAATTGTATTTAATCATTATGATATCCTTTTTTTTGTATTCAGTACTTGAATACTTCTAATTCTGTCAGTTAAATATTAGATAGCCAAAATACTGAGGCAGAAGCAAAGGAAATGGGGAATGTTGTCATGAGCTTGCGTGTGAACTAGATTGTAAAGGCTCTTGAATACCAAAAGCAAAGCTTCCTATGTAACTGTGCTAATGTGGCCATTGTGAGAGCATGAGTTATTGAGTTGCTACTGGCAGTCTAGAACTAGTCTTTTTTCTGGGTGATGTTGCATGGAAATTCTCTTTGCAGGCCTTCTATTTGTAGGTTGGATCTTGCTTAGGAGTGAAATACAGAGCTGGGTGGAAAGTGCAGAAGGAGGGAGGGGATAACAGGGGCAGCAAGGGGGGTCTGGCACACCCAAAAATAGAGCAGGATGAGGAGTTGATGGAGAGGAGTGGGAGAATTAATGGACGTAAAATTCTTCAGGGCTTTAAAATCTGTTAATATGGATGTCACTTCTGTCTGCTAGGATTCTCACTGTGTTACTATGGCCTCTGTGTTTTCCCAAAGCTTACAGGACTAACTGCTTGGGTAGCTTTTAATATTCTTTACTATTTAATGTAGATATACTTCTGCAAGATCAGTCACTAGCTTTAGTCAGGCAATTTTACAGAAGATTATGATTCTTCCAAAGTCTTTAATTCCCTGCAGTTCATTCACCTTAACATTTGTTGTGCACAATTAAACTCAGATTTATGGTATTTGAAAGTAAGAACCTTTTCTGTGGAATTCTACAGCTTTAAAATATTTTCTCACAGTAGCTTAAGCTTTTGACAATTGAATAGTTCCTCTGGCTAAGATCTGCAAAATCATCTGTATCCTTAAATATTTGTGCATGTTAGAAAATATTTCAGTAGTAATACTGCCTGGTCAAATGTTAAAGCTTTCTATCTAGTATTCTGTGTGCAGTAAAGATTTTAAAAATAGAATTGTCCTGAGGCATGCCAAAAATCTGGAGACAGTCAGACTAATAGAAATATGTAAACTTTCATAATAGGTTTATTGCAGGGAGAAAAATATGCCAGTGTTTTTGCTTTCAAAAAGCCTTTGTCCAAGACTAAGAAAAAAAAAAAAGAAAAAAACAAGTTGACTGCAGATATATTGCAGCTCCATTTATAGCCATCAAAATATGTTAGTATCCACTAGTTCCTACTAAAGTGCGTCCCTGGAAGGGTGCTGTCCGAGCAAAGTCTGTGGCAGCTGTGAAATACCCAGATTTTTAGAAGCTGCCTATGCTTATTTAGGTATGTAAATGGAGGGTGTGGGGCCTGAAAGTTAGCACTCATTTTTAAAAAATACTTCGAAAGCTTTGAGTTGTGGATCTAATGAAGCTTCAGCAAATCAAGTCTACATCTGTGAAATCAGCTAGGGCATCATTTAAGGAAATGTTCTGATTTCAGCACAGTACCGAGGCCGGTCTTTGCACTGGAGAGACTGCATGAACCTGCGCAGCCCTGGGAGCCGAGGAGACACTAGACTTCTAGTCGCTGCGTCTTAACTCTCTTGCTGCGTTCGTTTGCGCCCTGTGGCATTTCCCGCTGTGACAGAACCATCCCAGGACGGTTGTGTATCGCAACAATTCCGGTGATTACTTCTCCTCTCCTTTCCCAGGAAGGAGCTGTAGTGAAGAAGCAGTGATTAAGCAATACAGAGAAATGGAGCCCAGGGAGCTTGTGGCTGCTGGGGGCCCACTACTGCGTTTTATTGTCTAAGCAAGGGCTCGGATGTCTGAGACAGTCGTAGTGATTAGTAGCTGTGAGGTGGCTCATAGCAACCTTAGTTTACGCTGTTTTTTGCTTTCGGAACTAGTGGAAACTCCTAGCCATGACATCTGTACTTGGGCTCCATCGCTGCCCCAGCCACCTCCTTCTAGTGTCAGTGCCATTGCAGACAGCTCTTTGGCAATGATGTCTTCCTGCTCCCCTATTTCCTATGCCTTTCTCCCATTAATATGGGTAAATGCACCCATTTAGACATGACTACAGTGAGTTGTTAACTTCTAACAATCCTGTTACAAATGTGTTCTTAATAATTACAGATGTTCCTCAAAATAAGACTTTTAGCACTGGAACTGGTCTAGCAAAAATAAAATTACTTCCTAACTAAAATAGCCCTACCAGCACATCTTTTGTCCTAAACTGTTTGGCTCCACAGGCCTTTCTCAGGTTAAGGTGACTTGCTTGACTATTGCTTCTATGAGTGAATGAGTGCTAAACAATGTGAGTAAGGGTAGCAAAATTCAATTCTTATTATTTGCAAAGTGCTATATGAATGCTAAATGACAATTTGAATCTCATAGTTTTATTTTTCTTTAGAGGAAGAGAACAAGAATTTGGAACATTTTTAGGAAGTAAGACCCAGATTCACAAATATAAAATAAGGAAGTGTTGGATCCCCAACTCATGAAAGTCTTATCCAATTGCCTAGGCACTTAAGACCTAGGATCTTTGTCTCCTGAATTAGCTAGTAAAAATGGTGTTATCTTCCTAAATTATCCCAATCACTCATTTCAAGTGTCGTTCAGTTCCATCAGGACAGATGCTCATGTCTCTTCTATGCCTTATTGGCCAGATATCGGACAGCTAGGCTCACCCCTGAATAATATGTCGTCTTAGCTTCCACTGGGCAGCTGTACAGACTTAACACCATGCCTGCTCCAGCCCTTTTGTCTTCTCACACCTCTGTATTTCTGTGTTCCTGGCCAACATCTAACTTGTTCAGCATTACCTTTTCTTTTCCAAAAAGACCTGGTACATGCAGCCTCTCTTTCTCTTTCTTTTTTTTTTCTTTTTTCGTTTTTCTTCCAACTACAGAATAACATAAGGCCAAGGAAACAATAGGTTCACAGAGCAGAGATGACAAGGACTGGCCAATATTAGGTGAAAACTCAGGCAGTGCACACTGCCTTCCAAAGTGTTGGTCGGTTGCTTCATTGCCTGTTGGCTGGCAGGAACAGGTTGTTTGTTCCACGCTCTGACCACGGCCCAGCATTGGGCAGAGAGACCACTCCATAAGTTAAGCGGTAAGTACCTCATTCTGGGCTTGGTGTTGCTACAGGAGGGGCACGGGCTGGGGTCCTGTGTTTTGTTAGTAGGGAAAAGGGTCCAGTGGAGGCTTCTCCAGAGGACCCCGGGCAGTAGCCTTACCCAGCTTTCAAAACTATTGTCTCTCTGCCTTTGCAGGTTACAACCTAGGGGAAAGAGAAGATCCTAGAACTTACTGAGTCCCAGCATCCAGGCTAAATCAAGAATGCTTTACTTTCCTGATGATTTTCAAGTGCTTTGTAGTACTGAATCACAACTGTGCCATGTCTAACAAGTGTGTCAAGCAGCAGGACAAGAAGAATGGCCCATATGCTTTGTTTGGGCTCAGATGGACATCTGCCATCAGACATTTGTCCAGGGAAATTCCAAACAGTGTTTGTTTCTGGATTCCCTTTCTCAGAACACAAAATAGTTTTCCAGACAGTTTCTATTGTTACTCATTTCCTCAGAGGCCTTTCTCCAATAACAAGAAGATGCTAAATTTCATCACCACAAGCCCCTAGACGTACATTCCTTTCCTTCTGCCAAATGGACTCCAAACAAGATACTGCTACTCTTGGACAACACCTTTCTCCTCATATCCTCAGTCAAACCTTACACTCAAAGGCAGAAAGAGTCATTATCCTGGCCAGAGCATGACATGCCACCTTAGTGTTATGCCTGCTGCTATTTGCCCTGGATCCTTACATGTGGTTGATGCAGTTGCGCAGTCTGTGCATCCTTTCCCAGAAAACAGCACATAAAACAGGTCATCAGAGTGTGTTACCAAACTGCTACCCTACTCAGGAGTATGCAGGCACATGTATGGCCTGCTCAATGCCTAGCTGCATCCCAGCACCACTGCTGGAGAACGGTGCAGGTCCTTACAGCCATGATGAGCATGGCTCAGGTGGGTTGTGGTGCTGGAGGCAGAATGACCACTGCAGTTCACTAGCTGGGAAAAGGAGTGCTTGTTCTTAGCTGTCTACTTCGCCACTGGTGTTGCTATCACTGCTGCTCTTGCTGGGATGATAGCAGGTACAGGATGGAGAGGCTCACCCCGACAGCACTGTTCCACCAAGTCCAGGCAGTCTGAAAGAGGACCATTAATTTCCTCTGGACTAAGAGGGCATCGCTGCAGGAGAAACGTGCTCGGCCACAGCAAGCGATGACCAGCAGCAGATTGTGGACAAGGCGTGTGCCACGTGGCACTTTATTACTTTTTGTAATAAAGTCTTTAATGTTACAGTTTTACCTATGTGTGTGTGTTGTCTTATTGTCCTGAGACTTTAGTCCCATGCGGTGTGCCTCTGGCATCCCACTCCTTTGCCTAAGACCTTTATGGGCTTACAAAGTGGGTATATTTTTGCCTCAGTGCCTTGAAGGACCTGATCCTGTATTGTATGCAGGAGTGGCTAATGTCTAGCACATATTGGAAGCACTGAGTTCAGCGCAAATCACAGTAAGTGCAAGGAGTGAAAAGCATCCTACTCAGCACCCAGCCTTGCCTTATGGCTGCATGGGTGACTGAGCCCAACCTATGTGCAAGAGAAATAAGCAGCAGGCCGCTAAGTAGAGGCAGCATTACTGTTGCATTTGATCTGTGGGTATGATTTGCTTTTTAGGAGGGTGGTGGTTTTTTGTGTGTGTGTGTGTTTTTAAATATATGTAGGGGTTGTGAGGAGTTGTGCCTTGATTGGTGCTGCAGGTGGGTTGCAAAGTGTGCAAGGGGGGTGAGATTTTTCCACCTGATCTCTCCAGCATTTCCTGTTGTTTGGCTAGGTTTCCCCTCACTTGGTATTAGCTATTCTAAGGGCTATTGAAGGGCTTCTACCTCTCCTCATTTGCCTTTAAAGGAGTTATTGTGTCTGATAAATTTAGCGAAGTTTTATTCCCAGAACTCAAGACTTGGGCATTAGTGGCAGTAATCCCTACCAGTCCGTTTTACGGATCTGGCCCTTAAATTTATGAATGCAAGTTTTATTTCTGTAATTCCTTCCAACAGTATTTCTATAACCAGTCTATATTAGAGTTGTGCCTTGGCAGAAGGAAGCAGCTGATCCTATGGAGTGCAGTGTTTGCTGGCTCTGTTGTGATTCATGTTTCTTTAAAGAAGTCTGGGAGAGGTGCAAGATAAGGCTTTGTGGTCAATGTCTGACACTGCTCTATGGTGCAAGACTCTAATTGGTGCCTGTAGCATAATTTTCTGAAATCCAGAATATATTAATGGTAATATTAAAAATAGTGATACAAAGAAGAAACATTTAAAATAAGGATCGAAGACGGTATACTAAAGGAAGAAAGCCTGTAAGGGATGCTTTTAATCACCTATTTACAAAGGCCAAACAGGCAAGGAAATGCACTTGCCCACTGCGGAGCCTCTTGTTATGAATGTGTGGCCATAACAACACTGCTGTATTTCTGTGTGCATGGCTTGGGAATGAACTGACAAACACTTGCAAAAATCAAGTTCCCTTATCTCCTTCCTTCGTGTTTTCTTCCAAACAAAAAATTTTAAACTTTGTTGTTGAGCATCATATTAAAGAAGAGGGAGGGTATTATTAATTAAGAAGTTAATAATGCTTGTGAAAAAGAAATGTAAACAGAGTATTATGAGTGTAATTAACACAAATGTATGAATTTCAAGCTCCTCAACACTTGATTTTTGAGGATTCATTAACTTTATGCCAGACCTAATATGAAATCTAGAGGACTATTTATTGACTTAGGTTTTCTGGTGAACTTAGAGACAAGTGTGCTTAGCAGAACTCTATCCATCAAAAATTGATCAAGCATAAGTTATCTACTAAAACCTGAAATATTTTCTTCCTGAAAACTCAAAGATTTTTTTTTTAAATATACTCCCATTTGGGCTTCAGCAGAAGCAGAATTAAGGTTGTGGTGAGAAGTTTGCAAAAATCCTCATATGTGCCAAGCTGACCAGGTCTGGACGGTGTCTCCAACCTACCCTTGATTCTGCCTCCCCTCCTTTCCGAACTGTCTGGACACCAGCACGTGCACAGGAGGTCTGGGCTCAAGCAGGCTTCAAGGTGGGTTGTAGACAACTCCTCTGCACAGCTTTGGCCTGCAGCATAAGCGAGGTGGGGGAACCGCTTCGGCTGCCAAGTTGAGTTCTCCTTCAGGAACCTCGGTGCTCGGTGCTCTCTAGACAGGCCAAGAGGTATCTGTCATGGACGGGGCTGTCATCAAATGGCTGCAATGTTGTGATGGTTGCTGGAAGCCAGGCTTCAGCTCCTGCGTTACAGGCGTGTAGGTGTGCAGGGAGCGTGGACCAGAGAGCACCTCAGGCCCTACCTGCCCTCAGCCCAGGGCTCCCAGGGCCAATGTAGACGGAGCCGTTTTTCCAGGGAGAACTGCTGTAGGTTAGAGAACTTGTTGTGGAAACCCTACCTGCTCAGCGTGGGTTAATTCCATCATGCGCGTTTCCCTCGTTCTGAGATGTGATTGATTCCTGCCACTGGAGAAAGTAGAAAAATAAAGAATGGGATGTTTTTGCCTAAACTTTGAAATTCCATCCATTAGTATAACGGATGAAAACCAAATAGGCTGCCAGGCTTTCCTTTGACAATATACGGGCAAGCCTTTCTCTGCTAACATTTTCTGCCTGTGGCCAAATGATAGTTTTCTATACTGATGCTTAAAGCACTGGAGAGGAAGAGAAAGGCAGAATTATTATTCTTTTGCCCTGAAGAATTTGCAGAGGTGGCTGTGATATAAAGGCTTCTTTTCATTTTGGTACATTGGCTTCATGCATTACTGACTGCAATTTCTGTGGAAAGTAAGGTTTTCGCCCTGGTGTTCTTATGTGCCAATAGAAGGAGAAACAGTTTCCCATACCTTTTCCACGTATAGGAAACTCTAAAGCAAGTGATCAATAAGATGTAAGACTGGATTAAAGAAATCTGGAATACACTGTAGTGCATGGGCAGTCATTCATGATTCTGGCTTATAACAGGATAGTTCCTTCAGCAATGCTTCTGTATAGAAGAGAGAGGATATGTTCTTTACCCATAGCGAAAGCAACGCTAGAAAGGGAGACTGAATAGCCCTTATCTCAGCAGCTGGGATATATCTTGTTTGAGCAACGGTCTGAACTGCACCTTTATCTTCCCACTGAAGGCGTACTGTGATAAATGATGTTACACAAGATAGCTGTTGTACTTGAAATAAACACCCTGGTACAATTCCTACAGCAAAGAGCTCCAGAAGGGCAGTTGTTGGACACAGGGCAGCATCTCGGTCTTGGCTAACCTGAGATCTTCAAGTTTTTCTTCCCTTCCATAAGAGTAAAAGGAGTGTGAAAACTGAGATTCTTCCCTAAAAATCTGAATTTAGTTTCCATCTCCTAGGTTGGTAGTACTCTTTGCTTAATGAGAAGCTAGGAGGATCTGGTAAACCTTGTGCAAACTAATTTGTGAAACACTGACAACTGTAAGAAGTGTGATGAAGCAGAGAAAAAAGGAGTAAGGGGCCATCTTATGCCAAAGTAGCAAAAGATTACAGATAGAATAATCTTGCATTATGTAACAGCCATGCATTAATAAAAAATAGAGCAATAGTTTCTTGTTAGCAGGTTAACCATGCACTCTAAGCAAATTAAAAATAATTATCTGAATAATATCTTCTTTTTTTTCTCTCTCTCTTTTCAAAGGTTCAGATCATCCACACAGTCTGTCTTACAAACTAGAGCTTGGATCAGACCAGGAAATACCTTTTGACTGGTATCCATTTGCTACTGTGCAGTTTGTGATTCACGATGCCAGTGCCTCAGGAACGGAAGTCAAGTCTCTGGGCATAGAAAGTGATGTGCAGCCCCAGAAACATGTGATTCAAAAAGCTTTTTACAATTGCCAGGTATCTTCACTATTGTGTGCACTGTTGCCTCCTCCTGTCCAGTTCCTCCCCACCCTGTGCATGATTTGCAAAACCAATGTGATTTGTATTCTAACCATATCTTGCATGCTCTTGTGAGAATGACCGTGAGCAAAAGAATCATTAAAAAATAATTCCTTGTCTGATCAAAGACAATGCTAAAAACAAAACTGCAAGCGCAGCATTGTTTTTCCTCAGTGTGCTATTTCTGGGAGTAGCAGTTCTGAAGTCTGGTGGGTCTGAGAGTCTTTTGATTCTGTGTCAAACTTCTTATTCACAGTTGCTGCAGATCACAGATTTAGTGTCCAGTTATTTACTAAATTCTACCTGTTTTTTGTTTTCTGACTGCAGGTTGAAATTGAAAAGAAGTGGATTAGGCTTGATGGAGAAGATCCAGATAAGGCTGGCAACTGCCTAATGCAGTAAAAAAGGACAGCAGGCACCATCATATAATATTAGTAGGAATCAAATTCCGTTGGAAATTCTATTGCTAGAAAAGGTGCAGTGATCTAGTTTAGGATACATACAAGTTATTTTTAGTGCTTTGGGGTTTGATTCTGCAGATCAGTACTCATTTGATCAGCTGATATTCAAGTAAACCTCCTACTGTGGGAGAACTGGTGTGAGTAACGCTGCCTTGTGAAGGTTTGCAGGCTGTGAGCACTGAAGTGACTGATCGTGATATATTTTTTCTATTGCGTATCTATGACTTAGGAGTGATCTCATACTCCGTATTGAAAACTAGTGGCACCACTCAAAGAGTACACGGCACTTGGACATACAATATGTCACTTGGACATAAAATAGTCGGCAATAAAAACTGCCAGGATGCCTACGTACAGACCAGCATCTGTGCAAGGCCCAGCAGGACCAATTATACTTTTTAGCGAAGTTTGAAAATCTGTCCCCCATGTTTCTGCTCACCTCAAAATACGTCAACAGAACAAGTTGTAATACTACTTTTCTTCAAGTGCCCCAACTAATGAGTAGAAACTGGGTGATTTCATTGGAGGAATGGGAAAAGTTGCTCAGCAATAAGAGTCTTCATTTTCCTATAGCTGCGAATGTTTCCTCCCCAGCATTTTGTAGGTTTGCTCGATGTAATCTCATGGGCAAAAAACCCACATGGCAGATGTGATTGAAATTTCTGTACCAGCATTAGACAAATCTTTTTCACTACTGCAGCAAGTGAAACAAGGAACAGATCCTCACTGCATGTGAATCAGTGCAGGTCTCTTAAATTCAATGAAGCTTTGCTAATTTACACCAGCAGAACTGAAAAAAAGGAAAAAAAAAGTGGCTACCAGTTGCTCTGGCCCCCCTTTAGGCCTCAAGTCCCAGATGTGGGTTGGGAGACCGCGGGCCATGTTGCCCTGTCCTCTCGAGTACCTTCAGGATAGAGGACATGTCTTTCCACATGTGGCAAGTGAGATTGTTCCCATGCTACCAGCTCTAATGGGATCTTTCTGTGGGGTAAGAACAGTGGACTAGACTGTCTCCAGGGAATCGAAGCTGTGACACTTGAGCAGGCAACCTGAACTACTAACCCCTATTAATATGTTTACTGATTTTGAATGCATATTGGAATTTAGGGAAGGGTTTTAACATTTTTCCAAAGCCATTACCCCCTTTGTCATTTTTTACAGGGGGTGACTCCAGGTCTGAGGAAAATAAAAGAAATCTGATGAACTTAAAAATACTCCTGATACTATTTTGCTGCAGTTTTCCTAATATTATCCTTACTTCAAACTGAAATTATAGGAGAATAAAAATATAGTAATGTACTAAGTCTCACTTTATATTTTGTCACAGCTGTAACTGTTTATATGAACACTGAGTAAAAATACAGATAAATTTTATTCACCAGAAGTAGAAATATGTGGGATATGCCTTGAGAAAATTCAATCTGAGGAAACAGAAGGCCATAATATGAACATAGTTCATCATAAACTTTTTTCTGCCATTTAGAAGCTGAGAATGAAATGGGTAATAGATTCTATACTAAATCCTGAGGGTAGGTTTCTTTATGTGTATTGCATTACCAAAGCCCCAAACAGACTATTGTGGTATTTTGGCTTCTCTATATATCCCATTTTATTAGCAGATTATATTATCATAAATCTAAGCAATTCTTTAGTGTAGTAGTGATCCAAACGTGTCTCAGATGTTGCATCTTCCAAAAGTGTTTTGACTTGAGAAACAATTAGCACCTTCAAGTCATGTTCAGTTTCTTTTATTCATATTTAATTTTGGTTTATGTAGTTCTCAGCTGAACTAGGTGACATAGTGTACACTAGGGCAAAATGCGTTTACTTAGTACCATGGCAGAGCTCTGCAATTCACTTAACTCCATAGCTATACTAGAGCTACAATATCTATTAACCTCTTTGTGCTCGGTAAGGTAGAGGAAGCAAAATGCTTATACATTTCAGTTTCCTGCATTAACCTTTGTCTGAGGCTGCCGGATCTGCTGACTTGTTTTGACTGACATTAACACAGTTAATTCAGTAAATCTGTTAGCGGTGTCCAAAGCATGTCGTACTCAGCTGGCCCCATCTTTCCTTTTTTATTTTAAGTAAAAGGGTGGTCAGTCTCTCAAGTGACTTTTCCATCTGAGGATCCTCCTCCTTTGCATGCATTTTCTGGGCATTCGGTGTCTGGTGTTGTTACAGCTCCTGCAAAAGCAATGGCTGCATTTGTTGGCCCCCCCCCCCAACACACACATGCACTTTCTGCTGTCTCACAAGGTATTTAAGAAACCAGTCTAGTGCTGTAGTTTCTTCTAGTTGATCCCATAAAATATGATCTATTGCTTTGAACAGCCAAAATGATGAACAGCCACACTGTAATTCTGCTGTCCCGCTGGTGAGTCTGTATTGTATCTGGTATGGTGCAAGCGATAATTCAGCCTTACTGAACTCATTAACCTAAAAAGGTCAAGTTGCAGCAATATCTACTTAGCAGAATCTTGGCTTTACATCTGAGGCCTGCAAGACTCTCCGTTAATGTTAATAGGAACTGGATCAAGATCATGAGGAATTCATTCCACAGAAATATTGCTACACTGAAAGGAACTTACTTTGTATCATGCATAATTTTCAGTTTAAATCTGACAATTAGCACAACCAAAGGCAGAATTAATTGCCCTGTTCAGTCTCAGACTGATGTTTGTATGTCTTGCTATCAGAGTATTTTTTAAATATGCTACAGTTAAAGAAAAAATCGGATTGTCTGACTTTTTTAAATCAAATTCTAACCTTTACATTTTGTTGCAGCACACTAAAATAGAAATACCCTGGCTTCCCCTTTCTAATTTTCTTTTACATTCTCTGATTTTCTTGAATGTAGTCTATTGAACAAATATTCCCATTGTTTCAGTTTATTTGCTAGCATTTTCTCCAAAGCTATAGCAGGTGGTAGTGAATAAATGTATTGTTTTTGATTCTTTGGAAATCTGGGTTGTATGTAGTCTAACTGTATTTTAGGAGAAGAACGGAGGTGAGAAACAGTTCTTATAATCTGTTGTGCTGCTCAGGGTGTAGCTAGCAGAATCCCAGGACTGGAGCTGTAAATGGCCCCTGAGGTGCCTTGGCATGGTGTGAGGAGCCTGGCTCAGTACATGCCTGATCTCTGCTTGCTCTAGCTCGTGCCTGCGCCACTGAAATTCTGCCAGCTACATGGGTCACTGAAAACACTAACACGGCTAACATTTACTACAGAGCCATATTTAGGTATTAGCTCTGTTTCTTTCACAAAGCAGTAGCAGGGTTTAGGGTATTTTGTATTTTAAACAGAAATCAATGAAAACAGCTATTTTTGTAGCGTGACTTATTTTCTAAAAGTGTTGTATTTGCTCAGACAAGCTTTATCTTTGCATTAATCTTTCTCATACCAATAGTATTACTATGCATAAATGGTACTCAATGTAATTTTGGATTCAAACACTCATTGAAGTCAATGGAAGTCTTTTAACTGACAAAATGGGATCTGCATCAAAGTCTCTAAGAATGAAGGAGGAGAAGAAAAAAAAAAAGAGGGAGAATAGTGATAATGAAAAGAAAAAAAGTACTGGAGAGGATTCTTGACACTAGCAAATAAGCAATGTGCAATGCTTGTTCGTTTCTGCCAGAAAAGAAAACAGAAGAGAGGGAAGGGATTGTTACTGGGAGTCTAAGCTGTCACCAATTCTCTGGCTGCCACCGTCCAGCAGCCCCCTAGAAATGAGGGTGATGCTGCACTCCTTTGAACATAGCACCGAGCTGCTGTCGTCCTTGTGCTGCTTGCTTTTTTCCGGAGTCCATATTAATTGTCCAAAGGTGCTTAACATTTGAAAAAGGGTATTTTTCAGATGCTGCTTTTAGTTACACATATTTTACTTGCCAGATTTCTTAGTTGCAGTACTGGCAGCCATGCCTCTATTCTATACTTAATTCTCTTTGTATTGACTAAATATGATAACTAACTGCTGGAGTTAGTAGTTCTTTCCTGTTACTTTAGTAATTCAGAAGCAATGCTGTTATTTTTAATGGAAAAATATCAATTTATTTGTTTGTTGTCAGTATAAGCATAAACAGATCATTCTGATAATCTTGTAATAACATTTTGTAGATTGCTTATTGATTAAAAAAATAAAGCTGTATTTCAGACTAGCAGTTTCTTGTCCCCCTACTAAAAATTTATCAAGCTCATTTTGCATTTACTATAATTAGATAGTTGATCTTGTACCATAAAGTGTTACAATTTATTAGTAAAAGAAATTTTGCTCTGTATGTGAGCGGCACTAGGGACATCACTTCTAATCTTAAATACTGTTGGTTACAGAAGGTTGAACGGTGCATTATATTCTGTTAATGACCATTTCAGCTTTTTGCCTGCCTTATTTGCATAACACAATAAGCCAAAGAATTTGATGTTTTTGCCTATCCAACACTTGCTCCAAACTCACTGGGATATTTGAATATAAATTAATGACAGCCATTTAAGACTTTCACAAATGTCATAGTCTGTTCTTGGAATGAGCTGTTACTAGTGAAGCAGTGAAACCTCGGTGGGAAAATATGTGAATAAGACAGAGATATGTGGGACGACTCTTCAAGAAATGAATTTAACGTGTAAAATATGCATGTTAAATTAACCCCTAGTTTAATGTCAATTGTGTAAGTGAGGACAAATCCAGAGATGAATTTCCATAGAAATAAAAATAAATATCTAGAATTTTCCAAAGTTTAAATAACTCAAGCAAGTAAAAATAAGACCTAATTATTTCACAAGTGTCTTTCTCTCTACCTCCTAAGTTGAGACCAGCTTAAAGATGAAAGGTAACAAACACCGATCCACAAAATCTTCCTCTGAGAAGATTTTGCCTGTAGTGAAAGCACTTGTACATTCAGAACAGCCATTTGTCTTTGTACAAAACCAATGGGCTATTCTGTGAAACATGAAAAAATAGAGTTAACATCCATTTTCACTTCATTGGTGTTGTATCATTCAGTGAACATCTGCAAATGGAAAGCATGTGTCTAGTAGAAGTACAGTCCTCGTTCATAATGGGAACTTAACCACTGCAATATTTAAAAGTATCAGTGAACAACATCATTGAGGTATGTGAAAAGGTGAGATGTTAAATTGCTAGAACACAAATAAGAACATGAAAGCATTTATTTTGGGGACACTTTCCTAGTATGTGCTGTTTTATAGCCCTATTCTTTCCTTAGTAAAAGCAACCTGTAATTTTTTACAGTAATAATCATAATATATTGTAAGCAATGTTCACAATCCATGCTGGAACCTTATTGAAAGAAATAAAATGCATCGAGTCAATTTCTGCTTTGCCATGCTGCAAAAAAGTGTGACTAGCGATTTTTGTTTGTGGGTAGATAGAGTCTAGCACTGCATAGCGTTGTGATGACCTTTGTGATTTAATATAAAATATCTTTCACTTCCATTTCCTTGTTTAAGAATAAAGGTCAGAGATGGGAAACAAAACAAAACTCAGGACATGCTGGGAGCAGAAGTGCCCCACATTTAACTCAGAGGCGGAGGAGGGAGGAGGCATGGCCCAGCCAGGGAGCTGGCAGAAGGAAAGGGGGGTGAGCAGAGCTCGTTCGGACGAGCTTGCACAGCAGCGCAGCTCAGTGCTGGGCCGCATCCAGCTTGCTGCCCAGCTGTATGGAAATGACACTGCCAGGCTGTGCCCGCCCTGCCTCTGCACCGAGCTTTCACATTCTCAGCGGTGCCATTAGCACCAAGCAGAACAACCAGCTCCGTCTCCACCTTGGGCATCCCTGTGTCACATCTGTGCAGCTGTCGGTGATGATATATATTCTGTGATAGGAGGACCTTGCTCATGCAATAACAAATGCAATGAAAATATCAAGTAAAAACTAGCAGTGGAAAGAGGAAGATAATAAAGTGGGAACTTAGATATTAACTTCGCGATAGCCAGAGGTATCCTACCACTGTAAACTTGTTGGACTGCTCTCTAGGGAGGGACCTGCACCTGCCAATTCATCTGTAATGTTAATTAGATTTTACTGTCTAACTATAAATTTTGACACCAGGCTTTAGATGACAGTTTACCTGAAATGGTGGGAGTCATCCACTGCCTGGAGAGAAAAAGTGAAATACTGTTTCAGCCCCTTTCATGGAAAGGCATAGTGTGCAAATGGAAACTGTTCCTGTGGAGCTACAGGAATGAATCACTGAATATTTTTGCTGCTAATTATATGGTTAATACTGTCAAATGGCTGTGCAACACTTGCATCTAGGTGTCCCAGAAGTAGAATTTGGAGGAAAAAAATGAAATGGTGCATACAGTTCAGTGTTAGGACCTTGTGATGACCTTTCTGATTCAATATCTTTCACTTCCATTTCCTTATTTAAGAACAAATGTCAGAGGGAGGAAAAAAAACAAAGCTCAGGAAATGGTAGAAGCAGAAGGGACCCATGTTTAACTCAGAGGAGTGAGGAAGCATGGCTGGAAAGAGAGTGTCAAGAAAAAGACCCTAACCAGTGCTGGGATCTTCACATAAGCGCTTCTAAGACTCACGTGGCAATGCAGCTTAATCTTCATATGTCTGAGTCATTCTTTAGTAAAGTTAAATTGGTATCAAATAGACAATAAACACAAAAACCTTACTGTTAAGCTGTGCTTGAACCTGTCTCTCTCAAAGTCATGTACCACCCTGACCTTAATGGCAGTTTCAAAGGCAGCAAATGTTAGTGCTGCAAAGACGCTGCTGGTAAAAGGAGCTGCTGTGGTAGCTCAGATTTCTTCTTCCAACTAGGGAATGCAAAGTTAGATATAGCAAACTGCCCTTGACCAGAACATGCTCTTTCACTCTTATTTAACTTAACAATAAAATGGCCTGGACTTCAGCAATCACCTGTTCAACTATAAACTCCCAGTAGCTAACTGAATTTAAGAGAAATAATGTTTATGGCATTTAGCCTCCCACTGCCCCCTGACTTGATGTGCTCTCTACTTTTCTGTGGCAATTCCCTCTCTGTTCTACTTTTCTCTTAGAAGCAACAGAGTGGAGCTGGGGGGGTGGGTCCAGGAGCAGATAGGTGGCTGTTACCAACAGGAGAGGAGAAGTGGGATTTTACCCTTTGATGAAGGCAGGTAAAAGAACAGCAGAGAGAGATGAAGGTAAACACCAGGCAAATGAGGAGGGAGCTAGCTTGGAGCTTTTCTTGGGGACATAGGGAGGGAGGTTGGGCTCTCTCCTGACAAAAAGGATAGTATGAACAGCCTTGGTAGCCAGGGCATCAGGACAGACCATCAAGGAGGAGAAGGAACAGGAGAGGAGCACTGAGTGGGGCAAGAGCAAGAGTATAGTGGAAAGTAGGGACAAGCATAAGGACAGTGAAGTTGCTGCTAACGGCTATTTCACTTTGATGCTTTCTCTCCACATAAGGCAGATGTATCAGGGTGAGCATTAAGGAGATCTAAGGCTTATTTCCTCCTTAACTGGGCTTACTCACACTGCATAAGATGCTGGGCTTATTAAGGAGCTGAGATACACAGGACTAATTGGTATATTCAATCCATCTGGAGGGCCATTTTTATATACCAGTTTGTACAGGTCAGAGTCTTTCTTATTCTCCCCATTTCCCTGAAAAATCTGTCATTAAATTGAATTAAGGGACAGTTCTTTTAATGGTTCCTCTGATAAAGTGGTCTAAATCAGGTAAAAAAGGAGAGGTACTTGAAAAAACGGAGGAGTTGCATATGATCAATGAAAGCGGAACAAACCAGAGGTCCCAGTGTTATCTGTGTCAGAACACTGAAGGAAATGATGGGGCTTTTAACAAAATCATGCTGTTAATAAAATTGGTTATGATGCTGGAGTACTGTGTATCTATGAGTCAACAGCTGAGAACAAAGGGAGCATGTTAGAGAATATCTTACTTCAAAACAAAGTTGCAGTTCTGCGTGTGTCAATGCATCTCCATGAAGACTGCTCATGTTCCAGAACCATTTCCTTTTAAGAATGATTGCTTTTACTTAGGAAAAAAAGGCAAGATATTTATAAAATATGCTTTTAGAAAGATTTCTACACTCATATGGTTGAGTATTCATGCACTTACACCAACAGTACTGTATTTCAACAGAAGAGGGCATCCATTACCAAGCTTCTGAATTTGCTAAGGATCTCAGTTTCTAGAGGGAAGGCTTTTGAAAATGTAAATTTTTTAATGATTAATAAATGTTCGTCATCCAAAAATAAATCTTTTCTAGACATCATGTACCAAGAGGAGTATAAATAATTACAAATTAAAACCTGTCCAGTAAACAAATGTTTGAGGTGCCCTTAAGCAGCGCTATCCCAAATGCTGACAAAACCCTGAAAAATCATGAGGATTTGAACAGCATGCTAATCTGCAGACAGCCTGACTCCTCAGACACTTGTGAGCTGTTAAAGGGACTACAACACAGACAGTTTGATAGGAAGTGAAACCAAGATCAATGAGATTTGGATACTGTTCCTGCTACTATTTGTGACTGTGGGCAAGATACTTAGCATGTCTGTGTCTCAGTTTCCCCTCTTAAAAATGGGGTTAAATGATAACAAAATCGATAAACATGAAAATCATGATGAATTTGTGCTTTATATTGCAAGATTTGGACACTATGTTAAGGTTACCAATAGCAAAGTCAGCCGATCAGAATAAATAATGCTATTCACAGATATTTTAATATTTTGTCTTGTTCAGAGAAGATTTAATTTTTCCACTGCCTTTCTCATGTTCAGTGGACACACTGATCACAATGTTTGTGTTAAAAGACAGCTTCTCTAGGAGTTTCTAAAAGAAATTATCTAAAGTTTGTTGCCAGACCTCAGAAGAAAGAATAAATGCCTTGGTTAGTAGAAAGCACTCTCTGCAACATCCCAGTGCAGCTTCAAAGCTTGTATTATATTCCTAGTTTTTAATTTCTCTATGCCAATAGCAATGTACTATTAGGAGGCTTAGACTACTGTCCCTTGCCAGAAGAGAATGACACATTAACCTTGGTGATGGATCTTTTGTACTTCTTGCCAATACAGAGAGTATAATTTACAACACACAAGGTACGTCTGCACTGTCTTTTGCTGATGGGATGTGTTAGGTGTATGCAACTACAGATGCACACTGTCAGTCTGAAGTGCAGGTAAAGCTTGTTCACTTTGGTCTGCAGATGGCCACATGCACAGAGCCAAAGTCACCTGGCCACTCTTTGAGAAAGTCAAGAAATTCCTTGGTATAACACTCCCAGTCTCCCTTTCCTTTGCCTTTTGAAGTTACGCACAGAGACTGTGCCAGCTTCAAGGAACTTCATAATCCCGAGATAAAGGAAGGATCGTAGAAAGTGGGGAGCTCATTTATGTATGTTCTTTCTATGCTGTAAAACTGCTGTAAAATGTTCTGGCAGATGGATACCCATGCATCAGGTTTATCTATCTCACAAATATGTTGCAACCAGCTGCAGAATCACCATCTGCAACCTTCAGGACCCAGCAAGATCCTGCAACTTCTTCCTGCTATCTCTGCTAACATGACAGGACTAATCAAGCACAAGAAGAATAATGTCTCTCTTGGCATGCTCTATCCCAGATGGTTTCAAATAAACACCATGCTTTAAAAATGTGTTTTATTATTTAAATTACTCTATAAGCAAAGCAACATGATTTGTCTTCTTCTTGTGATGATGTGGGGCATACAAACAGCTGAATAACCAATTGCCATTCAATTCAAGACCTAGGCAGTGTCAATAAACATATACCGTTGCAGAGCAAAATTACTTCAGTAGAAAATTACATTTCCTCTTTGTCTCATTCATGAACATGCACCTTACAATGCTATTATGGAGTTTTGTTGTTGTTGTAGGTGTTAGTCTAGCTATATAATTGTGGGTCTGTTAGCATTTTCACTAAAATCCTGTTGATGTATAACTCAGCCTCAGAAACTAAAGCTTTAAGCACAAGCCTTTTCTTCACAAGGCCATATTGCACTATATCTATATAGTTACCTGAGAAGGAAGAAGAAAGAAAGAAGAAGAAAGATGATACTGGTTTCTCAGAATGGTCAGGATAATACTGATCTGTGTATAGATGGAAAATGTATAAAGTAAGATAAAAATATGTATTTTCCTATAAGAATAATGAACATTTTTCCAGAAGAGTAACTGCTAAATTGTTAGATCTCTTTATTAACATATGAACAGATTGCTGCAAATGTAAGCAATAATTTGTGTAGTTGTACCAGATTGCTGCTGCTTAACTGGTAGCTTCAGCCATCTTCCTGTTTATGAGGCAATAATGACTTCAGAGTTTATCAGTGCAAGATAATATACTTTTCCATCCAGTTTTCCTAGGTATATTTGCACACTATGTGGCATACGTAATTCTGCTCCCTTCTGTTCTCCAAACAAAGTCTCTTTTCCTCTATGCACAAAAGCTGATGTTTCAGACCAAAAAAGCCAGTGGATTTGCTTCAGGTTGTGCTAGAGGTCAGGGTCCAAAATGCAGACTGAGGCCTTTGGCTCCCTTGTTCTTTGTGTGGTGGCTGCTCCCTCTTTGGCCCACGGAGCTGAAAGAAGAAGCCTGGGTTTAGTAACCAGCGCTCAGTTATTTCCCAGCGTTATTGGGGTTTTTCAGTGACATGGAAGAAAAAAGGAAGCTCACCAGAGAAAGGTGTTCACACTGGCCAGGCAGATCTGTCTATGCTGTGCCTGGGGAAGCATGGGATTTCCAACATGCTCTCTATTTCATTTTGTCTGTGCTATGAGTAATGATAGTATAGTAAAGCACCTTTCAGCAGTCGGCTTTGGAGCACTTTTAAAATATCACAGCTTTTTCCAGGCAAAGCAGCTGAGACAAAGCACAGCAAAGTGACTCGCTCTGGGCCGCCGAGGAGGGCTGAGGATAAAGCCCAAGTTTCTTGGGTGCTTTAGCCATTGGTCCACGCTGCCTTTTCTCTTGAAATCATCCGGTTGGACTACAAATTTATTTCCCTTGGGACTGATTACATGCCTGTTGTGGAGATGCTGCCAATTATTCCCTAAGGTTCACAGAATCTGTAATACCTGGAAAAAGGAAATTTTCCATTGGAAAAATCGTACTGAAAGTATTAATGATTTTAAAGAAACAAATCAAACCAAAGGGTTTAATCACCAGTGAGTCGGGGCTCTCCCGCCTGCCTGCACCCTCAGGTGAGCCGCGGTGGGAAAGGCTCCCGCCACGTTTTCATTTTGGCCTTCCCCAGAGCCTTTCTCGCAGGGGCGCCTGCCCCACGCCCTGCCTAACACCGAGCGCGGGCCCCTTCCTCCGCTTCGAGGACGAGCTTGATTTCCCCGCTCCCCGCGCGTTAGCGAGATGCGAGGTGTTTATTTTGGACACGCAGAAGTGGCGCCTTTCCTTCGCCCCCCCCCCCCCGTGCGCCACCGCGCCGCTCTCACGGTCAGGACAGTCGCAAATTATTTGTCGGAAACAAGTGGCCTGAGAAAACCTGTGTGTGGGGGGGGGGACACGCTTTCCCGGGGGCTGAACTTCCCCCTCTCGCGCGTGCGGGCGGACGGACGGACGGACGGACCGGACGGCGGGGGCAGGCCGCGTCGCCATGGCAACGGCGGCGGCGGGCGGCGCCTTAAGGCGGGCGGCGGCGGCGCCGCGGGGCGGTGGCTGTGGCGGCCGCAGCGGCCATGGCTCACGGCAACCCCGTGGTGAGGGGCCCTCCCGTCCCCTCCCGTCCCTGGGGCCGGGGCTGCCCCAGGCCCGGGTTGGCTCCGGCGCGGGGTGGCCTCGCTCCTGCTCCTACCCCGGGAAACGAGGAGCCTTGGGCTAACTCGGGAAGCCTTGCGGGATTATTATTTTTTTTTCCCCCTTCCTTTTCGGTTTTATTAAGGGAAATGTTTAGCAGGGCAGTGGATAAGTGGATAAAAGCCTCAGGGCTGTGACTGTTGGGGGGAATCAGGTAGCTCTGGGGTCAGTGTGCCTGGCTCTCCCTGAGGGAAGTAGGTTTGCGTGGCTGCTCTGTTAGGCATCCTTCAGGTGTGCCTAATCCCGGGGAAGTCCTGGGGACTTAAAATTAAGTATTCCCCTTCCCTTTTTTCCCTTCTCTCTGGAGGGAGGTGTTAATTGTGCTCTTTCTCATGCCAGTTCACATATAAAGAGAACTGGAGGTGCTTAGTTGGTGCTGCTGCGTTTCTCCATGGCCTCGTCCTTGCGTGTGTAACAGGGTGAAACGAGTGCCGTAGCGTACGCGCTGTGACCCCCTTTGCTCCTGCTGGAAAGCACTTGGGGTTGAATTTTATAGTTGCTTTGTACGGTTCAGGCGTAATGCATAACGTAATGTTTGTGCTCCCTATAATGTTGTACATAATGCAATGTAGCTTGGCCAACCTGGGGAGAGGAATATGCCCGTGGAAAGCAAATTGATTTAAATGCAGTTTCTCTTCTGAATTAGCAGCAAAGGCCAAATGTTTGACATATGGACTCGCCAACATTTTTTTTGATGTAGTGCTGCAGGAGATGAACTACCCTCAGCCCTTCCTCAGCTCTGTAAATGTGCTGGGGGATTCCCAGGGATCTCCAGGCTCCCTAAGGAATCGTACAAGACCATGGTCATCTCTCAATTGCGCTATTTTGTGCTGATTGCCTTTTGCAAAGATTATCACCTGTAGCTGAACAATAACTTCTATTTATGTTAAGCTGTTTTTCATCTGCAATTTAGAACAGAATATTTCATAGCAGTGAAATATTAATTTGATGCTAAGTTAGACAAATGTAAATAATTCAGATCCTGAAGTCCTAACTGCTGCGGTTTCCTAAAAATGTTAGCTTCTTACTTCCACTTGTATTAGTAGATTATTCTGATGGTGATGACAGTCAGGATTAAAAAGCTTAAAAACATTAGAAGCTGTTTATTTTTATGCTTAGATCTGAATAGGTGAACCTTGAAGCTTATATGTGTTTATGTCTGTTGTCCAGATCTGATAAGAGGATTAGCATCTAAGCACTGATATGTGCATGGGAGAGAGAATGAAATGTCACGTTATAGTTGTCGTCTCATATGAGATAAATAATATATATCGATAACTGTAGTGTTAAACTGTTAGCTGTAGTGAATTCCATAGATAAACTACTATATAGCATCTGATTATTGTCACAAAGAATAATCTGTTTCTTGTTCAGCTTGTAACAGCTTATTCACATCATGCTTCTGACAAAATCATCGCCTTTTTTTTTTTTCTTTAGTTTGTACTGTTATTTGTTCTTTGAGTTAGGGGCTGTGATGTTATCCAGCACTGCTAAAATGATACTACACAGTAAATAGCATATTTGAAATGATCACTTAAAATATGCTATTTTGAAAATATACCACAGTAGCTGTTCTAATGTTCGTAGGATTTTCTTAAACATTTCTGCAGCCCACAGAGACCAATATTTCAAAGCTAAAAAGTCAAGTATTTTTTCAGGGATGTCTCATTAGTCCTATGGATTTAGAAGAATGAGTGGGGCTTGCAGATCAGGTGAACCTGCAGGTCTGTGCACTTAGCAGAGCATTCAACATATTGCACTGATCTCTCCATGTTCAGTTTATGCAGCTGGATTAGATTTTGTGCTGTGCTTGCAGATTACTTGATCTTCATCTTAACTTGTAAATGCTTTAAATTATTTTGTGTAGCCTAAACTCTACAGATCCATTATCGAAGATGTGATTGAAGGTGTTCGGGAACTCTTTGCAGAAGAGGGCATAGAAGAACAGGTTTTGAAAGACTTGAAGCAGGTTTGTTGGGTTCACTTGAATTAATAAAAACTGTTTTTCACTTTGCCCTCTGAAATTTGCAAATTTTTGCCTAACTTAGAGTTGCAAATATTCTGCGAATGATGAATTGGGCTGCTAAAAGTCAAAATTTAGTAGTGATTGTTACTTTGTTTATTGGATAGAGCCAATCAGTTTACTCTTGAAAAACTAGTAATACTTGATTATCATTTATTTATATGTGTACATATATATATATATATATATATATATGTTTATTTTAAAGCTGATATCTGGTGACCTTAATATTGTTTTTGCAGCTTTGGGAAACCAAGGTGATGCAGTCTAAAGCAACAGAAGGCTTCTTCAGGCATAGCCACCACTCGCCACAGTTTACTCTGCAGTTGCCGCACAGTTTTCATCGTGCTCTGCAGGCTTCAGCAGGTTGGATGTTGTTGAACACAACAGATACAATTTAAGAATAGCTCAGTGATTCAAGAATCTTTTTGGAAGACTTGAGGGTGCTAGAATAATAAATAAATAAATCTTGGTTTTCAGTGCTCATGTGTATGTCTAGTAGGATGGAGTATGGTATGTATCTGAAAGTGGAATTTCTCCAATAGATGACAAACTAAATTTTGGTAAACTAATGCAATTGCATCTACCTGCCCTTGAGCTGCTGCTTATTTCCAGCAAGGAAGTATGAGAAGTTTAGTCTTGTGTGTAGTCCAGAAATGTAACCCTTCAATTACAAATTCTCCAGAAGGATTGAGCTTTCACTTCCTCGTGTGACATGATGTGTGCTGAGGGTTACATGGCATGTTTGTGCCATGCAACTCTGCTCTCATATTGGAAGTGAATCTATCTACGCATCTTAAATATGTGTATTTGTGAATGATATGAATCCTTGCTCAAATATAAGAGTGTGAGGTTTGGGGATTTTCTTTTTTTTGTTCATTTGTTTGTCTTTCAGTTAGTTCTTCTAAAAGCAGATAATTCACATCACACAGAAGTGGCTGACTTTTCACACAGACTTTGACTTCAAGGTCAATTTGTCTTGATTAAGTTCAGCTGACCACTGTGATGATGTTAAGGTAGAATGTAATGCTCAGCTGAAGCCTCTCCCAATGTGAGAGGGCGCTTAAGACCTTTCTCCACAAAGAAGAAAAATTGTATATGTTGATGTAATTAAAATCTGTATCATAGTGCATGTTTCCGTGGGCAACCATTCAAGGCTGAGTAGGCACCCTTGATTTTTCTGCACTCTTCATGTTTGAATGGACTGTTTTTGGAGATAGACTGTTTTATTTATTCCATCTTGTTAAAGAGGATATACTTTTGCATTTGTTAGCTGTGAGAGGGCTTATATTTAATTATACTTTATTATGACTAACTTTTGGAAGGGTGGCTAGTACTAAGGCAGAACAATCTGTTGAAGCCAGTGCACTCTTGTTTGTTTGTTCTTAAGTGATCTTTGAATTGTCCTATGGCTGAGGTTTTCAGAGTAGTTAGGGTTACGTAAATTCTGCTCCTCTTAAAGCCTTTGAAATCTTTCCTTTTGACATATCTTCTTGCAGTGAACTCAGCAGTGAATGATTTTGAAAATCTTACTGCTCCTACCATTCACACCGTTGGATTAGCACTGGTGCAGAAAATTACTTACAAAATTTTCTCATGTTGACAAGGCAGTGCCTTTGATATATACATTCTTGATTGTGCTAAAATGGAAACATGGCACATCTGTCCCTGTAGGTGATGCAGCATGTAGAAATGTCACACTTTATTTTTTACAGTACAACTCACTTAAATACTTCTATTTAAATGTTTGATCTTTTTTTAAAAAAACCAAAATCTCCAAGACAAGTTTTTGACAAAATGCAGGTCTTATAAGTTCAGATTATAAAATAATAGTATTAAAAAATGAGTTCAGCATGAGTGTGAAGCAACATAAAAGAAAATGTATTCAGCAACGTTATGTAGATGTGCTTACTTATGCGTTAATCTAATGAGCATGAACTCAACTTAGATTACATTAGCTTCAGTTATGCCTGCTGGAAAGTACTGAATGACCATATATGTCTGTTTAAAATACTTTTTTTTTTTTTTTTTTTTTTTTTTTTGCATAGCTTCTTTAGTCATCCCAACTGGCAGAGGTTTCCAGCATTTCACAGCAGCAGACCTGGTATGTAGCTGTAGTGCCATTTTGTTTTCAGTTTGATTGTACTGAAAAGTACTTAAGTACTTTGATTGTTTCTCACTTGAGAGGAGGCAAACATTAAATATTCTCTACATATAGATACTTGAGGACAACATTTAGAGACTGAAAAGGTAGCTTTCTCATGACAATTTTGTCTGTGTACAATGTGGTATAGTAGATAAAGGGCAGAAGTTCTACCAAGAAAGTATCAACAACTGGAGAAATCAATTTGACAGTTCTAGTCCATATTGTTCTGATGAAAACCATATAAAAATTAAGAATCTGAAGAGAGCAGGCTGCTGCTGCTCTCTGCTGTTTAAGCAGTGAAAAAGGATGGGGATGTACCAGTTGGTTTTGCAAGCAGTGGAGCCAGGATGTGTGTTGGAAGGCATGGCTGCCTGTGGGGTGGAAGTGTAGTGTAAATGTATGTGCACACATCCATTATTATTACTGAGTGTCAAAATAATGTATGGTTGGGAAATGCTAGCGCTAACTGATTTGGAAGCAGCATTATCTGAGAGGCCTAGGAGTCATTCAGATGTGAGTGAGTGTTTTTTGGAGGGACAGGTTCCAAACTCTTCACATGGCAGAATTTGTTTCAGGAGAGGGGAGGAGGAAGTGTCTCTCTTTATTGTTGGAGCTTGATGAACATACTGAATGCCTACTGAGCCCCAAGCTAACTCTGCTTGCCAAGCTGAAATATAACATTGGGAAGGTGCTTGTGTAACATTCAAGTTCTCTGACTTTTTTTTTTTTTTTTTAATTTGTATTTCCCTGGAACAGCTAGTTTGAAAGGGAGACTTGTATCCAACTATTTGCTTTCTGGGAGAGAAAGAGACTATGAAGTGACTTATAGACCTAGGCAAGGAGTCTGTGCTTTGTGAAGTAATGCATAAGCTCAAGTAAAAGCAGCTCTGAGTGGGGAAAATAGCATTCTGGATTGGGTGTATGTTGAGAGGCTACAGGAAAGTGTTCTGTTAATAAAAAGGAAAAAGATATGTGATAACTGAAAAATAAGAAAGCCTTTAGGGCAAGTCATTATCCTTTTAATACAGACTATTTTCTATCTGCCTATACCTCAAAAGTCTGAAGCAACTCTTCAGTAAAGATGATCACAAAAAGGTAGTTATTCCTGTTTCTTAACAGATATGTTAAATGTGAGCTTTTAGGCCCTAAGAGAGAAAGTATGAACTAGACTTAATGAGGCTCCTGTGTATCTAGGGTGCTTCACGACCAGGTGCAGCTCTTACCCTCCCTTCGGGTATTGCTTATCCTGTACATGTACCTGCTGGAGTGACACTGCAGACTGCATCTGGTAAGATTAAAAAGAGAAGATCTTAATGGTATAGTGCATTGACTGCGTGCGGATATTGAAGGAGGGTCCCAAATAAAATAAATTAAACAGAAGTTAAGCTATAGTTGGGTAGAGCCAGTTCTCCTCCTCTTCCTTTGTAGTTTGTACTTGCGGTTGCTACAAGAAGAAAGTAAACAAACTGATCCGTTACAATGTGTTGGTTATGTACTCTTGCAACATCAGTTAACTTAGCTCCCCACATGATGCCATCTTTTGTTTTAAAAGTGCTGACAAGTATGTACCTTTGTCAGTCCAGACATAGACATCTCCCTGTCTTTTATGAGGGACAATCTTCCATATTTTAAGCAGGTAAAGCTATTTTCTGATGCTTCAGAATCAAATTTATTTCTGTAAATAAAATCCAATGGCCTCTTACTCTTCTTGCTTACCCTCTTTTGCTGATAAAGTTGCCTAAGTTGGTTAATTTCACTACAGAACATTTACTGGTACTGCTTAGGGTGTGATGAGTTGAAAGCATATATTCACTCATAAGTCCCCTTCTAAAATGCTTTTCTTTGAGAAATGCGTGCCATTAGATACCTATTTCAGACATACCTCCTAAAGTTCTGAGACATGAGCTGTTTTCAGTGATTCTCTGTGTGTATGCATAGTGGACATGGGGAACAGTATAATTAAATGAAATTGAGAACTTGACTTTGGCATCTTAATTCTAACATTGATAACAATAATAATTTTAAGGGTTCAGTATTTGGAGTAGTTATCATACAAGGAGAGGACAGATATAGGAGTCTTCTGCTTTAAGAAGAGATGCCTAGCAATCCTTGAGTGAACTATCCTTTTATGCAGGGAACAGTTCTTTGCTGTTTCATTTTGTATTCTCTAGTTTCTGAAATGACTTGGGAGTAGGTTTAATACAAGATTTTTTTTTAAAAAAAACTAACATGTAATTAAGTTGTTGAACTCATTGTCACAGGGTATTATGAAAGCTAAATACATACATTCGCAAAAACGTTGTATGAAGTTATACTTGATAGGTCTATGACTGGGTATTCAACGTGATACTCTGGATGGAACCTCTGACTTGAAAAGCCTCTAAACTGTTGCCTGTCAAAGGCTGGAAGTGTGCTTGTGTTGCTTTGTACATGTCCTGATTCTCATGGCTTGCCTGAGTAATTGCTGCTGGCTGTTACTAGCAAACAGGATAGTAGCCTGTATGGATCTGTAATTTAATCTGTTTAAGCAGTCTAACTTTTCTCCTTGTAGGGCACCTTTATAAGGTAAATATGCCTGTTATGGTTACACAGGCCCCAGGTGATGCAGGTATTCTACAGCATCCTATTCAGCAGATATTTCAGCAGCTTGGACAGCCTTCAGTTCTGCAAACCAACATTGCCAGTGTTGCACAGGTGAATGCAGCTTCTGTCCAGGCAACAGCTGAAACATTGCAATGCCAGGAGCCTGCTGTCCAACAGACCATGGTATTTCAACCAAGTGTCATGGAAGGAAAACACCTGGAAAACTCTACAAATTCTACATTGGTTCAGCAGCCTACTACGAGTCAGCAGCAAATTACAACTAATGCAACACTGAATCAGCAAGCAGACTTGACAGAAAAATCCCAGTACAGTGATCTTCATACAGCTGTGTTCACTTCAGAAACCTCTGAAGTGTTTTCTCCTGCTGAATCATTGGCAAACAACCCAAGCAGCCTGCTGCCGGATGTGGAGGAACAGCTAGGCACAGAGCCACAGAAATCGGTGCAGCACCAGGTGTCTGATGATATCATTGAGTTGATTATCATGGGCAGCAGCACGGATGAAAACGCCATCCTGAAAGATCAGGACAGTATTGTTCTTGAAGATAAGGTACGACCTAGTGAAAATATAAACAGTGTTGATGGCTGATTGAAGAACAAGTCTCATAAATGATGATGTTAAACACATCTGCAAGTCACAAATAGCACTTTTTAAGTTCATTCTTTCTTGAGCTTGTTTTGGATTGCAGCAGCTGACTGCTTATGCTCACATTTAGAATTTCAGTCACAAATATTGTTGAAATACTTAGATTGAATGGAAAGTCAAATTTTTTAAAAAATAACACTAAGAAGGAAATGAATGGGCATAATACATATTTAGGTTTATAAAGTATTTTTCAAAATTGCTTTTTGACTCTGAGTATATGTGAGTGACCTTTTGAGATCTACTAGGTCTGCTACTAAATTTGTAGGTGGATTCTGGCCAGTAGTGGACAAATTGCTTTTAGAATGTCACCTTGGATTAATATTAACCCCAAATATGTGAAGAGCAATTAATTTCCATTGATAGTCTACACAGAGTTTGAAAAATCAGATTTGATCAAAGTGAAAATCTGCTGGAAGGAAATGTATTTCTTTAGGGGAGGGAGGAGGAATCTCAAACTAAGATTCAGCTAGAGTTGTATGAAAATTTAAATGAATTTAATAAGTCTCTTTCCTGACTTCATCTAATCTTTCTTCCAGAAATAATTTACAGATACTTTATGCTCACCTTATCTTGCTGACTTTGAGTTTTATTGCTTATGGGATCAAGGCAAATTTGTTAAATGCAAATGACCGTAAATAGAAAGCATATTATGTTGCTCATCTGAACTTTAATGGTAGGGTGATGTAGACTGTCGGTAGGAAGAATAGAAGGTCAAATCAAAATCTTATTTTCTTGAATTAGAAAGTGTTTGTGGATGTGAATTCTGTACTACAACAAAGATCTAATGAGAAATCTAAGATGACTGAAAGCTTAGAGCTCTTGTGTTCCTGAGAGCTCTCTGCTTAGTAACTTAAAGCACTAAAATGTTTACTCTTGTGCTTGCTCAACTTTTTATGTCTTATTTAAACAAAGCATTTTGAGTTGATGGAGAGTAATTTCACCATGACTTTTATTTTCAAAATGGAAGGTGTAGATGGTTGTTTATTTTTTTTTAATTTTTTTTAATATTGTGCAGTACTATGCAATAGAAATTCTAAAGGCCAACTCAGTCATCTTTCTTAAGAAGTCATTTGTCGAGTGCAATAGTGTTTAAAGTCTGACAGAATGTCTTTCTATATTACTGAGGAAGAATTTGACATGGAATCCACTCGAGGTAGGTGTAAAAACAAGATTTTTCAAATGTATTCAGGGCTTAGAAGTAGGCTAGGACTTAACTCCCATTTAAATGCCCTAGATTTTGTTGCTGTATTAAACAAAAATCTTAGGCTCTGTGCTGAACAATGAAAGCTATTCAGTGTTAAGTCATAAGCTGTCTCTGGTCTCTTTTATTCCTGTCAGATGGAACCTACTGAGCAGATGGAATCTAGTTTACGAGCAGAGAATGATATCTGCAGTGACATTGAAGGCATAATTCAGCTAGATGGAACGAGTGACGTTTCTCCCAAGGAAGAAATAGCACATACAAAAGATATGGAAGAGAATGAATTCATTGGCATTATTGAATCGGAGGATCTAAAAGTTCTGGAAGATGAGGATGAGGAAGAGGATGAAGAAGGTGACAGCCTTTCAAACACAGAATCTAGCAGCAGTGGTGCTGATAATGGAGAGCCTCAGATAGATATAGTTGAGGAGGTAATTAAGCTTTGTGGAACAAGTTTAAAATTGTTTATCTCAAATATTGATCTTTAAACCCCAGAACCGTTCCTAACATTTTTAACACAGAGAACACAGTTAAGCTGCATACCTCTGTAAGCTACATACCTCTGGAGGCAGGAGGTACGCAGCAGGATCTTCAGAGTTTCTAGGTTTTGATTTACTTATTTTTTGTGTGTGAGATAGCCTTTATTGTCCTGGTTGTGTTTAATGTCAAGTATATTAAATGCTATTTTAGATGAATGTAAAAAATACTACTTAAATACTGTTTTATTCTCTAGGACCCCTTAAATTCTGGTGATGATGTCAGTGAACAGGACACTCCAGACTTGTTTGACACTGATAACGTGATAGTTTGTCAGTATGACAAGGTACAGTATATAAATTTTATCTTTGTTCCTTAATTGTTTTAAGTAATACTTAGAGCAAATCCATGTCTGATCTGCTGTCAGTGCCTTTTAAAGAAAATCAAATGCTGTAATTGAGTGTTTAAACTGTATTTAGCTGACAGGAATCAGAAGACTTATCTGCTCTTTTCTGAGCAGGTAAATAAAGAGTATATAATAGCCTACTAGTGGAAAACAAGGGGGTTGAATCTTGACAAATTAAGATTTGTAACACTGCAAATGCTTATGCACATCCTTAACTTCTGAGTAATATGAACTGCTCCATGGATATATGCATACATTTTCAACTGTGAATTAAGATCATTGGAATAGGTAATAAGAAAGAGAAGTGTGTCGTCTTTTGTATTGTATGTCTTCAAAGTGCTTCCTGAGAAGATCTTGCTACCAAAAATCTGTATTTTCTGAAAAGCAAAACACTTAAGGAGGACAAAAGTTCTATCCTATGTAAATGTTTGAAGTTCAACTTTATTGAACTATTGGTGACCAAACTTAGTTGTTTAAGTGTTTTTTTAATATTTGAGTGTCTATAGTGTAAAAGCTGGCACACCTTATTGTGATACCAAATATGGAAAACTGCCTAACAGCTTGCTAAAAATATGACTTTTTTATGCTTTCAGAAGTAACCAGTAATTATTCTTGTGTAGACCCACCTTGATAGGGTCTGTGTTCTAGCTGAAAACTTTTAAAAACTGATAAGAAGTTCAACACTGAACCTGCTGATAGGGAATTTAATACCAGATGTTATGAACTGACAGTTGTGGATTTTTCTTTTACTTTCATTTTACATCCATTTACACTGGATGTAAACAGTTAAACAGGCAAAATGACTGTATTTCCTCCCTGCCTTGAAAATAGGTTGATGCTGAGAGCATTTTCTGCAGTGTAGATATTTTGCAGGCCTCTTAAGAAATGGAATAGGAAAATTCTTTCATACTGCTTTATATAATAGTATTTGCTTTTGAGTAATGCTTTTCTAGGTTTTGCCCTATCATAATGTCCTTCTGCAGGCTATATTGCTTTGCTATACGTATGGGAAGTGGAAATTACTGGGTTTCGGTTAAACTATGCTTGCTTGCAAGGTGCAGTATGTGTTGGGATACAATAATCAAAATGCTCCGTTACTGTCTTGTTTTCCTTCTAGTATTGGGACTTCAGACTGCTGCCTTTTGCCTATTTCCTGTGGGAGGAGGGAAGGAGGGTGTTTTATATAATTACTGTTTTGAAAGGGAGACAGGAGAACTTGAATATGACGAGACTAAGATTAATGAAGTATTTCACATGAGAGGGCAGGAAATTCATCATAAGCAACTGAAATCTGCTGCCAGTATTTGTGCTCTGTTAAGAACAGCACTCTTTAACATGTTAAAGCAAAAACGAGGTGTATAAATTAAGTTTTGCTTAAAAACCTGTATGTTTTTACGTATGGTCTAATACATATTTTGGGTTGGGGGGGGCATTGATTTATTTATTTTTTATCAGATACATCGGAGTAAGAACAAATGGAAGTTTTACTTAAAAGATGGAGTGATGTGCTTTGGGGGGAAAGACTATGTTTTTGCAAAAGCCATCGGAGATGCAGAGTGGTGAAACTTCACTGAAATAGGTACTTTGACAAGTATGGAATTATTCCCTTATGAACCTTCTGTGAAGCAACTAAACATTCTACTGTTTTGCCATTAAAAAACCCCCACAAAATACTAAATTTGTTAAACAAAATGTGTAAAATCTGTGCAGTTAATAATGCAAATTAAAACACTGTATTGTTAGCTCTTCAGCTGTCTTTGCTGCTCTTTTCTGATTATTTTGTTCCTTTTCTACCAAAACATAATTGAAATGAACAGCTTTAATGACTAAAATGTTGAGTCTATTAGTAATTTAAGAAAATCACGGAATACTAACTGATTATATTTAAATAAACTCCAACTCCTTTGTTTTTTTTTTCCATTTTGAAATGAGTTAAAACATAACCTGCAGTAGAAAACAGCACAATTTGTAGTAATTTATTTTTCCTGCTGGGGAAGGAAAAAAAAAAAAAAAAAAAAAGCTAATACTTCTGCAAGTTAGAGACCTGTGGTGGTTTCAGCTATGTACTTTTTTCTTTTTCTCCTTTTTCCTTCTTTTCCCTGTCTACATTTTCTGTGTTTTCGTGTTTCTATGTTTGCTTGTTTTTGCTTCAACCTCAAGGCAAGCACTTTAGATATAAGTTAGGAAATGCGAGTGGAAGACCCTTGAGCTATCAAAATATGAGAATTATTATTATTATTATTTTTTTACCCTCAATGTCTACTGAGATGGAATTATTGGTGTGATTTAACATTAAAATGTGATTTATTTTCATTGCCAATGCAAAGTCATTTAACTTTCCTTCTTTACATATCCACTACATTCTGTGGCTGCAGACCAGGAAGCTGTGAAATGATGCAAACTGTGCATAATACAGAGTCATCTCATGCATTTCCCCCCTCTTCCCCCTCCCTTCCCCCCCACCTTAAATTTAAAATTTGCTTTAAGAAGTGTGCACAAGCCATGCATGTGCTGATAGCTCACTCTGCCAGGAGAACTGCATTCCTAGCAGTCCTGGATGTTCACTGCTGCTTCGCTCCTGCAGAAACAGAGATCAAAGAAATTCTGTGCCTTTAGGGTCTGGGTCTTAGCCTTTCATAGCTGTAGTTCTCTGTTCCTTGTTGGGCAGTACCTGAAACTAAAGGGTAACATGCCAGAGGCGTGTGCCTCAAAACAGTGCCCTGCCTGTGCTTCCCAACAGTGCCTGCCTTCTCCAGCATCCACTGGCTTGGAGTTTGCTGCCATGTGGGAGGCACCAGTCTTTGATATGTTAAAGTATGAGTGAAAGGAAGGAGAAAGGGGATGTTTATTTAAGCTGTCAGCTATTTAGTGATTTTTTTTCTAATATAACTGAAGATCTTCTAATTCACATGACTAACAGAAATGCCTGGGGCTCTACTTGCACTGTTGTCCGTATATTGGCCCTTGGAGAGGGAGGGTTGAAGATTGTAGCCTCTTGTGGGTGGCATTGGAAATTCATTTCCAACTAGCTGGGAAGCGCCAAGCCAGCCTTATTTAGAAATAGATGCTTCTGCTAAAAGACAGTGCCACATGCTGCATCTGGACCCTTCCCTCCTGGCTGCCTCCTTTACATCTGGTGAAAAAAGATACCATGAGACACTTTGTATCTCCTCCCTGGGATAAGGCAGAGGGCCTGAGAGGGGAAGTAGCAGGGAAGAGTTGGAGAGAAAGAATACAGAAAAGAAATGGAGAGAAAAAAAAAAGACTTTTTGTTCATAGTTGTATAAACCCCTGTACTGACATAACAAAGTCACTTTCTCAGGAAGCAGGTTTTTGACTACGTTTGAGTTTCTTGTGTGCTCTTTTGGATGTCTGCTGCTATCCAGTATCTAAGACAGGACACTGAACTAAAAGGCTTGAGCTGAGCACGGTATTTCCTTTGTCTGTTATAGACACTGCTCCTGGGATGTGAAGAATTATCTAGTCAAACAGTTGCAATATTGCAGTGCATGACTTTTTCCCATTCAGCTGACTTAAAAGTCACTCTTTCACTCTTGTGAAAGCTTTGAAATGTTTGCACTCTGTAAATATGTACATTATGAACAGTGGGACCACTTCCAACTTGGGCAGCACAGTGATGCTACAGAACAAAGCCTGGAAGCCAGGGCAGTGCAGCACAGGACACATGAATCCACGGGATGCTATCAGATGTGAACCGTTCACTAACTGCCATGAAGTCCTTGAATGTTGCTTCTGAGAACAGGACATCTTTTCTCTAATTGTGATAAAATGAAGTGGCTGAGAAGTACCAATGTTTCAGCTACTTTAAAAGATGGGCAGCTTTTTCTTTCTTGCTGCATCTTTATCTCCTGTTGTCAGATTGCTGTGCGGAGGAGAGGATCCGGAGCTCTAAGTGTTCTTGTGACTGCTCATCTCTTCCTGTCCCTTATCAGAGCTGCTTCTTCTGTGAATGGGTGCAGGGATGTGTGGGATGCAAGCATTTGGGCAAGGAATGATTATTCTCTTCCACCTTGTCTAAGCTTTCGCTGTTCATAGTTGTTACATACCTTCTACTGGTTACCTTGATCTGCCTGTTTTATAATATTCTTAAAACACTTCCTGTGCTTTATCATTTTACAAACTTTCTTACGATAGCTTGCTGCAAACTCTACTCTGTGTCTGACATTGATAATATTTCACATCTGGAATTGAAAGAGTTGTTTTTAATACTGCTCTCATATTTCCCAAACTTATTGTAAGACTTAGGGATTGTGCATTAGTGTTATATATATATGTGTGTGTGTGTATATATATATATATATATATATATATATATATATATATATATATATATATATAAAATTTATCCTATTCTGCTTTTCACAAATTGCCATTGGCAATTGAAATCAGAAGGAGGCTGCTTGCCTTCCTTCCTCTTGAAGCTTTGTTGACAGTATACATAGCAGCTGCTTATTCCTGGTCACAGCTGGCCTGCATCAAAAGGGGTGCTGAAGCTGGCTTAGCTAGGCCATCAAGCATTCCCTTGGTTTTCATTTTGTTGCATTTTCTAGCCCAGCATGTTCTCTGTATGAAGGAAACTTAATGTGGAGTCCATTTAGTGTCTTCCTCAGCTATCAAATGCAAAAGCTTTAGGGCTTAGAGTAGGGTTTTGCTGTTATCTCAACATTTTACATGTTTGAGAGACTGGCTACTGAATGTGTATTACTGCAGATCTTCTGCCTCCCCTTAAACTGCATTGCAGGTATTTGAGAGAACCTGCAGAACTTTCTCCAGTCCAGAGCTATGAACTGTCTGAGTTTCTTGTATTTCTACACTAGGACTGACTTCTTGTACTGTTAGATGGAATAAAATAGAATTATCCTATGTTTTATTTCCAGTGTTCTTGAATGAACATGACAAAGACTTACAGCTTTGAATAAGACATTTACAACTGACTAAGAATATCCTAAGTCAGGAACTTTTATGCTGGGGAAAAAAACTGTTCCTTATTAAAATGCAAGTTCAGTTAGGTAACTACTGTAGCCTATGGCTTTAGCAGTAGTCAGATCAGAATGTTTTTGATCTGAATAGTTTGCTGTATTAATACCTTTGATTGCCACAGTTTAGCTCATACACATCACTGCAGATGTGGTGAGAAGAGATATGTAACACCAGTTAGGGCTATTAAAGATACTGCAGTAATTTGTTGTCTGAAACTTTACACCACGAAGAAGGAAAGTTTCCCAAAAATAGAGATGGAAAAACAGCTAT
Source organism: Rhea pennata (assembly GCF_028389875.1). NCBI lineage: Eukaryota > Metazoa > Chordata > Aves > Rheiformes > Rheidae > Rhea > Rhea pennata. The sequence continues at coordinate 17,666,645 of NC_084665.1, read as the reverse complement.
GATTTGTATGAGAAGCTTAGTATGAATCTAATCTTCAATAAAGTATTCCTTTTATGTATTTGCTCATTTTTGTATATGGCAAAACTTGGTATTTTTTTAACTGGTAATTGTTTCCTAAATGGAAGATATCACTCAATTTACAGCTAGGTACAAAAAGAAAAATCCACACAGCTTTAATACTGCTTGCTGTTATGTACACAACATTCCCTCTCTCCACATCAACTGTAAGAGCAGTACTATCAGTTGTCACTATTTGTAAGTTGTTTCTCCTGCATGTAGAGTTTTCCGATAGGTGGAAAAGAAGGGTGTGCTTGCAAGCTCTTTGTCCTCCTGAAATATAATGCAAGTAAATCAGTCAGTGTCTGCTCAAGACATTGTTTTGGCATGTCCCAATTGCATGTAGAACTCTTTTGTGTGCCATCTAGAGAAACAAGCCTCAGAAATCAGTTCTGAGATGCATGACAGAGAAGCCCGAGGCCAGGCTTTCTATTTTTTGTCTCTTTACTTCCTTTTATAGTTAAATGTCCTGGAGTAGTCCCATTTCCTCTTCTAAACTCAGAAGCTGATAGGTATAAAGAGGTGTGTATCATTTGTGATTTTACTGGTTGCTAAACAATATTTTTAATTGTCTCCTTTGCGTCTTGGTACTGCTTTGTTCCCCAGGTGTGGAAACTGCTTATGAGTATAGCTATGCTTGTATACAGAGCACTTACACTGATTGGAATCATGGCATTAAGCCATGAGGGTCAGAGATGTTATTTCTAATTAACACTAAGCTAATAAGCTAAAGATAAATGAGACAAAGAATCACTTTCACTAATGTGAAACAAACTTAATATGCAATGTTGTGTTTTGGCACCAAGAGATGTGCTTTGTAATGTAGATTTTTACTGTATTGCTGTCAGAGACTTTAAAGCAAAGTACTCAGTTGAGAAAGGAAAATGTGAAGTTCAAATTGACTGTAGTAAATACAACTTTCTTCTTACACACCACATTCTCAATGGCTGTCAAGAGCTGTTTGGTTGTGACTGTTCTAGAGTAGCCACAGACTCTTACATAGCTGTATTCTTCCATTGACTGCAGGAGAAGCGCATGTCATATCAGCTGAGGATCTAGCCCAGGAGTTTTCAGATACCATGTGTATTGTAGACGGAATGTGATCTAAAAAGATCAAAATTTACAAGCCCAAACAAAAAGTATTTGCTTTAGCTTCTCTGAACCAAAAATGACCATGTGCAGATCTCAAGCTACCATATTGTTTTGATAGAAAACTGTAAGCATTCACACATTCCTCCCATTAGAAGTAATGTAATCTGTCAAGAATAAGAAACCCAAGAGGCTTGTTCTGCAGTCTGTACTATTTCTGTCTGTATGACCATGAACTTTTGTTCAGGATTCAGTAACTAAGCCCTTCATTTTCAGAATATCATGCCAGTGCAGAATGCGGCCTCCCCTGAATGTGACCTGGGTGCAGGCTCTTGCAGATATTGTGTGTAGCAGGAGTAGAAATTGCTTCATGGCATTGGATGCAATCTGCAGCTTGTCACCCAAGACAGGTTGTTTGGCCCATAAGATGCAGGTAAGAGTCTACGGATCTAATTCTCCAACTTCTATATAGTATGTTGTTAGCTTATGGCAAGTGAACTGCCTAAGAGTGGTAACCTACTTGCTGTAAACGGAGTAAATACATTGCAGTAACAAAGGAATGTTCAACTCTTACTTTAATTAGGAATACAGCCAGAAATTTGTATCTCCTTAGCATCAGGCAATGCATGGTGAAAGAGAAGATAGATTTCTGTGGGAAAACACAGTCACTGAGAAGTTACTTCTCTGTTTAAGCAACTGGAAATGGAGTTGGACTGTGAGTGCTGAGAAGGAGCCCCCAGAAGGCATTCCAAATGCCACCGGCCTTGATGATGCCAGAGAGGGGCTAGCGGAAAATAATGCACAAGATTGTAGCTGGAGATAAAGCTAGGCAGTATTTATTCATCTGTGCAGGCAGCAGCTATCCTGCTGAGAAGGGACCTTTATAGGTTGTGTTTTATATGTATGTGTATGTACGATGTACAAAATGCAGTTGTTCTGCATGGAGTAATTGGGGTTTTGCAGCTAGTGCATCTCGTTTCCAGATCATATACAGTGGTGTACAGGCTAACTTTTTTAAAGTACACGTCTCACAAGCTCAGTCTGAGATCTAATGTAAACTGTGAAACTGCTAGTAACAGAAGTTCAGCAGGCAACTTCTCTCCATGGCTGACATCTTTGCAACCCACTGCTTGAATGCTGTACCCAGCTACACCCAGCTGAAGAATACAGTTGGGAGTTTCTGTTGATGAAATGCAGGGAGCCATAAAGTTTAATGCCCCTTTCTTCAACCCACCAATGCCAGCATAACCAATGAGAGGTGAAAAAAAAGTCATGAAAGCTAGCAGACAGGCTCTAAATACCCGAGGGAAGCAGATTGGAGAGAAAAGAGCCAGACTACAATCACTGCTTTCAGCAGAAGCACCTTTAGAATCTAGTCAGTTTATGGGAGGTGCAAAGCTCCACTCTTGGGCTCCCCTATCTCCCCCCCCCCCAAACAAGAATTTTGCCTAATAATCACCTTCCATATCTACTGTTACAACAAAAGAAAAGGGAAAATGTTAATTTGAACCTCAGGACAGTTGTGTAAGAATTATTGATTGTCACTTTTATTTATTGCAAAATGTTCAAGATACTATAAAATAAATCCTGGTCACTGGAATAATTACAGCTGACATTGTAAAGTGCAGGACCTATTGGTGCTCCAGTTTAATTTTCTTTGTAAGATGTCTTGTTGCGTACCGCTGGATATGGCTTCTCTAACGCTGACAAAAGTAGCAGTGCTTGTGAGGCTTTGCTGGGGCCTGTAGCTGAGCTGCCATTTTTGCAGTTGGAGGTGTAAGCAGAGAAATAGTTCATTCTGTAAAGCTCTGCTCGGCTTTTACAGCAACCAAGCTTGCTCATCAGCAGAAAGAAATCCCTTCGGAATGCTTTGGTGAAAATTGCATACAGAAATGGGTTTGCACAGGAGTTGACCGGGTAAAATAAAACCAGCAAAATCTTAGAGTTTGTCACTGTGATGAGAGGTACTTTAAAGGCAGCAGATATGGCAAAAAAGGAAATGGGGGCCATGCAGGTAAAATCTGTGAAGATCAGTATTGCCATTCTCTTGGCAACTTTGGTATCTTTATTGGCAGCTACCAGCTCTGGATTTTGAACAGCTATGTAAATCTTAATGTAACAAGCACAAATGACAATAAAAGCTACAACATTTAACACTAAGATAATCAATATGTAGGCTTGGGAAAGAGCTGTTTCAATATCCATGGGTAAACAAATACTGACCTTCATGTAACTGCTGACCCCTAAGAGAGGCATCACTGCTATTAAAATGGAGAATACCCAGCCACCAAGCATGATCACTACAGCATGCCTTAGTCGTAGCTTTCGATCCAACTGCATTGCATAGGTGATTGTATACCACCTTTCTACAGTGATCACCGTTAGTGTGTACACTGAAAGCTCGCTTGCAAACACCGTGAAAAAGCCAGCAGTATTGCAGCCACTGCCTGTTTGCCAGTCTATTGCATAGTTATAATACTGACCACTTGTTTGAGCATCGACAGAAGCGATGAGGAGCAAATAAAGTCCCATGCAAAAATCAGCAAAAGAGAGGTTGCACATGAGGAAGCGAGGAACAGTGAGCTTGTAATGGCTAGTTATCAGAACAAGGAGTACAGTGAAATTGCCAGCAATTGCCAGGATATTTATAAACCAAATCAGGATTCTGAGAAAACTGTATCCCAGGATATCTTCACAGGGATTAAATGCATCTGGTTCCGGAGTGCATGTGAGTATCTTAGGCTGACAAAAGTCATACTCAAAATCTAAGCCAGTCATTTCATTCTCATAGAAAAAAGCTGAATAGCTGTAAGGAGAGTTTTCTTCATCCGTTGCAAATGGGGACTTGTTCTTTTCTGCTGACCACAGCGATGTGTTGTAAGAATCATCTCTATAACTATTAAAAAACAACCCCCCACAAATAGAAGTGAACTATTTGTTACATATTGCTCATATTTTTTTTAGAAAATACAACAGATGAAAGTTGTTTTAAACCAGTTACTTTCTAATGTGTTTCTACAGAGTATTTGCACATAATGAAGCCTTGTAAGGATGCCTTCTGTTTGCATAGCAAACTTGGAGAGCAGAAGAGGCCACAGAGGAATGCTTTCTAGAACTTACTTATTTGTAAGTGCTTTATTTTGCTTGCTTTCTAAGTGAGCCACCTATCTAATGATGCTAGCAGAGTGCAGTCCAAACTATTGTAACACTTGAATTGATGGAATATTAAATATTCTGCATATAGCTTTATCAGAGAGTTAAAGAAGCCTAACTAAAGTAAACTAAGGATTTTAACTGTGTTCCCTTACCTTCCTTAGGAAATACGCTTACTGAACAAATTCCTGAGACTATGTATGATTTTGGAAATGCTAAGAAATTTGATGTTAGCAGTACTATAAATTGAGAAATGGTGCACAGTTAACTTGATAGAATATGTTGATGGCTAGGAATATATCAAGGTTATACTGGACCCAATGCACTGAACAAGTCAAGGAGTAAATATGGCTTAGATGCGAGGGTGGGAAGTGGGAAGAACACTTGCAATGCTTTCCATGTGTTGTCCTTCGCCAGCTGCTGGGCAGGCAGGCTGTGGCTGGCCAGAAGGATATAAACTATCAGAGACTAGTATCTAACCACTCTTTACACTGGAGAGGGGGCAAAGGAGAAAAATCTACTTTGGAGTTCAAAAGAGTTCTCAGGTTCCAAAACCTTCAGGGCACAGCAACTTACTTACATGAGACTATGACATATTTAACCTGTAAGCATTATGAAAGGCACGGGGCAGCATGGGATGTGCAATAGCATTATTTGATAGAGTTTATCCTCTAGGTCTCAGTGCCTCCTATACACCAGCCACTTATCCTGTAATTCTTTGACTATATCTACACAATGCAGGTATAAAGGTTCTTTCACTGTGATAAGATAAGCTGTTAACAAATAATGACAGATGCTGGCATAGCAAATGCAGAAGCAAAAGCAGTGAAAAAGAAATGACTAATTATACATGTTTTTATATATTTAAAGTAGATCTTTCTAATTTCCAGGTCATTAATAATGTGAGGATAAGCCTACAAAAGAAAAAAAACATTTTAAAAGCAAGCACGTATCCTTCTGATTCCTTGCCAGAATAGGTACTGATTTCACAACTACACAATCATGAAAATCATTAGTGTTCAATGGGAAACTATCCAGAGAATTGGTAGCAGTGGGTCAATTTAAATACCTGCTTAAAGTTCCACTTCAACTAAATATGTGCATTAAATTATTTTCCTGGTTCAAGGTCTTAACTGGCAAATGAAGCTGGGCTGCTTCTCAGGTATTTCTATTGAACATACCAATCTGTTCTTATCCTAAATGCTCTCTACTTGCATGAAAAACTGCCCCATGTTTTGCTTTCACTTGCTTGGCTTAAACTGGAAGATCAGGGAATATGTTTGCCTCTGTTTATTTACTAGTTAAAAAAATGTGATTTTTCTGAGAGGTCATGTAAACATGCAGTCTTGTGCATGCTCTTTTTTTGTAATAATAGCTCTGGACTTTGAGTTAATTTTTACTGTTGTTCCCAACCTTTTCTGCTTACAGCCTTTCAGCTTCAGAATCATTACCCTTCTTCCATTTGCTTAATAGGATCATCTGGAGCATAGGATAACTCAGGCATAGGCACTAGTGATCTGTGTGATCCAGTCACAGTGATATTGGGTGTCATTTGACTTGCCTTTATAACGTGACCTAATGCAATGGACATCTCCATGTTTACCTCCTTGTCTCACCCTGCTTCTCCTAAAAAGCTGTCATTGACAGAAGCTGTATATTCTTGGTCTTGCTGACAACTGACTTGTTCCTTAACTGCCTCAGATTTGCAACTGGGAGTACAGCTGATGAGATTGAGTAAGTGAGGCAATCAAAGGAGTTGCAGGCAGACAGCAAAGGAGAAAAGGTAATGAGAGAATCAAACCAGCTTTTGCTTTATAAAAGGTCTAATACCATCAAACAGCAAATATAACGTGACCCAAGGAAATCATTATCCCAGTGGATCAGTTGAATTTCAGCTGTATTTGTGTTGGAATTTTGTGACCAAGACTTTGTCTTTCTAGGCTTTGCAATGCTCTGACCCTATCTTAGAGCTGAGGAAAAACCCCAAGATCTCCAATTTAGCTATAGAGGGAGATACAATCGCGAATCTGTAAACTTTTCCATAAAATACTGGTGTAGAGCTTTTGTCATCCAATATGGCCAACATGATTAACAATAGTTTTAATATTAGCAATTCCTATGGTCCCACTTGACACTGTCAAACAGAATTGTGATGATATGGAAGGACATAATTAGAACAGGTAAAACAAGTGTCTCAGGTCATCAAATCTCTCTTAACTCCAGAACTCTTTTTTTTTTTTTTTTTTTTTTTTTTTTTTTTTTTTTAAACCATGGAAAACCATTGACACAAATTATATTTCCTATCAGGAAAAGTTATTAACATTGGCATCTCTTCTTTGAATCACACAACTGCAGTTATCTACAGGCATGGAAAAGTCCATGTAGGCCCTTAGCGTTCTCAAATATTTAATCACTGTTTTGAAAGACTCCATAATTCAAGCTGGACTGGGTACAACACATGAGACTTTTTGTTTTTGAAACATCAAAATCACAAATTTTGATTTAACAATAGTAAAATTATCACTGTGCAACTTTTAAGGGTGACTTCAATTGGCAATACAGGACATGCTGTACTACAAAAATGCATATGGGGGGGCATATTTGCTATTTCCAGCTTCTGAATGCAGAGAGGTACTTACAATATTTCATTAGTTGGTTTCCTCATGGTGCTTTCGCACTCTTTGGAGAAGTTGTCAAAAATGGAAAGCAAAGAATTTTGTCTGTAATAAGGATGAAAAGAAAGTTGAGTATCAGTCTAGATTTCAATCAAATTCTAAATTATATACTGTAATACTGTACTGTACTGAAATACTATATTGAAATGGGACAGATTCTCTGCAATAATAAATGGTAGCAGCTATGCTGGCTTCTAGAGAAGTACATCTATTCACAAGTGCTGGAAAGCTGGTCTGATATTCTTCACTTCAAAAATATATTTAGGATCCGCTGGTAGACTTTAAATGTTAGAAATAAAGCAATTTGTGAAGTACAAATTGAAAGACCATGTATTCGCCAAAATCTCTGATTTTGAGGCTTTGAAATTATGGGCCAGGTATTCTGCTAGTATGGATGGAAACTGCTTTGTCTGACCTCCTTCCTGTGGCAGTAGAAAGATCCTGAAAAAACACTAAGCTCTTGTGTACTTTCAGGAGAATCGGAAACTTTTAGAAAATTTTATTTATAGCAAGAGAAATAAGGTTTTAAAATACCAAGATAAACTCCTATCTGATACTTATAAATAAGGGGTTGACAACAGCATTTGTTTTTCTTGTAGTTTTAAAAAAATGTGCCATAGCCTGCTTTTTGTTTCACATTCAGTCCAGTGGAGGAAAGTTTTGGGAACTGAACACTACCTTCCATCTCTCTTGCATGGCTCTATGAATGAGCACACCAGTATTGCACCCCAGAAGTCTCAAGAATATTGAGTTTTAAGACTTTTATTTCTCTAATATTGATGATTCTGACTTAAATGAATGTGCTTGCCAGGTCAGATACAGGCAAGACTTTATCACCATATTTCAGTGACCTGATAGCACAGTTCATTGGTGTTGAGGAATGGGATCTGGGGCAGGTTGGTAAAAACTGGGCAGGATGAACGTATGTAGAATAAAAGGCAACAGAAGCAGCTAGTTGGAGACAGAAACAGACTGCAGTTGCGTGGCCATGAGAATCCGTAACCACAGGAAGGCTCTTCCCTCTGTAACCTAGTAACTGAAGTCAGGAGATCTCAGTCTTCGTAGTCTTGTGCTGGCATCAGCAGATAGCAATGAAAACAGCAGAAATGTCTGTCTCATCCCTTTATAGTAGCTGGTCATCTATAAATTAATAGTCTGTTACTTGTCTGAGTTCTTCCAGTGGCCAGGGTTGTGCAGATGGGTAATGCACAGGAAGTGGTCTGAACCCTGCTAATACCCCAGTTGGAGGACAGTATAGTTTCCTGCTTTGGAGGGTTTCCCCCACTTTTTTTTCCCCCAATTTACTTAAGAAAACAATTGATAAATATGAAAAAGTGTCTTCCTACAGCTCGACTGTAGGATCTTCGCTTTATTCCTGTAGAAGCCGTAGTGAAATAATGTACGCAGAGAAAGCATAATGTTGTATCTAATTTTGTTGCAAATAACTGGATTCTGTTCCTGTCTCTACAACACTATCCTTATATGATGGTAGGCAAGTCACATGAATTGGACTTCCCAGAAATGGCTGCTTAATATGTCTTTTCTGTTATCTTCATTAGAGATGTAGACTAGAAGTGTGGAATGCTCACAGCCTCAACTAAACTTATTTGAAGTGGCCTTGGCTGCCTAAAGCCAAATGAGAGTTGATTTACTGAAACAAAAATGCTAGAAAATCAGCCACAGTTGTCCTAGATTGTCTGTCCCAAATCAACAGATGCAAAGCCCGGTGCCACAGTTTCCAACTGTGAAATGGAAAGAATAGTACTGCCTATTGATATTTAAAAGCACTGGAAAGCTCAGTAGCTTCTTTCTCTAAGGTTGTGTCAGGTACTTATTTTGGTGAGTAATTGAAAGCCTGCATTTTCTACAAGGTCATCATATCACCTGTGGTTAAATAAGCTGCATAGCTAAAGGCTACAGGAGTTTTTTTTTTTTTTTTTTTTTTTTTTTTTTTTTTTTTTTAGGGTAATGTGCTGTTGACTCTGATGGAAATACATTTCCCATGTACCAGAAGTCTTTTTTTCTTTTTTTTTTTTTATTGAAATACTGAGAAAAATATAAGCCTTAAGCAAACTTAGAATAATGTTCCTGCTGGCAGATATTGGGCACAGGATGAGATCAATTTCTGTTCTGAAATAAGTGGAAATAAGATTGCTGGCTTTAGCAGAGATTTGTTTTGTGTGATGCCTTGCTATGTTCCACAGCTTTCTTGTAACTGGAATAAGGATAATCAAAGTTCTGAGAGCTGAATAAAGCAGAACTGCCATTTTGGAGTTTCTGAAGTACTGTAATACAATATGGTGCTATTTGGACTTACTTTTCTGTCCTTACATTTCTAAAAGCACAGCAGTGGCTGGGATAAGTTAAAACAGCTTCCAGCAGGTTACTGAATTTATCTAGTGGTGGCAGTCTCTTTAAAGAGTAAGATGATGTTGCATTTAAGACTTGAACAGCCTCCAGTCCATAACTAGGCAGGGATTCCAGAGCTGTTGAAGAAATATCCCTGAAAAATAAAGACAGCATTTTATTTTCTTTTGATAGCTATAAAAACAGCAACAAAGCATGAAGTTGGATAACAGTGACTCTGTTCTTCAAAAAAGTCTAAATCCACAAAGCAACAACCCCTGATCCCCAACATAGACATGTGTTCTTTCCTTTCTTGTCTGAACTCAGCTGATGCCCAGCCCTGAGAACACTGAAGTTCATGGCATGCCTGAATTGGTATCAATCAGCTTGATACTGATGAATTCCTGGCTCCCAGTCTTATGTCTAAGGCCAGCTGTTACCAACAACGTTGGCCTCTTTCTGCCTATCTGTCCCAAGAGCTTATTCTAGTGGGTGTTCTCGGAGCATGATGCTTAGGTAATATGAAACTTTCAGTCAGAAGTTTAAATGCTTTTCTTTTACACATGAACCCCAGTTATGCAAGGAGCTCACATTGTCCTGGGGAAATTGAAACACATCGCTTTGAGGGTTGTGCCCTAACCTCTCTTTTTGAAAGCTGCCGTGCATAGAGCGAGGGAAGGCTCTTTATTTAGGCCACGGAAAGACACGGAAAATAGGTGAATGTGACTCTAGCCACCTTAACAATAAGAACATCCACTTGGCTGAACATCCACTTGGCTCTTCTTTTTTTTTTTTTTTTTTTTTTTTTTTTTTTTTTTTTGCTCTGAAGGGCTGCTTTAGGTGCTTCATTTAAACAGTTATTAGTTAAAACATATTCATTAAAACACACAACATTTCATGGTATCACACTGATCTGTCTTACTGTTTGTAGAAGGTAAGAGATCCAGTATCTATTCAAAAACAGAGCCCCTTCTTCACTGAAATGATGTAGTCTACTTAGCACAGTACAGTTCATGTGGGACACTTTTAAAATCAGATAATAAAGTCGTCTGATACTTACAGAACGTCTGGCCCTGTGGCCCCCCTCAAGGCATCATTGTGTATTCTCCTGAGGTTTTTATTGTCCTTTAGAATTCTGTGGAGACAAACATTGTTAACTCTTCTATGTTTTAAAATGATCTTTTTTTGGTCTCTTCCCATCTATTTCCTCTTAATCATTTTTCCCATCACACTAGTTGTCATTGTAACATCTGGCCTGAGAGTAAACATATTTCATACTGGACCTTTCCTTTCACTGATGCCTTCAAACCATCATGATCTACAGTTAATTCTAATCATTTCCAATTTAGTCTAATTTAAACCAATAACAATGTGTACAATATGTACAAACAATAGCATACAAAAATGGAGTAACAGTGTTGCCAAAACCATGAGTCTACTCCCAGAGCATGTGAGATGATTGATTAAAAATTATTAAGATTTGCAAAATATAAAATGAAGTTTCCTGGGTCTGGGCTACATTTTCAAGTTTTTCACAACTGCTAAGTTTAAGAATTTGTTATATTTTAGTAACTAAAAAGATTTTCTCATATCTGCAACATTCTGAAGGATGATGTTTCAAGAACAGTAAATATTGCAGGATGATCAATTTAGTGGCAAAGGTCAATGACACCAAAAGATGCAGTTTTCTAATGGGAATCAGGAAATGCAAGATATGGCCAGTTAAACTGAATGATGAGCCTTTGACTGTATTGAATTATGATTTAGTCTTAAAGTGAGAAGGGGAAACATACTCACAATTGATTCAGCTTTGTCCCATTGAAGGCATGACTGTGGATATCTTCAAATCCATTTTTATATAATTTGCTAAAAATAAGAAAAATGCATAAATTAAGGAAAACACTTGGGAAAATAAAAGATTATTTTATTGTACTGCATGTTTCAATTCTTAAAATTGTATTTGTTTTAATAATTAGAGGATATGGCTTATAAAGGACATAGGCAACCACAGCATATTGTAGGCATGACTGACATAATTCTGAAATTATAATAAAATTGCAGCTTATCATTTAGATCTTTAAGAGAACTTCTGCTTATGTACAGAATTTCCCTGCTCTGAGCAACTGGGTGCCTATCTGTGCTTACCTTGTACTGAGATCCTGAAACAAGATGTTATTCCATGCAAGACCCTTGCATGAAGACAACCTGGATGCAGGACCCCTCTGTGTGAAGCAGAAGACCTAGATTCTGTGGTTTCAGCATAAGACTGTATCCTACAGCTCAGAAAGCTGCCCAAATTCAACAGACTGTGGCTAGGCTGTGCCTTTTCTCTCCATCCTTCTTATGGGAGCAGTGCCAAATTGAAGACAGAAATGCAAGATTGCAAAGGCCAGAGAAATATAAGATGGAAAGCTATTCTAAAGGCAAGTAGGTGGTGCTGGACTGCAAATCCTCTGTGAATAGATTTTTCTTCCTACAGCCCAAGAGATGGCTTTGCAGAGAGGTAGGGGGTGAGTCACCCATAGTCCAATGTTCAATGAACTATCAGCTCTTACAAAGCAGAGCTCTGCACAGCATACTGACAGACTTGAATTGTGCTATAGAAAATTAGCTGTCCCCTGCTTTGCATAGGGAAACTATGTGTCCACCCTGGTTTCTTCGTTCCCCATAGTGGGAGCCAGACAACTTCGAGGCTGGGCCCGACTGCACCTACATTCCAGCTACTTTCCTTCATTAGTAGATATAACTTATGGGACTGATTTCACTGAGGAAAATCTATTTGTGCTATTAAGTTAATGTTTCCAAAATCATTTGTATATATTTTTCCTTTAATATTCTTCCTTAATAGAAAATGATGCATTTTATATATGACCCTTTATCTCTACAAAAGTTTTGTTGTCACTTTTACACATGCTTTTGGGAGAGCTGAAATTGGAAGCAACGGTGGACTGATAATGCAGCTAGCTCACACAAGGTCCAGTTCACAGGTGGCATCAACTATGTATTGATATCCACTGTGACCTCTTCAGCAAATTGGGGTTAGCATACTGTAAGGCCAGCTGTCATCTCAGTCACACAAAAATATATATTTCAGTTCTATTTTAAAAAGATAAATCCTGCACCATTTAAAACATATTTTACTACAGCTCACACCTTCATATGAATGAATTTACAGTAAGTAAATTACAATTCTAGTGCACTTTAGTTTTAATACCACATCAATATGACAGCACTCCAATATGCTTGCTGGGTATTAGTAATTTCTTTAAAATTTACCATGATTATGCAGTATTGATTCTCCATGTACCCTCTTCCCACATCCACATGAAATACTAACTGTTGGTTGCTACAACACACAACAGGTGGCCTGCTGCTGCCCTCTATTGTTCAGTTGGTCCTTCCTCAGATGACCTGAATTTCAAGCACATCCTGTGGAGAGGTGGTTCAGCGTGCATTATCTGATATTTGGGCATTTCTCAGTAGAAATTTTTGTGAGGCCAACGTACTACAAAATCCATATAAGGTGTTTGCTTGCTCAGCAGATGACACCTCATCTTGGCTTTCTACTGCTTTCCTGTTCCTTGGATGTGGCATCTTACTTACCATTAAGCCTACCTTTCTAACAGATGGTTGTAGCAACGAATCCACAATTTGCTAAAAGGAAAGTCTTAGCGTGGAGACTTATAGGAATGCAAGCAAGCTGAGCAAAGTGAAATCATGGTAGTAACAAGCATTGGTATTTTGTATCAATTTAGTCTCTCCCTGCTCTTTGCTAATACAAGCACATTGCTCACAAAGATCTCTTTGAAAGAAACTTGCTGCTATCACAGATACACGCAAAATATTTCATTGCTGCCAAGCACTTGTCACTGAGGATAGTAGAGAACTAGGCCAGTTTTTCTTAAACGATCAGGTGTGCTTTCTCCTGTTTGAGGGCTTCACTACAATATTGCTGCTCATTCCCCATAAAATTACTGTTAGACCCCCACACAAATTTTTTCATAGAGAAAAGGAGGCAAATGTAAAATGCACCAAATTCTTACATCTACATTTTATTTTTAGGTAAACTGCTGCAGAAACCCCCAAAAGGCATCTAGGGGTAGAATTCCATTTCCCAGTGATGACTGGGGAAATAAAGCACAAATGCAGTATTTCTTTTTCTTACAGTGCCAGAGTAGCTGGCAATTGCTTCTGCAAGTCCTGCTGGGACCCTGCACACCTGAAGTTCAGCAGCATTACTTGTTTTAGTAGCCAAGAAGCTGGCTCAGCCTCCCAGCTAGAGCGTAGATTACTGGTATTAGTCTGGTCTATTCCCGAAAGTACTGTTTGAGAGACCACATCCCCGAGGGAAAGAGACAGACTTTGACATATAATGTAGCTTTTGGAGTTTATGTCCTGATAGCAATAATTTTAAAAATAACATTCTATGGAAGATGAGGACTTGGATTCCTTTTCATAGTTTTTCTCCTAAGTGAATTTAGCCTTAGGAAAAAAATTCTGCTCAGAGAATATCCATAAAAGCTATTAGCTGGAAAGCAACCTTCTACCTCCCAAGCATTTCAAATTTAACTTGCGTTCCAGGCATATACTGTAGAGGGATTAATTTCAAGAAGTTTATAAAGTGGAGCTACTTTCCTAAAACAGAAGTATTACCTTAATAGAAGGAACTGGAACTATGACTGTTTTACTCACAGTGTTAGTGATTCATTGTTCATCCCTTGGAAAGCATTTCGGGGTATAGTTGTCATACGCAAATTATCACAGAGCTCCCTTTGGGAAGAAAAACAGTATTTTTGTCAGCAATACAGGAGCAAGATGGTAAGACTCATATTGAGTTAGACTGGGTCTCCACTTACAAAATAAAATGAGCTTCTGATGAGAAGATCTGTGTCAAATCTGGAAATTCTCTTATTCCAGTATTACAAATGCTCCTAGAGAAAAGCATAATTGTGATTTACAGGAGAAAAACTTTCAAGACTAGAATGCAACAAGAAGCCAACTCTGTAAGTACAAAGTTAACAGTACTTTAAAATGTGAGGGAAAAACATGATTTTCAATTCAGCTTCAGTTGTTTTTGTAAGATCAAGCAGCTGTGTTATGTTGTCTCTATATTAAGCATAAAGAAGAGAATTTTAGTTACTCCTCTTTGCATAGTATCTTGTAAATCTGAAAGCTTTATTCTAGAAATAAGCGCATACCAGAATTAATTAGCACACTTTACTATAGTTTTGTCCATTACTGGTCTGCCCTAGGTTAATTGATTTTTACGCCTATTAAAAGATCTCACAACTGGTTAACTGCACATTAAAGCTATGGTAAATGAGGCATGTACTTCTAGTGTGCTGTAGTGCATGAAAAGGTTCTTCTTTCTTCATACTCCTTTCTGTAATTTATCTCCTTTACAGAAAAAGAATGCAAACAGAAAAGGAACAGAACTCTCACAAGTATTTTAGCCTTGGAAGGTTTCTGAATGCTCCATCTTCAATGTGTAACAGATTTTTTGTGTTCAGGATTAATCTGTAATGAGGAAAAAAAACACTTCAGTAATGTAATCATTATGTATTTTGGAAGGACCTGAATTTTGCTAGCAATTGGGCTTTCAGAAAACAGTCAAACGCAGAGTATGAGAGAAGGCTCTTACATTGCTAACAAACATTCTACAAATATGTTATAAGCACATTTTAAAGCAGTATTGCTAATAAAAACAAGTTATATTTGTTGAATGAGCAACAAAAGATGCTCCTGAATTTACATGATTCACTGCATCACTTTATTCAATTGGAGTATCTGGTTTAGGGGTGTGAGTTAGCAATCTGCCATTGTCTGCAGGCTCTCTGAGACAAGAACCATTATGTTCTGTGTCTGTAGCATGCCTAATGCAATACAGTTCTGCTCCATCTTGGAGGTTCAGAGGCACAAGCACAGTACAAACAAAATAAATAATCTGCCACATTCAGGTCGATCCTATATTAGAACCTACCAATCTGGATCTTTACAAAGTGCCTTTTGGGTCAGGTATTTTGGTAGTAGCTGCAGTGTATCCTTACACAGCCTAGAACTAGGCAGGTATGCAAGACATAGTTCCTTGTCCGATGCTAAGGGCACCGATTGCTATTTTGTATCTTATTCTTCTAAATCGTACACACTGAAATGGAACATAGTTGACTTTAAAATCCTGTGATTCTAGGCTAAAAAGAATAAGTAAAACCCTAATTGAGGAGCTGTGGATTTGTTTCACTTTGGCAGATGAATTTATTGCTGCTGGACTCCATAACATGAGTTATCAATGCCAGTAATTCTTACAATATACCATTATGACGAAAGTGCCTCTAACTTGATCTTAGAGGTATAGCTAAGCAAGGAACCCAAACTCTTTGCATATCTGTGTGTGTCCCTGGTCCTTGCCCAGCAATCATACCCTTTTGCATCAACTTCACTTTCTGTTATGTTACGGTGCTTTGCCTCACCAAGAAAGGCAAGTCCTCAGATGGTTTAAATTGTTAGGACAGCACGGACATTATTAGAGTGGTGACGTAGCACCAGATCTCAGGTGACATTCCACCAGATTTTTGCTTAGATCTGCAGATATTGGAGATTCAAGTGGAAATGGAGATAAGTGTATGAGAAGTACTGTTCGCTGGTGCTTGCCCACAGAACATGACAGACCCTCTCAGTGTAGCTGCAGAAAGTGCTCCTTGATTGTGCCAAGTGAACCTCGGCACAAGTCTTGGCACAAAAGCATGAAGGCTCTAGTCCAGCTCCCTCTCTATGCATGATTTACAGAATTAATAGGTTTTAGCAGATGAATTTGCAACAGGAGTTCAAATCCAAGAACTACATTGAACCTACCTACCCTGATTATCCTTTGAAAATACCCTTGAGTGCAGCTTGGGACATCAGGCCCTTGCAGTGTGAGACCTGTTGAACATTCAAGATTCAAACACATCTTCTTTCTAGTTTCCTGTTTCCTAGTGGTATGGTTTAGTTTGTTGTTTTGGAAGACAAGCAAAAAACAAGCTATCTATGAACTGTATGTGAATACAGCAGACCAAATCTTTTATTCCTTACTTAAACCCACCACTGATTCTAACAGGGGTTGGACCCAGTAAGAGCTGGACAAATCTGCATCTCTTGCTTATATGAGCAAATAACTAGCTTCAATGTAATTTACTTATGAAGAGAAAAGCAGGAAAAAAAAAAAAGACAGGTTTGTCTGCACTCAGTTGCACCATTTTTAAGCCAATCACTGACTGTACTGTGTGGAAAAAGGCAGTAACGAAGTACCCTATCAGATTTATAGTTTCCAATTTCACAAAATATTTCAGAACATTCTCCTAGTCAGTGCTTTAACATTACACTCTCTTCGATGCCTGTGCTATGCAGTTCAAGTTTTAAATCAATACATGTTCTGTTTGAGTAATATTTTAGCACTCAAAAGAAGAGCTCTGCATACTAAGCAGATGTATTTAAACATTATAGGGCTTTGAAAAGTGAATCTTCAAAAGGAAAGTAACATCTCAAAATTTTTCTCTTCTGTTGTCATCTCAAATTATTTTTGTGCTTAGAAGGCTAGACACTAGCAGTAGAAGTAGATACAGAGCTCCACTACTGCTATTGAGCTCACTAAAGGGAATGGAACTTTATATAGATGGATGTGTTTGCATGATTTAGATCTCCAATGCTTGACTTTATAAAGTGTTCCCTATTTTATACGGTACTTTGGCGAGAAATGTTTCTCATTATAGGTCTAATCCAAAGCCAACTGAAGTAAGATAGGAAGACTTGGTCCAGGAATACTTCTCTGCTGTTTACTCCTTCTTGGGGATCCTAAATTACAACATGGACAACATAGAACTCTTTTTTCTTTTTTTCTTTTCTTTTCTTTTCTTTTTTTTTTCAGCTGATGCTTACATTTCAGACAAAGTGGGAAGGCTGTCGAATGCACTAGCTTCTATTCTTTCTAGGGAGTCGCTCTGAGAGATTTCACTGTAACAAGAAAAGGCAGACACAAAGCAATAAATCAGTGGAAGAAATACTAGAAATCACTTTTCCATTTTATATTTTTCTTTTATATATATATATATATATATTTATATATATATATTTGCTAAAAAAAATCCCAAACAATCCTCGTTTTGCAGCAGTGTCAATGTCTCACCTCAGAAATCTTGAGAACCTATACCAGTAGGGATTGAGAGTGATCAGCATTTTGCTGTGTTAACCTTTAAATAGGCAAACTCTTTTTAATCTCTATCTGCATAACAGCCTACCTCCATTTTTCTCAATAAACTATAGATCAGGTATTGACTAGGGGCCAGAAATAAGATAAATACAGGGAGTCCAAGCCTTTTGCTCATATGATTGGTCCCACTTACTGAATTTTTCTGCATGGGCAAGTATATAGGTAATGTTTATTATTCTTCAGATGCTGTTAAGTCAGAGTGATTGTCATCTAATCCACAGATGTACAAGCATATACATGCACAAATATGCATTCAGTGCACTTTAGCAATAATTTTTGGATCTAAATGCTATTTTCATTACGTATACGCAAACTGGCAGGAAGTGGCTTATTTTCATCATTACACAGATCAACGTGAATGTTTTTGTAGGCAATGTCAGATTTTGATGTACTGATGCCCCTACTCCACATGTGTATTACAGAATAGCCAGTGTTGCATATAGAGAAAAAAAAACACACTTATCTGATGCTTGCTGAATTCCTGCCAGATTAAGATTCTAGACGTTAAACAAAATTGACCCCAGAAAGTAGACAGTACATATTGATGCATATATGGGGAAAAGATCTTCAAAACAGCATTTTCTCCAGATAGAATTGACTGGAAGAGCACATAAACTAAAGCTAAAATTATACATATATGTGGTAGTAAAATGGAATGTATACTAGAAATCAGGTATTAAATATGTATCTATTTCTTACGGAAGAAAAACATGATTTTTCCAATAATCAGAAAGGCAGATAACTTTATGGGTGGATTTTTATTTTTGATATTGCAATAGGTATCTGTGAATGCAAAATGAATGTGGAACAAGTAGTCTGCTGAGTGCCTGGTCATCTATGACTTATGAGCTTAGTGTTACGCATTGGGAGGGACTGGACTCTAGTGACTACTTACAGAACTTAAAGTGAAAGACTTCTTCAGGTCTGGGGTCTGAATTGCAGTCCTTCCATGTGATTCCTGCTATCTGCCACTGGCTTCTCATTTACTGATGTCTAAATGCCTTATGACAGTGAGAATAATTTATCAGTTGATTTACAGTTGGTGATGAGTTGCCGTATAGATGATTTAGAGATTTATAATTTAAAAATACGCATTTTTAGAAGTAGCACTGAATCTCAATAAAATTATGAAGTGTTATATAGATTTATTTCAGCCAAAGACATTGATTTCTATGCTTTTAGCTTGGAGAAATAGATTAAAAGAACACAGAAATCAATTAAATTCCCTTTATGTATGGGAAAATGTCAATGAACAAAACATTCTCTGTGAAGAGCAGGTTATACATACAGTTCAGGAAGGTTTAGCATCAAATCACATAGGTAAGAAAAAGTGTAGATTTAAATTGGTCTCCCATTTGAAAATGGTAAGTTCTTGTTAATCATTAGGATAAAAGTGATAAAAGAATATGGTGCCATTGGATTGTACTATAATATTTTATTGTAGTTGAATACGTAGGGACATAGTTTATTTTGCTTCCTACTCACTAGAGCTACAGAGAAACATAAGTTTACAATTTGGCCACAAATATTTAATCAACGAGCATGAAAAGCTAAACTCGTCTAGCTGAGTTTATTTAGGCTTTTGCATTATCCTCATCTTTCAAGTCCTTTTCTTCTGGAAACGTACTACAAAAGGGTTTCCTATTTTCTCTTTTCTTCTCTTTGAAATTATGTAACATCTAATATATATTTTTACATCTGATACACTATGTGCTCTTTATTGGTGAAGACAAATCTAAAAAGTGCACCTAGAATAGAAACAGGCGTTGTCTGAATGGCTACTTGGATCCTGTGAGAGTTCATCCCCTGTTCGGGATTGCACTGTTTTGTCATGAACTTTGTCCTTCAGTGAATGCTTGATGCCAATAAATAAAAAATAATAAATAATGGAAGTCCAAACCTGCCATCTTTCAGCTGGAATAATGACAGTATAAGGGCAAGATAGGTCAGTCAAGCCTTCTAATCTGAATCTTTGATATAAAATAGATACAAAGCCAAGGGAGGGGAAGCAACAAAGACCTCATGTGCAAAGTCACAGTGCTTGTAAATTGTAAATTTAAAGATCAAAGAAGAGGTTCAACACTGTTGCTCCCTTCCATGCAAATGCTTTTTACTAACTGCACTACTCACTGAAATTAATATATTACTCCAGCCAGTAAGAACTACCTGTATAAGCAGGTTTTGGCTACTCAGTTAGCAAGGTGAAGTCTAAATGAATGATCGTGCAGATGTTTAAGCCTATGTTTACCTTCCAGTGAGTATTGGAATTATTTCTGATAAAATGTAGACAAAGACAAATGTTTGGAAACTTCAGGTGAAAAAATACTAAATTATAGCTGCATAGTATTTTTTATTGTATTTTGAAAGTTTATTATCATCAATAAGGCTAAAAACATGATGTGTGATTTTGTTTTTCTTCATAAATACGTGCTGTTGTGGATATCAAGTTTTATTTCTTGGTGTAAAATGGCAAAAAATATCTTATTTGGGTACTACATAAT
The DNA here is from genome assembly GCF_028389875.1 of Rhea pennata. NCBI lineage: Eukaryota > Metazoa > Chordata > Aves > Rheiformes > Rheidae > Rhea > Rhea pennata. The sequence goes on along the minus strand of NC_084665.1, from coordinate 17,646,582 downwards.
TGTATAATGATAGACTACTATACCTATCATTGCAATGATAACATTTTATGATAGAAATCTATCGGCTTTACCACTCAAAAGTACCTATGATCAATTATCAAATTATATCCAGTTCTCTGGGACATGATTAATGTTGTATTTTGTTATCTTTCACAGTTGTTAAAAATCACGTATTTTCAAAGACATTTTTCTATTATATTGCTTAGAAGAAAAAAAAAATGCGATGTTTATGCTTTCCCCATTTTTTCCTCCAGGAGTATGTTTTAGCAACATATTTTCAATTATTCTAAACATATTATTTTTGATGGGGGTTTATGATGGAATTGCTTACAAGAAATTAATGATAGGTCTATGGAAAACATTGTCAACTTACATGATGAAGGCATCTCTAAGTCCCTCAAAGGCATGTGAAGGGATTACTTTTACAGAAAGATGAGTAAATGATCTGCAAAATAAACAGAGGGAGGAAAGGATTTTAAGGCATAGGGTTTTCTTTATTTTACAGATGTACCATTATAGTGGGCAGAAAAAGAACAAACAGAAAGCCACTTTATTTTAGCCACTGTTCTTTGTACCTTTGGGGCCAGATCGATTTGATCTCTGTGAAATATTCTAAGGATATTGGGTCACTTCCTTAACAGTACAAAGCTGAGAGGCATGACAGCCAAACTGGTAATAATCATAAATTATTAGACAAATAATAGCCTAACAGAAGTGAGTTGCTACAGAAATAGTCAACTGAAGCTATATGCTAGCCTCAGGAATTAAGGCTAGTTAAAGTTAGTCCCTCAGAAAAAGTGGCTTTTACTTAAAACTTCCTGTTGCTATATAAAACGTATTTGTCTGCATCCTCTGGACCATGTTATGTTCTTCTCTCAGTAGTATCACTGTAATACTGCAGTGTGGCGCCCTGACTTCACTGGCAATACTGTGGATATGTACAAGTGCAAAACAGATCCAAATCAGGCCTCTGTGTGTGTGTGGCTTGCTGATTAAAAGCAAGAATATATTTTTCTTTTTAATTTTTGTAATTACTCTGTTCCTCACTGAAAGTTAATGATGTGGAAGGTACAGCTATATTTTAACACTCTGCTCCACATTCTAGTCATCCCAGTACTTTTACAGGCCAATTTATCTAGCCATGACCACACTCTCCCTGATAATGGCCATAGGAAAATATTTAACATATTTCAAGACATTATCTTTGTCCAAACAGACAATTGTTCTGTTTTGTTTTTTAATTAATAATACCATTTGTTTCCCATTCTTAAAAACACTTGTCAAGGTCTTTGACTAAAATGTTTCCATGCTCTTCATAAACCTTTCTTTTTCAATTTGTTGTCATAATCCTTTATATGAAGACAACTAAAAATGTTTAAGAACTTATAATTGTATATACATATATATGTGTTTACATATATATGTGTATATGTGCGTGTGTGTATACATATATATATGCTATACATACACAGTATAGTGGAAGGCTGTCATACATACATTTGTCTTGAGGTTAAGAATCTGGAGGTACTAACATGGGTATACATTTGTGATGCTCTTATGATTGAGTCATACCTGTCTTGACAGATGCTGACATGTAGTCCCTGAAGCAGCTTTGTTTACATGAGTAACAAAATTAAGTTATATTTCTTGAAAAATGTATTGCCACTCAGAGGATTGAAATGTACAGAGAATCCTGCAGTAGGAATCAATTTTCTGAGCCAACAGGGAAACAACTTCAGAAAGAAAGAAAAAGCGGCAATTGAGAGATTGCTCCTTCATAACCCTGGAAGCCTAGAACTGATCTGCTCCCCTCGGAGTGCCTGTTCCTCTCCACTGACTGCAGAAAGCCTATGCTAACAGTGCTCCTAACTTAGCCACCTCAGTAATGTGACTAAATTTAAGTAGGATGAATCCACACTTTAATACGTACTGTACTTAAAATGCATGACAGCATTTAATCCATTCTGTATTTCAACTTTATTGATTCTTGATTTTAATTCTTGTGAGTTCACCTTGATAGTTGGAACTGTGAACTCATCTGCACTGACATTACCTAGTCTCATTAAACATCTCACAAAACAGCTAGAACAAAAGAAGGCGGCAATTCATAATTGGACCGCTCTCTTAAACCTCTGAATTCCGGTTTAAACACCAGTATACACTTCTATATAGGTAAAGATATATTAAATTCACTGAAAAGGTGAAAGATGTTCTTACCATTTTTCTTGTCCACTTTACGTTTGCAGCTTGTATCTTAAACTATGCCTGTGTTAAACAGCAACATGTTCATTTAGTTGTATTTTTTTATACTCAAAACATTTTGAAGAAGATCGTTTAGCTTGCTGAGCCAAATCCAGCCTGTGTATAAGCATTAGGTTAGGTATTAGGTTAACGGAGTTTTTTCTGCTTGTTGCAGGCTTGATTTTTTTCCAAAGCACAGTAAAGCTAGGCCTTATCTCATGTGTTGAAGTCTCTGCTACTGAACATGACTGATGTCTTTGATAGCACAGAATGAAACTCAAGCAGGTACTGGCAGGAATTAAATATTGATTTTTTTCTGATAGCACTCAGATTGTGACACTCAGATGCGACCAGTTATTCATCTCTCAGAGTCGAGGAAGCTTTTGACAAAAAAAAGAACAAAACGAGTTTTATACAACTACAAAGCTTTTTTTTTTCTTTTCTTTTTTTTTTCCCATATTTCTAACTTTTCTATGCTACCAGCATAGCCCTCAAATGAAGGCTGTACACATTTTTAATACAAGTTACCGATACCAGCTTGGAACATGGTATTTAGTCACAGGATGAACTTTTTTGCTTTTAAGAAAAACTATAATGTTTCTTTCATACTTAACACACTGTAACTTATATCCCTGTACTTACTCCTTTCATTTTACAACTGACAGCACTGCAGCCCAAGATAGTAAGTGCCAAACTTCTTAACCTTGGAATTGGCATCCAGTAAAGAAAGGCAGAAAAGCATGGAGAGAAAATCAGCTTTTTTTGGCATTGATAGTCCCTTGCATTTCTTATATCTTGAAAAAGTAGCTTGATTTGTGTGTGTGTGTGTGTGTGTGTGTGTGTGTGTATAGAGTTATATATATATACATACACACACACACATATATATGTATAATTCTATGCACTATGGTTTGAAATTGCCAGGCTAAAGGTATATGAGACTATCCAAAAATACCGTGAGAGACAGGAATGGCATCATACCTTTTCCTTGCTTGGTAACTAAAATGCTGTCCTTCCCTTCAGCCAACTTTTGCTTCCTGTCATTTTGTTTTGAAATCATTAGTTTAGAGTGGATTTTTCATAGGAATGGTTATTCTCCTATTACGAGGAATACTGTGGCCAGTAGAGACTATGAGAGACAAGCAAAGCACAAACCACCTCTATTTCCACTCCAGTAAATGTATAGATGTAGCAGTAAGAGCTCTACAGAAAATGTTTATAGAGTGGCCTATTCCAAAGATACACTGGCATAAAACTATGTTCATCCTTTTTTGATACTGAGATAAAACAGAGGCAAATTGACTAAACTTGACAATAAGCTATTTTTATCTACTATAAGGTATACTTCTGCTCTAAAATTACCATGTAGACTTGGGGGTCCAAGAGAAGCTAGTGGGAAGCCCAGATGCACAAAGACCGCATGACCACTTTCAGTTCTGTTGATGAAGAATCAAAGCTCAACTCACTCACAGTGGTAAATAAAATCTCTGCATTATAAAATCTCTGCATTAAAGAGATTGAACTTTTGAAAAAAGTGATTAGTTGAACCAATAAAAAAAGCTCACAGTCCCAGTAGCAACTGGTATGAATGTGTTACTGTAGCTGGGTTGATTGTTATATTTTACAATTGTTATTTTTCAGGACTACCTATAATTCTAAGCCCATTAAGGTGAATGCACAAAGTAGATCTTTGCTGAAAGTGGCAAAAATTTTATTCTGTTCTATCCTTGAACTCAACTCAGAAGAACTGAAAATATTGATTGAAAATAAGATTGAAAAGCCACCATTTTTCCCTAGATTTTTATCAGTTTCTGGAAGCAATGTAAAGTATTGACATTGATTTTTTTTTAAAGCCTTGTATATTGGGCCTTATCTACTTGAAATGCTAGATATGATGCTGGGTATCATATAAACAGCCAAAGAATACTTTCAACTAGGTGATGATGAGTGACAGATTCTCTTCTATTAGAGATGCTTTGGCCCTGAAACTGCATTCCTCTAGCAATCCAAGAGAGTCAAATATGTCCACAATGAAGATACCGTAAAAATGTCCATTTGTTCAGGCTTTTGCTCAACAGTTCCAGATTTGCAGCTTGAAAGTATTCAGATGTAACTCATGATAATGTAGAAGCCCTGCATACAGGTGCATACACTGACACAACAAAGTAAACCCTACTGTGAAATGAGATTTTCAAAGGGTCATAAACATTTTAGGTATCCAATGCCAGTTACCGAATAACTGGAGTTGGATGTCTATTCATTTAGACTTTACTAAACAAATAAAAGTATGTATATGCACTAGGAGACTTCAAAAGAAGAAAAAGAATGCTTTGTTTCAAAATATAATGGTGTACCAAAGATTATTTTTCTGCTGAGGTTTAGAAGATGCATAGTTGCTATAGCCAAAATGGCATATGCAGGTGTCTAGATAATGGAGTTTCTAGAGTGCTTCTGTAACATCCAAATTAGAAACATGAGCCTGAGAAAAATATGATCAATTCAAGACCATAAAAACCACTTAATTCTGCAACCTGCGGAAGTCTAATCATTTTGAAAACTCTCCCAGCAACAACATGACATGGATAGAATGAATCCATGGGAAGAATATCTCAGGTAAATAAAACTACTGAAATTTCCCTAGAGAATTTATGCTTGAGCTGTAACAAATTATCCAAAGGAGATTTGTAAGCACAGAGCATTTTGGCATCAGGGTTTGAATTACATGAGTATAGCTGGAGTTACATTTTGACATTTATTTTCTTGACCCAGCATACTAGTAACTTGGACTTCTCTGAGTTTTTATGCTATAGTGTCACCAATGTAAACATGTGGGCAGCCCAGGATTTGTTGCATTTTGTTAATGAGGAGTTAGAACTTAGCGAAAAAAAAAATCTGTAGCAAAGCAGAAAAGCCTTCCAAATAATGGCAAGAAGAACAGGAGAATAAAGGATCTGTTAAGAACTTGAAAGGTATGTCTTAGTTAGCAGTCTTAGTCATGCCAAATTTGGGAAAATTAGCATTTAGAGGAGGTGTGATGGAAAGACTTGACTTTCAAGGGAAGAAAGAATATAAAATTAGGGTTTGCACAAAGCCTGACCTAGATATATGATGGAGCAGCATCCCAGGAACTGTATTGGAACAATCCAGAATAGTATTTTATTCCAAAACTATTAGTGCACTTGTAAGCGCTATTTCACAATTCTTCTGGTACACATAGGTACAAACAGGACTAATAGGTGACAAAAGTTAACTTGCTCTGGCTTTGACTCTCTTACACAGAACTATGCAGAGGGAGAAGAGAGCTAAAAAGATATTGGTAAAGCATGGAAAGACAGAGCATCAATAAAATAATAAGACTCAAAAAGCCTTATGGGACAAAAGAACAAGAGGGAGAGGAAAACAACAGCTGAGGGCATAAGAAGGTGCTATATGAAGATCAAAGTAAGAGGTAAAAGGAAAGTAAAAGAAATGCAGTAAGAACCAAAAAAAGAGAATTCATGTGTATCTGTAGGGTTAGACTACATTTACTGGTATAGTTTTGCAATTGTATGTTGAATTGTATGCTTTCTATTAAAAATTGCAAAGAAATGGAAATTTAATTGTATATTTCCAGGTTTGTTATAAATCAGGTTGGATGAGGTCTGAAAGCAGGAGTCATAGCAGTTGAAGAATTTACAAAACAGGACAGTGAGATACCTAGTGGTGCTCACTGTATCCTGGGCTGCTGCTAATGTAGCATAGTCCTTCAAACAGCTGCTGGCTCTACTTAAATGACGAGATCATTTGCCCCTCTGATAGCTCCCTATTATGTTTGTGTTGTGAAAAGCAGAAAATGCAGTGCCGCTATGCTCATTTTCCACTGTGGGCAGTATACCTGTGTCAGTGGTTTTATGACTAGCTAGTGGTTTCTAGCTTTTGCCAGTACTTATGGCAGAACTGTAGAGCATCACAGTCCTAAGGGTGTTCTGTTCAACTCAGAGCAGTATTTTCCTTTCAAGAGCAGCTGGAGAGGTTATTTCTGCAGTTATGACCAACTGGATCCATCCTATTGACAGCAAGTTTCATGGGAGTGACTTCTGCTGGTGTCCCAGCTGCTAGCCAGAGTAGGCAGCAGGACGGATATATGCCACTCTGGACCAGCTTTCTAACTGTGGGACTGCTACGTCGCACAGTGACTGCTTGCTGGTTCTGAGAAACAGTGGGATGGGGAGAGTTTGTACCGTCTGATGGTCATGTGTTTCTGGGGGAGCTGCACTGTGGAACAGACAATACTGGCCTGCATTGAGCAGAGTCTTGAACTCTTTTCTGACTGTGTGACCAGCCTAATATATGGTTGGATTTTGTGAACAAAGATTAAATGTTATATTAAAGGTTGAAGGGAAAAAATCTTCCCTTATTCTTGCACATAATCTAGCCCTGTTGATTTGAGTGCAGTATAACTGACAGCCTATTATCTATTTTGACCTGGATCATCCCGAGTTGGAATGTGGTAATTTCTTGGGGCACCAGATGGAAAAAGAAAAAAATGAAAGAGTAAACCTTTAAAAAAAAAAAAAGAAAACCCACACAAGTTTAGAGCTTTTGATAACCTCTCTCTGCAATGAGGGAAAGGAGCAAAATCTGAGCTGTGATGTGGCTTTTTGTGCATTGTCCTAACAAAAATGCTGAAGCTGTGCAAAAACTAATGTCCCCATTTGTTTCTGCTACTGGAATCCTTGATGTGACTGATCCAGTGCCTGCTCTGCACATGCTAAGAAGACTGCTAGAAATGTGGTAGTTAAAATAACTGTAGAGAGGCTCTGCCTTCTCTGACACTAAACACAAGAAAGTGATGAGAAAACTAGTTCAAGGCAGAGACATTTCTAAAAACTGACTTTGGAGAAACAATTCAAAAGCTTATATAAATTACTATTTCTTGTTTATATCAGTTCTCAAGTAGAGAAGAAAGGAGAGAGAAGACCAGGGATAGTATCATCCCTGGGGAATTTCAAGAGCACGTCAAATTTACAAACAAATTACATGAAAATGGAAAACACCAGCTTTGTTACAGAAAGAGGCATAATAAGACAAACCCTGCTCAATTGCTGCACAGATAACTCAGGGATCCAAGAATGGCAACTACACTATCTGTTGTCTGTCTAAACCCAGATTTTGGCGCCATGGTTGTTTAGAGCATTAGTGCTGAAATTCAACCTATATGCACTACCCCAGCACTTGCACACATAGGTGTATCAAGGATTTGGTCTGTTCTACTCGATCATCAGCTGGGAGTACGATCAGTATTGGAAGAAGGGAGGGAGTGAATGCCCGTGATTCACTTTCAGCTTAATTTAATCCCAGTTCCCCATGGAGCATTAGGCAGAAAGATATGATGGACCACTTTAAAGAGATCCAAAAACCTGCCAAAACTTACAGCAAGTTTTTTACTGCTGGAGTGGGAAACATATTAGGCATGAATTTGTCAATGAGTTGAACCTCAAAAAAACGGGCAAAAAGCAGAATGACTCACTTTAACACAGTTGGCTTTAAAATTGCACAGCCTTTGGGATAAGAGGCTGCAACAACTCAGATGGATATGTAAAAGAAAAACACAAAAGAGAACTGATAGCAGGTTCAAGACCAAGTATCAGCTTTTAATATGATTTCCTTAAGGTTGTATAGACCACTAAGGGCCGTATATGTTGTTCGGAACAAGAAAGGCAGTTTTCGCCTTGTGCCAGGGCAGGAAAATACAGAAAGTTCAGACAACTGTACCATTTCCTTCTATAACTGAGTCTGGTTGGATACAACATCCTTCACACAGCTTTGAGAACACTACATTTTATTAAGAAATTGTCCTGAAAGGATCAGCATCTTAAAGAGAAACCTGTTGGCTCTGAAGTCTCGTCGGACCTTAAGTTCTCAGTCTGTGCACGCTACGTTTCAATATCGGAAACGTGACCGAAGCGAAACATGAAGTCTCACCTCGGCGGGACGGACGAAGCGCAAACATACCGCTAGGCACTGCCGTGCCCACGGCCCGCTTCCACCGCTCCTCACAGCGCTGTGAAAGCAACCGCCCTTCCACCGCCTGTGACACGGCGGTGTCACCCGGTGCCACCCTTGGAGCGACCCGCCTGCCCACGGTTCCCTCACGCAGCGCCGCAGCGCGGGGACGCCCGCGCCCCGGGAGGCTGCCGCTACCGCGGGGCACGCGCCGGGCCTCGCCCGCCCCGCGCGCTGCCCTCCCGCCCGCCCTGGGCTGCGGCCGCGTCCCCGAGCGCCGGCGGCGGTTGGGCAGAAGCCGTTGGGCGGCGGCCGTTGGGCGGCGGGCGCGAGCGCAGCCCCTCAGACCCCCCGCGGTACTTACGCGCGGGCGGGCGTAGGCAGCGCCCCCTGCGGCGGCGGCGGGCAGCGCAGGGCGCCCCGCGCGCAGGTGCAGCCGTGCGGGCAGCGGGCGGCGGTCGCCCCCGGCAGCGGCGGCGGCGGCAGCAGCAGCGGCAGCGGCAGCAGCAGGGGCAGCAGCGGGGGCAGCATGGCGGGCGCCGCGGCACCTCCTCGCCTCGGCTCTCCGCCGCTCTCCCGCAGCCCCGCGGGACGCGCCGGCGGCGCGCGGCTCCTCCCGCCCCCGCCCCGAGGCGGGCTCGCCGCCCTCCGCCGGCCCGCGCGGCCGTGGGGCCCGGGCCGCCCCCCGCCGCCAGGTGCCGCGGGCGGTGCGCGGGGGCCCGCAGCCCGCCCCGCTGCCCCGTCCACACCTTTTGCTGGGGAAAAAACGCGTTTTGGCAGCAGTCTGTGGGCACGTGTTAGAGGCAGACTGTTGTGTCCTGTTCTAGTAACTTCAGTCATGAAAACAGTGTTTTGTGTGTGTGTGTTTTGTGTGTGTTTTGTGTGTGTTTTTTTCCTGTGTTCTTTTGGGGTTATTTTGTTTCTTTTTTTTCCCTCAAGGTCTTGCTTTCCAGAGAAACAGCCTTCTGCCCGCTGTTACAAACTAGTACAAAGCCTCCACGTGCCAAGTGGAAGCTTTCCTTAAGTTTTTGTGAGCTTTAGCCAGCTGATTGCCCCAGTCCAGTCCTACCAAGACCGAGCAGAAACAGCTGCCAGCTGTGTTTCTTAGCAGTCTGTGTCAGTGCAGAGCACATGCTGGACTCCACCACATCAAGCTGTGTGGCACGACGGCTCATGAGCCAGTGAGGCTGCAGAGATATGTATGGGCCCTGGATACTCTCATTTGTCTAGATATTAACTAGAATTTGAATTTGAAAGTTTGAGTCTGGGAGAAAATATGTTGTATTTCCCTTAACAGAGTAAATGTTAACTGTGCAGGTGTAGTGGTCTTGTTAGTGGATGGCAGTGGCTGGGATACAAATGTCCTGTCAAACGCTCTCTTACGCATCCGTGCGCAGATGTTACAGCGCTGATGAAGGATTATAATTTGCCTGTTGAGTGATCAAAGGGAGGCATTTCAGGGTGTACAGCTTGTTACTTTATGATAGGTTATGCCATTTGCATGAAAGAAGTAATCGTGTTCTTAAGGCTGCTTATCTTTGTAAAGGTCCATTCATTTTATAAGTGGCTGTTTTCCACATAACTATTGTTATTGCTGTTGTTATTATTTATTACTGCTGTTATAGCTTCCAGAAGCTATAGTTAGAAATCAGGACCCTATTTATGGCCAATGATGGAGCAATCCACAATAAAAAGACAATCACTCTCCATAGAAGGACTAGGAAACTAAGTATAAGAGTTTGGGTGCATCATCAAAAGCTACCCTTCAAGCTATTTGCTTCAAGTATGTGCAAGAAAAAGTCAAAGAGTAAAGGAGGAAATGCTCTAGCATGGCACAGTTTTTGGCTAAGAAAGCATTCTTCTAATTGCTTTAAATACCATAGATTAGAATCCATGCATTCTCCAGACTTCAGTGTTTGGGGCTAAAATGCGAGACAGGAATGAGGCATATGAGACTTGCAGGGTCTGGTGGGATCCTTACATTCTCAGTGGTGGCTGGGAAGTGGATATGAGTAGCAAGAAGTAAGTGACTGCTCTGGACAGACCTCACCAGCATGACTAGTGTTGATCCAGGGCAGGAAATGCAATCAAATTTTGTGTACTAAGCTAGAGTTGCAAGCCTTCCATGTTATCTTTCTTGAGAGTACCATCCGCACAACCTTTCTTCTTTCAGAATCATCCATTCCATTTTAATTGATAGTGATACTAACTTTTATTCTGACCTTGCAATGGTTATGAAGTGCCTCTATCACTTTATTCTGCTGTGCTTGGCATACTTTTTTTCCCCCACCATTATGGCAGGATTATTCTGATGGATGGTCTGCTTAATTCCAGTTAGCACATGGCTTTATATTGATTTGTCCTTCTCCTCCTCCACAACCATGTTGCCTTTGAAGTCAAGGAAAGTTTAGGGGTTATGAAAGCAAAGGGGCAACTGAACCATAACAGCTTAAAAGCATAGGGTGACATTGTTCCCTTCCAAAGATCTATTCAGTTGAAGTGTTTTAGTTCCCTTGAGGTCTTTATGGTACTATGACCTTTTTCTGACACTCTGAGCTGTCTGTGTCATGAGCAGTAGCAGATGTCTGAGGTCTTCCAGCTTGGTTTCCTAGGGTAAAAGAAATCAGTGGGGGAAAGTCTGAATATGTTCTTGTGTTATTTACACATACACATATTGATTTGGCAAAGAGACAGCCAAAGGGCAAGTAAGAAACTTCCTTCTCTCAAGACTCATACTGGCAAGCCTCTGGTTCCTAAGGAACAGTTCTTCCTGAATTGGCTATGCTCAGAATTTAAGTCAGGAAGCAAACTCTTCTTCTGTCAGGCAACTCATCTGTCCACAAAGCTGCCTATACTCCCAAAGCTGGGCAAAACAGTGTATGTTTCAAAAGCAGAAAATTTGAAAAACAAGCTTGGAAGGCTGTGGAGAACAGCACTACCAAGTGACACCTGCCATCACTATTTCCATGGCAGGTGCTGTGTGTCACCCTTGTTACTTGTAACATTTGGTAGCACTGAAATTCTTTTCAGTTACACTTAGATGTCTTTGGGATATTATTAAAGAGGGTGTTAGAACAGTGAGTGGTGCTTAAGTACATGCCTGTTCTATTTCAAATGCAGTGCCTGTCAAGAGTACTGGGATGGCAGCACAGTACACTGCTGCAGATCTGTGACATATGTGCGGCTGGCCAAGCCTGGGGGACTCGCCAGTGTGAACAGCCCCTTCAGCGTTCTGCACTTGCTGCCCTCCAGTCCTAGCCTGAGATGCATACTACTGCAGCGGTAGCATTGTCGTGTCTGAGATGAATAGTTCAAAGTTGGCTTGGATATGAGCTGCAGTAACATCTTAGACAGTAATACTAATGTACTACAGGCTGCTGGGATATTTCTGCTTCCTTACAATTGCTTAGTTTTTGCCTTCCATATTTCAACTTCCACATAGATTGCCATTTGCTGTAAGGTGAGTGACTTACGTGCATACGCACAGAGTATATATCCTATAATGAACTTCAAAACCACTTAATCTGTAACAATCATGCATCCTTAACAGCCTTGGCTGTATTCAGCCTGCTAATTCACCTGAACTGTTGCAGGGATTCTTCTACACGTTTTAGGGAAAAGTAAATTTACCCACACACATATGTGTCCCTAAAAGCCCCTGCCCTAATACTGTCATTGAGAGATGTGAGCCAAATATATATAAAGGTTTTGATGCCCTCATTTTTTTAACATACCTAAAATATAGTTGTAAGTAAAAAAATTGATTTCTGCTTGAAAGACACAGTCATTAGGAAATCTTGCACATTTTGTCTTGAGTTATATTTACCCAAAATAAACTATGCATAAGTATAGGCATATATACATAGGTTTAGGCATATATGCACAGGATTTTTGCCTAAATTCATATGTGGAGGAGCCATATATGGCTCTGTAACTTTACATCCAAGTAAGTATACACCTATATTCATGTATGGCTATATAATCATAATGAACGGCACTACATATATTTTGCAGTTCAGGGAACTGTCCTTGTTCTGGTAGCACTTAAGCAGGAACTTAACTTTGATGAAATGTTGAAGTCTCACTGAAGATTAAAGATACGCCTTTGCTCAAGCACTGGCATATAGAGGGATAGCTTTACACGGGTCTAACTGCTTTTCTGAATCCTTGCCTCAAGGCCAGTTTGCTGAAGTGTGTGCGAGCCTTTCTGCACATGGAAATTGCAAAAGTGATAACAGTCATGAGGGCTACAGCTGCAGCAATTGTACGTTTGTTCTGTGTAGGCCACTCTGGCAAAAAATGTAAACAGGAAAATCCTGCAGTCCTTACTCCATCAAATCTCCCATTGATCTGAAATGTAGGGTTGGCAGAGCAAGGACTGAGAGATTGGCTCAGAGGAACAAGATTCAGCTCTTTGAGATCTTACAGCAGTTTTGGAACCTGTCTGCTCTGCAACCTGAGTTGCTCTGGAGCAACTCAATTTGCAGTCATGGTAGATCCAATTTAGGCCAGTTACTCTGATTTACTGTCTTTTTCTCTCTTTCTCCAGGTGTTAACCTTAACACACTTATTTACAGTTCCGTGGAGAAGTAGTACCAGCGGAATACACATATGTAGAAAAAGATTGCTTTTGAGATACAGAACATAGCTAATTACAGTGTTAAAATTAGCTGAATGCCCTTAGCAGAGTCCAAGGGGGAAAATCATAGTGCAGCATCTGCTATACCATATGCTTTTTGGGTTTTCAGAAGGTAACAGTGGGCATGTACACTGCAATGCATTGTGCTCTTTGCCTGAAGAGCAGAGCAGCCCACAGATGTTCCAGTATTTCTTCAACCCAAACTCAGTTAGGAATGTATGCTGCTGCATATATCTGTCATGATGAATTACGTTTTCTTGGCTTCAAGCTCTATCATGCAGACTTATGATGGTGCAGTGGTAATTTATATCTTGTTCTCCATGAGTGCATAACTTCATCCCAAGGGTGGGTATCTTACCAAGTACAGTTTGGAGCCAACAGGCGGCATGGCATCACCTGCGTTTGTGCTCGGCTCTGAGGTGATTCTCATTGTTCATTGAATTACTATATAAAACAGATGAATTGCTTCTTTCTGCATTTTTGTAACTGTGGTATTAGAAAGCTGAAGTGCTCTTCTGTGTACTATTTAATAAACTAAATCTAAAATGACTCATTATTCTGTATCCTACAGATTAACCTTGCCTTGTCCACAACATCCTGGAACAGTTTTTGCAGCCCTGTGAATATACCACTCCACATTCTGAACTACAGTAATTACAGTTAGATTAGAGCTGACAATAATTCAGCCAGCTTAGTGAGATGCTACTTCAAATTTAATACAAACCACCTGCTCTTTCATATTACTTTATTTTTTAATCATTTTTTGAATGTATTTCACATTGTTTTGCCTTAACCTAAGATTTCGAAAAGAAATGTATTTACGAAGATGTTAAAAAAACATGTCACCATAGTCACAAAGCAACAAGTAATAACTAACTTTGGATCAGATCCATCTTCCTAAGTACTGATTAGTAGGAGAGTTTGTTTGTAGAAAGCTAGTCTGTGTTAGTTAGCCAATTACATAATTATTGATTCTCTTTTCCCAGTTTGTTTGGCGTACTTGTGGTATGATCTGGGGCAGCTCCAGACAAAAATGTTATCAAACTTTTGGGAAGAGTTTTGGCCACAGCCTGAGACTTACCTCCAGTAAATCCTGGAGGAAGAAGGCTGAGAAAGAAAGAAGTCCTTGACTCCACAGGCAATTGGAGAAAAGGCTAGTTCTGGTAGTGTATTTGTATCTAATTAGCACAGAGTGTAATACTGCTCCAGTGCTTTACTGTATATGTTTTCAGCATATAGTTAGAGCCCTAAGTTCTTCATGAAGAAGGTGCCATGTAGTAAGTGCACATGTCTTCACGAGTGCACAATCAGCAGACTCTGTCTTCTGGATGTTATATTTTCTTATGTGGAGGATCTGAATGCAACGGAGCATTAACTCTGGAGCCTGATCAATGGAAACAGAGCTGCCTTGGTGGGTAAAGGTAAATTAGGAAGTCTAGAGAATAGGGATTTCACTCAGGCCATGGTATTAGTTCTCTAACTGACATGTCAGTTAAGTTTTACTTATTTTCAGTTGTAGGTGAACATACAGTTGCAAGTTTTAAATGTGACGGGTGTGGTTCTTTGATTTCAAGAATTTCTGAGTAGGGAAGAAAATTAAAAGGCAGCCCTTGAATTTATACATATATACATCATACCACTAAAACCTGAAGAGTGGATAAGGTTTGAAGGAGAATGAGTTAGTTTTATTTGCTAGACAGCATAAAAAGCCAGTCCTTGTAACAGTAATCCATTTGTCATTTGGGTCATAAATTAAATAATTATGTACTGTATATTTTTTGAGTCCCTCTTCTGAAGACTTTATTTCCTATTCTTATTTCTCTTCTGACTGTTTATGTTGTCTCAAAATGTCAAAAGAGGGAAGTATAGCCATTGACAATTAGGACTAAGCCTGATTCTTCTCTCACTTTTAGTGTGTGTTATACACTGATTTAAAAACTATTTTAAAATACTTTAAAGCTATCATGAGATATGGTGGAAGCCCAGCACTTCTGCATGTGTTTGATGCTTACTTCATTGAATTCAGGAAGAAGGGATTATTAAAGACATAAAAGCTGTCTCTTTATCAGCAGCTTAAAAACACTCCAAGGGAAATGAAATCTGTTGTGCTTAGCTGCTGTCATTTAAGAACCAAATTCTGCTCTCGTTTATAATGGCATAAATTTGAATTCAATTGAACTCTGGATTAACAGTGCTGCAAATGAGATCAAAGTGTGACTTCAGAAGTTCAGAAGGTAAGGAGCAGTTTTGCATCTGACCTTCTTCGTATTATCTATGCATATGCTCCTACTGACTCTATGATTTGGCACTTCACCCTGGAAAAAATCTATGGCATATTTGATCTCTTTTTTTTATGGTCCTAATCAGAATTGGTCTTTCTGATTCTAAAACTAGATGTGACTAGATTGGTGAAATTCCTTAAGGTTTCTATACTTTGCCATTCCCATAATATGCAAATCCTGTGAAAAATAATGATAGGGTGAATATATTCTGAGATTTTGGTTCAAGTATTTCATGGACTTTCAAATTCAAAGGGAATTGCAACGACCGTCTAGTTTAATGTTCTGCATAACAGGCCAGTTGGTATGATTCTGACAATACAGAGATTGCTTGGAGAGAGTCTTAAAAAGAATGCAGTAATATCAATAATGAAATAACAGTTTAATAGTTAATAGAAGTTCATTATATCATAATGATAGCTCACATTCTGTGGATAAAAATCAGAAGCGGCCATACTATAGTGATTAAAAAAACCTTTCTAAACATTATGAAGTGAACTGGAAAGCAATTAATATATTTTTTGGGGTGTTCACTAAAATAGAATTTCTTGAGATAGACAAATGTATGTAGACTTACAAGAGAAAATTAATTCCAAATCTCAATGTACATTTCAAAAGGAATATTATTTAGCCATCATCAGCTTATTCACTTTCTTACTTCTTCCACTGACACCCAGTAGGGTTACGTTGTTTCAAGGTCAGTATTTCCAAGGGTGATTCTCTCCAAGGGTGCAGGACGTTGTGTAATTGGCCATCGGTCAGCAAATGCTTTTGTACTGATAAAGTATGTAGGAATGTTGCCTGCTTATCCTTATATGACTTGCAAAATATACAGCTTTTCCGCAACTCAGCATCAACTCAATGGAGTTTGTGGTTTATTTAGGTAATGAGCCAGAGCAGGCATTATGTTTTTGGAGAATATGTGTGTGTTGCCTTGTGAGGCCAAAATCAGAAAAGTGAATATTTTCAACCATCTTGACAACCAGACCATCCTTCTAAAAATACCGTGCTTTCTACCCTTATAGAAGACAGGTTATTTTGTAAGCCCTTTTGTTCATCACTAACACAAATATAAGAAAAATGAAAGATGGTCTTGGCTTACACCAATATAAAGTGAAATCAGAGTCAAATTCTAAATAACTGGCATAGTTCAATCATGTTTAATCTCATAGTCCTTTTTTATCTTTTCCAGCAGTGCTTCACTGGTATGAATAAAGAGCTAGTGTAATGATTAGGAATCAGCACATGAGGTAACTGAACCCAATCCTTCCATGCCTTACATGAGTTCAGCTGTGAAGTATTTTTTGCAAAAGCCAGTAGTCACTTGAAGGTTACCAGATTTCTATGCCTAGCTTTTAGCTACCTGACTTCACGCTAGAATCCATATCCAAAGCTTAGTGTGCAAGCTTCTTGTAAAGCTCGTGGAAAGAATTAGATACCTCAGAAAAAGCAATCCCAAATTCTACAGACTGAACAAAGAGCCATCCATAGCAAGCCACGAAGGACTTCTGGACACAGGTGGGAATGTGAAGCCCTGCTCACCAGGGTATGGGGTTGCTGGGCAGAGCTGTAGGCAGACAGCTGCCTCCATTTAGGAGCTAGAGTTGCAAATGCCTATATATACTGTGTGACAAAAAGAAACCTAGCAAGTTCATTTTTAGCAAGTGTTTCTACAGAGAAGGTGCTACTGCCTGGCAAAGGGAAGGGGAGCCCTGGGTTTAGTGTTCTTGCTGCTTGAAGCTGATTTGAACTCATGTCTTTCCACCATCCAGATGAGTGGTGTAGCTCAGTAAACTGCTGCTCTTGAGGCTGTGTGGAGAGGAAGGCAAAAGATAAATTTTCCTTTTGTGGTTTAAGTTGGTGTAACTTCTGGCTATTTTCAGTTATAATTTCTGACTCTTCAGATTAGCTTTTTTTTTTGTTGATGCGGCATTATTTTTGTTCCTTGTATTCATTAGCTTGTTATTAATGTTCTTTTGAGACATGTTTTCACCTCTTTATGTCTGAAACATTCTTTGGAAGTATTCTGTGTGCTTGGGATGGGAATTCCAGATATTTATTAAGGATGAAAAAAACCCTTTCACTTGAATTCCTACTCTTTCTACTCCAGCTGACTTCACTGTTCCTTCAGTTTCTCAGGCATTTGTACATTTGAAACTGAGAGCCTTTGGTATGGACCCTCTGTATTCCTTTCAGTTATCACCAAGGGAGAACTTGATCCCTTGCTCTAGGGTTATTCTCTATAAAGGACTCTCATCTGATTACCATTGCTAATTAGCAGGGAAATGGTGAGCCAGTTAACTGCAACATGCACATCAACAGAACTTCAGTCAAGAACTCTTGGAACCTGATGGCAAAACTTTACTGGTATGGAATTGCTTTAGATGTATAGTAATATGGTAACAGCTCCTGAATTATTCCTCAGCTTTTTAGTCCTGGCTTTTCAATATGTATTTAGTAAATGCAAGCATGAATGCCCCAATCACGTTATATTGATGTTTCAACTAGCGAGTGGTGGCTGCCGGAGTGGAAGCCCCGGGATGACCACTAGAGGGGGCTCGGACTGTGTGCGCCCCTTTCCCGTGCACTGCGAATGCCTCACTGGTGCAAGGCACATCACTGCCTACAGTTTACACACTTGTAAAGCTTGTTTTACCACTAAGCTTTGCTGCTAGTGCCGGTGTCGTCTTTCAACACAAGTCAGAAGAGGCTAAAAGTGAGTCCCTAGGTAATGGCTCAAGTCACTAAAGCTCGAACTAATGGAAGGGGATGGCAGACGGCATTTTTGTGCAGTGGCTCTAAAGGTTTTTTTTTTTTTTTTTTTTTTTTTTTTCTTCTTTCTGGATTGGGACTCACTGCCTACTTTAATACATTATTTTGGTCTGTCCCACTGCCTTGATTGCTCTCTCTCCTCCATGTGCAACCCCTTTCTCTGACCTAGCCCAGATGCTGCACCTCAGCCTCCTCTGTGTATGTTATCTGTTCCTCCCTTGGCAGCAATCCTTGTGTTAGCTCCAGCAAAGCTTGCCTTGGCCTGGTTCAGCTCTGAATGTCTATCCTGCCATCCCTGAAGGCCAGGTGCCTCTCATTACTTGTGTGGCCAGCATGGTTTCTTTTCAGTCTTAGCTTCTTTTTCTTTTTCTCCAGCTCATAAGCCTAAGAAAAGGAAGAACAGCAGCAACTGTAGGTCTGATGCTGGCTCAGTTGTTTTACCATCACGTAGCGGAGGTGTGTATGTGTGAAGGGGAACTGGAAGCAGCTTTTGTCTTGCCCATCAGCTGTTTCTGCATGTCCAGATTACACAGCAAGCATCCGTTGGCTCAACTGTCCTATCTCCACCTTGTTCCTTTTTGGCTCAGAATAAATGTTAGACTCTTCTTGTGGCTGCCAGAGTGGAGAGCATTTTTCCAGAAGAAAAATGAAGCAAGAGAATATGGATGAGTGAGAGAAACAACGGAAAGAAATTTCCAGAGGCTTTCTCTAGTTTTCCTTCTCTCACTCTCAGGTGTGTTGTGTCCTCCTGAGGGGATGCTGGCCACAGTGTCCTAATGTATCCTCTATGTTGTGAGGGCACTCTGTAGGATGGGTGCTAGATGTGGGGCAAGGTGCTCTCAGTGTGGAATGTCAGTTCTAAGCATGTTCTTTGGCTGCTTTGGGTTAAATTAAACAGGAATAGGCATGCATTGCTTTTCAGTTTTAATGTAACTGCTGCAGCTGCTCAGATAAAATTCATTTAACACTTCTCTTGCTTGTGAAGAATACAAAGTAGAGGTCAAGATAGTCTCTTTCCACACCTTTCCTCATTATTTTTGAACATGTATTGTTTAGACAAGCAATTGAAAAATGGGGGAAAAAATAGTGAATTATCTTAAAAAAAAATCTTTGACTACTCTGAGAAATCTATCAAAAAAAGATGGTCTAAATTGTAAAGAGAGGGGAGAACTTTCAATACTCATGATGTATCTGTGAGAGCCATTTGTACACATTTGCATTCTGCTAGAGTGATTAAGGGCCTCAGAATGGAAATAAGTGCAAATATTTTAATTTGTGATGAATAAAACTAAAGAGTAGTAGTGATTTGGATTCTAAATTGCTTAGAACACTCCTCCCTTAAATTTATAATTTGAATATTTGCTAAGAGCAAGAAGTGATTACCTTTATTATCCTTGATACCAAAGAAGTCTTTTGGTTATTGAAATTTCATGGATCTGAAAAGTCTCCTTTAAAAATAACTAAACTTCAGTTCTATTAGCATGTTCAGCTTATCTGCCTTAATCCCACTCAGTTTAAAGGAATAAATGGCATAGGCCCAGCTAGTTGTTTATCTGTGGCTCTGTGGAATAAGGTGTCCTGTCTTGCAAAGATCTGCTAAGGAAGTAAAGGATCTGCTAAGGTGTCTCTCCTTTTTTTTTTTTTTTTTTTTTTTTCCTTTTACTCCCCTCCTCAGGAATCTCAGATAAAGCAGTTAAGTCCATCTTTTATAGCCCAGTCCATTTCTCTAAGTTCAGTTACTCTAAAATTACATAGTTGTGGCAGGGTGGAATGTGTCCCAGAGTGGTCAAGCATAACTCCACAGATATAATTTACCTTTATATATTAAACTGATATAATTTGGATGTGGAAAAGAAACTTATCTGAATTATGAGTAGTCAAGGAACTACTATGAGCAGTAACTTTCTAAGAGTACTGGTTTAAGCAACAAACTTGGTGCCAACCTGCATTGAACCAGGCTGTCCTTGTGCCAGCATTATGGCAAAGTCAAGGCAGATGAATTGTGAGTAAAGCCTTGCTAGCTTGTGAATGGGGAGAAACAACAAAGTTTTTACTGATCTGGAAGGCCTTGCATTTTCTTCATAAACTGTATTTCAGTGAAGAAGCTCAAGCTTCTCCTGACCTTTGAAGAGCTTCAGACCTATCTTCCTCTCCTGTCTACTCCACCTAATGCCTTGGTATGTCATGGGAGAGCTGTACCCAACACAGGGGAGTCAAATATGGTATTATTTTGCTTGTTCCATGTACAAAATGTGCAAAGTAAAGACCCTTCTGTTATCTTTCAAATTCAGATAATGTGGACCTGATGTGATCCATTTTCCAAAGAACTATTTCATGTGAGAACTTCATTAGTGTTGATGATAAGTAATTGTAGATGACAGTATGGTCAGATCTGTGGGTTAACTGGAGGATGTAGCTCATGCTTCAATCATGATCTGATTGTGATGAATGCTGACAGGTACCTGAAAATATGCCAAGCATAGTTAATTCTCACTGAAATCAATAGAACTTGATAGCCCAAGCCCTCAGTCTATCTGATATGGAAGAATTTTTTTGATGTCTCATAACAGTTACAGTATGTCCAAATGAAAAATAGGTCCAAATCAAACACCTAATTTTCTCTGTTCTTTCTCCCTTCATCAACAATAAAGCTTTACAATAAGATGCAAACTTTGTGGCTTGGGGCAGCCATTAGATATATTTCACTGTTCAAAGAGTGAGAAATGCACAGAGCAGAAAGGGGAAGACATTCCATAAAATATGAATGATAACTCTCAAACTTCTAATAACTCACACCATTTACTACCTCTGAATTTTAATTCTCATCTTGTTGCTGTTCAAATCAATGGTCAGAGGAGTTGGAGGAAAACAGATCTGCCCCGTCTTCCTCAAAACCTTGTCCTACAGTAAAGACCCCATTTTCATAGCTAGAAAAGCAGATGTTCCTGAAAACTGAAGTTTTTCCAAATGTGCGTTTGCTGTTTCCACAATACTGTTAGGATAAATCCAGCATCAGCAATGGCTAAACAGACGGAAGAACAACAGCAAACTCTATGTAGTGCTTTTACAAATTTAGCACTTCTGCTAGTACTTTACAGTCCTTAAAGCATCCCTTAAGGAGAACAACATTATTGAAAAAGAAGGATGGAAACATGTAGAACCTGAGTCACTCACATAAAAGCACACAGGAAGTCTGAGTTACGATCACTTAATCACTGGTTCATCTTTCCTTTTGACTAGTAATTTCTGGATTAGCTGATACTTTGGGTGCTCAGCTATGCACCTGCAGGCACTGATGAGGCAACAAGGGGCATTTCAATAGCTTAATATGTTGCATTGTATCCAAGTCTTCAGATGTAGCCCATTGATTCACTTGATTCTCATGTTTGCATTTGGATTTAGAACTTGGTGTTTAGATAATCTATAATAATTTCCCTTCTAGTAGGCCAGATTCTTAAGTCCTTGCTTGGGGGTGCTTTTATTTGTGTTTTGGAACAGGCAAAACATTCACTGATGCAAATGAAACACTTGTAAAAATAGGTATTCAGAAGCAGCCAACTCTGAATATTGTATGCAGTAGTAATTCCTTGCAAACTGGCTTCTGCATGTTCTGTAAGGAATAATTCTGCACCTCCACATCCTCAGTTCTTTTGAGTCTGTTTCAGATTTGAGTCTGATTCACATTTTAAACTGAAATACTTAGTAGTTAAGGCACAAATGAGATCGCACTTGTGTTATGTGTGAGTGTTACTACTCTTGCAGTAAGAAAAGCTCAAGTTTAACAAGCTGATCTTCACGTAAGATAATGTTTATGATGTATCTAAACTTGGATATATCCAAATCAATTTTAAAATTCAGTAAGAGGCGAAGCTGTGATTTCTTCTGTCTCCTTGACTCGCTTTACTTTTCCTTTAGATCTTGTCATAATACACAAGTTGCAAATGAAGGCAAAAGTTTAACAGTTTTGTCTTTTTAAATTGCCTATAGAGAATGCAATGTAATATGCCCTAATTAGGGGAAGGCAGGAATGGTTTGCATAAACTTTAGATGAATATTGCCATAGCAAATTAAATCTGATTTAGTGCTTTAAGCCAAAGAAATATTTGCATAGCTAATGAAACTGATTAACTTGAGGATTAATTTGCAATGTTTAGTCATACAGCTTAAAACTAAAGTGATGTTAGTAATGTGTTGATTATTAGTATATGAGATGATCAGACTTGCCAGATGATTAAATGTAAATACATAGTTAAAATAAACTCAGGTTAATAAACAATTTCAAATAGAAGAAAGCCCCATGATGATAAAGTGAAATCCTGGAGTGTTAATTATACAAGTAGAAATTAAGTGTGGGGAAAGCACAGCTTCCCTCTTTCAGATGAAAGTGGGTAAAAAGCTTCTTCCTTCTTACTTTCCTTTGGTTTGCTAATGATTTCTTTATGATCTGTATTGCACTTGTGTCTAGGAACACTAATTGTGTGCTTAAGAGCCAGTGTGCCTAAGGCCTGTACAAACAGATCTTACTGAGCTAATTGAAGTATAGCCTGGGAAACAAGGAGTAGCCATATCAGGCAGAGGTGAGAGGAAATCGTTTGTGGGTCAACACCCATATGTATGAACAGCAGGGACTTTGTTTCACCAGCAGTTTAACCATAGCTGTGATTTCCCCCTGCCCAGGCCTTGGAGCAAAGTCTTTGGATGGGACTTCAAGAAGGACTGTGTAGTGATTTCCAGAGGTGTACAGGAACCTCCTCACTTAAAATAAGCGCTGTATAGGAGAAAACATGAAAGTGCCTGCTTAAAAATTGTGGTCATGGAGCTAGAAGCTGCTATCACATAATACAAAGATGCAGAGCTGGCAGGTCAGTAACATAGAAGACATAGTAGATAGCCTAGGCATGGTGAGCAAAGAGCCTGAAAGACAAAGAAATAGTTAGCATTTGGTAGTACAGAGTGATTGAAGGGTTACAAAGACAAGAAATGTGGTGAAAGTAACTAGGAACGTGATCTCTGTCAAAGCATTTTGTATGGAGATCGATGAAGGAAGATGAGCAGTTGTCAAGCATAGGGAAGACATATTCATGGTAAAAGACAAAGTTCTGCAGTGAGGCTGGACACTAAGGGAACAATGTGCATATCTTACGTAAGAAGAACTGGAGTGAGGCAGAGGGAAAGATACAGTCTAGATGTGAGGATCCCTGAAGAGGACTAAATTGACATTAACTTGCTGATATGTGAATTAGTATGCTGATTTCTACAGTAAGTGGGCAGCATACATTAGAAGTATCTCCTCACTTAGTAGGAGGAAATAAAGGGCAGATAGATATGGAAAGTAGAGAGACTGGATGAGGATTTTCCTTATTTCCTTTCAAATAATTTCCCTTTCATTGTGTGGGAAAAGTTTCTGGGTAATAAAGATCAAGTACCTCTTCTTATCTTCTCCTTTGGAGGCCCAATCAGTTTCTGGAATAACTCTAGAACAGGTAAGGGATGCTCTACATCATACCAGCTTAGAATAATTTTAATGTGATTTCTCTAAAGTTTGCCATTACTACAATTCTGTAGCCATGTTCCAGGCTCAGCATATCTCCATAGTAATCCCTAGTAATTCATATAAGACTACTAGGGATTGACTCAGTACAGGTACCTCCCTTAACCTATCTGTGGATTCTCTGTCAGGCTTATTCTGTTTGACTTGTTATGGCAGGGTGACTCATCTCTTTGGGCACTGGGTAAGGGGACAAAACCCTTAGGTTTTCAGATGTCTGTGTTAAACCTCAACTCATAAATCTGGTTTCATCTTGTTCTCCAAAATAAATAGCTTTCATGTTATGCAAAAGAATAAAATTCTGAACATAAATCTGATCTTCAGGCTTTTATTTTACAGTGCTGTTGAGTGTATAAAATCACTGATCGTAGGGTTTTTTGTTTCTAGATTTTCATGGTGTTAGATTGGAATTCTTCACTCTGTTATACTAATGCAAATATCAAATGAATATCCAAGTTTATTTTCATATAGCAATAAGCAGAATTAGATCCAGAGACTCATCAGTTCACTTCCCACTGGCACATTTTTATTACTTTTGTCTGTAAATAAGCTTTTTACACCAGGACTGCACTGTCTGAAGCCTGTTTGGGCAGTCAGAACCCTTGTGAGTATGAGTTGCTTTTCTGTGCAAGCTTCTGCAGACTTGCTCAGGATAGATGGTCCACAGAGCTTAGAAACGATGAAGAATACTCAGGGCCTGGGCAGATGTTATAGTCTGGAACTGGCTGGAGCTCATGAGGACATTACCTTTAGCCAGCTGATCACTGTAGCCAATGTGCTGGAGTCTACAGCTCCCAATGGTCAGGTGACATAAAGGATCATGTGATATTTCCTCATTCACTTCAGAATGAGCCTTTAAGCTTTGCCTATGTGGCCAAAGAAGTATTAATGGTCATATAATCTGCTTTAGAAGGTGAGATGGCAATTGGCAGCACAAAGGTAATAACAAGCATGTAGCAGTACGCACACACACGAAACTGTGATAGTTGTTTACACTGTGCATGTGTTTGTCTGCCCCTAATCTACCTGCATCATGTGCTGCTACATCTCCTCATTGTGTTTTCCTTAATGCCTGAGTAGCCTGGTGGCATCTCTGTGACTGTTGCCTTCCTGCCATGTGAAATTCTCCCCCACACCCCTTCATATCATTAGATTTTGGTTGGGATCATTTTGACCTGACTTTCCTTAACACTATCTCTGTTATGGCTGGTAAAGCCACAAGAAAAAGGCTAAATTTAACTAAACTCTGAACAACCATTCTTGCGCAATATTGCGGGATACTGCCACTCATCATGATGTCTCTGGAGCTCTTCCCTATAGGAAAACATCCCTGTTTCCCCATAATTCATTAGGATCTATTGCTGACAGTACCTAAACAGCATAAACATGGGTTGTCTAGACACAACAGTAATGTTATGCAACTCTGTCATCTTTGTAACTTAATGGGCTCTCTGATCCCTTCCATATCATATAGATATGCTTCTTGCTCACTATATTATTCTTTAGAGGTGGCAGTATTATCTTCCCAGATAATGTGAATGCATTCATGGGATGTTTCAGGAACTGATGTGTCTGTTTTTTTCCTAAAAATATGTAAGTGAAGAGTGACTTTTAGTTGAATAAAGAGAGGAAGGCGTATCCTGGTTTTAAGGTAGATGACCCAAAGTGTGTAGGAATGTCCTGTGGCTCTGCCAGACACTTCAGTGTGGTCATTTTTAAATCTGTCATCTTAATTCTTTATTTTAGTCAAATGGGGATAATGACTCTTCCTCTGTACCCTCTATTTCAGGATTCATGTGTTTTTAACACACCTGTGGCTGTAATGTCCTGGTTTCCTCCTGTATAGTCTAGGTGCTGCTGTAATAAAATAACATGACTGTGTTAATACAACAGATCACAAGTCTCACCAGCTTCTCTATGTCACTTCATTTTGTTATGTACAATCCCCACAAGAACTCTTGTTATGAGGTTAATACTGTGCTGTTGGGTCTGCAAAAAGTAAAGGATCTTAAACCTGCATCTTAATCTCAGCAGTTACTGTGTAAATTCATTCTCATTCCACTGACTGGCTTAGTGATGTTCCTAGTGACTGAGGTTGAAATTCGGCTTCTTGTAACCTGTAATGCCTGTCTGTGAGCAGCAGTTACTGTGTTTCTGGATTTGAATTCTAGCAGGGCGATTCATATTTCCAGAAGGTGTTGACAGCCATAAAGACAGGAAATCTTAAAAGAACAAGAGAGAAGAACAATTTTCTTGGAGGACAGGACATGTGGCCAGAGCTGGTGAACGCAAGTGCCGCTGGTCTATGGTGATGCCCTCAGCTTCCCCAGTGGCCGAGCCACCAAGGAGCATTGTGCAGCTGGGGGTGAGTGCCTGAAGCAGAGCGCCTGGCTCTGCCTTTCTCCTGACGCAAAATGGCACGAGGGCTGCTTCTGCCGAAGGCCTTCTCTAAGAACTGTCGGTAGGGGCTGTGGGAAAGGGGCTCCAGGCAGGCACCCGTGAGCTGTGGAGGCTGCCACACACGATAATTTTGTTCCTCTAATGATAGGTAGTCACAAATAAAAGCAAGGAATGTGTGGACCAGCCAGGAGAGTAGTAATCCTGGCTTGACAGTACATGTTTCCATAGCAGCAGCTGATCTGGTATGCACCCATGTTACAGATGGCACCTATGAACTAAACCTCCTAGTATTATCCAAATATAATGACGATTTTTGCTGTCTCACTGAAAGAGAATCAGGGCAGAGCCTAGCTGGGAGCCCTGCAGTGCAGACAGCCGCAAGGTCAAGGGCTGAACCAGCTTCAGACCTCGCAGGAGAAGACTCCTAGGCTGTAGCTATGCTTTCACGCTCTTAGTTTCTGCTTCATATAACAAAACAGCATATTAACTGCATTTATACTGCAGTACAGTGGAAACCAACAGCGCAGCAGCAAATGAATAGAATAAATCTTTAGCTTTCTGAAGACCAACTCTAAACTACTCCTTAGCTCAGTGTGGAGAAAACAAAATTATCTGCAGGTCACACTCGTTCCTTGTTCGAATAACTCCATCAATGAGCTTAAAACACTTGTAACTTACGTATTTAGCTCCTGAGAAATATTCAAGTTTTACCTGTTTCAGCAAAAATTAAGAGGAACAATAGTGAAATCAGTTTAAATTGAGGCAAAACTGGGCCCACTGTCAGGTTCAGGATATCCGTGTTAAGTTATTTGCTGATAGGATTACTGCAGAAAACACCTGAATTTCTTTTATTAGTGTTTAAAGATCTAAACTTATACTGTGTTTTATGCAAGACAACAATATGTTTATAATATAGTAATTTCCTGTTTATAATGTAGTAATGTGCTTGGTCAGCATCTCTTGATTTTTTTCTTTCTTTTTTTTTTTCTCTTTACAGCCAAATTGTCAGTTCATTTGAACAATTTATTACGCCACAGGCTGGATAGTAAGCACTGGCAAACAGGTTTTCTGGGAAGATTTAAACTGGAAGGACAGTTACTATAAAGTCTAAAAGAAATTCATTGCACTTCGCAGATGGAACAGATTAAAAAAAAAAAAAAAATCCGTAACTACAAAGAGCAGTGAAAGAAAATCCTAAATTATCAAGATGCAGTGAGATTCTGTTGCAGAGTATTGTACAAATCATTCATGAAAGATTTTAATTGATTCTTTAAAGGAACAGATGAAAGGCAGGCTTAATGACCAACTATTTCAAAAAGCTTCCTGTACTACAATGTCCCCAGTGAGCCAGTTCATGAAGTCAGTGTGGTCACTTCTGGTTGTACAGAGAGTTGGCAAAAATTAGAATTAACTGTCATCAAAGTCGTTGCCAAAACCCAACACAGACCTGAAGATATAGGAGCATGTATTTTGATATTCCCAAGCACTTAAAAGCCCGTCTGTGAAAGGCATGTGAGGCTCTTCTAATTTGCTTTTCCCTAGCTCTCCCAACTCTTCTCTGTAGCTACAAGTATTAGAGACTTATTTTGTAAGTAGAGGTTGGAAAGCTATCCAAATATTTGCCATTGAAAAGATTGTCATTTGTCAGTGAAGATGACCACATTGAATTAACTGGCAACTAGCATGGAGTGGGAAATTTGCACTTTTTTTTTTTTTTTTTTTTTTTTTTTGGCAACAAAGTATGCAAAACCCAGGATAGCAGGAAGGCCCAGAGCTTGAGGAAAGGAGCATCTGTGAAATGGCTGTCAAAAAGTACAATATTTTTGGAAGAAATTTTCATAGGTCTGGAGAGTTACAGACAATTTTTCAATTAATGCTACTTAAGGATTTTAGTTCTGCTGCTGACTTAGAAGTTCTACTGCTTATTTTGGAGCTCCTTTTACAGATGAGCTAAACTAAAGCAATGACAGGAGCTTGTTTGTGATGCAACTTTACTGTGCTAGTCAGGAGTAACTACTGAAGCCGATGAAGTTACAGTGTCTAAAATCAGTGTGATTGTCTGATATGATATTGATGATATCAGATCTGTTGGCTTATATCCTCTTCTGTTTTTATTGTGAAACAGATTTTGATGAGTAGGGAAATGGAATAACACAGTGAATATATTTTTTTAAAAAATTCTTGTCTTCTATTCTGAAGAATTTACCTTAACTGCCCAGGTGGAGTGCATGAAAGAGAAGCTAGGTGGTTATGAGCTTTGGCTTTCTTTCAAGACAACATAGTTTCTTTTCCTGGAAACAAAAAATATGACAATCTTCAAATCTTTCCAGACTGAACAGCTGGAGGGAGAGGCAAGTATGGGCTGAGGAAGTATTGCACTTTCCTGGTGCAATACCTGGTTGGTGATCAGAAACACCCAAAGCCAGAGAGTCAAGGCAGTGGGAGATTAGCTCCAGGAAAGGGAGCAAATGTCCTGCTGGGGCAGGAGTGAGAGAGGGGAGCAGGATGAAATGTCTAGAGCAGAAGTGCTGTAAGGCTTTCAGTGAGGGGCTAGAAAAAGGAGGAAAAGGCAGGGCAGATTATGAAGGAGGGTATGCTACTGTGTGGATAAACATTACAGGTTAAGGATGCACCTTTGAAAGGGAAACACAACCATGCTATAATCATACAATAATAGCTACTGTGCTCCTTTTCCCCAGAAATATGATGTTATTAAAATCTTGAAATTTGCTTTGCCTAATGAAGCTGCCCCAGTATCTGTTTTTCCAGTGAATCGTAGTGGCCTGCCTAGTTGTATTATGTTTAAACAAGAAACCTTGCCTCACAGGTAGAATTTAATGGTTTCCTTTTAGCTTTGATTTTACTCTAGGAACGAAAGAATTGATGTGCCACCTGCTATCAGTTTTCCATAGTCCTTTAAACAAAACCACATAGACTCTTTCCTTTGTAAAGAATTATCTCTAACTTAATAGCTGATTACACAGGGAGGAAAGGTGAGACTGAAATTTGTTCTTACCTCATGATACCATCACTTGCCTGAAAAGAAAGAAAAATATTTTAGTGCCTCTTTCATTCTTGTTCTTGCATTGCCCATCTGCAATAGATGGGCATGTTTTGTTTAATTCTGGACAGATTTTATCAACTATGAAAATGTATGTAATGCTCACAGATTCTGTAAACAACCATAATGACAACTTTGTTAAGTGATGTCTGAACTCTGACCATTGGCTGGTTTGATATTGACTTTGTGTTAAATAAGAAAAGGGAGAGAGGGAGGAAAAAAAAAAAAAAAGCAAGCCTATTTCCAAAATCTTGCTGTCAGCTGCCAATGGATTGCAATTCCCTCTGGTACAGGGACCATTATGGGGAGATAGATACATTGCACATACTGTACAGGAATTCAGATTCCTCTGAATCACTCCTGTCACATTCGTTTTCTATATTTATATAAAGGTTTATAACTCTTTGTTAGGAGTGAGTTATTTTACTTGGATTCTATGAGCTGGGCTTTCCCCAATCTCTTTACCAAAGGAGATCGGAAGTGGCTTTTTTAAACCATTAGAGTGCTTGTGCTTAGAAAACAAACCAAAAATGCTGCGGCAACAACTCAGAAGCAGGAATTTTAGTAGCTAGAATTTTGCTGCCTGGCATGGTTTTGGCTGTTTGGCACGTTTACAGATTTCTGGCAAGTCAAATATATTATCATCAAAATGAGGACAGGCTGAGGTCTACCTTAAAACTTGACTTCTTGTACCCAGTTCATTAAAGGGCCTCAAAATAAGTGTAGCTGCAGTTCACAATAAAGTCATCTTCTATTGCTGAAAGGAAAAAAGATCTTTGATGTGACTGAAAGTTTATATCTATATTTGTACAGTACTAGCAAAAGAAGGCCTTGAACACAGACTAGGTAACAATAACAATTAAAAAGTACAGTCTATAAAGCTTGTAATTTTCAGCGAAGATCCCTTGGATTTTCGTGTAGGAGGTTTTCATGTACAACAAATCAACAGATTGATTTCTACCTTCACAAAAAATCTATATTCACAAAGACTTCATAATCAGATCATGAACACTGCGGTAATACCCACTGTTCAAAACCTGTTGCATTTTAGAGCAGTCTGTCATTTTGAGCCCAATAATGGGCACATTCATTTGCTTGGCTTTGGCTTTCAAGGGAATATGCTACTGGGACAGATAAGATTCTTGTTTTAGTGCTTCAGAGAACTGTTTTGCACAGGGCACAACATAACTGGCAAAGCAGGCTGAGATATTATTCCTTTCCTTAGAGGAAGGGGGAACTTTGTGTTTGTATGGTTTGTAGACAGAGGTGGTGTTTATTAAAAACTTACTGATTCTAAAGAAAGGTAAAACAGTGTTTGGGAGGTGATGTGATTGGATCTGGTTTCTACAGAGTCAATAGTTTTCTTGACACAATAAAAGTTGTGCTATAACTCCTTGCTCATCATTTTTGATAGTCCAGATTCTCAGTAATGCGAGGGTTAGTGATCTTGGTTTTCAGCAAAGAAGATGGTTATTGACCTCAGTAGGATTGTAAACTGTACACGAAAACATTCCTTACCTACTGGAACGCATGCACTGCTCGTGTTTTCCTGTGCTCGCCAGCTGCCTGTCTAAATGCAACACCATGCTGTAAGTGGTCAGCTTCCCTGAGTGAGGGCTGCACATCACTATGCCACCACTTAGCAGACCTGTGAGAGGAGTTTGTGATGGTTTTCTTTCCTGATATTACAGTTAAGGCAGTCTTCTTGCAAGACCTCGTTGCTTTCAAAAAAGATGTGTTTGGCAATGGCACTGGCACATATCTGTAGCTGTCTTGAGTAGGTATGGGGAGTTAACTTGGCAGAAAGCTAATTGCATTATTTCATAGGGTTTTTTTCTGCTGGTTTAAAAGTTCTTTGGCTCACCAGTCAGATTAATGTGCTTGACACAAAGAATGGAGCAAAGCAGAATGGTCTCTGTTGGTGCCAGCTGGCTCCTAAGCTGATTTTGGTGTCCTTATTCTACCTCCCCCTTGTCTGAGGATAGCTAGTAGGACCAAAGGTGGCAGACTCTTCTTCATGTTGGCACATGCTGAATGACGTTTCTTTTTTTTCTTTTTTTTTTTTTTTTTTAAAGAGAGAGAGGGAGAGCATCAGTTTCCAAACCACTTTCTGCCTTACTTTCACCTTACTAGCAATCTGCACTGAAAGAATAGAGAGGATAGTGATTTCATGGGGGCTTCTTTCTTTCCTATGTGTATGCAGATAATCTAAAATACACAGGTAAATAACACCCTTCTTTTGCCTTGCACGTGGATGTAAAGCAGAGGGCAACTTTACAGTATTGATATTTGAAGTACCAGTTAAAATATTTGGTCAATATATATATCCATAATTTAAAAAGTTAATTTTTGTAGAGGCATAATGTGAGGCCATATAGATTGACATTTGTGTGGGTTTTTCTGGACCTAGTGAAATACACCAGTTTATGCCAAACAGGGATCTGGCATATTTTCCAACATATTTGTAAATTATGATGTAGGACAAACAAACTGAAACACTACCTGTCACAAATCGAGTCTGCTCACAACACAGCACAAGTAATTGAGTGCATCTTAGGCAGACAAGCAGGTCCTTAATGGTCCTTCTAGGTTCATACTGGAAAACTGTGAGGAAGCTGTTCTGTGTTTCAGACACTGGGGCCAAGTTCTTTCTGTGGCCAGCAGTTGAGCTGCCCCGGTGATGTGTGAGAGAAGAGCTCATAACTCTTTCCCGTTCACCATCCTTTTTTCCAGAGTAGTGCACATGGAGCTGTGCTTTGCCCAAATGTTCTCATGTATACAGGATGCACGTGCTCTGTCTGCTTTGGGCAGCTGAAACGCACGGGGGCAAGCGTTTACCACTTGCTGTATAGAAAATGTGTGGAATTCACTGCTGCAGGAACTGCCTGAAGTCAGATTAAAAAATAAATAAATCCCGAATATTTGATGTCCATAATTTGATGTTCATTTCTATGTGCTAGAATTAGATTGGGAGAATAATACTTCATATTTCAATCTGTCAACTGATGTCTTTTGGCAGTAAATCTAGGTGAATAGATTATACAGTTGACTTCTTACATCAAGCTTACACTTATTCTAGTGCTGTTTTCTGGATTTCCAGAGCACAGCTCTTGCCTGACAACGATGTATGTATCAAGAAGACTAGGTCCTTACAGGTTATTCACTTTGCTTTTGAGTGTTTACCATTTCTGTTGCTAAAGGCAGGATAATAGATGAGAGTTTAGCAAACCCTGTTTCTTGCTGATGCCTTCTCTAAGTAATCATATCATTTCAGTTTGCTTTACTGTTTTTTTTTCTTTTTTCAAGAAAAGATTATAAACTAGAGAGCATATTGACTGGAAGAAAATAGCTGTTAATCTTCTGAAACTAATGTTTAATCAGTGATAGAAAGAAAGAAACTAAAAAGCTTCATCTAGCTAATTAAATAAAGGTGGGTTATTCTGCTGGAAACAATTAATGAACCTTAAGCAATACAACTATTTTCAGAACATTAAAGCAGGAAAAATAATTGCTTATTAAATAATTACAGTGTATTCTTCACTACATAAGGTTATGCATGCCAAAGACTAAATAACCACTATGCTTCTGATTCTCCGAAAAAGACTATTTAGCATGATTTATTGCATCTCATATCTAACTTGTACTGAATTTTCTTCTTTAAGATAATCTTCAGTTATCTCTAAGGGAATTTACCTCCCTCAGTGCCTCTTATTATTCTCATCTTTAGGGACCTGCAGTATTTGATTGCCCTTAAAATTGGGCACAACTATAGTAACTGTGCAGAAGGGATGAAATGAAATGATTCTGATTGCTGCGGTAAGAACTTTGGGCCTAATCCTGTGGTCTGCTCCATTGGTGGAACACTACTTAGGTCAATACCTCTGGGAAAGAAATTTGGCTTGATAAGCATAAATCCCTTCTTTTCTGCTGGAGTTCAGATTTTCTCTAAAATATTTCTGAGTTCTTGTATTTTGAGAATACGGACAAAGCAGAAATTTCTCTAAAAGTGCCAAGC
This sequence comes from Rhea pennata, assembly GCF_028389875.1. Lineage (NCBI taxonomy): Eukaryota > Metazoa > Chordata > Aves > Rheiformes > Rheidae > Rhea > Rhea pennata. Next base: position 17,613,642 of record NC_084665.1, on the reverse strand, counting down.
CTAGCCTAACTCCCCACTGAAGTCCAGTGCTAGAGCTTCCATTTTGGGAGCGGGTCTGGTGTAATGTTTGGCATTTTGGAAAATCCTACAGTAGCTTTGTCCCAATCAGTGTATTTTTTTCCCCTTAGCATCAGAACGATAGACAGTGATTTTAAAACGAACAAACACCCTCCTCTCCCCCCCCCCCCCAACAACTCATAGCTAGGAGCAAACCTTGTGTAGAGCTATCCAAGTAGTGGATTCTCAGCTGGTTGCAGGTGATAAATTACATTTATTTATGAGGCACATCTTAGAGTAAGGTTTAGTGCAGAACAGTCTGTCCTAGGAGGCATACCTAAAATATATGTGCCTGTTCTTGCTTGGTTGTTAATGCTGGTTTTGTTGTACCAGTGTGCATAGGGTCAGGGCTGCGTACAGCCTATCCTCCTCACCTACTTAAGAGCAACCTCTGCTCACCACCTAGAAGGAGGTAGGACTCAGTTCTTGCACTACCCTAGTGACGTGCTTTGCTCTCTTGCTAGGCTCTTACCTGGGGTGGGAATACCTTCTGTTCCTCCCCACTGTTCATCTCTGCAGGAGCCAGGCTCAAGCTAGAGGAAAAACTCTAAAATACTATCTCTGTCCAGAAAGAAAGGGAATAGATTTCCACCTGCTCAATGAGTCTGACTTGGCTCCCTTTGACTTCCAAGGACATCAGATGAGAACCACAAAAAGCAAAGTACACCCTCCTGTTTTCACTCCCTTCACATATCTGAGTTATATTCAGCATCTCATACCACACACACTTGCACTTAGTAGTCCTTTAGCTGTGCTGAAAGCAACCGTCTTAAATGTGGATCCAGTTAGTCTCATCATTGAAATAAACATCTCAGCTGTTCAAAATTATATCTTACACTTGAGAGAGACATGCTGAGGACATATAGAAACAATATATTTAATTAGGCTTTTAAAATGTGACACATCTATTACATGTTCCATTACTGCTTTAAAAAAGTCTGTTACTGTATAATAAATCTTGTTATAGTACTATCATTTAATTAAATGGTTGTCAGCACTGGGAACAATTAAAATAAGTTTATGCACTTTCAGGAAAACCATATAGCAAGATATGCAAAATAGCATACAATAAAAAGAAAAATTAAATCCTTAGTGGGTTTGAGCTACTGCGTATAAGAAATTTGACAAAAAGCATTTCAAGAAAGCAGGCAATTTTACAGTATAGCATGTAGTCTTTTCTGCCTCAAAGGGACTAACAAACATCGCCTGGATTTTTGCCATTGGCGAAAGACCACGGATGTATGTCTTAGTACTAAGTAATAAGTGAAATTCATTCCTGAGAAAAATGCCTTCCTTACAGGCTCAAATAGGGGCGAATCTTACCTAATGAAAAGTATGCATGAATAAGGTAAAATCCCCCTATTTCACAATTTTGACTAGTCTCTTAGAAGTCTCAGTTAAGAGTCTCTTTGCTCGTTGGAGTCATTATCAGAACTTCAGTTTGATTTTAGCATATATTTTGTATAGCAACATATGTAAGTGACTAATGACATTTTCTTAACTAGAACATAGTATGTACATTTTATTGCATATTAAGACCAGTTTTAGCATTAAATTCAACACAGTTTTACTGCATTTTCCCCTCTCTGCTTTGGTATAAATAAGCAGCCTTGAACATCAAAACTAAATGGCATTGAATATAATGAAACAGCATTGAGCCTAATGAAGCAAAATTGCTATGTAAACAGGGATGCTTTTATCTCATTGGAATTTCTATGTCCTTGTATGTGTTTCAACTACATTTTTGTAACCCGATTCTTAGGAAATGTCCGGTATCTCTTTATGATTGTTAACAGAGCTCAAGACCAACACTGTCATATGTGCTTAGCTGAGTGGTGTGAAAGTAATACAAAGTTTGCTGGTTTAGAAATAAATATTGTTAGTCCTCCTCTTAATACAGAAGGTTGACTATAAAACTTGGTAACCTAGGAGACCTATTGACATTTCTAGGAACAACTGATTACACATAGTCAAGGGTCAGGTGAAACTGTCACTTGGAATTTGCTTGCACGTGAGCATACCAGCAATTTCACTGTCTTTTAATATCTTTGTCCACGTACCGACAACAATAACACAAATAATAACAACAAATCTAATGCAACTTCTTCAGATTACTTGTGCTGAGAACCATTCCAAAAGGGCAGTTTTCAGTTTTGTATTGTACCATAAGCTGTGTGAGGAAATGAGCTGACATCTCTGTTGGGAAAGGAGAACTACTCAGCCCCGGGCCACCTCCTGTACAGCTGCTCCTCATCACATTGCGGTGCTGGAGGAACACTGCACTGAATGAGCAAGCTCATGGTTCTTCCAGTGCAGAGAACGATAACCAGTATAACACCTACTTTATTGTTGTTGTTTTATTATTGTCATCTTTCTGACTCCATAGTTATATAGTCAAGTTAAGTATTCAAATATGTTTGACTTGTACCTGACCATTATTCTTGTCCTTCTAGATAGCACCTCAAAATCTAACCCTTAATGTTAATATAGTATAGGTCCTTGGATAAGAATAGAATTTAACAGAAGCATGTGAATAAATGCTGATATTCAGCAACGTTGAACATGAAAGGATTTCAGATACTTCACTAATATATTATGCCCTTTGTAATTTTTCAGAGCTCACTTAAAGATAAAAATAGAATGCGATAAGGGATACTCACACTTTTTTGACTGAAACATATTCACTGGAAAAAAGGTAAAAAGCAAAAGCAAACCATAGTAGTAACTACTGTCCTAAACTGTCAATTTCTTCTAGTAGCTTCTTCATTTACAGTATAATCAATATGACCAAGTCTTGGAATTGCACTTTTTCTTAAAGCTCTTGCTCTCAGAATTATATGTGTGGGTTGTGTCCCCCTGGTGCATTTTTGTTTCACTAAAAAAATGTTTCTAGAGGCCTTGGTCTATAGAAGGTAAGAAAACAAGTGGAACAACTAGGACCAAACCACAAAGTATCTCTGGAGCCAAGAAAACTGATCAAGGGAGAGCCTTTCCTGGGACATATTTCAGTATTTGTTACATGTATAATCAGAGGAGTCTGCAGTGGGTTTGAGTGCAGTAAGCCCCCTGAAATTCATTCTTCTCAGCATCCATCCTGTCCCTTGGAAGAGCAAAAGTCAGAATAACTGTTGGTGAACAAGCAATGTGGTGTTTGGCCCTGCCCAGCTCCAGTCTGTCCAGATGGCAGGAATGAAGATCTTGGGCTGACACTGAGGTGTAGAGTTGTTTTCTCTTCCGTGGCCTTACCAGCTTTTAGAGGCACTTCTGCAGTATGACCTGTGGGTTTCTCCGCGTGGCTAGTGGGCAATTCTGGCTCTGGCTCCATGATTATATGACGTGAAGACTGAGTGGTAGTAACTCTGACTGTCTTCTAGCAGTGAGCAGAAGAGCTAACCTATTGTTTCTGTCTGTGTGTTGCCTTTTAATGGAGATGGCATACAGAAAATTTACTGTGTGAGATTTCCTTTATCTGTATGTTTATAAAGGCTGAGGACTTATATTTGGGTCTTAAAAAGCATTCCTCAGCAGCCAGGTATTGTCAGCTCTGCTTAAGAAATATGCTTTGATTAGCTAGGCTTTCTATTCCTCTCCCATGGGTTGTTGAGTCTGTAATCAGAAATTTAGGTGAACGGCTAGCTGGCCCAACTAGCAAATATTGAAAACCTCAAAATAATGTAGCACATAACTGAAATCACATAAAGTTTGGGTATGAGGAATGAAGTTTCTGACACCTCATTTTCATTACAAAGATGGTAACAAGAATGGAAAATGTCATGAGAATAATTCACTCGTGCTCAGTCTTTTGTACTGTAATCATCTAGTCCTTCTTGCTTTGGGCTCTCCTTTTCCTACATAACTTCTGCGACAAGGTAGTTTCAGCTTTTAACAGTCTAATAAATACAAGTAATAGCTTGTGATCTGCTGGATATTTTGAACTGAAAGGTCAAGGATAGGGAGATTAAAAAGCCATTGGTGGAAATGCTCCCAGTAAAAGCCCTCTCTTTTTCTGGAAGACACACTGTTTAAGTAAGCATAAAATCAATTTAAGAAGACTTTGAGCCCAAATTAAAGCAAAAAGGAAAATAGTGCTTAGTTTCTGCCAGCTCCAGAAGGGTGAGTGGAAAAAAAAACAGGCAGGAAAATCATACCTAATATTTCACTTAGGGTCTGTGTAGCATGCTTTTTTTCTTTTTCTTTTTTCTTTTTTTTTTTTTTTTTTGTTAGAAAGTAATGATTATTAACAGTATTTGGGAATTAATACAGAATGATATAAGACCATAGGTCCTTTTTGACCAGGAAACATATTTAGCAAAACTTTTGTGTGTGTGGGGGGGGGAAGTCTTATCTGAAGGTCAGTGTGACTGAGGTAATGATTGAAGTGCTCTTGAAACTACCCTTGGCAGTTTGACTTTTTCTAATTAAATTGCAGGGTTTTATGGCCTTTCTAGGTAAATGGTTGCCCATGGTGCAAGTAACTGGCTACCTCCCTTTTGCATATAGATCCTGAGACAAGGAATTCAGTTTAGATAACCCCATTTTAAGCAAGTACCCACAACAGCAACATGTAAAGCTACTGCAAAGTTAGTCCTCTGTGGTGGCAATGTAGTAGTGTGTCTAAAAGCACAGAGTTGTGTGCAGGCATTTGTGTGCATGCTGAAGCTTTGTCAGCAAGCACCACTGTCTTCTGATCTTTCTGTCAAAAAACTATTCTTACTACATGTGGTGTTACAGCACACAAAGATGGGCTGAAGTCTGCATGGCTATGCAAAAAGATGGGCTGCCACGTTCATCTGCTCCAACTTTAAAAATGAATGTGGTAAGTGTTTCACTCCCTACTCCCCTGTATGAAGATGTTACATGTTACATTTTTCCTGGTCTGCACTTTGATCCTTCACACTTCTGTCCTCCTCCTCAATGCCTGCACCATATGCATGGAAATTATAAAACTGCCAGCTCATCCCTGGCTGGAGCTCTGCTTGCAAAGCCCCAGATGAGATTGAATAATGAGGTATTTTATCAAAAGCTGCCTGTTGCCAAATAACAGCCTTAAATTCTAACATCTGCCTGCATTCCTTCTCAGCAGTGAATTGTGAGCCATGTCTGTTTGCCTTTTGGCTAAAGGGATTCTTCCCTCCCTGCTACCAGCTCTAGGGACTCCTCTTTCCCTTCCCTCTTCCATGGGCAGGGGGAGAAATTCCAGGGTTCTTTGGCCCAATCTTTTTCTCTCCTCTGAAGAGAGGGAGGCATAGTAAGAAAGAAGTAGGCATGTCCTGAGCTGCAGTTCTCTTCCTGTTCATGCTTGTTCTTCTGCTGCCTATGGAATAGCACCAGTTTCTCCTCCTTACCTGTCAGGAGTCTCCCCTTCACTCCTGAAGGACATGAGGAGAAAGAAAGCTCTGCAACTCCAAATGTCTTCCTCTCCTCAGGAAAAGGGAAGGCACTCAGCGACAGAGGGCTCTGCCTTGCCCCACATCTCTCTTCTGCAACGCTGGAGTATTGGTGAGGGGAAAAGCAGCACAAATCACTCAGAAGGGGCTAAAAGCATGTTACTTGTGCCTTGTGAAAACAGGCAGAGGCAAACCAGAAGAACATTAGACGGATAGGTCCCTTTCTTCTCTCACGGGCACTCTGGATAGTTTACATGTTTCCCTAGGGTCCCAGACAACTGCTTTCCTCTAAGATGAGTTCTTTTAATCATAGAAAATGGGACTGTGTCTACAAAGATCTTGAAATACTCTGAGTGATAGTACAGAAGCCATTCCACTACACTATTTTTATTTTATTTTTTTTAAGTAAACAGACTGAGCAGACATACTTGAGGGTTTTTTGTTTGAGTGTATTTGGGAAGTACAAGAGAGACTTCCTATCATTAGGGAGTATGGTCTTTAATATAATTGACAGTTTATTCTACATTTGAGCTAACTTTTTACAAGAGCAAACTCTTGTAAATCTAGTGAACCTGGAATCACAACTAGGCTGTATAGTGCTGAAAGTTTCAGGAAAAAAAGCTGTCTTCCCTGTTGCCTTAGGTCAGGTAGAGGAAGGAGTCACTTTGTGCCTAATCAAGCAGGCCCATGAAGGACTGAAGGGTAATGATAAATATATGTGACAGTTTGATACTAAAGCTATGATTAATACCAAGTCTGGTGTTTTCTCTCAGAACTGAAGATGGAAATGTGTTGTACCTGTAATTATAGTTGTCTAACTTAAAAATGTGACTATAATAGTGCTAGGTCAATCTGACCTTCTGCAATTGAAAAAGAAAATTATATTTAGTACTTTTTTATTTTATAGTTTCCTAACAATATCTTTTTTTCCCTGGGATGTTCTGTGCAGTTAAACCAACCCTCCCACAGAGTAGGGTCATGCTCTTCTTATTTAGTTACAGAAAACATTTACGTATAGTATAGCAAATCACACAATCAATCTTCATGCTAATCATTCTCTGTTGGAAACTATTTACTACAAAAACTTCTGAAATTTTCTTACTAGCTGGATAGGAGAGAGTCATAGACAAAAATGATTCATTTATATTAAAAAAAAACAAAAACTGAGTTTTTAGAAAAAGATCTTGACTATTTGAGATGTGAAAGGTAAAGACCAAGAAAAAAGGCACTCTGAAATTGTTATCTTCTGTGTGGGTTCTCCTCTAATTTCCTCAGGTCCAATTCTCCTTGAAGTCACTTGTCTGGATTCTCAGCCTTTGTTTGCTCATGTGCTGCCATTTAAATTGATGGAGTTCTGATAATTTACAATTTACATCAAGTGTGTGTCCCAGTGAATTTGTTAGACTTGGTTCTGATTTATGTCAGTACAAAAGACAGACTTGCCAGCACCCTTGGTGTGCTTAATGCACAGTTCTCTTAGTACAGAGAGCAGCCTCAAAGGAAGGTTTAAGTGTTATGCTGCCCATATGTACTGTTGTAAATTTTGACCCTTTTGCATTGCACAGCTAGAAAGCTAACAGCTGGTTATGTGATTTAGAAATTATAAAGTTCTTCTGAGTCTTAGAAACCTGCTATTTAAGGCTGTATTCACTATGTGCTTTTATTTTCTTATATATTGCTAATTCATCTTCTATAAGAAAATGCTTAGATTCTTGCTTCTGATTGTTGTACTATTCTTCTCGACTGTTCCCTCTCCTGATGAAAGAGGACAGCTTTGATTTAACTATAAAATATCTAATGACTGTCTCTGTTCCACTGGTTCCTGAGAACATTGCAGGAAAAAAAGATAGACCTAAAACCTTTTGTTGGCATCCAGTACAGTTAAATGTGCTACAGATTTGTAGAGCCAATTAATACTGAAAAGAAAAATGGTTACCACCTGTGACTTACCAGTGTGCCTATATCCCATAGTGTGATAGCAAAATGAATGATAGAGTGGGATACGTCACCGTCTAAACTTACAGGAAAACCTGCTTTGTGTGCAAATGGTCTTAGAGCCCAAGTGAGATTTTGTGCTCCTTTTGCAGCACCAAGGAGAAACACCTCTGAAAGTGTGAAAACATTAGATCTCTGATTGTGCTCTGCAGCTTGCCATTTTGACTATACTTATGTGACAGTTATAAAAAGTCTCTTGTACTGAATGCTGCCAGCTTGGTTTTGAGAGAGTTGGAAGAAAGCAGCCACAATTTAAGGAGAAAAAAAAACAATCAAACAAAAAACAAAACAAAACAAAAAAAAAAAAAAACAACAAAAAAAAAAAACAACACACCAAGTTTTGGATTTCTGGGGTTTGTGGTAGGTATCTTCTGAAAGGAAATGGGCAGGAATAACACAGCTGAAAAAATGGGTTATTCTGGAAAGAAAATCTAGAAATTTGCTTTAAAATGTATTTTTGGTATAGTGCTGCAGTGTGCCTCATTCTCTGCAGCACCATATATTTGGTTTGCTTTTGAGAAACAAGCAGCTTAAGATTTGAGTCACCCTCCATTAAATTTAACAAAATAAAAATGCCAGCACTTATGCAACATGTTAGATTGGGCCTTAACTTGGAAAACAAGCAAAGTATCTAACAGACTTTGTTAGTACAAGTGGAAAGAAAGGAACTATTTAGTGAAGAAGGGAATTTTGAGGACTGAGTCTTTCACATCCCCTCTCTGTGTTGGGGGGAAAGCAGCAGACAGCAAAACAAGGGTGGCAAAAGGAGATGAGCCTTTGTCGAGTGTGATTTACTTTTATACTGATTTCTGATGTTACTGTTGTCATTCCTTTCTTGTTTATGTTGTTCAGCACTGAAAAGCAGCCCAAAGCTGCAAATTTTCACAAGAGGAAGGAGGTGTAATAGCTGAAGTCAGAATTAACTGGAACATTTGAGCATGCAGTGCAACCCCAATGAGGGGGCACAGGTTTCAGCCTGTTACCAGCCAAGTGCAGTTATCTTTTGGAAAATGGGAGAGAGATGGGAAAGGAGTCTTTATAACATATTACTAGTGCAGCCAGGAGTGTGGGCATTGTTATGACAGGTGCCTCAGAAATCTGAACTATGTCTGCAGCCTTATCATTACCATCTATTTGATTTCCCTCCCCCACATCCCCTCCACAAATTGCTGAAGGAAAGAATATAGCCAGTAGGAGGTCTAGCCGTCAGAGGCATCTGAGAGGCTAAGACTACAGGAAAATGATGTTAAATTGTGATTCTGAAGGTATCTGTTCAGGGAAAAGCTAGATGTTTCACGAGAGCCCAGAGCTGTTTGGGGAAACGGCCTTTTGTCAGCAGGAACATGCAGTGCTAGGGTCTGCAAGCAGAAACTGAGGTACTGGGGGCTTCTGGCATGGTGCTTGGGCTGGCACACCTAGCAAAATGCCAGGCGCTCTGGGATATTGGATTGTGTACAACAAAGACCAGGCAATTTTTAGTGCAAAACATGTTTGATACTGCAACAAGGTTATGATTTCCAGTTTGCCAGACTTAAGACGTGGTATGAATCGGCCTGAGTATAGCTATTAATTCCCTTCTGTGCGAAGAACAGTGCAGGTAGTGTCTGGGGTGCAACATGGTTACTCTCAGTGAATGCCCACTCTGTGTTCACCAAAGCGTATATATAAAAGGAGTATGAGGAGAGTACAAGACGCAGGTGACATAACCACATTTGCACTGGATTGTAATACAAGGCTAGAGCTCCAGTTACCCCTGAAAGGGACATCAACTGGATGAAGTAGGCTGCACTGGATTTAGACAGGCCCCTGAGGTAGTTTCCTTCTCAGATGAGTTGAGTGAAGAGCTGCTATGTTTATCTATTTATTGTGGCCACACAAAATGAAAAAGCTATAACTAAGGCTGTCAGGAAGAGCAAAATATGAGAGCAGGCAGAGGTCGATGCCTTACTTGCTCAGTATTACTACCGATGGGAAAGTTGCTGTGTTTTGATATAAGCAGACTGAGATGCCACAACATGCAAAGCCCTAGTGTGCAGTGAAGTTGATTGCACTGGCATAAGAGCAAGGTCCCGTTATATTTCCAGGCAGGGGAAGGGGACACTTACATGCTGGCAGAAGTTGTTCCTAGGAATGCGTTTGTGGGTCTTGACAACCGAAAGTGCCAGGAGCTGTTTAATGGGTGAAATGAGTAACTTTTGTGATTCAAGAAGGAATCCTGAGAAGGAGGTATTTCTGGGTAATTGAAAGGATGGTTGCCTGCTGGCAGGAGCTGTGTGGCTGTCTTGCCATGGCATGTTTCCTGAGGCTCAGTAACACTATCATGAACTGATTATAGAGGCTTCTCTGAATGTCTTCCTTCAGCTGTGATACTCATCAAAGAGGACACTGGCACAGAAGTCAGGAATCATTGACCCCCCCCATGGTGACATGTTATCCTCCACATAGTAACAAAAGTGTATGGGTAAATAAGCGGATTGTGCATTTAAATTGAATTCTTAATCCTTTATTTCTGGCAACATAGCTGCTCTTAGAGAGCAACAGTGATAGAAAGTCATTGCAGTTCTCCAGGGTCATGGATGGAAAAGATCTCTACTCAGATTAATAACTGCTACCACTAAAAGTAGGTCGTTTAAATGTTTTAAATTCCATTTCATAATTGACATGGTCTATCATGCTTTACTGCTTAGTTGTTTTGTATCTCCCCTGACCCAGAGTTTGTGTATTATGCAAAGCCATAAATACTCCATGAGCCCCATTTCCACTAAAATCAATGGAAGCTATGCGATTGTATTGGGATGGGAGCAGGACTTTGCTGTGTAAGTAAAATAAGGCTGATGCACCTAAAAAGGACTTTGAAGCTGGAAGAGGGTCAGCAAAGGATATATGTGAATTATGAAAGATCAAATTCAAAGAGGATCTGAAAAGTTTACAGAATAAACTGGAGAATGTAAAAGAAAGCATAAGAACAGCAGAGCTAGAAGGTAAAATAAAAATTGGACAAGAGGTAAAAATAAATGAGACACTTGGAGTAGATAAAGAATGAGAAGCGAATGAGGCAATGGGGATTCTGTAAAATGGAAAGGGTAATTTTGTAACAGAAGCAGCAGACAGCCAAATAAATAAATGAATTATGTGTCTTTTCACAGAAGAGAATGGGAGAAATTCAATATGCCAGAAATAAGAATGCTGCTAGAGTAGTATGAAGGAAATTCATATTGAATAAGATGAGGGAGTACAGGAACAAGTCCATCAAGAAATTCTGCAGGAAGTGGAAAAGAGGGATGTAATTGAATGATTTTTGAATATTTAGAACATCTTTGGCCAGAGGGCTGTTAACAGGAAAAAAATAAAGCTGGCAGAGTGCCTCCCTGGGTAGAATACAAGCAGGAGCACTGGAAAACTTGAGTCTGCTTATGGTTCTCCTGTAGGTTTACTGTCTGATGCGTAACAAATCTTCTTATTTTTCTGTATTTTAGTCTGGGTCTCCTAGGCTGAAATTCTGCATTTTCGTCCTACAGGTAGGTGCCCAGTTTAAGCTAGTCATACCCTCCATGTTATCACTGAGGGGGTTGGAGCTCAGTCCTGTGTGATCTTTCTCCTGACAACCCACTTACGCCGGGTCTTCTGTGTAAGTCAGAGAATGCAGAGAGCTGTTATTCCCAGGCTCTCTGTCTCTGTGCAACTGAGTGCTTGGCAATATGGATCAGAAGAGGTTTTTCTTAACTCATCAGTGTCTGGTTTTCCCCAGAAATTCCAAAATTTCTGGTTGGCAATGAGGGCAGACAGGGCAAAGAAGGCCCTGTGCACCTTCAGGGAGTTGACTTGTGTTTGCCATCCTGCCTCAGGAGCATGTGTTTTTGTAGCTGTTGGGGCCTTCCTCACAAGTTATTCTGCCTATGTGGAATTACAGTCTCCATTTACTGCCAAGGAATTGCTATGTAACTAGCATTCCTGTACCTACTAAGAATAAGTGAATGAGTGGGAAGTTTAGACACAAAAACCTTTATTTAAGTGAATTTATTGCAGTAATACCCTTTGTTTTTATCCTATAGAGTAATATTCTATGAGAGATGTTTGACAGTGTTTTAGGCAGTCCAGCTCTAGATGCCTGTTAAATATGTATCATAGGAATCTGATAGTATAATACCAAAAGAATGGCCTGCTGTGAATTATTTTAGTAGGACTTCTCCATGGCTAGATTAACACTTGCTCAATTTACAAATACAATGGCTGGCAGTATTCAGAAATATTCGTTGTTTGACTTTCTCTTGATTATAAATATATGTTAAATTCAGCAAAATAAAAAAGGTTGCCTCAGACCTGAATGGGAAAAACAATCTAATTCAAAGAGGCTATATCCTCAACTTCAGTATGTGCTGTTATATGTCAGTCAAGGACTGCTAAACATGATGTTTTTACTGTATGCTGCCTAGTTAGTACCAGAAGAAAATGTGAAATGTGAAGTATATTTAAAGAATGTAGTTAAGAGAAATGTGACATAATTGCTACAGAATTCAAATGTATTTTTTTGTAGATTAAGAATAAAAAATATCCCTAAAGTTTATAGCTTAATATAGCAAGTGTCAAAAATTAACTTGACCAGGGCTGGTTTTAATACAATTTAATTTTGAGCAGACAATATCACAAGTGCCATATAAATCAAAGGTAAATAACTAGGCAGCCAATACTGGAAGTGTTTTAAGAGAATAAATGAACATTTGTTGGGAGGGGAATGAAAACAAAGGAGAAAAATAAGTAAAAACCCAAGCCTTACAAGCTACTGTATGTAGCTAGAGAGAAAGCACAATGCAAGACTGTTAATAGAAGATGAGCCCAGAAGTCATTCAGCTTTAAAGTCTTTGAGCCAAAATGTTTTAGGACATTACCATAACTTTCATATGCATTAAAATAATGTGAGAAGTCTGACTTACAAGCCCACTCTGTTTCATATTAGCTGAATATGATGGTTACAGCTCAAGCCTGCGAGGTAGAGCATGCTTTACATGATGGGCCTGATGCAGCTCCCATTAGACCTTAAGGGATGGAGCTGTGTAGGACAGCTCAGAAGACTGCAGGGATGGGATTTCTAGTGCACAAAGGCATCAGCAGATATAGCAAGCTCCAGCAATGGCAGAGTACTGGATTCTAGATAAAAGGATGAAAGGGAGCCAACACCACCACATTCCTGCAGATTGAATTTGAGTACATAAATAAAGCCCAACCTGATCACTTCTTTACTGTCACTTTAAAGGCTTTATACCTTCTCACGGAAGTAAATTCTAAATGTTGTTGCAGATTTTAGCCTAATTTTTGCATTTTAACCTGATGATAGTTATTAAAGGAACTGTCTAAAATCCAAATTTTGATAGAAATGAATGCAAGAAGACAGGCATATAGCCTCTTCTAGCAGTTCATTAGTCACTTTGTATTTAATTCAGCTGCTGCTACCACAGTGATTAAGCCCCTACCTCAACTTCCCACCTCCTGTAAAACAGCTATTGAAATTCAGTTTAGATGTCTATTTTATAATGACAGTGCTTGTCAACTTAAGGTAAAAATTTCTCTCACTTACTCGCTTAATGTAACTAAGAAATACAGAGAGGAGGAGTTATTGTGTCTATTTGTAAATGGGGATCCTGATGTAATCAGGCATGTTAAGCTCTGTCCACTTGCCTATTCTAAATATACCTTCCAAATACAGATAGACCAAGCCCCAAATTAAGCTCTGGATCCACAGCTCAGTGATATAGTTGATACAGATAACAGTTCTGGCTTCAGGCCCATGTGGAGTAACTGATAGGGATAAAAAGGTCATCTTGTCCTGGTAGCTCTCTGCAGCTTATCCCACTCAAATAACTGGAGTGAACTTCAGCCTCACTGAGTGCTTGGATTAGCTTGCGTTTGCTGCGTGTACCTGAACTCTGCTGTGACTTGGCTGTCTTGGGATAACCTGTCTGAACCACCAGCGCTTTCTTCGTTTGTGGTGAGCACCACAGCCTGATGTTTTAAAATGCCTCTGCTTAAAGGGGAAACTCAAAGGTGAGAAACAAACAGAAGGTCTTCCAGGCCTGAAGAGCAAATATCTGCGCCGGGTTTCCTAAACTGGCCAGGAAAGATGAATACATGTTACATGGGTATTCATGTTACACATGTTACTAATACTTAGACATTTATTTCTCTTTTTCTGCAGTGAGTTTTTCCCTCATCATGGATGAAGAAGTATTAGACCGAAGCAGGTCATTTGTCTTTTAAGAAAGCAGTTTTGGCAAATACCTGGTTATAGCTCTAGGAGTATATGCATTTCTTTTCAGTAGTAAATCTTTCATAAAATTAAGGCATTGATGTTACATTTCTGTTAGGATAACTTACTCCCCACAGTAATTTTAACTTTGTTCTACATGGGGTGATATTTCAATAATCATTTCAGTGTTTATTGATGAGGGTTTGCTGCAAAAGATGAGAAGATTAGTTTAAAATTATCCGTAGTCAATTTAAAACAATAACAAGGAAGGAAACACAGGCTAAAACAAATTAAATGTAGCAGAATTAATAAAAGGCTATTTTTTTCAGTGTACAAAATGACTGCCAAGCTCACTGTGCCAGGATTGTACATACTCTTACCAAATTACTATTTTTTAAAATTAAAAAGGCACAAATCTTCCAATCTGTAAAGGTAAATGAGATAAATGGTCAATATTTTGCCTAATATTAAAGTTCATTACCTTGACTCTCACAAAATGAAAATCATATCTCATTCCTGTGCCCATCATAAACAAATAAATTTGCATTTCCTCACACACTAGGAAACACCTGCTTAATTAACTTTAAGATGAGAGGGAATAGCTTCTTTGAACATTGGGATTCCTGCAATCCTGCAAGGATACAAAAAGATACCCTTGAAAGCTGAAATTAAAACTCCAACCAACCAACAACCTTTTTTTTTTTTTTTTTTTAAACAAACATGACATAGTCTCTGGCACTAGCATTTACCTTAAGCAATATGGCAACCAAACAGGTAGAATAATAATAAAAATAAAAATCTAAGCAAATGCTAAAAGCAAAGCATTTTTGTTTGTCATTCTCAGGCACAGAAGAAAATGTGTTCTTCATGAATGTTTCAGCTAAATATTTCAGCTTGAAGTCTTCCAGTGTTCCTTTAGCCAACAGTTTCTTACTTACAAACTGATTTCCTTGTCTTAAATAACATTTTCAGTTAGATAAGAGGGAGTACCAGCCTCCAACTCAATCACTGTGGGATATGCTTGGCCTGCTCATTACCTTTAAATTCAACTTAGGGGCTCAGGAAGTAGTATTAGCAAGACTTCTTTCCGAGATGAGAATTGAATCATTGTATATAACTGTTCTTTCAAGTGCAGTGGTAGTTTCTCCTTTATGGGTGCTGCAGGAAACTGAGGTCTCAAACATGTCTGTTAGTAGTAAAACTTTTCATAAGAGCAGATTTGACCCAGGCATCATGGTCAGACTCCTCTTTTGAATTCTGTGCCCATAAATTCCTGATGTGATGCTATGGAAATGTGGCTTTGTTCTGTGCTTCTTGTCTTAGACCATGCTGGAGCATGGCAGTATACTGCTGCACGGTAACTGAATGGAGTGCATATATATGCATATACCTACCCAGATACAAAAGTGATGTGAACTGACTTACGTTTGGGATTTCAGGCTCTTTCTGAGTGTAAAATGTTGTTAAAGTGACTTTTTATCTGGCTGATGCACCTTTCTTTCAGTTAGTTGATAAATGTGCAGTGTTAGTTTGGTCACAGACATTTTACTTGTGATCTGAAAATGCAGCTGGTGGGACTTTTGATGCTGATACTTAATAGACATAGGAAGAAGTGATTTTTGTATGTGGTTCCTGTTTTATACAGGATGCAGATGTAATGAGGCATGGTCCGTGGTCTCTACACTGAGTATGGATGGTTAAAGAAATTATCCCTTGCTGCTGAACATCAGGTGGATTCCCATTTCCTGACCCAATGACTTGGGGTGTGTGTGTGCACGCTTTCAGGCTTTTTCAAGGGAAATGAAAGATGGTTAGCTGAAGTCGTATCTCTGCGATGAACTGCTTTGCAGTGAAAGAGGTTCAGCAAGCTCACAGTGTCAGTTAGGCGTCCTGGCTGAGGAAGCAGTGATCATCAGCAGCAGAGTGGAAACTAGGAGCTGGGAGTGGCAATTTAGTCAGTGCTTCCCATTCAGTCTGTAGGGAAATGTTTATTTGTACCCTTTATATCTGGGTTCAAATGCAAAGCTTTGGGTTGGGTTTAAATGCATTTACTTTACATGGGCATTGCAAGGCTTAATTAAATGTTTATGTATATGCTTCGGGAGGCTTATATGAGAAGCAGTGCACTAGAACTACCTATTAATCTTTTTGCTGATTGTAAGTATCGTACCCTGGTATGATGCAACTAATCTTTTGAGGACTCAAAGCCCATTCCATTTAATTGAAAGACAATGCTGGTGCTTGTTAGATGACTAAACAACACAATTCTAATGTCCAACAATAGTTGTCTCTGTGGGCTGCAAAAATAACGAATTTGTAGTTCTCCAAAGCTTTCCCTCCATTAGTTTTTCTTTAATAAAATACAAAAATATTTGCCAGAGATTCTGAGTGCTACTTGAATTTAATCATGTCTTCTCTTTTTTTTGAACAGAAGGCACATAAAATGTGCTTGTATACTTCCATGGAAGTGTTAAACAGAATCATTTTTTCCTTATTTGCATAGCCTGCTGAGAATGGACCTCAGTGTACATATGTTGACGGCAATAAAATTATCATTATCCAGCCAATGAATACTATACAGGTAGAGAGGTACATCTGAATCAGCTGTGTTAATGCTGGAATGCCCCTAGGGTTTAATTCTGAAACTTTCATTTCCTCACTCTATTTTCAGCTGCTATTAACTTTAAAAGCTTTTTTTTTGCATGAGGAAGCCATTAGGCATGGCACTAGCATGTTGTTACTCAGCTGGGTTCACTCATTGGCTGAAACTCAAAAATCTTTGCTAGTTGGGCTAAAACATTAAAAAATGTTTTTTGATAGATGATCTGAAAGGAAAATCAAGCAGATGGCTTTTAGGCTAACCTTACAGTGCTGCTTTGCAGAGAGATAATAGTTTCAGTAACGGATTATAGAATTTTATTTAAATCCCTCTACTATGTAGTGGAAAAGGGTAAACCAGTTAATTTCTTTTTCAGAACTTCCCTCCTCCCAGCACTGGAATGAACCTGAGCACCTTTTAAGTCTTGGAGTTATTCTTTCCTCTCTTCTTTTGTTGTCATAGGTACTTTGGTTTGTTGCTGTTGTCACTGGCTGCATGTGCTGGTGATAGCCTCCAGCTTCCCACAGTCTGTTTTCTGATGGGCTCATTTAGTACGTGTATCTTAGGGACAGTTCTTACGTTCCTACTTCAGGAAGAGGTAAACCTTATAAAGGATTTATATGGTGAATTACAGCTTCTGGGGGATGTTTAAAAATAACGGGAAATTCAGAACAAGTGTTTTCAATGGGCTCATTTGGCCTCTAGTCAGTGGGGTGACCAAGTAGATGCAGACTGACATATAGGAACACTTAATGTATATGTAAACATTCGTATACATGTCATGTTTCCTGATGACAACGCCTTCCTTGAAACATGCACTTAATCCTCCACTCTTCATTAGATATTAGTGAATCCTTTGGAATCGGTATTGGTTGTAATTGTCCAGATGGTCTTGTTATTCTTTTGGCAAAGCAGAACATTCTGGCACACTTAATATGGATAAATATTTTTGGTTCAAGTCAAAAAAATGAGAAGGAAAGATGAGTTTACTCCAGCACAACATTGATTCATTATAGGCTGGAAGATAGATATTAGGTGTGTTTGTTCCATCACAATAAATGCTTTTGATGACATCTTTGTAGTTGTTTTTTTTATAAATAGGTGAAGCATCATGTCATGGACTTGACGTGGAAACACCTGAAATGGCTTCCCCTAGGTAAGTTAGGTAGGTCTATAGTGACATAGTCTGAAGTTAGAGAGAGACTAGCAACAGGGGCTCCAAACTACTGGCAATATGGTAGTATATTTTTGAGCATGGCACTTTTGTGCATTGGAGTAATATTTATGAAACTCCAAATGAGGCCTTTAAAAATGCATACCTTTCATTAACGTACCTTTCAGTCACCTGCTGCCCTAGCAATCCCTCTTCTAAGCTGGTAGGTGGGGAGTGGGGAAAGAACCCAGTGCAGCAGCTGCTTAGGGTGCAGGTTTTGTGCTGAAGCCGTTCCTACCTCTGCTGGACAACAGTGCCCCTCTCAAGCTGCCTCAGCAGAGACGGATAGATTTGTACTAAATTAAACTGTAAAGAGAAAGAAAACAATATCTAAAGGAATGTTGTGCTACAAATAGGAGGTCAATCAAATTTGCCTTACTTGTCCAAACTATACTGGCAGGAAAAAGTAAAGACAACAGGATTTTGCCTAAGTCTTGTTATATTACAGGGTGGAATAAAATGTAAGTTGCCTCTCATCTCTGCTCCATCAGGAATAGAGAGGAAAATATGCCAGTAAAAATATACAGGTTTTGAAACAGTAGACATGACCTCCTGTGCTAGCCTGATATGCTAAAACTTGATCTAAACAGTGTTATTCATTATAGTCCTCAGTAAAAGGAATTTTCTCCAGGGAGATGTCAGCTTAAAATGCAAGGTCTTGATCTTTAATTCAAATCCCTCTAGGCGGACATTTCTGTCAGTCTGAACCCCTTTGATTTCAATAGCACTTTGTGGTTCTGGACATGCAAATTCAGCTGGGGGTTTAGATTCCTACTACATACTGGTAGTAGGTAGTGTCAAAACTTTTCACGTGTTTTGATTAAAAAGAGTAGGAAAAAAAAAAACTTAACCTTAAGTGCTACCCTTTTTTTCTTTTTTTTCCATGTCTTGCTCTCCTTTGTGTGGTTCATGGCCTCAGTCTTGCTTGTCTGTCTTGGATGAATGAAGACACTGACTTTAGAGTTTTTGGATAATGTAACAAATAAATACAACATGGTGGTAAACTATACTTCAAAGGTATTCTCAAATCAGAGATTCCAGTCGTTGTATTTTATTTGAAGAGTATAGCTCTGCTCTATCCGTGAGGATACTTCTCACTGTCTAGTGAGGATGACAATTAGGCCACTTTTAGAATACCCTATGCCATGTAACACACCTCTAAATATCCCTCAAAGTGATACTTTACCTCAGAGATCTCTATAAATACATTCTGTGAGGTCATGATGTACTGCTTGGTCATAGGTGCCGCAGCAAACGCCAGCTCGGGGAAGAGACTCCACCTACAAGGAAATGATGTTGTGTTCTCCCTGTTTGTCTCTGTTGCACCCGTTTCTGTTTTACCTCCTTGGCCATCTATCAGTGATACGCGGCATACTTGAATTCTGATTTCCACGTGCACACACACACATCTGCCTTTTGGGGTTTTTTGCTCCATTGGGATTATGGATAGAAATGTCTTTCTGATGTCTAAAATAGTGAAGGGGGGTATCTAGAGGCATGCTTTCCTGGAATTCACCTGGTATGCTGAAACATGATCAGATCACTGCTGTTCATGATTTATTTACTGGTGCTGTGAGGTGCTTCGTCACTCCCAAAACGCTGGTTGTTTCAGTGCTGAGGGTGTTCTGCATGCTGTAGGATTGGTTCTGCAGCTCAGTCTCCTATCTTACCATTGAAGACCGATTAAAAAGACCTTGGGAATGATAACTCTAACAAAGAATAAACTTCAGAGACTAAATGGATTGTTGATGTTGCCATTGGCATTTACTTTTATATATTCAAAGGAGATAGAAAAATTCACAACACAGATTTTCTTCAGGGGACAAACAGAAACAAAGATACTCGCTATTTACATTCTGTGTGACCACTATTCCAATATTCCTATGGGATAGCTTTCCCAGTTCTCTGGTTTGAACCTCTTTTTTTTTTTCCTTTTTAGCTTTTGTTTGATGTTTGAGGCACAACAGAATTCAGTGAAATTATGAGATTTTTTTTCCTCTGCCAACTCAGAACAGATTGATCTGTTCATGTAATGACCAGGGAGAGAAATGTACACACTTTCCTGTGCTACAGGTAAGTATCTAAAAATATAACGTAGCACTTGAGTTGCCTCATCAACAAGAACCTTGAAATAAATCCCTCAAATTTGTTCGTGTTAGGAAAGAACATGTGCTTTTTTTTTTTTTTTTTTTTTTTTTTTTGTCAAATGCAATGTTGGCTGTGCCCTATTTACAGCAAAGCGCCTCTTGAGAGGCTAGGAGCCTGGCTAGCTAGTACAATACACTTCTCACCTCATTTACCCCATTAGGTGAGTAGTGAGGACAGTCTGGAGCCTAGTGATGCTGCTGCCTCTGCTGCCTTGAGCCAGGCTAGCAAGGATAGCCTCTGATGGCTTTAACGATCAAACCATCTCATCTGGGAGAGGCCTTTCTGAGACAGATATGCTGATATTTAAAGTGTACTGTCCTGTCTCATCATATCTATATGTACCTAATGTATGAAGAGAATGAAAGGGAAGGTAATTCTGTGTGTTTAGAAACATTAACTCTAAATCTCTTCCACTGCTGCCATGTGTGCAGGCATCTACAAGTGCACATGCATGATACACGTGTAAGGTAAAGTGGTACCTTCAACCCCTGTACACAGGACTGAGGATCTCAGCCTTTTTTTTAATAGAGTCGCAGAGGAAATCTATGACCGAACAGAGCATGAAGGCCAGAATTGTCTATCGGGGGAGCACTTTCCTTACCAATACAGGTACTCGACACCTCATATGAGAAGACTTTCAAACCACAATGAGGAAGAGACAGATTTCTTGCTTCTTTTAAAAAGGAGAGTTATTTACTACAATATTAGCCTTTTTTGAAATGCTCTGTGAAAAAATTGTGAAGCAGTAGAGAACTGAATGTTCTAGCTGTGGGATTACAAATATTCTTGGCCAGTGCACTTCAGCACGTGAAGGGCATTCGCTTTTAGCAGCTTATAAGGAAATGATCAGAACCCTTCAGCCCTAAGAGAATTCTGATTTTGATTGCTCAAGAATGAGTTATCTGATCTTGCACCTGCTCAAAGTGGGGGATTGTTTCAAGTATTTATTTAATGTCTGTGCAAGACATGCACACACGCACATGCGAAGGAAAAGAGTGAGAGAAAAAAAATGTCTGTTTAACAGGAGTTTTGAACACAGCAAACCATGTGGTGGTGCTAAAGTTACAAAAGATGAATCCTTCCAGAACCACTCTTACAAAACGTGCAGAATGTGGCCAGATGAGATATGACAACAAGTACAAATTACAGCAGTGGCAAACCAGTGAACATGGAAATCTGAGTAAATCAGTCATTTCAAATCTATTTGCCAAACTATGTTTATCCTCTGCAAAACCCCATGATCCCTATAGGAAGCACTTCAGAGCAATCTCTGCAGGGCTTTTGCTGGGTGGAGTTTGGGATCTGGATATTCCACAGCAGGCTTTCTGCAGATATTACAGCTGATCTTCAGCCTAACTGAAATGAGCAATAATGATACCTGCATTTCTTTTCTTTTCCTTTTTTTTTTTTTTTTTTTGACCTGAGTACCCACTTCCTACTTCAAAACCATTGCATGAGAAGAAATTGAATACTAGGAATAGATAGATGAGGTACTTCTAATTTAACAGTAACAAACATAACTGCAGATAGCAACATTTTGTTTGTGTGTTTATTCTTCTTTCCTAAGCTACACAGATATCTTAGTATTTTGTAAGAAAAGAGTATTTTGTACAGATGTCATTTTTTTTGGCTTCGCCAGTACAGTCTCATCTATTTCAATACAATCACTCTTGTGTGTTACAGTGCAGAATTTCTCCTGTAATCTGCAATTGTTTTCTGGTTATGTTTTCTGGCCCACATTCTTCAAACTGTAAAAGTGTCCTATTCAGTGTAGGTCGTCAGATGAGCCACATGACAGTGACAGTAAAAGGCATATTTTAAATACAAGGCCCCATAAGAGACGAAGGGTATCTTTTTTTTTTTTTTTTTTTCTTCCAGTCAGTTTTAAGCACCTGCATGGAGAACTGTTTTTGTGAGATGGTTACACAGGGCCTCAGTGATGAAAGCTGACATGGGCCAGTTTGCCCTTTCAAATACTTTCTGTAGCTAGGGCAGAATACTTGTGTTCTAAATTCATACTTAAAATAATTTACAGGCTTGTAATAAGGCACAATGTATGTACCAATCTTTAATTGGTATCACTGGGGACAACTTCCTTGCTCGGTATTTCGCGCTGGGTTTCGTAGTTAGAATTTGGAAGATCTGTGAATAAACCAGGTGCTGCCATGGACCTCCTGTGCAATCTTGGACCAGTTAATAAATCACTGTATCTCAGTTTTTCCTTCTGTAAAGTGGAGACTACACTACCTGTCATGGATGTACCTCAGGATGAGCGGAGTGAGATGTTACTAGAATACATTATAGAAATATCTAAGTGTTAATTCAGTATTCATTTTCAGTAGCATTGCTAGAGGTCTTCCTTTTTTGCTTTCCTTCTTCATTTCTTCTGATAAATAAGAGTCAATAATGCCTCATCTGGTCCTTTAGGATTAAGAGCAGAGAGGAAGGTTGTTCTGGGTCAGACTGATGGCCATTTGGCCCAATGTCCTCTCTCATCAGTGGCCATAAATGAGTTCCTAGAGAAGATTGTAAGGGTGAAGTAAGCACCTGTAATACTTCCCTCTAGTACAATCATAGCCTCTGAACGTTTAAGCTCAGGAACTGAGCTGGTTGTGGTATCTGTATATTCAGTAACCTCAACAGCTTTGTCTTGCACTGATGTGTCCAGTCCCTAGCTAAAACCACCCAAAGTAGCAAGTTCTTTTTTTTTCTTTAAATGTGGCTCATACTACTTCCATTTGACCGTACCTTTTTCCTTTCTTTCTTTCTTTCTTTCTTCTTTTTTTTCTTTTTTTTTTCTTTTCTTTTTTTTTCTTTTTTTTTTTTTTTTGGTGCGTGAGAAAAGACAGAGCAATCAGCCCTCATTCCTCCTGTGCCATTTCCTATACCATTTTTGATTTTATAAACTTCCATCATATACTTTCTTGGTTGTCTTTTTCTCCAGACCAAAAAAAAAGAAAAAGTAATAAATTTAGTAGTTCTCTGCTGGGGAGCTGTTCTGTGGCTTTGATTGGCTTTGCCACCTTTCTCTGAGTGTTTACTATAAACTTTTAGCATCAGAGAGGCCAGAAATGCATACAGTATTCAAGGTACTGGAGAACCATGTATTTGTAAAACAGTGTTGTGATGTTTTTGACTCTAGTCTTTCCTAGTTATTCATAAAATCTGATTTATTTACTTATCTACCTCTACTGAGCATTGAATCATGTTTTTATGAGTTACCTATCACAAACCGCAAATAATGAGGGGTAAATTCAGCTCAGAGCCCATAATTTTGTGTGTGAAGCTAGAATTGTTTTTTTCCCCCCATATGCTTCACTTCACATATATCTACACTGAATTTCATTTGACATTTTATTGCTTGGTCCTTCAATCTTCTAGGGTCTTTCTTCACAAAAGATTTGTCATAGATGAATTGTCCTTACCACCTTGAATAATTTATTTTTTCCATAACTTACCTCCAAGTTTCTTCAGCAAACTTTGTCAATTCTTTTTCTCCTCTTCCTCCTCCTCTTCCTCCTTTCACTCTTTTCCCAGGGCATTTATGAATATGTTGACCAGCACAGGCACCAGCCCAGATCCCTGGAGAACTTTCGTGGTGACTTCTCTCCAGTACATGAGTTGACCATTTACTATTACCCTCTGTCTCCTGTCCCTTAGTCAATTGTTTATCCAAGCAAAGGCCTTCTTTCTTATGCAATGGCAGCTTATTTTCCTCAACAGCCTGCAGAGAAGGAGATCTGGGTAGATCATATCAATAGGGTTACTTTTATTCCCCTGCTTCTTCTCCCCTTCAAAGAGCTCTAACAGGAGCTTGAGACTTGAATAAGATTGAAATTTGAATGGATTTCATTACAGAAATATCAAGTATTAATATTTGTTGTAGTAGCTTTGATGGAGGCTCTTTTTTTCTTCATTTTCCTTCTTTGCACTGGTTTATTACTCTTTCAGGATTGGTACAGATATCACTTCATCTGCTCCATGGACATTCAACTGCCTCTCTCTGGTGTTTCACCCTGCAGGCTCAGACTTTCTCTGCAGAGATGTGCAATGTCCCCTGCACCTTGCCTTGCTGCTGCCCAGCTAAGGGTCATATTGCGAGAAAAGGTGTTTTGTTTTGGATTTTATTTGTTTTAAAGGAAGCGGGAAAGACTTTCACACAGGAACACAGAAGTGACAAAGTCTGATCTCGTCAGCTGGTCTTAGTCCAAGATTTTGTTTTAGACTGATCAGTCACTGATGTTTGAGAAGGAGATGCAAGAAATATATCCACGTGCATGATCTTTGCAGTTTAGAAATTTCTTCTTAATACATTAATTAAAGCTATTGTAATTATTTTATATCAAGGTAGAATCTATCTGAAAAGTTCTCTTCTAGATTTTGTGCCTTATGGAGTTCAAGGACAGATGGATGTGGCTCATTTCTGACTCTGATAGGAAGTTCTCTATTGCTCACATTTCATTAAGCCATTTCTCCCTCTGTACTCCCTCGATTCTGTGTGAGATTTCTTATCAGTGTTATGCAGTCATATCTCTCCAGCTCTTACAGGGATTTATGGATGTGTTCTAATTATCAGCCTGCACTGAACAATTCACCAGTGAATGAAACATTGGTTAGTATCAACCAAGAGTAGAGTTACTGTGCTCATTTGTAAAGTAGCTTTTCCTCATTTTCTTCCTTAGTTGTAGTTTTTATGTTCTTTTCATGAGACTGATATCTTGGAGGAAGCTGGAGGGGGAATAAGACCTTTTGAAGCTGTGAAATACCCTGTGTAAGCTCGATCTCAAGAGATCTGGAAATCTTCTGGAAAGGTGACACGTGTGACACTGCAGCAAATTCTCTTGTTAGATCACGAAGCCTGATGCAAAATCTCAGCATATCTAAAATCAGATCATAGGAAGCACATATACATGTTTGTTTTTAAGAAAAATGGTGTTTATAGATACATTTTTTTCTATAAATATGAAAATTCATATCTGTACTGTCACGTAAATATTTGTAAGGAAGGGCCTCTTGTTTACCAATGTACAGGTGTTAGAGTTACTTTCTTTACTATCTCTTACCTGACTGGTTGTGTCATGATGGACATTGAAAAATCTATCTATGGAGAATTTTTAGGTTCAGGTTTTATGCATTTTTTTTTTGATTTAAACATCTAAGCATGTTTTCATTTTTCTTGACACTAGTATTAAAGAACACATCCTGTATATTTGGTTTCCCTTCCTTTCTTCTGACATACAGTAGCAATTTCTGTTAATTTCCTGGGGAGATGCAAAACTGAAGCCTGCTCAGACCTTAAATATTTGCTTTTGTTTGTCTTGTTTTCCTTTTTGTTTTAAATTATTTTTTCTTCTTAAGTTAACATTTATGCTGGTTTACAGCATTTCTAATGACAAATAATATCGTGGTCCGGTCTTACAGGAGACTCAGGAGGGGTATGATTCACTGACACTTTACTCCAGATTGACATTATCTAATTTCTGTACGATCCTAGTTTTCTAATGGCAGAGATCAAAGACTTCAAGACCCTAACATACGCAGATGCAGCAGTACGTTCCCTCTCCCAAAGGCTTCATATACATAATGAGGAGTTTGCGGCAAACACCAATTTTTTTTTTTTTTCCTAAAGTGAGGATTTAATTCCTGGCATTTTTCTTCAGAAAGTAACTTTTTCACTGATGCAATTTAATTTCTGTTACCCCTCCCATGAGAATACTTTGCTACAAATAAGGTCCTAAATCTCCCTACTTTACGCAGACAGATAATCTCTAAAGGGACTAGTTACATGAGTAAGTAAAACAAGTTTTAGTTCTAAAATGGAGTCTATGTCTGGCTTGCGAGTGCCAGTAGCTTTGTTAGCACTTGCTGTCTAATCCAATGCAAATTTTTATTGTATTTTATTTTATTGTAAAGTATACAATTTTATTTATTGTATATTTTATTGTATAGCTAGTGGTTGGCTTCTGTGGTACTGTCCTAGCAATCCTGAGCTGTGGTGAACTCACTGTGCTCTCTCAGGTTGCTCGCTTTCTAGCAGTCCTGAAAGCACTTCTGCTCCTGTTATGCGGCTGACTTCATCTCTAAGATTTCTGCACTGTGTTGTATATTCAAACTGATACTGACTTGCAAGCTCCCAATTTTTTTATTCGCCAATGTGCATTAATAATATGGAATTTGGCATGGCTCAATATAGTAATAGCATTTGTCTCAGATGTGTTGCTTTGATTGGAGAAAGCCCTGGCAAAGGCTTCTTTGAAATGTATCCCACAGGCTGTGTTGAACATGATGTGCTTTTGACTTTGTTGGCTTAGTGTTCTGGGGCACTGTGACAGAAGAAAGAAACAATTATCTCGCAATGCCAAAATAATAGCTTTTGCTTATTCTTCCTAAAGCATACGGCCCAATCCAACGTCTGCTGAAATCTATAGAAGGATTCCCATTGTTTTGCTGAGCTTTGGATCAAAGCCACTGTGCAGAGGCACAGTATTTCAGTAGGTTAAAAAAAATACAGTAGCTTTCAAATTTTTTCTCCTAGTATGTGAAGAAAAAGAGCATAGATATGCTGTTCCAAACACAGCTATGCTGAAATAATGAGAGTGCAGAGTTTTAGAGCGAACTGAGAGAAAATATTTGGAAAACTAATTTACTCATCAAAAAAGACAGTTTTAACTTTTCATGAGTATGTGGTGAATTTGGAAATAGGTTGGGCAAAGAGAAAGGATGAAGACGTTTATTTAAAAAGCTAGAAAGAAAATATTGAACATCTTAATAGTATGTAATTTAGAAATATGTCTCAATGTAACTTGAAAATAACAAAGGAAGCACTGGCTTAGCTCAAATCCTTTGTAGTAAGAGCTTCCCCTTCCCCCAAATAATCGTTTTGCCTCCTTCCCCAGTTTTCTAACTTAGCTGTCAAACCAAAGAAGGAATTAATTGCACAGTTGTGACTGTAAGGAGCTATTGTAGCATGTAAATTGCCACTTCCTCTTTTGTGGCTGAGCCAGAAGAGTGAACCACTCTTTTATTAACTGGTAGGCTAATCATATTGCGTTGCTTGTTGTTGAGACTAGCGCGCATGGATGTCTTGGTTTAATCAAAAGAAGTTCTGAGAGAGCTTTTTGGTTCCTACTGCTTTCATCCTCTGTGCCAGGATTCTCAGGAATTGCTTGGAAGAATTAACATGCCTCCTCTCCTGGCTTTCCAGAAACAGATTGCTTGTTACACCTTGATGCAAATTAAGCTGTCTGCCTTTGGTGTGAGAAAGAAAATGAGACTGAGCTTTGCTTTAGCAATAAAAGCTCTCTGTAATTGGAAGCACTGGCTCCACGAATGCAGAATGGCAGGGCAGAGGATTCAGACTTTGAAAGCAGGCTGCCTTCCTCAAAGGGTCGAAGGGCTGTTGATCTCCCAGAGCGGCTTTAACCACATCATAACTCAACATGGCTATGGTGTGCCCTTGACGTTTGTGCAGACATAGCATCTTTGCTAATGTGACCCACAGCGTGCTGAGTGCACCCTGTCCTTCTGACCTCCTCTCTCCCTGGCTCTTCTCCTTCTGGGCAGTAAGTGAGGTTTTGGGGTTTTTCTTTCAGGTGTCTCCTGCTATCACCATTTGGCTTCCCTGATAAACCAGCTGAGGTGGTAATTACCTTCTGCTGTAGAGCCAGTTACATTGTTCCTCCAGCTCTAGGATCTCGGGACATCCCTAAACACTGGGATAGCAAGGGTGAGGGCAGTAGAGAATGTCTGGAAGGGCACATCTAACTTGAGGTTTCGGGAAGAGTGCTCTCTGAATTGCACATGAGCACTGTCAAGCATACCCATGGTTCAGCTGAGTCCAGCCAAAAGTCCATTTAGTCCAATGTCTTTCCTCTACTGTAACTATAGCAGATACTTAGGGAAAAGCTGTGAGGAAGAGGATAAATAATAAGCTATATGTATGCAAATTTCTGCAGTTAGCAAGCTAGAAGTGTCCAGAGATTAAAACTCTATCTCAGACTTCAGATTTAATACTCTCAGTGGAACTCTACTATGGATTTGTCCAGTCCATTTTATATATATGTATTTATTATATAAATAATAGTATGTATATATATAGTGCATATATATATATACACTTTTATACCCATTTATACCTTCAGCTTTTGCAACATCCTGTAACAATGAGTTCTGTACTTTAATTATGTATTTGTGAATACAATACTTCCTTTTATGCATTTTAATTCAGCTGTCTAATAATTTTATTATGTACTCTCTAGTTCTTGGATTATGAGAAATAGTAGTCAATCCTTCCAAACTGGCTTTCCCTATGCCAAACGTGATCTCCAGCACTTGTCCCCTCTATCATCCTTTTTGCAGGCAGAGGAGTCCTTACTTATTTGATTTCTCTTTTGTAGGAGCCGTTCTCTACCTGGGAGCAGCCATGATCTTTTCTATTTCTCTCTTTTGGGGAGAAAGGAGGACTGCACTATATGCTAGATACAGCCATGCTGTAAAGCAATGTAAGGTGGTGTAATGATGCTTTTTAAAATTTTTTTCCTTCTCATTTTCTTTCCTGATCATTTCTAGTATTATATTTGCTTTTTGACTTCTGCTGGCAACTGAGCTGATATTTTCGGAGAATATCTCAGAACAGCAGTAAGTAGAATTAGCTAATATCCTATCGTTTTACGTGTATCCCTGGAGTTGTTTTCTCTGTGTACATAACTTCATATATCTTGTGGCAATATATCAGCTGGGTACAGTGCTGTATGCAGAAATGGTTTCTGAGGTTTTTCTGAGCACTTAGTTTTCTGTCATTAGTTCTGTCAGGAGTGTAGAGCACGTGGCCTGGTCAGAGCATAAAGTGAATGGGCAAAGACAGCTGCAGTCATCACTCATGGACCTGACAGTGACAGAAAGTGTAAGCCTGTCCAAAGGTTCACCAGAATAGGCAGCATGGTTAGAGAATAGTGATGTTTTGGTGTTTTTTTTTTTTTTTTTTTTTGACAATTTGGTTTGGACAATATTTTTTTTAAAAGCCTGAGAAAACAGTGCAAATGTTTCTGTTTCTCAATATAAAATATATTTTTAGAAATGATATTTAATTATGTATTAAAAGTTTTTATGCTAGCTTTAAATCAAAATGAGAGGTTTTGCTTGACCTGGTATATTAGTATGAATCTTTTAGGAAGAGACATTAAAATGAAAGTTCTTATTTATCCAGCTTTAAGTGTGATGCTGTGAAAGCAGAATACAGCAGAAACCATTTCTTCAGAACTGTAGTCATCAACTTCTCCTGACTTCATAAAATAGTTTGGCCTGGGGAGAGAACTCAGGAGGTCTTTAAGGAACATTACACAAAGCATCAGGTAAAGGGAAGACAAGATCATATTTTCATTTATGTGAAAAAATAGCCAGCGATATTAGTCCATTCTGTTGTGCTCTGTGTGGTAACAAACGGAGCAAATGGCTCATCCCATCCCAGGGGAAGGGGTATAAATCCCCCTTTGGAATGTTTTCTTCTTTTTCTTCAGTGACTGGAATCATTCCAGCTCAGGCTGGTTTGAGAGATCAGGAATAATTAACCCAGGCTAAAGCTAAGAGGGCAACACTAAGAAGAGCAAACCAGGCACCTGGATTTGATTGGCACTTCCGATAATTCATCTCCATGGCTCATTTTCCTTCTCTGTAAAGTGGAATAAGATAATTTCATCTCCCTGATATCTTGTGAAGGTTCAGCCTGTGGGAAAGCTGAGTGTTAGAGTCACGGAGGGGCTTGTGCATCGCAGTGCTCAGCATTGCAACACCCCTTTGGAGCTGTAACTGCAAGACAGGCTGAAACTTAGTGTTTTTGTTTGTTTGGCTCAATATATATTGGATTAAGTTATATAAAGGAGAGCCGCTGCAGTTAAACTAGGCAAAACTAGCTGCAGCTAGTAGCCTTTAGTCATCTGCTTTGAATATTTGTGTGTGGGGAGGGAGAGGTTCAAATGCCTTTGGGCAGATGGGCGGTGGAATTTGGATTTTGCATGCCTTGGGTGAGACCTCTGAGCCTTCGAGTGCTGGGTAAACTGGGAAGTAACATTCTCTGCCTCTCTTTTGTGAAGAGATTGACCACATAAATATGCTCTCACAGTCTTCAGGGAAAGCAGGCAGCGGAATGATGAATTTGCTCATCCGAGTGGCATCTGTGAACAAACAAGACGCAACGCTGTTCAGCGTTATCAGGACACGCATCCCTCTGAGAGTGCCTTGAGTCCCTAAGGATATTTATTGACAGATGTGGAATAGTTAAGTCCTGTGAACTTGAGGCACCTCCAGAGTGAGGTGGAATCAGAGAGGGGATTTTGGAGATATCAAGGTTTGGCACTTTGGGAGACAGAAGTCCTTTCACTGCTCTAGATCTAAGATGCATGCAGTGATGGCCTATAGAAGGGCTCCAGGGAGATTAATCCTGTGGAAAATTTAATGTATCACTGTGAGTTTAAGATTACATTATACGAATATAGGGCAAGAATGGAGATTACATGGGTAAATGTAACTGTAGGACTGCCTAGCTTTGAAGTGCTTGACTAAAAATGTTAACATAATTTTTGGATGTAATGAAAATATTTCCTTTGAGAGAGGCCATTTTAGAAAAGTAGTAGATGAACAAGGATTGCTAATTTTGAGCATAAACAAAATCTATTGTAATGACTTTGTATTAGTTCAGTATTTGCCAGTCTTTTCAGGGTAGGATCTTACTAAATGTGAAAGTAAAATTGTAACACTAAAACTAAGGATAACATTGTACAATTTATTTATATGTGCGAGTTTTAAGAGTCCGTCAAAGGATACTTGGACTTGAAAGGTAAGATTACACAGGGTACAGGAATGTGTGCTTTTCTTTGCTTTAGACTGTAATACTGTTTATCAGCCCCTCCCAGTCCTCTGCTTCTCATGTGGGATGCTCCCAGGTTCACAACAAGTCTGTGAGGAAACACTGTCCTGGTTCAGAAGGGGGCATTTTGAAGAGGACTGTCATGACAAAGGATATGTGCTCAGCTCCTACTGTTTGTGAAGAAAGGCTTCATCTCTTTTTAAATTCACTAGGCAAATAAGCAAAACTGCTGAGGAGATTATTTTCCTGGGAAACAGAGCACTGAAAAAGGAATGCAACGTTTTAAAGCACATCTACTACACCTCAGTTGAATCATGTCACTAAGTGTCTTGGAATAGCCCGCTCACACGCACTCTGTCATTAAATTATGAGTATTAATAGGACTTACAGGAGCGCATCCATGGGGAAATATAGTGTATCTCTCTGTTCATTTACCTCATGTCTGTACACACTGTATGCTTTATTGCTAACAGTGCCTTTTCATTTGAGATGTGCAAAGCTGTGTTTACAGTACAACAGTTTTAATTACAGATACTACAGTGATAAAAAGAAAGGAAAGAAGAGGATACTCCATAATTGCTTGCCTTTCTCTCTCATCAGCAGAACTTCCATCAGTTTCCTCAGAATTGCTCCCCAAAGGAAGGGTATGTATATAAATATGTAAGAAGAGAGTTAATTACTGAAAGTGCACCAAAAGTACTATATATTTCCATGACTGAAACCTTCCCTGGAGTCATGATAAGCATCCAACAGAAAAATAGGCCGCTAATTAGTAAAGAAGCTAAATTATATTCATGCATGGCAATATCTACTTTAATAAAGTTAGAAAATGCTGGTATTCATATTGCAGGAGAGAATACTTAAGGACTAGTGCTGCAAAACAGAGCCCGAGAAGCCAGAGTACTGAATGAAAGCCATGACCCTATGACCAAGGCTCCAGAGGTAAATCAACTTCTCAGACTATTACACTCACTAGGATTGAGGCAAGTATTACCCTATTGCTAAAGTGAGAGTTTTAGGACTAGGTTTTAAGCAATGTGAAGCCAGCAGTGAATGCATCTGATTCTCTGATACAGATTGTATTATTGTTGGAACCTGGCAATTCACTGAAACGAACTCTTTGGGAGCAAATGTACCAGTTTTAACAGAGATGACGTTTGGAGGAAGACATGATCATCTTTGCTGATTAGCTAGTCTAACTTATCAATCAATAATCAGTTCTGGTTCAAGGGTCTGCTCTGCTGTAGGTCAGGCCGAAATTTTGATCTCCTGGTATCTCAAGGGGGTGTTTGACCTGCAAGGCTGTTCTGTGTCTCCCTCTGTCTCTCTGTGTCCTACACTGCTTCTCCTTGAGTAGAGCACTGGGCTCCCTGCTCACCGTACTGCCTTGCCATTGTACAGTTAGATGGTATGTAAGGTGGGTGAGAGGCTTCTTGTATTTTTGTGCAGAAAGGGGGGAAAAACCTCAACCTTCTGACAACTTCACAAGGTATGATGTTGAGCTTGCACTACTTCAGAGAAGAAGCAGAAGCAGGTTTGGAGAGCATAAAAGCACTTCCAGATGAGAGAGATTGTTTCACACATAGCTCTGTTTATGGATTATTTTCAAGATAAAAGGCACTGCCATACCCCTGGACACTCTGGGAATATGGTCCAACTCTCAAAACGTACTTTTCTATGGGCTTTGTTTGCATGACTTTTCCTTGTATTTTATGGTTGATTAGTTTAGATTGATGCAATTAGTGTAATTAAGTATAATTATGAATTTTGGTGCAAATTCATATAATCACATATTTACAATGCATAATTAGGTAATTACAATATGTAATTAGTAATACAAAATGTAATGTCATTACAAACTGCTAATTAAATTTTGTGTAAAAAAAGATGTCCTGGGCATATGCAGTGGATAATGTCAAAAGTTCATTATCCTGCCTATTAGAATATCTCTAGGAACTACTTTCCAAATGATAAAACCTCTAATTTTTTGTATATGGAACTAGGAGGCTACAAAAACTTGATTTTAGAAAGCAAGCGTATTTCCTCATTGCAATGTGGCTGGCTGAACAAATGCACTCACCCTCTGCTTGCATTTTCCAATGTCTTTTCTGTATACATACTTCAAAAGGAAAACAGCTTAAAAAAAATAAATAAATAAAAAGGTGCTCCAGTAAAGCACACCAACAATTAGCAGAAGCAGCAGGAGGAGGAGGAACAGCAATGCAAAGTAACAAAGCGACTTATGTTTTGGAATTGTAATGATTTGTGTTTCTTCTTATCGAATCCATTTTTCTGTGCAATATTTAAGCTCTGAGCAGAGCATTTAAAATGTGGCAGTTGAATACCTTTATATGATGTATCTGAAGGCCAAAGATGAAGTAAGTGGATTTTGCTTGGGAAACCTTTAAGGAAATCTTTCGGGAAATCAATCTTCTGTTTCAGCATCAGAATGAAATGTTAGCCGAATCACACCTTTGTGATCTCTGCTGCAGTCTAAGACAACATCAGGAATATCCATGGGTATTTTTACAAAGCCCTCTGTGGTGTGTCTGGAGGCTGCCTCAGCCTGGGTTTCTTTTTCCGGAAGGATGATGAACCTGAAAGTGAAGCGCCCTGTGTGGCTGGAGGTTTCCTGCTGCAGCATAGCCTTCATGCTTGAGCATACTTAGTAGGTTGCCACATGCAAGTCGACAACTTTTCCCATTTGCAGATTGCCTGACAGATGTCTCTGTTAATAAGGACTATATAGGTGGAGCCAGTCATGTTTGCTGCACACATCATCTCAAGATATTGGGGTTGTTTGTCAGTGGATGCAATGACAGAGCTCACACTAACTTAGCCAACCATCTACATGTCCCAACCTATTAGCACAGAAAACTCCCAACTCCTAGGATTTTAGATTGTCCCAGAAAGCACCTTCCTCCATCTATAGAACCTAAGGATCCTTTAAAAATACCCAAAGTTCATATTAAGGTAACTTTAGCCCCTTATATGGCAAAGGGGTAGCAGATTTCCCAAGGATCTAACCAAATAATTGTTTGTATTTGGGGCTATCTTGGAGGTCCGCTTCTATTGATCTGTGCAGCTATAAAGGCCAGAATGCTGAAGCTGCTTGTTCTCTTGGAGAAATTGTGAGTCAAAGTTTATTTCAGTCAAATTATCCTCCAATTTATGAAAAAAATCAGGTCTTACAGAATTAAAATTTTTACTCTGATATAATTGTCTAGAAGGGCTAAAGGAGGAGATTTTTCTTCATCTGTGCAGTAAAATATCTTTCTCAACACTTGTAGATAAAACTTAGCTAAAGAGTAAAATATTTTATGGGCCCCAAAGGGAGTTGTAGCTGTGAGCTGTTCTACAGAGTCTTGATGGGCTTCTGACATGGACCACCTTCTGATGCCAAGCACTCAATGTAAATCAGGGATTTACTCCATCTACTACATTTTTTTTTTTAACAAAAAAGATGTGAAGTCAGAAGAGGCACAGAGCCAAGAGTCGTGTTTGAAGAAGGCCCAAGTTGTATCCTGTTGCATGTTGGCAGCATTCCTCTGCAATCAACACCTTCACATCAGCTAACACCTTTCTGAGCTCCAAACGTGAATGCTTTTGACTAAGTCTAACCTGACTGCAGATCCAGTTTGGTTTGCTAAGGTAAATAAGACTAACCTTTTCAACAATTGCATCAAAAAACTATCCTGAAGAAACAGTTAGGTCAAAGATAGCTTTTCACATCAGTTTCCAAGCAGTTTGATCTACTGCATACCTGAAACAATGATTTGCACAGAATCTAGGCTTGTTTTCAATTAGAGTTGAAAATCAGGTGTGAACAGAGCTCTGTGCAGAACTGCTGAAAACAGAGACTGTTGAAAACTCCTTGTTTGGAGCACTCCATGAAGATCTTTTCTAAAAGTAAGTTAATTCACTAACCACCTGATACACAATCCTCTCTCTGAATTTGAGTCATCAGTTTCTATTAATGCCTGTGAAGACTAACCATGAAAATATCCTCTGCACAGATGGGAGAATAAATTGTGTAGCTCTGCAATGAAATAAATGTGGATGTTACCAAATAAAGATAAATCCTGCACATAGATCCTGTAAAAACCAGTCTGTGATGTCTGGCTGTGAAGCAAGTCAAAGCACAGCAAGGCAAGTCAAAGGGAAATAGTTTAGATCTAAAAAGGGTTAGGTGCCTGCAGAGAGTTTGGAATAAAAATAAATACACATAATCGAAATAAAGAGAGAAAGAACATCTTTTGACAGCAGAAATACATGCTAAAATAGGAGCAAGATAGGAACTACCAAAAACAGGAATTGCTTTTTCAAAATGCATTAGAGTCCTTCAAAATGTCTGTAAAGGAAATAAGATTATAAAGATGGCTTTATTAGTAGAAGAAAAGGAATATTAAAAGACCTTAGTTCAGTCTGAATAAAAAAGATAAATTTCAAGTAAACTGACATGGAGTTTATCCATGGTTGGGTTTGCAGCAATAAAGTCAGTGAGGGAATAAGCTATGTGATTTACAGGCAGTAAGCTTCTGTAAAATTTACAAACTGCTGTTATAAAATGTCACCTTTTATGATGCATTCCACTCAGCCTGCATATATAAAGGGCACTGCAATGGAAAGAGTAGCAAAAGGAAAGCAGTCTTATGTCCTACATAACTACCTTTTTTGCTTTTTAAAACAGTAACAGATATCTATTGTATGATGATCCTGCTGCTAGATTTCTTCTCACTAATTTTTCTGTTTGTGTAGGTACATTGTTGGCCTTGGCATTACTGATAGAAAATTTAGGACGGTTTAAATGAGCTTTTTGAAGATGCTCATGGAGGAATAGAGCAAGACTTTCTCAATTTCTCAATCTCCCTCCCTCCATATAAAGATAGAACTTAGAATAATTTGGGTCATTTTCTGTTTTCTCTGCTTTCTTTTAGTTGTTTGGCCTACAGTCATACAAAGCTTATGCAGGGTAGGCCTTAGGAGTCCAGAGCCCGAATTAACCTTTTTCATGAAGCTTTTTCTGAGTTTTTACTGAAGTTAAGCATCTGTTGACCTTGGAAACTCATCATCCAGTTCGGTTCTGACTAGTTAAATTTTTAAAAACCTCCAAGAATCCCTCTGAGGTGTCAAGTCTATTATAAGGTGGTGCTGGCCTTGCTGAAAAGGTGCTTAGGTATTTCTCATGGCACCAAGGCTAACTTTTGAACAAGTCCAAGTATCTTGGATTTGAACTATTCTGGTTGCTGTTTTCAGGTGATTTCAGCCAGAAACTAGATACATGCTGGTGGTCTGTCTGAATCTCACGCTTGATCTGACAGATTCACACTCTATCTTGACCTTGCATCCTAAATAGAAGTCCTTTCTTGTGCAAACAAAATAGGCAGCTTTGCACTGTTGAGTGGGTGGGAATGCCAAAGGGAAGAGCAAAGAGCCCCAGAGCAGTGGTACGGGAGACATCTGGAGCTGCAGGCTGAGCTGAGGCATGCTTATGTCCTCTAAGCAGAGAAGATTACCATGGCAGAGGGACTCAGGGCTGGATGCTTGTCAAGACTAGGTAGTCCAACTGCCTCAAGACTGACCATGGGGACCAGATGGGCTGGTTTACCTTTGGCTTATGCTGAGAGCTGGCTTGGCAAAGGGTAGTCATCCTCACCAGGAGCTCTTCAGACTTGGCTCTTCAGTCAGTTAATTTGCAGAGACAGGACTCCTTTCAAGTCACAGCCCAGGCTATGCCTGCTGTCAAAGTCATATATGCAAACTGAAGCCCTGTTCCAGCAGGCACACATCCCCCTCTCATTTTCTGTGTTGACTGAACGGGTACTTCATCTTCAGCTGAAAGCTCAAACCTTATTTTAGTGGGTTCTATGAAGTCCAGCATGATTGACAAAGTTGCCTCTGATCTAAATGGAAGGTCCTACTACTCTGTGTTCAGCACTAGCAAAAACAAATAAACAAACCAAAAAAAACCCAAAAAACAAACAAAAAACCCAGTTTCAATTAAAGTTTTAACTGGGCTGTATTCTGGAAGTTCAAAAAAAAAAAAAAATCAATAGTAGTGGTGATAAAACTGGGCCTTAATGGTGGCTGTTATACTAAAACAACAGTCACTATACAGCCACTTTACCATCCAATGTCCATAGTTTCTACAGTTTGTTCCGACAGATTTATCTTTGCCTTCATTTAGTAATCTACTTCTCTTTAGTACAATGGCCATTATTATAAGTTTAAAATACTTTAATGCACACAGAATAATAGAGTTTATATCTGCTGCCTGTCTTGCAAAATATTTAAATTCAAGCTGTTTACAAATGATCAACAAATAAATACAGTTTAAGAACTATCTCCTGTTATGGTGAAAATTGGATGAGCCTCATTGACTTCAGCAGACAAATGTGTCTGACAGTACAACAAATGGTGTGTCCTACGACCATGAGTCTGCAAATTGCAGTGGGCAATATTTCCGTTCTTGTTCCTCTTTAGCAGGCAGCTAGGGATTGGTGCCCATTTGCAAGCAGAACTGTACGAGGAGTCTGGTGGAAGAAAGGCTCTGCGAGGAAGGGCTTTCCTGCCAGCAACTACTACGGTAGAAACACACAAGCAATGGGGAACACCCGAACTGGATGTGCTTCCATGTGCTGCATTTCATTTCCATTGCACCCAGAGGCCTTGTAAGTAAAATAAAAGTATACTGATTTCTACAGGTAACAAAAGACACAGAACATCTGTGCCAAGTATATGTGGTGTGAGGCCTGTGCAGGTCAGTGAGAAAAGATTGCTGGGTAGCCCACGGAGCCTAGCAAGCACCTAGCAAGTATGTAAGGTGGCAGTTCAGTGCCAAACTCTGCCAAAACTGGGTAAAGCCAAAGGAGGTTTCCCAAAGGAGGGAATGGAGGAAGCAGCTAACGTTTCTACGCATTAGAGTGTGCGGATGTGAGGAGAAGGCTGAAGTTAAAAGCTATTGCCAAGACAATCTGGGAGCCTTAAGTCTTTATGTAACTGATCTTGATAATTTATTAACTGCTGCCTTTTCGGGGTTTATAAAATTTTACGTTCCTAATAAAGTTCTATTTAAGTAATTCAGAGCTGGAAAGTAAGAGAGTACAGGAGTAAGGGACAATTTGGAACATCTTGTGGGGAATAATTTTGTGCTATGTCTATACAGCAAAATACAGGCCAAGTGTCGTGCCAGTACAAATTTACTGCTTCTGATGCTAAAGACCAAAGAGTAGGATCATTTTCAATACTGACTGCTGTGGAGATGCTTTGCCTTCTGGTGGGCTGAGTAACAAGAGAATTAGAGGTCTATATGGCTAAGACCTTGCATGCAAGAGGAATAGTGAATTAATATAGTGATATAACCAAGTGATATTTAAAAACTATAGGAAAAAAAAAAACAAAACAGGAAGGTACTGTGGCTTTGTATGTTGCGTGAGAATTTCTGCATTAAGTGATCCTTTCACTGAAATCAGTACCAAAATACTACTAATGTGCAAGGTAGCAAAGCTAACCTGGAGTTGGACCTCTGGGGCTGTCATACTCAGAGTGTGCTTTTTCTCAGATCGTGCTTCTGGGGTCATGCTATTGCATTGCTCTACAAAAATACAGCAGGTGAGAGATCAGACTCTGAATGCTGCGTCTGACCTGGGCCGCCAGGAACTGTTTAGGAAAGGACATGCTGAGTGAGGAAGATAGCGAATATCCCAAGAAGCCCTCCTGCAGGAGGAAAAGAAGTTTCTTTGATCCCCATGGGAGAAAGCCACGTTTACTTTTTCTCAGCTGAAGTTTTATTGGAATTTGAGTATAAAATGGGACGCCACAAAGTTTGGAGGCAGAGAGGCCTCTTTTTCCCTATCCTGCGGAAAGAAAATGAAATGCGTCTCTTGACAGGCATTTGCAGTATGTGTTTCCTCCTGCAGGATATTTTTCCTGATGCTAGTTAGAATTTAAATTTGTCACTGTCTTTTTCCTCTGGATTTGAGTGTGATCACTGATAACCAGATGCACATTAAGCCCTATCTTGTAAAAGCACTTAGGGCAATTTGTGCAGAAGCCAGGTGAGTCTATAAAGCACAAGATTAATATCACCGTTCCACAGATTAAGTGACTTAAGTCAGGATTGCAATGAGACTCTGGGGCAGGGCTAAAAATAGAGCACAGGCCTCTGAGTCAGTTTTCCATAAAGCCATCCTTCCTTTATGAATGTGCATGTCTACTCCAGGTAAAATCAAGCCCCAAACTTTCCCAGATTTTAAAGAATAAAAACAGGCTATGAACACGTGTTCCTTTGGGCCTTTCCCTAGTGCTGATATGTAGTTTGGATTTTCTTCTTGTAGTGTATGTTAAGAGCTTGATAGTAAAGTATTTGAGCACATATATCATTTTTTGCTAATAAACTTATTTAAAACAAGGATGTGTAAATCAATAAAATTATATTATTTTATCAGTAAATATAAGATGTTGGCACTTCAAAGCACCAAGCATCTTTTTTTAGGTACAAATAGATGATCTATCTAATCAGAAAGGCAAAGAAAAATCTTAACAGATGTTGGACTGTTTCCTCTGTGTGTAGAATTATTTCACTAAAAAGTTTTGGAAGTATGGCTAACTTCTCCATTAGGAATAAAGGACCTGGCACATGGCTTTTGAGAATCAAGCCCATTTTTTTTTCCTCCTCTCTGCTATTTTGAAGATTAAGAAATACTCATTTGTGCCAGAAAGCTAGAATTGAAAACAAACTTAGTTCTTCTATATACTACCTGCATAGCTGAAAAGCCATATCTGTGGTCTGAACAGGCACAAAGTTTTGTATGTGATGGAGGTGTGTGCCTGACATAATTTCTTCCTTTCACGTGCCTGTCATCTTATCTATAAGTCCTCCTTCTGCAAAATGAAAGTTAGAGAAGTCCTTCTTTCCTTGCAAAAGGAAAGGTTACAGAATTAGGTTGCCTGTCCAAATCTAATGAATCAGCTTTGCATGCAATATGATAGTACATGCTAGCATACTACTTTTCCATCGAGATCTCCACATCCTCAGTGTACAGAAGAGTTGGTACCCGCAGAACGAGCAGATATTCAGTAGTTCCATTTTTCTCATTGTGTACATACCCATGAATTATTTACACACACTATTCAAATCTTATTCGTAAGACAGAATTATTAGTTTCTTCACGGACTCTTCTTTGATATTCGTTGCTATAGTATCTAAATGCTCCTCAAATATTAATGCACTTATTTTTATATTGTGCTCCAGGAGATGTATTAACTTTACTGTAGTGATCAGAAACTATGACACAGAGAGGGAGGCCAAAATATCCCCTGACTGCATACCCAGATGGAGGCACTGGGGATTTAATTTTCAGATCACCCAGGACAATCTGGTGCTTTATATGCTCAAAGCGCAGCTCACATTGACCGCAGCTGCACAAATTCCATGCTTCTGCAAGTAAGACTGCTGTGTCTTGTTAGGCACTTAGTGGTGCCACAGAAATCCTGTTTGGCATAGGTGGAGAGGGAATCCAGGTTTTCAGGGGCAGGAAGACATCCTGTAGCACTACTAATGGTGATGTCTTGGATGCTCCAGGGCCTCTCTTCACTTTGGGTGATCTGCAGCCTTTCTTAAGCCCAGCTGCCTAAGCTGGAGTTAGCAGGCCAGGTCTGTCTGGCATCTCACTCTCTGTTGGAGCTGCCTTTAACTTGAATTGTCCTGGCAAACTATTTTTCTGCCACAAATCAGAATTTCTGGCATAGTCCAAAGGTAACCCAACTCTTTTTTCCATAGGATGGCATTGCTTGTCGTAGCATAGAGCCATTTCTGGCATGGTCCAAAGATAACCCAACTCTTTTTTTTCCATAGGATGGCGTTGCTTGTCATAGCATAGAGCCATTTCTGGCATGGTCCAAAGATAACCCAACTCTTTTTTTTCCATAGGATGGCATTGCTTGTCATAGCATAGAGCCAGCTTACAGTCTGCTGCACTTCAGAATCAGCTTCTATCTCAATTAATGTATACAACTGGTTGTAATTTTCCTAAAGACTCACAGATATGTAGAAGAAGCAAGGTTGCACCCTCTGGGTATTAAAAGAGCTGTTAATTAGTAATTGGATGTCTCAGCTGCTTAGATAATAGGAAGTGATTTGTGGCTTTGAATGAAATCACATCCTACTTGGAGAATTTTATCTGAGTGACTGGGCTGTGACAATGATCCATGCCAGCAATCTTGTTGTGTCTGTGGAACAACATTTTGAGCAATGAAGATTCCTGTGTCTGAGGTTCTCAGGGGTCATTGAGATGGGGTGATGCAGGCATAAATGTTGTGCATCCATATACAACCCTGGTTGAAATATGCAGGGCTGTTACGTGGAGTTGCTATCATGACTATAGAAACACTGTCTCTTGTGAAGGAGAACAGGAAATTAACTATCTGTGGTGACTCCTGTTATTCTGGCGCATTGGCACTGCAGGACCAGGTAGCCTCTCATTTTTCATCTCTGCATCAGAGCCCAGCTCCAGGTAAGGATGGGCAAAATTTGAGAATATTTAAGAGGGATTAGAGTTAATATATCGACTCCAGGGGAATGCCTGAATTGGGAACATCATGGATCATGACACCTGTATGTGACCTTGGAGGCCACCCAAATAGTTTCATGCATAGTTTGCCACATCTCTCTGAGTGCCTCTCGCCAGAAGTCTGCTTTCCATCCTATATTCAGTGCTCACTGAGCCCCTCTGAATGGATAGGTCCCTCACAATAGCTTCAAAAACCTTTCCCAAATAAACAGCCTCAGCACTGCTGAGCTCATAAAAAAAGCTGCAGGCCAGAATGATAATTAAAGGACTATCTTGGGCAGGAAATTCAGAGACAAGATTTTCCTGTGGTTCATACTCCTCTGGAAGAAATCTCTTCATCAGATTTGCTGGTCAAGACCAGGCATAGTAACACTTACAATGCGTAAGATCCACTTTTGCAAATCTCACACAATTTCCCAAGAAGCTTAAAGAAGAATCTGAATATGGTATTATGGAATGAAAGTGAGGGAAATGAGGTTTATATTAGAGAAGCATATTTTCCTAGATTTTGCTGCTTACAGGAGTTTTTCTTGACAATAGTTACCTATATATGCTACAGGTGCAGTCATATATATTTTTTTTCATTTTATACCAATTTTCCATTTATATACTTTAGAAAGGAGAATTTACTTATAATAAAACTTAAGTACTGTGACTTACGGAAAGTGCCTTCAATGATTTCAACTGGTGTAGTCAGATACATCTGATTTAAACTCACATTTTTAATCTCTGGGGATGTTCCCTGCTCACTATTGCTCCTTGAGAGTGCTTCTCGTGCTGGCCCACATGTTTGGGGTGAGGCCATCTAGCCGGCATGCACTGGGAGCATGCAAGGGAGTGTGCTGGCTCAGTGGGTCCTGCCTGGACTTCTCACTGCTTCAGGGCCTGGTAGCACAACTGTTGTGCTGGCAACCAAACTTTTCCAGGCTTATGGAGAAATAGATCCTGTTGGAACCTCACATTTTGGATGAAGAGGGTCAAAAGTCGATGACGTGCCTTGTCTCTGTTCCTTTGTGGATGAAAGGTGTGGTCCTGCTCCCCGATGGGATGCAGCAACCACAACTGGTGTCCTGCAGCAAGGCTGGTTCATATTCTTGTTGATCCAAATAATTCTCCAGGAGTAAGCAGTGAGTAGACTGCTTTTGGAGATTACCTCTTTCTCCATTCCCAGGGGACTATTGAAGATTGCAGGGGTAAGACCTCTCTGTATAGTGCAGGAGCGTCAAGGATAGGGCTGGAAGAACAGCACCACTTGGTCTTCCTTGCTGACTGCAGCTGCAGCGCAGCAGTTCTGCCCATGTGCATACCTAGCACAGGCTTGGGACTGTGAAATCTGGCAGAGTCATAGTGCAAGGTGGTATCGCCTCAGGGCAATTTCTACAGCTGAGCAAGACTTGTGCATACTCCAGAGTCACCTTTGGGAAGCCTTGAAGGCCTTACACAGGGGATATATTAAATATGCCTTACAGAAGCCGAGAAAAAAGGCTGAACTCCTCTGAGATCTACAGAAATTATATTCACGTTTCTAAGGAGTGCTCCAGTGTCCTGGAATGAACCAGATGAATAGGTCAATTTTAACATGGTTGATCAGTCTGAAACATTGGTTAGCACTGCCTCTTGCATCTCCCTGGAGAGATCATTTTCTCAACTTCAAAAGAAGGGCAGGGGAGAAAATCTTGGCAGAACTATTTTGAGCAGCATGGCAAGACTTCTTGCTAAGGGGATTAAAAAAGGCTGCAAAATTCTGTAGCTGTCCCTTTTCTGAGGGAATGAGATGGATGAGGGTTTACAGTGCCTTAGGAGACTGACTAGTGGCTCTGAAGATATTACAAAAATCTCCATCTCAAATATCATCTATTTGTGATGTAAGCACTTTTTTTTTTTTTTCCCAAGAACAGGCTTTTGCTAAGCTTTCATCATAACCAGTGGAAGGAATGGATGTTTCTACTAGTGTCAAAGCAGTTAGCTGAGTGGTTGGTGAACTGTCTTCTGAGAGAGCCCCTGTGAAGTATTTATGGGCTCCTACGAAACATTTAATTTTTATGGTAATCAACAAGTATGTGGATTGAACTTGTGAAGAGAGACAGTTTCTACGAAGGCACATCATTAATTGATATTTTAAAAGGGCAGTGGAGACAGACACTGGGAGACAGACACCCAACCAGTATTTCTAATGAAAAGCAGTTATTGCCAAAGCAGAAATAAAAAACATGAAAATTCAGTATTTGAGACTCCAAGACTGTTGGTCATGTTTCTGTGACAACAAAAATGTTCTGCACTTGATTCCTCTTCTATTTTTCAGAATCAGGGCTTTAAGCCTTTTCTTTAAGGAGCTGAGGTATTCTGTATTTCAAGCAGATACTTTGGTAGGGTGCTCAGAGAAGCCAGTAAAAATCTCATGTGTGCTACATACCATTCTCTTTTCCAGCTCCAAGTGCTTTGCTTTGAGATCTTGTTCCTAGGACTCTGCATGTTTAGGGCAGATTGAGATGCTTGACAGTGAGATACTGAGGTGCTCACTGGCACAAGATTCCTGTTCTAGCACTGGCTTGAGCTCGTGGGTTATTGTGGATTGGGCTATCTTCTCCAGTGCTGAGAGTCCTCAGGTCTGACAAGCGGTGGTTATTACCACACAGGTAATAAAAAAACACTTACATGCAGTTACATAGCAATATGATGGACTCACTATGGAGGATTTTCATTTTTAATGACTGGTCTAGTGAGTTACAATGCAGAAAGGTTGATTAGATTAAGGGAAGAGGGGAAGTGCTAGTCACGATTAACTCTGCTCAACAGTTTGGGATGCATTTTAGAAAGGTCAGTGTATCACCAAGAATATCCTGGGAAGTTCAGCCCTGAGGCAGCAAGATCTGTCTTCTGCAAGAGCCTTGGCTGTGAAGTGGGTTTGGGCATAAAGTAGTACAGATGCTGGTTAAAATAACCTACCTTCCCAGAGCTATGAGCACAGCAGCTAGGATCCGGAGATGTGCCCAAGTGGCAGCCCCTGGAGCTGGGAGCAGCACTGGGACCATGCTTGCGAAGTTGTAGCCGCCTGGAAAATGGAACAGCGGCTCTGCTCCACGCCAGCTGGCCAAGGGACCCCATACGCCTTTAAAGGAGCAACCACCACCGGGGGGCATGAGTTTGAAAACGCAAGGGATGTGGTGCCTTTACTAGAGATAGGTGAAGGAATGTCCAGGTGATAATCACTTCTGTCAGACCAGGCTTTTTGAAATGTGTGTTGTGCCTGTATTCTCTGAGTAAATTATATGGCATTAGCAGCTCTGGATTTTTGCAGCCATGAAACTGCTGAAATGAGATGTTTCCATGAACATAATCTTCAATTATAAATATTTGCCAGGCTCAGTTAACAGTCTTTAGTTTTTGTGCTTGACTTCAAACAGCTCAGCTGCACTGTTTCCTGTTAACTTTGTGTAATAGAAGAGCTAAGTCAAATGGCATTGTTTCTGTTTTTTTTGTTGGAAAATTTAAAATTCTTAAACAAGAGATTAAGAGATAGCATTTCTAAATAATTAATCACAAAAAATCTTGTTTGCAGACTAAATTTTTTCCTTGCAGGGATAAAGGGATGTTTGCATGAAGAACAACCCTTTTGCACAGTCTGTGAAGACAAAATTTTGTTCCATCCAACACAAAACGTCCTGGGAAATCAACATGGCTGCACTGAACAGCTATTAAGAATATAAATGAGTGTTCTTAAAAAGTCCTAGCTTATCTAAATTTCATGTTGTATACGGCAGCAACACTCAAAGAATTAGTTTTT
Organism: Rhea pennata; assembly: GCF_028389875.1. Classification (NCBI taxonomy): domain Eukaryota; kingdom Metazoa; phylum Chordata; class Aves; order Rheiformes; family Rheidae; genus Rhea; species Rhea pennata. The sequence continues at coordinate 17,568,786 of NC_084665.1, read as the reverse complement.
TTTATAAATAATTTACTATCTGCATGAAACCTGCATTTTATTTCTATTTAGCTTTGCATTCCTCAAGTCTGTTTTTCTGGTGTATGGGGGATGTAGAGTGTATTATCAGCTGTCTTTTTATAAGCGGAGATGTAATGTTGGGAGTTGGATGAGTGCTGGTTACTCCTCCTGTGGTTTCTGCCACAGAACTTGACTCATGGCACAGGCTCTGGTACCCTGTTCTCCTCCAATCTTCTCTACACTGACCTGTAAAAAATGCAAAGAGCAGGAGGAGTGTAGTATGAATGGAGTGGGAAGGACTTACTGGTGTTCTCTGGTTGTGGCAACTTTTCCGGCAGCTCATAGAATCAGCTTTAGCAAAGCTTCTGAATAGGCACCATGAAGGAGCTCAAGATGAACCCCACTCCACTGACATGTGCAGCATAATTTATGATAAAAAACACTCAAACAAACCCACAAAAGGGAACAAACATGCTGTCCTTTCTCAGAAGATCCTATTTAATAAAGGGACTTTAAATGCCTTCCTGGGTTTTTCTTCCTACTCCAGCTTACAGTTCTTTTCATATACTGCTTTAATCCTAAATAGCGTCTTAGAGCTTTAAAAACCAGAACCCCTAGACCTTCTGCAAATATACTAAGATTTGTTTCCTGTTTATTCGAGTGTGTCTGTACACACTTAGAGAATTGGGGCCAGAAGCAGGGGGCAAAGGGAGAAGATGGCAGGCTGAAGTACCCGTTTTCTAGCTGAACTGCTGCTGGGAACACATAATTATAATTTGCACCTTAAGACACCAAAATATCTTTTAGACATACTTGCACTCCATAACAGATAATTACTGCTGTACAGTCATGAGAAAACAACATATTCAAGATCATGTAGTGTAGTTCACTTTAGGTAAACATCTATAATGAAAGATTAAAAACAGTAAATGTAGTTGTTCCTCTTAAGGCCCTGAAATACGTTTGAGCTGCTGGATCTGAATGCAAGTTTGTCAAGTACAGGCAGCGTTCAGCTACACTGTAAGTCACAGAATACTATAGTTTGTTCATATTCAATGTTTCATGAAAAAGGATGCGCTAATGCTACCTCTTACCTCTCTGACTTAAGGTAGAGATGTGAGAACTGGTGAAGCAGAGAGCTGTCTCGGAATCTGAAAGTGTAGATGAAATTAACTTATTTTTAGGTTTTATCAAATGTAAGCAGTCTTTTGTTTCTGCCCATATTTGTAGCACTGAAAAGACAGTGACCTGACGTAATACCACAAGTCAGGGCTTCACCTGTCTCCTGAAGTAGCTGCCATTTTGCTAACACCTAAGGGATTCAATGAAAAAAGTACTTCACACAAACCTCAAACAGGCCAGGAGACTGTTTCTAGCCTTTAATCACATTGATGAAGTATTGATAAGGGAATCCATGTTCATTTTTATAGAAATAAATGTTCATCCTGTGTGGTTCTCCCAGGTTCTCAGAAATAGAGGTGAGCTCCTGTAGGTTCTTGGCTTCGCGTTCAGATGGGCTTTTAAGAAAGCAGCTTTATGGCTGGGTTTACTCCCGCCTCCTGCACCAGCAGCTCTCAGCACTGACCGCCCCCACTTGAAAAGGCTTATTGCTCCATGCAGAGACATCAGTGCCTGATGGGCTAAAACACTGTGGTGCTGTTTCTGGAGCTGCTTTTTTGGCCTCTATTTAAAATACTCTGTATGCTGCAATGCCTCCTCTGTATGGGAACCCTTTTCTAAGTGCTCTGGGTGAGCACAGACAAAGCTGAAGCACTCAAGCAACAGACCTGGTGAGTATTGCAAGATACTCACCCCAGCTTTACTGGGCTCTTGGTATTTTCCAGAGTATGGGCTGAATAAGTCGATCTATTCTTTTGAAAATAGCCTAGGAAGCTAGTGAAGGGAACTAGTCCATCTAGAAAATTAAAAAATAACCTTGCCTGGCCCAGAGTTCTAGTCACAAAGTAAAATATTCAATTTTGTTTTCACCCATAACTGTTTGGACAATTTTGTCCAAAGTTTTCTCTCAAGGCCTCTTCTCTTGGAGGAGGGTAAGTGAGAAAATTAAATTCTGTCTAATGGTGCCACTTACTGCAGGGGACATGTCACCAGGAAACTACTGAACTCCCTCTTCAGGGACTATGGCATTTTACTACAAAGATGTAAAAGCATTAGATGCAATTAGAGTTTGGAGTTTTTCATACACTAGAACTAGGAATAAGGGAGAGATGCAGACAGTGGCCAGATCATGGTGACTTTTCTTCCTAAGTGGAATCTTACCCTATGTGAGTCCTGCAGTAGTTTACTTCCAGAGGTACCACTTGGTTGTTTGATTTCTTGAGTGCATTAGTACTGGTAGTGTGAACAAAACTTTGCAGGAGATGGTCCTAAAGGAATTTGGTTTTGACAGTTACTTGTAATAGATTGATGTGTTAGAAATGCTCACAGAACAGCTAGAGATAAACAGTTCGGGATAAAAATGTAGAGATTTTTTATTAACTTCTGAGTCTATCCTTTAAATCATTTTTAAACGTCAGTTGTAATGGTGATTGTCTCACAATTGGGTGGCATGATGAGCAGATGCCACTTACCTGCTCCTTGGCATCCCAAGCAGATATTACCTGCTTTTACCAGGCATTATAAACTGATTCAACCCATGCCTTGGCAATGTGAGAGAAAAACACCTTCTGTATTCCCTGGCAAAATGTGGAGGTACCACTTGCCCTCTGCTTAATATCATAAGCAAAAAGCTGGCATCTAATTCCTCCCTCATATCAGCAAAGTGGAACAGAGATTGTTGTTTAATTCAGACCCACTCGCACCTTTAGATGTAAATCATTTCTCATTTTTTACATACAATTAGTAGTAGAAGTAATCCTCACAGTAATAGTGGCAGTACTGCATGTGTATCCAGAAGCTCAGTCTCAGACCTGTTCATGAGACCATTGGAGGTTTCTGCAAATAAAACTTCAGGGAATGTGCTGATTTAGGTTACGTAGTTCCTCATTACTTAGCTGGCCTTGCAAATGAAATTTATGATATTTTTCATACAGAGCTTGAAGAAAGGGCTCTTAGTGTTTTGGAAATTTGCTTTCTCTCAAAAATATCATTTCAAGCAGTTGATCAAAGCCAAAGCAGCCCAGGAAGAATGCAGACTGGAATAGAGCGCACAAACTCTACAAATGCTGGTTGGGATAAATCCTGTTTGTAACACCGGCTGCTCTGGGAAAACCTACAGAATTTCCTAAGAGTAAAAATAAGAGACTCAGCAGATACTACTCTGAAGGTCTAGAGAACAAAATAGGGCATCTAGGAGGTTTTTCATCTTTCCTGTGAAATACTGGGAGGATGGAATTCATTAGGGATTTTCCTGAGTGAAAGACTCACTTTCATACACAAATGTTTGGGCAGGTGAGCTGCATAAGCAGTGGCAGGTATTAATCCAGAATGCTGTTGCGGAAAGCATTTTCCTTGCCAGTCACTTTGTGCATCTAATTTTTACTTCTCTACGGCTCTCCTTTTCCTGTCAGGCACTAAATAAACTTGGGTTTTGTCCTCACTTTGAGGGACATATCTTGCCCTCATGTATTATCTCTGATTAAGATGTTGGCTCCTGCATCCTGCCTGCCCAAAACAGCAGCCTCCAATACCTCTCCTTTATCGATGTTGTAAGTGCTTTCCTGCCTTCTCCCACGCTGCCTTCCATGCTTGAACGGGCTTCCTGTAAACACTCACAAAAATCCCTCATTGTCTTTCTTCAAATCCCTTTAAAAAACTCCCTCAGGCTATGATACCCACCACCACCCCCGCCTTGATTGCGGTCCCCCCCAGCGGTAAAAAGCACAGCTTCTCTTGATGACTGACAACAGCTCAGTGCTGCAGTGATGTGGTTGCACTGTTTGACGTAGCCTCCGTTTTGTTTCCTCTGTGGACAGTGGTGTCTCTGTGTTGCTGGGGGACTGCCCAAGTGGCTGCAGGGCCACCAGCCCCTGCAGACCTTGTGGAGATGCTGCGTTGTCTCTCATAGAGGGGTTTGCCTCGCAGGAAGGCCAGCGGTAGAAAGCTCTTGTGAGGAACTGTCCTGGCAAGGGTGAGGACCTAAAATAGACTGGCAGCCCAGAGAGATGGTGCACGTGCTCCCTGTCTGCGCCAGGGTAGCAGAGGCCGAATTCGGTTTCTCTGCTGCCAAGCTGAAATTCAATTTTGATGGTTTCCAGCTTCCCATTTCTGCACAGCTGTTATAACTAGGATCCAGGCTTCCAAGCCCACGGATGAAGCACTGCTGGTGCGGTGGGAGCAGCACCGTGCTGTGTCGAGTGGCAGAGCACCCTGCAAGCCGTGCAGACAGCCCAGGCTAGCGGACAGGCTCTCTAGGAATGTGGGCATCTATCTGAGCAAGTTCTCAGGCACATCAGACTGTCAAATGAGATTTCTGTGATGAGCTGGCATGAAATTCAAATTATGGGCAACTATTGCTTTCCACTCTGCTGACAATTTATTGGGAGTCGCACTGAATCTCTGCTGCAGGCCACTTCTTTAGCTTAACGTGACCTGACAGACAGTATCCAATATTGTGTGTCATGACAAAAAACATCATATAGTACATCTAAAGGGAGAAAGCGGTGTCTTAGGGATAGAAATACTTTGTAAAGGTTTTATGGGGAAAGAGGCATCTTTATTCATAAAAGCTCAGGATGGAGAAATTTGGCTCTCGTTCCACTCAAATCCTCAGATAATTGGTGCATCTGACTCAGAAAGTACCTGGGTCATTTTTCCAGCTGTCCATCACAGAAGACACTTGGGACAATGGAGCATTCAGGCACCAAACCCTTGTCCACACTATGGTAGCACACTGATGCCCTTTGCTTGGATGCAAACCCCTATTATAGTACAACGAGAGATTGTCTCATTGGGTTCATACAACTTTCAGATTGAAACTGGTGCCTCCAGCCCTTTCTTCTGCAATATAAATGAAAATACAAATGAAAATTGCACTTAAACTATTCTCCATAATCTAATTTGGAAATAATAGAGATCTCAACCTTCTCCCCAGGTGATGAGAGCTATGTGGACTATATCAAGAAAAGAGGACCGTACCCAAAATTTAGTTTGGCATGACTGGCTTTTTGCACATGAAATATCTAACTGCGTTTCAGAGTTCATTATAACTTGTCTTGCTCTTCCCTTCTCTACTTCTTTCACCCCATATTAGGTACTAAACAGACCACAAATACATAAAGCTTAATGTGTTTTCACTACGCTCTTTTATAGTAGGTTTCAAATTAGATCATGTAATAAGAAAAACTTCACTGACACAGCCCCAGTGCCTCACCAAGCTTGGGTCCTTCCAGACTGCCTGTTTCTGCAAATATTGTATTTCTGTAAACCAGGTAGTGAAGAGTTAAGGCTTGTACACAAACAAATGTAAGCTGGCCTCCCTGAAACTGGCAGTAGTAAATGCACCAGCTGCATTCACAGGGTTGGAAGCAGTGGCATCGCATACCAGATAGACACGTTGGAGCAGCTGACTTGGAATTGTCTGGGAAAGCCACCAGCCTTTGCCTGACCCCTACGTGGATAAAGCACTTGAGGTACCCCTGGAGGGACCTGGTGTGTACTTTTGGATTTCACTGCTGCATTGTGCAGGTTGCATCAATAGTTGACCACAGAGCTTTTTTTGTCAAGGGATTGCCAGCAATTTGGTGGTAGGTGATCATGGTCTGCAAATTCAGTGGCAATAAAGGAAAGTACAGCTGTGGGTGGCAGGATGTGCAAAAGGCTGAAGGAACTGCAGTGGGAGTGGAGAGTTGTACAGTTTAGCAACTGTGTTGGTCTATCTATGAAGAAAGTTAAGTGTTAAACTGCAGAACCAGAGTTGCTGGCTCCTCAGCAGCTTGGTGCTAAAGCAGAGTCGCAGTAAAGATATAAAGGACTGCAGAGGCATTATTCAGACTGAGTGGAATTAAGGTTTTATGTGGATTTACATTTGTTTACCAATTTCTGATTTTCAAGACCTGTTTTTTCTTGAATTGGAAAGTTCCATCAGCCAACCTTAACTCTTCCCTTTGTAATTCCATCCTCTCATTTATCTGATGGGAATAAAAGTATTATTTGTAAGAGTTAGGATTATTCAGGTGACTGTAACTGCCATCTGTATTTACAGTTCACGTGATGACATGGATAAAAGATATTGTGTCATTTCTCAGTGTTTTCCACCCTCTTCTGTTTATACTCTGCTTCCAGTGAAATGAGTGCTTCAATCCCACACAGAGTTTCTACAGTGCCAGTGTTGTAAAGCCTTGCCTGGTTTATTAGGAGGAGGTTGGAGTTAAAGGAGGCTTTCTGAATGCTTGCTGCAGATTACTCCCGCCTGTGCTACCTCCGGACTCATCAGCTCCCTGCCTGGGGAAGGTGCTCCTTCCTGACCAGTGCTTTCCCCAGGTGCCTAAACTTTTCGTTCTGCTGAGCAGACAGACATTCCGATCAGACAGCCAGGGTGAGGCACTGCATCAGCCTGCTCCCTCTCACTGAGATGGTTTTCATCTGGGCTGCTGGTCACCCTGTGAGCTGGGATAAGGGTTTGGCCAGCTCAGGTAGCTTCTCTACGTGGCAGCTGTCTCCCTGTGGCCTCTGGTCAGCTTCACCCTGCCGCTTGCTTCTTCCAAAGCCTGCTTGGAAAAGCAAGGCAGGAGACACACAGACACACGTCCCTCCCCAGAATTTGAGAGCTGGGTTTGTTCCTAGCTATGGAAGTTCACGTTGTGTTGAACGCAGTGCTCCCTTTTCCTTCCTAAAAGGGACACACATGCCTGGGAGTAGATGCCGAGTGAGTAAAGACTCTTTGAGAATCTAATTAGAAGCATGATTCAATTAATCAAATCACTCTTTTAGGGCAGAGTGTGAGTAGTAGTGTGAGGAGTGTACTGGGAACTTTGACTTCAAACAACTCCAGTCTTGAATGAACTCTGTCCTTGTGGCATACACATAAAGGCATTTTTGGCCTTTAAATAGAGAGGTGTTTTCAGAGGTGCAGGATGTGCCACACCATGTTGCCTGCCGCAGTTGCTCCAAAAGGTACACCCTCTTCCATCCATCTTGGAGGGCCTTCTCAGCCCCCTGCTCTCCCTGTAACCACTGCTTAAGAATTTGTTAGCTTTGATGCTTGGATGTTTTTAACATTCACCTCCTCTCAGCCTGCTGAAACTGTTGGAGGCTTCAGTCAGGCACATTATCCTGCAAGCAAAGGCAGGCTTTTTCAGATGAAAGACCATAGCGCTGCAGGGATAGAGCTCTGGGACCTCCAAGGGAGGGATGAATCTATCTCCAGCATTTATATAGGATATAGGAAAAGACAGGGTCATATACCACAGGAAGAAATGCTTTTCCAAATCCAGCTCACAAAAAGGAAAAGAAATCTCCAAAAGTCAAGGACATCAAGATCTCCGTTCATGCAAAGAAAATCCATCCTCTAGTTCATCTGGTAGAGGAAAACCTAGCTTGAAAGTTGCTATGCTCTTATTTTTCCATAATTTGCTTGGCTATTTACCCTTATATTGTTTCTTCACCTCTTATTATAATGTTGTACCCTCTCCTCCTTTACCTGAGTCCTCTGATCCTTTCTGCCTCTCCCTCCTTATTCCCCTCCTTAGCATGTCCCCAGATCTTCTCTTCTCTTCTCTCTTCTATGCTCTTCCAGGCAATAGTCCTCCTAGCAAGTATCTGCATGTGTCTCTTATTTTCTGTTTGAGAATACTTTTAAGCACCTTCTGTTCTTCTCAGGTAACATTTTCCCAAGATAAAAATAATATAATAAAACCCCTTTTGACAGAGGCTCACTGCAGCAATGTTCGTTTTTCTTTTCCATGCTCCTGCCAGCTCTCTGATCTGAGTTGACACTGACTGGATGCAGGTCAGATTTGGCGGCTATTGCATGTCCCCTCCAGCAGATGACCAGAAGATGTGAAATCTGGCAGACTAGACAGCATTTCAGCTACTTGGCCTACACATGTGCTGTGTAATTCCTTTAGTCTTTGAGCATCAGGCTCTATCTTTATCTTTATCTCACTGGAAACTGTTGGAAATGGTGCCGTCTCCAGGTGTGTAACAGATGTCATTAACTCAGGTAATTGTTATTTGACCCCCTTGTCTGGGAAGCACAAAAGTTCAAGGAAGGCACCCAAGGAGACAACAGGTCGTGGTAACAGGTGCAAAGAAGCATATCTACCCATCTGATCGCGCAATGCACTGGGTGAGTAACGAGCAGTGCAGTACAGCACAGCATGGCAAAATCACATGCTGCTGCGATGGGGAGCTCCTGAAACTAGTGATTCTGGGGATACTGAGAGTGTAAATCTATGTCGAAACTAAAAATAGATGCTTAAAAACCAAAGGAAAGATTATACTAAAGAACAATAATAAGGAATTAACCTATTGTGGTAGAAATTTTGACTGATTAATAAATGCAGCAATTATGCTCCAAGAAGTTGGGCATTTGCAGATAGGAACCTCTGGACAAACACTGGCCCAGGGGCAGATGGATGCTGTTTCCAGACACTTTAAGTTTCCCTATTGCTATTATTAAAAGTATTAAAATCTTAATGTAATAAGATATGATCCTACCAATTTAAAACAACTCTTATCAAAATTATTTCTATTCACTTCTATTCTATTCAACTCTTATCAAAATTATTTCTATGGCATTCTTTCTCTTCTGAGCTTTTTGCTTGTGGGAAAACCCCAGCTCATCTCTGGAACATCTAAGATTTCCTGGGTATCCAACTTCCAATTAGTCTAAGCAGTGCTACATTGACATAAATCCATATTCTTAGCCCATCCAGTCTCTGACAGTTATTTGATACCTAGATCACTCTTATTTGTACCTGCATCTATCTGTTCTTTTAAATGTGATACTATTCTTAGGCCTTCAAAAAGTTATGGCTAATTGGTGATGCAATACTCTTGAGTAACCAGACTGCTTGGGATGCTATCACAACCTGTTTGATACTCAGGTCTGTACTAATAGCAACAAAGGGCAGTCCGTCAGCCTGAAGAGGGCCTCCTTTCAGGTGTGCTCTGATGCCTCCAGATGGAGCACAGAGCCCTCCTTTGGCACCCATCAGGTAATATCTGAGCACTCTGAATGCTCATTTTCAAACAGAAGTGGTTATCTTCTTTAGCTATGTCAACATGTCTTGCCTATCTGCTGGAACTGGTGTTTTGCTCTAGTGGTACCAGTTAGGCTTAGTTAGTGAACTGTGTTAAGACTTCTGAGTTTTTCTTGTTTGCCGGTTGGTTTTGTTGGTGTGTGTGGCTTTTTTTCTTTTTTTACATTTTTACATCCTTTCTCTGTAGTGGCTGTCTTGGGACTTGCCATACCTGTGGAAAGAGAGCAGCTCATGATAACACTAAAATCAGTGGAGATGAGTGAAATGGGCAGGTTACACTGACCCATAAAAGAGTATTTGGAGCCAATTAAAATGGAATGAATATTTAGAGACTACACCTGTTTTTGTGCTAAGTTAGTTTGAATTAAGCCAATTAACGCATACAATAAAATCTTAGGTATATGCACTCAGAAAATATTTCTGACTGTTGATGAAAATGGAATGAAATGAAAAACTTTAATTAAAGATAAATCTTAGAAGTTAAGTGAAATAAATCAGTTTTTTCAGTTTACATTTTCTTTCAGACTAGATAATAGCAGATAATAACAGCTATAGGACATAGTACCTGATGATTGTCATCAATAAAACACTAGAAGGTTTCTTGAGTGTATTTAGAAAATAGATCAAAATGTCTCTCTTTGTATATCAAAATAACAAGTTTCTTTATCAAACTTATTAGTTTGCAATGGTCCTACATAAACAAGATGCAAAATGGGCAAGAAAAAGAATCATTCCCGAGAAAAATTGAAATCCTTTAAAATGAACCCTCTATTTATAAGTAACAGTTTATAACCTCAGTTTCATGATTTTGATCTAAATAGTTATCGGTGAATAAAGTGGATGACGGAACATTGAACCCCAAACTTATGAGTGCAATATTGCACTCAATGGGAGGTACTTTTTTTTTTGTTCTACAACTGACTAGAAGGATAGTGTTTTGGAATAAATGATCTCACGGTGTAGTCACATTGGAAAAAGCCTAATGTGCTTCACTTCCTTGGAATAAAATTAGCCAAAATCAGTGGAAGGAAATTTGCTCCTGCCAGTTGTGTTTCAGGGTGGGAGCCCAAGTTTCAGAGCTCTGCGTTGCTCCCCACAGATGCCCTTTCACAGGGGTGGATGGATGGATGGACATGCTTTTATGAATGCACTCCTATGTAGGTGAGAGCACAGGAGATGTCTGGATGTCTACTGCCTCACATTATTTTGTATGTTTGCTACGCATATTAAAAGCACTAAAATTAAAGACAGCATCTAATGAATATGCATTGAGTAGAATCACCTAAGAGTATCATTCTATTAGATGATTTGAGAGTAGAAGTTTTGTCAATTAAAACAAAGCTATTCCCACTGATTTCGATTCTTTTTCCTTCACTGCCTTTTTTCTTTACTCATGACTGAAGTCTTTATTGTTACATCCCATTCTTTGGTATCAATACCACTTTTTTTTTCTTCTCTTCATCCCCTTTCTTTCTTCATGCCTGTTTCATCCTCTAACTCTTGTCTTTTGTTATTTTCTTTTGCTCCTTCTTCCTCTCTTTCTTGATTTCTGGTTCTTCCTCGCTTATCTTGCATATCATTTTGCTACCTTAGTCCCCCGTGGCTCACTTCCAGCTTACCTACTCCTTTCTATTACACATCTGTTCCCTAACAATTCTCTGCTGTCTCCGTTTTGTCCACAAGACAATGATGGACATCAGCCATCACCTCTTCTCCTTCTGATCAAGGGTCTCAGGGGAAATTATTAGAGGACCCAGTGGGCTGCAAGGTTGCACTGGATCTTCCTTGTCTTGCTGGCCAGCCACTCAGCTGCTTTGGTGGGTTGGGATGGGCAGGTGCTATCACGGTGAGGATGCTGTTTGAAGCCAGCTCAGAAAGCTCTCCTTGGGATGTCCTGTGACTGCAAATCCCTGGAGAGTGGGCTACAGCACTGGAAAGCAGCATTGTAGGATTTTATCTGTTTCTGTACACCTCTGTAAGCCCCTGCTGTTGGCCACCATCAGGGGTAACGAGCTGAACAGCCCCTTGGTCGAGCCTGCCATAGCCATCCTTGGGTCCATCTTCAGTGGGCGACAGCCACATCACCACGAATGCTCGGACAAGGGCATCATCTCCACTAGAGAAAGCGTTGAGCTCTTAGTAAATCACATTACTGCTTCCTCAGTGGCAGAAAGGGGCTAAGCCAAGATCTGACATTTTGGGGCCAGAATATGTGAAATGCACACCATAAATATACAGGCAAAGCTTCACAAGGATGGCTGAGTCCTTCAGTTCTTTTCAAACTAAATGGATAATTCTGCCTAACCTCAAAGAATAACAAAAAGGCAAAGGCAAAATAATTATTAGCTCAATCTTCTAATCTGTTTCTAAGCTTCTGAATCTCACTTGCCTGTGCCTTAGCTACCTGATCACTTGCAACACAAGCTTTCCTCTCAGCTGTCCTAGAGTTCCTACTTTACCTTCAGGTGTATTATGTCCCTCTGCACAGGGCTGATCAGCCTGCAGGACTTTGCAGACCTCAAGTCCACAGCAAGGACTTCAGCTCTATAAGCAATGGGCTGTCCTCTGTGGAGCTGGATAGATATGCAAGATACTGTGCTTTTGGGTCACTTGACTTTTTGTGAGGGCATTATTAAATGTGGCTTCTGCATTCATGTCTTCTTTTCCTGACACTGAGCATCACAGATGTGTCAGTGGTTATAGTGTGGGCATATGTAGTTGTATCTTGCAGATTAGAGATGCGAAAATGTGTGATTGTGTGGCAAACGCTGAAGAGCTAGTGCATGTAACAAGAAAGCACCAGCAAAAACATGAAACATTATGAATTAAAATATGCTAGTGATTTTTTTAAAGGGAACTAGTGGACTTCCCCCCCCCCCCGAAGGAAAATATTAAAATTAATTACCCTGTCTAGGCCTGCAGCTGCCATATTCCCCTTTCCAGTCTTCCTGGATTTCTATGAGAAATGAAGACAAAAGCAGCTTGGGACATACAAGTTGGTTTGTTGATATTCTTACTCTATTCAGCTGCTGTACACCTGCCTTTCAAGAAATGATATCACTGGTCCATATGCTGTCCCATTGCTCTAGTGGAGCAGGGAATTTGCTTGCGTAACCTCAGATGGTGCAGAGCTAAGATTGTCTCCCTGTGCTCTCCTTTAGCTTGTTGGCCACTAGCTCTTGAGTTTGGTCTTGGAAACTATGTTCTTTACAGACTATGTAGGAACTGGACTTCATCATAAAGGAGATTTTCTTTTTCCAATGGTTTATTTTAATTGGTAAATTCTAGCCAGGCAGTTAGTTTAGAGACTGAAACTGTTTTCATTCCAGAGATAAGACAAACACTGTATACTTAAAAACAGGCATATAGGCACAGAGGTGATAATCTGATTTTAAAACTCAGCAGTCATCATTTTCTCTGCATCTAGAATGATAGACACGTAAGAATATAGCTTGACTATAGCTCTGTATTGCAGCTGACAGAAAGGATTCACTTACCTTCAACAGGAATTTCCAATAAATCTATATTTAGTATCCTTCATAGTCCATCACTTCATGAAATTACTTCCCTCCGTGGATGTGCAATAAAGTTTGACAGTGATATATGTAAGAACATTAAATTTTCAGTGGCCATGTTATGAACAAAGGTGATCTAACAAAAAATAATGCACTTTAAGGAGCTGACAGCATGGCCCTGTCTCTGATCTCATTGACGAGGTTTAACAGTGGTAGATCTCTCTTTACATTAGTAAAATCATTCATTTATATGGACCTAAGGAAGTCTGTGTTTATATGGAACTATGGGAGTTTCTTCCACAACGGTGCAAGAAAGCCCTGAGAGAGGACTATTTCAGTGTAACGACAGAGATACAAATTCATTAACGTATAAAAGAACCAATTATATGTGTGACATAGGCTGAGAAAATTGTTATTATCCTGTCTGGAAAAAATTCCTCTCAGTAGACTATGTTTTCCCCTATGCCATTTCCCATTTATGTGTGCAAAGCTAAAATTGTACTGTTTCTCGTATAGAGGAAAATCTTCATGCTGGTAGTCAAGCCTCTGTGGGTTCTTGATGGTTATTATCTACTCCTCTGACATGGTTAAAGATCCAGTTCTGTTTTTAGAGGGAAGAAAGAGACGACTCTTTGCTTGAGGATTATGGTTTAAAGTGATCGATGTCCTCATATGTTTTCTTACGACTGGGTGCTTTGTATATTCAATTATTATCTCCACTTCAGATAGGAAAACTGGCTATCCTGGTATTGCCCTTTTCTTTTCTCTCTCTCCTCTAATTGTGTCTGTTTATTGGGTTTCACTTCTAGAGGACCCCTTACAGAAGGGTTTTTAGTATCCTAGTTAAAAGGTGCTGCCCTTTTATCACTCGAATAAGGCCAAAATCCAATTTGAGCTCTCCTGTGTGCCACTCTTTATTTATGGTATCATTACCGTTTGTTTCAGAAACAGCAAACCTTCTGCAAGGCTTTCTGGATACTTATCTAACCAGCGCTGTTGCTTAGCTGAGGCTGGAGTCCAATCTGATGCCTTAAATTCTAGCCTCGCACCAAGATAATACTTTTAATCAGGGAAGTGAGACAAGTTGTAAGAGCTTGTTCACAGTCATTGGGAAACTGGAGTGAAGTTGGGACAAACTAAGTCACTGTTTCCAAAGCAGTTTGCTTCTCCAGGTACAAAGGGTTATTAGTTGCATAAATTGGTTATCATAAGGAAAGGCGAGTATGCACCGAGTTAGCCTGGATGTGGTAGCTGCTGTGCGCGTGCGCCCACCCACGGAAAATGCGAGGTGGCTTGTCCCCTGCTACAGCCCGTTTGCTGTACGGAAAAAGCACGTGTGGGGGAGAGGTGGCAGAAGTGCCAGCGTGATGGGGATGCGGGTGCCCTCTCCAGGTGCTTGGTGACAACCTGGGCAGCTGCATCACTGCTCTGTTGTGGAAGACGTGCAGTCTGACGGACCAGCAAAGATCTCCAAGAGCTGGAGTACCTGTGCTAATCAGCCGCTTCAGGGAACACGGGCTGAATGGTTTCTGCTCTTCTTAGAGGCCACCACTAATGTTTTGCAGAAAAGGTGTTGGTTGAGGGAGTTTGGAAATAGTCGACTAACTGGAACTGCTGATTGCTTTCCAGTTGCAACTAATATTTCTAAGACAATATTTCAGCTTCACTTCCAGCACTTTCTCTTCTAGAAAGATGCAAATAAGAACAGATAGAATTGTTTACTATATTAATGCAAGAGGTGATTTACGTGTATGAGGGCAGATTTCTGACTGGTGGAGTCAGCCTTTATTGAGCTGGGGTCGTTTCTACAAGCTCAGACTGGTACACCAATGATATATGGGAAAAAATAATTTTCTTAAACAACCAAATACCCAAACAAAATTTCTGAATTAAATATAAAAGAGCCCAAGTAGTAACGTTTACTTGAAATTCTACTGGGCCAATTTCCTTAGCACCTCTTTAAGTGAGGGTGTGGGGAAGAGCTGTCCTTAGCAAAAGGAGCCTCATTCTGGGACAAAATAATGATGATTCAAGCAGTTACAGTTTTAAATATAAAATATTTTATTGATTTTTAAAGGTTAACTTTAGCTTTCGATATAGATACTAATTGGCTTTGAATAAAAGACGATTCAAAATCCATGCTATTCTTAAAACTCAGCTAGATTTTATGTCCAACTATTCAGCAGCATGGATCTAAAATAACAATTCTTACATAAACTATCTGTAATGATTAACTATAGTTTAGTGATATGGAGAAAGAGTAGAAGTGCTTATGACCCATACCTCATCAAAGAAACTCAATTTTAAAGACCTTATGCATGCAGAGTTTATGCATTCCCCAGATGCAAGGAACTGGAATTTTTATTTCGGCTAGAACTCTGTTATACATGTAAACCAACTGAAAAATTCCCCACAGAAGACAGTATCAGGTACAAATGAGACATGTAAGCACTTCACACACAATCACAAATACGTTTGGAAGAAAATACACCTCTCGCAGCACGCCTGGTAAAAGATATCATCAGCAAAGCAGAGCAGGAGTGGCATAGATACCTTTTCAAAAAACAGTGTCAAGTCAAAGTTTTAAGACTGTGCATGAGATTGAGTCTGAAAAGCAGTTATATGCCTCTTGGTCCACATCTCCATGAGAAGTAGAAATTGAAACGAAGGTGTGAAGACACTGAGCAAAATTCATAGCATGCCTGGATGCTTTTGCTCAGAAGTTTAAGTGGCTGTAGATCACTGTAGTTTACGCCTCAGAGAATTGAATTATGGTGAATTAGGGACTCTATTGCACAAACTCAGGTGATTCACGTTGGGAAGATTTAGCAGATTAGCGGTCTGCCCCCTGCTCTAGCTGGAGACTCTTCCTCTGGCAGGGTCATAACTTGGCCTGCCTTCAGCCTTGCTACAGCGATCAATCTTGCTTATTAACTGAATGCGCAAGCAATCGCGGTTTGGATTAACTCTCAGTCAGTGACCCACGGCACTGGGAGCTGCACCGCCCGTGGCTCCTGTGCTCTTGCGTTGGCCGTGGAAAGCGAGTGGGGAGGACAGGCGGGTGGGAAAGGCAGTGCCCTCTGTCACTGCAGCTCAGCTGTACTGGGATGACGCTTTAGGATTTGGAAGCCATTTTAACATCTTTTTACAGACTTAATGCATTTTGAATTATGCTCATCGTCTCCTTCCTACAGTAGATTTGCCTTGGTTCTCCTGAGCATGCCTGTGTGTAAACAAGCCCTTAAAAAGGGGCTTCTGCCCTACCAAGGTGAACGAGAGAGGGAGGGTAGATGAGCGTTTCTGCAGTGTGGGGCTCTCCGAAGAATAATCGTGTGGGAATTAAAAGGCCCTTTTGCTGCTTGCCCCTTTCTCCTTGCATTGTCTGGTTTTCTTACTGAAACCATAAACTTGAGACTGTTGCTGCAGGCGGGGATACTGAGTGACAAAACTTCTGTATTACTCCCTTCAGGGAAAAAATATGCCAACATGAGACTGATAGAGCCTTATGACAAGGAGCTGAATCCCCTGGGGATGGGCTGTAAATTCAGAGGTGGCTGGACACTGTGTATCGAAGGAAATAACCAAATGTGAGTTTGCTCATGCCCTCATCCCCTTTTATTTTTATCTCAGGTGGCCTGCCTGGAGAAGAGGGTGCTCTGGTCACAATCCCTTTCTGTACCTGTTGAGGTCCTGGTTTGCCCCTGCAGCAGTCATGTTGGCAGGGCTGAATGGCAGAAAGCAGGACACTTTTTTTGGCCTCTCTTGCAGGTCAGGAACAGGAGAAAGGGAGCAGAAGAATAACATTTTGAAAAGCTAAATGCAACCTTCAAGGTCACACTGCCCTGAATTCATTCTCATTTGAGTTATTAGCAAAACCGAACCAAACCAAACCTTCCCCTTTTAATGTAATGCTTTACTGTGATGGAGAATCCAATTTACCAAAGGTAAATTGATCCAGTGATAAGTACAAACACTGTTAAAAAGTGCATTGAATTTCTAGTCTCATTTTGTCCAACTTCAGGTTCTAGCCATTTGATCACTGATATATTTGACTGCTCATTTGCAGACTGAATTCTGGTCAAATTCGTTTTCCCCATATAGGAATTTTTAGGACCTAACCAAGTAACCCTTCTGTCTTGACAGGATAAATAGCTTGAGCCACTTGAATTGGTTGTTCTTAAATGTGCTTTCCAACACCTTCATGATTCTCAGGATATTTTTTGAAATCTTTTCTAAGTTTTCTGAGAGTGTTTTTGTTTTGTTTTGTTTTTTGTGGTAACAGACACAACATTTCCATCACAGTTGTGTGTCTCATATTGCAGAGAGGATCTAAACTCCCAATTTCTATCAATATTCTCTAATTAGGTACCTAATGATTACAGTTGTCCATAGGGCCAGAGTTCTGCACTAAGAACTCATACTGACCTGATTATCTACACATCTGTCCCACTGAAGATAATGGTTGTTTACTGCAGAGATCTATGGGAAGATTTAGCCTTCTACTACTTTAAAATAAAAATACTTTTTCTAGGTGGCTTTGCTAAAACATGTTCGATGCCATTGCAGTTAGAGAGCTTGGCTCTCTAGCCCAGCTAGAGAGTTCTTTAGTCACTTGCTTATGTTTTACCACTTCCTATGTGAAGACCAGAAGGCTGGTTTTTGCAAACATGATGTGTCCCATTCTTTGTCTGTGGACATGAGAAAGGATTTAAATAGAATCATAAGTGCCAAGGGAACAGAGGGAGAAACAACACGACAACTGGCACCTCTCTCACTTGATTTCCCACCATGACTTTATTATCAAGACTAGCTGCACTTGTCAGATTTCTTCTCCCTTTCAGTAAAAAAAATGAGAAAAGTTGACAACAGGCCATCCCTGAGGGCTGTGTGCCCAGAGCTAATCTCTGCAGCTCATCCCAAGGCTGCACTGAAACGCCTCAGGAACACCAGGTAGTGAAAGCAAAATAGCCAATGTGCAGTTTTATTTATAACAGCAGCGAGAAGAGGAGGAACAGTGCTTGGGGAACATGGGATGTGCCGTGTGGGTACACACATTTGAGAGGGGGTATTTAGTCTTGCAGGTCTCTGTTGATGCTGCGAGTTTGCATCAGGATAAGAAGTCTTCCTCAAAACCCACAGATACTAGCAGAGCAACAGGTTGTATCCTTGTGGTCATGATGCCTAATATCCTAAGGAAATAATCTGATTGGTATGACTGGACATACGTTATATGTCCTGCCTAGTGGATCGCACAGATAGTCAGAAAACCAGTGTAGTTAACAATTTCTGGGTAGTAGGCACACATCACCATGTTATTTGAACATACAGAAGACCTTTCTGTGGTAAATAGACTTGGGATGCCTGTGGAAGGAGGGCACCCCTAGGCTTAAGTGCGGTAGGATTTAGGTGGGAGATGTGAAAATATAGGAAGATGCACTTAAGAAAGACTTTGGGTGTGATTTTCTGCATGATTAATCCTGTTCAGCTCTGTGCCTTTTAAATGGGAGAGGGAGAATTTTATGCTGCAGTGTATTCATGAGGCAAACGCGTGAGTGACAAGTGCCTGTGGAGAGGAAGGGCTGGGAGAGGTGTGAATTACCTTGAGTCTAAGAAGGTCTCCCATCTTCTGGTGAGTTACCTGACTAAAGTAACCCCAGAGATTTCAAACTAGCATACAAATGAGAGTGAATGAAAGAACATCAACAGAGTACCTTTGCTTGGGTTATGTAACTTGAACTCAGGGGTAAATAACCAAGGAACTGGGGGTTTAAAGAAAAGCAACCCCTTAGTAGCCTTTCTATCAACGGTAGAAGCTCAGGCAATAAAAGGGGAATTCCCATTTGTGATAAGAAATTGGATATCATTAGTGTTATTGAGAGCTGGTAGGAAAACTTAAATAGCTGGGATGCCCAAATCACTAACTGTGGCCTCTTAAGGAAAATTAAACTAGGGAGCAGGTCCATGTGTCCATTTGGGTGCTTGTGGTGGACTGGGAGGTGCTCTCTGCATCAGAGAGGCTGTTTGTACCCTGGAGCGATTTACTGTATCTCAAGGCTAAGAGCTCTTAGATGCTGATGGTCGCAGGCCTGCATGCAGCCGGGCAGGGAGCCAGCAATTGTTCCGAATTTGGAAGCACCTATCCATGCTTCCACTCATATCAAATCCTCACGGTTTCCGAAAATGAGAGAGAGAATTTTCTAATGACAAAAGAACTGGCGCTGCTGTAGGAAAAATCTGCATTAGATATTATTCTGATGCATAAGGCAACTTGATCACTGCACAGAAAAAGTGGTAAGTGTTGTTGAAATGTAAAGTGATGAGATCTGACTATATCTGCTGATCCTAACTGAAAGGTAGATATATCCAGCAGTCTCTCTCGCTCTTTCCCTCTGCTCTGAAAAGGGTAATTCTAAAAAGACAAAGAAGATAATGAGAAAAATTGAAACATCAGAGTACAGATGATGATAGAAAACTCTTCAAGAAAGGTTTATTAAATTTCAGGCTTCTGCAATTCAGCAGTCAGGGAAACCAGACTACAGCCTGCTGCAGATCAGAAGCAAGAGCAGCAATTATATGTGAAACCAAATGCATTTATACTCACTCATTTACAGCCAAAAAAACTTGATATAACAAATGGGGAATGTAAACCTCTTAAGTCTAACAGAAAATTCAGAAAATTGGTAAAAGAGGCTAAAGACGGTGCTGACATCTATAGCTGTTTGCTTTAAAGAAGTTCTTTAAATGTATGAGGAACAAATGAAACCTTAGAATTGGTACAGGAAGATAGTAGTCAAGGATGATAAAATTATCAATCCTGATACTAGAAAAACAGAATTTTTCTTATAATGATGCTGTTGGAGCCATGATGGTTTAAGGATTTAGGTAAGGCAAGTTCTGCAGGGAGTGATACAATCTTTTATTAACCAGCTATCAGTATGATCAATACCATCAGTTAGTCTAACAAAAATATCACCTCTCCCCAAAGTTTTGCCTCAGAACTATTCAATAAATTTTTGTTCTGTGCTTAGAAAGAAGCAGAATGGTGGTTTCATATCTCTGCATGGTAACAAACATTTTCTCTTCTATTATTAATTAGGGAGGATGTTAAACAGCAACTATTGAAGTTAAATATTTTTAAATCTCAAGACTATAGTACTTATATCCAGAAGCACTGAAAGGACTGCCTGAGGAGTTTTATGAAACACTCGCACTGATTTTTTGCAAATCTTGTAACATGAGGGCTAGGAGATTCCAGAGCTAATGTTATGCCACAATTTAAAAGGGTAAATTGAATGACCAAAATACAGACCAATTAATCTATCAACTCTCTGGAGAAAAGTCATGTAAAAATAGAAGACCCTTGAATAAGTAAAAGAATTAAAAATAAATAATAGTAATGATACAAGTTGCTGAATTTTTTATCTGTGTCAGCACAGTATATTTTGGTTTCTGCAAAATAACTGAAACCTGCCATCTTGTTGAAAATATTAGTGGTATGTAAATATCAATGGTGAGCCATTACTAAGTGGTTTGGATACTGATTAATCTGCTAAATCACAAAGTGTAATTGTGAATGGAAAAGTCTCGTCTTAAGTGGTGTATGTCTGATGAGTTCCTGCAAGGATGGATTCTAGCGCTAGTTTAACAACTCCTAATTTAGTACTATTTAAGAAAGTTGTGAGTGATCTGGAACAATAATCATTTGTAAAATTTGCAGTGGTGTTGAAACTGGTGGAGTGCTCAGCAGTGTAGGAGGCAAGAGCAGGGGGGATGCACTGGGGGCAGGATGGATTGCTTTGAACATGCATTTCCGTGCTGATGAATGCAAGGTTGTGCACCATGGGACAAAGCCCTGCATGCATCTCACTAGCAGGACTGTATCTTATGGTGCAGTTGTACCAGGAAGAGCTTAGGGCTTGTGGTGGAAAATCGACCGAGTGCCCATGCCAGCTGTGCTGTTGTAGCTGGGTGGGTGGTCACAGTGACCAGATGTGCAGGTGAGGAGCTAGCAGGAGTGGATGGTGAAGTGGCAATACCTTGATGGAGCAGCAGCAATGGGACTGCAGCAGCACTGCACTTGGTCCTGGTGTCCAAACTTGAAAGCAGAGAAAAACCAGAGTGGAGTCAGAAAAGAATGGCAGGACTATGTGCAAGCCTGAAAGCATGTCTCAGACTGGACTTCAGTCTCTTTCTAGAGATAGTGAGTGTGAGAACCGAGATGGGAAAGACATTCAGGATGGACATAAATGAGTGGTTTTTTGGTTTTTGGTTTTTTTGGCAGAGCAGAGATCATTCAGATAGGCCTCTTATCTAGGCTTATGTAGGAGTCGCAATGCCATTCATATTTTGAGCCATAATCAGTTCCCTCTCCAGGGGACACAGTATGTGTGGAGCAAAGCCAGAGGTTTGCTGAGGATGTCACTGGGCAAGCTCCTTCAGCCTGTGCTGTGCAGAAAGGTGCGCAGCGCTGTCGGTGTTGCCTCTCTGGCCTTCAGATCTTAAAACGAAGAACGTTTTGCTGCTTTCAGTCAGCTGAGTCCTCAGCCTGAAGAGGTGAGTGAGCTCCATAGGCGGAACAGCGGGAAAGTGCTGTGAGGTCTGGGCTGCACGGCAGCCGCGGCTGTCAGTGCGGTGGAGGATCAGGTCCTTCCAATGAGACCGTCCATGCAGCGGGTTTGTGCTGAGGGAACCGCAGGGGTTGCTTGTTTCCTACTCCAGAATTTTAATGATGCTGCACAGGTTTAACTTTGCCATTACGGGAAAGCGGTTCTATCTTGTGAACACAAGTGCTCAGCCTGGAAATCTCAAACCACCTTTATAATCTCGATCCCTGCAATAAAAGTCTCTAGATGGCAAAAACTGCAGCATGCCTGTCTAGCTTTTATGAAATCAAACCCTTAGGCAAAACTCACAAAAAAAAAAAACAGTTGGAAAAGAATGATTTTATTTTGAAGTACTTTGTGTTTTGCTGTGCATTAAAATACAGTTTGCTCTAATCTATTCCTATATTTGCAAGCAGAATCTAAAAGGAGATAACATGATCTAAAGAGCGCAGTGACTCGATACGTTTAGTATTACTGTACACTTGTAGAAGCCAAATGAAACGAGTGTTTTCAATTCCATGTAAATAAATATACATTTTAATAACAGCTAATGTCAGTTCCTAAAGGGAAGCACACTAGGAGAGTTCTTTAAAAGAAGATTACACCCTCAGTGCAAAATCTCTTCCCCAGAAGTGATTGAAAAGAAAAATGAACTTGCAAAATACCATCTCCAGTAGAAGAAAGTCTCAGTTCTATTTTGTTCTTCCTCCCTTAGGAAAGTGGAAAGACACTATTAAGGCATATCAATCAACTTCAGTGGCACTGTTAATGCCTAATATTATTATTTTGTTCATATTGGTGATTTATCCACATTTTATTTACATAGAACATCTTACCAGTGTCTGCTTTTCCCATGTGAAAGTTGTAATAAAAAAGTGCATGTTTTGAATAATGCATGTGCACAAAGTGCTTGGTGATACTTTAACATAATCTGCTATTGGCAGATTTACAAAGAAATGTAAAGAAATGTAAAGAAGATTCTGCCTGGGTAGCGCAACCCTGTATTCTTAGCTATAGTCAATAGTCCTCTTTGTCTATGTCTTGAAATCGTACAAGTGTCTCTCAGGAGAAGCGTGTGATGCAGCAGTGGATGAAGAATAAAGTCTAGGTGCAACTAAGCAGAAATCAAACGTGCTGTCCGATTCTGGTTTTGACCATGGCTCAGCACTGTTTGGATTTTGGGTCTTAGTTTGCCGCAGACACAGAGTCAAGCTCAAAAACTCTCCATGAGGGTCCTAGCATTTCCTTCATCTGTTACAGTTATTGCCTACTTAGCACAAAATTGTGCATAATGAATAAATACTGCCATATAGGACCCCAAAGAACCAGCTGTGTCATCAAGAGCATCTCAGTCACAGACACTGTGTTTTAGGTGTTTTATTTTGAAAGAAATGCTAAATATCTGTTGCACATACCAGTCTTCCTTCCCCCCCACCAACCCCAGCTACAAAACTAACTTAAAACATGTGGTAAAGACAAAAACTCCCCCACACAGTTGCCACAGGACAGCTGAAGACATTTCCAGTATCCCAAGTCCTGCAAAAGCAAGGTTTCAGTTGGAAAAAGCTCCCAGATTGCCCGGGAAGTAGAACACAACAAGCCTCAGAAAAAGACAGAAAACAAAGAAACTAAACGCAATTGAGCAGGAAACAAATGATGATTGTTACACCCTGTTCTGGAGAGAAAAGGGTTCCTGATTCCAAACTGGATGGTGAGGTTAACCCTGAACAAGGGAGGGCAGCGCATCGGCTGGACACCGGAGTGATTTTAATATCACGGGGAACATACTACCACGTATATCTTGTCTCTACCTGTGGCCAATCTCTTGTGCTTCAGAGGAAGGTGCGAAAAAAACCCAAACCCCTTGGAAAGCACGTTAATTAGTAGGAGGAAAGAAAATCAAGTAAACTTTTCCTAGTGCTCTGAGGGCTTTAATGCATAAACTATAAATAAGGTATGAACAAATGCTATCAACAAATAACTTGCTTTCAACTCCCTGCTCTGCAGATACCAAGAAATTGGACGGCTCAGGATTGGAGAAACTCCAAGTATTCCACTCCTTCATATAAACCCTTCCATAATTTATCATCCTCATTTTAAAGCAATGCGGGATCCTTGCTCCCACTATCTTGTAGGTAGACTGTTTTGGTTTCATTTTTGGTTAATTAGGACCATTTTTCCAATTTATAGTCTAAATTTTTTCTTCATTCATTCATATTCATTTGATTTTTGTGCCAATATTATTCTTAAATTAATTATTCTATTTTATTGATATGTAACTTTCAAATCTATTTATAAATAGTTGTGATAATGGTGATGTCACCAAGAAAGCTCTTTAGTTTGGAAAAACAGAATTTGGACAGTTCACATCTGCCAGTCAGTGGTAACTGTTGATAACTGTTATTACTGTGATTACTTCTGGAAATTACATTTTTTGGATAGCACTACTGAAACACTCAAATCATCTTAAAATGTACCCCTTAGGACAGTTAGAAGTGAAAAGATGATATAAATGAGGCCAGAATTAGCATTTTGGAGTCTGGGGCTCAGTTTTCCCTTTGCACGCACAATCTGTATGAGCTCTTTGGATGAGAACCAGTGTGTACTTTTGAAATGAATCTCCTGACCATTACTTCACACTGCACTTTGATTCCCACCGTGGTGCAATCTTGGAGCATGTGAACTTTCCAGAAGAAAATAAAAATGTGTACCTAATGCACCTTGTCTGCTAATCAGGGTTTATCTCCACGAGACTAGCCTAGAAATAAAATAAGAGCGAGGGCTATCCACGTGCGTGCTGTGAACCACCCATAAACATTGTGGACCTCGGGTCCTCAGCATCAAATATCTCAGTCTACAGCTCCGTTCCTTCTGGGTGCTACTTCTTGGTAAAGTAGAAGCGGCCTTGGATGTCCTGGCTGGCCACAGCAAGTGAGTTCAAGGGTTGTATGTTCATGTTTGCTGTTTGTAAGACAGGATAGTTTGCCTTTTTTTCTTGAGATCATTGGAAATATCAGGCACTTGTGTTATTCACATATTTTAGTGATGACTGCAATTTTAATACCCTTTTCTAGTTTGTGGCACCAGAAATTTCCCATTACCATTAATTAGCAGGCAACAAAACAGAAGAGGAAAGAACAGAGGGAAAAGGGAACTTAGCCAGTGACAAAGTTACTGGGGGAAAAAAAAGATTTTAAAAAAAATCAAAACCACTTAAAAGTTTGATCTGCAATTAACAACAATTTTTGAATTGAAAGGCTTTATTTCAATATTTTACAATACAGTTCTTAAATCTTCCACAAGAAATATTAATGAATATATTTTTTAAAAAAAAATATAAGAACTATTATATAACAGAAAGCTGTATCTTAAGCATTTCATTTTAGGTCAAATATGATATTTTTTACTTCATACAGAATGTATTGTTTCCTAGATTTTTCTCTTCCATTTTTCAGGTAAAACCCTAAATATTCTGACTTACCTTGAAAAAAATTTTCTTACAGATTTTCAGCTCAATCACTAAATAGAAAAAAAATCCACCATTTCCCAAGCTATCCACCAAACCGCTGGAAAACAGCCACAGAAACGTGAGTTTACTTTTAAAAGAAAAATCCTTGCATAACCTCAATACGCAGCGCAAGCCCGCTGTGGTTATCCTACATGGCTGGAGTGCAGCTTTGAACCCTGGAACAACAGTCTTTGGCGCAGTAACACATCACGAATGCTCTTGCTTTTGGCGCCGGGGTCTGGCAGAGCCGTTCTGCGGGGTGCCTCTCGCTGCGACGCCCTGGCAGGAAGGGGTTTTGCAGCTTCAGGCACCTCTCGCCTGCGCAAGCGTCTCTCCTTGAAGGGCAGCCACCATACAGGACCAGGTTTCTCACACAAGTGTGTTGAATATATTCATGTGTTTTAAAGCATTCCTCTTTACGCTGAGTAAGAGTCAGTTAATGACGTTAATGAGCCCTTTTAACAGTTTGACAATAGTTCCAAATTTTGCTGTTTTCTTTTTATTTTCTCTCTCTCTCTGCTGTGAAGCAAGGGTAAATTTATCTGCAAAACTTTTTTTATGGTTGTGGCTGAAAGAATTAAATTTGGTAAATCCCTTTTACCCAGCAGCGAGAAATACTTTTCAAAAAGTATTGAAAGTATTTTCAAAAGTTGTGCAAAACTCACCTGGTTTCTGGTTCCTTCCCAGCTCCAGCAGGGTTTTCTCTGAGATCTGCTAGAGGCTGCAAATCTTCAGCAGAGGCTGCAAATGGAATAATTTTACTGCCTCCAGAGAAGCACAAATTTCTGGTGTCAGAATCTCATTGATTTGCTTCAAGTTCATTAACAAAAGTCACACGGCGCCCAGTCTGGGTCTTCATTTGTCTGAGCTCGCACCCAAGAGTGAGCGCAAATAGCCGCAACGCCAGCCCCTGCTAGATATTTGCTGTGCACCAGGTTCTTTATTCCCCTGCAGCCATTTGACCCCTGACGAGCTGATTATGGAGGGTTACCCAGCTCTGCAACCATAATTCCCCAGCCTGCCTATAGGAGTAGACATACGTGATTAATTGGACAGCGACAACTAAATAATACAAGATTTGAGGCCACAGAGCACCTGTTCCCCAAAAGACAGGCCGCTCGTTTCAGATCCTTGAAGAAAAGCAAAAACGTAATACCTAACAACATTTCCAAAAAGCCTAACTTTTTCTGTAGGCCGCTAATAGAGCAGATGATAAAGAAGAAAAAGAATTTTTTTGTTGGTTTTGACTTCCCATCGTTTTAATCAGCACTCTCCTTTCTTGACGAAAATACCGAGGGACCTGGGCTGGCTTCGGGCAGCCGGGGGAGGAGGCTGGGACTCGCGGCAGCACCTTCCGCCGCCCCGGCAGCGCTCGGGCAGGGGCTCAACGCGGACGCCGTGCTCTCAACGTGTTCCTAGTGTTATCCTCTGCCTATTCAATCCATAAGGGTTATCACGAAGGCATCGACAGAGGGTGTGAGAGGCGAGGCGTCCTTTACGTTCAGGACTTTCCTCTTGCAAAATCAACGACAGAGGAAGGGAATACGAAGGAATGAAACGACGTATGCTGAAAGTGTATGAGCGAAGCACGTGTTATGTTGCGGGTCTTCCTTTGCTCATTATTTCGTGAAATTTGGGCACTCCCATTGGAATGTCTCCTACCAGCTGCAGGGAAAGGCAGGGAAAGACAGCGATGTCGTTTGGCAGCCAGATTTTCCTATTACACTCAAAATAAGTGGTGGCAGAAGCCTAAGGAATGCTTTTTTCCCCTCAATGGCCCCACATGCTCAATAACACCGGTTCTGAGATTATATGCATTTTTCTGGGCCGAAGCCGGCGGCGAGGGTGCTGCCGGCGACGCTCGGGCAGAGCCGTCAGCGGCGGCAGAGCTGCGTGGCGCCGAGCAGGAGGACTTTTTACTCCTTTTCCCCGCCGTGGTCATGTTCTGCTGTTGATGGCAACCCAGCCGTGTTTTTTATGTGGAGCCCTGCGATCGGTAGTTGCGGATCCGGTATGTGCGGTGGAAAAGCATTTCACCGGCGCTTTCTTCTTCTGGGTGTCAAAATACACTAATGAGTTGTGTAATTTGATTTGCGGTGTATCTCCCTTTTGGAATGTATTATTACATTTAATCTAGCACTGTGGTAAATGTTTGGGGTTTATGCTGAGCACACTGCTTGCATACATTCCCTCCCTGAGATTTCACACAAATATGACAACCTTTCCAATAACAGCTCTAGGAACATGGTGTTTCAAGTTTTATTTTGTGTTTTTTTTTCTACTTCCTTTTAAATTCTCAGACATTTCTCAAGTTTTACAAAGAAAGCATCTCTTTATACCCTTGTCATTCATAAATAAAAAAGTGAACATGCTAGGTCAATGCGTGGCACAAATTGATGGTGTTTTAGTAGGAAATAGTAGTATATCTAGAAATTCAGAAATGCTATTCCTTAGATTATTACTTTTTCAGCATATAAACTTGCTTTCTTATTAGAGAATATTTAATACTGATTTCTCAGCATAATTGCTATGCTCCATCTGATATCATTAATCAATTCAGAGTAAATCTGCAGCAGGAACCACTGCTGCTGCCCTTTTAAACTATCTGTATTTAAAACTCATAATCCAGGCATCAACTTTTGTCCAAGGACATACAGAAAATACTTGTTTCCTTGATCTCCACAAGGCACTTCTGAGGACCTTTTGAAAAAGCTAAGCTGAGGAGCTTATGTGTTTTCTTGGAGATACTCAGACCCTCAGCATGGACCTTATCCAGGGTAGCTCTGCCTGAGCATGGGAGACTTGACCCCCCGAGACCCACCAAGTCTTTCTAGTGATATATTTAGTCTTTTGCTCCACAAGCACAAAAACCTGGAGATGTGTGAAAGAATTTGAAAGCATACAGTAAATCTTTACTGACCTACAGACAGATATCCTGAAGTGAATGTGCATCTGCTCTAGGGTGGGAAATAAAATATTCTTTTTTTTCCTCAATTTTCTTAGAGGTGAAATGATTATTTGAGAAGGAGGAGAAAGAGTAACAAAATGACATATTTGCAGCTGTAGATGACAGAAATGATATTAAGATGAACGTCTGCCTTTTTGCTGAGAGTGAATCTTTTCTGTCAGACTCCTATAAGGGTTCACTCATGTGTGGCACTGTCTTCAACTTTGCACCTGGTGTTAAGTGTAAGTGTATCCCAACTCCTCTCAGCAGCAACAGCTGGAATGTGTAATAGAAATGCAATCCAAGACTCATATAGCACAGGAGAAACCATAACCCTGGTCATGGTCAGTGATCAGACTGCTTATAGTTCTTTTTTTTAATACACATTTTTCCAATGCTACTGACGAGCAGAGAGCAGCAAATGCAAAATACCGTGCTTCCAAATGGGCTGATTTCAGTGCAATCTGCTCGTGCTGACTAGTACACAGAAGGGTCTTGCTGAGCCAGCTGAACACGGGTTTCCCTAGCCCGTTCTGACTGTCCCCCCCACTGAACTGGGATGTGCCCTGTGGCAAGTCTCATGTTTTTTTGCTCTTCTCGGACCTCCGGGAAGCATCAGGCCCCTTGCCACTTTTTTTGCAGGTAGGGTGTGACTTTTCCATCCACCCAGTTGCTGAGCTCATTCTGGGAAGTCTTCTGGGAATTTCTCTGCTATCACGTGTGGTTGCTTTAGCAATGCTCTACCCAGGTATCGGAGAGGTGGAGGCATCACGAAACTTCCCTCTGTGCCGCCGTCCTCTCTGCCATTAGCTGCATCCCCCTGCAGCGTGCAGAGGAGCAGCTCTGCTGAGCTCTGAACCTCCGCCTTCGAAGGAGCTGGGCTCACCTGTCACTGCCTGCTGACACACTTGCATTTTTATCACATTTTCTGAGATATGTTTTTTGCTGTGTTCCCTCAGCAAGAAGCAGCTTTTCTCTGTGCAGGCCGGACATCATGCTGCCATTTACACTCAGGAAAAAAAGCAGACGTTACAGTTTGCACTTCAATAACGTCTGTGTAGTTGAACAACTCAGCCTGCAGCTGCGTGGGGGAGTGGGCGCTGGGGAATGTCGTTCCCAGAGTAACTCCTTCTCCAGGCTCCCCATGCTATTCAGACAGCCCACACCGGGCCAGCCTTGGCTACGGGTGGCACTGCCCATCAGCCAAGTGACAGCAGCGTGCCAGGATTCGCTCTGCCCGCTGCACGCTACCCTGGACGGTTTCGGGAATGATAGCCAATCTCGATAGTCCCATCCTCTGTGAGTTTTAACGTGAATCTGAGCCAGAGCGGAGCAGCCAAAGCAGAGCTGGTGCTGCAGACGCGGGCGCCGCTGCACGGTGGCCCTGCCTCCCTGAGGCGCCTGGTCTAACACGGCTTTTTCCTCCTGCCTTGGGCTCCACAGCCATCTTCTGAGCTGCTCTCCCTTGCTCCACAGCCCCTCCAGCATTTCCCACAGACAGAGGTGACACGCAGCACCGTGGCACCTGCCCCTTTGGCCGCCCATGTGCCCAGCGTGCTGTCCCACACCAGGGGCTGCCAATGGCCGCGTGTCCCCAGGTGATGGCCGGGGCTGACGGGGCAAAATTTCCCTTGCTTGCGGGCACCAGAAATGTGCTCCTTGACGCTGGTGGTGCGTTTTTCCATAGATCAGGATGTGGGTGAGGTACCTTGATATTGGGCCGTCTCTTGGGGAGAGCTGCTTGCCCACCGTTTTCCATGGCCTCGGTAGCCTGGTTGTGCACCTCTGCCGTTTAGGTAGCGGCTGCCCCCGTAGCCTGCTGTTATCACAGCGTGTGCTTGTCGTTTGTACGGCAGCCTTCCCAGCTTCCCGCGAGGCTGTGTTCCCATAGGCAAAACACCTGATTTCTACAACTTTCAGAAGTTTTCAGTGACTGAAATGTCTGCCAGCTCCTGCTGTCACAGCCCAGGTTTTCACATCCTTCTCTGAACCTGAGTCTCCAGCATGAAAGCCTATTGCATTGCCACAAAGCAAGCTCAGATGTTACTAGTATTTTTATCATCTCACTAGTATGAAGTGACTGCTGTGAAAGCCCATCATAACAAATTCCTTGGGGAGAAGGTGTGCTGAACCTGATCACAGGCGTTTGGGAAGTGAGCAGAGGCTCCTGCATGGGATCGGCCACTGTACCCGTGGGGACCCCACACCTGTGGGCTACGCCAGAGACAGCTTGCGGCTTGGGATACTGTACTGACAGCAGGCATCATAGGAGAGCGAGACACACGGGTTGCTGTGGAAAGGGATGCTGATGCAGCGCCCACAAGCTTTGCAAGGTCAAAAGTTCTTCAGTATAACAGGCAAACTTTCCTGAAATGGGAAGGTACAGGATTTGCTAATCCCCAATATTTTTCTAATTTAATTGAACTGTAAAGAAAAAGCTTCCTGCAGGACTGTGACACCTCACCTTCCAGAAATGAAAAGGAAAACAGAGGTCCAAAGGGATCTTTGGTCTTTCAACACCCGGCAGCAATTACCATTAAGCCAGAACCAGGCAAAGGCTGGGCAACAGCATAACCGAGCAGATTTTACTGCACAACACTCCCTGAAGTGCTAGGCCCTGCAGAAAACCTTGTACCATTTGCCCAAAAGGGCTCAGAGGTGAAGAGAAGCTTGGCTAAACACGCAGAGTCTGTTTTGCGATGTAAAGGCTATCACTCTCTAAACTGGAAGCAGCAGTAAGTCCTACACTGCTAGTGCTGTGTACATGCTTTCATTATGTTGCACTCAAATTTAATATTCTTCTATTAGATAAACAAGAAAAAGCTGTAGGTGGAGTCATTTCCACCTCTATCAGCGGTGGAAGCATATGGGTGGTCTACTTCCTTTAACAAAGAAGTCTGGAGGAAGAGGATACCAGCTTCTCCCGCCTCGCTCCCGGCACCGAAGGGGTTAACTGAGCGTGCCCCTGCAGGCACAGGAGGGGGGGGCCCCGAAATGCTCACCACTGCCCTTGGAGCCGCTGGGAGGCTGAAGGCGGCTGCTGGGAGAGGCCCGGGCAGCATCTAGCACGCGTGGCGCCCAGGTTGCAAATACCGCCCGCCGAAGGATGCACCAGCAGGCAGCGCCGCGCCGGCTGTGTTCAAAGCACTGGCTGCTGCAGGAACCCAAGGCAGCTGCTTTCTGCTTTAAGAGGCAAGGGGAGCTCCTGAGTTATTAATGCGGACGGGTTGAGACTGGCTTTGCCGCGCCATTGCGAGCTAATCCCGTTACAGAGCGCGATGAGGGATCGCAGGCACAGAAGCAGGCGGTCACGGGAGCCGGGTCCCGAGCGAGCGCGAGTGCCTGCTGGTTGCGAACGTCCATCCCACCCGGGACACTAATGTGTGCAGGACTCCTCTTCCTCCTCCGTCCGCAGGCCCCGCGCCGGGGTCTCCGCACCGGGGTCTGCACGTGCTCCAGGCGTGCGGGCGATTCCCACCGAGCAAAATATCTGTCCTAGATGTAGAGCCCCTTGTCTACACTCGTAGACGCAGAATGGAAAAATGAAGGTGAAATAAAAAAAAAAAAAAAAAAACAGAGCATACTTATGTGTGTCGGAGAAGAGGGGAGAGAAATATATGTGTAGGGGGCAGGAAAAGGACATTGAAATATTTTCTGTGATTAAAAAAAAAAGTCATTTCTGAAGTAAATGAAAACTGTCAGTATCCATTTCACAGTGCCTTTTGCATTTACCAAGAATATTGCAAAAGAAAAAAAAGACACAAAAAATCGGTATATTCTTAGCTTTTAAAGAGAGTATTTTTGATAGAATATTTTTATATTTCAGACTTTACTCATAACTTTTTATAATAGGTGTCCTGTACAGACAAGTGCTAAAGCAAGAGGCAGATGAGAAAGGGTTGATTCAAAGAGGGGTAAAAGGAAGAGAAAGAGCAAAAGTAGAAAAGCCCACAAGCAAAAAGAGAGAAAATGGGAGCATGCATGCTCGGAGAGCTGGTGGAGGAAAACAGGTGAGTAAGTGCACTACAAAGGTGCAAAGTGGTGCGGTTTTGTGGATAAATGAAGGAGGCCAAAGACAAGAAGGAGCTTTAATAACGGCAGAAGTGTTACTAGTGCCTTTTGGTCCTAGTGATGGACCTTCCTGCTCTGGGTGATTTTCCTGCTCTGAATACTTGGAAGGCGTGCAGAAGACACAGGCCTCAGCTTTTAAGGTACCTTCTGCCAGTATAAATGTAAGGTGAATACACATCCCTGGGTGGGTGGCCAGGCGGCAGGGAGCAGCCAGAAGCAGCCACCCTGGCCAAGGGCAGGTTGCTGTGGGAAAAGCCCTGCCCCAGGGCCCTGGTAGCCCCCAGGCTCATCTCGCTCCCCGGGAGCCTGCTGATCATGGCACCGAGGAGCTAACACCGTTGAAACGCTGCTTTGTTTCTGTGTCCCCGTTCTTAACAAGCAACGGGAACGCTGTAGCAGTAAAGAGCAAGCTACTGACCGTGTTGATTTCCCCAGCTTCACGCGTGCTCCCTTGCGCATCATAAGCTTGTGCATCAAACCTGCTGGGAAATTTTGCATGAGGCCAAAGGAGGCTCTGTGAAATTAAGGGCAGGGATGGCAATAGCCAGCACTTCAGCTGCTCTCTTTCATGCCGTCACTACCAGCTACTTTGGTTTTATGCTCACAGAGTAGGTGGGACAGTATTATTTCACATGCTTTTTGTTGTAAGTTACTCTGATACTGCATATGATCAAAAGCAATTTTGCAAAAGCACTAAGGGCTTGATCTCATTTTGCAGTATCTAACACGCTGCTTTGGAAAAGCATGTGTTGCATATACATGCGCACGTTTGTCAGGACGTGCAGCACTGGTGACCTCAGAGGAGGGCAGAACAGGTTGGAGGTAGTCCTCAGCCACTGCCGCCACTGCTGATTTTGACATGGGTGCCTAGGGAGCAGTGAGGGATGGGGGTCCCAGCACGCGTGTCACCGTGCAAACATAAGGTGGGCTGCGAGTTTCTCCTCTAGCTAGTGAAGCCGTTGGTATACCAGGCAGGGAGAGAGGACACTGTGAATGTGTTCGTGATGTTCGTTCCAGATGAGCTCTTCGGTGGTTGGAAGGACATGGATCAAAATGGATCGTTTTCATGAGAAGTGAAGGCAGAGATAGCGATAAGGCCTGGCAATGATGAGGCAGTTGGAGACTTGCTTCCAGCACTGGTAAGAGCGGTGCTGTGCCCTTGCTGATGACACAACACATCACAACGAGGTATAAATGCCTTGCCAGGAGTAAGGGACAAAGCAGCTGCTGAGCAGTTACGGGGGCAGCAGCTTTCTCAGCCTCCCCCTTGCCGTGCCGCCTCGCTCGGCTGCCGTCCCTCCCACGGCCCGTTAGCCGCCGTCCGCGGAGGAGTCGGCGTTGCCGTGCAAAGGCCGGCAGCTCAGTTGCAGAGCTCTGAAACACCTGCCCTTCACCCACGCTGCTATTTTCCGTGAGCTGGAGTAGAGAGGTGCTCACGTACTCTGGTTGCCCCCTCTCTGGGGCTTTCCGTGTCAGGAAGGTGGGTAATAGGCGGGGGTAAGTCATCCTCGGTGGGAGGGAGTGTTTTTGTCATGTGTTTTTCAGAATAGCAAGTTGTTCTGGTGCTGTTTTGTGATGGAGGGCCTCGTAGCCAAAAGGGCGTATAAACAAATGTCTGCTTGGAGTGGCTTGGCAGGGGCAGACACGGACGATTTTTCATAGGCGTAAAGCAAACGTTGCCTCTTCAGTGTGCAATGCTCTGCAGTGCAGAGGGCTAGCACACAGCTTATACGTCATGTCAGCCCCACTTTAAAGGTCATTTATTATGGAACCAGTCCTTGTGCTGGTTCTCTGAACAGGGATGAATATTATTCTCAGTGCAGGCCATTGCTCACCAGAGCCTCAGTTTAGAAAAATTTAACATTACTTTTTTATGAGCCTCGTTGGTGCAATTCTTTTCATTCCCCTCATAGGAATTATTTGTATAACCTTATTTAAAGAAGCTTTCTGCCCCCCCCCCCAGTGTTTCTTCAGCATTCACCAATATTCAAAATGAGGAAAAGTCTTTGAAAAAACCTCTCTAGGACTTGCCTCTGCTCACCTTCTTCTCTTTGTTGGCTGAAGAGCACAGACCTGGAAGATTTTCTACCAATAATGTCTGATTTGGGGGTATAGCCTGAAGAAAATCACTCTACTTCTGACATATGGCAGAAGCTCCTGTTAAATGCTTTCTCATATCTTGTTTTTCTGGATGCTATCCATTCCTCTGTCATTTGTGATTCCCCTCATGCTGCCAGCAGTGAATCCTTCTCCAGGCTCACTCTTCCAAAGACTGTTTATTTTTGTGGTCTTTTGGGAGATGGAGAGAAACCATGAGGGTAGGAAGGGTACCAGTGGGGACTAGACTTTGCCTAGCTAAGTACTAAGTAAAATATGGCAGACCCTCATCATATCTCATGCTAAACTGCTTCCTCAAACCAGTTTTCTAAGACTAAAGAGCTGCTAAAAACCTCAGATCTTCAAAGAAAATCTCCTCACACAAGTCCGTGGTTTCTGGCCACCTAATTCCTTAGGTTGTCTGAAGAGCCCAGCCTATGATGTTCTTCATTATTGTCCACACGCCACTGTTAATCAAAGCTTTGCAAAAGTGAGTGAAAGCGATCACAACAGCTATATAAGCAAAGGAGGCATGCATTATGCAAACCGCCTCGGCTCGCTCACAGCCTTAGGCACCACCATCTGTGTCTGCTAGGCAAGACGATGCTAGACAGTGTACTGAAGTCCTCTCTTGCTTTTTGAAAAAGTGCTTCAGGGTCCTTAATTACAAAGGAAGTAACTAAAAGCACTTAGGCTAGGATTCACATGGGACTTTTTAGTAGAAAAAATATATACATATATAAATAGGTATGTAGTTGTTAATGAATTATTCCTAAAGAATGAACAAGACAAAAGATTCCTGGCTGATTCTTTTCCTGACAGAAGCTAAGTGAGGAGCTCAGAAGCTAAGCTAGTGACCCTTTTTTAACTTGTGGTGACACATGTATGCTTGTCTGCTGCTTTTAACACTAAGCGATCCCATGGTGCTTTACAGATTACAGCTCTGACAGTGCAAGTTCTTTCCATAGTTTCCTCTTTCATGTCTCAGATACTTCTGGGACAAAACTTAGTGACGGTGAAACAGCCCAGCAAGGCTGTGCTAGATGTGAGGGGTGAGCTGTCAAAAGAGCAAATGATTTAACTGAAGTAATGAAGAGACCTTTGGGACCTTTATGTATGCTGGGAGCTGGCTGCCCATGATGTGCCCTTCAAGGTGAGTAGCTACCTCTGGCCCTTGCTGAGATGGGCTCAGCATGGAGGTTGCCTGCTTTATCCCCAGTTTTGCATGACTTCGTGGTGAGCCTGCTCATGGATAACAGCAAATCTCTTGCACTGATGCTGATTAACATTGAAACAGGACTGCAGCCAAGGCAGTCAAAATGGGAGGTCATGTGTGAGGAGCTGAGAATGACAATGCTTGTCCAGTTAACACAGGCGCACAAGATGTAGTGAAGCCAAGACCAAAGGCATAGCAATTTGATGACTTCTTTTTATTAGCAGCATGCTGTAGCACAGATGCTGAAGCATTAGTTATGATGGTGTTAGATGAATGGAAAAAATATTTTGCTGGCAGAGTGTTACCATGTGGTAAACAACACCTTTATGCGAAAAAATAGACTACTGTGTGCTAAAAAGCTTTTGTTGGTGACTAATGAGTCATTCAGTTGTGACTTCACTGGAATCATGTGAAATGATGCCACTGTTCAAGAGAGGAACGAGAACTGAGCCTAAAAGTGACAGTGCGGGCAGGGGTAGGAGCTGGAGGAAGAGAGTAGCAGTGCGGGGGTGAAGTGGTACTGGGTAGCAGGAGAAACTGAAGTCAGTGGAAAAAAAAAAACTCCAAAACTTATCTCTTGGTTAAGTGAATGTACAGAAATGCAGATATAGTCACACCAGCTCTGGAAAAAAAATCTACTTTAGCTAGAGTTTTGGCTAGTCTGGGCAAGTTAGCTCTGCTGAGAAATAGAATATATTAACCCAAGTAGAGCTTTAAGCAAAACCTCTGTTTCTGTTACCCTTGTTAACTTGATATTTTGGTATCATCTCTCGTGCCGTATAGACATACGCTGGGACCCCAAGATGGAGTGAATCCCTGTCTCAGTGCAGACCTTGACACAGGAATTAAAATGAAAGGGCTTTCCCTTGAAGTTGGTCAGGCAGGGCCCAGACAGTCCCTTTAGCATGTGATCCCATTTGAAAGCTGCCCTAATTTAGCTCTGCTATTCCAACCTTTTATGACTTGGCTTTCTCCAGCCCATATTTTTCTCTTTCCTCCTTGCCCAGCCTTTGCCAGGGTACTTGAGAAAGCTGGATGCCATAAAGTACGTAGGTGAGTTAAGGTGAAGCTGCAGGTGGCAGTGGGGGGTGAAGGAAACCTCTGAATTGAAATTATTTAATTTTATTAATATTTAAATTATTAAAAAATAGGATGACACTTTTTTTTTTATAACAAAGTAAATGAAAATCCAGGGAATCTGCAGGAGGCAGGGAGAGGGAGTTGTGAGTTTCACACTAATTTATTGCTGTCAACTAGCTTGAATAGCAACTGTTTTAAAGCAGAATTTTCTCATCTTGGGAAAAGGCCAGTTACCCTCACAATAATCACTCAAAGAATAACCAAAATGAGAGACAGAAACTGGAAAGCAGCATGAAAAGATACATGCACTCCAGTATACAAAGAACAGCAAGCAGATTTCTGACCTTCTCATTACTGATTTCTGAAGCAATATTTCTGAGGGACAGGGACTCTGTTTATTCATGATTTCAGTTAAAAGCAGAGCATTTCTAAACACAGGCAGTATAAACCATTAAATCTGGAAAAGTCCAAGATGGGGTAAACCTGAGGCAATCATCAGGAAAGAGCAGAAGGCATTCGGGAGGGACACATGCCTACTCATGTGGTATAGGCAAGAAAAGGAAAACCCAGAAAAGGGTAAAGTTGATTACTGCACTGCAGCTCACAAGTAGGCTGCGGAAGTGTAGTCCACAGATGACTGGCATGGCATCTGATAGAGCTGCTATCCTCTTCCCACGGAGAGCATATACACAGTATTTACACAGCTTAATCTTACCCTTCTCTTGCTTTTTCTTTAACACAGGCAACGAAGAAATAAAAACGTTGGCCTAAACTTTCCTTTAAACTTGTGTCTCCATAGGCTTTTCTGTGCTAATACCCATTGCTTGACCCTTGGGAGCTATATTATTGCCTAAAGGTCCCTTATAATATAGAATGTTAGCACTGACTATGAGGATGACAAAAAGCGGAAGAGCCTTTATAGTCTCATACTGCCCTGGCACCTCCCATCCACTCACAAAATACAGCATGTTCCCATCTGTGGTTGTGGAGTCTCCTTCTCTGGAGATCTTCAAGGCCTGCCTGGATGCAACCCTGTCTAAGGTGACCCTGCTGAGCAGGGAGGTTGGACTAAATGGTCTCCAGAGGTCCCTTCCAACCTTACTGATTCTATGATTCTGTGATCTGTGCACCGTTCTCATGGTGGGCAAGCTAATTTCTCCAAGAGCGTTGCTCTTTTACACGTGGGACCTAGTTGTGGGAGTTCAGATTGCCACAGCAAAATCTCAGATGACACAGGGCAAAGCCTACGTGACAGAAAAAAATACAGTATTTTAGTTATGACAAAGTTAAATGAGGTATTTATCTGCTGCATTAGGTCTAGAAACACATTTCAAATCTCATCCAGCATCATTTCTCTTGCAAAAAATGATACTTGATGAAAAAGTTTTCAATGGCTTTGGGGAGGAGGGAGGAGGGGAAGGGGAAGAGGAAGAAGCCTCTGCGGCTCCTTAATACTTCAAATCCCTTCCTGAGTGCTTTTCATCCCCAATTAAAGGTCACCTACTGGTTCAAGAACAACTGTTAATGAAGAGTTTAATTATCCCAATGACAGCTGTAAAATCTTGCTCCTATGCTTGAATACTTTAAAGCAACAAGGCCCAGATTTTCAAATAAGTAACTACTTAGTCTAAAAACTCCCTCTGATGGAGCGTGTGTACATGCAATTCATATCTGCATACACAATGAGGGATTATATATGCCCATATTAAGAATGCAATACAGTGAGGAGGTTTGTATGTGCTTACGTGACCATTTGAACCAGCTGCACTGTTCTTTTTCCATTCTTGGCTTGGGTGGTGGATGGGGGAGATGGTTAAATTATTCCTCAAGGATAAATCATTTTTGCATTATTAACTCTTCTTAACAACAAAGCTGCATAAATTAAATGTAAGATTATCTCCTGTGATCTCGGTGGAAGGATTAGGAGGGAATCTATGGGAAAGAAATGTGGTTAAATGATTTAGAGGCTTGGTAAGTGGGATACAGAGCCTCATCTTGAATTCCTAACAAGCGCAAATGTAGACCTGCCTTCTAATACGGGAAACCTGGCTGGAGACTCTGTGCAACCCCTATAGTGATGCGAAGGAAATATTTCATAATTCATTCTCTCTACTAAGTCAGATTTTAGTTTTTAATGATGCTTTTGGTCAGCTGCTTCCACTACCTTTAGCTGTGGTGGCTATTTTTCATGATGTGGGCTTTAGTCCATCCAAGCCAAAGGATGGACTCCTCTCTCACCTCCCTATCAAACACTGGCTGTGTGTTTCTAGGGGAGGTCAGATAGCCCTCTAATTTCCCACAAGATATATGCTGGGGGAGTGATGCTTCTGTCAGAGAGCTGGAGAAAAAATTTATGGTGTCCTCAAAAGCAGTAAATGCATTGCCAGGGTCATCTCTTTATGGCGTTCAGATAGCACCAAAATGAGCAAAGAAAGACAGCCATACCTTTAATCAGGGACTTTTCTGGGGCTGAGTGAACACTGGGACCCAGATGCAGGGTACCACGTACAGGTAGGAAGGAAAAGTAACCGGAAAGCATGACAGTATTTTCAGTTGGCAGTGGGCTACAAGCTAGAATTATGCCAAGGTTAACACAGTAACTCTTGTGTGCCAGAGCTAAGCAAAGACTCAATTTTTTTGTTGCCTGTGGCTCGTTGCTCTTATATGCACACATGCACATAGACCTCCCTATTTTTTTGAGCAGAAGACTCAATGAAGCAGAGCATCCAAGTCTGTGCTGAAAAAAATGAAGACTGCCTTAGCTTAGAAAAACTATTTTTAAATATATATTTAAAAAGACAAAAAGTTCTATCAATGGTTTATTTCTTATTCCGTAAGAAATGTGAATGGATAGATTAAGTTGGCTAAAACAAAGCCAAGTCAGTGCTAAGTTATCTAGGAGGTTTTGAACGTACCTTTTTGTGTTTTCTTACCTCTCCATGAGAATACAAAAGGCTTTTCTTACTGGAGTCTTTCATCAAGCAAGTTTCATTCATAGGTCACGATGACCCCGACTGTGGAGGCTGTGCTGCATAAATGGAGCTTTCCAGATAAGCAGTAACATTTATTGCTTACTTCGTCAGCATATCTCTAGCCGTACACTTGCTCACAAGGCATTTTGTTTAGATATTGGTTTTATTAAAACAGATTTAAGAAATGGAAATATAAAGCAGTTTAAAGATTACACACATAAACATGTTGTTCAGTGCTGAGAAAATCCACACCAGACACGAGCAGTCTTTTTATACATTAGAAGCATGAATAAAATGCATGTCATATTTACTTCTTAGACTATTTTCTTCAAAGAAAAAAATGCTACTTTAAAAACTATAAAATGACCAATGTCACACAAAGACCAGCAGACACGGGTCCTACCTACTATGCCCCTTCCAATTTGGAAGAAGCTTAAAATTAAAATGCAAAGAGTAGTGAAAGTCAAGGAGATATGAGGCCTCCAAGAGGAAAATTAAGTCTTGTCAACACAAGGTTTGGATCCCAGTTTTGGAGCTACTGCCATGAATTAGGCTGCCACAGGAGCTCCTGTGCACGAGCAGTACGTGTGAACAGGATAACATTGTCCTAAGCCCTCTCTTCTTCCCTTACAGGCAAATAGCAGTATTAGCATTTCTGTTCTCTCCTGGGAGGGACAAGATGAGGTGTCTGGTTATTCAGGCTCTATTTGCTGCTCAAGTATTACCCCTTGTCTCCTCTGGGGAATGAGCAGTGGGCTGGATGGCCGCATCCTTTGGGCCCTGCTCTGTCCTCTGGCTACAAGATGTGACCCTGCAATGTCTCTGTTCAGAGGTTCTTCTTCATAAAGCATGTTTAGCTAGGTCCTAATTCTGCAAATGTCACATGAAGCAGGCGAACTGTACCAAGCTCGTGTGCCCCATGTATCTAGGAGAGGATTTAGAAGACTGGCTTGTATGTGCTTTCTTGAACAACGTCTTAGGGAAGGGACCTAACCTTCACTGTATCTCAAAATAATACGATCCAACACAAACAGCATTTCATTCTGACATGCTTAGTCAGAGCGAGTTGTACTTGATCTAGAGGGTGCTAATACTATTCTTAATAGAGCTAATTGTTGAGTAAAGTACTTCTGGTGCACAAGGACTGAGGACAGGAAATAAATAGCTTACTATCTAAGATTGTGTGAAATATAGTCAGAAGAAGATTCGGAATGACTGCTCTTCAAAGGTTCTGCCATTTTTTATCATAGTTCCTTTGAAACTAATTAGGGCCCAGGCAAAAATGTGTGACATGCTACAAGAATTTTTTCCCATTTGTCAGTAAAAATGGCCCACCATTTGCCAAAGAACACCCCTAATTTTTTGGCCTAGGAATAGGCTCAAGGAAGTCTTTTTCCAGCGTGACTAAACTATTTGTCATTTCTGCTCATCATTCAAACACTTCAATTGAGACGATGATAGGTTTTAATGGCTTCATACTTCATTGCATGATACAAAATATTTGCAAAGAAGTGATTCCTCTGAGTAGTCAGAAGAGCTTCCCAGAGACAGACTGTCTTTCCTATTTTGCTCTTTGATTCTTCCTTCTCCTGACTCTTCAAGGGAGAATTACTTGCACTGCGTAATGAAAATCCCTTCCCTCTCCCAAACCACACTATCTTTGATCTTGTCTGTTTTATGAAGTAGATAGCTGACATTTTGTTCCCCAGCTAGGATTGAATGAGTAATCATCTCCTGTAGTTATTCACGTCAGGTTCAGATGCTAAAATGTGAAGCTGATGACAGGAGGAAATTACGGATGGAAGCAACAAGAATTGCTGCTGAAATTTTAAGAATTGTAGGCAGCAAAAATTCAAAGCTCACAGTTAACCAATGAATCAATGAATTCAGAAATCACAGTTAACCAATGAAGACTCCAAGGAGTTATAATCCCATGGGGGCAAGAACTTGAAACTGTCTGTGAGTCTGGGAATGAAGTCCAGGCTCCTGACCTGGCATTTTCTCTAAAGTTCCCCAGTGCCTACATATACTTGCACATACGTACACAACCAGCATAAGAAACCCTAAATCCTTGATGTGGTCTGGAATGGTTAACCTTCAAGAAGTTCAGTATTTAAATTAAGTTATTCAAAACCCCTGTAAAAGCAGGCTATCTCCAGTAAGAGGTTTTATTGCCTTTTTCTTTTCTGTGTGTTATTCAAACATATGCAGAAGACAGTTTCTTCCAGATCTTTCCTGGACCATCGGTGACAACGTGCACACGAAAGATCTTTTTTTTTTTTTTTTTTTTTTTTTTTAAAAAGAAAGGAATGGGAAAGAGAACTTTTAGATTTCACAAAACCTTTGGCTCAGGTTTTCAAAAGCTGTGTCTGGATCTGAAAGCCCTTGCGTAGCCCGAAGAGTACATAGCACCAATACTGCTCTACGGGAAACATGCCTGAGGAGTCACTTTAAAGCAGCACATTGGCCTGCGCTGGCATACCCAAAGGATCAACCTCACAAAAGCCATTCCAACCCAACCTTGTGAGCCCAACTTGAGAAAACATCCTTCTTGTTACAAAGGGCTTCTCCTGCTCTTATTCTTGCTCTTTCTCATCTTGAAAACAAAAACCCAAACTCCTTGATCCAAACTCAACTGTAATCCAGTTCTGTGACCCTAACAGTCTAGATCCACACAAATCCTACCCAAAGTGACACTTCTGTGCAGAGTAAGGCAGGTCCATACGGCGTTGAACTGCTAACACCAGTCTACCTGGAGATGCCTCCTAGTTATCTGCTGTGGCAAACAGAAATGGAAACAACACAATAGTCTCATTCCCAGTAAGCCTGTGCTGAAGGAAGAGTGTAAATTGGCATTCTGTCTCCTGTAACCCCAGGAGATCTAATTAATTAAAAAAAAGCTAATTACTTTGTCATTGTTACAGCATGCTTCACAGACAAAAAAATTAATTCTACATACTTTTTCTTTCACCCGTATATCGCCAGTACTTAATTCTCAGTAAGCAGCTAACATCTTCCTACAATGAAGTATAGTGGGAGCTACCAGTTTATACAACTCATTTATTTCTTGAGACAATTCTGCAACGACATTTTGGCGCATACTAAAGTTTTACTTTTTCATCCTTCAAGAACAGATGATGATTTTGTGTTATTTCTGATAGCTGTTCATTGAACAAAAAACCCCACAAAATGGAAATAAAAACATTTCCCCATAAAAAATAATTTTACATACTATGCTGAAGCCATTATTCAAATTCACAGTTGAATGTGATTATCACATTGCCTCAGACACAAATTCATGGAAATATTTCAGTTCAAATGATTCAGAGGAACCAGTGAATAAATAGTACCTTCACTGTTTTTTGATGCAGGAGTGTAATGGCCATTTCTTGTGTGGAAATTATGAGCAGATGAGGAGGTCTCTGTTCTATAAATCTGGGCTTGCATTTCGCAGCAACCAAACTTGCTCAACAAAATGAAGAAATCCCTTCGGAAAGTCTTTGTGAAAATGGCATAGAGGAAAGGGTTGGCACATGAATTGATGGGGTAAAACAAAACCAGAAGAATCTTGGATTTGGACACTGTGATGAGAGGAACCTTTAGTGAGGCAGATATTGCAAAAAAAGATATTGGCGCCATACAGAGAAAGTCTGTGAAGATCAGTATGGCCATGCGTTTGGCAATCTTGGTGTCACTGTTTGAAGAGATGACATTAGGGTTTCTCACAGTAAAATAGATGCAGATATAGCAGGCACATATGATCACAAATGCGAGTACATTCAACACTAAAAGAAATATAACATAAGCCTGAGAAAATGGGGTTTCTATATCCATGGGCAAACAGATGCTGACCTTCATATAGCTGCTGACTCCAAAGATGGGGAGAAGCGCAACCGTGAAGGCAAACATCCAGCCAAAAATCATTATAACCACAGCGTGACGAAATCGAACCTTGCGGTCCAACTGCATGGCGTAGGTGATGGTATGCCATCTCTCCAGAGTTATTGCAGTCAGTGTGTAGACGGAGAGTTCACTTGCAAACACCGTAAAAAATCCTGCAGCATTGCATCCTGCCCCAGTTTGCCAGTCTATGGCATAGTTATAATACTGGCTTTTGGTCTGAATATCTACAGATGCAATCAGCAAGAGATAGATACCTATGCAGAGGTCTGCAAATGCAAGATTGCACATTAGAAACCGAGGTACAGTGAGTTTGTATTGACTGCTGATTAAAATAACAAGGACAACAATGTTCCCAGTGATAGCTAAGATGCTGATAAACCATATCAGGACTCTGAGAATATTGTATCCCATGATGTCTTCACATGGATTGAAAGCATCAGGTTTAGGTGAACAAACTACATTAACTATTTCATTGCATAAACCATAGTCAAATTCATTCTCTGCTGGGTCAAAACCTATGCCATAGTAGGAAATATAATCTTCAGCCGCAGATCGTCTGTGCATCTTATCACCATGCTGTGCATCAAGGTCTTGCTTGGCCTGAGATATATTACATATTGGATGTAATTCAGTGCTGAAATTGTAAAAAGAGTAGAGTTGGAAACTAAGAGACACAGCAAGAGGCACACAACAAATGAGAAATCATGCAGTTTCCATTAACAACTCTGTCCTCGTTATCTGATTATAGAGACTACCCTGGAGCTTGAAATTAATAGGTTGACTGGTCCGTATTTATAAGGTATTACATGAAAATGTAAATAAATTGAAAGTATAGTAAAATGTAAGGGAAAGGAAAGCTTGATGTTTCTGTACTAATAGTCATGATGCAGTTATCCACCTGGACAGACACAGTCTGTAAGAGGCCTCCTTTATTTCAACTAGACTTCTCACATAATCTGTTATTGATAATGTGATTCTGCATGAAGGAAACATGATCATGAATCACTATAGAAGA
The DNA here is from genome assembly GCF_028389875.1 of Rhea pennata. Classification (NCBI taxonomy): domain Eukaryota; kingdom Metazoa; phylum Chordata; class Aves; order Rheiformes; family Rheidae; genus Rhea; species Rhea pennata. Next base: position 17,524,695 of record NC_084665.1, on the reverse strand, counting down.
CTGAACTTTGAAGTACGATTCTATTCAACTGTGGCCACAAAGATGCTGTGTAATTATGATCTTTCTATTATCTATTAGTGTGACTCTTGAATTCCTTTTCCCCTGAAGTTTTTGGCAGTCAATGTGTCAATGAGTTCATTCAAGGCCTTTTTTTTTTTTTTGGTCAGTTGGCCTTTTTTAAATAGTTCTGGAATTTTCAGTAGAACAAGTAAACAAAGGAAAAGAGTTTGCTTCAAAAAAGAGAAAAAATATCTGTGGGAGATAAAAGCTTTCCTTTTTTGATAATTTGTGTTCACCTTTAGTTCTTAGAGGGTTAACTCCCCTGCCCTTCTCCTTCATGAGTAGGCCAATTGAAGAAACAAGAGTTTTTGGCTGCGATAAAAAGATGATCGGCTCCATCAAGGTAACAAACACCAAGGAGTGTTAGCAAATAAAGCAGCTGACAATGTGTTGTAAAACCACCACAGTTCAGCTCTGCCTACTTAGACGATAACAATGTAGCTGTATATTTTCCAGGACAGGGTCTCAGCATATAGCCTACCCTGACTTGCAGTACACATGACAGTACAGCTTTCTGGGCAAGTGAGAACTCTTTTTTGTAACCAATTTTTATCCTTTCACTTTGTACACCCATTACATCTTCCACTCCACCTGCAGCCCCCAAAACATAAATTTAAAGCATTCATCTGCAAGAAAGGAAAAACTACTGAAGGCCCAGCACCAGCAGCGGAGGATCAGTTCCCCACTTCCTGTGAGGCCTTGAGCATCCTCTATTATTGTCGGTATTTTTGCTTATCAGCCGAGCTAGAAATTTTCTGTGAGGTCAAATATGGACTGTGGAGGTCACAATACCATGAGCAAGGCACTACATTTGGTCCTCTGGGCTCTGCTAGCACGGGGAAGAGCGAGGGGCTGGCTGGTCAACGGAGTGGTAATTCCCAAGCGGAAAGGGAATGCATGCTTGGAAGGGGCAATGACAGGGGAGCGAGCCCCTCACGTCTGAGTGCAACAGGCACTCGTGGGCCCTGAAAGCTATTGCAATTGGTGTTTTCTAGTAAATGAACTGTTTTTAATCAAACATTTTTCAGGCATGAGTGGGAAAAAAATAACTTTTCCCATTACATCAATTGCACAGATAAGGCAGCTGTTTACGGCCAGTAAAATATTTCTGCTTATTATTGTTTACTAATTCTCATTATTATTTAACACCCAGAGGTCACAAACAAAATCAGAGTCCAACGAGGTTAGATGCTCTGTTTGTTCTGAGGACTGGTGCCAAGGAGTCTTCCTGCCGGTTACTTGCACCATGAACAGTTAAGATGGGCAGAGTTTCAAAATACTAACAGAAAGAAAAGCCTTCATCTAATATGGACAGCTCGAGACTAGCATTTATGGCTTTCTTGCCCTAAGATATTTGCCCTTTCTGCTGTACAGTCCACTGAGAGTAATAATTTAATACATCTTTGGTAAAGGATGGGTCCTTGCGTCTTTTTGAGACCATATGCATTTTAACAGCGTTCATTTATTCATGCTATCTGTAACCCTCTTTTTGGCGCTGCTCAAGTGAACTGTCTGAAAAATAAACTAGAGGAAGAACAACTTCTTTAACATTAAAATTGGCAGAGCACTCTGACAAAAATAGCAACCTCTGTACAAGCAGTCATTTTATGCACTTTGTCTGGATCTGGTGAAAGCAGGATCTTTTGTGCCGAGAAAAACACTCCACAGAATAAATAGTCTGTATCTAGATTCCATATTAGGTCTTATCTCAAATCAATTATGCTTACTGAAAAGTGACATCGAGTGAGTCGTGAGCAACTAATATTATATTCTCATGAAATGAGGCCCAAATATGTCTCCTGATGATGCCATGCTTTTTAAGAAGGGATTTTCAAGTGACAGGTCTTCCAAAGAGCAATGATAAAGTGTGAGGACAGATTCATATCACTGTAGTTCTTTTTGGCAGAAGGTGATCTTTATGACAGAGAAAGCCAAAAACCTGCTGAGGTTCATAATGGTCTATGCCAAGTCGAGGGTTTTAACATCCAGCCTCAGCACTATCCAAGAAGGATATTACTTCCAATCACAGAAAAATGTGAGAGGAGCTCAACATAGTACACTGGACTTCTCTTTTAAAAAAGGTTTTCATAAAAAATTAGTTTACCTTCCATTGGCTCAGCATCAAAATATTCTAGTATAATGAATCTGCAGATCAATATTTATCCTATAATTCTTCTTGGAGTGAGACAAGAAACAGGAAATTTGACTATGATGTTTTGTGTCTTGTGTCTCAGTTTTGCAGCCAGTCTGTGGTTCATGTGATGTCCTCCAAAATGCAGAAAACACTGCTGCTATAACATATCTAAGCTTCCCATTATCACAACAGAACCAGTTCACTGGTGCATATGGTTTTCAACTAGCTAATGGGAAGCTGATACATTAGTCTCAAGTGCTGCAGAAGCCTCAAAAAGGGGAAATTTCATGTAAATGGATCAGTCAGAAGAGGCTTCAGACATCTGCCTTAATTCCTTTTTGGAGTTGGACATCATGTGAACATCAAATGCCCCAGCAATCCTTAGAAAGGTACTTCTGGGGCTTCTCAGGTATTTTTATCCTCCTTGGATTATCTGGAAATACTTTGAGATCTAAACTACTAAGGGAGAATGAATGGGTCCTGTGAAGATGTAGATTAATGCAAGTCACATCAGCTCTCATGACAGTAACTGCTGCACTAGACCAGCACAACTCTTGCCAAAGAAACCATCAAAACTCTGTGATCAAGTACTTCAAACTATTAATAACTTAAAAATACCTGGGTAGTCTTGAATGCACATGCAGTATGTCATTGGGTCAGCTATGAACAAAAATGTTTTGAATGAAAGCAGGTGTAGCTACTATATGTATGACTAATTTCTGCCAATATGTACATTAATAACTTTGATGTTCAAACACAGGGCACTTCACCATCACCCTGAACTACAATACATCCAATTTGTATCTTTAAATCGGAGATAGGGTATCAGTCTTCCTCTAATTTCAGTACAAGACACATGACTGTATGAATGAAATGACCAATTTTAATTTTGATTTAAACTGGTTAACTGGAAAATTTATTCTAAATCATTTGTTTCAATAATTTTGTATTTATGCTTACTATTTTTTAGAACAGAGGGTTAGTAGCCTTAGAAAATACAATTCAGTTTTGTTCTGTTGATCAGGAAGATGATACACTCTACATGTGCACATTTATTCAAGTAATCATATATCAGAGCATATACTGATCTAAATGAAGTCTTAATTTTTGTACTTTTAACCCAATTGTGATGCATTTCTTTTACAAGACAATGATTACTATTTTTGTAATGATTCATGTCATAGTCTAGTTGCATGAAAATTTAAAGTTAAAATGTACTAAACCAGCATTCAATTGTTTTAGCAGTGAAACAAAATTACTTTGAATGTGCTGTACACAGAAAAAAGTTTATTTAAATGCATTTGTTGAACAGAGAAATTCATAATACTAGTCAGAGACACGAACAGATTTTTTTATGGCTACCTTGTCCTTCTAGATTTTTGAATGAGTCTCTCTTCTCTTTTACATTGACTTTTTAATAAACAAAATCCTTCCTGCTTTATCAACTATAATTAACTGGAATTTAATTAAATTAGTAGAATAAGCTGAAATGAAAAAGGCTCAGTCTTTGCACCTGCACAGCAGTTACTCTTTCAAAAGTCTTTTTAGCTTTTTAGCACAGAAATTAATATTAACTTGTCAATATTTTAAATTTCATTCTAAATATGGTTCCTTTTATGAAAAAAGGTAATGTTTCAAAATCTCTAAAAATAAAAACAGTTTTATTGATTCCACTAAAACTTAAGTCATTTTTTTCCTTCTCTTTGAAGGTTCTTTCATTTAAAGCACATTTTTGAGATAATCTGTATTAATGATATAAATGACATACTAATATGTGCTTATATCTTAAATTGCAAAGAGCCTCTCTCTTAGAAGAGAAGCAGCAGCACCAAATGCCACCTTCCAAGAACAGAAGTCAATCACTTGAAGCAGGGATTACAGCAGGCTTTGGGGGTATTCTATAGTTCACCTCTCTGAAATAGTGCATTCAATATGGCTTAGAAATGTATGCATTATTGAGGGCAAGGAAAACTTATCTTGAGAAGAGCTTTTTTTGTATAGGGGGAAGAAGAAACCTTTGAGAGGCCAGCTAGGGGAATTTTATGTAGTTCTACTTTTATTTGCATTTGTAGCATCACCTTGTTTTACCACCAGAAGTATTTCCTAGAAGATTCCATGTAAAGGATTAGTTGCCTTCTAGTGATTTGCTTTTCTTTAATTGCACTTTTTAACTGAAATTTTAGATTTAGGCGGCTTGTGGAGCCAAGCTTCTGGAATCCAGAAATTAGCTAGAAATTCTTCTGACAAGAAAATTCCTTCCCCTTTAAGGACAAACAGTAAAAGTGCTCATATCAATCCAAGAGTTTTCACAAATCCAGCAAAAAGAAGAGCAGCTCCAACTTGCGTAATACTTCTTCCTGTTGCACTACAAATGATATTGTAGCTGATTGTGAGTGAAGTTGTAACCAGACTTGCTCCAGAAATGTCCACCGTTCATGGACATTTCTTTTCAAATTCCTCTCGCCTAGGCTGTGGGGAGGCTAGTGTCAGCTTCTTTGCTGTCTTCATACTTACTAGGGCCATGGCTTCCAAAAAGGAAACTGAGTGCCGCACGCTAAAATCCCCTGCGGCCAGAGCAGTGAAGTTATTTGTAATCCTAGTAAGTGGATGAGCTACTGAGTTCTTACCAAAAGGTCAGTGACATTTCCTCCTGTAACTTTCTTTCAATGAGAGGAGTGATTCTTCCCCTGCTTTTGAAAAATCCAGCAGAGCTGCCTATCTTGAGGGGTAGATTCCGGGATTTGGGTCCCGATTTGGCACAAGAAGTCCAGAAGTCTGGTCAAACGTGTAAATCATAAGATGATATCAAAATCTCTTTGCTTTTTAGGACTAAGCATGCTTCCACTGAAATCAATCAAAAATGATACCAAGTTGCCATGCAAGAGCATGTGGAAATATCACCTTCTGATAAACTCTCCTAGCAAAAGGTTTACCATTTTGGATCAACAATGGCCAATGAGGGACTGATTCTGCCACATACCTCCCTTATCATTGTATCACCATCAGACTTGCATTCTTCATACAGCTAGTGTTGCAAGCACACATAAGTGATATTTATTAGCTATCAGCCCAAGTGAGATGAGGAGGCATCTTTCACTGCCTGGTGACAATACAATGCTAAAAATAAAATAAATTGCTATTTTAAGTATGAAATAATGTAGCAATAGTTTATTCTTTCTCTGCATGAGAACACTCCTTCTCTCATTACCTTTCTTTGAAGCTTTAAGCAACTTCTGAAGATAGTGTCTTGAATTATAACCATGATCTGTGATTTTTTCTTTTTTTCCTGTCGCGGTAAATTCCAAGTCTTTGAGGACATCCGGCAAAAGAAGAACTTGGAATAATAACAGGGGGTTCCATAAGTACCAATCCTCAGGTTTTCCAGTGGCACAAATTCAGCAGGTTCATTAACTAATTAGTATGTACCTTTTAATTCTATCAGAGGAACTGAAAATAATTCATGACAATTATTGATATACAAAGTCTCATTGCAACTTGCTGATGATAAATTTAAACTAGCATAGGAATTTACTTTGTGAGTCTAAGATGACCCCACTCTTGATTTCTGTTAAAGGATCTCTAGGTTAACCAATTTAGAAATCATGTCCATAAATGCTGTATACATAGACTAGACAGATAAAGTGTTTGGTTATACTGATTTCCAACATCAGTGCGACTTTCTGAGAGAAGAGGTTAAGACCACTCAGTGGTCCTGTTACTCTCTTGAATGAATTATCAAATATTGACAAGCTTCTGTGTAAACACTGCATTCCCTCCAACTACCTCCTGAAAAGTCACCACGCTATTTCTCCTGAATGTCTTAGCATTACTCTGGGCTGATTCAGGAATGCAGGTGCCAGTGAAAGATGGCCCTGTGACAAGTATGGCCTAGAGTCTTGGCTGGGGAAAATGCTGATGTTAATAGAGCTATTAGAACTTATTATCAGCCTGAAATATGCAGTGTACCGTGTAACATGCATAAACATTATGTATTCTACATTTATTCATTTCTATCCATTTACTTATGTGTGTTGAATAGGCATTTCCTGTTCAGATTTTGAAGAAGTTTATTCAATGGACTATCAACAGCTGAGAAGCCCCCAAAAGAAAAACAAATGAAATTACTTACTTTTGTCTTTTCCAGTTTGTAAATGCACAGCAATGGCTAGGATAGGTGAAGTTTGCCTCAATCAAAGAACTGAATTTGCTTAAATCAGGAAGTTTTTTTAAATTGTATGTAGACCTTGCTCTTAGCTTCTTAATGAGTTCTAATCCATGACTTGGCAGGAAACTGATTCTTGTCCTTGAAATATCCCTTAAGAAAACATATGAAAACCTTGGTAAAAAGCAAATTAACTTTTGCTCAACAATGGACATATGTTTTAGACTGTCCTGCTCATTTTCAGAGTAGTGATTGGAAAGAGGTCATCTAGAAATCCACGCTGAAAACAGGATTGAGGGATAAATTAGGAGACTTGAACTAATATTTATTGTAAATAATAATCAAATAATGCTAGTCTGGTTTGAAAAGAAAAAGAAAAAAACCCATAACCTTCTGGAGTAAGAACAAACAGTGACAAAAGCCATAGCTCCATATGATTCTAGGTTTAGTGAAGAGTGAAATAAAGGCACCAATCACCCAAGAACATTGTTATGATATACAAAAGGCTGATGAAATCACAATAGAAGTTTGTTAAGTTCCTCACGAACATCGGGACAGGTGAAAATGCAAAAGGCAATAAATACAAAGACACAAGCTCATAGGGGGTTACAGATGTGAAGACAGGTTGCGAACATGAGGTTTTGTATTCATTAGGAAGAAAAGAGATTAAGGACAGATGGGGTGATAACGTTCAAACTGCGAGGAATGAAAATAATAACATTTTTCTGAGGTTTTAAAAGCAAAGTGAGCACAGACTGAAATTAAGGAAGGGGCAAGATTACAGGAGGTTCGGTGAGATGTATTTATGTGGAAGGCAATTACTGTGTGGAGCAGACAAATGCACTGATGGAAGCTGCAACTAAAGACACGTTAGGGGGACTTTTCAAAGGAAAAGTATTGCGTGGTACAAACACTAGATTTTGACTTGTGCCACACAGGTAGGGGAAGAGAAGAAGGATCAACCGTTCTTCATCTCCCAGGACAGAGCTCTTCAGGAACCCATCCCCATGCTCCATGATGTACCATCTGCAGCAAGCTGTCCCCCCATTTCCTTGGCTGGGGCACAAATGGTATTCTTCAGCCTGTGACAGCAGGAAAGCACACTTTCTTCTGTTACAGCAACAGTAAAATGGACTAAGCATCATCATCCTGTCCTCCCTTAGCCACTGCACTTGTATGTCACGAGACTGATCCAGAATCCAACATTTGCTAAGGCTACTCTGCTTTTTATTCTGTCTGACAAAAGAAAAGGATTTTCCCTAATAAATCAGACTGACAGTATCTGATATTATCTCCATACACCCCAGCATATTTTCCAGTAACAGTCCTATGTCGGGACAATGTTATTTGAACCACATTACACAATACACACAAATTATTTTTATTACAATTTTAATGCAGAAGAATGGTGCCACATGTGGGAGAGACCATATTTTAGCAGCGTATATATAGTTCAGACAGTTGCTATGCACCATATGCACATTTGCACCTCCACTCCCCATTTTAAGGAACAAAATTAATACTTGGAAATGTTTCTGAACTCTCAATCTTTAGCTGAGGTCAGTCAAGTCTAACAAATTCATATTAGCTACTAGAGCAGTTATTGGCAGTAGGGAAACATGATCTTTGTGTCCATAATGTGCCCACAGCTGGTGGCTTTGGATCCACTCCTCAGGTCCAGAGGCGTCTCCAGAGCAGCGTGCAGCTCTGAAGGAATGAAACATGCCACACAACTGCCAGCTGTGGGGAAGGTGTGTGAGGCCTGGAGAAATGCTGGGTACTGAAACTGAGAAGCACCCCTGCATGCTGAGGGGGACTATCCTCAAGCACAAAATGCTGAAAAGCACTGCTGAGTTTCTTAAACTGTGCCTAGCTTAAGGATTTGTCTCCAAACTTTGGTCTCCACTCCGACACGCACCGGCATGAGAGGGATATCTTTGTGACTAATCCCAATGGAGTGTATCTGAGAGCCAGGCACAGGCTGCAGAGAATCTGGGGCTATGCTGGATTTTCCTGGGGCTGCTTAAATTGCAAGTGCTCTCAAATATTCACCATGACCATCTGCCAGGACTATGGTCCCATCCGAAGGGGGTCTGCATCCATTCCTCTGTCAATGCCAGTTCACATGCTGGAATGTGAACACCAGTCCTCCTTTGCTGGCAGTTTAAGCTGCTGGCTCAATTACTGTGAATTGTGGTAGCTGAGGAGCAAACACAGACTCCACTCTGCTACTCTGAGCCATGGCTGTAACGTCTACTAGAACGGCAAGATGGACGGGTGAGAGCAGAAATGCTTTGCCCTTCTGCATGTAAGACTAAGAGATACCGTGGTTTGGTCCTGAGGTTGCTCTAGGTCTTATCCTTTTCTGGCAGAAGCTAAAAGCAGCAGCTGAAGAGCAACTTTAAGCTTTAAATTTCCAACTTAGACACCTAAAGTGGTAATCAGGTAGCAACCTCAATTGTTTCACGGGCTGATTATTGTCCTTAGTAGGCTGCCTAATGAAAACTGTCACCTTGAGTGTTTGTTCATGACTAAACAAGTAGACCGCAGTTTTCTGCTGAAATCCACAGACAGTATCATTTATAGCATCATTAAGAGCTTATGGAACTTCATAAGGTTTTATAATTTTGAACAAGAGCATGAAAAAATGTTTTCTTTGGCTTGTTAGCTGGAACTCTTCAGCAAGTCCAAACAGTTATTATGGTAGCTAGGAAATAACAAATATGAATAGAAGTATCACCTAGACTTAAAAATAGCTAAAATGTTTCTGAGTCTCTAGTCATCTCTAAACCTAAAATACTTAAATATCTTCCTGAGAAAATATCTTCCTTTAAATATCCTTCTATTTTTTTTTAAGATTGTTATTGCACATAAACAGAAGCAAGTGGGGTAAAGTGCTTCACAGTAGTGCAGTGTTTGTTGATACGTCAGTTAGAGATAATTATTGATACACCGCCAGTAGGCCACTGCGGAGCAAACACAGACAGGGTGCAGGTGGTTTAGTAACTTACTCCACTGAGTCGTCACAGAGCAGACCTCAGTTCAGAGGTTCCTTGAGGCTTTGTCCACTGCTAGACATCAGCCTTGACAGCAGCCAGCGCAGGAACAGCAAAATTAATCTGAGCTCTCTTCCTATCACTTCCCTTTCCCACTGGGAGTCTCTGTTGGATTAGCAAAATATACTGACAGTGGATATCTCATTTAGGTTTGAAAGGCACATATAGAATAGCAAGGAAAGGTTGGGATAGTGGGGATCAGACAGTGGTGGACTGATCAGTGATACTAATCTTCTCAGAGGTTGCATTTAAACTGCCCTCTGGAAGTGCTTCAGGAACTCAGCTGACTAGTTGGGGACCTACTGGAGCTCTCCTGGGCCCACATACTTGGGTTTCTTGTTGAAGACAAGCTGCAAGGGTAGGATGGATGGTAGTCGGTAGCCACATCTTGCTCTACTATGGAGTAAAGGTGCAGCCAGGGAATTCAGCCCAGAATGGATCATCATCGAGCAGCCGAATTACGGTTATGGAGAGGGGGAAGCTGAGAGTTCCCTGCAGCTTCCTGCACCTCACTGGAACTCCCCAAGTTTTTTAATGCTTATGGAAGGCAGAGGCTCCTATGGACTTCATTAAGTGAGCCAGTCCCTGAAACCTGGTGTAAGCTACGCTTGCTCTGGGAGCTCCAGAAGAGAAATAAAAGAAACAAAATGGCTGAAAATTGGGGCTATGAAAATCCAAGTCAGAAATGAAGTGCATTTTTGTACATAAGGAAAGTGTATAGGTGTAAATATAATTAGCTATTTGATTTACCCGCCTATTGTCAATGCTGAACTTCTTTAACTCAGAACTTGGTGTCTTTCCAAAAGAGATATTCTAATTCAGTCATTAGCCATAAGCATGAGAGAGGAACTGGTATGAAACTGTGTGGCCTGTATAAGGCATACCAGGCGGTAAGACTGGTGTATTGTGACATTCATATTTGTGTCTGTGAATTTATTTTGTTATCTAATGTTCTGAAATTTAAAATAGAAGGTGGTATTAATTTTCCTGGTGCAAGAAAACTAAACAGTTAAACACTCTGAAGTTCAATCTAATAAAATATTGTAGCTTGCAACACAAATTTGTTTCCAACAACACTATTTTCTCCAGCAAAGTTATCATTACGGGTCAATCATTTCCATAAGTGAAAGAATATTTCTGGTGTACACTATAGTGACAAATGAGTAGAAGGCTCCTCTTTCATGATCTCAGTCAGGATAAAAAGGTAATTTACCATCCATAAAATAGTGGACATACTAGTAATGGAATAGAAAACTTCTTACACAAATAACTCAGTGTTAGAAATTGAACTATATCAAACGAATCTGAACTACAGCCAAATCAATTTTATAAGCCTCCAGAATATGATTGTATCAGCTACAGTTTGCAAAGAAAATGCATTAACTTCTCGCTCCAGGAAATGATGTCTTTCCAGTGACACATCAAGTGAATTACTGCTGAAAAGATGCTCCATTGGCAGTCTTTTCTAAAGGAGAAAAGCATTTTGAGGGAGTAATGCAAGTAGAGGAAAGTGCAAGTAACCCATATGGTAGCTTTTTACATCATAGGTGCACTGAACATTAGAAGATGGAAAAAAGATTTGGCCTGCATATTCAAGGCCTTCATAAGAGCTCCTATCTGAACTTAAGGTTGGCTAGCCATTTTGCTCTGCCCTTTTTAGATTTAAAATTCTGTGTAAAATCTTCCAACAACTCCAATTACCCCTCCTCACCCTTTTTTGGGGTACCTTCTCTGGACATCCAGGATAGATGGAAAGAGAAAGGCTCTGATGAATTGGTGATGAAAAAATAAAAAAGGTCATGTGCTTGTTACAGCTGTTGCACATTGTGGCTTGGGCTCAGAAGCACAAGCAGCTGTGCACAATCACAGGTATTTTCAGATCCCGTGCTGAACCATTGCTTGAGGTAATGGTGACTGAGATCCATGAGCACTCTACTGCTGAACTGTGTACTGTAGAGATCTCTTTTTTGAGATTAACATCACCAAGACGAGATTCTCCTTTAACTGTGTGAAGTGTTGGATGTGGATTTTATCCTTAGAATTAACCTTCAGAGCTGCAGGGCGAATCCTCAGCAATTTTAAATTGCTCAAGGATGTGCAATTCAAATTTAAGCAAAGAGAATCCACTTACCTATCCATGCTTTTGCCCCAAACAAAAAATGAACAGCATTTTCACTGCATAAGGGAAGCAGAATCTCTCTCTTACAGATCTTAATCAACTCTGGAGAGGAATCTGGATCTAATAACTGGATCTAAATACTCCAAAAACCTTGAGGATAAAGTGAAAACTTCTATCTAGAATGATATTTCAGATATGACTTCCATTTTTCTATATTCAGACACGCAGCTCCAATTTTGACCTCCAACATTTGTGAGATGTTAAAATCCAGACTTGTATTCACATTTGAATGCTGTATTCTTATCTGTTATTTTCTGGGGAGATAATAATGAGAAAAAAATTCTGAAGATTACTTACAAAACAACTGGGCCATTGGCTCCGTGAAAGACTTCATTTGGTAATTTTTCTAGGTTGTGGTTATCACTAAGATTTCTGTAAAACACAATATCAATGCTAAAACAATATGATATTAAAAAACCTACAGGAGTTGCTACTTGCTAATAATTGCTTTGCAGACTACTAAATAACAAAAATAGTTACAGCTCATCCAGATAGGTTCCATTAAATGCATGATTCTCAATTTCTCGAATTCCATTTTTATTTAGCCATCTGCAATACAGAAAAAGTAGTTAGGTTCTTATTCATGCTTCCTAACTAAAACATACCTAAGTCAAATAGACCAGTGAAAAGATAAGATGATTTCAAATGTGTAATTCTTAAATGGATACTTAAACCAGGAAATTTTTATGAACATCAGGTACTAACGTCCCAATAGTTGGAGGAAGGATTTGGAGAGTACAGATCTGAATGGGCTAGATCAGCATTATCATTAGCAATGATACATAGAGTAAGTTTTTGAACTTAAGTTAGAAGTAAGTTAGAAATGATAGATACATGCATTCGGGTATGGCTCTGCCCATAGCTTTCCCGGGAAAATCAGTGAAGCTATTCCAGACTGAATTCATGCAGAATGAATGAGATCAGAATCTTTCATACTGTTGCTCTTGGGGCTATTTACACTTTATATTTGCAAAATGCTTATGAAACACAAGGACACAGTTTATCCTTTGCCAGTTATTAAACAGAAGGGGAAGGCACGAGAAGCCCAGTAACTAAAGGGAAGAGAGCAGCTGCTCAGTGAGCGCTCCCACTTGCCTCCCGAACTGTGAAGGCCCCAGTAATAAACACCAGGGAGAAGGGAGAGCTGGGAGAGGGGAAGGTGGCTAAGAGCAGCAAAGCATCTACAGAGCAGTGTCCTTCACCACAGCTCCCCATGGAGATGCGCCATACACTAGTGCTGCTGAGTCCCTGGGCTGGTGGTGTAAGTCCCCCAGAGCGCGCTGGCGGGGGAGAGGCTGCCCACACGCTGCAGGGCAGGACGCGTGGGGGTGGCAATGGTGCACAAATTGCCACCTAAGCTCCCCAATTCCTTCCGCATCTGCTGCCTCTCCAAGTTACACTCCCTGGCTGCTCCCCTGCCCCTAACCCCAACTCCTCTGGGCGCTTGCCTGTGAGAGAAGAAGCAGGTAGTGATTCCGTGAACTAAAACTCCTGGGGCTTTCTGCCAAGCTTTTACTGTAGTGCATTAACTAATTAACGTTTAATGTCCTTCCCCCTGTTCCCTTCATGGTCCAAAAAATTTACACTCAGGTCAGTTATATTTATCATTTATATAGTGTAATCGTTCATCTCCTTTTAAGTGTCACTTTGCAACTCTCTCTCTCTCCAGCACAGGATGACAGGTCTGATTGATGGCAAAAATGGAATGATTTAATTAAACTGTCACCAAACCTGGACATTTTATTTCTAATTCACACTAAGAGCTGAGCATGCAAGCGACCCACTTAACTAAAGGTCCGAGATGGTGAGCTAAGGTCAACATGAAAATCAATTATGGGCTTGGCTGAAAAGATTACCCTTCTGACCATGAAAGGCAGATGTGCATAGCTCTATGTCTATAAAGTGTGTCAGATCAGATCAGGAAAACTGTCACCATCCCCTTCACTTGCAAGTGCTATTAGACATGAATGAGCAGGCAAAGAGGAGAGACATGCCCCTGCTTATAGCACTTGAAACATTTATTGTATTACATTGATCTTACCCATTCATAGCTGCCAGGCTGCTATATATGATTTTAATCACTATTTTAGCTCTTACTGCATTCTCTCACTGAACATGATGCTAACGCAATGAGATACCAATGCCATAAAGTCAAGCCATTACTGTTGCACGTAGTGTGGACTATACACTGCCTGCACCTGGCAAATTGCATCCAATTAGTAAAAAGAGCAAAAATTCTACCTAAATCCTGAGGTCTTACTATAATACTTTGCCAATTATTACCTGGATAGCTTTCTACGGAGACAAATTCTTCCCTCACTTAAATCTGCATCCTTACTAGCTCCACTGAATAAAATGCAAGTCTTACTTTAGTAACCAGTGCAAATTGACGGAGAGGTCCAGAACTTGGCCCTATATGCTTTTGGTTACCAAATCATGGCTAAAGTGCGATATTAAACACAATTTCAAATACAGCAAGTGCTGGAGGCCTCTGACGTACTATTTACACCTTAATCTAGGAAAGCTCTGTTCTAGGCTCTAAATGGTATGCAAACCTGGAAGCAAGGTGAACTTCTTCCAGAAATTTCTATGACTTTACAAAATGTAAAGTTTCACCCTGCAGTTTCAGTCTGTGCTGATCCCATGCATAGCATAAGATTAGATGCAATCTGAATTACTGGCCTAAATGTGCTTGGAGTATGTCACAACTAAACCCGCTAAAAAGGGCAGACCATGGTCTCCCCCAGAGTGTGGGGTGCTGATGGGTCCTGGGTTTTTAATAGTATTTTGACATGCATGGTTTCACAAATTAATGTTTTTGTAACGGTAAGTTTCCATAGCATTGCATAGTGACTTCAATTTGGTACAGAACAACAGCAAGTTTGGATCTAAAATGAGGAAAGACCTTCATCGTTATAGCACGGAGAAGGCCTAATCAGGGACTAGCGAGGCCCAAAGACCACAAACAGGGCTCCTGTCCCATGGAGAGAACCACACGGGGCTGAGGACATAGCTTGATGAGATGTTTAGGGGCCAGGGCTGCTTATGGAGCCCTCACCGGGCTGCTGGTGGAGGTCCTCACTGCTGCTCCTGCACCCTGCGGCCGCAGCTGGCAGGACTGGGGGGCTGTTGCAGGAGGCAGGTGAAGCACTTGTAAGAGGAAGAGGAAGGATCCCCCCCAGGCCAATCCTGGCCACAGACCTGCAGCCTCAACACTACACTGGCACTACACTGAACTGGCATGGAGAGATCAAAACACAATAAAAATCTTGCATATTTATCACATCGCTTAGTAGCACTCTGGAAATGAATAAGGTACTTGTTGCACAGCGCTCTGACAAAACAAAGTTCTGTATGAGTGGCAAATATTATCATTACAGGGAAAAGGATAAAGCAATACATTTGGAGTATCCTTACTTGAACATGTTTGAGAAGACTATGAATATCTCAGGGGTGTGCGCGTGCGTTTAATATTTTAGAGAATATGACAGAGACAGTGGGTGCTGATAATTGATGAGGAAAAAGGAGAGAGAATAGTGAAGTGACTCTCGTTATCCTATTTTGGCCAATCTCCAGGCACTGACGGTCTGACCCGGCTCCCACCAAAATCAATGCACATCCAATCAATCAAGCAGATCATGCTTGTCTGCTTTGGTATCTGAGGTAAACTACAAATCACAGCAGGAAATTTTTCCACCCTGTCTTCTGCCTAGGTGAAATTAAGCTAGCTTGTTAGTAAGCAAATAGTACATTTTGGTATACCAATATAAAGGATCAAAGAACCCAGATAGTTCATCAAAAAACATGACTGCTCAAGTCAAATGAAAAGACATCTAACTACACAGTGTGAAACTGCATTGTGAACTGGCCTGTATCAATGCATTAACCCTGTGTATAAATATACCATCTACATATATTTTGCCTGAGTAATAAACATCTTTGAATGACGTATCTGACTGTAAATATTTATGAGTCACACATTTTGTTCAAAAGGGTGGCGTATCACACGGAATTGTAGTTGTAGGTAGAATATGTTTAACCTTTCTATCAATAATTACTAAATTTGCTCTATGCTGTAGTTTTAAAATAAAGAGCAGTCTTAGAATAAAATAAACCACAAAAGCATTCATTCCTCATGGCAGGAAAACAGAACATATAGATTTCAGGGGTAGAGGAGAAGTCTAAAACTTCAAATTGATTTTAGAAGCCTAAATAGTAGTGCCCATCCTTCAGAAATAAATAAGCTTTTTTTGATCCTATTCTAGAAATAAAATGAGCAAGCAAGGAAAATAATAGATTTGTTGTTTCTTACTCACATAATCACACTTTCTGAACTCAGGCCCATGAACGAATTGCTTTCAATTGTACGTATATTGATATTGTCTTGAATATCTCTGAAAAATAAAATATACCTTTTCGTACCTCTATCAGCCCTTCAGTAAAAGACGATATTTCAAACCCCACAGGCATTTTTCCTCATATTCAATCTGAGGAACTATTTCATGCAATAGATAATGATTAAGGTTTTTGAGACATTTAATCTGCAGATTCCTTCTTGGTAAAAAAGCCTGAAGTCAAGCATTTCCAAACTGTTGTTCTCCACCTTCCTATACCTCTATCCCAAACAAGCTTAAGCCATTGGAATATATAAAAGCTTGGGTCTGAGAACCCAGACATGGATTAAGTAGTTCCTCCAGAAAATATACTACCCAGAAAAGTGCAAGAGGAGGGGCTGTGAGATGGTGCCTCTCTTGGCCTCCCAATTAGAATGAAAAGCTGTTTTGGCCTGATTCAGCACGGTACCTAAAAGCCTATGAATAATTTCCCTGTCAGTGTCAACGGGTTGCTTATAAGTCTTGTATGTGCTGAAGAACTCAAGACGTGGGACCCCTGTCAGTTTGTCGAACTGACAAGTATTCATTTCAGTCTTTCAGCAGTTTTGACTGATATAAAAAAAGAACCGCAGATATACATTCTGTTGCTTGCTCAAAATAGACCTCAAAGAAGTTAAACAGTATTACTCATAATTTAGACTGGGAATACGGTTGTTTTCATGCTGTTTCTGTTGGAAAGCAGGGAACAAAATGAATTATCTGCAAAGCTTGAAATTAAATGCAGTCCCAGAATTATCTTGTATGGACAGTTAAATATGGCCCCAACATTGCATTAACTGAGAGTTAAACAGAAACTTTGTTCTGTAAATTGAAACCAACAGAGTTAGGAACAGGGAGAGAGAGCACGTAGCATCAGTAGAAGCAGAAGTTACATCTGTCCTAAGTGCAAGGCCTTTAGAAATGTCAATAACCCATGGAGATCTGTCTTTAAATCTTAGGACAACTGAAAACAATAGGAATTTTCTCATTGACCTCAGTGGGGCCAGGGTTTGAACCAAGATCTGTTTTGGGAGTTAAGCAGTGTCAAGGCCTAGGTAGCTTTATAGAAAGGGAGGACTTTCACTTGAAAAGAAATGTTGTCCACCAGGCCACAATAATTCAAATCTAGCTAAGACTGATGATAATCCTAAAGGCATATAGTAATAATGCTCTGTAGCTCTGTATCTGTTGCATTTGCTTTATGGTTTCACAGAGCCGTAAAGTGCAGTTCCCCTTCAAGCATATTACATAAATGTATTTCTTAGAGTATATGTGGGCATACAATATATAGACATATCTAATTTTTCCATATATTTTTATTTATATTCATGACCATTACTAAGATAATTGCAGGATTAATATTCCCATGGATTGAAATCTTCTAATCCAAGATTCAAAAATCTTTGATTTGAAGATTCAAAAATTTCAAAATTTCTAATATCTTAAGGAAGATAAGAAATACCTGTTTATTTCCTAGTTTTTCTGTATGCAGCTAAATAAAGAATTGATTGAAAATTTCTGCCAAGGTTTTAGTCAGCAAAAAAAAAAATGAAGTTTTGGATTATATGTAGTTTTTACAAGAAAGTGTCTATTTTCACACAAAATTTCACATCAATACTTTTTGCTATTGGCACTAGAATTTTCTATAGCAATATTTAATTCCTGAACAGTTTTACTGCCAGTGAGTAAAGGACATGCTAGGGATATTTTCTTGTGGTTTGTTTTGTTTTCTGTGATGTGGCCATTAGCCTGCTGAAAACAGGATTGAGATCAGCAATTCTTTTCATGCAGGCCATACCACTGTCACCAGATGTCAACAAACTTCCACCTCCACCAGTCTGGATGGATTTGCAATTGGTGAAGTCTGTCAGTCTCCTGGGTCATCTAGCTGTCCACTCCTAATGTAGTTAAAGGAAGAGTTGCCTGTAAAACGCTGTCATCTACAACATTTTGTGGAAAGGAGACTCAGAGAATACTGAGACAGTTTAGGCCAAATTATCACCAATGCCTACAGAACTGCAACCTAAAAGGCTATCATAAAGCTAGTAAATGAACACAAGGGGACTCACATTTTGAAAGATCCTGTTAGAACAGTAGAACATTCAAATGGAGATTCTAAAAAGTTAAAAGTAGACATTAAAACTTACAGCAAAACTTTCTGGAAAGACTGAACCTTGCGGAGAGCAGGTAAAAACCTAAGGCCAGTGTTTGATATTAACCTAAGGAAGAGAGAACAAATGAAGATTATTAGCTCTAACCCTGGAGTGAAGCAATAATTAACAACGAAGAAAACACATTGGACTTAAAACAGTGGCCACAAAAGGCAGGCTTCAGCCACATATGCAGGGATTGCCCAAGGAAACTCTACTTTGTAATATAAAAGGGTTTTTCTCAAAAACTCTAGCTAAATTCTTCCCCCACTGAAGTTAATAGCGAAACCATACTTTGGATAATTACATAATCCCTCTTGATGATCTCAGAAAGCTCCTGTATTAATTCCCTAATGATATTTTAAGAAGTCAACTGCACTGACACAGATTAATTATTTTCATAGCAGTTCTAAGAAAAAAAAAGTACGAATCAATTTACCATAATTTTAACCTTCTATTTTAATAGCGGATACATTAATTCCATTAGAAATAACATTACTTCATAAAGCAAGAGACAACCTGAATGCTTTATTTGCTAGCACCTCAATTACATCATTTAGAAAGCGAGGAATGGAACACACATGCATGTTTCAGCAGCTTGTTTCACTGGAAATGGGATTGAGCCTCAATATTTAGAGCTGAAACTACCTCCTGCCTTCCAGGACATTGCCAATTGCGTGCAGTTCGGTTGTGGTTCGCGCCCACCAAACATGGCAGCTCCGAAGCACCAACTCTGGTGCTCCTTCTGGGGCAGCAAGGAAACGGGGCCACCAAAGGCACCAACAAAGCTGTGCTAGGTCTAATTTAGGTCAATATGGTTATGAAGAACATGAGCAAGGGCAGGACAAAAGTGGCAAATGTTACTGCTGTGTCGTTGCTGATGGTCGAAATGAAGGACTGCCCCAAGAAGTGAGGGTAGCCCAAAGGGGCAGAGCTCCGAGGGACTGGGAGCTGCCTCAACCACCAAAATATCTCATTACCATTCCGATGCTACCAACAAAGAGAAAATTTGGGTTCTTTAAAGGTTAATTATCTCTTTTCATCTTTAATATGTGAGCTGATGGAGAAGGTAACCTTTTACTGAGAATATTGGTTCCTTAAGAAGCACATTAGTAGTATATAGAAGGTATTTTTTATCTTGGCACTGAAACAGAACGATAGTTTCTTGTTACTGGATGTGATTGTTTTTGCAGATAATTAAATGATGATAAAGAGCCCTGAGACTGGAAAAAAGTTACATCATTTATTTTAAGTTTATTATGAAGTTAGATTATCTCAGGAGAGTTCCTGAAATACCTTTCAGGTTTCATGAACTGAACACCTAAACATCACAACCAATTCCTACATTTGGGCACTTAAAGTGACATATATGTCCATAAAATAGTCTTTCACTTGCATAAGTACTGATCTGAGCTCTCTGAAGTGATATCTGGATATTCTCAGGCATTCACATTGAAAATCCAACTTGTTATCTGTCTAATTTTATAACCAAAAGCATTGCATTATATGTAAGAAAAAAATTAAAGAAGTGTACTGAATATTTAAGAAGCCAATTTAGGGAAGCTGCTGAAATGTCATGACTATTTCATCCTGAGAATCTGAATGGTTTGATATTGCATTAGCTTAAAAATCACAGCTCTCATGTATCACCAAGAAAGCTCTACAGAAATGTCCTTGCAAAACTATTGCACATAGTTAAATGGAAGGCATGACTAATGAAGCAAGTGGATTTCACAAGGCCATTATTATTTAAAGTACTTTTGCACTTATACTTCATGAAAGAAGCTAGCCAAAAATATCAGAAGCAATAGAAGAACCTTCAACTCCACCCTTAAGGGTATTTTAAAGTATACTCTCTAAATTACTAGAGATGTACAGTGTTTTAGCTGAAAGGCTGCCTTTAATTCTAAATGAGTTGTAAGTTGAAAAATACACGCAATTCTTTCTAAGAGTCACTTGTTAAAAACAAATTATAGCATGCGTTTGCTTTAATAATTAAATGATGAAACAAACTGCTGCCAACTAGCATGTGACTGTTGTAGGGCTCAGGAGAAGACCTGAAAAGCTATCCTCTCTACACTCCCAGTCAAAGCTCGATCCACATGTTTTAGCAGTGAAGGGCAATGGTACTCTAGCATATACTATTTAAACACTATTTCCAGTAGTGATTCATTCCAAACATCTCAATGTCACCCTGGTTAGCAGGGCTTTTGCCACAGATGTGCAAAGAAATGCTTTCAAGGCCACGGGTGGTGTCATATTTCTGATCTTTCCAGTCATCCCAAAGTGTTCAAAGCTCAATTTGCACTGGTGTAAACTGAGCAGTATGAGATGATGAGGAAAACATCTTTGAAAATCATTATATATTGAAGATCTACAGGTGGTACAAACCACTGATCGCACTGAGGCACAGCAGGATGATTAGAAATAGGAGATGCTCCTTTAATTAACTGCAGAAAAAGAACCAAAAAAATATTTAGCTAGACTGCAGTCCGCATCTATCTTCTTTTTTATTCAACTAGCAACTCTCCAGAGGTCTCTAAGTAGATAATCTTGTTAGAATGTAGATAATCCAATTTACTGAGTCTCTTTCCTGCAGGACAGTTTTATCAATATATTTACCACTTAATGTATACATTCCTAGCAGCCTTGCTTTAAACAAATGTCTTCTTTAATCTGTGTTATAACTGAATCGCCCCTTGCCATACATAAACAGCTCTGTAAGAACCTGCTTTTCAGATGGCTGATGGCCACATTCCAAAGCATTAATCGTCTTTGGAGAAGGCTTACTTAGAGCCGGTACTTCAGGAAACACAGCACCATGGTCACTAGAGAAAAAAAAAATCTTTCAAAAACTAATTTCTGAAATATTCTGGCTGCTTATTTGCAGATATAACAACATTCCTGGTCTTTTTATGCACTGGTAGCAGCTACTTCAACAAAACAGGGAACCCAGTTTACGTCATCAACTTATTGTGAGTATTTGCTAAATGGCAAACATGAGGTAGGCAGAGATAAAAACAGTGCCATTCAGGAAGTCTTATGTGGGTATTTAAGAGATCTGTCTGTGAGCACTTTCCTCTCTGCCTCTTGAAACTAAGCCAATGTGTGTTTCAAGGTGTGTTTTATAGGTGACAATAAAATAACGAGGACACAGGTGACAGGGAGCCTGGGTCCAGTCTAGTGGTAAGACAGTCCTCTGGCTTCTGTGGCCTTGCAGGCTAAGATGAGTCTATAATCCAAGAAGTCCACTTCTGGGGCATGGTCTTTGACCATGAGGCTATCAAGCAAAAGAAAGAGGATCATCATCACCCCTTTTTACTGCAGACTCAACACTGTCCAGAGGGTCAGCGAATCTGTGGTCTTCCCTCTTATACATACTTTGCTATATCTCTGCAGCAAAAATATGTTTGGATTTAGGAAGTATGCCAGGTACGTGTGTGTCAGGCTATCCAAAAAAGAAGGCCAGGTAGGTACAAGCAGCTGCAAGTTTTTGGAAGTGAGCTGTACTCTCCACAAAGCAAACTATTCTGCAGGTAAAATGGATGCTTTTGAGACATTAAAATGGACGTACCCACTGTAAAAAAGAACCAAAGAACATAGGTTAGATATATGAACTTATCTTGGAAAGAAAATAGGTTTGAAAAGCCATCACTACATTATTAAACAGACAATGCTTCAGCTTTCCCTAATGAGAGTCAGATAAATAATCTTGTACCCATGAAAAGGTCAACAAGTTATCATTTTGAAACAGTCTGTCTTTTTGGCATATACCCAAGAAGACCAATTAATAATTCTCTTCACTGCTTCTGAAAGACTTGTAAGGAAGTTCTAGTTGTTTTTACAGAAGGTTTAGAGTATTTCAGCACTATATTATTAATATTTTTTTAGGATTTTTTTTTCCTTACTATTTTTGACATATTAGTAATGATGATGAGACAAAGTGGCTGCACTAATCTTATGAAGTACTGGGGTGGGGTGGATGTGAAATATACTCAGACCCAAGCTGACACAGATAAAAGTGTGTTGATGTTGAACAGCTAGTGGCTGTAATGAACTCATACAGATGATGAGAGGACTGACAAGGCTAGCCAGAGCTTCTTGCCTGCCCATAAACAAGATCTAGTGGCTATACAACTGTTTTTGAAGCAGCATAGAGAAAGCTTTGCAAGCAATGTGCTGCAAAGGGCATTAAATTGATGGGCTTTGATGCCCAGCCTCTATCTCAGGCATTAATACTGATTAATTTTTTTCAAACCTTTTTTTCTCAAAACTGCCAGCAAACATACATTTTTCTATGAGATTTTCTAAGCTGTGTTTTAACCGTTCTCACAGTCACAGTACTGTCAAAAGGAATCAGACTAAGTGTCTAGTACCCTGCCACCGATGCTGGAAACTTCAGAAAGAACCACAAGAAGTTTAGCAATGGGCCTACAGCGGAGTCCTGCTGCTCTGGAGCACTGGCTGCAGGCTGGTCTTGCTAAACCTCTTTACACCAAGATATGGGTGAGCCTGTGCTGCCTGGTAGGGGCAGACTAACAAAGACTACAGAGGTCTACAGCAGGGTCTGCAGCAGAAGGTTGGGTTGATACAGAGTATTTGGAAAGCTGACGTGGACCCCAGCTCCAGCTGGGAAGAAGATACATCATGTGGGCAACAGGAGTATGTCCCAGTGTGACCGGCCTGGGGCTTCTTTTTCCAGGCAAAGCTACACAACCCCTCCATATACGATTGGACAAAGTCTCCTAATCTGTTTTGTGACAATTTATTTATGAAATTACTTACCATACCTTCCTAACTTCCTGCAGCTAATAGGGGAATCCTTTTCTGAATTGTTAGTTCCAAATGTTTACAAAGTTTCACTTCTGTATTGTGCAATGAAAAAAATCCACAATCTATTAACTCACCTTAAAATGTCTTGCCTGACATTTTTATTGAGTATTTCTTCCTCATCATAGGAAGGTGAGTGGATTACCTTTACCAGGTGCCATTTTGTAGCCTTCTATCAAGATTTCTGCTTCCTCATTAAATTAGCAGTCCTATTCTTTCAAATGATAAATCTCTTTGTCTTTTCAAGGGAGATTTCTAAAAGGGCAAGTACTAGCATGTGAAACTAGTACTAGGATAGGGAAAATGGCATCCTTCCTATAAAAATGTGTGAACAGACAGCATAAAGGTATGCTTCTACATACAAAGAGTGACCTGAGCATGACATAACTCAGCATCACACTCAGTTCAGTCCTAAGGGGACTTCAGGTCTTGCTCCAGTAATACAGGCAGAATTATCAGAAAAGAAAACTTTCTTGGTATCTTACAGGATGACTCTGGTAAAGTGTGTATTGCGATGGGGAAAAAAAAGGGAGGTCTTGGTTTGTTTGTAGCATGGGGGAAAAACAGTAGTGTTAGTGGTAGGGTACATGCTGAGGTTGTGAAGACGACTCCCTTGGCTAGTAGCTAGGCTGGCCCTGCAGGCTCAGCACAAAGTGATGGGAAAAGCAGTACTCGGTAAGAGCCGCAGGCTTGTCACAGCTGTGCCACTGCCTGTTGCTTGGGAACATGATCCCAGCTCTCCCTGTGACTCCTACTTCCATATGTCACGTGCTGGTTTCACTTTGAGCCTAGTCCTGAAGTTAAGCATAAGTTACATCATCTGCTACTTTCAAGCAGAATACTAAGCCTGGTGTAGCTTAGTTTGATTAAAATAGCCAACTAAAGGTAGTCAGAGTCATTTAAAGCTGGGCAAACCAATACATAGGGAGATAGGATTCACTTTTCAGATATGATTCCCCAATGTTCAATCTTTTAGCATTTATAGGCCTAGCTGTAGACACCTCTAGACTGCTGCTCCTTGATGTAAGACCAGGATGGCATAACTCCACGACATCACTCCCCAAGAGCTGGTATGGAGTACAGGGCACAGAAGAAAAGTCTCTGTACGCTCCAGAGATTTTTGTGCAGTGAAATGGCAATGAAAGTCTGGGGAACTCAAGGATAAGTGAACTCACTGCAAGTCCTGCAGAAACCTCCTGTGCTAATACAGTCATGCTTGTCTTTTCTAGGTGGGGGACACAGCTCAAATACAGTTGAAAATCTGAACTGAGTAAAGCATTTCAATGAAAGCCTCGTGTGAAATGAACTGGTGAAGCTCCCCTGCAGCCAAGGGTGCTACACTGATTTATACTCACAGCATAGCTAACTCAAACCTTGTAATTAACATGAAAGGCATATTTGGAAGTTCAAATTCTCGAAGTCATGATGCTTTGCACCTTTTGTGCTATTTACAGTTATGCAGGAGTCTTTTTTAGCCTCCTAAAATAAAAGTACAGAGGGGAAATGATATAAATACATTACTGGAAGAAGCACCAAAGATGGATTTTATCTGTTTAAATTAAAGAATAGCTTTGGCGCAAGAACTAATGTGAATGAAGTAGCCATGAATAAAATTAGAGAAAATTTTCTAGTCATGAAACCATTGAGTTTCTGGAAAAGCCTCCTTCTAAGAATGGCAAGAGAAAGCATGGGAGAGTGCAAAACATCAAGAATAACAATAAAGCACTTAATTAATGGACTTCAGGGAGTGGAGACAGTAAGAAATGGGATACAATAATCTGGGAAGTCTCTTCTAGTCCTGTATTCCCATAAGACAGAACACCTTGAAAAATATCCAAAACATTTTTTCTCCTCTGATGTCAGCTAGTGAGTAGAACTGGCTAGGGGTGGGAGGGAGGAGGGAAATGGTTAGTTATACAAGCACTCTTCTATATTTTAATCTTTTGCCTCTCTGGGTCATGGTAGAGCTGCTTCAGCTGAGTTTTTATACAAGAAACATCAGACTATTTGACTCAATGTGTATGAGAGCATGGAGTAAAGAACATTCAAAGGAGGGAGCATATTTCTAGCTCAAGTGGATGCCATAAAAATGCTTATATTGCTATTTTGCTCTAATCAACACTGATGA
The DNA here is from genome assembly GCF_028389875.1 of Rhea pennata. Lineage (NCBI taxonomy): Eukaryota > Metazoa > Chordata > Aves > Rheiformes > Rheidae > Rhea > Rhea pennata. The sequence continues at coordinate 17,499,623 of NC_084665.1, read as the reverse complement.
ATAACATTTTGTGAGGAAACATGCTGTTTCTGATTAACATAAAACCACCCATATGAGTAACCTTTATGGCATTCTATTATAAAATATAATATTTGGAGGAATAGCATTAGGGTAAGGAGCTTGAAACAGGAGCTTGAAACAGTTTTATATATCATGAAATTTGTGTAAATCACTGGGAATGGTGAACTAGATCCTCAGCTGGAGAAAATCAGCACAAATTCATGGCATTATCTGCAATTTATATGAGCTGAGGCGCTAAACCCACATTCAAATCAAATTTTGGTCACTGTGACTGAATAATTATATGCGTTTATATCAGTAATAACAGTCACTGTAGAACTTTGCATTTTAAGAGTGAAATAACTGCTCAAAAATGAAGACTATCAAATACAAAATATACGTCTCTCCCCATTAAAGTCAAGCAATTGTTAAGCTCTTTTATTGAGTCTAAAGAACGTCATGGAAGAGACTTCTGCAGGAATGGAACAAAGGACCAAGAAATGAGAGAAGGGAAAGGAACAGAGAGTGAGAAACAGCCATTGGCATGATCAGCACCCCAGGAAAGGGCGGCTAAATGAGGAGTTTCTAGATATTCATAAATGCAGAGGCTTTACTACTCTTAGTTGGTGCTAAGCATCCACTGAAGTCAACAGAAAGGCTTACACTAGTTCAGATATTGAAAATGGGGATTTACCTTTTCCTCAAGATTAACAGTTTTTACATCAAAAAGCACTGAAACTAATGCACCGTGACTTTCACAAAGATAAATATTTCTTCAATTTTGTATATGCTCTCTTTCATTCTTTTTATCTGTCCACAGACCTGGCAAATGTACTATCCACAGCAGTTTGTTCTGTGGATTTTACATGGGATAAACAAATGCTGTACTTTTGCACACAGGTAGCGAGAATTATTCAAAGATATCAGTTGCTGTTGAAAAACTCAGGTGTGAAACTAAAGGAAAAAGGCGTATGATTTCTCCTCATGACAACACAAGCTTAAAGCTTTATTTCCCTGTTGCAGTCCCACAGAAAGGAACAGAGTTTTAGTATCTGTACAACTCTTGACAGTCTTTAAGCTGAAGGTTATCAAGGTGTCTGGTGAATTTGTTAAAACAGACATTGGTCCAAATACTGGGGAGAGAGACAATCCTACCACAACTCCTATTGCAAACAACCAACAGAGACTTTCCATCGGTGGAAAGGGAAATATTCTGCTTGTACACCATCCTACAGGGGTGTAGGACGCCCGGCCTTGGTATGCCTGACAGCACCTGCGATAGGGAGGGGATATGCTAAAAGAATTCTCCAGTGCTTTGATCCCTTATTGCTGAAAGATCTGCACTGGTCCCAGAAGACAAGACAAGTGGCCTATCACCTGCACTAAGTGAATACTTCTCGTTTCTCTTGGCTGGAAAAATGTCACAGAGAAGCCCAGTGAGAACACAAAGAAGATATGAGGGTTATCTTCACTTTGCGCCTAGACTGAGTTTCATTCCGGATTGCACGGAGTGACCAATTACGACGATTCTGTTTACCTAAGCTAGCCAGGGGGTGTTTTCTCCATCCTTCAGAAATTTGGCACTTCCATTATTTTTTTCCTTCCAGCAGAATCCTATCAGAAACATTCCTAATTTTCTCACATGCCAAAAAAAACCACCTCAAAACACTGGCATACCAAAACAAGGCTTATTTGCTTGGGTACACCAACTGTCAAGACTAGGATATTCTCCTGTCAAACACGAGCTGCAGGCTGAAGTCGCTGCCAAAGACCCCAAGTCCTGGGTTACCTGGTGTTCTGAAGAAAACTGTTCAATAGAAATTTCATCTCCACCTGGAAACAAGTTTCTTGGTTTAACACTCCCTCTCTTCCTACCTTTTTTAGCTTTTGAAACAACAATTTAATAAAAAATAATTCATTATTTTCTCACAAGGAATGAAGAACCAAAAATCCAGCATAAGTACTTATGGATGCTTCCTTGGCCAGCTGTATGGGCTATTAATGAGAAGCTTGAATATCATAGTGAAGTTATGCTTCACAAACTGATGAGATTTTTTTCTGAACTCAGATGGAAGCATCGTTAGACCTGTTTTCTCTTTCACTGTCTTTCACACAGCATCACTACCAGGAGTATTAACGTGTTTACAAAAATCGTTCTGTAAATTTGCAGTCATAAAACGTCTCTCAGCCACCTTCAGTCTCTTCAGAGATTTAATTGGCCCAATATTTGTTTGCAACATAGAAACCTCCCAGTACAGCATCTCTAAGCACATATTCCAGTTTATTGAGAGCGTAAACTATAATAGCTTATGCAGAGTTAAATAAATTTTAAAGTTCAAATCTGAAATTTCAGATCTTGAAGTCCAAATCCAAGCCAATGTCTCATGGCAATTTTGAGCCCGGAACCTTTCAGAGAATAGTGATTTTCAGAGGCTGACTCATTTCAGAGACATTTCAGACTCATTGACTCATTGGGAGCTATGCTTTTTAGACCACAGACCTGACTGTCATACCACACCTTTAAGAAGTATCTAACCAGTGTCTAATCAGACAATTTACGCACTTACTCTTATGTTACCAAACGTAGAAACTGTGATCAGCAAGACCTCTTGTTTGAGTAAGGAACGCAAGGCAGGGTGTATGTGTTCAGGTGGACAGACCACAAAGAAAAAAAGAATGCAATATCCTGCCTGGAATGTATGGCAGTGTTCAGCAGGGTACACTGTGGGAAATTAATTATGCTACAGCCATTAAAAACAATTATTGTTAAATGGAGTTCATTGGACTTCATTTGGCTTTTGATACATAGCAGAGCAGAGATTATTAGTCGTGTTAAGATCACATGTGATCTAAAAGCTGTGAAAATATTTTTGGGCAACATTTTAAGGATGGGCTCTGTTGTCACTAAATTATGACTGCAGCCCCATGGGAGCAGATGTGGCAACCACAGTTGAGCAAACTGCATTCCTGATGAGGCTGGCTAACGAAATAAAATTATACCACAAGCCAATACATTTGTATTCAAAAGTTTTAATCAGCGCACATCAAGTGTTAATGAAAACCATTCCTAGAGCACTGCCATTGTTAAAGCAAAGAAAATTTGAATGCTTAAGACCATGCATATGAAGTAAAAGAGAAGGCAGAGCCATAAGACAGGTAGATGAGAGTGGTTTTGTCCCAGAGTTCTCGGGAGGAACTGCAATCAAAACCATTTAGGTGATTCCATTCGCTCTGATCATTGCCCAGGCCAGAAGGTGCTCATGCAATAGCAATAAGAAAGGCCCAGATCTTTTTCTCACCACTCAGTTTCAACTCGTCGTCTAGAAAGGTGCAGGGATTTTGTGATAATACTCTCCATGGCGAGTATTATCTTCAACTTTTCTGAGGACTGAGTGTCTGGGCTTGGTAGTGAAAATGTGGATCAACACTGTGCAAGTAATGGGGGGAGAAGGCATTACGCTACCTCATCACCAAAACTGCTCAGTATAGTTTGGACAGAAATGCATCTGTATCATTTAAATACACTGTATTACTTTAAAAGAGCAAAGATTCTTACAAATATCTGAGGTTTGGAAGGTCTTGGAAAGCATCTTGATCAATGTATACAAGGTTGTTAGCCTTCTCAATTCTTCTGCAAAGACAAAATGAAATATCAAAGGAAATATATTAATACATTGATCTTAAAATATTCGTAGTTACTCCAGGATGAAGAGGTACTGTGTGTTAAGGGACCCTTCTTTTTGACAGAAAAAAATCTGCATGATTCCAGAAAAACAGACTAGCATAGACTGACAGATGCCACCAATTTTCAAAATCAGTAGTGGTTTGAGATAAGATTTAGGCTGACTAGGAAAAGAAAGGGAGTGCTGGATGAGAAAATGGAAGAGGAAAGGGGACTTCAAATGCTCCTGTCTCCATACAAATTCTTCAGAGCTTACTTGAACCAAACTGAAGAACCTTTGATACTTGTCTACAATGAATCTTTATAATTGTCTCCTTTGAATTTAGATTGCTCATTACTTACATTTCATGTAGTTTGGGAAGGTTGGAAAACACATTTGCTTCTATGACCTCCAATGCATCATTCTGTGAGATCTCTCTGAAAAACAATTAAAAAGTCAGGATATTTCGAGCAATGCTGTCAATGAAAAGGTGAACCAGAAAACGGACAAATGAGAAATTTATATGGAACTTCTTCCTAGATTACAGAGCAGTTTTAAAAACAATGTAGGTATCAGGTAAGAAAATAGAAAACAGAAACACTGAGGAGCTGCCACCAAGGCAACCAGTGAGATCTGGGAACAGAAAAGAACATCCTCTGCGTCCAAAGTTTGTACCCAAAACAGTAGCCCCATACTTCCTGCTGTCACCATCCTCTGTGTATTACACAGAGTCTGTCCATCATCAGCTACTTACTGTATCTCTTACATCATTAATTTCCAGCAGAGATTTAACAAAATATTTTAGTTTGGTGAAGGACAGAGCAGATAAAAGGTGACTGCAACAGAGAAGACCGCTAAAAAGAAATGTGACATCGCTTCAGCAGTAGAATGTGCTACTGTCTTGAGCTGATGTGAACTACAGAGATTAAAACTAAGGCAATAGAAAACACATACTTATTGAAAGAATTTGGAGACCGCAGAAATGAAGAACTCTTCCATACTCTGGAGAAAATCCTATTTGATCTTTTCGACGTGCAGTTAATGCCCACTAACAGCCACAGAACGACAGGATAAGAACGGCCAGCTTTCTCTCACCAACGCACCAGAACTGCGCCCGCCCTGGCCCAGAGGACATCTTTCTTTGCTTCCTTAATCTGTGGGCTTGCTCAGATCTGATATAATTTAGAGCTCAGGAGTCATCGTGGCAAACCAAGGGAGAATTACTGCAGTGCAACATGTCTCAATCACGTCTCTCATGCTTACAGTGACCAGGAAAGTCAAGGTAAAAGCGACTACGCCAGAAGATTCCCCACTGCTATTTTTGGAAATGGGGGCAAAACTGCAATTTTACAGGCTGAGATCAGCTGTGATCAGGAGGTGAACTCTGTGATAAAGGTATGACTCAGGGATACTTTGATGTCTCTTTGGATTTTATTGGGAATATAACTGTGCACAGCTTTAGAATGAAACCTTAGATAAATCCTCAGACTGTAAACTGGCCATCCCTTGTCGCAGGATACTCTGCTCTTTTGAAATTATGATAGTTGCAAACAGATTCAAACAGGAATAAATGGTAACTACAGGTGCACAATCAATAGTAAAACACACGCACAAAAGAATTATTACAAACCATATAAAAAGTATTCCACTTCCTTTGAGTAACAACTGAACTGTACCTGACAAATTACATGCCCATGTGAAACAAACAAAAACCTTGCAAAAGAAATTGTTATATATATATATATATATATATATATATATATATATATATATATATATATAAATACCTCAGTAGTTTGATATTTTATTTTAATAAAAAGCTGTACCTCCTGCTTCTCCAAGATTTTTGCAGAAGAAATCCAGCTTTCATCTGCTCCAGGAACTCTACAGTGACTGGAGAATCAGAAAATGAAAGTACACAAGGAAATACCCTGACAGACAGGCAATCAGTAGGAAAGGTGATTTTTAGCCACACTATGATGACAACTGTTTTTGTTCAACAGAGTTCTGAATCACCAGTTCAAAGGCTGAATGTGCCCCTGTTTATTATTTAGGTTTCAATAGCAACAAAAAGCTTCACTGAGACTCGGATTCTTTCATGCTATGTGAAATACATTGCTATTGCAAGGAATGCTGTGTTGGAAAGTTTTCCGTTTAAATAGACAAAAGGAAGTGGTAAAAATGGCCACAAAATGAGAATTACTTGATCAATGTCTCATGTAGCAAGTCAGTGGGAGATCTTTGAAAAAAGAGTTCAGCTTTCCAAAATCCTAATTCAATGTGGAGAGTTGGGACTGCGTCCAGTGTGCTGTAGCATATCAAATTAACTCAAAAGCTGCCATTAAAATATTTTTCAAAGCTTTCTTTTCAAAGACTTTTCAAAGATCTTCCTGTTTTCTTTCACAATAATCTACTGTAAGATGTAGAAATAATCAACCACTACATTGTACTAACATGACAGCACAATTCACTCAACTGCAGTCTAGAAGATTTAACGTCATAAAATGTGTTTCAAACAGACTTTCAAGATTTGAACTGGTTTTACTCTTGAACTTTTTTGGAGGTCAGTAGTATACTTACCATCTCCTGCAATCTAAAAATCAGTTGTCTAGAAAAAAAGAAAATTCCACAGCAAAAGCATCAGATTTTATACCAGCAATTCCATTTAGCCAGAAGAGACTTCACATCAGAAAACAGCTCAGGGAAAAATGCCACAGATTTGTTTGCCTTGTGTGGGCAAACAGGCTTCCTAAGAAACCTCAATATGGTAGTGACTTCACCTGAAAGACAGTGCTGTTGAGGGTAAGACTCCTTTGTGATCCAATCTGTTATTTATCTCTGGAACAACTTGGAAGATGCATCTCTTTAAATAGAATGGTTACAAACTCAGCGTTTCTGCATTAGGAGAATGTTTTGGCTTCCTAAGACTGTGATGGGTTATGTGCTTGTTTCACATAGAAAAATGTAAGACACAGATCTGATTAAAGTAGGCCACAAGCAAGCCATGACACTTTGGAAGATTAGGAAAGTGTATGACTAAAAAGGAATGAGAGCAAGGAAGATAGGAATCTTTAAATCAGTTTTAAAAGATTAAATTTATAAAGAATTTAAATAATACTTATATAAGTAGCGTTCAGGTATCTGTGTAATTACTTGGTTTTCATACAAATACTCCTATTCACATGCACAAAGGTGACTAATTTTTATAGATAATTAAAATATGTCCATCTAAAATGCTTGTTACCTTCCTGCTCAGGTATACAGCTACTGCAGCTATCAAGGTTACAAGTCTCTCAGAACAAGGATGAGGACCCCTAGAGCAGCCCATCTCTCTGAATGGTGGAAGTCAGTAATCCTGGCTTCATATTCATAGGCAAAAATATGAACCTGTACCGCTCACACTAAACAAACCACTCAGCAGATTCACATCCTCTGCAGAGGACAGCAAGTTATGCCCACAGCAGTTGCTACGAAGAGCAAAAGGGGATTGCTGGCTAGTATTTGTGCAAGTGATTTCTCTTACGGTATAAATACAAACCTGTAGATGACTGCTTATTTTGAGTATCTTATTATACGTCATCATGAGACAAGATGGGACTGTTACTGCATTGTGTGTTGGTAATGAATAATACTGTTAACTTTAGCGCTAGCTATCACAGCACATCAAGATAGTCATTTGAACATCATTTCTGATCCATGCAAGCCTTTGAAAAGATATAGGCAAAAGGATCAGGAAGAATTTCTAAAAAACCCAATAACCCACCATACCAAGACCCCAGTGTTGCAAAGTGCTTGAGCATGTGCTTAGCTTCCAATGCATTCACAGTCCTAGTGAAATCAGCAGTGATCCCCACAAGCATGAATTCATTGCTCAAACACAGCTTAAAAGAGAAATAATAATTCAGTAGAAATGTTTTACAAAGGATGACCGTTTGCTTTATTTTTTCTTCAAAATGAGCTGAAGACTTCAAAATGTGAAAAGGTCACACTATAAGGAAATATCCTCTCATTTGCTACTAGTATGGCAAGATGTAATCAATGTTATTCATTATTTCCAAGCAATTGATTGTAGTGTACTGTTTTATCATCAGCTTATGATGATCTAAGATGGTAATGCTTTTGCAATGTATAATCTCAACTCCCTTTCACTGCTAGCCACACACTCCTACTGTTTTGCTTGCTTTTTTATGCTGGGAGCATAACTACAGGCAATACTGGTGACTGCTCACAATGTCTGTGACAGAGCCCAGTGTGCAGCACAGGAAACATTCCTCTTTAAAATATCTGCTCTCAAAGTGCGATCCATAAAATCAAGATACATTGAAATGGTCATTGAAACATTTCTATTAGCAAGGAATTTATAGTACTTGGCAGATTCTTTGCAGTCTGGTAAAGAAAGTCTCTTAGATTAATCAAAGTCTTACAGCAAAAGTAAGAGTGCATTAAACTCACAAACTAATGGCCTTACAGCCAAGTGATCTCACATTTCAAATTAATGAAAGAATAAGAAATTGGACATTTACATGTCTTTTAGGACAAAAATTACTTTCAGGATTGGAGTGTGGCACATAGGAAGGTATAGGATTTTCTTTTTTTCCTCTTCTTTTAGGAAATGTGGCTGTTTCTCCTTTCTGGCCGTTTAAAATGAAGGTGTGTGTGTGTGTGTGTGTGTGTGTGTGTGTGTGTAAGTATATATATTTATTTAACAATGATTGTGGCGTGGAAACTTCTGTCAAAAAAAACCCTCAAAGTGCTGTCACAGCAACATATCAGCTTAGAGGCAGCTCACAGCATCCCTCCCTTGCATGGTGCTAAATGATACAGACTCACAAGCATGAAGACCTTAAAGTATCAAAACCAGAAACCTGAATGACATAGGGTAACTGCTGCCTAACTGATGAGTTTGTCTGTACTACTACTGTGGTTTCTGTAGGATATATGGATTTCTGCATTTAACCTCCTTGCGGTAGATAGCCAAAGAGGGATGTCCTGGTGCCCCTGATGGCACTCAGGTAGCTGGGGTGCTTGTTTGTGGTGCCTCCTCACAGGGGCCTGGTACGTGGTGGGAATGAGGAGTTTCCCCCCTTGCTGGAGCCACATTGTCTTCCTCTGTAGTGTAGGCTGCGATCCACTCCCTGCCAACACCTGGGAGGTTTTCCTTACCAAATTCCTTAGCAGCAGAGGTACCTCTCCACCATGGATCTCTGCACCTTACTTGCTGGCATCCATCCCAGCTGTGACTTCTGGCCTTTCACCCTTGGCATGGGAGAGGTCATTTGCTGTGGCAGATGGGATAGATGGTCTGTGGATTCCTTCGACCAAACATTTTTCACCATATGGTCACCTGCAGTTACTGGTGATACTGCAGGTACCAGTTACCACTGCACAGTGCAGGTGGTCTCACTGGGCCCTGCACACTGCAACAGAGCTGTTTTAGCTTTGCCTTGATTTAAGGGAAAAATATCAGACCTATTTTTTTTTCTTTCTTTAAATACACATACTCTTTAGAGCATTTGTGCAGTTATATCCAAATTATATATAGAGTTATTGTGCAGTTATATGCCAAGTCAGTTTTTACCTGGAGATTTGACTGATACCAAAATTTAAGTCATGATTAAGAAAAAAATCCAGCAGTAGTGTGGACATCACACACACACACAATCCTGCCCAGGATTTCCTGAGTGAGCAGCTGTGGGAACAACCAGTCTGAACTCAAAACTGCCTCCCAGTGCTGACTGGCCACCATCTCAGTGCGACAGCCTGAGAAACCCATATTTCTAGTGATCTGATCAGAGGCAGGCCAATCTGGAACCTCTTTTTGAAAACCTCCCTCCAAAGTGATAGCAAAACACATTGATTTAAACAGGTTACAAAGAAAAGCTATTTTTCTTAAAACTATTAGAGATTTTTCACCTTTTTAAAATAAATGCTTGACACCTTCTCCTACCATTTTCCTTGTGAACATGAAAAACTTTTCTCCTTACCATGATTTATTGAACACAAGGGAGTTGCAGGCTAATATATCTTAGCAGTTATTGACATTTCAAAGATGAATCCAAACACTTACTCTTCTCATCATCTCTGTACTTTTCTGAAAATATAAACACGTACATTGTACTGACCTAACTAAGTAGGATACTCCTTTAAGCAATGGAGTATTAATAGTGATTTCGCACTTAGAGCAAAATAATGTATACATAAGGCTTCGATGGAGGTTATCTGGTGGCACTAATACTTTGTCTTCTTGCCTTCCCCAATGGGTATGACATCATATTCTCAAGAAAATCAATTCAGGCATTGGAAAAATAAAATGCAAATTTTCATGCACCACACTAAAGCAAAGGGGATTTTATTTCTATCAGTGCTTTAGCATCATGCGAGCATTCCAGATGAAAGTCTATTGAGAGTTTGGTTGCATCAAATTAATTGTCCATGTAACTTTATTAAATTGGTCTCTCTAATCTGAAAAACTGTGTGATTAGTCTGCAAAATTGGAACTGATTACAACTGGATTCAAAAGCAGAAGTCGCATCATTATAGGAATTGATTTTTTAATCAGTACAGTTTGGTGGGATAGCTATATCCTCACACTGAGTACTGAGAGGATATATTATATTAATTTTAGTTTATTGCCAGTAAAGCTGAAAATGTGTGAAGCCGTGTAAGTCACACAAACAACAACCCTCCTGCAGGACAAGGTATTCGGAGGAAACGACAGCTTACCGCAGAAAGGGAGGGTCCAAGGCGCAGTGCTAAGCAGTGCATATTCTGACCTTGCACCATCATTCCTGCGCTTAGTATCTTAAATGGATAGTTGCAACCTCATGACTGCCTTATCTGTCTAAAATTAAATTTCCAGTCTCCCCTCCCTTTTTGACTACGCAGTTTCAGGTTGCTTTTAATAGACGAACGCTGACTTGACTCTCCCTGCGCTGCACTGGGAGCTATCGCGGCCACCCGTGCCATCTCGCAAGGTGCACAACACTAACCGAATGGCTGAAGAGCAGCTCTGACGATGGTGTCCCTACCGGGCAGTACGCATTCAGGCATCCATGTGTAGGCGATAAATTAGGGGGCCTCATCTCTTGACGCAGTAAAACCAGAGGGAGGAATTCACCCTAGATGGCACTCTGGAGGAGACAAACCTCTGAGTGCTTGGTCCTCCCACCTGCAGCACTGGTGGCCCAGAGAAATGAGCCTTGTAACTCAGGGTCCTTGATCTGCTGGGGCAGACATACCCTGCTGTTCCCTATATTCAAGCTGGCTGAGAAGTAAACTGGCTTGGAGATGACGATGAAATCATTAAATTTAACCATTAATTATGAAAACTATTAGGAAAGTCAGAAGTATGTAATTTCTCTAAAATAAAAGCATCTCCTTTTGCTCTCCCTCCAAGTAATGACACCTCTTTCTCAAATACGACGAGTGTCAGAAGATTTTGAGACTAAGCTGACAAACTGATAGACAAAAATGGTTGTTCAGCTGAGAAAGAGACTTCCTCGTTCAGAGATGCTGACATAAGCTTTATACCCACCTAGCAACTCCTTTTACAGAACTGGGCTAGAAGCATTTATTGCCACTTACCTTTTACTGCCTTTCTCTTGGCTGTGACAGTCTGCTAATGATGAATAGTTTTATGAAGAATGACCTGGGCAGATGAAGGAATCGCATTTGGTATAATCACTCGAGAGGGCAGCTGAATGAGCAAACTGGAACCCTAACTTCACAGCAGACTGATTCTTGTGTGACCTGAATACCTTCCCAAGGCAAAATATGGTTCAAATTTATTTCTGGAGAAAACTGAGAGGTTGACTGTCTTGGAATTGGAGAACACTTGGTTTCTAGGACCCAAAGTCTATGGACAGCCCCTCAACACAGACTGTCTTGCAGCAGATGTTCTCAGACATTTTCACAGTTAGTTTTGAAATATTTTAACAACACACAGACACAAGAAATGCTTCTGGAGGACAGTTCATTACTAACTCCAATGCATTTCAGGAACAGGAAATTTCGGAATATCAAGTGCCTCAGATATGCACAATAAAACCTTTTAAGCTAAGAAGGAAAACTGTAAAAAAACTTTTACTTCTCAGTTCTGATTTTAAAAATGTTCCCAGGCTTTTCAGCGGACTCTGTGTTCACCAGAGCAAATCATGCAGTATGTTACTGCTACTTCAGTGCAAATAAATCACCATTTCAGGTGTTAGATTTTATTTAATCCATCTCAAGCATTAATATGTACTTAATTTATTGTAAATTTAAATAAAGAATTTCTTAGAAGTTGAGCTAGCATTTGTTTGGCAAGGTACTGACTTCACCTATCCTGAGAATAATATTAGCATCATATAATGTTAAACAAAATTCCAAATACAGACATTATCTTTCAGCTGTCAACACTACATCTTTCAAATTCTTCCTGAAGGGATTCAGGCTTCTGTTAGTCAGTGTTACAGTCTCCCTGTGAAATACCTTTTTCCAGCACAGGCACTCCCTTCTGTCTTCTTTCCTGTTTACATTCCTTCTTTCCTCACATGAAAACTACCTACTCTTTTTGCATTTTATGTCTAATTGTAGTCTTGATGCTACAAACTCTTATCCATGAGCTTTACTCCAAGGCTCAGCCGATGTAATAGCTGAGAGCTATTGCATACATACGTATACAAATTGGGGCCCTCAGATAAAAGCTACCTGGGAAAGGGATCTTCTTTTATGCCTCTAAAATTATATCCAAACCTGCATCTTGTAACAGAATGAGACCAACAGAAGTACCAGCAAGAAGCTGCTGTCAAAAGCTTTATGAAACAAGCTATTCAATTTGAGTGACTTATGTGGCTACTATACTGCGTTTCCAAAAGCAGAACAAAGTACCATTAAGTCCAAATCTGCAGGTTCTACGTTGGAGGATGCAGACATGACATACTTTACAAAAACAGAAATTACTCACAATCTCTAGTTCTTTTACCAAGTGGCCATCAGCAGCAAAGAAGAGCCTCATTCAATGCCTCTAAATTCTTATTTGATAAAAATCTAGTCTTTGCTATGAAACTCAAAAAAAAAAAAAAAAAAAAAAAAAAAAAAAAATCACACACATCCACCTGAGTTCTCCTGACATAAATAACTTCCTTTACTTGCAAGCACAGCAAATCTTTTCTAGAGGGAAGGGAATATGTCGTAAAACTTCGGCAAACCCCCAATATATTAACACACTTTTATATTTGTGTGCATATAGACAACATATCCCAGTAAGAGCAATAAAAGATAATAGATTCTTGGCCACATAATAGTGCTTATCCTCTAATATCAGTGAACAGTAGACTTTCTGCATGTCTAACCACCCCACTTAAAAGAAAGTTGCTCATGTACTGCATGAAGAGTCCCTGCCACAACTACAAATGTAACTTGGGATTGCAGAAGCACTAGATAAACACAAGTGTCCTGGTGTCACTTCAGCACCACTGATAACGGTCTGCTGCAAGAAAGTCCTCAGACTTGAGAACCCAACGGCAATTTATGGGGGTTTTGGATTGACCTGTTTCTCCTAGGTAAAGATATTTGGGGGTGCCCCACTCCACTCCACTATACTGGTTCATATCTAACCAGAGACATGAAAAGAAGTTTTAGTTAGAGACAATACTGAAGCTTGTGAGAGCATTTTTGTTTTCAGATTTGAAGAATTCTGAAGGCACTGAAGAATGAAGAATGTTTCATGTATGTTAAATATCTGATTAAAAACTGAAAGTCAACGGATATATTGTTTCTTTCATCAGAATAATAGCAAGATAATGTGTTACGAATCTAAGCAGCTTATTTTTACAGGAAAACAATGAACAAATATAACCCTCCACTAGAGAACATCATCAGATCTCCCTCTGAAAGATCCTCTATCTCAAAGTAATGCAAATCCTTAAGGCCCCATGGACCTTAATGAAGAAATGTAAACAGAAAGCAACCAGTAGTTTCATATTATTGTTTTTATTAGTTTGACGATGGGTCCAGTTAAGAGATCTGGTAGGGAAGAGATTCTCCCCAGGTCAGTCCCTAACGCCCCATCCCCAGATGGGAGCTTTGATGAGGACTGATTAGGCAGCAGGTAAGTACAAAGGCTTTTAGCTTATAGCTCCCCTAGGGGCTAAATTGCTGGTAATGTGAAGCAGGAACTCCAGAGCGGCAGGCTCAGGGTTTGCTTCCACAGTAGCACCTGTTAACTTGAGAACCAGCCGAAGCCCAGGCACAGATGTGTTTTTGAAGTGGCGCACACTTCTTAATTTTTATCTTACCTACAGTTAAAGGAAAGCAACTCCACATGCATGCACATCCTGTAAAAGGGAGAATCCTGCATTTATTTATGAAACATATTAGAAGAGAGTCATGCTAAGCATGGCTGCATTTTTGCTCTTTTTTTCTTTATGTGCTGCTGAAGTCAATTTAAGGACATTCATACAGTGGAGACTGGGAGCTGCTGAGAAGCTCGCATCCATTTGAATACTGCTTGAACTAGGTCAGAGAGGTAGGAACAGTCCTACCTCTCATCCAGTCTTGTGATTCTGCTAAATACATTTTCTCTCATCATTCAAACTGTCCACAAGGGTAGCAACAGCATGCACGTTCTTATGTTCTTATATTATCCTCCTCCTTAAAGACATGCAGATGGAAACTTGTTAGGAGTTCTAAGTTCTGTGTGTGAAATGTTTGGTTAGTAAGGGGCCAAGGAGGAGAAAGAGGACACCTGTTAAATAGGGGAAATGCCCTTAATTTTCCTTTGGGTCACATTTACCTAAAAATGAAGGTGAAAAGACTTTACAGTATATGACTGCTGAAACCTTCCATTTATCCACAAATGAGGCACAGCATAGCCAAAGCAATCCAATTTTAACACAGTGCCCCAAAATGTAGCTTGGTCACCTACTGAGGTACCAGCTCTGTCTCAGAGCCATTTCAAAATCTGGCAAAAAGAGGCCGCTGATTAAAGCCAGCTGCAGCAGTTGTAGGTTATATGAATCACAGTCTCCTGAGGATATAGGCAGAGATCACTGTCTCGTTGTATGCAAGCCACCAACCTACCCATTTGAAAATAAAGCCTTAATCACACATACACAGACTGGATATGAACAAGTGGCCTAGAAACGCTGGGGTTCGAAGTTCTGTTACCCTCTGCTTGAGTTATCCTCCCATCATATGAAGCTTATAGTGACATATTTTGTGTGGGTTGGACGGAGGGAGAACAACCAAAAGTCTGTTTTGTCCTTTAGTACTAAAATTATGCGCAGCTCAGAGAACAGACAAATAAAAGAACAAAATGACTGTAAAAGAGGAAAATGCGGCAGCAAGGGAAAAACTCTTGTTGCATATTATGTCTTCATTTGAATTTCAGAATTAATCTGAATGAATTATATTTTTTAATTTGTTTAACTGTGTTAATAGTCAGCATGCACAAATGGTTTTAGTAGTATTTTCCCTTTATATGTATGACTCAAGAATTACCATAGCAACTTGCTTCCTGATTAGCCTTCAGTTACTAACAATCAATACAATTAGACAAGGTCAGCACTGGAGTAAGCTCTATAGATTTTTAGAATAGGCTATTGAGAGTCAACAACAACAAGAAGAGCAGCAGTCTCCTGGACAGTCTTCCCCAAAGGATGGTTGCTATTCTGTTATTACTTCCTTCCTTATGAACAAAAGAGGTTGTGGCAAATGACAACTTTGCCACTTACCTGACTGCAGAAAGCTTTTAACCTGCCAATAAATTCACAAAATAGAGATTAGAAGTGTGTTTAGATTTGCATTTAAAGAGACATCTTGCTTTCATGTTGCTGGGATTGACTAAAACTTGATACTGTCACAAAACAACTACGGCCAAAATTGTTATCAATGGATTTACATCTGAAACCAATTCCTCTATATGAGAAGGACCCTTAAACTTGCAATAAGATGAGACTAGCAGTCCACAGGGAATATGCTGCATGGGACTTAAGTCTGTGCAGTGCTCAGCTGGGATGCCATTTGAAAGCCCTCCCTGTAGTGACCTGAGCAATTGCACATCACTGACAATTTCCTACTCATTTTCACAGTGTGTTTCAATTGTTAACATGTTCTCTCTCATCCTGGAAGCACAGTGCCTGGCAACACAGTAGGATGAAAACATAATGTGCTATTCAGAGGTACTCTGAGTCCTGGGAACACAAAACAGGCTCCTTGATACTGACAGATGAAGGTTCATGAAAAGCTGCTTTGCCTGTTAGCATGTTTAAGCCTGCTACCAAGAAACACAAGGGGAAACAAGCTTATTTTTAAATAAACATTGTGTGTTGTCAACGATGGCTAGGCGCAGGGCTGTCACAGATGAATCGGGATCTATTTACTCGCCTCAGTGTAGAAATCTGC
The DNA here is from genome assembly GCF_028389875.1 of Rhea pennata. Taxonomy (NCBI): domain Eukaryota; kingdom Metazoa; phylum Chordata; class Aves; order Rheiformes; family Rheidae; genus Rhea; species Rhea pennata. Next base: position 17,483,577 of record NC_084665.1, on the reverse strand, counting down.
TGCCGCCCAGCTCTCTCCTCTCTTCCTCTGCCAGAGGTGACCTCTGCACTGAGGCTGTGCCTTCCTCCTCAGCTCATCCCTGCTCGCAGCACAGTCTCTGCAGAGCGGGTCAGGCTCAGGGTGGCAGGAGCTAAGATGCTACTGAAGCAGCAGTGTCCCCCTGCCACAACTACGTTGCTGAGAAAGCAGCGGAGAGCTAGTGTGTACGCGCTCTGCTCAGCCACAGCAGCTCTGCTCAGCTCTGAGTGGGGCGGTGCTGTCACAGAAAAGGTGGATGTGGGCACACATAACGAATGTACAGCAAAAATGTAGCGATGAGAAAGACTGGAGAGTCTGTGTGATGTAACCTCAGAGCTTGCAATCTGAAGTGCCATGTCTTGACCTTCCTCTGCAGAGGACACTTGAAAGAACAAAAGGGTTTTAAACCCCCAAAGGGTAGTTTTTATCAGAATGTAAACTACGATTATTAACTTTAAAGCAGAAAAATCTCAAAGGAAATTGGTTAGACAGAAGAGAACTGGAAAGACTATACGCTGCTGTCCCTCTACACGCGGTATCATTACAGGTTTGGAGTTATTTTGAGCGGCAGTAAGCTCTGCTCATACCTCCTAGGAAACCCTTTCATCACCCTGGGGCTGCTGCCTGCTCTTCAACACAGATTTCCATCCCTGGCCTGGTCTGGGAACCTCCTGCCACTTGCAGCACCTCAAAGCTTCTCCTCTACAAACAGGCTGAGTAGCCCACAAAGGGAACACACAACCCCTTCCACCAGGGAGCTCTGCCTCTGCCAGGTTCCCTAAGGAGCATCAACTAATCGTGAGCAGAAGTAATAAATAACCAAATCCTTTCCACCGTATCCATGCTTGCCCCTTCTCACAGCACAGACGGGAAAAGCCACCATCAAACACTAGAAGTCTTAAAAACAGGGAAGATAAAGCTGAAAAACGTATCACCACAAATCTCTTTCAAAACAGAAGACCGACAAAAGGATTAGAGGTTTTCATGTCTAACAAGCACCTTCAGTTCATGCTTGTTACGCAGCAGATACAAATTTTCAGACAAAGATGTAAATCATTATGCCCTGGAGCACACAAGCAAGGTGAACTAAATGCTGCTTCCAGATAACACAGATCAGCTGATTTCACTCCACAAGTTCAGTTCTGCATTCCACTCTGGTTTAGCGGAGAAACTTCACAACACAAAGGCAACATGGAGAGACCATCCAAGTGGTTGTGTTAACATCACCACCGAACACCTATCACCCGTTAGTTACTACAGGCTTCTCTCCACCTTAGAGGAGAAAACACCCTAAGAGACAAAATACATTCTCCCTCTAGACACGTTATTCTATGACTGTTCAATAAAAATTCTCATGAATATCCTCCTTCAGCAACTGGTAGCAACAGCTATCCAAGAAGAGGCTCTGAATGAGACAACTGCCAGTCTGTCACAGTCTCCAACGCCGAATCCCCTGCTGACTGCGCTCAGTGATGCACTCAAATGCACAGACACCAGCAGTTCTTCAACATTCTGCATTTCTCACACAGTCTTTTGTAATTTCTATCTGCAGTGTTGGCTCCCTTAAGCATTCACAATACTTTGTGGCTCAGTATTTTTCTTCTATTCTAAATTCTAGCAGTTTAAATGTTTTCCAGCCAATTGGACTACAATATATATATGCAGGTATATGTATGTGTGTATATATATATATGTGTGTATATATATATATATATATATATATATATATATATGCAGGTATATACGTATATGTATCATGCCATGTGGTAAGTAGTTTACTCATGAAAGTATACTCCATTTCATTATTTCTTATTTTTAAAGAATCATGCATATATATGGAGCTCTTGATTAAAAGCAAAAAAACCATGCTCATGTTTTTGTCAAACATTGTCAAAAAAATATATTCACAATATTTTGTGAGTACATTGCTCTTTGCTTGGTCACAATGTAAACAACAGATGCAATGAATCTCTGGATTTACACCCGGGATGAATTGGGGCAGCAGTCTCTTTTGTAGAAAAATCAAAAATGCTGCTCACTAATAATGATGAAATTCTCAGCTGCCTCTCCACTGAGCAAAACAGCCATCAAACTAACGATTAAATCCACATCAATCATTTGACACAGCAGAAATAAAGGCAATGCAATATAATGTTGTCAGAAAATCAACGTCTCCTGCTTAGAAAATAAACGTCTTGACTTCATCTCAACATTTTGTTTTCTATAAATGCTGAGGTTTGTATCAGCATTTGTATAGCAGCGGGAAACAATCCTTCGTTGCAACATGCCAATTCCCCTACCATTATTTCTAAAATATACAGAAAGCTAGATAAAATTAGTATGGAAAGGTGTTTCTGAAATCCTCCTGAAATTGAATTTCCATTTCTGAACTGGTACTAACCTTCCTCTTATTAACAAACAATATTTAGTAATGATAACAATAACTATTCAAGAAAATCCTTTTTAGAGTAAATCAGACACATTTTCAAGTAGGTCACATCTTCTGCACTCACCCACTATTACAGTTAGATACATACCCATAAGATTAACAGAAAAAAATTCTATAATAGCTGCTTTCTAATGAAGAAAAATATTTCCTGAAAAATAGATATATTTTTCCTAACAGCAGTTTTTAAAGCAAACATAGAAACCGGATATGGCTTGTAGGACATGGCACTACTATGCCTCTTGGTATATGCCACCACACAGACTCCCAAACTCTCACCAGCACAAGACTATGGTGGACCAGGGACCATGGACTCTTTGGACTCTTTTCAGCAAGTCTGGCTGTCAGAGGAGATAGAAGTGTTAGGTGTCTGAACTGAACAGCCAACTGAAGTGCAGTAATTCTGAAAGCAAGTATTTGAGTTTTCTCAGAATTGTTTTTACGTTTTTACTCAATTTTTCACAAGAACACATTTTTTTTTTTTTTGGTAAGAAAAATGTGAATTTATAGCAACGCCCCTTATGACCCTTTTTATAAAGCTCGTTGACTTTAATGTTGCTCACCTTTATTAACTTTGTATTTACAATTGTCTTTGCTTTCAAGTCAATATACTTTATCCTGACTGCTTTTCAGGATTATTGGAGTTGCAGTTGATTAATGTACAAAAGACAAATGGTTTTAATTAAAAAATAATTTAGGCATATTAATATTCATTTAGGCATATTAATACTCATTTTAACTAGAAAAAGGTAATTGTTCGATCAGAGCAATATTCTAAAATATCACGAGAACCACCACCTTTTACTATATGTAAGCTGTGAATCATATTCAAAAAGAGGAAAATGTAATTAGAACTGGCAATTTTGAATTCTGTTTTTATTTTCTGGCATGCATCTGTAAGTTTAATAAAGGTATCTCTTAGGCAGCATAAGAATTATTATATGTTTCTTAGCAAAGACATGATTTTATATTTGCGAAGACACTAGGAAGGTCACTGATTCTACTTTGAAAATACAAGAATCTCATGATAAAACACAACTGGGAACTTCCTGCACCTCAAACTAGGGAGAAAATCCTAGAAGGAAGAGATGGAACTTCATGAAATGACATATTTGGAAAAAATATTTGACTCTACCTGAAGTTGTCTTATATTTTAGAGCAATAGCTCTGGTTCCTGTTTAAAAAAAAAAAAAAAAAAAAAAAAAAAAAAAATTCTGAGGTAAATCTCAGAAACCGGGCCAGTAAGCAAACAAACCCATATCTTCAGGAGGCATAAAGCAAGCGGGGCAGGAAAAAAACCCAAATACTGTAATATTAATTCTGAGTCACAGGGTGACTAGCAATTCTGGGACTCTTTGCTAAGTTTAGCAGCTGCACTCCTCTGAGGCAAGGACCTAGAGCAAGACTATCTTGCAAAACTGAAGGATTCAGAGGAAGCAAATACATCTATATGAACAACCACATCCTGCCAGTCCTAAGGTACATACCTTGGGACTCTAGTGGTGGTAGGGGAGGTCCAGAAAACAGTGGAAGAGCAGGGCAAGCTGATTGAGAAGGTCCCCCTGAATACTCAACCAGCATTTTTGGTGATTTGCAGCTTAAATGAATGTCTTCGTATTTAGTAGGTAAGTAGCTAAGATACATTTTTCTTTCCACAATTTTACTATGGAGACTTTTAGCATCAGTGAAGTCTCAGAGCAGAGCTCCACAGCTGAACCATATCTTGTGTGAAGAATCATCTCTTTCCATTTTTTTGGTTTATCAATTACTAGGTTTTTTTGGAAATCCTATCCTCTAGTTCTAGTATTAGAAAGGACAGCGAATCCTTCCCTGTTCACCTTATCCATCCTAATTCTGAGTATACAGACCACTTCAACATCCCCTGTCAAATGTGTCTCCTCCAGGCTTGGGAGTTTTGATCTACTGAATTATTCCTCAGATCAAGAACATTCATGAGACTGGTTGGCTCTGTTGCTCTTCTTGGGACATTTTCAGTTCTCTCAGAATATTTCAAGATGGGGAGATCCCACCATGTATTTCAACAGTGACACAGTGAGTATTTTCTGTTTTGTTCTTATCCTTTTCCTAGTAACTCCTAACATTTCATTTGGAGGGTTTTCTGGCCATTGAGTTCAGGTTTCTTTTTAGAACTGTGTGTTACAAGCCTCAAATGTCATTCCTGAATTAATGAAGCTAATTCAGAGCCCATACTTAGAACATGAGAAAGAGCAATTGTTTTCCTCTATGCATGTTATATTATCTACATTTAGCCTACACTGAATTTTATCTGTTTTGTTCATGTAGAGAAAAACAGAAGAACATCGGATTTAATATTCCTCCTAAAAAAGGGTGGGCTCTTATATATGCATTTTCCCATGTTTCTTTTTCACAAATTCAAATAATCTGAACAGCATGTCACACTGGGGAGAGGCATTAAAGCATTCATACAGGCAAGTAAATTTCTCTTTTCACTTTACCTGTCTCCGTGCATAGACTGTTGCAAAGCAGGGACAGAAATGATGTCTAAGATGATTCTTTTGTTAAATACCCATGTTTCTAACATTGGCTGTGTATTAAAACTGTTAACAAATGAAGATTCTGCTAACAATTCATTACCACAGAACTAATCCTCGCTAGACAAAAGAAAGTAATGAAAAAAATATATATTTTTTTTTTCCTTTGTAAATCTATTCTACCAAAGAAAGTAAACATCAAGATAAAAAAACACAGAGAAAGTGTTATGGAATACTTTTTTTTTTTTTTTTTTTTTTTTGCATTTTAACATATGCAAATAGTAGCATGATTTTCAATGACTTTTTTAAAGGAAAAGTTAAAAAACTTTTTTTTTTTTTTTTTTTTAACTTTTTACATTTCCTAGTTCCTTCTTTTAAGGGTTAATATTTTATTTGTGATTCTGTTCTGCTAAAGCATTAGCAAGGATTGAGATCAGGGTAAGCATTTACTGACACATTATAATGCTGTAGCTAGAATTTCTGGTCTTTGACATAGCAGTGATTTACTACTGTGGATAATAAGCCTGTTTCACCCTTTTGAAGGAACGACAACAATAACAGCAAATGCAAGTTCTCTTCCACAGATAAGCTTTGGCAGGGAAAAGCAGAATAACAGGTGACGATGCAGTAAAATGTTTATAGATTCCGATTAACAAGGAATGAACCAAGGTTATTTTTTTATATTTAGAACAAAAGGCGCAGCTGCTATTTTCAGGAAATAAATATGAACATAGCAGGCTTTATACATAGTCATATCAAAGACTTAAATTTGCTATCCAAGAAATGATATATGCAGAGGCTGGAGAAAGGCTATTTTAAGTAATGGCATTCATTCTTGAGGGAAATATATCTAAGCTACTCATAGCCACACTGATAAAAGCAACTAAGTGCACTGCTTTGCCCAGTCTCTCTACTGATGGCGTGTTACAGGACCCAGGGAGAAGCATGCGTAGCTGTTCACCCATCAAACTCCATTTACGGAAACACATTTCAAGGAGGTAAGGGTAGAAATGGGCAAATGAAGACTGACACACTGGCTGCTCACGGGCTCCGGGATGCATGCAGCACATGGAGCACCACAGCAGCTTTCTTACTCAATTTTGCTGCTGAACCAGAGGCCTGAAGTATAAGCAACCCTTCCGTATTAGAAAAGAGAGGGTGCAGAATTGCTGACCGCTGTCAGCTCTGACAAGGGCGCTGGAGACTTGTGCTCCTGCCAGCGGGAGCCAGAGCAGTTCCCGCACCGCTCGCTGCTCTGCCCGAACACCCCGTGGCGGCCGGCAGCCTGCAGGCGCTGCTGGCCACGCAGCGTCACGCCAGCGGGACGGAGGCGTAAGCTCTGTATCACAACTGTAGCTGCATTAAAACATTTATTCTTTGGAACGTCGGCCTGAACTTTGAATTTGTTTGCTTCTGCGGGTTACTGGCCTTAATACCTTTGAACTGTAACCCTCTGTTCCTTGAGAGGAAATGCATACTTAGACTCATTCAAACGCATTAAGCAGCATGCCTCTTTTCATGCCCTGCCCTTGAGATGCAGAATGTTACACATAACGTCCTATAATGTAAATTAGATAATATCTGTAGAGTTGCACCTTGAGAATATACCCTGGAGTATTCATTACTAAGGCATGATCCTTACCAGATTCAGGATATATTTTGTTACACAGAATGCATGTGTCCCTCGTTCACCCTAGAGATGTAAATAAACACATACTATTTAACTGATGTATTACAGCAACTACTGCAAATCTATCACAGCAACTACTGCAAATCCATATTTTGCTTCTTGCAAAAAAAGATAAGCTTTATCCAGAGGATAAAGATGGAGAAAAGGTGGAAAAGAACTGCTGCCTAGAACCAATTTCCAAATGTCTCAGTTACACTGAATCCTAACCATTTTCTCAAAATAATTTTAATGATATTTTTTAATTACAGCCTCTCAGATACCAAATGATGTGATACAGCACATGATAAGCAAGAAAAGTCAGAGAAACTGCAGCATACTGCTTAGCTTGCTTAGGAGCGGAAGACATGGACTGCTCATTCTTAGGTGATGAGGCAGTTTCTGGTTCCCCTCCTTCCCTTCCACTCTGTTTAGGCTGCACACTACCAAGCATTACAGAATCACATGCCGGGTCTGAGTGAAGCCAGATTCAGGCACACAGGGGAAGACATCTCTTAGTGTTTGTCGGGCCAGGCCTCTTTGATGGCTACTGCTGAAGAGAGTCTGGATTGTAAGTCCACTAATTTTTCCAGGTCACAAAAATGTGCTAAATAAAGACTTACAATCAGCGACACTTTTCACCATCACAGATTCCAGCTCTGATGAGACTTTTAGCCCCAAGGCAAGAATTTTGCTCCCTCCCCCCACCCTCAGAAAGTTATGCCTTGATTCAGCAAAGTTCTTTAGCACATGCCTACAAACTATTCTCCTGAGGGATCAGTCCTCACTGTCCTCAAATACTTCACTTCAGTTCGAAACAAAACATTAAAGATAACTCAGTCTGATCTATGGAAAGTGTGACCTGACTTTAAGGCTATGGGAACAAACTGGAGAGATTTTTAGAGCCATATATCAGATGAGTTGTCACATATGACATAACTTGGTGCCCATGCATCCTAGTCACAGCAGACCAGCATCTGTTTATATGAATCATTACTGGGTCAATGGTCCTAGCAACAAAAAAAAAAGGTAAAAGATTAAATGGGCTGACTGATGAGATAAATATATGACCCAGAACTATTTTATCCAATTAAGGGGAAGCTGTACATAGCTGGTGCTTGTATTCCTGCTGTATTCCATAGATAGAAGACTTCAGTTTCTAGGACTGTCAGCTCTGGCAGACTGCCTCAACCCTAGGAGTTTTAACACTTTCCAGGATTTTCAGAGCTCATCAAGGATTTAGGTACAGAAGTTCTGTTGATCACAATATGGTTCACGTTCTTAAAGTGTGCCTTTGCCAAAAAGTTGAAGAAATCCCCTTCTCCCATTACTCCAGACTAGAAAACACTGCCAATAAAATTGTTTTTCTCCTTAATGTCTTGTAGTTCGCAAAGTTCTTCACATACACGGATGAATTTCCTTGCCTGCACAAAAATTAGATTTGAGAGTGAATGATACAAAATATTATGCTTCAGATTAAGTCTTTCAAAAGAATGAATAACTGTCCATGGATTTTCAAGGAGACAGTGCCTCAGGATATAAAAGTAAAACCTATTTGGCTTGCACAGGTAAGGCAATCACATCTCTTCACCTACAGTATCACTGTACAAAGAAACCTGGTTACACAGAATATCTTTCTCCAATGATACAGATCAGGAGTATGATCAAAGTCCTAAGGACTTCTTTTTTCCTTCAAAAGCCATTACAGGTGTGTTTCAATAGGCAGCATCAATGCAGATAGACCCAGTTCCTCAGGCTGCCTCTCTATTCCCCAGCGGTGACTCAGAGCTGCAGTCTCTCTCCACCAACAACACCTTCTTTAGCTGAAGGCTTTGTTACCATCCCTCTCCTCTCTCCTCTTCCCTCCTTCCCACCCCAGATGTAAACCTACATTACAGTTCAGAATTAGTGTCATGCGTTTCTGTCATTCGATTTTTCCAAGGGGGAATGAGAAATTCACTTTTCCTTCGAGTAATAATATATCCATACATCCTAGCTATGGAGATCAGTCTTTCTCATTTGTTGTATAGTGCTGAGTATCAAATACATGACATTAAAATAAAATTTAATATTTAATGGAAGTTATCTAACTATTAATGTTAGCCTCAAACTGCACAGGTAGCACAGTTTCCTAGTACGTGTAAACCATTTTTGTTCCATTGAAGCTAATGGAGCTATGGTGATTTCAGAATAGATGAAGATCTGTTCTAATAACAGAAGCAAAAAGTACCCCTCAGTTTTTGCTGTAAACAGCTCTTTTCTGATTCTCCCCAACATTTGCTCGGCTCAGACCAGATTTGTTATAAACGCGGCGCGTGAATCAAGCCGTGTTAGATCAACATTTAGAAATCTGCTTCCCTACCTTGTAGAAATGTAAGGAAAGTTAGCAAGAGAAAAAAAGTAGAGACTTCAGTACTGCTTCAGACTTTCTCTCCTCCAAATTAAGCCCTTCCAGTGCAAGTTGAAGATGACACGGCAGCCACAGAGCATGTTGAATTGATTTTGCTAGGTATGGGCCCGCATGGTGCTGCCTTTTAATTTAGTAACTAGAAGGTTGACTGGTTCTTGGAGTGTAGCAGATTGGTTACGCAGACATCTAGAAGAGATGCCATGTTTCATCTGGCTAAGACTTCTTAGGAACAGACTAAACATGTATCTAGAATAACTAACACACTTCCCTCAACACCCATTTGCTAAATTAACATGAAGCCAGAGCTGTGCAGAAGTTGGAGAGTTGGTAGCAATAAACTAGTGGAGTAAAATAAACAGAATCTTCCTTGGGCACCAAGAAAAAGCCTCTGACAGGAAATAGTAAACATTTTGTGGCAAAATACATTTGTTCAGAATTCCCAGGTGTTTCAATTTTTAAGAAAAATTTAAAATTCACATAGAAAGCAAACACTAAAAAACAGTTCTGTTTTTTTTTCTTTGAAAACCAGAAGCTTTTGTTCTCTGTATTCAAGTTTTCCTTTACTTTGAATATAAACAGAAAAGAGTTAAGATTCTTACGGAGGACTCATCTCCTACTTAATTTGTATCCAATCAGCTCATCCCAAACAGATGATTTCCAAGTCCACCATCACCTGCAACCTGTGCGCCTTGAGACCTACCCTGCTCTCAGCACAGCTAGAAATGATTTAAAAGTGATAAAGATCATGTCTACAAATCTGCTGAATTTTATAAGACATTGCTTATCATTAGCAGCATTCTCAGGAAATACTGTCACTCCCTTGATTATTAGTCTTTTTAGTTCTATGCAAGCACAATATGTATGCTGCCTTATAATATCTCATTTGTATACATCAGGCTATCCATATTTTACCACATAGAGGTATCACATTATTAATAGCTGTTTCCCCTTAATAGACTGCAGTTTGCTTTAATCTTCTTTTTGTGCATGATCTTGCAAGAGAAAAAAGGCTTGCACATAAAAACAGAGCCTTCATATGAAAATACATCATTTGATTATACACTTTTTTGTCTCTACATTATTATGACTATTTCTGATGAATGTTTTATGGGTTAGATTTAGGATTTGTGAGCGATTTCAAATTTGATCCGTTTGCCATATCATCTGCAAATACAGCATCTTTGTTGATGTTGATTGGTCTCATTTACATATTTATCACACTTTTATTTTCAAAGATATTTTGCCATAAACGATCTGTTCCCATTCCTCCTCCATGTACTAATAGTACATAGATATGTTTTCAAATTGAGCTCATTTCCATATATAATATTTTTTATTAACAATAAATCACCACTTAGTCAGAGACATCCTGTTCAATGTAATCATTACACTTCACACATAACTGACATATGGTTTCTGAGTAATTAAAGATAACGCGAACAGTTGACAATGCACTTTGTAACTCACTTCATAGTCCGGAGAGCTTAATGATTTTCTGTAAGGACTAGGCTAAAAGGAATCCAGCAGATCTGGGGAGAAGTAAGTGCCAAAAAACTAACGACACTGAGCTGATTTTATTCTTAACTGTTAACTCCCAGCCACACAAAAAAAAAAAAAAAAAAAGAAAAAAGAAAGAAAAGAAAAAGAAAAAAGGAAAAAAAGAAAAAAAAATCTGCTTGCTTTTTTTCCTCAAGAAAATGACTGTTTACTGTGATGGAACATTAAGCACAACTAACTCTTAAATATATAGTGGGTTAACTAGTCAATGAGAATGGCATCCAGTCCTCATAACTCAGGTAGGTAACTTGGGGCTTTTTTGGACTCTCTCTTCAGCAAGAGTCTAAATATGGTAGAATCTCAACGGACAGATGGAGGTGCTTTAGAAAGCTTCCAGAGGTAGATCCTCTTCTTTTAACTTAGACCAGGTGCTTTTGTAACTACAATCCTGAACCAGGAACAGAAGCACTGATGAATTCAATTTCCGAAAGGCCCCTAGAGAACTACATACACCATTACAAGTCAAGAGTTAGCCTGAGGAAACTGAAACATCTGCTCCATCTGCCCTCCAGCGCATGATGGAGTTATGATGGTCCACATCCATGAGTGGGCTGCAGCAACAGAAGTCCTCCCAGCGCCTGCCAGCATGCCTGTGCCAATAAAAGACTTGAAAGTACCATGATGCCCTGAAACGGATCTCATGCTACGTGAAAGGCCAGATGCCACGTTAGCTTTACTACTTGCTACTGACCAGCAACTCTTGAATCCTTCTTGCGTATTCACTGCTTGTTCCTCATCCACCCATACCTGCTTAGGTTCAAAAATCCTTTCATTTGCCCTGCCTTCTGTCGTCCCCCCACCCTTTCCCTTTTGCTAACTCTTCTACTTTTGCAAGGGTATGAGGTGAAGGAGAAGATGACAAGGAGAAACGGTGGGAACCAATTCCTTCTTCGTTTTGTCACTGCGCATATACCACTGACAAAGGCACTCACATTAAAGCGTATTCCCTGCTCCCACTCGGACCGTTCTTGGACAAATGGCATGTTGGCGGCCCTCATGCCACAGAATAGCAGATTTGACAGTGATAGTTATCTTTCCTGCTGTTAATATGAGTTAACCCATAGATTTTCTGTCGCTTGAGAATGCTAGGAAACATATTAATCAGTATTTTCACTCCCACGGTGGAGTAAACAGTATCTACAATAGTATACTAATGGGTATGTAATGCATCAGTTCATCAAAAGTGTTTATAATTTTAACTCCAGACCTATCACCAAAATTCATGGAAATTAGATGCTTTTACTCCTTATGTGCTAAGATCCTAATAACAAGCCGCTGTAAGAAACTTATCGCACACATCCTCCCAGAGGACTTTAAACATGCACAGAATTATCCTATTTATTCAGTAGTCAAAAGAGAATTGGCTTACCTGTTATGGATAGTAGCATTTTCCTCCCTAATCTTCCACTGATCTATTATAATCTAATCCAAAATTCTCAAATTAACCAGTTTCCCATGGACTTCTGCTACAGCATTTTATCTATTAATTACAATGACACTTCATGCTGAACTGACCCTTTGACCAAGAACTGCTTTCTTGTTGATATAAAAATGTATTTGTGACAACAATGCTTTGTGACATGGTCTTAAATTTTTTTTTTTGTTTGTTTGTTTTTAAACAGAAAGACAAAACTAGATGAAACTCAGTTAGTGACTTGCTTAAAACCTGAATTAGTAAAAAGAGCTACAGCCAGAAACTACTGTTTAAAGTAAGATGGTTGTTTCCAGGAAATATTGACACAATACATACATTTTCTCTAGGTCACCAAGTCCTGTGAAAGCTCCTTTTGCAATAACTCTCATCTTGGTAAGGACAAATCTCCTGAAAACAGAGAAAATGTGCTGATTATTCACTGTTCACAACACAGGGCTGCCTGGTGGCCCTGTGAGAATAGGCAAAGCTGTTATCATAGATACAAGGATAGTCTCTACCATGAGGGATTAATATTCTAACTACAGCTATAACGTTCAAAGGCTTTGTGGGACTCCAACTGTCTGCCTCAGAGCAAAATTACAGCATCTTGTTGGGTACCTCTGGAGGTACTCAGGAGAAAAAGCATCAGCCACCGAGTCTCAATTTCCCTTTTTGCTTTAGCAAGAAGCACTTGCAAGTGCACAAGAAACACTGCAGCTGTGCTGTGCACTGTGAGGGGATGGCGCCTTTTTCACTTCGTCCTCTCTTTTAGTGCGCAGATGCTCAAATACAGGACAAAGCAGCCCTGGGAGCCCGACAGGGGTGAGCTGCTTACACAGGGTTGTAGGTGGTAGATACACACTCATGCAGGATAAGCCTTAATCTACCGCACAGATAATTGAAGGAGTCATCCGGTATCTCCAGTCAGTGCAACTCCAAATTGCTTTTCAGTCTCTCTTCAAATTAATTCATAACATACCGCAAAACTAGGGTATTGGAATATACAATATACATACATAGACATTAGACAACATTAGTTTTATTGAATGAAGTCTTTTAGAAAATGGTATTTTCTTCTTAAGAAAGACCACCTGTGTGACATAAACAAATATCATCATTGTGATTCAGTTTCTTAGTTTATTTTCTCATAAAAATGGAAAATAATTATTTTTTGAATTACTACAGAAATCTTTTAGTAAGCATGCCTGCTAGATGGTTCCTCATTTTTACCATCTCAGAGAAGTTTCTGAATGGCTGCTTGGAATGTCTTTTCACTTCCATCTGCATTGCTTTCTTTTAATATCTGCAGTAGCATAGAAATGGGAACTCAGCCTGCCATCACCTACTGTGTAGTCTTGTAAATTTTAACAGTTTACACTTCAGAGCTAGAGACTTACTTTCTTACTGTTCACATATTCACAGAAATACTTGTCTTTTTTATTTCAGCTGATTAATTTAGAATTTTCATGAGAGACTATCATGTTTTAATTAAAATCTTAGGGAAAAAAAAAGTATTAGTTTGATGGAATACTACCACAATAGATTTTTATTTTCTAATTGCAATTTAATTTCTAATTTCTAATTACCTCCTCATTTAGATTTTTAAATTTAAGTTGTTAATATTTATACAAGCACAAAAAAGTCAATGCATATCTCATTTAACTCTAGGGATGTCACTCAGATTACATCACGAGTGAATTTGTCCCCATACGTTTTAAACATTGAATTTTACGGTAGTCTTAACCTTGAAAGACGATAAAGTCATTTTTTTGTAATATTATATTATTATAATAATAATTATTATATAATATTATAATATTACAAGAATAATATTATTATAAGTCAGGAACAGTTTCTCTATGCTGTCACATAAGAATTACACTATTGAGATCATTACGCAAATGTTGAAGGATTAAAGACTTCCAGAAAAGGCCTAACCTGGATTAGGCAATTGTAATGCCTCACTAAAAGCACGGCAGCGCAATGCATGCAAAGCGACGTCTGCGCTTCCCGCGGTCAGACCCGCGCGACAAACCTCGCAGAACACCCCGCAGGCTCGGGACTGCGGAGCCGAGCCATCAGGAAACGGTTTAATTTTGATCTACTTTGAAACCTTTCTTAAACTCTTCTTTGTAGAAACACATGCTTTATTTTGGAGGGCTCAGTCTGAAAAGCAACCTGTAATTTTGTATGGCCATACTCTAATCCCCTCGCAGTAGGTGCGGATCAGCAGGAGGCCGGCATTCCTTTAGTTGAGCAACGGCCTCTGCCGTGCTTCACCACGACAAGAATTTATGGCCCGATCCTGAAACTAATAAAAAGGTGGGAACGTCATTCATATATGAGGCTACCTACATGAGTATAGTTACAAACGCATAGAGGTAGAAATCCAACACTGAGTTTCTTTGTTGAATATTCTGCTATCCCGTGCTAATAAGGTGCCAGAATTCAGCACCTACCTTTCTAATGTTCTTAAACTTCAATTCTATTTTAATAGCTTATTAATAGCTGAAGTCTCAAATTCTGCTTCAAAAAAATTAAGTTTAGGTGTTTTTGAACATCCCTGAATAGGCTAATAAAGTTAGTTATAATGTTTTAATTAGTACTGAAAATGAGAATCTGCTACTTGTTGAATTATCAACTGCTTAATGAACAGGAGTATATTACAACTACCCAAGTGCTGTCTTGTCAATAAATCTCACCAATTAGATGCCAAGACTCAAACAGTACTTAATCTGAAATACTGGCTGCTCAGTAGCAATTTTTTGAGGAATGTGTAGAAAATAACTGAAAAGTACTGCCTTGGTTTTGTTTCTGGAATTCTTTTAAGGTTAAAGGAATGAATATAGCCCACCTTTATCCAAGCATGCTTTATGCAAGACAAACAAGATATCAAAGTGACCTTTGAATAACATATACCTAATGGACATATGCATTATTTGTTCCTAACAGGGGACTTAGGCCTAAATGTTTAGCACTTGGTATGGAATTCAAAACACAGTTATATGCCCACCAGAAGGCATGGGAAGGCTAAACCACTCAGAGAGATGATCCCAAAATCTGTACGTACCTGGTGCATGGAGCTGTGCAGCACTAGCCCCTACGAAACACTAAACACAGGTGTGTGTGTGTGTGTGTGTACATATTGATACATATTTACGTATCTATCTCAGCTCCTCTGAGCTCCCAGCTGAGTTAGAACTGCAAGTATAGTACAACTTTCAAAGTATGCAAAAAAGCCTAGAAACCCCTGCTAGCAGCAGACTTTGCACGAACGGAGGATGGCTTCACCCCTCCTAAACGCAGCCTCGGCAGTGGGAACGCAGTAACAAGGAATGGGAGTCCCAGTTTCAATTCTCTGCTCATCCGGAGCAGTTCAGATTCCCCTATTTCCTGTTCCAGGGGAACGGGCTACCCAGTAGATAGGGCTTCTTGCTGCACCTGGCTGCAATTCAAGCATCATGCAGCCACGACCACAAGATTCATTGTGTTGTCCGTCTGAAACACCTCGGTGATGCTAATGTTACCGTTATTTGTAATATCACAGGTCCTACACGTCCCAGCAGTTGCCCCCGTGTTCCATCCACCAAAACCTCACAAATAACAAGATGCAGAAATGATGAGTAGGAAAGCAAGCAACCACCAACCCATGAAATGATTTGGCATGCATTTGGAGAAGGCCGCGTTAGGGGCTGGATATGGAACAACAGTATAATAACTATCATTATTCCAGAAGTAGAAGAGTATAAACTAGGCTTAAAATCTGGCCCTTTGCTCCTATACAATTCCATATCCAGGAGAAGTTTCTAAGTCCTGATTTAAATACATCTATTGAGGCTAATTCTTTGAGATTTTACTATTAGAAACCAAAGCTACCCTGCTGCAGTGGAATAATGAAACACACACTTTATACATAATTTATAGTATACATATATACTTACATATTAAACAACATTATATATTTAACAGATTTTTTCCTACTGCAGTTCCTATTACTTCTTACCATGTTTTTATGACTCCTGAGAGTGAGTCTTTTCTGTTGTGTTGCAATATCCTTTTACATCTGGAGGGACAATTAAGCTTACAGTCAGACTGTAACTTCTGGAACAAACACGCACAGCCTCCCACAGTTTTTTTTCCATTTTTGATTTGTAAATGTTATGTAATTTATCTGCCCTTTTATTTTATCATTGTAGTTTGCCTCATGAATGATTGTGAGTAAATTCTGCTATTATAACCCTAGCAAAAATCTGTTTCTAATTGAGGCTTGACGAGTCAGCACTAAAGTAGAACTATCTCCCACAGATTTATTTATATACAGAGAGATATTAACATAGTTATTCAGAATGATAATGGCCTATTTAATAACTTTGTATCACAGTGAAAACAAACAACCCAGACACATCTCGTTTCTGCATAACCATACCTAGTACAAGAGAAATATCATAGTGCCAGGTTAATCACAAGGCCTGTAGAGAACACTTGATGCAAAGAACAGTATTTAGCAGACACTGGAAAAATGATTCGGAATAACCCTGTAACATTTTTTAAGTAATGAAGAGATTTATTGAATCTTTTTCCTAATAAAAAGAGAGTTCCACAGCTGAAGCCCTTCAGACTGCCAGAATGCAAGACTCAAGGGGAAAAAGAATGTCCAGAAAAAATTACATTCTTCCACCCAGTCCCACAGGAATCCAGCGACGGAAATCAGACCTACCACCAAGAAGGGACAGAGCACTGGAAGTCAGTATTCAGATGTCTGGTGCCTAAAGTATGGGTGATTAAAAAAAAAAAAAAAAACTCAACAGAAACCCCACAAAATTTGATAAATCGTTAAGATTAAGATTGGGCCAATATGTCCATTTCTGTTAAGCACCTCTAAAAAAAGCGCATACAGAGCATGTAATGCGCGCACATTAAGAGCATCCAGGTATAGGACCACAGGACCATTTGTTAAGTTAATTATTTCTACGTAAAACAGGATGCATTTTGCATGTTCACCGAAGGATGAGTTCTCAGACCCTGGTCCCACAACACTTTTTTTTGAACGGGTACAGAGGAACATTTTGGCCGAGGGTGCCACCAGAGTTCACGGTGGTGGCCCTGCGCTCGCGCAGCCCTGGCGGCCCCCACCTCGTCCCAGCTCCCTTCCTTGGCAAACACCTCCTTTCTGTGGCTCCGACCTTGCACAACAAAGGACTTTGCTCATTATCAGCAACTAGACTAGCAAAAAAAAGAACAAAACAAAAAACCCAACAAAAAAAAAAAAAAAAAAAAAAAAAAGGAAAGATATTCTCTGCCTTATAAGCATGGCTGAATTTAGGTCTTTCAAAACTCTTTAAAGCTCATTTCTCTGATGTACTTAAGTCACACACAGTTAATCAGAAAGTATGTGTATTGTAGAATTATCTCCCCTGCCTCATGTAAATTGCAAATTCATGGCATTAAAATGAACTATATCAAGTATTATAGTATAAACTTTATAACTTAAGGACCAAAGGAAAATAAAATAAAAAGCTAAAAAGATTCAGTGACCATAGTGCTAAATCGCTATGTTCAGTTCCAAAGAAATAAATGTGATAGGATTTTGAAGAACATTTTACTTTAATCTCTGAGGTAATTGACTGATGTAATCACCTTCTAATCCTCTGCTGTCAGACAAAGATTTACTGTGAAATTTAATTTCCTCTCTTTGTAATTTTTTCGGTTGTTTCTTTGTTTTTTTCCTTGCTTTTTGTTCTGCAACAACTGAGTCTTTGATTTACATCAAGAGAAGACAAAATGATGCCATGACCTATTTTGTGGGTATAGTTTCTTGTTCTTGATCAAATGCAAAAACAAACAAAATCCTATGCTTTTTTATGGTTTTGCTTGATTAGTCAATGCAACACTGAAGGACTATTTTGCTTTTCATGCTGTGATAGAAGACAAATAGACACTGCAGACTGTGTCCCAGATGGTGTAAATCAACGTAGCTGTGTCAGTTTGGCCCTAAGCTTTAGTTCTGATTCTTACTGGAAAGAATCATGAGATTCCTTTAGGTTCAACTATGATTTGGTTTAAATTTGTGAAGATCATTTGTAAGCCTCTGCCTCACCTGTTCATACTATTATATGACTTCACTATGGTTAGGATTTAGTTCTAGCAATCATCTCACTAAGAAGGGACTATGTAGAAATATATGAACTTTCAAGTATTTTTCATAATATGATTCCTAACATGAAGATATTTTTCCTAATATTTTAAAATACTTCCATGGATCACTAGGAGGAAAAAAAAAATCTGCTAACAAACGTAATTACTCTACTTCATTAGTAGTAAAGAATTAAAAGTTTTGATTTTGAATAAGAAATTCATATGCTCAGTTAAGAAATCTTAACAGAAATCAGTGAGTTGCATCATTCCACCAGCTCTTAAACGAAACTGAACTTTCTCTTCTAGGTCTTGCATTTAACTTTTTGTTTTCCTTACAGGGTTTATTTTATTGTAGCTGTTTCATGCCTCACGGCCTGGTGGCCAGACCACCTAACCAAAGGCAGGCAGCAGAGGCTTCTGATCACAGGGGAACCAGAGTTTTGGGCTGCACACAGCGCAGCATACGGACTCTGGACCCAGAGGGTCACAAAGCACAAGTTATACTCCCATCACCTACAAGCAAGTGCATGGTGGGCTAAAGCTTTTAACCTTCTAATTCTGGAAGGGCTCCAGGTTTGTCACAAGTCGTTCCACGGAAAATGAGATCAAAACAGCTTTAAACTGCTTTAAAACCCCTACCACTCCTACAAAAATTTTGCATTTTAAAAAATCCTTAGGGCTATGTAAGTGGAGCTCAAGGGAGGAAAGGGCACCCGGTCCCTGATAGGAAGCAGTTGCAGCATTTCCTGGAATTGGGCCTTTCCTGAGTGATGATTTAAGCCACATGCTTGTGACTTCTTTTTTTTTTTTTTAAAAAAAAATATTTATTATTTATTTTAATGCTCAGAGTGTAAAAATCAGCAGTCTAAGCAGAAGATCCCTGTGATCTACAAAATAGTTTGTAGTTGCTTTCTGACATATCCCCTCTTCCTACCAGCAGCAGAGGAGTCCAAAACTATTAAATTAGATCCTAAAATATCACCAGAAAAGCTTCAAAAAAATCTTCAGGCAAAATGCAAAAAGGCTGGTCTTATTCGCTTTCTGTTTTTAACGTTTTCAGAAGGTATCCATATCATGTCATCAAGCTCTTTTCCCGCAGTCATGAGGCTTTAATTAAAAAAGAGAGGGAGAAAGATTTTTTGTTAGTTTCCTCAATTCCAGGAGGCGCTGAGGTTTGGACTTCATAAGACAGGCAGTATCATGAGCAATAGCACTAGCACCGACAAAACACTGCTCACACCATGATCCTGGCTTGGCTTTGCAGAGAGCTACTCCATCATCTTAAAGGAAATGGAAAATCAAGCAGAATATTTTTCAATGACTATTGATGTTATTAGTTTACAGATTCATTTCAAAAAGGGGACCTTGTCGGCACAGACACATTTGAATGAGGAAGGAATAGCTTTGCAGAGAGTCTGAGAACCCCTATTTTACACACATTTAAATTGACGTACAAAAGTCAGACCATAATCCCTTAGTAATATGCACAATCTGGCTGGAAGCATTAATCACTACATCCACCTACTGTGCTCTGTCCACAGTTAAATCAGCTGCTCATCCACTTCAAATGCTTGTAAAAAGACAAGCTATCTAGTCTGTGCCGCTGGTTAATACACGTAGGGTAATAACAAGAGGTGAGGGCGAGTATCTC
The DNA here is from genome assembly GCF_028389875.1 of Rhea pennata. Lineage (NCBI taxonomy): Eukaryota > Metazoa > Chordata > Aves > Rheiformes > Rheidae > Rhea > Rhea pennata. The sequence goes on along the minus strand of NC_084665.1, from coordinate 17,463,767 downwards.
AAAGAAAAATTATGCAATATACATTTTGTGGAGAAGACAGAAAACAAGCATCCCCTCAACGAAACTTCCTAGCAAAACCAATGGACAAAATAAAAATCTAGCTAATAATTTTTTTCAAAACAAGACATCAAGTCCTGACAAAGAGCTAAGTCAATCAAAAAGAAAAAGAAAAACAAGTACAAGAAATTCTGACAAGTATCTGGCATCTTCTCCCCTTTATTGCCAAGAAAAATAGTTCCATCTGCTTTTGCACACAAACACAAAGTTACTTCCCAAGTTCACAAAGGAAATTTGTCACAGAGCCCAGGCTTGAACCCAGAGTTTCAGTCCAGCACCATAACCACAAAGTCATCTTTCTTTTACATCGTATAACTTTCAAAACAAGAGAAATGGAAGCAAGCTGCTTACAGCTGGCAACCACAAACAGCAACAAACCAATGAAACATTAAACTTTAACAAGATTCTATTATAGTGAAATTCATAAAGTGCAAAGCATCACAGCTGTGCCGTGAAGGACAGCAGCACCACTCTTCTATTTAACTGAAAAATGCACTGTAAATCTGAGGGAGCACCTGTCCTCCTTTCAGGTTTGCTACACAGGAATCTCTCTGAGACTGGGAGTGATACAAGTAGCCCTCTCTGATAGAGACGACATTTTGGTTTGTGCACTATTAAACAAGGCAATGCACAGGTAAAGTAAATACAATCAGAACTGCGATGTTAAAGTTACTAGTGATGCCTCTGCTTTGCAGATCTGAACGTGAAAAAGCAACGTGCTGTAGCTCATGAAAAATCACTCCTTAATTTTTACCAGTGGCCTCTCCTTAAAATCAATTTCCTACCAATTTCCTTTTCTTTTTTGAATTAGAGCAAAAGTATAATGGAGAGTGCTAAAGGCATTCCTATTCTAAATTTAGTGAATACTTGTTGCTGGGTGGCGTTATTATGCCAAGCAAAAAGCTGAACAGAAACATTTTAAGATCACACAGCTGATGTCACATTGGCACTTCACTTGAGGAATGTCCCAATACTGTAACACAGATAACAAAATGCATCTCTGCTTGCATTGCTTAGGTCCCATTTGCCCAGTAGAGCTGTGACACTACTCATAGACATATAGCAAGGCTGTTGCAGAATTTGTTTTTCTTCCAAAACCCTGCTTAAGTCAGCTAACAAGTTGCACACTGTGCCCCTTGCTGTTAACAGCTGATAAGCAGAGATGAGGAAGGACAGAGAATTGCTGTAAAAAGAATTGCATCAGTTAAAGTACAAGACTGCAAAAGAGGTCAAGCAACATGCTTGTAAGCTTACTCTATCCTCCATCCCCCCCCCACACCTCCTTTTTAGATTTCAGAAAACATGGTATGTTTAGTCTCAGCACTGATATACTTCTCATCTCAGGACAAAGCACCCACTGTCCTTAGCAACAACGTTCATCCCCCACTGTGCTGCAGATAGCTTCTTTCCGAGGTCACACGTGCAGGCAGTTAAAAATAAAGCTGCAAGATGCTTTTAAATACCTCTGTTTGACTAGAGTGAGATGAGTTTGGAGACTGGGGGTTAAAAAACAGGAAGGAGAAAAAGCAAGATTGCAAAATTCACAATCACAAAAAGAAATACAACAGAAGTACTTCTACTCAATCCGAGATGCTCAAAACAAATAGGATGGGACATACCCTCATTGAGTGCAAATTCTGCAGTTACTTGGACTGAGTTGCTTAACGCTGAGATAAAGTTGGAAAGGAACCAACTCTGACAAAGTTACGACAATTTAAATAAGTTGCCTGGGTACATTAACTAATTCTGCAAGGAAAATGTCTGACAAAGAACTTTGTTGTAGATTTAGATGCAAGCCATGCAAGGCGGTTAACACACGCAACAAATGCAGCCCCGAGCAGAGTTCCCGCAGGGAGACCCGCTGCAACAGTCAGCCCCTAGCAAGACAGGGCTCTCCTCACCCAAGCAGTCTTGAGCGTTAGGGATCTTGCTAATATTAATGTGTGGCAATTTTGTTGCCACTAAAACATCAGTTATTCCAGTATTCATTTCCTCCAGATTTTGCTCTAGAAGGGTTTATAAAGAGGGTTTCTTTTAAGCTTGTCTGTCTTCATGTAGTTCACCTGAGTAGAGAAACAACAGATCTCTTAAGCAAAGCCATCAAAGGAGCAGAAACCACCCAGGGTGACTGCAGAATACTGCAGATCAGCAGCACAGGACAACTCTTTCAAGCAGCTTTGATACAACAACATTGGTCAGTTCAATAAATTCAGGTAGCTGGAAATCAAAATGCAAAAGTTTCCTATGCTTCCAGCATCACTGTGACAAATAAAACACACTGCAAAACACAGTCTGAGCTCCGGATTCCTCTCCAGTATAAATGCAGAGAAAAGAGGTTGGTCACAGAACACAAATTGGAGCAGAAAACTAGTCCTGTTCAGGCCTACAAGCAGAATCGTGGTGACCACACACACATCCAGAAAGTGTTTAATCGCTAGGAGCATGTTACCACAAAAAACAAACAAACAAACAAACCCCACAGTAAGCTAACAACGCAATTAAAATTGCTTCAATTAACGTCAAAGGCACGCTGTGAAAAGTATTTTGTATAAGCCAAATAACAGAAGTGACAGAAGTCATCTGTCTTAGTTACAGAAAATCAGAAAATAGTGATTGCTTTACTTTTATAAATAGCTATACTGTATTAGTATTGACTATCCTGAAAAACACTGCTTTTTTAAAAAAGCAGTCATCCTATTTTCTCATGGCTTACTCACATGGAGCCATGTTTATGGTGAAGAGGTATTAAAAATTCATTTACCCTGGGCAAACTTTCAGCACTGCATCTATTTGTATTAATAGTTCCCTGACAAACATAAGGAGCATTATACAACTTCTGGGTATTTTATTCTTCCACAAAGAGCGCTCTAATTTGTGATCTTTTCTGCGGTCAACTTGTCAAGGTAAATAGGGTTATGGGAAATGTCTAGAATCCAACCAATTTCCCCCTCCTCCTGGTATGACTGTCTTCTTCAAAACTTTCTTTTGATTCAGAACAAGAATGGTCATCCTGCTCACTCACCGCTGGTCATTTCAACTCTTTTCCTGTCCCAACAATGTGTCAAGAAAGGTCTTACTCCTTAGCAGGCTGAGGACAGTGGTTTGTTCATTAGTTGAGGTCACATCAGAAAGGTTAAAAATGTTATTTGTGTGTAGTGTTCCTACCTCTAAGATTTCAGGACTTTCTATGTTGGTAGGCCCTCCATACATGATGCTATTTTCATTGACCAAGACAAACTGTCTAGGGACAAAATTCTGTAAGTTGCAGATTTCTTGCCAAAGGTAAAACTTCCTTTAAGGAGCAAGTGTTTCTGCAAAAGATGCTGCTGAAATATCACTGTGACAAAACACGAAGTAGCTTACCTCTTTTACTTCATTTGGACAAATTCCTTAACGAGGAGTTTACTTTTTACCTCCCTTTGACCTTCTATATTCTCACAGATTCTATACCTATCTTGTTTAATTGGACACAACTGAAATATCATAAATTATTAATAAAATAAAAAGTGAGAGAAACCCACCGTCAGTTTCTTTAATTAGCGCACACACAGTATACTAAGTAGGAGGGCCCCCACCGAATATTTGGATTCATTTAGATATCTCCAGAGGCTTGTTTGAACTTGTAATGAAAGACCTTAAACTCTCTGATGCCAGAACTTTCAGAAGCCATATAAGGAACAGCACCTGGAGACTTTGATCACACTCTATTTCTTCTGGTTCACAGCATGAGCTCTGTAAATGTAAATATTCTCTCTGCTCTCTTGTATGTAATGGTTCTTCCAAAAAGCACCTTGAGTGCCAAACACAACTAATTTAACCGGCAGTCTTGAGATAATAGCATCTTCCAAAGAGGGGTCCCAAATGCCAGCCACTCATGCTCTGCTATTCTGAGGGCACCAGCTAGACTTGTGTTTACGCAGTTAATTTAGAAATATGTTTAGGCTCTGTCAGATGCTCCCGCATCTCTCTCACTGTGATGAGTGGTACACTTCCTCCTTACATACGAAGGTGAACGTTTGAATTTTAAATACCTAGGTTTTGAAATATCCAACACTGAGTAACAAAGTGGAAAAATTCAGGCCTTCCAGTACTGTAGAGCCACGAAAAGAAGCAAAACCTCTTGTTCATCACCTTCAGCTAGGCCTTTCTCTCACTGGATCTCTCAGCTGAGTATTGCCAGGGATGAAGAAGCTGGTTCTTGTAAGTGCTATTGTCTGTGCACAATTATGAACTATACAGCACATTGAGAATGGGAGGATTAACAAGATTAACATGGGCAAGAGGCTCCTGAGTGCGTAAAAGAGTCTGTAGTCCTCGCAATACAACGAAAACAGCTGGGATGAGGTTCTCCATGAAACCTGCGATGCTTTGCTGTATATATGCCCAATACTTGGCAACACAGACAGCATCTTAAAAAGCAGTTCTGTGAATATTTGGTAACTGAAGGTCACCTTCCCCTTAACTCAGATATCAGCTTCTCTGGGAAAATCCTAAGCAGTTGGTCCACTTTACTGCTAAGTCTTATCAACCAAACAGCAAATACATGGTGTTATTTTTTAATAAAAAACCAAAAACATAATTTCAAGTGCAATTAAAACATTCAGTTTACAATCAGTACTCATCACATATTTCCACATTACTGGTTTTCTTACTAGCTGTATAGTTTCCATATCAAGAACTCTTCTCAGCACATCTACTAGCTACCACCCAGGGAAACACTTATTTTATTAGAATATTAGCAGGTCTTTTCCCAGTAATACACAAATAAAAACTAGCGTCCTGCACAGATCTTTAAAACATTTGAAAACAAATGTTACTGCTTCAAAATGTTGCCAGCCTGACAACACTGGCAACTGAAACACTGGCTTATGTTCAGAATAAATGGATGCTTTGTACTTTCACCTTCAGAGTGCTTCTTGAACATGAACCTTCTGCAGAGCACTTAAACCTACATGGTTCTGTTAAATAGGGTGACAGAGTGGTGAAACAGATGGGACAAACCAGACCTACCTATGGCACAACAAGAGGCTGTGAGCGTCTTTCAAGGAAGAGCTGAACAGATACACTTAGGGAAATATATCCTTTTCAACATCTAACCTCATTAGATGAGAGCTATAATTCTGCCTCCTTCCTATATACCCTTAGGTCAGCTTTCCTGAATTATGAGATCTTTGAGTAACTACAGTAAGCAACTTCTTGCTTACAATTGGATAAAACCTGAGTAGAAGAAACAAGGATAGCTATAGTGGTTATTTTTCAGATTGAAGGTAGGTCATGAATAGAGTCCCCCAGAGACCAGCATTGAGCCTGCTTACCATAGTCATAAATGGTCTGGAAGGGGAGTGAACAACGAGGTGACAAATGTGGTGATAACTAGGGTAGCAAGATAAGAGCTAGGTGAAAACTAGCAGGAGGACTTTCTTCTTCCTATAACATGTAGCTAAGCTGTGCAACTCCCTGCCATAGGACACTGAGGATGGTAGATATTCAAAAAGAACTGGATAAATTCATGAATGCAAAATATGTGAAAAGTTAACTATGAAGATGCCACTCTGCTCAAGATGTCCTAGCCAGACATAGCTGGAGAGGGTTCTGATGGTGCACAATTATCTGAGATTACCAGGATGCTAGGCTAGGGAGATCTTTGATCCAGCCCATTGCTTCTTTCTTCATAAGGAAACTTCTAATAACTGTTCCCTTTCCTGTTTTTCTCATCTTTATTTCACTCCCCAACTTCCTAACACTTCATAAACTCCAGCTCTCATGTTCAAAACGCCTGCCCTTATCATCATTATGCAGTTCAGCAAGCAAATGCTTTCTCCCACTGACATGTATTGAGGGCCTACCAAGAACTGACCCTTAAAGAAGTCTCATTTCAAGTCCCAACACATACTCACAGGATAAAATTCTTCTGTATTATTACAGCTTTTTTTTTGTTTTTTCTTTACTGGCTAACTAATAATAAAGATCTCCACTGAGATATATGTCAAAGTGGCAAAGAATCCTCACCACAACTTTGCCAAAATGAGGATGGTGTTTCAACGTGCGCAAAACAAAACCAAAGCAAACACCGTCTATTGTAGCCCCCTTAGAAACAGTCAATCTCTTTGCCATTGAAATGCTGAAATATTTCCCATTCTTTAATCTTTACAGTTCGTGTAAGGTTTTGTATATTAAAAAAAAGTTACTCATTAGGTCAAAACAATTAAAGGATTACTCTCTTCCAAGTATCAGCAGATCAGACAAAGTGTAAAACTGAAGCCGGGGTAATGTTTTCAGAGCTGCATTCATACTCCTATTTCATTTCACAGAAGTGGCTCTACAGGACATTTTAAAAAAATAAATACCACGGCATCAAAGTCTTATTTCGCTTACTTTAATAATAAAAATATTTAAAAAATGCTCTAGCTCTCCACCAGCTCCCTTGCTACATAATTTTGGCAATTTTTGTAAAAACAGACAAAATGTGTTGCAACTGTCCAGAACTTGCAGTTGTCCCTGTCTCTCTCACCCCTATATTCTTCTTAATCCCAATCACTTTTCTCAAACCATTTTTCTTTCAAGTTGGCTCTTTTACACTGGTTGTATCAGGCTGCAATATCTGATCTGCTGCAAAATAGTCAGAGAATCGGAAACTCAGCCACACCAGAATTTCTTTTATCATACATTAGGTGCTTAAAGAAGCAAGTTACTAACTGAAAGGCAATATCCTCTTTGCCTCACAGCTTGTGGATGACATGAACGTGGCATCTCTGAGTGGTGATGGCAGTAGATAGAATGGATTTCTTTTCAGTACTGCAAAGCAGACTCAGGCTCATAATACTCCAAATGCTTAAGCTTTCCATGCATTTCGCACTTCCAATACCTTCCTCCCTCTTTTCTATGGTAAAGATAGTGGTTCACATAGCCTTTGAGTAAAGGGTGCAGTTCTGGCCCCTTTATCTCAGAAGGGGTATATTAACATTAGAAAAGGCAAAGAGAAGGACAATGAGGTTCATCAAAGACAAGAAATGGCTTCCATTAGAGGAATAATCAATCTGGTCAGGACTTTTCAGCCTGAAAAACATAAGGGTTTTATAAAAAAGATCTATAAAACATCTGAGAGAGTAGACAAGAATTAGTTTTTTTACCATGTCTTCCATTACCAATGTTGCGATGCATCACGTGAAACTAGAGGCAGCTATACTCAAAGCATACAGGAGGAGGTGGTTCTTCACGCAACGCGTGTGGACTGGTAGAAGTCCTTCGTACAGCTTGCATAGATGCAAAAAGTAGGCATAGGTTAAAGCGTAGACTGAACAAACAATTTGAGGAGAAAGAATTCAGAGTAACTAAACATAAATAACAAGCCTCAAGACCAGCACTGAAAGTAGTTGGAGGTTGGGGGAATATTGTAGTAACACATCTAATTGCTTCCTGATTCTTACTCTACCCTTAGTACCTCTTAAAAATCCTTTTTGTATGCAGGATGCTTGGCTGGTTCTAGCATTGGAGGGAGACAGCAGCTAAAGGATGGGCTACCTTTCTACAGAGGAAAACCTACTCCAACATCTGGACCACACTGGGCAAGTAGCCCTACCCTTCAGTGTGGGGGCAGGTGAGAGGACTAGGGAAAGAGGATTTAGCATGCCATTTGCTGGTGTTCAAGGGCCCGGTCTGAGCTGCTGACCACCTGCAGAAGATCCTTGCCATGCTGTACAACATCTTTGTGAAGTTTTTGGACTGGATCACATTGTAAACAAGTTGCAGGCCTTAGCTTTCACACAGTGTCTGAACAGTTGCTTTTTTGCTTAAACGTTGGTTGTAGGATGTATCCAATCAATACTACATCTATGGCTATTGAGATAGGACCAAACCAAAGGTATCTTCTTAGTGCACTACATAAGATATTTCTAACCTACAAAGCTATATTCAGCAATATGGACTCCATCCTTCTAGCTCTATATCAATTTCAAAGTACTGCGTAGCATTTTTAAAAGCAGGCTAAGGTTTCAGAGCCTATTACCTATACACACTTTCCTTATGAAGACATCTAAGTTTATGTTCTGTCTAATTAATTCCAGTTGATAATTATGGCATATTTCCAAGAAATCAGAGGCAGTAGTCTCTGAGGATGACCAAGCAGGCTTCAGGATAAACTAGTAACAGCCTATCAGTGTTTTTATTGCAGGAAGAATACGCTATCTCAATAAACACTCTGAGATGCAGTAGATGCAGACCCAATATGTAGTCCTTGCTCGAGCAGGAGCATCCCAGTATCTTTTAACTAAAGAATTTAGAAGCTGAAATCTAAAACAATGGTCTAAGATCAAGAGAAAGATTATTATAATAGCATCACCAGCAAAATGCACTGACAAATAAATGAATACGCTAAGTAAATAAAATGAATGCATGGACAATTAATGAATACCATTAAGTCAATGAATGCTGATACTTAGCCTAAGCCTGAATTTTAGCTTGATGCTAAAAGGTGTCTAACTCCTTAAGGCTTTATTTTTGCTTTTGTTTTGCTCTTAATATCAAGGGTTTTATTTGATTTTTTTTTAGATCTGAATAAAGGTATTTATAAAAAAAAAAAAAAATCTCTCTCAGCACTTAGATAAATCTGTGCTTCCAGGGAGGAAGCAGGCAGAGGAGTTCCTCTGCTGGGTCTTAAATTCAGAAACATGGTAAGTCCCATTCACTCCAGCATTTCAAGGCGAGTGCATTAAAGCAAATGCTTAGATTTCTTTTTCGAATAAAAGCAGTGCTTTGATTCAGGACAATAAAAAATGGGTGTATCCTGCTTTCTTGGATCTTAGAGCTAACTGAAGGATCCCTCGTTTAATTCCCTACATTACAGGTCCAGAATTAGCATGCGGCTGACTGCATCAACAGCAAAAGATATGATGAAGGGAGTAAAATGCTGTTCAGTGCTGGGGAAGTACGAAGCTTGTGAGCCCACGTGGTAGCCAGAGGGCCACCATCTGAGCAAAAGCTGCATGAGTGTGAGCCATATAAATTTTCCTGAGCTCACTTCATATATCAGAAAGAGGAATCTAGACCCTTCTGTTCTCACTGGAGGTGTGAAATTAAATGCCTTTTCTCTTAGAGAGAAACAGAGGACAGAAAAATAAAATACGGAGCAGGACTCTGCTTGAAAACAGAGTGAAAATAAATCAGCAGCAAATGGATTAGCCTCAGATCAGAACACCCAGAGCAGCCTGATCTGGAACAGCAGAGCACTCAGTGTTTGTGTTTTCTAAATTAGTTTTAATAAATAGAATCAATAGCTCACATTATGAAGAGGGACAAAAGCACAGATCAAATCAATCAAGACTGTAGCTTATCATTATAAGCCAAGGGATGTCATCTCTGGTCTGAAGGAGATAAGGTGGCAAAAGAATACACCTGCAGCTTTTCAGTGTATTTCTCAGAACAGCTGTACATAGGGTTGGATACAGAGCCTGTAACTGCTCCTGGATAACTGTGTTATCCAGACACAAACATAGCCTCCCCTTTCCCTTTCCCCAGCAGAAGAAATAGGAATTTTTGAATCCTTTGACCTCAAGGTAAATGCAAAAATTTACCTGAAGCCAGGCACAAACAGACAAACAAGCACAAAATATTCTTCACTACCTATAGGATTAAACGCTCAGGTATAAAGATTCTTGCTCAAGTTTTTGGAAAAATGGTTCTCCATGTAACAGGAAGGGCTGTTGGAAGGCAGAGCTCAGGATTTTGCTCTCCACCAAACAGCTGGACAAGAATGACCAGCTGGACACTGTCTCCAACTAGATGGAAGCAGGGGGACCTGCAGTGGGAAGGCACAGGGCATTTGCAAAACTTTGTTTTCCTTTTGCCCCATTTTATGTGGTGGGACTTTACCCAAGGGAAGCTGTGCTCTCTCCCCTACCAAGCATGGGTTTGGGATCCCAGAGACTTAGGCTCTGCTCCTAGCTGCCAGAAGATAAGAGGATTTCTGTCTCATTAATGTCTTTGTAAAACAGGTGTAATAACAGTTATCTCTGCAAAGAACTTTGCCACTGAATGAGAATGTACAAGCATAATGCTTTTTTCCTAAATAAAAACTTGAAGTTATCAGCAGCTCCCAAACAAATTTGTATAGTTTAAAGCAATTCTAGCTTTTCACAGCTGTTCTAATCTCACCTACTGATTTACAGAAAATGAGATGGCTTTATGCAGGGACAGTTTGGGTCCAGCTGAGCTTATTAGCTTCAGCTCCAGGTCAGCTCTGCTAAAGCAGAGCTGCCTCACCAAGAACAACGGGCAGGTTTCAGCAATGGGGGCCCAGCTCTGCAGGAGCGCCTTCACCTGCGCAGAGATGCACGGGTGCTCACAGCAAGAACTGATCTGGAACTACACAGTGAAACTGAAAAACTACAGCACAGAGACATCCCCTAAAAGGGAGGAAAAAAGGGAGTATCCCAGCTACCTCCGGGAAACAGAGTGAGGACCTTACTTCAAAAAGCTTCTTTTGCTTAATAGTAGTCTCCCTCTCCAATAGTGAAATGGAGGAAAATTATATTCCAGTGCTAAGCAACTTTTAAAGTCTCAATTGAACTCAAGGTCACCAACCTGTATGTAACATGGGTCTGCATGTGCAGGGTTTCTACCGTTCATCACAGAAAAGTCACCATGAACTCCCCTTGTGATAGAGTTTTTATCCCAAGCACTCTGAGCATTAGCTCTGGAGCATGAGCACTCCATAGGAAACTAAATCACTTAATTAAAAAAAAAAAAAAAAAAAAAAAAAAAAAAAAAAAAAAAAAATCTTTTCTTTGTCTGAGATATTACTTTCTTATTAAAATTAAATTGAGTACAATCCACCAGCCCTGAAAATATTTAATCAAATATAGCATAATTGAAGAGGTTTCTGGCACACTGCATGACATCCCAGAGGTGTGAGAACAATGCAGGGTACTGATAACCTCTGTTAACTCCCATTCATCCTCTGCCTGAATAGCTGGCATCAGTTATATGAGCTTTGTGCTCATAAGAGTGTGTGTGTACATAAGAGTGTTTTCCATTGTTGCAGCTGAATTATAGATAAACAGTGAAAGGGAATAATAGCCTTATAATAATAGAATATGTGACTGACGTACTACTGAAAATCATTCAGTTACTCTAGCAATGAGCATGGTTCAAAGCTATGGTTCCACCTTCCTAATAAATATTCAGAGAATAAATATATATTTTTAAATCTTCAAGGACATAATACTAAACATTTAAAAAAAAAAGAAAAAAAAAAGAAAAAAAAATCAGTTTAGATCCCTAAGTGTTTTTTATTGCATTCAATCAGAAGTGACTTTCATAATGTTTTATAACAGGCAGTGCCTTTGCCAGAAGACACAGAACTCCCTCAGCTAAAGAAGTCACGGGTTGACTACAAGTCCAATGAAATAAACACAATACCAATTATGATTCAAGTGCAGTATATTTTCTATTCAGTCAGGAAGAAATGATTTTCCCAGCAGTGTCACTTACACTGTAACGATTATTGGATGCAAGCCAAGTTAAGAAAATGATGGAAAAACAAATTAGATGGGCTGCAGATCAGGGGCTTATCTTGACTGCTCACCTTGAAGGTAGAGTTTGGAAAACATAATATACAGTACTGGGTGTCAGGATACTTGAAACCTCTGTTCTCCTTCATTCCTCCTGATATTTCATATTAAAATTTCAAAACAGAAATAAACATTTCCAGCAGGGATAAAGCATGAGGCAGCACATCTTGCTGTTCTAAGGACGTTTGCTTAATTAAAAGCAATGATAACTTTGCTTTTAATTATCTTCTGCCAAAGATAATTAAAGAGGTATAAATTGTGTAAGAACTTAGCCTCGTCTAATAGACTCATTTTATATATGCAGCTATTTATGAGTCACACGAGAAGAAATGTTGCCGAGGCTCCTTAGCTTTTACTAGCTGACACCTCAGTACCGATGACCAAGTGCTAAGGTAACACAGTAAAACACAAGGCCCAATATTATGGCACAATCTAATGCAAATCAATAGGAATTCTTCCACTGATTTCCAATACGCATCGTGTAAACTTTTTATTGCATGCGTACGCCTGAATAATGAGAACAGAGGTTAACCGATCAGTGACGTAATGATAATCTCTTTATGCAGAGATGGAATTGCCCCGATCAGAGCTTTTAACAAAAAAATGAGTTGACCTTACATTCTTCTTTGACTACATCTGCAATCAGCAAATGTACTGTACATTATGTGCTGCACATCTTATCTAGCTGATAGAACTCACTGCAAGAGACTTACTTAACTCTTTGGTTTTGCTCTAGGGCCAGTAAAAATGACAGTCAGGGTTACCACCAAACCTGAAATATCATTGCAAAGTTTCACACACACCCTTCCAGAATCAGAAGTTTTCCCTCAGATGTGTTTCAAAGGTCTGTATCACAACTTAAGAGATGATCTCTAATTGCTGCCTCCTTGCATGATCTCATATTTTTGCTGGTTTGTATGGTAAAAGGTCACTTAAGTTTCAAAGATGAGCTGGCCTTGCAAGAAATAAGAGACTTCACGACTTTTGTAGTTCATTACTGTGTTGAGAAAAATTGCCATTATTTTACAGTCCTTGAGCTGCAGGGCTAGTTGTAGTGCTTGGTATTTCAACACTTTTGTTTATTACGTTTCAGTCTCCACCATTTTTCTTTCAGGTAACAACTACATCTGTTCTTGCAAATAGATTATTCAGATACTGGGCATGATACTGGCTATTCTCTCCTATTTTATCAGGATAAGGCATGCTTTGCAGCAATGGGAAAACAAACATTTGCTCTGAGTTTGGCTGTTGTAAAAGATGTTTATTTCCTATGGCTTTGTTTACTAGATTGCACTTTTTAAAAGATTACTTTTATGCTGCTTTTGGCAAAAATAATGGTCTGAATAACTGTTGTTATAACTCACCAAACCAATATTTAGGGCATATATATTGAGTTACAGAAGAGCAAATAATACGCAATGAAAGTACAGAAGGGCACAACTCAACGTTGGCTTTGAGCATGCACTCAAGGGTAATCCTCTGAGGCACACGTCCTTTCGCTGCTATCCTCTCATCCGGCAGAAGTAACCTCTGAAACTGTGGCTACTGCTATTCCAGCAACTGGAGAGCACAGAATGGTTGGCGATCAGTCTGATACCTTTTTTTCAGAATGTATTTTCAGTCACTAGCATTTCTTTAAAAGCCATAGGGAATTTTTTTTTTCTCTTAACGAACAAGATGAAAAAACATCAGGATGAGTGTGCAAACCAAATGTAATTTGGAAGCATGCTATTAGGCAGGTTGTTGGGTTCTATTATAGCAACTACCAAAATATTCTTACAGCGAAAAAGGACTTTCAAATTGATGGAACTCAATGCCATGAAAGCTGCCACAGTGATGCTGTGCAGTACTTCAAGAGGAAGGTGAAATTTAGGTGTCCACGCAGTCTAGGTGTATTCCCTTCCTTCCTTGGAGTGTTTCATGAAAAACAGGTAACATATTGAAGATTAAGACTTCTGGGACTTGTGGACTTTTAGACGCAAAGCGCACATGAATCTATTGAGTTTGGACCAAATTTGAGTATTTCTATGCAGTATTAGCTGGAGTCTAAGCTGTTATTCATGAAGGTACAATATCAGCATATGGGGCTTTACAGAAATTTATAAATTCCTTTGTATGACTGTAGACGTATGCTACAGCTAGCAAGTCAAGCACTACTAATAAAAACAGCAGCTTCCCATCCCTCCAAAGCAAAGGTTAACAAGCTTTCTGTGGAATGCAGAAAGTCTTCCAGGAGATGTGAATAGGAACTTTTAAAGCCCCCCTTGCCTTATTCCCTATTTTAGCTGATAACCACCACTATGTTCTTTCAGCTTGGAGGACATTAAGCAGATTAACCTACACCTAAAACCAAGGACGCGTCTTGGCAGCCTAAAACAAAGGAAAAAAAAAAAAAAACAAACAAAAAAAAAACTTTCAAAGCCTTGAATAAAGAGCCAGATTCCCTGCTTTTTAGTGCACGAGGGCATTTTTTCCAGACAGCATTCACATCTCTGACAGACAAATAAAATGGCACATATAAGCTGCTGCTATTCCAGAACCCTGAAGCTACAAGGCTGTCCCTGCTAGACCAGGGGAATGGTACCTCTAATGGGAAGTATGCCTTGACAGGCACTTCTTGGAGATGCAGATCCCCGTGTTGAGCTAGGACAGTGTTTCAGCAAAGCACTGTACGAATGTACGCTAACTTCCAGGGTGAAGTGCTTGAAAACTGAATCCAAAACTTGAATTTTAAGCCCATGCACTACACTGGTATGACACTAATATAACCTGGCAGTAACATAAACAGAAATGATGAAAGTCAAAAAGGTGTTATTTGCTACATGTACCCTGTGTGTTTGTGCATGTATATATTTGTATATGTATAAAATTCATATATTTATGAAGGGATATATCTAAGGAGATGTTCATAGATAACACCCACGTTTGTAAAGGGACTAAACCCTGCTAATTAGTGCATCACATGCAGCCCTACTGACAACAAAAGATCTAACAATTATCCGTAACTGAAATGTCCATGAAAATCTCCACCTCAGATGTCTTTAAAGTGACAGAAACAAATATAAGGAAAGTATAGAAACGAAGACAGTGGAAAAGATGATGTTGAAGAGGTATCTTGTTAGTAAAAATACATTTGAGGAAAAAAAAAACAAAATGGTACATGTATCACTCAATATTACGAAGCATTAGAGCAACTTTGTTATTTCAGAGATTCAAAACTGCATCCTGTGCTGCTGAGCACAAAGCCTTTCTGTGATGAGAAATAGTTATTAGAAAGGAATATAAACATGCAAGATTTTTTTCTTTTTCTTTTGAACATGGAAATACATTGGCATAGGAGTATGATCTGCTGAATCAGGCCCCATCTATGTCACTGATTCGTGACCCCATACTCTTGAAAAATTGCTTGCCCTTTGCATCCCATAGATTAGACTTCTGCAAAATGGCTAAAATTATGTTTACCTACATACCAGGAATGTTACAAGACTTGCTAATATTTCAGAAGTCTTGCAAGTCCTAAGAAAATTGTAAGATTTCCACATGGTTTATTAACAAAACCAACAACAACTCCCCCCCAAACCTCCCAGAATTCAAGTCTCTAGTAATTTAGCATAAATTTAAGCAATTATGTATACATATATACACACGCATACATACATATATACATACATATATACACACACACAGATATATATATATATAATTTGTGCTTTCAACAGCCATTTTATTCTTCCCTGAAGTGGTTTCCTGTCTACTGCAACAATGTGAAGTCCTGAATCTGCAAACATGCACAGATGGATAGTTTTACACCTCTGATCCATCCCACTGGAACACAGTGGAGCTGCTTGGGTGAGCAATTAGGATGTGTATGTTTGCGGATTCAAACTCCAGATTTTATTGTACGGTATTCCCTCACAACGGCCACTAACACTTATTTCAGAGGGCTGAAAAAGGAGGTTTGGGCTTCATCTGCCATGGCAACAATATACAGCAGATAGGAAATTATAGCTCCAGGGCTGTGGATACAGTGAGTATCCCCCAAATCAGTAATTCCACCTAGAGAGAGTTGTTGTTCTGTTGGGGCATTTCTTGTTTTGCTATCATTTTCTGACATAGTCTGTACTTTTACGAAGCTCCAAAGGCAAAAAAAAAAAAAAAAAAAAAAAAAAAAAAAAAAAAAAAAAATCCACTGCAGTTCTGTTGACCAAAGAGGACTTCAGGGACAAAGCAGATTTTTTAGTGTCAACCCTCTGCCCTCATCTAAAAAAAGGGGTTTTATAGCCCCTTTTTATATCTTGTTTGTTCAGAAATTTTCATATGTCTAAATCTTCCTGCTCGGAGACTGGACTCAAAAGAGAGACTCTTTAGAATTGATCATTTCCCAGTAGTTACCAAGAGGAAAATAACGGGTCTGATCTGAGCTCCTTTTCTGCAGCTGGGAAGACGTGGAGATGCCAGAGAAATCAGCATGGACAATGCTTCCACTGCTGGAGCTGCATTTGCTCTCTTAACCTAGGTGAGGGTCTGTAGCAAGTGCTCCCTGTTGAATATTGCATCCTTTGACAAAGTCTTTTCCCAAACGTGCTCACTGAAGACCAATATATTCCAATATATTTATGTCATATAACGATACAAGTGAAAAAAGAAATCAAAGCTTAGCCTGAAGTTAGCAGTGAAATCTTAACTTCTGAAAACCAAAGGTAGACAAGAATGTTATACCAGGGACTGTTTCTAAGCAATAGGCATAGCACAGAATATAAATCCATGAGAACAGTTTCAGAAGACATGTAAAGAAAACATCTATAATTCTCAGACTGGCCATTTGATGATCTTGTTTGATTAAGAAAACCAAAAGCAAATAAATAAATATGGTTCATTCCCATTCCATGTTCCTGGTTTCAGCAAAAGGAAAAGGGAGACAGTCCTTCACTCTACTGCTCTTCCACCTGAGCCTTGGCCACTTCATCAATTCCTACCACAGATGTTACTGTTTTTCATTGTTGTCTTCTTTGTCTGAAGTCAAAACCATGGATGAAGATGTTAAATGCACAGATACACCCTGCATAAGTGCAGTGCACACATACACCCAACCAAAACCTCCTTCACTTGTCTTATTAGGATCTGTTTTCAAGGCGGGGCAAGGGAGTTCACTTCATGGTCATCCCATTGCATCCCCGGTTCTGTTTTACATCCAGAATATGTTTATGGGATGCTGGAAACTCTCTTAAGGCAACAAGAACGCACTTTCTCTTCTAATTTTCACAAAGTCATTCTAGTTCATTATTAAACACTACTATTTCAAATCCCTGAGTTTGCTGACCAGCATTTCAAAGCATATTCTCTCCATATTCCACCCTACACAAAGTCTCTGGAGGAAGAAGAGTAGAAAGAGTTCTGTTTCCACAGAAACTTCATGATTTTTCAGTCAGTGTTTCCTAAATCTCTTGTCAGGTGCTTATTCTAGGGAAAAATAGATAAAACAGCCTGGGAGCTCATTCCCTCAAAGCATGAAATTAAGAAATATTTTTGCTGATTGATTTTTTTTATATAATAGGATCCATGGTCTGCAATTATGAAAAAAGAAAATCTCTCTCAATTTTTATATTAAATATCACACTTATTTTGGGCCATGCATAAATACAGAAGTTCTGTAAAATTAGGATGACGTAAGAATGGTTTCTGAAGTCTAAAGGAACACGGGGAAGGGGATAACAAAGGGATTAGAAGAAGGGAAATCTCAAACATCTTACGAGTTAGGATTCTGCAGCTCTTGCTCATATATCAGCTTTATACTGTGCTAAGTGAGATAACTAAGTGAGAGTTTGCAGAACTGGATTTACACTGCCAAGAGTACTAACCAGCATCAGGACACACAGGAGAGACAAAACAGGTCCACAGTAAATAAGAAAACGTGGCCAAAAGATGAGCACTTTTTTATTGGGCTCTATTGCGACAAAATTGTTCATAAAAAATAAATCCTTTGGTTGGAATGTTTCCCTGCTTTCACATCTAACCCCTACATCTAACATCACCCCTTCCAAGGTGCTTAAACTAGAAATAAGCACAAGAAGATGCCCATACCCTGGGAAGATGTCCAAGGCATAGGAAGTTTGGGAGGCTATGGCATACTTTTCAGGTCACAGATGGCTACTTTGGAAAAGTGCCTGACACAAGGTCTGCCCTTGGAGACACTGACAGACTCGAGGGGCAGCAACCAGCCAGAAAGGTTTTGTCAACCCAGGATCAGCATGCTTCCCTCACTTCCTTTTCAGAGGACTAACCCACAGTTAAGAAGATTGGTAACTGTGGCAGTACCAAGGAGTAATGAAAAAAGTTAGAAATAAAACAGCTGAACAGGCTTAGATAACTAGTATAAACTAAAGGATACACTCTTCCATACCTTACGCAAGTAACCTGAATTTAAACAGAATTACAAACATGAGGATCTCCTACTTACACTGACAAGTATTGAGCAGCAGCCTCCAACGTTATTCGAGTGCGGAGATCATTTGAGCGCAGAGATTTAGATCCGGGCATTTTAACCAAATACTGAGATTCTGTCTCAAGTGCTTAGGTACATATTTACTAAAAGTGGGGAGAAAGGGAAATCTTATCTCAAATTTTAAACACAGAATCATGGATTAAGACTAATCTCAAGAAAGCTGAAAGCTAAAGGACCTGACAAAGTTCCTACTGAGACTGTCACTGCTCAGAGCAGACAGTGTGTCCTGGTATGAGGGCAGACCAATGTGTGATTCTAATTTTATACTTCTGTTTGGATCTGGGATTAAAAGCTAATGCCACTTTATTAAAAATGTCATGAACTTCCCCTTAAGCTAGCATGTTCAAGTCTTGCTGCTTCAGAGATGCAAAAAGTCTGACTACTACATAGACCAAGAATGTATGCAAAATATGTATGTGACATGGAAGTTTCTCTTAGTATTTGTTAAATATGACCAGCACAACTTGCCACATGGTTTCCTCATTCTGGGTTAAAAACATCCATCTGAGGTATAAGGTAGGAAATTTTGACACTAAAAAAATAAATGATTTGAGTGTGCTACAGTGAAACCCAATATTAAACAAAGGATGAATCAAGCATAGAAAACTCCCCCACCACCACTGTTTGTTTGTTTTTTGAAAACCACTCAAGATGCACAGGTTAGCTGCAAATAAATATTTACAAATTAGTTAATTCTAGCTGACTATATTTGGACAAGAAATTGAATCGGAAATGACATCCTCAGTCCTGTTATCTGAAAACTTTATGTCAGCAGGATCATTATCAGGGCAGGATTTACACAGCAGGATTTCCAGGGGTCATATGATAAAATGCTGACTAGCGACTGCTCCAATTCCAATGCAGGTAAGAGAGCAGACGGAAGTCAAAAACTTCAACTTGCAGCTCACCCAGCTGGTTTATTTGAAGTCTAGACTGCTCTGTCGATACCAAGTTTTGAAAATGGCACTATCAAAGATACCGTGCTAGTTAGCTACTAAGGGCAATGACACAGCCTCAGAAAGCAGAGAAGTTATGGAAGCATACTTACGAAAACAAAGACTCGTTCATACTCGGTTGGTTTGAAGTCTGTTTTTGCTTCACTCAGAAACATATCTCCCTTTGTATATAATAACAGTCTTTAAATTCTCCTCTAGCTAAGAAGAAACAAATACACAGAATGGCCTGATAAGGTAACAGGAGATAAGAAGCTTTCAGGCTGAGCCCCTGAAACATGTAAGGCTGTTTGGAGGAAAACATTATGCAAAGCAAACAAATCACAAGTTATTCTGACCCTAGACCCCAGAAATCAAGGAAGCTGCACCTCAGTAAAGACAGCAGTTCGGCTCCTTTTTACAGCTTATGCAAGACAATTAGAAAAAAATCATTTTCTACAGTCGCATGTGAAATTCAGGCTTGACTCTGACCTATAATTTCAAATAAGCTTCATTTTAATGACTTAAGTTTTACTGCTAATAAGAGCAGTCTAATCAAACTACAAGCAAAGACTGTGAAATAATCTACAGGTTTTTGTCTGGAAAGGTCGAGGCCTTAAACAATGAAAAATGCTTTTTCTATCAAAGTGCTTGCTCTGCATAGCATAAAACTAATAGACCATTATGAAAAATAATGCGTGTCTTCTCTGCCCGAAGTATCTTGTTTACCACCACGCTCACATTAATTACCAATCAACTGCTATCAAAAGTAATAACACATGGCTGGCAGAGGTCCTGAACACCAGACAACAAAAATGATCTTAGTTCTCCCCACTGAAGTTGATGAAGCTATGACAATTTAAATTAGCTGCTGTGAACCCATCCCAATTATCTTTTAGCTACCTGTACAAGGACACTTGGGCAAGTTAAGCAAAATTAACTAAAAAGCTGTAAAATTAGAAGAGATTCTTTGATAGCAAACTTCACATGAACTTCTTTCAGTCCTCAGTTAGGCATCTAACAGAAGTTTACTTGTTTCTCTCACTATGCTAGGTAATTCAGTTTGGCTTTGCAGACCCCCCTCACGCAGACAAACAGCGGGCCTTTAGAGCAGTCATCCTGTTCAGGAGAGTATATTCACTTTAGATCTCTTCTATATAACTGTTTTCTCTATTCCTCTAGCATTCCTCATCCATTCTCTTTTATCTCTCTTGCTGAGTTTTCCATGTACCTAATATTTTCAGTGACATGTCAACCTGATTAGAAGCCTCTGGTTCCTATAAGAAAGACTCCTGAGCAGCACAGCAGACCTTCTACAAGCTTATCAGATGTCACATTTCTTTTCAAATGTACTCTTTTCAAGGAATTCAATCTGGCACATTAAAAATGTCTTCTGTTGGAGACGGCTTCTCTATCATATGCTAGAAATACTGCTAGAAGGCTAAATATTTCAGAACTCTCTCTCTCTCTTAAAAGGAAAAGAAGAAAGAAAGAAAGAAAGAAAAGCAGCATGGCCTGGATTTTGAGGGAGATTCAACTCTATTCTCCAGCACTTCAATGCTGATACGGCTTTGCAAAGGGCTAGATCCAGAAAGTGATCAACTGTTAACTTCCCAAGAAGTCATTTATAAAATCTTAGTGAGGAGCTGAAAGTATATGGCATGGATAAATACAGGTAAGTGGATAATGGGTGAACTGTTCTGGTTTCACATCTCAGAGTACAACACCTTGTATCCTGTTAGATTAGAGCACAACAGAGACAACTTTCTGCATCCATCTCTGTATAAATACCCTGGGCTCCCTATAAAAGGGCCAAGAGTGCAAGTCAGCCAAGCTGAACAACTGCAACAGAAGCACATAAGCACCTGAGAAGCCTTATGTCTTTCAAACTTAGAACAACTCTTCAAAATTTTACCCTAGAGTTCTAACTATACTTCACTCTACCAGCTAACAATCTTCGCAGTATTTCTAGCATATGATAGAGAAGCCGTCTCCAACAGAAGACATTTTTAATGTTCCAGATTGAATTCCTTGAGAAGAGTACATTTGAAAAGAAATGTGACATCTTGGATATTGATTCCCCACACCAATGTGTCTTGGCCTGCCTGTGAGGTGAGAGAGATGACGTTAATACAATTCAGCGTTAGAAGAGAGAAGGCAACAAACTCTACAGTATTTTAATACCATGCAGTGAAAACTGATGATTTCTACAAAGTCATAGTAAGGGGAGTAAATGAAGCTAGGATATGATCTATACCATTGAAGAGTTTAGTGTGGCATACCATTCAGGGCGAAGGAAAATTAACTGCTACATAACACTGGTGAATTCATGACTCTTCTAGTCTATTTTGTGATTCATATTCCTATCACAGAATTAAAAGACTTAATTCCATACTACTTTACAATGTCTCCTAGGTTTAACAGCTTCTCCATTTTAACCACATTTTAGATTAAGATCTACTTATTTCTGATCTTACAGAGCTTTTCTTTCTTGCTGTGCCTCTGCACTAAATCTTGGTATTTACCATCTCACATTTCATGAATAACATTATTGTTAAATGCTAGATTATAACAAAATGGAACAAGATGTGAGGGGGGGAGGCACCCAAGATGAAGACATCCTGTTAGAGATGAGAGAAAAAAAATGCAATATCTAGATATGATTTAATCGTCCAAATTTTATTAAAAAATATTGATAACAATCTTGTTCAATGGGCAAATTACGATTCTTTATGAAGAGAAAAAGTGAAGTAGAACATATCTAGAGTGTCTGACAGGGAGTCTTTTTTCAGGACAAAATACTGACCAGTCCCAAGAATCCATTCAAGGTTATGCATCTGGTCTATGACATGTGCAAATATGACACGGGGCCCAACTCTCTGCACGCTTAGAATAGTATTTGAGTATGAACACAGAAATCAGAATCTACTTTGTTAACAAATCTTCATCCAAATCTTTGATTCTGAATGTCATTCTTCTGTAAAATACTTGTCTCTTTCTCACCCAAGAAGACATAAGAATAGACCGCCTCAACACTAGAGTCCAAGACCAGTATTTCTCTCCCCAGGCTTGTAGTTCCAAATTAGAATTACTTGCCCTTTCACAGACCGGGGCTTTCAGAGATCACATGGCAATGCTTCAGTAACTTCCATTCTACAGACACTGGAATATTCTTCTGTGCACTTCTGTATGACCATAACACTGTATGACTCAAGCTCTTCAAATGAATAACCGAGATAGTGAAGAATAAAGCCACAACTTTGCATGGAGAGCAGCGGAAACATACTGTCCTAGGGACAACTCTTTGGATAGGCAAAACACAAAGCGAGCTGCTCCAAGCAGGCTGCAATGTGATTTCATGTCTTTTTATGTGGAACCAGCTCTGCTTCTCTCTGTGTGTGGACCAGTGGCCGCTGGAAAAGCCATAACTTACAGAAGCACTGGTACAGTAGGAAAGGCTTTCTGTAGCCCAGTGAAGGGCATCAGGCTGGGGTAAGACTTTGTCAGCCTCTAAATGCTATATGCAAAACAAAGTCAGTTCCTATCTTTCCCCTTTCCACTGTCTTTCCCTTGGTAAGCTTAGTGATTTAAGAAGTTATGAGCTGGCAATTGCATTTTAGGTGCATGTACACGCATTTCAAAGATACAGTATATACATCTGCAGACACATCTTCAGAATGAATGAGATCTCTCATAATGATTGGAACTTCATGCAACTGTAAGTCAGGTGAAAGTCAACCTATGTACTGCTGTATCAGGAGTAAGCCAGCAGAGTCTACAGCAATGCAAAGCAACTCCTATTGCTGCAGAGGTATGTTGCACTGAAGAGGGTTTTTCAGAGCTTTGGAAGTTGGATGGATTTTTCTGTAGACAAACACATTTGATAATTCATACTAGCTGATTATCTCCCCTGCAGAGTTTGTTATTCTTCTTTAGTATCACTTCCTTCCTTGGGCCTTTTCTTTATTCTCTCTTATGTTCTGCTTATTTCTTATCCTCCCAATGAAAATATAGAACCAGTATAAACATTGTACCTCTCCAGTGATATACAGCCAGTCATCATACAGCAATCTCTACTGCCTTCTGCCTCAAAAAATTAGCCAATCATAAATTTGAAAACAGAAGAATGTAACACTAACAGTAAATGTTTATCTCCATCTCTGGCTCTACCCCTGATGGAAAGAGATTGTTAAAGAAAAAAAAAGATTTAGATTACATCTAGTATGCTGTAGTTACTCAAATATTCTCATGCCTTTCTGTTAATACATGGATTTACTGATTAACTACATAACTAACCAGAAATAGCCCCCACACTTGAAGGCTTCAGGGGTTTTTATTTTGTTAATTTAGTTTATCCTCTCCATGCTCTTTCTTAGATTAATACTAGTCCACTAGTCTTGAATAAGAACTGTAATTGTCTGCAGATAACAATATAGTTTCAACTCTGTGTGTTAAAATATATATAAAAAAATCTAATTGTATTTGTCAATAATAGTGTTGCAGTTACTGTTCACATTGAAGCCTATTTCTCAGGAAAGCATATCTAACTCATTTAATACATAACACAGAATTTGCTATTTCAAGGCAGCCACTGTTTCAGTGGTCAGACATCTACTCAGCCTTGACTTGATAGTCTAAAATAAATATCCTTGAGCAATTGTACAAAAACACCTATGTAGAGGGCATGAAAAAATCCAATGTTTATAGTTTGAAGATGCTAGGGATAAAACATTCTAAATAACATATTTTTAAACTGCTGTGTCAATGGCTAAGCCAGTTAGTGGAGAATGGATTTTAAAATACAAAGCACCTTGTGATCAAGCTTTATGTATTCTGCCTGCAGTTTCTCTCTCTCTCTTGGCCATCTACATCAGCAGTAGTTGTTTCTAATCATCCTAGCTGCTCCTTTCCAAAACTGGCACCACTTACCTGCTAAAATCTCTGGCACGCTCACATGTTAAACATTTTTCCACAAAAAGGCTCACAAAGGAATTTTTAAATTCGCTGAATCACAAATCCAACTTTGCAAGCTTTCTTTGAGGAGCCTCCATGCTTGAAAGTTTCTTATAACATCTCTGCTCTGCCTGGAATCAGTCAGGCAGAATATACCAACCGCTCAACACACCCACGCTACTGTGGCTGTATCAATATTATACCTGCTAAAGTGGGCTACTCATCAGGACAGCGAAGTTCAGGTACAGCAGAAAACTAGGAAAGTAACTGGACTGGAAATATTTTCTCTTCAGTGTACACTGACCTGATTCGTATTTCTGGATAGGAGCATAATGAATATAATACAGTCAAAACTGACTTCCTGATACTTTCTGTAAAGGCATGCGTGCCAGTATTTGGGTAAAACATTAATGTTAATATTTGTCTCTCATAACTTTACATGATTGCAAGTTGGCTTAGACAAAGCAGCCTTTTTCACTCCCCTTCTTAAGCTTCCTTGTATTGAGCTTTATTTTGTCAACTAAGAAGTACATTCTGCCATCCAAAAGGTGCACCTCAACTGCTGCGGTGCAGCTCATTATTTCATCAGGATATTGTGAAAGTTATCCAAGATACCTTGCAGAGGAGAAGCTTAACAGCAAGGAAAGGTACTGCAAGAGATGCATACATTTTCCTGGCATTTCCTGGAAATACAAATGTATTTCCAGTTGAATGTGAACAACAGACACATGGATACATTTCTGCTTGAAGTATGTTACTAAATGTAAAGAAATAGCCCTTCTATTCCGAGAGCAAGTTATTTTTGTGTTTCTTTTTTGGAGCAAGATCTCCAATGACTATACAAAACCTTAGTAAATAATCAGAAGGATGGATTACAAAGCTTTACACTAGATTTTTAAGAACAGCTTTTAAATCTTCAAGGAGTAAACTATTCTATTTTAGGTGACTACGTGCTTGCTGACTCACTTATTTCCTTACTCTCTGACTTTGTGAGGTGATTAAGAGTTAACATTTTGCTACAATGAATCTAAATTTTCCATCTGAATTTTCTGCCTTTGGTTTCTCATGGATTACCTCCAGAATTATAATCACAGCCATCTTTATTCCCCACAGGCATTTCAGTAACTACAAGAAATGCCAAAAATACTTCTATCTAACTCCTCTTCCAGGCACATATTATAAAACAAAACACCTAATCACCACAGTCTCCTCCTGAAAACATTTGGAGCATGCCAACCGCAGAGTGTTCTCAAATCTGCGAGTAACACCGTACAAACAGAAGCATAACACTCCTCTCCCAAGATTTTGGCCTGCATGCTGAGGAGTAGACGCGGCAGTAAGAACAGGAATGAAAACCCGCTGTTTCTGATCCCAGCTCTGTTGCAACATGGTAAGTGCAAACAGGAATCGCTCGCAAAATGAGACTGCCAACCCCTCCTGCTCTGAAACAAGTGCTAAAGCAGGCGCTAATCCAACTAGCAGCAAAAATCTCAACGCTGGTACCATGTGGCAAAGCTCACACTAACCGTTCAGTGTAAGCTCTCACTGTCAGCAAACCAGTTACAAATAAGATCCTGGCAGTATGTGTCAGCAGCCGTTAGGCCATGTACCTTAAAAAAAAAAGTCCATGGCAAAGAACAGAGATAACAGTTGATCGGTCTATGCGGGCAATATTTTTACTTTCATCCTGACTTTTCTCCGTAAGTGATTCAGCTGGTCGCCGTGTACAATTGTAGTCACTTAGGAACCGGTCGTGCTCAGACAGAAACACACAGAAATAGAAAATACACAGAAACACTCTCTTCAAACACACCTACAGGCATACCTGAGGCTTATCAGGCTCCTGATCTCTCTAAAGCTTTCACCTGTGCGTTATTCAACATCTAAGTGACATTAGTAGGAAAGCTATCAAGGCCATGTGGAGAAGCTGAAGAACCTACTGAGGAGGAACCTCCCTTCCCTTACGTCAAAGGTAAATAGACTACAGCATCCAGCAGGCTCTCATGAGTATTTCCTAAATGAAAGAAATACCATGCAGGAGCTGTACTTACAGTAGAAGTAAGTCTGTGCTTGTGTCCTATGCCATCTATACTCAAGCTGTTACACTGGTTTTACAGGCCTTGTGACTCCTTGAGGTTTTTTGAAGGTGCGTAAAGAAAGCTTATTCTCTGTTGCCAACAGCGTATTTGCAATAGCAGTTAGAGCAATAAAGTTTATTTTAGTCAGCTGAATCAACTCACTGGGTCTTCAGCATACAGATGTGTCTACAGGAAGGCACCTTTTCCTAGCCCCTCTTTTGCCCTTGCATGAAAATCTAAGGCTTATCCAACACTTACCTCTTCAGCTAATGCCTCAAATTTTATTCACATTAGTATTTGGTGTATCAGAAGGAATATCACTGAGTTTTTGTGGACAAAAGCTTTCACAATGATGAAATCAATCCCAGGGCTATCATTGATTCAATGGGACCTGCATTATCTCCTGAAGAACCAAGAGCAGGTGTAAATGAGAAGAGAATCAACTGAAGAGATTCTAACACTAATATTTATATAACAGGATTCACTTCCTGTTTTCAGATACACTAATGTCCTAGCCAGCTGTTTCAGGGAATACACAGTTATGCTGAGAAACTAGCAAATTAGCAACCTCAAATAAACCTTTAAAAAGTTAACAAGTATCCACTGCAAACAAATTCCACTTATTAACAGGTGCTTTTTGGTGACACAAAACTATTTCTTTTCAGAAATAATTGTAAATTATTTTGTTTAATCCCTCAAAGGCAGATCTTAACTGTGCAATCTGAAGAAAAAACAAAGCAAAATTAAACAAAATTAACAGTATATGCCTGGAGTATGGCTCACTTGCGATTTCGATGATCTAAATCACAGACAGATTATTTTTCCCTCTAGTTGTGAGGCTGATTTAACTGCAGAAGGTCAGCAAAAGTTTAATTCAGACATTTTTCTCAAGCTTTCACCACAGTCTAACCCATCCTGTTTATTCAGCGACTACATACTAAC
This sequence comes from Rhea pennata, assembly GCF_028389875.1. Taxonomy (NCBI): domain Eukaryota; kingdom Metazoa; phylum Chordata; class Aves; order Rheiformes; family Rheidae; genus Rhea; species Rhea pennata. The sequence goes on along the minus strand of NC_084665.1, from coordinate 17,436,736 downwards.
GACTACATCTTTTCAATTAAAAGAAGCTTCTCCACTAGGAAAACCCTGCAGCACAGTATAGCACTGATATACTATGGTCTGGCTAGTGATATGTTCTTCAAACCAGTTACATACCATTCCTCCTTGTACCCTCTCTCCAAACTTGTTGCTCCAGTTGTTATGAATGCTTTCACTTTGCTTTGGGTCTTAATGATGTTAGATGGCTATGGGTGTGTATAATTGGTGTTACACGAGGTGATATAACTTACTTTAAAAAAATTAAAAACAATCACTTGGACTGTTAGGTATTTGCCATTGTGTGAATTGTCTTACCAGCCTGCATTACTGACACAGAAAACAGCTGCTATGCAGCACTGTTCATGTTACTTTACAGAAATTAAAGAGTAGCTTTAAGATAGATAAAACTCTCCCTTGAGTAAAACAGTACTGTATCTTCACATTGTTCATTCTCACCAAATGCAGTCACACTGCTCCTTTGATATAGGAGAATCACTCTCTGAATACTTTTTTTTTTTTTAATATCTAATGATTTCAAATGAAAACAAGAAGTTTCTTCTCAGCAAATAAATACAAACCTGTGGCAAGTTCCTGCGGTACAACAGAAATGTTCATCAAGTTGTTTGGGACAGACAAGTTGTACTACACATCTCAATAATGCTAAAGCAAGCTGTAAAGAAAGCTCAGGCTTTATGCTTCAAATTACTGTCACAGTACCAAGCAGACGCGTTTAAAGTTTAGTCTACACTTTGCATTGCAACATATCATATCTTTTCTTAACAGAGATCTTGAAATGAATATAACAGTAATGGAGAGACACATCAAGCTGTAATTTAATGAATGTCAGAGGAAGTGCTGTGCTTCTCAAACAACTGATAGAAGTCTCCTGAGTGAATCCCTGCAAACTTGATTCTTGTCTTGCCAAACAGCAGTTTATTTTAAGAGACAACAACAAAGCCGCTGCTTGCAACCATTCCCTCTCCCTACTTACAGTTCAGTGGAGTTCTTGGGAATGTCCCGAGGAATCTGGATCACCTTGCTTTCCTGACAAATAAATACCCTGCCAGAGCAGTGACACACATGGTGCTGACAACCAGAGCAGCCAGCCAGGAAAACCAGCAAATAGGCAAAAATAAAAGACATGTCTGTCTCTACATCTGTTCCCTTCTCCTTCAACAAGAAGGAAGGACTGCAGACACTTCCCTGTGCAACTAAGAGTGACTCCCTTAATTGAAGATCCGCCCTAAAAGCTGTGATGAATCATGTGATTCCTAGGGGATGACTTCTATGCAAGTTTCAGTTCATGGCCTGATGATCCTTTAGGGTCTTAGAGTAGGGATAAAGAGAAGCAATGCTGTTTTTCCAAGCCAGACTTATTTTATATTTAAGTAGTGAAATCATGGCCTAACTGAACTAGCCAGAAGGCTTTTGACACCACTGCATATCTCCACTGAGAAAAGGGTCTTTCTTTTCAGCTATGCTGTTTCATGTGTTGTTTGGTAAGGCCAAGGAAGAGCAAAGCATTTTCACTTTCTACAGCCCAGGCTCTTTTCTCCCTGGAGAGGTACTATTTATGTTTCCCTTTCATGGATCCTAGAGTCCATATTGGTAGGTTGCTCCTCGGCAAAAGGAATGTGTTATTTTTGTATTTTATAGGCTATATAAATGATTTTATAGGTTAAAAGCTATACAGTACTAAGCCAAAGCTAAACAATACACCTTTATTTTCAACTGTGATTGATCTTCATGCAATAGCTGACTCCTTTCTTCCACAGCCCCCTTAAAGAAACCCAAGCAGGAGAAGATGTCATGATCCAAATGGTCCTTTGGGAATTGTAAGCTTATTTCATCACATGGAAAAAAGCACAGGAGAGTTAAAGAAGTGGCTGTTCGTGACACAACAGCAAGAGCAAAACTTCAAAACCATAAGGCCTGGACACTCAATGCCATCTTTAAGTCCTTATCTATTTACTTTTTGATTGATCTACATTGTCATTTTTGTTACAGGTATTAATCCTTGAGGAAGAGACCTTGCTGTTTCCTTTCACTGAGTCATTCCACCAGTTTATTGTCTAGAACCAGGGTCTATCCATAAGATGCCTGAAACTAGATTTTTGAGGTACAAAAGTTTCTCTTCTTTTAATCGTGTTGTTTATATTCCTGTCTGTAAACAGCTCTCTCAGCCATGCAGTGTTTTGAAGTTACGTGAGTGCTAAGTGAGCACAAAAGCTGGATTTCCATGGGTAATTATGTTGAAATTGATTCACATTCAATCCTCCAGATTGCTCAGAATGATTTCACTTTTGTTAGAAGCAGCTCTAAGTTTTTTTTTGTTTTTTTTTTTCCTCTCCCCTATAATCAGAAAGCATAAGCAAACCTAACGAGACACAAGTCTGCCTTTTCTCTGAAATTTGCTGGTCAAAAATTATTTCATTTGAAATAAGCCCCAAAATGTAGATGATTCTGAAGAGAGCTAATTATAATTTTTAAAACTAATTTAACCCATTCTTCAAGTTACCCTAATAGTTATCCCAGTTCTACAAAGAATCATCAAATCAAACCAACTCAGGATCAAAACAGTGCCATTTTCACAGAAAAGGGTAAAAAATCATGACAAACAGTTTCTTTTTAACAATGGTAGACTTGTAATGAATTGTAAGAGGATTAATATATGTAAACCTGTATATGTAAAATACAATCTGTTTTGCTAAGGGCTCTAAATAAGTGTCAGGAGAATGATACAGTCACTAATATTTTAGATTTTTTTTTTTTTTTTTTTTTTTTGTGGTGACCATTCTGGCATTTGTCTCATTCTTTTCCTAAAACTATTAAAGATCTCAGACCTACAAGCTCTACTGAAATGAGTACAACATTTACTTTCATTCGTGCTGAAGGGAATGAAAACTGTAGAAGTCAGTCCTATGATGAAATAGATTTCCATTTAATTTTGGTTTAAAAAATTCCTGTAGCCTACTGCAAGATGGAATAATGAGACTTTAAGATTTAAACAACTGCCAAGATGACAACTCACATTAAATTTTTTGTTCTTGTCTTTTCAATAGCAAGGCTCTAGTTTCTCCAGCTGTTGAATGAAAGTAATCTGAAAAAAAAATATGAAGCTTGAGGAATATGTAGGTGCAAAAACATTTGATTAGGAAAGAATGTAAGACATTTTTCTTCATTCTGAAATATATCAATATAAATGGTCATGTTATACTGATGAAATGGATAGTCATATTTATGATAAAGTTTAAAAACAGTGATTAGATTCTATGAACGTCAAAATAACTGGCAACATTATGAAGACACAGCAATTTGATTAGCTTTGTGTTTCATATATCGAACTACGTAATTAGTTTCAGACGATAGTAACAATTCTTTTATATGTGAAAAGTCAGGAGATTAAAAAAATAACTAGAAATACAAGAAATCTTTCCCATTATTAATGACTTTCAAAGCTGTACCAAGTGTGCTTTGTTTAGTATGACTCCTAAAACAGACATTTCAAAACATCAGGTCAGGCCCAACTGCAAATCATGAGACTTATGGAGAAAAATTGGAGGGAGGATGGCTTCTTCTGGCTTTGGTTTGTAGGGCATTTTTATCAGGACAATACACATTGCCCCACAGTCACTTGCAGTAAGTTGAGAGATGCTGATTTTAAGTAGTAAAAAACCCAAGATTTTCTTGTAATAGCATAGAGAGAGGACTTTGAGGGAAATACCTAGTTATCATTAAATTCAACAAAATCATGCTTACAAGCAAAATGGAACTGACATCAGTATTCCAGGAAGCACTAATTCAGAACCCCACTAAAATTACCTGAGGATAAATGGAGATTTTGAAGGATTTCCAAGTCATCTTATATATATAATCTCTGGTCTTGAAGAATAGACTCTGATGTGTATTAATTTTTTGAATTAGAAACTCTCTTCAAATTTCAGTTCGTTACTGTCAAATGACATACAGCCGCATCATAACATTCCCATGAATCAATTAATCAGCTGTTGACTTCTCTTGATGGCTGTGCTACCAGTTTACAAACACACACGTGTCTCCTCTCAGGACAAAAATCCATAGAAAGGAGGGAAAAGAATCCCAAAGTTCCTCCCAGTCACTTTGCAGGAGGTAAACCACACAGATCCTTCCTGAGCATTAGACTGCTGCTGCAACTACCACTGCACCCAAAGACCCATAGAGCTGGTTGCAGGGGTCTGTGAGAGGTGGCTAGAGTGAGTCGTAAAGATGCCCTAAGCTTTTGTGCCACCTAAGTAACTGGGTGGTTTCTTACCTCTTCCTCCATAGCTTGTTTAGAGCAACACAGGAGGTAAATTAAAGTATCCACTGGCAAACCCCAAGTACTCACCCTGCTGCCTTTATGGGTTATGGGCTAGGAGCAAGGACCTTTCCTGTGGAGATGGCTGGTGGTGATATACTGTCACTGCTGTACATACTGGTAAAAGTATAAATTCAGAAATGATGGTGTTTTCATATATTTTTAAGAGCCTTATTTTTGCTTCCCTTTGTAGAAGATGCATGCTCCAGCTGGCAAATTGTTTTTAACAATGTATACTTTTTTCTTAAACAAGAAAACAGAAATTTCCCCAAACTGAAGCAGACATGCAATTAAGTGAATTATGACAGATAATTGACAATATCATTGTTGAGTTTATGTAATTAGATATCTTCTGGAGTAGACAGTTAATTCAAGGTTATATAGTTACTGAGAACTCCTTTTTAAGACAACAGTAAATGACTCTAGTTGATAGGACTGACCACTAAAATTAACGCTGGCCTAGTTTTGCAAGCACTGAGCCAAAAAAACTGGGGCCTTTTCCAGATCCCATCCTCGGACCAAGAAGAGGCACCTGCCCCAGGCCACACTGCCATCTGGGTTGCTGACGCTACAAGAAGCAAAATGAACCACTCCAGGTCTCTCATGAAACCCCTTCCAAGTACACTGAACCAACTCATACTCCCTCTAAAGCAGTATATAGACACGGTCATTCCTACTTCCACAGCTCTGGTATTTAGATCTAGATATTACTTTTCTTTGCAAGTCATAAAGCTTACCAGGTATTGGAGTATATAAACCTACAAGCCAGCAATTTCCAATTCTGCTTCTCTGCTTTGAAACAAAATATTATTTGTAATAAGTAAATATTCAGTTATTAAGTAAATGTTCTAAGTAAATATTCTTTTCACTGATGTTTTCCAACCTCAGAATATCGTTTAATTACTGAATGCTACTGTAATATTACTCTTGTTTAACCTGAAACAACCCATAAAATGTGTAGATGAATAGATCCCCTATACAGACAGATAATATACACACCCAAATCCAAACGTTTTTCCTTCAAAGAGCGGAGATCTCTCTCCAGTACGTAGGCTCCACTCATGGGTTAACAGGCAGCAATAGCATCTATTGTCCTGACTATTACGCTGAGCACTCTATGACCAGAAATAGGTTTTCCAGCCTGAAAAACCTGCAGTGTGAGAAAACGGATAAGACATCTGAGGACAAATTAGCAAGAGGCAGTTAGACCCTTTATTGATTTATCTTCTGTGAATGTGTAATTTCATTTTTAAAATAGCATATCACTGAAGCTAACAGACTGTTTACCTGATTAGAATGGAATGTTTTAGACTCTTTTCCAGAAATAATATTTAGGTGGTTTTTTTTTTGCTTGATTTTTTTTCATGAACGGATATTATTTTAAAACACATTTGAATGGCTAGACTTTATCTATGCCCTCAGTGTTGAGAACACAAAATATTAAGCTAGCCTAATAAAAACACTAGTTTATTATTCAATCGGTTCTTTTGGCCAGCCGCTTGCATGCAGCCTCAACTCAAAAAGGGCTGAAATGGAGACAGCAAATTAGCCACCAGAGGGAGTTCATTCACTCAAGAATAGGAAAACACTATTATGAAGAAAGGATTAAAATTGTATGAAATTGCACACACACATTTCCTGTGACTATCTGGTTTTTGAATTAATTCTCTATTAAATAGCCACTTTGCAGATGACAGAGCAGCACAATGTACAGCATTATGTTTAAGGCAGCAATAACGAAACACACCATATCTTCTGTTTCCTTTCTATTTTTTTCTCTAAAGCCTAATTATCGTCTGACATAAATGGCTCTGCATATCTGTTTAACCAGAGGAAGACACTGCGCAACATGGAAGGGCCTCACTTTCTTCTAACATTTTTGCTGACACTTCTCAGCATTGAGAGTTTGCTTGCATTATGATCATAGAGAGAGAAGAGGAATTTTGATTATATTTATTGTATAGTTTTATGGCTTTCATGGCTGACAAGCTTCCATCCAGCCCTTTATCTACATGACACTTCAGAGGCGGTTTGGGGATATAAGCACCTCATGTATACTGGCATTACAGGAGACAAACACAAGAGACAACACAAAAGCCAGAGAAAAGACCTTACTATTCCATCTAGCACTGCTGCTCAGTTTGTTGATACCCAGTCTATAATAAAAGGCACAGCCCATATGCTAGGTTTCCATTATGTACCTAAAGAAGCATTTTTCTGGAAGTACTTCTTTGCATTTCTTTGCATAGCAGGTGTGACGATCAAAATAAAGCGCAAGAAACATGGAAGCCTGGCTAGAATCTCACTTTACATCATATATTCCACTCTTGATGCCTCCTGCAGTCTGCAAAGTCTATCTAAAGGCCAGATGTGAGATAAAAGAAGACTTGCTTAAGTATAGTGTAATATAGACCTGCCTATGGACACTAATAAGCAACTGTTATTGAGGTTTGCACAAGAAAAGTGTCAGAACACTTGGACAACTAAATCTCATAGAAAAAAAAAACATAGCAGGAATTAGGAATCCAATTTCTGGTTTCCAAGGAATCTAGACAGGCTGGAGGGATGACCTGAAAAGAACCTTATGAAATTCAGCAAGGAAAATGCAAAGCCCTGCACTTGGGAAAGACAACCCCCTACAACAATACAGGCTGAGGTCTGCACAGCTGTGGAGCAGCTCTGCCAAAAGGTTCCTTGGGGTGCTGGTATACAGTACGCTAAGCATGGGCCAGCATGGCAGCAAAGGCAACCAACAGCATCCCAGGCTGTATGAACAGGAATGTAGCCAGTAGATTGAGAGAAGTCATTATTCCCCTATAATCAGCACTCATGAGACCACACTTAGTTTATGTAGCCTAATTTGGAACCTAAGAGCAGCCCCAGTGTCTCTGGGCAGATGATCAAGAGGTGAAGCCAGGCTCTTCACTTAGGTCCCACTTACAGTGGGAGAATGAGAGACAACAGACATGAGTTGAAACAAGAGAGGTTTGGACTGGCTATAAGGAGAATTTTTTTCATGCTGATGACAGTCAAGCAATGGCACAGATTGCTCAGAGAGGTTATGCTGTCTCCCTCCTTGGAGGTTTACAGGATCCAGCTGAATGAATCCCTGGGCAACCTGATGTGACCTCATAGCTGACGCAAATCAAGTGCCTCCTGAGGTTTTCTCCAACCTGAATTATTCTGTGATTCTACCTGCAGCTCATAAAAGTCTGCCCAAAACATCTAAATACAGAAACTGATTATTTATGCTTTTCTATAAACTTACACTGTCAGCCGTTTATGAGCGTGATTACAATATATTACTCAGCTATTAGTCTTTAATCTATAAATAAACAAAAAAATGTTCATCACCATGAAAAAAAACAGGCTAGTAATACTTCTTTTTCAAATTCAAAATGGTGTTCACTCTTTCCAAACTCATAAGCCTCCGTCTAGGATGCTATTTAGTTTAGCAGCAACGTTCTTACTCATTGAAATTCAAGAGGTCTTTAATACTTTCCAGTACAATTTATTATGAAATAAAATGAATTAAAGAAACTTTACCCTAATGATGCCTCCACAACATGTCATGTAATTACCATCTTCCATTAAAGAAAGATAGCAGCCTGGCAGAGCATACATGAGGAATTTCAAGGACTGAATTGCTGAGGGAGCTGTAAAGAATAAACTTGCCTAATTCCTCTAGCTCTTGAAAACAGCCTATAAACAGTACTAACAACTTGTCTTTTGGCCAGAATAACTACATTTGTTGAAATTCTTTCAAACTGGATGAACATCAGGCGTTAAAATATATCAAAGAGGCCTCAAATAGAAATATCTTTGCAGAATATCAAGTGTCACCTAACTTTCTACTTACATCTTTATTTTCAAGGTATCCTGCATTGCATAAAAATATATCTTCTCTTTTCTCAACATCATACAGCTTAGGAGAAATCAGCTCTGCATGGGAAATGGAAGAGCTCAGTCCTGATTGATACATGAAAGACACTAAATATCCTTCTGGGAAATACATTCATTCTGATACTTAATATAAAAAAATAGAGAGGTAAGAATGACAAATTAACATTTGCTAAACCCTCTGAAGATGATGCAAATGACTAACTAATCCCTGTAGCAGATTGAAGGAAAAGGAGAAAAAATGAAAGCATTGTGCAATTAGTGCAGCTTATTAATATTGATAGAGGAAGGCTAAAAAAGTGGCCCAATTACTTTGAATGTTATAGTGTGTTGTATACTTTTCACCTTCATGACAAGTGGGCTCAATAAGGTGCCTAAGGTGATGATTAGGAGCCAAAGAATCACTGAATCTTTTTGAACACTACACAGTAAGAACAAATATTGAATCTTTGTTTTAAAGCATCGCTAGAAGAGCTACCAATGTATTTCTACTCTTGTGGAACTTTTTCTGCAATTAAAAAGATATATTTTAATGCCATCAGTACTGATATGGAGCAGCATTAAAATTAAATATTGATCTGATCTCTGGCAGCCATTTTCCTCTTTCACTCTTTCCTTCTCTTCCCTTTGGGATTCCTCAGCTGCTGAATAGTACTTTATTCCACAAACAGATCCACTGATATTAATGAGATTAGTTATGGAACAAGGTTCCGCCAAACAGACTAAAAATTCAGAATCTGACCCTTAGGATATAAAATAATGAAAAATGACACATGCACTTACATGCCACGCAAATGAGAGGCAAAAGGAAAACTAGACATACCAAAATATTTATGAAAGTGGAGTCCTAGCAAGATAGAAAAGGAGCACTGTCCAGTTGCTCCAGTAAGCTTGAATTCCTGCCATAAAACCATCCAATGATATTTCCCTCCCTGAATTTATTTGCCCTCCAACACTTGTTTTGCTGGGAAGCAGATTTTTGCATGGGAGGTGACACACAGGAGTCTCTGATTCTTGACCTGCCTGCAAGTGCTCTCAGCACACAAGAAGCAGTTCAGTCACAGCTCTGTATAACTCTGTCTGACCCGCTTGTTTCTACTGCCTCCTTCAGCTGACAAAAGGAGAAGAGTCCTGCCATTGCTCTTAAGACAAAGAAGGAAATGGTAGGTAGACCGGTGATACTCTGCAGATGATCAATAAGAAGCTTCTCCATCTCTCAGGTACTTTTATAGCCCTCAGGACCATGTTATCAAAGTACCTCATTAATTCTAATACCCATTATTGTCCGCGCATCTACGTACAAAAGGACTTTTACCATCATTTTGCAGATGTTGCTGGTTAAGAGTTGGGAAAACTAATGATACCCACACCAGGCCACAGAGTGCAGAGCAGAGAGCCCAGGCAGGCAGATTCTCAGCTCTCAGCCCGCGTGCCCATGCAGTGCTGCACCTACACCAGCACACCATGCAAGCCCAGGTGGAAGGCTTCTGACCTCCACCTGGCCCACCTACAGGCACTTTGGCATCTCTGCACTGCCCTTCTTGGCACACCCAGCTAGGACTTGGCAATGGACAAACAGCTCGGTGGCCTGCATCCACAGGTGCTTACTGGCATCCCTCAAGCAGTCTAGGGAAGGACACGGGTGCACTAAGGTTCCCATTAGCATCCCAGTCAACACCCCAACTTTCCCTTGTCTCTAAAACTCCATTACACCTGACATTTGGGTAGTACTTGCTATTCAAAGGATTCAAATTAACTTTACAAGCCACAATTAAAGTCCCTACAGATGTGTAGCTACCCAAATTGAAATCTGGCCAGTGCATCAGAATATTCTGATTGGTGTAGGGAAGAAAAAAACATATGAACAGATTTTAAGGTCTAACCACCCAAAAACTCTGACAGATTACATCTTTTCCACTCAAGAGAGTCCTCTGGCTGCTGTCACCCTTGTGACAATGTTGGAGCATGGTTCACTAAGATGTCAGAAAAGCATTAAATATCAAAAAAAGTTGAAATCTATTGAACACTGTAAATTCAAAGCAGGAAAAAAAAGCATACTCCACCAATATATGTCATTTTTCATACCTCTACAAGAATTTTTCTTCATCCTTTTGACTCACACGATATAGTTTAGCATGGCATAATTTATCAACTAATGACACACCCTATTGTGTTACATCTGGCTAAAAGGAAAAATAAAAGTGCCTTTTGGATCAAGCTGACAACAATTCAGGCACAACAACCTTAACTCAAACTGCCTGTAGAAGGCAAAACTGTTTTACCTTTCAATGTCACTTTGCCTTGCCCTTTTTAAGGCAGACAGCAAAGACAAAGCACCAAGTGATGAAGACCACACCCTGGCTATTTATTACTAAGGCAGGTGAAGGTCAAAATGCTTGTAGACCAAAGAGACTGTGTCTTAGAAACTACATACATAGCATTTCGCAAGCCTGTTCTGCATGTGCTCCAAGCTGACCACAAATCTCATTAGGACTCATTGTTAGTACCAAATGTGAACTAATCTTGTTCATTTTAATTTCTGGTTGGCCTGGCTTGTGGGCAAAGGGATTTTGCTTCTGCTCATAAAATAACGTGTAGCATGCCCTTGAAGAGATAGCACCACAATTACAGCCTCAGTAAGATCACTGTTGCTTGTCTAAAAACAAAATAAAACAAAACAGCTTTGCACCCTCCCAGACCACAGCAGCTTTGGGAGGTGGAAAGAAGAAGCCCGGCCACATAAGGATCCCCTCTTACAGCACCCAGCAAGGCCCACAATTGCCTTTTGTCCTGGAAAGTTGCAGATTCCCCACCTCTCCATAACCTGGTAAATCTGGGCATGCAGTGCTGCTCCTGGAAGCCAGCTGTGCTTATTTACTATTCTGTGCATCAGAGCATGGGGCTACTCTTCAGACAGTTTTATGCTATCCAGCTCTTTCATTCATGGCAGGGAAAACAGAAGGGGCAGGGAAAATCTGTTGTGACATTCACTAGGTTTTTGAGGTTTTCTATCTTTTGTGCTGTCCCTCACAATCCATATAACCATTTCATCATCTGTGCAAAAAAGGGAAGCAGACCTCATGCCATTAAAATATGGGGATTAGATGAATCCATTGAGTTAATGATGATACACAACACTTATACCAGTTGAAGATGAGTATGACAATAAAATAAACTGAAAGCTACCAATAAGATACACCATCTAAAAAGAGCCGAAGAGCTGATAGAAATACAGACATTTCTAGAACATTTTGGAATAAAAGGAAGGAGGAGCCAAGTCATACTTCCCTTAAGTTCAGTGAGGCTATGCTATTGTATCACTGCTGAGGATCTGGCCTGCAGTAGTCTGGGTAAACAGCTCACCTCTGTATCAGAGCAGCAACAGTGAGACATCAAAAAGGCAACAAATCTAAGAGAATAATGATATGGATGCACTCCTGGGCTCTAATATAAGCAGCTTTTATGGAGAGCTTTCCATTGCTTGCTCTTAAAGCCTAATTGCATGGCATTATCTGACCAAACAGTGCATGGAAGTAGCATGTGATAATGGTTGCCTGTAGGGACCTCAGGTACTGCGGCACACAAGCTAAGGAGCTACTCTTACCTTGCTTATTACTCGAGAGCTGAATCAAGAAGTAGTTATAGTTGGCCATTAAGCCACTGGTCACCCTAATATATCTCAATTCAAATTCATTATAGCAGAAATTTTACCAAATGCTAGCAGTGACACTGAACCGTGTGAAGAGGATTGAATTTTAAATGAGGAAGAAAATGACGAGAAAAGATTTTCTGGGGAAAAAAAAATCCCCTAAGATTAAATTTAGCCTCTGTATGGTGGCTACGTAACTCTGCTTTACTAGAATCACAGCAGGCAGATCTATGACCCCCCCCCAAAAAAGATGAATAACAATCATGATACATGAGGCAGTGTAAGGATCTATAAAGTTACAGTTTGAGGGGAAACGGATACCCGGACCTCAGATAGAATATCTGGCCAAATTTACAGCTAGTTTCAGTTGGCAGAGCACCACCATAAAATCATCCAGTTTATGGGCAGAAAGGATGCCAGCTCCAGCAGAAAAAAGTTCCCATGGGCAATACTCATACTTTCACATCCTACTGCAAACTCTAGCTTTTGTCACTGACAGACCACAGCTGTTATAGGGAGCATTCTCCAATGTGTGTAGGAGAAGATAGCATTTCTGCCATGTATGAAGGTGACGGCACCAAAGTTAAGCCTTGCATCTGTAAATAGCTTCTGTTTGATGCCTCTTCTTCTTGTCTCTAAATGACTCAACAACAGGGCAATGTGGCATATTTCTGGCACCAAGGAGTAAACGCTGTTTGTTACTGCTTATTCTTCAGATCCCATGATGAGATTAGAGTGCCCGATTCATTAAAAAATGATGTTCCTCTGACAGAAAACTTTGAATCCACCAAACTCTGTGAAAAGCTTGAAGTGATAGAACCGACATTCCTGCTGTGTTCATCTTCTCAGCTCAACCCAATTCTGAAGCCAGATGCCACCTTCAGAGGGAACACAATGGTGACATAGCCTGGAATGAAGTCAGGTCTCCTATGCAGAGAAAGGTCCAGTGTTCAGCTTTGCTGTCATTCATTTTTAAAAGCTGCTACTTAGGAAGAAGATAAAAATAAGCTCATAGAGGACGCTTAGCTCCAGAAACATAATTGGAGAAGGCAGAGGGAAATATGATCACACCAGGCAACATCCATGCACCTTCTAGTGATAAGGACAGCCCTTTGGAAGCATATCTATTACTGACTGTCTGACCAGGCTGGTGACTATGACTGCTCTGCGCTGAGACAAATTAGAGAGGCAGTTAGGGCAGAAAGTACAATTTACACTGGCTAACTGTAGCCACTAGTGGGCACATGTCATATCAGGGCACAACATGAAAGTTTTAGATGCCATCAGTGGAGCATTCTGCTAGCATCTGAACAGATTTTAGCAGTCGAGGCATTTAGATGCCACTTCACAGAGAAACCTTTTAACAACCCCTCAAAAAGAAACTGGAACATTGAACTCTCAGGAAACTACAGGCCAGTCAGCCTCACCTCCATCCCTGGAGAGGTGATGGAACAGCTCATCCTGAATCTCATCTCCAAGCATATGGAGGAAAAGAAGGTGATCAGGAGTAGTCAACACCGATTCACCAAGGGGAAATCCTGCTTAACCAATCTGATAGCCTTCTATGATGGAATGACTGGCTGGGTAGATGAGGGGAGAGCAGTGGATGTTGTCTACCTTGCTATCTTCAGCAAGGCTTTTGACACTGTTTCCCATAACAACCTCATAGGTAAGCTCAGGAAATGTGGGCTAGATGAGTGGACAGTGAGGTGGATTGAGAAGTTGCTGAATGGCAGAGCTCAGAGGGTTCTGGCGCAGAGTCTAGTTGGAGGCATCTCCAAGGGCTCAGTACTGGGTCCAGACTTGTCACCTGGATGAAGGGACAGAGTGCCTCCTCAGCAAGTTTCCTGATGATCTCAAGCTGGGTGAAGTGGCTGATACACCAGAGGGCTGTGCTGTCTTTCAGAGAGACCTGGACAGGCTGAAGAGTTGGGTGGGGAGGAACCTCGTGAAGTTCAACAAGGACAGGTGCAGGGTCCTGCACCTAGGGAGAAACAACCCCGTGCACCAGGACAGGCTGGGGGCTCACCTGCTGGAGAGCAGCTCTGTGGAGAAGGACCTGGTGAACAACACGTTGACCACAAGCCAGCAATGTACCCTTGTGGTCAAGGCAACCAATGGTATCCTGGGGTGCATTAGGAAGAGTGTTGCCAGCAGGTCGACGAGGTGATCCTACTCCTCTACTCAGCCCTAGAGAAGCCACATCTGGAGTACTGTGTCCAATTCTAGGCTCTCCACTACAATAGAAACATGGTGCTACTGGAGGGAGTCCTGTGTAGAGTTACAAAGATGACTAGGGGACTGGAGCATCTCCTCTATGAGGAAAGGCTGTGAGAGCTGGGCCTGTTGAGCCTGGAAAAGAGAACAGTGAGAGGGGGGTCTTATCATTGTCTACAAATACCTCAAGGGAGGATGTCAAACGGATGGGGCCAGTTTTTTTCAGCGGTGCCAAGCAACAGTTCAAGAGGCAACAGGCACAAACAGAAACACAGGCAGTTCTGCCTGAAGATGAGGAGGAACTTCTTCACTGTGAGAGGGACAGAGCACTGGAACAGGCTGCCCAGAGAGGTTGTGGAGACTCCTTCTCTGGAGATATTCAAAACCTGCCTAGACGTGACCCTGCACAACAAACTCTAGGTGACCCTGTTTGAGCAGGGAGGTTGGACTAGACGATCTCCAGAGGTCCCTTTCAACCTCAGCCATTCTGTGATTCTGTGGTATTGCATAACACTAGAGATTTGGTTTATTAGCAGAGTTGCACTTTCATTCTGCAACAAATACTATATGTACGATGTTTTGAGCACTCTCTCATGAGTAGAGACACAGTGCCACCACAGTTGATCTAACTTCCAAAGAGGGTAACTACAAAAACAAGGAAGCTTGTTAAAGGCCTTCTAGTAAAATTAAATTCTTACAGGTGGGATGGAAGATTAAACGTCACCACACTTAAAGCACAATGCTAGTTTATATCACCTTTTAAAATAAGAGGAAGCTACTAGAGCTGTAAGACCTGTAAATTAGAAAGGATCAACAGGCTGCAAGATTATATGCTAGAATTATATATTTTGTTTTACATATTTCTATGTAAATGGACAAACAACAAGAGACTCAGAAAATCCTCAGAGCTATAAGAAGTCGGAGGCTGAGAGAATATTAGGGGAAGGTACATATATGCTTGCTTAGCTCTTCCTCTTCTTTAGGTGTCCACTTGTAACCATTTCTGTAGGCAGATTACTGGAGGTGTGAATATTGTCACTAGTTTTAGGCATGAGACCCTTCACTGGCCAATCCTGATTTAAAAGGAATTTTCATATTAGTTGAGTACCTATTACTGTGTTAATTGAAATACTTCATTTATATGAGTCTTACAGGTTTTCCTTCTGACATATTCACTCTCTTGTATAGAAGTCATAATACTGAAATATGCCAGTACTGAGAATTCTAGAAATGAGAGAAACTTTCTAGTAGTTAGCTCACGAGTCATATGTCTCTGCTACCTCCAGATTCACATAAGGACAGTGGTTCTTTACTAAGAGTGAAGTCACTGCTTGCCAAGTGCATGTCTAATTTTATGCATATGAATTGTTTCCTATATATCAAAATGACAACTCATGCTTAAACTTGGATACTTGCTTGTGCATATTCCTCAGTTTGGGGCTTCCATTGGCAAGGGAAGACTTCTCCCATTTTAAAGAAAATGCTTCAAAATATTTTCTTTTTCCTCCTCCTTTATTAAGCTAATTGCTTCTGAGTGCCTGTGACCAGAAGGCGGCCTCTGGCCCCTTGGCACATAGAATGCAAAAGGTAAGAAAGATGTTTCTCAGACTAGTTTGTTTCAAGTTTCCTTATAGAAAAAGGAAATAAGACTACTTCAACTAAAATGTGGAACTACCACAACCTTATCTTAAGCAATATTAGTGTCAAACTATCACAAGCATTCAAATCCTCAGAGCAACTTTCAGCTATGAAATCCATCATTATATGTATTCCCTGCCCTAAGTCCTCTTACAGGAACACACTATCATAATACATGGCATGCTATCTTGGTAGTTTCTGTTTTCAGGCTAGTAGAAAAATTAATTTGAAAGACTGCTACTGCTTTGAAGACTTTAACAATATTACTCTGTTCAGTGAAAAATCCAGAGAGAATGCAAACAAGAGCTCTTTTAGGACAAACCAGATCTTCAAAAAGAGCTGTGTGTGGTCAAGAAAAGAAGGGATATGTTTTCAGGAGTTGCAGAGTACCCTGGAAGAAAAAAGACTTAAAGAGTAAAATGTTCAGATGACTCATATTCAGTATTTCTGATGTATTTTAACATTATGCTTTTTATCCTTTGATAATGAATCACTGATTTTTGGTGGCTCTGCAAACTAATGTACTGATAACAGCCTACACAGCAACAGTGTATGAATTATTATATTTCTCTACGGAGCTCTGAAATTGCCTGAGTCCTGCTAAGTACCTAATATTCTAGTCATTTGCTGAGCTGAAACAGGGATCCACTACTGTTCTAGACTATGATTTTGTTCAGTAATATTTACTGATTTTTAGCCAACTTATACTTAGTCTATTGAGTCTATGAAGCATTCTGTCAAAAAAATGATGGTATTTTGCATATGAGGCACTCCTCATCCTTGTGTGTACTAGTAGAGAACTATCTGGCTATAGCCTCCAGGACCCTTTTCAATAAACAAATTAGCATATAAAATCTGCTCTTTTAAGGGTGCTTCAGCTTCTAGAAGACTCCCTGTACTTGGATGTGCAAGATTGACTAACCAGTTGATTGCACTCCCTGAAACAAAGGAGCACAAAAGTGCCCTTGGAAACTGGAAGTTCCAGTTTACTGCAGTTGAGTGTCCTTCCTCTTACAGCTACTGAACTAAATTATTTTGCATAGGATAAGTCAAGGACTGTAATGGCCAGTGCAACAAACTGGCTCGTTTGCTTACACTAAAGCACAGCCAGGTTCCATAAGCACTGTCACTGCTGGTGGCAGAGATCAGAAAAAAGTTGGATGCTGAACACACACCACAGTGCTTGGTGTTTTCAGTTACATTTTATGTTCTTGTAGGGCCACTGAATTTAAGGAGACTTCCTGAATGGAAAGGAGATGATGTCTTACCTGGGGAAGATCTGGGTATGCTCCAAGAGAGGACGCTGTGGACAACACAGGGTACAGCAGCAGCAGAAGTGAAGATATACAGCACAGGGCTGGATGCCTGAAGCACAAGCAGGGGCTGTTACAAGGAATAGGAAGCAATCAGCCTGGCCCTAGAGAGGACCGAAAGATCCCCCTTCCTTCCTCTCAGGAACCAGAGGGGACTGGGCAGACTTTGCTGCCTTTCCTAATGTAACCGAAACCAAGGTTGAAAATATAGATTCATTTACAAGGACATATTAGATGGAAGCAGCATTATATATAAATCTTTTTGCTTCCCCCCCCCCCCACTTTCTCTGTCCTGTTTACTAAGTTTGGGATATCTTACTCCTGAGTTTTGCACAATCAACATTTTTGCACTTATCTGATGCCCCTGCAGGGCTGCGTTGGCTACTGCCTTGGACATCTGGGACTTACAAGCAGCTTATGGAGTCAGCCTGAACATGAATCAAAATATACTTTATGCCAGATGCAGAGCTTGACTGAGTGTCATAAAATAAGGGAGAGTGATCAAAAAAATGACCAGATTTGATTAAAAAAAAAAAAAAGTAGAAAAAAAAGGAAGGACAGTGATAAAGAGTTAACGTTCAGACTCCTAAAAATAAATACATCATCAGGGTTAGCACTTTCTAACAAAAATTCAGTCATTCTATTTAGCAGTGGAAATGCAGTTTGCTGCTTGGCATTTCCATGCTTACATAATTTATAGTCTATTATTCAATAATGTATTGAAACAGGCTGCTGTCTATGGCACTATCAAAGCTAAGTGCTAATTCACTGCTTGACCTTCTCTGTATGCATGCAAAATGGAAAGGGAGTGGTGCAGGGCACACTGCTGCAGTTCCAGAAATGACTTAGTGTTCAGATAGTTTCATCTATATGAACCTTCCCACCAAACTATATACATATATATGCTTATCTATACACATACACACGTATACGTATTTGGTAAAAGTAACAAACAAGCAATATTTTCAAAGACTGA
This sequence comes from Rhea pennata, assembly GCF_028389875.1. Lineage (NCBI taxonomy): Eukaryota > Metazoa > Chordata > Aves > Rheiformes > Rheidae > Rhea > Rhea pennata. The sequence goes on along the minus strand of NC_084665.1, from coordinate 17,418,710 downwards.
CTCATTACTGTTCTATTTGGCTTCTCAGCCACCTGTTGTTTTACGATCTAAAATAAGAAAACGTTCTGCCATTAGGATGCAACTGGACACATCATGCTAGAAGGTGCTTCTTCACAAGGAAAAGTCCTCCCTTTGCCTCTCTGAGGTGCTGGAGGGGAAGGGAAAGGACTGTAGAGTCATGGGCTGACTAAAGGCTTCCTGGGCCTTGCCAATTCACAGAGCACGCTTAGGACATGATATACCACAGAACCAAAACGCTGCTCTGAAACAGTGTCACGAAATGACACTCTTGCCAACAGTGTGTATCCCAGGTACTATCCCAGTAATCTAGAGTGAATGTCACAGTGAGGAGACAGGTCACCTTCACCCTCATAACTGCGAGGAGCTATCAGGCGCTACCTAGCCATAATATCCCACCCTGTTCATCTGTGGGAATAAGAAGAGATATGCGAGCATCCAACATATGTGAAGCAGGACTCTGTATGTGAACATTTACAAAAGTATTTCAGCCTTTGTATGCTGAACATAAACTGTTTGCATCCAGTTTTCAGAGCAGTTAAAAATGCTAAGTGAATGAGAGCGGGAGATGCTCTGAAAGTCACCAAAGCACCATGAAAAATAAACAGAAATGTCTGTGCTGGACAGCACATTGCTTCATGTGGCCTTTGTTAAGCGGGGAGCAGAAAGTATTGCTAGAAGAATATCACAAATGGTAGAAAGCTCAAAGGCTGTCCATTGACTGGGTCTCTTCAGTAATTACAAGTTGCTCAGTATACTCTGGAACAAACACTTGGGTGACAATCTGCACATGCCACAAAGTCCCAATTCTTCAAACAAGACAAATCAATTTTAGCACCAGCAGAAACTCATTGACTTCAGTTCACACTGCAAGACTAAGGATTTGATTTGCAAATAGAGCAAAAACTTATAAATACCTACCTAAATACCTCTGTTGATGCAGACTTAAAGAAGGGAGCATTTGAAAGTTCCCATTAGATGACAGAACCTGTCTCTCTGAGGCTTCTCCTAACAGTCCACACTACACTCACTACTGTTCAGTCTCCCCAATTCAAAAAGCACATTCCACTATTTCTTCTCCTTTTTCATTTCAATTTTGTGTTTAATCTGGCAGAAAAATAAGTAGATCAATGCACAGAGAGGCAAGGAAAATTTAAATAACTTGTTAGTGCCAAAGTCAATGAAAGGGTTATTTAATCAGAGATGCCTGGTAGTGGCATAAGATAGAGTAGGCTACATTGTGGCTGGGCGTTATGGATGCTCTTTTTCCCCTAAGTGTGATTTTTCCCCTGTAAGTTGCTTTTATGCTTTAGAGAAACAGTTGTGAGCCACACATACATGTTAACTGGAATTTTCAAGGACAAAATGAATAATTTAATTTCTGAAGAAGAGACCATTTATATTGCTACAGATTCTTTAGCAAAAAATTTCCCCCCCGATGTTATCGCCATCCTGTTTCAGTTGCATTTGCATGTAGCAGAAGTGCTGCTTTGTTTCTAAACCAGTAAGTCCCAGCAGAATTCCCCACCCCACAACACCACCTTTTTTTGTTTCAACACTTCTGATCTTAAATAGCATGAATTATTCACAAAGAATTCCATACATCTTCAAAACATTTTTGTTAAATAAAACTGCATATTTAATTCCCTTCCTTGTTGATTATCTACAATGAGGAATAATGATTGGAATTGTTGAAGATCACAACTCCCAAGCAGCTCTGTACATATGGCTACATCCACCCCCTTGTTTCTTTGTCAGACCTGGAAACAGGTCTGACAGTTTGTGCTATTTTGACACCCTACCTCATTTTTTAAAAAATATTGCCATACTGCATCTACTTCTATGATAGTTGTATCATTTATTTTTAATAGAAACAAAAAAAAGAGTAAAAGATTGAACAGGACTTAAGAATTATACAGGCAATGAAAGAAGAATTGCAAACTGTAATTAAAAGAAGGAAAATAAGTTCAGTGAACATCAAGATTTATATTTAAGTGAACAACATCAACCTTATCATTTTGTTGACCCTCTTTTATAGCACACATTTGAAGATTTACATAAATTTAGCATTTGCAATCAAAAAAAATGCACAGGCAAATTCTCCATTTAGTCATAAACAAACATCTGAAATTCCTAAATGTTTAATTTCTATTAATAGGGCCCAAGCCATAATACTGTGTGTTCCTCCCTTCCTCTTCTGGTTGGCTGTGGTTTCTGATAGGTCGGAAGCAGAATAGTAAGTCAGTCCCAGACCTTCTGCATGACCTTCATGTCAATGTGCATCTTACCTTCTTTGCCATACAATGAGGGGAAAGAAAGTATTTCTCTCATTTAAAGGATCCACAAAAAATATTTTTTTTGTTCGTGTGGCACTCCTTTACTAAGACTCTGAGGTCAGTAAATATATTGCATAGACAGTGTAAATATTGTAATAAATACTATGACATAGGTAAATGCATCAATTACTGCCTTGAAACTTGTGAATTAAATGTTCATGACAGTTTTTCAAAAATTTTGGGCTTGTGGATCTCATAAGCTCTGTTACATCCTATTACATTTTAAAATATGTTTTAGACTTTCAGGATTCACCTTCAAAGTTGAGAACTGTACTGTGCACAAGAAAAACAAGGTCAAACCAGCAACCATAATTTCTTGCACAATCTGTGCATATTGCAAAACTCTTTCTCTGAGGTAGCTCAGTTTGTGCATTCAGTCAAGCCTCCAATCCCATTTAAAAAGCGTGTTCCCTCTTCAGCCTGGGCAGATGAAAGGGCAATGTTCAGATTTTGTAACTCTAGTAGCACCTAGATCGAGACCACATTACCCTATGTTCCAGACAAAGAATAGAATACCTATTCCAGACTACATACAATAAGACAGAGTGTTGTCTAGGAATCATCTTACAGAGGAGACCTGACCTGGTGAGAATACACATCTTAAAGATGGTCACTTAAAGCTAGCAGCAAACCTAGGAATTGAACCCAGGTTTCCTAGATCCCAGTCCCACATCTCAGACCCTTTCTCACCAAGCAGATTTTAAAATCCTGTTCCTGCAAAAAATTATTTTCTTTCAATAAAATGAGAAGCAGCACTTGGGGTCACCTGCTACGGCTTATAAAGAAGCAGATTACAGGAAAAGATGGGGGAATATTTCCAGAACAGAAAAATAGCCCAAAAGAAAATGGTATGCAATAGCCATACAATTCTAGAAGCACACTTGGATTGATTTTATGTTCATTAGCATGTCTGTCTCTCTGGCATTGACTTAGACTGATGTCCAAGCACAAATTAGTGAAGAGCCTTTCTCAGAAAGAATTGGTGTACTTTTTGCAAAAGTAGAATCCTAATGAAAGATAGATTTTAAACTATCACCTCTGCCTCAGAGAGTTTGAGGGAAGAAAGAACCGTGACACAGTCTGTAGATCACAGATGAAGTCTACATAGCATTTGCAACATCTCTTAAATAAACCTCTAAATAAAGCATCAACTTCTGAATAGAAGGAAAAATTTTCTTTACTGTGAGGGTGACAGAGCACTAGAACAGGTTGCCCAGAGAGGCTGTGGCGTCTTCTTCTCTGGAGATAATCAAAACCCACCTGGACATGATCCTGTGCAATGTGCTCTAGGTACCCCTGCTTGGGCAGGGGAGTTGAACTAGATGATCTCCAGAGATCCCTTCTGACCTCAACCATTCTGTATAACTTGGACTTACTGGCATAAAAGCCTTCTTGTTTTATGAGTCATCGTGTGAAATGTTGTGGAGGCAGTCTAGTGAGGTACACAGAAAGGAAGAGAATATGATTAGCATAGAGTGACTCAGACCATTGGCCATGCTGGATTTCTAACTAACAATCTGGCATAAACATAAATTCAGAGGAAGCAAAACAAAGCCTGTATGCAGAACGAGAGATAGTTGCTAAAACAGAAAGAACAGAAAAGGGTTTTTCAGTCATCTCATCGGGAAGAAAAAAAAGATTTGAGATAAATGTGGTTGCCAAGAATAATATCTGAAACACTAGGCATCTGATAGAAGTGTTGAATGACTATTATGATCCCAGACAAACTGGGCCAGAAAAGGCCTACGACGTATTTGCATAAAATTAAACAGCAGAAAGCAGAATACAAGCTTAAACTTCTGAATTGGAAACTTTCTCAAACCTCTAGTTTTGGAGACCTTAAAGACTCCCTACAAAACAAAACATTATCTCCTGTATGTCCCAGAAAGTCTGTTGAGAGTCAAGGCTTTCCTTCCTGCCTCCAACTATCACATGGGCCACCCACCTGATTAGAGAAAACAGCAAAACCAGTCTGGGCAGAAACAAATAAACAGATTTAAGCTAAAGACAACATTGAAGAATGACAGAGGGAGAGGTGCAAGGAGGATGTCAAATAGAGCTATTTGCTATGCCCAGCACTGCAGCTATTCCAGGAAGCAACAAATGAGAGGTACGCATGCAGACTGATGATGTAGAGGGCATCAGTTTAGAGGACCGTGCCTGCAATGCAATTTCAGCAGAAGCAAGGACTGTCAATGAGTATGCACGACCAAAGTCAGTCACGCAGCTATGCTATTAAATGAATGACAGTTTTGATTCCAGCTGGATTGTGGATTCCATCACTAGATGCAATATCGTTAAAACAACGATAAGCAGCAGACTTAGTCTTGGGAAGTGTGACCAACTGCAGGTGATGGAAAATAAGTCTTCTGAGGCCAGCTGGCAAGTGCAGGTTGTTGCTAAAAGCTGCACTAAATAAAATATGATTTTGTTTAGAGTTTACATTAGCTTATAGAAGTGCCATGTAAAGCAAATAGCTTGTTACAAAGGTATCAATAGCCAGTAGATGCTGTGCACAGAGGTCTGGGTCCAGCAACCACACATGTGCTCAAACAACGGCAAAACGTAACTGCAGTAGGATTGGGCCTATATGAGGCAGCTATGGATGCAGAGCAGCGGTGGAGACTAAGACTTTAGCTTCCTTTAGTTAAATATTTAAGCAAATGTGGCCAGTGGCAAGAAAACATGTAAAGACCCTTAGTTTTGATATAGAAATTACTTTTAAAAGGATGTGAACAATCCAGATGATTAACAGCTAGTGTCCTTACTCAGCTACTGTATGGAAGCAAAGTAACCTACCTACTGCCATTACAGACTTACAAGAATCCAGGATGCAGTGTGGGCCAACAAACTCTGTCTGTAGTGCAACCTACCAACCAGTAATTTTGATCTCAGCAATTCAGGTGACATCAGGAAAGAACTCCCCCAAATTCACAAAGATTGCTATAGGGAAAGGTGTAGCACTGCAAGAACAGTGCGACATTTTCTTGCTGCAGGAGAGTTTCCTGGAGGCACCAGGGATGGCATTACAGCCCTTCTGACTTACGACAGTTGTGGCACCTTTATAAACAAATTTCTTCATAAACAACCAGTTTAGTTTTACAAGTCTACAGACCATTTGACACCTAAATAGTGTGGGAGTGCTCACTGTTGATGCTGCACATTCATCTTGCATAAAGGCAGCATCATTTTGCAAAAGCATTTTTCAGTGGTACTGAATGCCTTTTATAACGAAAGAAGATGTATTCTTAGTAGGACTTCAGAGATTTAGAAGTTTTATTGTTACGCTTATTGACTGTTCACAATAGTTTCCTCTAGCACTTACTGGTTTTTTTTGACTGGTTTCACCTCCATGTTAATTGCAAAAATTCTTGTACTTTTTCATTTTTACTATTTTTTAGATTCATTTCTTAGTTGATTAATAACTACAGGGACTGTATACATTAAAAACAAATAAACTGCAGGCCTTTCATAGAATAATTAATTAAGGGAACCACTGACTAAAGCACAGATGCATGCAGGATCCAGTATGGGGTCACAGAAAGGAGAGAGAAGAATACTTCACTGATTTACTTAGGCTAAAGAGGCTGCAGAACTGATAAAGACAAAATGTATAACCATAATCTAGTAAGTACAAGCATAAATGACGATGCCAGTTTGCTACAACTTCTTTGTTATTTCTGAAGCAGGATTCAGCCCATTCTGTTCTCATTATTGGGAGAGTTTATAAACTTGCAAGTATCTTTCAAGATACCCAGAAAAACACATTCAATCTGAATACTCCTGTAAATGGAGTGTATGCGAGAGCCTTCTCTGTGAATGCGTTATTTGAATTACAATTTGTTTAACCCTGGCTTTACACCACATTTTGTATTGCAAATTGCAGATTTGATTTACAAACTAACCAAACTGCAACCTCCTGTACCTAATTATTTTATCTTCACAACATAGTAATTGCTGGGCTTGATGTCACACCATCATTATTGCATGACAGGAGAGATTTCAGAGAACACTCAGAGTCAAGAGTCTGCTTCGTTCTGCGTTGAGTTTGAACTCCTCATTATGGTAGAACATGCAGTTCTCAGTACTGTGCAATAACTTGTTCCTAGTAGTTATTACAGAAACCTCTTTTAAGATTCAGTTCCCAAGAGCTATTCTTCTTAGCTAAACATAGCAACCCCCAATAATTGAACTTTAGCACAACACAGAATTTAAATATATACCAAACAATGATCAGATGAAGCAGCCTGTATGGAGACCCGTGGACTTTACAATGGTCATGAGCGTGAAGGATGTCACTAATAAATTCATTTACTCGTGGTGCTGTTCCTTGGAGCTCAACATGCCTCATTAATCATCAGAGAAAAGTAGGTAAAGCTTAATTTATGTCACCTATTAAAAAATATCAAAATCTTTGACTTTCCTCAGCCATTATGCTTCTTGCTTGCCATGAGTGCATTTAATTGGTTATCTGAAAATTTCTCTTACTATAGAAATAGTAACTAGGTAGATCACAGTGAAAGGGGGTACAACCAGATTTCTTCTGTACTAATGTAATTTATTATCATTTAAAAAAAAATGCTTGAACTTTCTACTATCCAGGAATACTGCTGGAAATTTGGGCCACATCTGTATTCCATTTCCCGAGCCCAAACTCACTACACATCAGAATATAGACACAACTGGTTTTCCTGATAAAGTTTGATTTTCTTTGAATGCATTTACTAGATACCTTGGATGAAAATACAGTAATTAAATTAGAAGAGGAGCTGTGCTTGACCTGTCAGCCTTTTACTTTCACTGTTTGCAATTCACTGTTCTTGCTGTGGTATGACAGAATGATCACTAGCAACAGGAAAATTTAACTTGTGTGAATTGATACAAAAGGCAGATAATATGGCTCTCATTGTAGACAAACATTTGGAGCAAGATCTCTCTTGTTTTCTAAGATCTGTATATATTTCAACAGAACATGGCCACACAATGATGAATAAGAAATGACATAATGACACAAATACTGTAACTTCATGCCAATTATTTAGGAAAAAACTGAAAAAAAAATCAGATGTCAAGAAAAAAAATAAAGTAAATATTTTTGTGTTCTGGTTAATACAAAGATACAGAACATACTGACGCATTTCTCTAAATTGACTGATAACATTCTACCGATCACAACCTTTTCCACACAAGAAATATCAGATCCCTTCCTAGCAAGAACTGAACAGGAGATATATATAGTTAAAATCTTATATCTCAAGAACAAAACCTTTTATTTCCTTTTAAAGAAGTGCTAACAATATATTCAATCTGACACTTTGTTTTTCAAGTGCTAGGGGAACACATTACAAAGGCGTTTGTGCTGTAAGAGATGTATGTAATGTAATATAAGAGAGACATGGAGCTACCAGGGAGGGTCCAGCATAGGGCTGCGCTGGATGATTAGGGGACTGGAGCATCTCCCCTATGAGGAAAGGTTGCGAGAGCTGGCCTGTTCAGCCTAGAGAAGAGGAGAGCGAGAGGGGATCTGTCAGTGTCTACAAACACCTTTAGGAAGGATGTCAAGAGGCTGGGGTCAGACTCTTTTCGGTGGTGGCAAGCAACAGGACAAGAAGCAACAGGCACAAACAGAAACACAGGCAGTTCTGCCTGACTATGAGGAGGATCTTCTTCACAGTGAGAGGGACATAGCACTGGCACAGGCTGCCCAGAGAGGTTGTGGAGTCTCCTTCTCTGGAGAGTCTCCTTCTCTTCCAAACCCACCTGGATGTGATCCTGTCCAACAGGCTCTGGGTGACCCTGCTTGGGCAGGGGAGTTGGATTAGATGATCTCCAGAGATCCCTTCCAACCTGAACCTCAACCAATCTGTGATTCTATGTTCATTAGGCTGTGGAAAGTAGCATTTTTTCGACTGGGGAAACAGCACCTCCAACAAAACTACATAACAATGTGATATAGAGCCATTGAACTACTGTCTGTCCCGCCGCTTGTGAGTTCTGCTGCATGAATTTTTCCCCCAGATAAAATAAAAAGATAGAGTTATATTTTTCTGTCTGCTTCTTTTGTCAATACATTGAACATCAGTGAAATTCTTTCCATAACCACATATTCCAAGCAGATCCTTGTGGCACATCCACCCTTGTGACAACTCAGGTTCATGAGGTTCTACCACAGAAATCACTTTTCTAAGTACTAAACCAAACTTGAAAGACTCTGAAAAATGAATTGTATGACACATTTTAAGTTATTGCAAGTGTTCCCCCTATTAAAACAGATTGACCAGAAGCAGGGATGGCTCAGTGGGACATGCATCCATGTCTCAGCAGCACTAGTTTATTAGCTGATGAAAATAAACTCCCAACAGCAAAGCTCCCTAACGGTAGAAGAAATATCAATTTGGCATGTCTAAGTTACATTGTTCTAGCACTACAGCTATGGATAATCAGCAGATGCCAGGATCATCTTAAACAGATACTCACCATATGTTATAAAATTATACTCTTCCTCCTTCTTCTCTCTTTAAAGCAAATAGGCTCTTCACAATAGTCTCAAATACTATCTGTTATACACAGTCCACCTGTTTCTAATAGTCAGGATTATTGCAAATAATGGGAATGTAATACACTGCACAGAGATTGTATGGTCAATTGGCTACATCCATGAGAAAAGTAACTGTGGTCTTAGGCTGCATTAAGAGAGCTGTTTCAGTACAGATCTAAACTTATCATTCTGCAAGAATAGTTAGTGAGTGTGTGTGTATACACACACACACACACCACATGTGTGCACACAGACACATACTTTACTTTGGTTATCCCTATACTTTCACTTCCTGCAAACAACTTGCTCTGAATCTTATGAATATTTTGGTAAATCTTCACAATTTAATCAATTCAAATACAAATTTTGTGACAGGATTCTCAACATATACCAAAAAATGCAGTCCTGAATAAATTATTCTTATCAGAAAGATGAAGTTAGGAATTGTGATTATTGGCAAGTGGTGGAGCCTTACAAGGAAAGAATTGAATATTTTTACCTTTTAATCAAAGCAATCAATTTATTGATGAAATATAATTTTTGTTTCCAGAAAGCCATGGGAAGAGTGTTTTTAATAGATGTTCACTTCCTTCTGCCTTCCCCATCTGCCTCCTGCCCCCCAAAAAATTAGGTTTTGAACACCATATGCTGAGCTGACAAAATGGAAAATCTGTTTGATAAACTGCCCCAGTAAGCAGTGTGCAGAATGCATTCCTAACAAAGAAAGAGTGGTTTTTTTTTTTTTTTTTTTTTTTGGCTTTTTCTTTTTCTTTCCCCTCCCCCCCCTTTTTTGGGCTGCAGTACAACACTCCAATGGTTTCAATGGCAAGAGACTAAAAAAACCCAGGACAGTTTACAGAACCTCTCATCCTCCTCTTTGCTACATGGTTAGTTACTCTACCTTAATAGACAAGAATGAAATAAAATTGCCTTAATAACCTAGTCACAGCATAATCATTGCTTTGGCCTTTGTGACAAGATGTTATTTAGCAGTGTGCTGCATGTACTCTAGGGCAGGCGTCAAAGACAAAGGAAAAGCACTTGTCAGAGTTATAAAAATTGGACATGCTTGTACTCCTCCTCTCCAAACTTCCTTCCTCCCCCCCTGCCCTCATGCTGATCGCTGTCCTAGTCTGCAGAGACGTGCTCCCCCTGAGAAGCAGGGAATGACTCTGTATGCAGCATCCCTGCTAGCCCAAGCCTGGAGGCATTGGTGGCTGCCAGCTGTGTCAGCATGTAATTCACACCATGCCTCTCTGATTTTGACTGTGGCCCACGAGGAAAGAAAATGTGACCAACAAACTAATTCCAGCAAAAATTCCAGTGCTGTCCATTGCCTTTTTTTTTTTTTTTTTTAAATCCCCTCTCCATCTGCTCACAACATTTGCAGAATTTCTTGGTTTGTTTTGTTTTCTGAAATATCCGCAAGTCTTGGAGCATGCCTCCAAATTGCACTTGACATAATGAGCCAAATCTGTCCGGTCTTCACTAAGCTACATGCAAAATATTGTGAGATACATTGCAGGGACTGCCAGAATTTGTTATTTCTTTTAAGCTGGACTGCTGGATCTGTGCGGCCTCAGTCTTACATTTTTCGTTTCCTGTAGCCACAGGCAAGACCAGATGGACTTGAGGCAGCAGCCTAGCAATCCCAGTTCAACGGAGCTCAGAAAAGGCACACAAGGAATTTGGGGCAAACTTTTGGTATGATCCTACTAGCAAATTAGGACATCTTTCCAAATTCTATAGCAGCTTTGAAAGGAAACAAATGCAGTTGTTAAGGCTGCTATAGAAATATTTACAGAGATGATAAAGATACACTGCAAAGCCAGTTTTACTAGGGAAAAAGTACTCATTGGGATGGAGCTTATGTAATTAGCTATTTAATTCCACAGATTTAAAAGATGTTATTTTAAAGAGTCACTCTTTAATATAGTCATCCTTTCCTGAGTCACAGAGAACCACAGAATACTGAGTCTCCTTATTTATACCTAATAAAAGACATTTTGATAAATAGCACTAAAACTATTTAAAATGCTAATACCTATGTAAAAGTACACATTTTAAATCAATATAGTGTGTCATATTCTGGTTAACTTTTAGGCTATGGCAGCAGGAAAACTGGGCCTTGACCTCCAGAAATGTTCAAAAGGAATTTTCAAAAGAAGTGTACTTCACAAAAAAAAAAAAAAAAAAAAAAAAAAAAAAAAAAAAAAAAAGAACAACTTGCCTCTTTGCCTTATTCAAGCAGTCTTTTCAAGTGGATGTTCTCACATACACAGCACACAGTGATAAATGCTTTCTGAAGGTACAGTTTGTAAGTACTATTATAGTGCAAATATCTCAATTTAGCTATTGAAAATGCAAAAAGCAATTGCTTCACTTTTTTATTTTTAAAGTGCTATGCAACTGTTCAAACAGGGTCAGATGAAGAGTTATCTACGAACCATTATTGCTAAAGTTCATCTACATTGCTATTTTCTTGCTGTGCTTTGCAGTTCCAGCAAGGTACAGAACAGCATTTGCTGAAAGATGTTCCAGAGATCCTCTTGTTCCCTGTGGACAGACTGTCTATTAAATAGTCTATGAATGTTAAATTCAGTGAATTAGAATGCCTTGTAGCTTCGTAGAAGTTAGAGATGGCTAACTGATTTAGATTAAAATTCCCTCTCAAGTTTGATCTGAAGCTGAGGAAATCACCTTGCATTTGGCAGTCAAAGATCTCTTTTGGTTAGGATTCTAAAACATTGCGTTCACCTCGGCACTTTTGTTCCAGAATAGTTTGATTTCATCTTTGACTTAAAAATGAACTACCTTGACATTGGTCATTTGCACAGTATTTTGGGTGAGGCTGGAATAAGGAAATACCTGAGCCTCCTACCCTGTAATTTTCAGTCCGAACTTCAGACAGCAGAAGACAGAGGTCAGTAGAGAGCCTTTTTGCCTTCTGTCTTATTAAGAGCAGCAGTGACACCAGCATAACACAAAGAGGGAGCATTTACTGCTTTTACTATGTTAAGTCCAAAGAACATATTAAACAAGGGCTAAAATCAGAAAGCTGAGAGGTCAAGCACATGCTAAGAGCCAGAAAGGTCTAGACAGAGTTTAGGAATTCAAGTCCAAAGCTGCAATTAAAAAATGCCTTCATTCTCCTCCCCTAGGGATTATGAAAATTCCCTCTATTCAGATGTTGGGTGACCAAAAATCCTTTCGGTATCAGACAAGACTGCTCCTCCAGGCAATGAAGTACCCTGGTGTCAGAGGAGCAGGGAAACTCAGTGTCTTGGCCATAATGACTCTGAGAGCCCGTTCTGACTGTTTTGAAGTTGACATTAAAGTAACACGGTAGCAACCAGCCAAAACAGGGCACAGAGGTGTGAGTTTCTATGTTGGAGCATACACGGTGAACCAAGCCACATCTCAGGCACTCTGCGAATCAAGGCATCAGTGTGCCAGAACTTCCTAGAAAAGGCTATGAGGTTGGACAGATGCACAAAGTTTAGAGGATCAGATATGAATCAGCTACAAGAAATGCTATTAGAGATGATAAAGAAATCAATCCTCACTGATAACACAAATAATTCACTGAATTTAAAACAGAATTTGAAAATATTCAGCTTTTTCAGAATAGCTCCTTCCTTTCTCTTCTACATTTTCAAGTGTTTGTACAGATCTCTGAGCCAATTTGATACAGGACAGTAATCTTCTGAACTGCCTTTTTTTCTGAGAAATTGTTGAGGTTCTTCAGAACCAAATGGAAGATGATTATCTGAAATGATCTTTTAATAGTCCTTACACAGCAAACATTCCACAGTCTTCTGAGAATCCTAGTTTCAGAAGTGTTCACTGCAGATATTCTGGAATAAATATCAACAGCTTGCTTATTCCTCCTGCAAACTTAGTGCAAGGTCTCCACCTTGGCTCACTTCCACAAAAATCAGAGCATTTCTTAACATATTCTGGTGTCTGCTACACAACTCATATTGGCTACTTGCATTTTCTATATTCTAAGCTAAGTATGACATCAAAAATAATTTAGAGTCAAACATTTCATTTTTACCATCCTTTAGTGGCATTCAGCATTTTTTGTTCTAACTGCCCATATGTCCAGTGAGACCCATCATTTTCTACTGACAGATCCATTTTTAGAAATAAGTGAGAAAAATTTTTCATCTGCCATGTGATATAGTCACATAGAAAAAGTTTCATCTCCATAACTATCCCTCAGTCTTCAGCAGGCAAGTCCTCTAAGAAACGGATCCCAGCTAATACTCTTACTGCTGGCTGAGCCAGGTCAAGAGGCAAATCGAAATCAAATCTTATTTTCAGAGGTTTGATACACTGCATAGAAACACTGAGAACCTGTGGAACCCTATATGCTCAGCTGGCAGCTGGCATTGACATTAGTAGTACAGAAAAGCATGCCAGTGATGATTTTCAGATTTACATTGGCAAAGCAAAGATTAGTAATTTAAAAGTTGAAGTTTATCTTTAGAAATTCATATTTGGCTTAACATAACCATTTAGGGTAAGATCCAGTATGACCAAGGAATTTAGGATTTCATTAATGTAAACATTAGCCAATGTAGATGTAATACATGTTACCTACTTTCTCAGTCAGAGCCCTTCCTTTCAACCATTGGTACTATTTTGAGAAAACACACCAGAGATCCTGCTTCCCACCTTTACACACAGGTGGAAAATATCTGTTCCTGCTCAAAGTAAACTTTTCAGAATGCAAGTATGACAAAAACAAATCAGGTTGAACCAAGAACAGACTCACGCACCATAGATAAGATGACTAAGTACAGAATACCCATAGGCACCTGGTTTCACATTGTCTGCCTTAATACTGCGATTTCTCTGAATTATGTGCAAAAATTACATAGTGTGAAATCTTCAAAATACTTTAAGCGTCTGTTGTTGTGTGTGCGCACGGGTAGGGTAAGGGAAGGAATCCAGAAAAAAAATGTTCTTACACTCCAAATATTTTAACAAAAAAAAGTAGCATTGTACAGTACAGGACTTAACCATCGTCAATGTTTAGCTAAAAAGCATAACGCTTTATCTAAATAATATTTTAGTAGTTTCAAGTCTCTGGGAGCTGGCTTGCCTTTCATAATTTCTAAGAAACGTTAAATTTACTTCCAGGAGACCGATACTTTGACCTCTGTCCAATATCTGCCTAGCCTCTGTAACAACACACAAACATATAAATACAAGTATCTATAGAGAGAAAAACAGGTAGAGATAGATAGATACATATGTATATTCTAAAATAAGCCAATCCTATTACTCTTTGTTTTCCTGCCAAGATTGGTGTTCTTTGTTCTGCACTGCTCTGATGACAGCGGAACAGAGAGGAGACTTGGCTGCCGCTTACTTAAGTTTTAGCAATATCATCAACTGTTCATTCATAAGCAACGCAGAAGCTTGAACTCAGTTCTGGCTGATCAAGTGCTTTTCAAGTTCACATTTCATGCAACCTGTAAGCCTAATTATGGGCTTCATTAGCTTACAGACATTACTAGCAAGGAGAAAAAAACAAAACAAAACAAAAAAACCCATGAATTTACCATTGGCCTCATCTTGAGTGCTGTGTCCAGTTCTGGGCTCCCCAGTACAAGAGAGACACAGAGCTACTCGAGAGAGTCCAGCGCAGGGCTACAAAGATGATCAGAGGGCAGGAGCACCTGCCCTATGGGGAACGGCTGCGAGAGCTGGGCCTCTTCAGCCTGGGGAGGAGAAGACTCCTCAGTCTTCTGATCAATGTGTACAAGTACCTGAAGGGAGGGTGTCCAGGGGACGGGGACAAACTCTTTTCAGTTGCCCCGTGTGACAGGAAAAGAGGCAATGGGCAGAAATTGAAGCACAGGAAGTTCCGCCTGACCGTGACGGGGAATTTCTTCCCTGTGAGAGTGACGGAGCACTGGAGCAGGTTGCCCAGAGAGGTTGTGGAGTCTCCTTCTCTGGAGATCTTCAAGGCCCGCCTGGATGCAACCCTGTCTACCATGCTCTAGGTGACCCTGCTGAGCAGGGAGGTTGGACTAGATGATCTTCAGAGGTCCCTACCAACCTAACTGATTCTATGATCCTTGAAGTTTTGAAAAGATCCCTGTATCAGTAGAAACTCCCCATCGAGGAAGAAATTTCTAGAGATGTAGGAAAAAAAAAAAAAAAAAAAAAGAGAGAGAGAGAGAGAGAAAGAGAGAGAGTATTCTGCTTTCTAGACCTGAGAAAGAACCTGGCTCTGTAAAACCCAAGTGGTGTATTACAGCAACAGATACAGAAGGAAAAAAAACATTAAGAGAAAAACACATTTGGAAGGAAAATCTCAACAACTATATATTAGTTGCTGGGAGATGCTGAATTCTGCCATATCACTGAGTGTTTAAGAACAAGTCTGTATACATACTCTGTAATTGAATGTCAAAAAAATGAAAATATATTGTTTTATTGCTACTGTTCATTGATTTATCGAAGTGATTTATTGTCATTGGACATGAGGACCAACAAATCATTTTGCTGACACCATCAGCAGCCTTAACTAGGTTGTCAGTTCACGACATTAAAGGTAATGGATGGTGATTATTTTACTGTAATGGGTTTAATCAGTGCTTTGAATGACTTAGCAGTCAAGTCATAGTATAACCAACTCATCATTCACCGAGGCAGCATTTGTTTACCAACATCATCTATAATTCATTTGACTGTTGACAATCATCGGCAAACACCTCTCAGGCTAAGTTTTATCAGAAATGAAAATCTCCACAGCTGCAGCATACTAACTAACCGTATACTGCATGGTCAGAGCAGAAGTGTTACAAGTTGCTCGCTCCCTCTCTCCAAGAAGAAAGCTGTCAGCCCAAGAGGCATGGCCAGCCACCGGTATGTTCACATCGACTGCTTCTCAGCCCGGCACTAGGATTTACAATGTTTTGAAATATACAGTGCTTCTTCTGTTGCGTGTGAACATTTCAAGAAACCCCTGAATTCAGCGTCAAACAAATTTTGGTGTCTTTTCCAAAAAAAGTGCAATCATTCTGCTTTGTATTCTCTATAGAGGTAAAAGCGTGAGCATAACCTGCCTGATTTTCTCTCCACGAATGAGGGTGAATTCCGTACCCATTTGTATTACGAGGAGATTAATTGTGGAGAGCTCCAGACTTACAGAAGTGCCTGTTATCTTTATGAAAAAGGTACAGTACTAGAGACATTCTGATGGTATCATCAGAAGTGACAGGCCCTTAAATCAGCTACTTCTATTATGTCTTTTATGGGTAAGGGACAAGATGCAAATTGCTGAAAGTGTTTCATATTAAGATGACAGGTTAACAGCTTAATTCCCCACAAAGGTATATTATAAATACAAATTGATTGGAACTTTCTACAGCTCCAGTAGCTATTGTACAAGCTTTTACTGCAAATTTTTCTCCAAGATTTGCATCACAGGTCTCAAAATTGGTATTCTACTGGTCTACAGACAGAACTACTTTATATGTGGTGAAAGAAAAGCACCAGAGTTCTTTCTAACTCGAGAGGGAACCTGGCTGTAAGACACAAGTGGTGGCTGTTCCATATACCTTAATGCAACACAAAATCATTTCAAAGTTCTGCAAGAATCATTTACATTTCAAAAACATATTTGATTATTGTATATGAATGTGTAAGAGACCTGCAGAAAAGAGTTTAAAAGAAAGACATTTGAAAAAGAATATTTAATCAAAACAAGAATAACCCCCCTCTCCCTTACTCCATATCCAGTGTTTGGCCTACAAATCTCAAATCCTGAGAAATTAATGCATTTTGCAAACAGGTGGACCAAATTTTGAAGATGCAAGTAGGGAAAAAATACTATATGAAGAATAAAAGTTATCTTCAAGTCAGTTGCAATCACAGAACAGCATACTAGTGCTACTATACTAGACTGGATGTGGCTAACCTGGAAAGAAAATACTGTTCAAAAACTTCACTCTGCTTGCTTCAGGAGAAAATATAAGAGCATATATAAACACTCATATTCACTTTGTCATCAAATCCACAAAAAGTTATGATGAAATAATGGCAACAACACAATAGCATTAGGAATAAGGCAACATGCATATTAGTATAATTCCAGTAATAGCCTAGACTGAATAGCTTGTCTAGAGCTTGTCTACAGTAGAGAAGTTACTTTTTACTGCAGTTAAAAAGGAGATTAATTTATTAGCGATTCCTTCCAGTCTTAATACATGTTTATACGTCTAAAGTAAAACCAAAATGAATAGGAAGAAGTCATAAAGACCCATATATAGCCTAACAAATGTCATTCCTAGTAAATAGAAAGACATTAATGCCAAGCTAAAACCAAGACTATAGAAACTATAATTATTTAATAAGGATTGTTTAATCATTTTTAAAGTAATGGATATGAGCATCAGACAGAAGATGTGAGATAATCCCCTAAAAAGCTTTGATAATTTCCAAATCCATGCTTCCAAATCATGAAAGATTCCTCTGACTTGTCACGCATGTGGAACTTTGCCGTGTTGATTAGGACAGAAAGGGGCTCTCACAGTCCAGGCTTGGGCCAACTTGCCATGCAGCAGTACACTTCATCGGAAAGATAGTATAACGTTCTCCAGCATATCAGATTCAAAATGCAGTTTCTAGCTCTTATAGGCAAAATAAACCTTAAGTATGCGCACTGAAAGTATTCCATTCAGTGATGCTCAATACTTCATTTATCCTTAAATGTTTTGCTGATGAAACCTGACTTATTTGGGACAATTTTTTTGGCATAACCTGGTATAGGTCCAAACTCAAGTCTGCTTCCTGCCAACAAAACCTTCTATTATAGGAACATTACCGTTTCTCCCTACAGCCACCTGCAATTATACTCATACTCTCTGACAAAAGTTTTTTTTTTTTTTTTAAAGACTTACCTCCTCAAAATTCAAGAACAAGCCCTCTACAGAGCAAGGCAGTCTGCACCCCTACAGGTTTTCCTTCCATTATTTCCAACATGGTGAACTAGTGCGTATAGCCTTCCTTTAAAGAGGCATTTTATTTGCAAGATGTTTTGCTGACATCAGTAGCAGCACTGGGCACATTAATAGCAAAATAAATGAGGCACATTAATAACAAATGCCTTCATGCAATTGATTTCATAGCATGATGATTTCAGAAGATACATGGATATTTGGTAGAACATGTGCACAGACCAGAACACACACGAAACGAACTCCAAATACTACATTTCTGTTTGGCCATCTAATGCGAGATGCCTCAGACACCTGAGGTGACATAAAGCTGTTCCGCTTTGTAGGCAGTGCTGAATAATGTCTGCACTGCAATAGGGAGAAGAGACAGGAAAACACACCTTACAGAGCTTTAATCTACCCAGCTCAGGTAATAATAGCACTGAAGATACAGCAGCACTGACTGCAGTCAGCAACACATTAGTAACATACTGAAGCCTATGCTGTTGTGGCTTCATACAGCCTCACATTTCAGCAGCTCTCCAGAGAGCAGTGGGGAGGTGAAATCCCTCCATACAGAATTGATTCAAGTGCCTTCCAGAGATAATTTAAACGTC
Organism: Rhea pennata; assembly: GCF_028389875.1. NCBI lineage: Eukaryota > Metazoa > Chordata > Aves > Rheiformes > Rheidae > Rhea > Rhea pennata. The sequence goes on along the minus strand of NC_084665.1, from coordinate 17,400,241 downwards.
AATACTGTTAACCATTTCATTCTTCTTGCGAAAGAAAAGGGAACGAGGATAACAAACCATGCTCTTCTGTGATGAACTCTCACTTGGTACCTCAGCAAGACAGTAAAATCCAAGTCACAGAAACACGAAATGGTTGAGGTTGGAAGAGATCTCTGCAGATTGTCTAGTCTAACCTTTTACTCGGAGCCAAGTCAATTCTAGCAGGTTGCTCAGGGCTTGTCCAGTCAGGTTTTGAATTTGAATTTCTCTGAGGATGGAGACTCCGTAACCTCCCTGGGCAACCCGTTCCAGTATTCAGCCACCCCCACAGTAAACAAAATTTTTCCTATGTTTAAATGGGATTTCTTATGTTTCAATTTGTGACCACTGTCTGTTATCCTTTCACTAGTTACCACTGAGAAGTCTGTCTCTATCTCCCTCCTGGTAACACAGATTGGTAAGAATCTCCTTGAGCCTTCTCTTCTCCAGGCTAAACAAATCGTAGCTTTTCTTCATGCAACAGACACTCAAACCCCTTAATCATCTACGTGGCCCTTTATTGGACTTGCTCTTTTATGTCCACGTCCTTCCAGTACCAGGAAGCCCAGATCCGGACCCAGAGCTCCACATGCTGTTTCACCAGTGCTAAGTAGAGGGGAAGCATCACATCTCTCAATCTGCTGACGACACTCTCCTAATGCAGTCCAGGATACTGTTGGCCTTCAGTGCTGCCAGATGGCATTGCTGGTGTCCAACTTGGTATCCATCAGGACTCGCATTTTTTTTCTGCAAAGCTACTTTCCAGCTCATCAGCCCCCAGCCTGTACTGGTGCTGGGAGTTGTTCCTTCCCATGTGCAGGGCTTTGCCCATTTCTCAGCCTGATGAGGTCCCTTGGAATTGCAGCACAAGCTTTTGGTGATCCTAAATGACCTTGAAGAACGAGTTCTCAGGAATATCCCTGGATCGCCATAACCTTTCAAAGATAATCGAGTGCCCTTGTAATGACATCGACCATCTCCTTCAGCATTTGTTTGTGCATGCCACCAGGTCCCATAGACTTGTATAATTCCAGTTTAAGAGCTCCCTAATCTGATTTTCTTTCCCCAGGGTAGGTCTTCCTTGGTCCAGATTTTCCCACTGGTCTCAGGGTGCCTAGGATTCCTCCACAATCTCATAGTCACTGCAGCCACAATTCCCCCAGCTTTCACATCCCTGAGCAGTTCTTCCTTGTCTGGAAGTATCAGGCCCAGTAGAACATCTCCCCTTGGTTGCTCTTCAACCACCTGTGTCAGGAAGTTACCTTCAATGCACTCCAGAAACCTGGACTGCTTGTGCCCTGCTTGTGCTGCCCCAGCACCTTTCAGATACTGGGAAAGGTCAAGTCCCCCATAAGGATCAGCGCCTGCAAACATGAGGCTTCTTCCAGTTGTTTGAAAAAAGTCTCAAACAAAGAAGTTCTACACCTTCTTCCTGATCAGGCAGTCTGTAGCAAACACCCATCCCCAACACCCCCACATTGGTCTGCCTCTAATCCTGACCCAAACCCTGTTCCCTATACTTTGTGCATTAGTGTACAAGCACTTTAGATGGGTATTTACTCATGCTGATTTCCCAGAAAAAGCATGTGTGCCCCATTATGCTGTCCTACAGGCACTTCCTTATTTGTATGCACACACTTGAGGTGGGTCTCCTTCTACCTTGTTTGAGCTCTGTCCTGTCCATATCAATCTGCACCCTTTGCTTGCCAACCCAGTCCACCACTTCTTCACTTGATTGTGGGTCATCACCTTCCTCCCCTATTGTTGCTTTTTGCCCCACTTAGTCAAGTGGATCCGATCTCTTTCTAGCAGTTCTCCATCACCAAAGAGGGCCCCATGGTCATAAAAGCCAAATTCCAGTCATCAATGCCAACTGCACAGTCAGTTGTTGACCTGCACGCTCTGTTTTAAGTCCTTTACCCTTCACAGCAGGATTGAGGAGAAAAACATCTGGGCCCTCGGAGCACACTCCAGGTCTCCCCCGTCAGTATCATTGCCCATGTGGAAGAGCAGCAGAAAGTAACAATCTGAGGACTGGGCAAGTCTTGGTAATTTCTCCACCTCTACAGGGGACTATGCAGAGTTTGTTGCAACTCAGAGAGACACTGAGCAGCTGAAAGCCAGAAAGCACGGAGAAAAAGGTTATTTGCAGACTTGCTTTATTTTTAGCTTATCAATCACTTTATTTTCTCCATGTAAAAACTATTCTAGCCATATTACAATAATTTTAAAATGCTTTTTAAATGGAAAAGACTTTCTAAATTTGAAGTTCTCTATAATAGTGCAGTAACACATGATTTTTGAATGCTGCCTCTTACAGTGAGAAGCTGCACGATGGGAACAGTGTTGTCTATCTTTAAAAAGATGTCTACCAGAACAAAATTAAAAGGAGCAAAAGCTGCTACAGTTTTTCAGATGGAATCAAACTTGCTTATAGATAGCATGCTAAAAGTTCAGAACAAACACATAAAATTTTTCATGGCTTAACATTGGGATCAGTGGAAGAATACAGTAAACAGAGTGATTCTCTCAGAATTGGAAAATAAGAAAATTAGGAAAGGACATGTTAGGAAGTCAAAATAAGGTCAGACAGAAGATATTTTAAGGATCTAATTGTGAAAAGCAAAGATAATTTTCAAAACAACATACAGGTAGTCACGTGTCTGTCAAAGAGTTTCTAGGTCAAGAGGATTGTGCCTTTGCAGAGAACTGAAATAAATTATTTCAGGGTTTGTTATGAAATAATTGAGAGGTGGTACACTAGACCATTTCTTTACATGAGGAAAGTCAGAGTAACTGTTTCACACTGAAATGTAAGCAAATAAGGTTTAAGACAAGAGAAGAATAGATGGTAATACTCCAGTAAGAGTTTTAAAAGAAATCACATGTGGAAATACTTGCCACTTACACAGGCTTCAGTAAAAACATGGATTGCTGACCTTTTTTGGTGCTTTTTAAGGAATTAATGGAAAATTGGGGAAAGTTCAGATCAGCAAATGTGACTTTTATACCAGATGAATTGATAAAAAACTGTATTAAAGAAAGAAGATACATATATATAACATGGAAAAGCCAAGATAGGGAGTCATGTCTCAAGAGGGTATTCAGGTTCTCTAAAATAGAGAAGTGGAGATAAAGCTATTTCAATAGATTTGGATCCTTACTGGATTTCCAGTAAGGTTTTGATAAGGCTTCTCACCACAGGCTCTCCAAGAAATTAAACTGTCATGGAACAAGAAGGAAGGTCCTTTACAGGATAAATTACCTATTAGGTAGAATGCAAAGCATAAGAGTAAATAGCTATTTTTCACAATAAAGAGAAGTTAGACCGTGGGACCCATATGAATCTTCCTCAACATACTTAAAGCTGCAAATGGAATGAATAGTGATGTGACAAAGTTTCTTGATGATTCAAAATTATTCAGGGTACTAAAAATGAAAGCTGACTGTGACAAGTAGAATGATCTCACAATACTGAATGACAAGACAGTCAATCAATAACATTAAAGTAAAGCATATGGGGAAACACTGCAGAATATATGCATTAAGGTACTCTACCTCTCCATGTTTGGGAGAGATTTTGGAGACATTATGAACACTTCTTTGAAAATGTCAGCTCATGGCTCAAGGACAATGAACAAAAAAAAAAAAAAAGAAAAAGAAAAAAAACACTAGGAATCATTAAGGAAGAATGAAAAACAAAAGCAAAAACATCACTATGCCACTTTAGAAACCCATGATGGGCCCACAGCTTGTATATAGCACACATTTCTAGGTGTCCCACCTCAAAAATGATAGAGTAGAGAAAAAAAAAAAAAAAAAGATAATGGCATACAAACAAAGATAATGATACAGCATCCATCCAAAGATAGATTACGTAGACTAAAATTTTTTAAACTTGGAAAATAATGACAAAGGAAGGATAAGATGGAGGCATATAAAAATAAGAAGTGCCATGGAAAAATGAGTTTAGAGAACAATTATTCTTTATGCCCTAGTTTGATCCAATGCTTCTTAGTTTCTGTATTATCAGACAGCAATTTTAAAACCAGGAAAAAAAGTGGATTTATTTTTTTTAACTACAATCTGTAACTAAAATGTGGAAACTCTTTGCCAAGGATATTATGGGAACCAGCTTTATAAGCCGTTTTTATAAAAAAACAAAAAAACAGTAGATAAGTTAATGGAAGACCTACAAAAAAACAGATAAAAATGCGACTGCAACAGCAAACTTACACAATATGTCAATAGCCACAGATTGTCAGGAGTTGGGAAAGCTCTGGGAGATGCATAACCATGTGCTCGCTCTGTTTTTGCATTCTTACTGTAAATACCTGCCCCTGGCCAGTATAGGAAATTAGATACACGGGTAGATGGACCATTGGTTACGTCCAGCAATGGATATTCGTCTGTTTTCTGTCTGTGAGGTGGCAGTGGTTGACAATGAGAAACACCAAGAAAACAAATAAGGACTTATTAAAAGAGTAGTCTGGCTCTAATTTCTGGATCTTTTTTTTTTTTTTTTTTAAGCGACTTTGCTTGGTTTTGCCTCCTGTTATCCATTTATTTTGTACATTGTATCTTTACAAGACAATATTACAGTTCTTTGCCACTTTCCTCCATACTGCGGCTTCTTCCCTGCTGTTTAGAGCTGGTACCCCTCAGCAGTTGCACCTTCTTCTGCTAAGTCTCAGTTTGGCTGAATGTATTCTGGATAGCTGAACAATCCTGAGGAAGAAAGACCCACCCACGAACAAACAGTTTTTAAGTAGCCACTCAGAATTGCAGAAATCTACTCAAAATTGCATAGAACTCAGTGAAGGATTTAGAAACAGAAACAGTACCATGTTATTTCTACTAGCCAGAAGTCAGGATACACTTCTCACATTCCCATTCTATCACTGCATTGTAAACTACCTGCTTTATCTGTATTAAGTCTAAATCATTTTGCTCTCATTTAGATCTTCTCCTTCCCAACTATCAAAGACTAAATTAAAAGCTGTGTAGCCCACTCGTAATATTATTGTACCATGTCAAATATATAGGAACTGAATCCTTGGCTGGCATTCACCTACAAGAATCCCTGCATATTGTTTTATTTACCAGAAGCTACCAATAAGATAACCATTTAAAGGAAAGTATGAAAAGAAATAGAATAAATACTCGTTAGCATCCTTTGGTGCCTTCCATACACAGTAAGGATCTTATCAAATTGAGAAGAGATGTGCCTGAAAATGGAATCATAAAATTGACTCTGTTACTTGGTATAAATATATATGCATCGTGCACTCCTTGAGTACATTAATGTGAGAAAAAACACAGATTCAACAAAACCCCCAAACGGTCCTATTTTTAAAAAGGTAAGAGTGTCCACTACAACGTAATACACTTACAGGTATCCAAGGACTCTTTGGTTATCCCAGTTCCTTTAGAAAAGGTGTACTACACTATATAGTATTTTTTCTATTGTCTAGTTTGAGAGGAGAGATTTTTTTTCCCCTAAAGACAAATAGAGCTGAAAAGGCAAAGAATATCTGTACAACAGCTGAAAGGAACTTCAGCTCCATACTTCATGGAAATTGCTTTTTTCCCCCCATTTACCTGAATTTGGTGACAGTGACTGCACCAAGTTTGTAAGCAGCTATGCCTGGCTTAATATGAATACATTGGCAAAAAGAAACATTCTTCCACAGGCTTTTATTGCCTGCAAAATATCATGAGAGTTTCACATTCAAGCAATGAACGTGAAAGAGAATAGACCATAAAAGCAAGGATTATTGCCTCAGAAATAGCTCTGCTTTCCCTACCTTACAATAATGAAGCAAGAACTTTATGTAAGATACCACAGTGATCAGCATGGTATAAAGGAGGAAGAAATCCACACCTGATTTGATACGAGAAAAAAATAATTTGATATTACACAGAGTGTGAGAAACAGGGGCCTCTTTCCCTTGCAAACACCACTTTTAAGTCTATATCTGCAAAGATGTAGGATATATCTCAAAAACTGAACTTAACATTTCTATTTCGCACTGAGAAAATCAAATGTAACTACCAGAGAAAAGTACAGAAAGTCAAATGTATTCCTGCAAAAATACAGCATGTAAATTGTATGTAGATGAGGTGTCATTTTCTAACAGCACATCTCTTCCCATTGGAAAAGGAAAATTTAACTCTAAAGCATGTTGTTTACAAGCTATTAAGTTGAACCAAAAGACATGTTCTGCAAGTCCTATTCTTAACCTGTTTATTGCTAGCAAAATACAGCTGAGTACCTGCTTCCAAGACACACACAAAATTTATTTATTCTTCAGCATGAGCCACAAAAATTCTGAGGTGTCTCTGATCATGAAAAAATATCTTATTGTGACACATATGTATGATGCTTAGATTCAGAGCTCCCTACTACAACTGTCATTGAAATACAGGTTTTTTTAAGGTTGAACATTTTAAAATGTCACTTTGATTTATTCGGAAATTATTTAAAACTTCTTTAAATTTAGATATTTCCCTTTACTTTGCATTATGAGGCATCTGTCAAAATTATAGTCAACTCACCAGACTACTAATATGAAGACCTCATCATAGTTACTTTAGAGGTGTTTAAATAACAGCTACTTAAAATTTCAAACTTTTCTTACAACACAGGCAGTGAGTGCCAAATATTTAAGGATAAAAAAAGCCAAATATTTACAGCTAATCTTTAATGATAACTGAAGCTCCTATGACTTTAATGATATTAAAATAAAACTTGAGTGAAAATTGATATTTTCTGCCAGCTCTGGTAATGTTTGTGGTCAGTATTCACAGGATTATGCCATGAAATAATGCAAGAAACCTCCACATTTCAGGATTTTGACTAATTTTTCAGAAAACCAACTTATTTTTGAATGAATTCCACAGGATGTTTTAAAGACTTGCCTCTGCTTTAAAACCAGAATGAAAATACTTACTGATATCTCAACATTTACCACAAAAACAGGTTTTAAACTCCTCTAGGGGCAATGTAAGCCCCTATAAAGGTCCCTCATTGTCTAAGAAGAGATTCAACATCCTAAATCTTTTAGATTCTGCAACAGTGAATGATGCAAGGTTTTAATGCATTTAAAAAGTGGGACATAATGTATGGGCCACCATTCTTCATCTGCACAATTAGAATGACAGTAGGAGGGTAATCTGAAAATAAATACATCTGTGTGAATAAACTCAGATTTATGTTAAAAAAGTCACTAGGCAGCTAATGTCACAGGATAATAATTACAGTCCAAATTAGAAACAAATATGACAAATGTGCAACTTGCCTAAAAATTCTCTCTTTTTAGATATGGTGGTCTTGATGTATTTTGGGATACAAACATAATAACACTCTCAAAATATCCTAGTTCCCTTTTTAATGTAACATTTATACTGTTATGTTGATTTTGTTCATCTCTGAGCTGAAATTTAACAGTAGATTAAATCACTTTAGAGCCTTTGTTACTATGGTAACACTTTGCTGCAGTTATATTTCTTCACCTCCAGTCTTGATTTTGAGGTGACTGGTTATATTTATTCCTGTTCTTCACAGAATCTCAGTGTGATGGAAGAGCATTTGGTACAAGAAAAATGTTAACAAAAGCTTCCACCATCAGGTGTGCAGTCCATACTGGTTAATTTGTGCTAAAGGTTAAGTGTGCTTTGGGTTAAATGCATTCACTTAACTTCCAAGGGGCTTTAAGTTCTAAATTAAATTTTATTACTGGTAAGTAAGGTTTGATTTAAGTTGGTCACCCTTGGATCTCCTCTCTGAATACCTTAGAAATAGCACAGCACTTCAGAGGTATTCCGAAAAGAGACAAACTTCAGCTCCTTTCTTCAAGGAGGGATTTATTGTCCAACATAAAGACACAAAACCAACCAAGTGGTATGGATCACATCTTGCTATGTGGCTCTGTAAAACCTTCTTCCTCGTGGAAGCTGCAATCCACAATAAGGAAATTTCCTGCCTGGTAGGACCACTGGATCTGCAGGCTATCCCAGTTGCTATCCTCAATCCCAGACAGCCAAACATTTGCACATGGAGCTCAGCTACCTGTGCAGAGAGCTACGCCATAATGTTTTGTGGAAGATTTCTTTTGCATTTGGCTGTACCTGTACCTGGCTTTATTTGCCTGTAGTGGTGGCCAATTTTCATTAACACCAGACATTCACAAAAACACAGATAGGACTAACAGCTATACTTATTAAAAGCATCATCTGATACTTCCTGCTATAAGCTTCTATGTTGATTTTAATTTTTATCAAATTGAGCTTATACTTTAAGAATGCTCACAAAGGTTGCTTTTGGAGTAGGAAGCTTGATCTCCTCAGACTTGCTCTGCAAAGGGAGAAAGACTTCTAGGCCAAGGCTGCCTACATACAGACAGCTTCCTGCACTAAATGGCCCCCTGTAGGCAGGGCTTTCTCAGTAAACTGAGAATGAAGCATAAGGATATTTCTTATTAAACTACAACTAACATTATCAGTAGTCCCTCCAGGCATTTATACCAGGAATTTTCTAAGGACAAAATCTGCAAGAAATGCATTTGGACAATTTCTAGCATAGAGCTGAAGAAAAATACACTTTTTCCAGAAGGTTTTTCTGTTTGGGATGTGTCTTCTGTCATCCGGGGGGGGGGGGGGGGGGCGGCGGCAGGGGAAATCAAAGAAAATTTAGGCAACTTGGAACCTGTAAAATATAGAGCTCCCACACTCACGTAAGGCTTTCACATCTGGAAGCTAAACATCTCCAAAATAAATCCCTTGATTTATTAGGGCTAGACCTCAGCTCTCAGACCTACCTGGTTCATTCCTAAGGGAGCAGCAAATATTGTTCCATTCCCTCAAAGCTCTCATCAGTGTCCCAAACGTGCATGCAAAACATCCTTGTTACATATAGTGTGCGTGGGGGGGCGGGTGTCGTCATTATTTTTAATTATGGAGCAAACTATATTAGCCTAACTCTATCAGCAACCACAGGGTGGCGTTCATGTTCTTTGCTATCAAATTAATGACTGATGAATTGCAAGGTCACTTTGCACAAATAAACATTCTACACGTTGTCTCAAATGAGACTATTTTCTAATTCCTTTTCCCAGTGTTGAAGAACTGTAGAATTCATCATATTCCATCTGTATCTGATTTTCCTTACCATAAATCTAACCCCCTACTCTTAGTTTATTTCATCAGTTAGTCATTTCGCTTCTCTTTGAAAGAGCCCAATGAAAGTTATCACATGATGTCACGCTAGCACTCATTTCAGCCAAGCAATCATTTTAAGATTTGCAGGCTACCTCTCAAAGATATTTGATCGAATAGTAACTGGTAAACTGCATATCACGTAGCATAACTCACTTCTGTGACTCTAGAACTTCATTAGGTTTGTCCTTGAGGCAATGAAAGTAACTGTTTAATATTTAACCATCCCTTTGATCATTTTTGTAAGTTATTTTTCCAGGAACATTAGCTGAAATGCAACATCTGCTTGTCAGAGAAAAGGTCTCCTTTCAAGGGAATTGATTGAGACATAAAGATGACAGGTACTCTCGTATAAATCAGGAGCAATTCCACAGAAACCAGTTAATCTGCATTAGTATAAACAATAAAATAATAAAAATAAAGAAATGATTCAGAGCATAACAATGGTCATGTTTTCATCTGATGATTACTGGATGTGTATTTGCTACATCTTAAGCATTGATCACAACTGGTGGGGAAAGGAGAGCTTTATTTTGGGGAATAAAGCACACTGGCAATCTTGTGGTCTGTAACTTGTGAGGTCATTTGCATGCAGAGCTGCAAATGCTCTCAGATTAGAGCAGTAGAAGTCATGCCTGCTTGCTACAGGACCAAGCAAGTGCACAACAGAGGAGGAAAGAATCAAACTGAAGTATTCACTCTGCCTAGATATTCATGGTTTTTCCAATTTGGTTTTTAAATAAAAATACACTAGCATCTAGCTAGACAAATGAAAGTTTATATGTAAAGTAGGCCAGGTTGATCTTGATAGAGTGAGAGAACCTGCTGGGAATAAATAATGTCCTACAGGAAAAAATAAGAATGGGTAACATATTTAGGATGCAAATATTTTGACACTTATTCAATGCTTTACTTGGCAGCAGCAACTGAAATAGCACACATCCTTCCAGCAGCACTTGATTGGGCCCTCAGCAAGAAAAGCCAACGTTATTTAAAACATATCAGTTTGGTATAGTCTTACTGGCCAGAAATCTTTGGCCTGCTCTATGAAAGAAATAACAGGTCATCACAAGGGTTAGTGTCACCATGTCTGTGTTTTTCCAAGTCTGAATCAACACTCGGATTAGGTAAAGACAGGCAGATCATGAATCCGCCAGGATCATGTGTCTGTGGTCAGGTAAGAGAATGATTTATGTTTGTATGGCAAAATTCAGTTCACTTGGTGGACACACACAGTTTTGTCACAAAACCAAGCAGAAAGGCACATCTTTTATTGAACTTTGCTTTTGAAGCACCAGATTTGTATTTTGGATGAGTGCCAATCAGCTGCTAGAAGATCTCCTGAAGACAACATATCTCTAGCTTTTACCAATATATGAAATACAGTATTTCAGTAACATTGGTGGAAATTGTCTCTCAAGTTCCTGGGTATGTGATATACGCTAGGACTTTCATAACATTCAGACTACAAATTAACCACACCATTAACATGAATTTCAACAACTGAAGAGAGAGGGGGCTACTGGACAAGAGAAGCAAAAATCCATAACTGCTAATTCTGCAGCAGAGATCTGGCTCTCAGAAGGGTCCAGCAATTGGATGCCCCTGGAAATAGAAAGCCTGCCAGATGTGGTGGCTGAATGAACCAGTACATTGGCAGGACTGGAAGACTTGTCAAAAATGTCAGTGTGAGGAGCAGCTCAGGAAACATCAGAACAAGTTGGGTTGAGGCACTGAAGAAACAGTTGCTGCAGACATTTTAGAAAGCATTCATGCGTGTGTAGAGTATGGTTAGCATACCAGCTTTGCAAGGAAGTTTAGTCAAGTAGCTGAGAAACAGAAAGAAGAAACAGGAGCAAACGTGTGTTCGTGGGCAACTCTTCTCTACTGCAGATTGAATTCAGCCTGTTCTCAGAATGAGTCAGATGCTCTTCAAGCAAAAGAACATCTCCATACAAACATCTTTATTCATTTAAATACCTCAGTCTTGCCCCTATGGATAGGGAAAGGTACATGCCAGGTTATCAAGCTGCAACCAACGCACCATACTTCCTCTGTGTCTCTGTAGGCATGAGTTTGAACTTGCTCTCAGTAGGTAATGCTAGACACAGAATTCCTCTTAAGGGAAGCAACCTCTGAATCAGGGAGCTGACTCTAGGTAAACTAACACTGGGACAGTAACCCCAGAGTCAGTGTGCAAAGGGAAGACAGCGGTCCTGTACTCTCTAGGACTTGGCAGTGCTTTATGTAAGTCATACAAGTTATGTCAGTTCTCTCCATGCCCCAAGATGAATACGCTCTAGCTAACGAAGATGGACTGAATAGAGAGGTGTTAGCTTGGATGCCTACTTATATTTTCCTTAGTGAAAGAAAACTTGTATGCATTTTATCATATAGTATGGTTGATTAAAGTTGACTGTACACTACTTTACAAGGCCTATATCAACCAGTTTAAATATACACTAAAAGACATCTTCCTTGTCTTGATTAGATTTTTAGAAAGGACTAATTAGACTGGACTAGTTGACAAGATCCTTGTACTGAAACCTCAAACAAGACAAAGCATTTTTGTAAGAGATCAGCAGCCAGAGCTCAGTCAGAACTGCAAAATCACAATCAATTCAGCAAAGCATAAATGAAAACTGAGACCTATCAAGAGGAAAATCATGATTTTGTTGTCTACTTGCCTCAATAAAATGCTAGCATTAATAGAGGTCCTGAAATTCCTAAACATTTAAGTTGCTTAGTGTTTCAAGTCCTTAAAATTAGCACTTTCACAGATGTGAGGACAAAATTCACAATCTTCCTAAATTATTTTTGATTTTCAGAATAGGTTATTCTTTTTCATTGTAACATTTTTCTGAGTTCAAATTATACACCAAAGAAATACATTACCTACCTTTCTGGTCACAGATGGGTTTGGGTCCCTCTGCTGAAATATCTTGGTTACATAAGTTTAGCCAATTCTACCTATCTTCCTGATGACCTTTTTGTACCTTACTTCACAAAAGAAAACCCTTAATTACTTTGAGGAATTCATGTGGATTTATACATAACAAATCAGATCATCAGTTTGTGGAAAGTGATTGAAGCCAGGATGGTTTTAAGTTGACCAAGCAAAAAAAAAACAAACAAACAAACAAACAAGACACTTTACAGTAGAAGTAGTGCAGAAGCAATCTAGTATACCTCTCATTTAAACGTGCTTTTCTGGAGATAGTTCTTCTTAACATAAATTTGCATGCACTTCATAAACATTTTGTATATTAAATTTATTTTTGCTTTATTAAGGCATGGGAGTAAACTTGCTTTCCAATACTTATTCTGTTGTTAAGTCTATTTAAGTTTTGTACCGTGTGTTCCCTAATCAAGGATGCTAAATTTCTATTCACGTTTTGTTCTGCTTTTTGTGTCCTTGCAGCTGAATCAAAACAAGAACACTGAAAAACTGCCACTTTAAATATTGTTGTCAGCTAAGGCCTTACATAGTAGGGCTTAGCTGACAACAATATTTAAAGTGGTAGTTGATCACATGACAGCAGAAATATTCCAAGAAAAATCTCAAATCAAAGGTGATCTGAACATTATATATATTTTAAATATAAATTGTAAACATGATCTGCTGATATGATGATGCTTTTTCAGATGTGTGTATAGTTTCGAATGAAGGTGCAAACACGATGAATCAGGCCCCCCAAAAATGTGAAAAATTTTGCTTAGAGGTCTATTTATATAGGAACTAGGCATGGCAAAATAGAGCTTTTCTGTAGATTGTTCATCCCCTGAGCTTCAGAAGCGAAAAGGTTAAGACAATCTCATGTTTCTTCTTTTCTGACAGAGTGATTCCAGGGGCTATGAAGTCCATCTGCAGTAAAGCACTCAGCCACAGGCAATGTCTTGTTGTTTTTTACATTGCTTAGCTGCTCCACAAGAGTGATAATAAGATTAGCTGCAAGAAACCGAACGCTTGACCCTACACTTATATCACTATGTTTTATACACCAGAGAAGCATTAATTATATGGAGAGATCTAGTAGCCTTTAAAAGTTGAAGTATCAGATGAAGATGTTCCTTCACTAAAATCAACTTTTGCCCTTGGATAAGTGTGCCCAGTTGTACCATTGAAGAGAATGAGATATGCTCTTCAAGTGGAATAATTTGGACTCTATCGACTTACGTATGGAGTTGTCCTCACTTAACAAAGCATTCTCCCACTGAATTAGAGGTGTGATTTAATATCTAAGTTTTATGTTCCTTTTGCACAAAATTACCATGTGCTGAGTCAAACTAATTATTATTATAGGTTTCCTTTTGTAATCTTTGAATTTAGAGTAAAACTGTAGCTCTTTATAGTTTAAGAAAACTTCATCACTACTATTTGTGGTTAAAATCTTTGACACCCTCTTATTAGCATCTTAAGGATAAAATCTTTGACACCCTCTTATTAGCATGTTAAGGATAAAGCCCTCCCCTCTCTTGCTAGGAGAATCCCTATCCTCCTTCAGAACTACGGTTTTGCACTTCCAAGTTGTTGGTGATTCACTGCAATCACAGCTGCTCAGGACCACGCCTTAGCACAAGTACTTGCCTTCATATTCACTCTTAGGGGCAGCAATAAGGAGAAACTGGACAGGCATTTCACAAAGCTCTGTATTATTCAACTTTATGACATACTTCTGTTGTTAACTCTTTAATAATAAAAAACAACCAATCTACATATATGCTACATTTACCAACTAAAAACCAAAAAATCTCTATATATATATATATGCTACATTTACCAAAAATCATCTATTATCTGCTAGGCATCCTAATATATACAGACACAAATTCAGCTCTGCATTCCACTCTGCACCTCCTTCTCAGCCTCCACAGAATCACAGACCAGGACAGCCTTTTTATACCCTTCCCTTATTTGTTTGTCTGGTCTCTTGAACTGAATGAGCCGGTTTTCTCCTAGAGGAGTAACCTCCGCCAGATGTCTTGACACACAGACTGATTTAACTACTCATTTATCTTCAGAGCAAAGAGTAAACAAAACAGATATGCATTTTTACACATAGAGCACTGACAACAACTTTTTCTGTCCTTTTCTATTGGAGTGCATTTTTCTCCTTAAATCATTTAATACGAAATGTAGACCTTTTGAAGACAGTGTCTAGGGTGTTAAAACCTGTCCTTGTGCCGCCAAGGTTGTTACAAAGTTTTCAATGGTCTTCTGGATTTATATTGAGATGCTGAAAGAAATCGATTTTATTAAAAAAATGCAAAATTTTGCTGTTAGTCTGTTCATGTTTGTTTGACATGAATGAGTTTTAATCTGAAGTATGTATGCATGCAAAGCCTCAAATTAAAGCTGCTTCTGCAGCTTGAGTTTCAGCGAAACTGCTCACAAGAAGCTGGTGAGTTTTCATGATTATTTGACAAGTATTGTCTGAAACTGATACCACTAATGAAACTTGGCATATAAACTTCAGCACTAGGCCTTCTTTTCCCCTCCCGTTTTCTAGGCCAGTCTTATTATTACTAAAAATGCAAGAGCATCATTCAAGACACAGGTAGGCTGCTGCATTTCTATCAAGCAATGTAATCATCTTCTGAATTATTCACTTCAGAAGGTATTTTAGTACAAGAAGGTAAGCACTGGTTTACTAAAAAAAACCACACTGATAGGCTCTTTTGGCACAGATGCACTGGTAAAATGAAAAAAAGCTTTTGTGATTCTGGAGCCTTCAAAGTTCAGTAAATTCAGTGAGCCCTGGTGGGTTATGCGCAGCAGAAAAAGGAATAGCTGACTGGTCTATGAATCTGCTTTTTCTCGTGTCCTCTAATGACCCAACAAAGAGCTTCCACACAGATCTAGCCCCATCTGTCCCCCTGTTTACATACAAATCATTCAGACAAGTAGTGCTCTGCACCCACCACATACAACAAAGTTGGATCAGTTCATGATATTATAGTTCACAAATGGAACTTCCAGAGGTCAGAAGATTTCAGTTACTTTAGCATATGCATTACTGGATTGAAGAGTTTACACTATGGGGAATATGAGATTGATGTGCAAAAAAAAATGCCTAAAGTAAAGTGCTTCACAGAGAGTAGACATTTAAAGATGCTACATTAATACTACAAATATACACTGGGGGCTACCATAGCAGCCTAGGTTCACAAACATTTTCTACAAAGACAGCCATTTCACTGCATATACTTTATCATTTGTCATGTGCTATACTCAACTCTGTGAAGACTTGCTTTCATCTTCAGTGCCTTTCTTACAAGTGAAACTCTATTATACTCTAAAGAATGAATACAAGTTATCCAGCTCAGGGAGTCACATAGTTTAGGGAACCTTCACTCAAGTTTTTAGTCATAAATATCACCATTAGAGAGACACAAGCACCTGTGCTTTTGTGACTAATGCATTTGCTGCATGTCAGCATATTCCTTCAAAGGTCATGCCACAATTCTATTTTTGACACAGCTTGTATCTATCCACAGAGATATATAACTATATCAGTTATATATAATATAACTGAAATCTGTCCATACACTTTAAACATATAAAGAAAAAAAGGAATCTGTTCATGCCACTCTGATATGTACTCTGTATTTAAATATTACAATACGTGTTTACTACTGATAAAGAATGAGGCACAGTCTACATTTTTATTACTGCACACAGAACAGGCTTTTTATCACTACTTTCACTTACTTCTGGAACACGAGCATATTCATCCATCAGGCAAGTTTTAGTCCTAAAGAAATGCAGAGAGTTCCAATGTAGTCCAGTAAAGTGCAGTACAAAGCCAAATACTACACTCTGCCAAAGCTATACACCAGCAGCAACTTACTAACAACCTATTCATTACCATAAAGGTACAGCAGCTGGAGATGACTCATTACTGCCAACCTTCATAATGGTTCTCTCGTCTATCATAGATCTTATGTCTGAAGAAAAGAAAGATCTCAATAAAACTGCCATTCATTAATATTAAAAAGAGAGATAATGGTAAAGAAAGTATTTTTGAACATAACGACTTCAGTGCAAACTAAACTGAATACAGTGAATACTTTTGTTAAAATACTAGTACTTATGGGAGCCATATTGCAACAGACTATCCATAGCAGTAACTTCTGAAAATTCATTACATTGATCCTATGATGCAAATACTGAATTTCATCTATTCTCTCTGTGGGCTAATCCCTCCTGTCATTTTTGTAATCCTCATTCCTGCACCTTGTAAACTTGCATCACATTTTCTATGTAGTAGCATGTATGTCAAAT
Source organism: Rhea pennata (assembly GCF_028389875.1). Lineage (NCBI taxonomy): Eukaryota > Metazoa > Chordata > Aves > Rheiformes > Rheidae > Rhea > Rhea pennata. Next base: position 17,383,722 of record NC_084665.1, on the reverse strand, counting down.
TAAGATAGGTAAGTCTTGTTGGCAATTAGAGATCAGTTGGCCGATAGCCTAACATAATCTAAATAGCCTTTATATCTTTGCTCAAATATTTCAAATCTTCTGGAGTTTGGTGAAAGGCCTTACCTTTATTCAGTTTCTTAAATAGCACTAGTTTCTCAAAGAAATAACTGCAACTCAGAAAACACTGCATTTCAGCTACTACCCAGTCAGCTCTTTTAAGTTTGAAGTTTCACCATTGCAAATAAGTAAGGGGTACCATAAAGGAAAACATGTTTTAGTAGAAATTCTCTTTAGATTTGATCCATATGCATTACTTGAATTTTACAGCGCCTTCAGAATTTCCATTCAACCTTATCTCACATTGCTTATAGTTTTCTGATAGTGTCAAGCCTGTTCTTCCCCCTGAAATGACATAGTATTTCTAACGCAGTTTGGGATTAGCTGAGAAAAGACAGAAAAATCTTGTTTACCCATATAGAAACTTAACCCATCTGAAGTAAATAGTCTGATGAACAGGGGAATTTCTAAAAACTGGTTTCCACACAGTTCTAATCCCTTTGAATTAGGGAATGTGCCTACTGTCTTACAAAGAATCTCTCACCTGCACTAGTAACTATAAATTTTACAGCCTTTAAAACAGAAAGCAGAGTTTTCTATTTTATTACTATAATAAGGAAGTTAAAATAGGGGTTACAACTTACAGTTTGAAGTCATTTCGGTAAGAGAGGATCAGAAATTCTGTGAAGTTGGTGAAGAGTGGTGATACTGCACTTATTCAGTTCCAGCCCCAGAGAACTGTGAAGAGTACACCCTTCCCTTAAACTTCCTATGCAAATCTAGTGTAATGGGGTTTTTCTATCCCACCTGGTAACACTCAGTAAAATGACTAATAGCACAATCTAATGAAGTTTCTCTGCCACCTGGAATATAGCTGCAGGTTCTGTGACTCAGAGGAACTGCTGTTATTCCAGAGAAGTTAGAGCTGTGTCCAGCACAAAATTCGAAGTCTGCTTAATACAAGGTGGACACCTGAGCATAGCCATTAGGTTACTGACTACGAGGTATTAGTTAATTATTGGCTATTCCGCACTAAAATGCTTTAATGCCATACCTTTTCAGCTGTTCCACACTGTATTGTCCTCTATTCACAACTTCACTGTACTCAAGCATTGCTGAGCTCCTCTCTGATCCTGACTGCACATCTCCGCCTTTTCTTTAATCAGAAATGAAAGTTTGCTGCTTCTTGGTATGGAACGTGAAACTGCAGAGAACAGAAGTATAGAAATTTTGAAAACTTTAATGGAATAAGAAAAACATTGTGTAGCTAGCTTAGTGTCAAATAGGTTTTGACAGCAGTAATGAAGAAGATACGAGCTCTTTTCTGGTACTGCCCCAGGACTGGAGAGGCAGGGCTCCTGTGACTTGACTGTGCATGAAAGGGGGGGCAGTGTGGTAATAAGACTATGCCCCTTTCTTATCTCCCCTTCCTTTTCCAGCTGAACATCGCTACAAACCTTACCAAATCTTCCACTCGTTTAATACCCAAGGTGTAATGATCTGACCAATGCAAACTGTGTTGTCTGTATGTAACTGTAACACTACACATACCCAGAACAGACAAGTAATTAACATAAGACTGTGATGAGAATACCTTGTAGTACTCTGCCCTAAGGCAAACAAAATTGAGTTACAAAACATGTTTCCATTACTTTTGTCATTAGAGACAAAGATCCTTAACAGTACCAAAGAGGCGTGTGGACAAAATTTCGTGCTCTAAAGATATTGCTGAATTTGCAATGAATTGTAAGCTTGCCAATGAACTCGCACTATGTGTCTTCAATAATTTGACCTGTTGAATCCCTAGTGTCACAGCAAATTCTCCCTAAAGTGAAAATTTACTATACATCTGTTTGTCTTTTCAACATGTTGTAATAAAAATAATACTTGGACCCATTTTTGGCAACTTGAGGAAACCTAGACTCAGTACTCTTGCTCTCCTGAAAATAAACCACTGATAACTTTGCTTTTATCTGCCCACAATTTGGATTCATGTTACTTCATTATCAGACTAGAGTAACTTACTCTGTTGTCAGACTAGAGTAATTCAAATAGGGATTTATGAAGATTACTAGAAATAAGAATTGAGAGTTTGAAGTTACTACTCTGAATGAGAGGATAAGTTCTTTAATTAATACAATGTTTACACAAACATTTTCAATTTTTTTCTCAGACACACAAATGTAAAAATGTAAAATGAATAAAATCATACTTTTTACAATAGGAGAATTTCTCTAATGATGCCTAATATTTTACCAGAGAAACATCTGGTATTACTAGCGTAAGTACCACTGTTTTGATTTTTCATAGAATAAGTACTAGTCATAAAGAAATGCCTGTTGTAAAGGTATGGCACAGAAATTCCCTAACTCCAACGAACTTCATGCACATGCCAGATGAACAGCCATGAAATACCTCTGTCTTCTAAACACAAAGCAGCAGCGCTGGAAATGTCTACCCTGTCCTAACTCTCAGAAATCTACTCTTGTTTGCTGATGTTACTGTAATTACTACCCGTGATTACAGCTGTGTCAATAATAAGAGAATCTGGACCATGCACATCTTAATGTGAACAGAATCGATGCATACCGTTACTACCACCATTCTTATTCTGCAGATAAACTTGTAATTTTCAGACTTATCACACCAAATCTCACCTTCAAGCATTTGCCAGGTTTTAGCCAGAAAATAAAGAAGTGCTGTTCTATCAAAGATATCACTTATCTCCTCAATTGTTTCTGGAAAAGCAAAAAATCTATACATTCATTTTATTCATAGTCTAGGGGATAGGATTTATGCTTGTATTTAACTACTGAAGAGCTGATGAACAGCTCTGAACAGCTTTCAAAACCATTTGTGAAGACAATAAATAACTTCTTGGATTAAGTTCTTCTTAATAACATTAAATTTAATTACTGAAATTCTGAGGCAGTTTAATTATAACTAGGCATAAAGGCTGCCTACCAAGCATTTAAGACAGTCCTAGGCTCAAATGCATGTTCTTCCTTTGTCCCGAACACAAAGCACTGCAGGTAAAGCTGGAGTGGGTATCATGGTCTTGATATAAAGTTTTTTTTTTTTTTTTAATTTATTCAGTCAGTTTATTTTGTTTTTTAAGATGCAAATTGATAAGTAAAATCAATGTAACAACTTAGGGCTTCCTGTGGAATGCTAGAAACAGCAGTTCATAGGAGACATTCAGGCATAAGAGCCTAGGTAGCTATCTCAGCAATTTTCAGGTTTTTACATTTGGCTGCCTGAATTTGTCAGCCCAGCGGAATACCAGAATTTACAGGCATGCCTTTTCAGCCAAAAGGAACATATTCTTTCAACAGTAGCCAGCCTGCCTGTGATACTTCACTTTGTTAATGTGAGCCCACATTTAAATTATAAAGTTATTTCACAATTCAAAGCTTAAAGCCTAGAGCTAGTTTCTGCGCTATAGAAAGCGACAGTGATTTTCACGAAGAATAATACCTGTATTGTTTACAGAGCAGGACTAGAGACAGCTCTGTTCCCTACCACCTGCAGGCTTTGAAAATTAGAACAAGTACATGCTTAATCATTTACCAGGGAAATGGAACAGCTACAATAACAACAAAAAGGAAAAGAGGTATTGTTAGATCAAAATGATGCTATGAATAATGCAATATGGTACACGAGTATCAAACATCAGTTTTTTTGCCTAAACTCTCCAGAAGCAGTTTCCCCAAACCCCTTCATTTGCTAGCAGAGACCTTTTTGCACCCTGGCTACTCAAAGGCAGCTGAGAACATTCAGTGAGAGTAAAGCCAACTGCAAGCAGAAGCTCAGTTTTTAGAAAGTAAAATAGAGATGAATTTTGATTAAAGCCATGTGCTCAATTATAGCAGTATTTGTACATAACAGTGGTAGGTATGAAAGTGATTGGTAATTCTTTGGCTTTGATTTAGTGCAGTGGGTTGGTTTGGTCAAGCAGTAAAGTACATGAGAGACCACCAGGTGTATGCCATTCATCACTGGCTGCCTCCCACACACAGCTATCCAGCTGGGCTCCTTTACTCCCTGATTGGAAGCACTTACGGTAAAGGCACATTTTACTCTACTCCGTAATATAAGCTGCTTCAATACTGGCTCAAAACATAAAGATCAAGATTGGAGCCTAGCTGGTTTTCTTCTTGAGGGTTTTTGAGGGTAGATAAACTTCAGAGCAGCACTTAAAAGAACTCATAAAGATTTCTGTAACTACTGAGCAAACCAAGTAGAATAAATATTTCTCAATATCTATCTTGTTTGTGCACTTACAATTTCAGTTATTAATGAAAAGTAAGTCTAATGCAAATTAAAGTTAAGCAAGAGCACAAATACACCCAATTTCCACCGCAGTCTGAAATAAGAACTTGAAATACCACTTTCATCTTAATAATAGATGTTCCCAAAATTAAATTGTTAACCACAAGAATCTAGATTTTTTTTCTTGTTTTCATTAATTTAAAACTATTTCTTTTTATCAGATTCACATCCTTCTGGAGCATTTGTACAATTCTTGTACAATAATTGTCTAAGACGTAGCAGATGACTGCAACACCTAGTCCAAGAACTTAATATCACAGGTACAAGACACTACCGGGGATAGCAATTTATTTTTTATTAATGGTACTATTTTAGCTTTTAAGGCTGTTCTTCATATCTTCTTGATTATCTACTGACTAAGCTTGTCAAGCACCAAATAACCACCTACTACATTTGCCTATATGCACTTATAGCCGCTTACAAAAATGATTCAGATAAAATGACAGTTTTGAAATATCTTGGGATATTTTTGCCCAGTACCACCAAAAGCTTTTACTAATGTGTACTCCCAAAGATATCTCTACAAAGGCAATAAACATGGGAATGCTACTAGAAGCAGGCAAAGTGCAAGTGAGGGAGCTGGCCTGGGGAGTCCCACTGCATGGGAGATGCTGACCCACACAGAATTTAGCTGATTTGCCACACTTCTCATCCACTACTGGGCAATTAATATAAACCGCCTGTGTCAAACAGTTTCATTTGCATATTAAAAAGGTGTGGCAACAAGGCTTGCTAAACTTTAGTTCTTTTTCTATTCTTTTACACCCGCCTCAGGTAATGAGCTTCATGCCTGCAGCTCTCCCAGGATGGGACCTGCCTTTTAGACAGGATCATTCTGTGGATACAACTGCGTATTACAAGACAGCCCAATCCGAGTTTTAAGCATTTGTACTTTCTCTTATAAACTCCAGTGGTCAATAATACATTGATCAGTCTTCTTGAAAGAGGACATAAAAGGGGAAAATCTAAACATGAATCTGTCTCACCCATGTTTAGATGTCACTCCATATTATACTAAGCAGCGTTCCTCTTAATTTCCAAGAGCAGAATAAAACAAACACAGTTCAGAGTCTCTAACAAAAGCTCAGATGCTCCTGTGGATATTCCTGTTCATAGCAGTACTTGGCCTTCTCTGCGGCACTGAGAGAGCCCTCTCGCAAAGACACAGCGTACAACAGGAGCCAGCAAAGCAATACCAGCATGCTCTGAACAGCAAATCCAGTGACACAAGCACTGCTGCACAGGCATTACTACCTGTGCAGCGATTTGCCAGTATTGCTCAGCAGGCCAAGATCAGCAGTGGGGATGTTTTCACACCTTGCAGCAGCACTGAACCAGAAAAACTCAAGTAGCTCTCTAGTTAGTCCTGTTCATTTGGGCTGCTTGTGACCAGACTAATTTTAGTGCTCCCCAGAAGAGCAGATTGTAGCCACCCTGGCTTCCTTCCTTGCCACACAAACATCAACTTCAAGGAGTCTAAAAGAAAGGCTGTCTGCTTGCTTACCTTGGTGTCCCTACACAAACATATGTGGATGGAAGCGAGGACTCCCATCATCATGCGCAGTACAATCACACAAGAATAACGACAGATATAGGATTCAGGTTCTCATCTTCATACAGGCCTTCACAACAAATATATCTGTTTCTGCTAGTGAGAAAAAATAAAAAATCACCATTTCCTAGCTGAAGGAATAGGAAAGAAAGGATAAACCTAGCAAGATTTATGTGTGACAGACATAGACATATGTGGTGATGATCGTAAGTACTTTTTTCTGTTGAATAAAAGTCTCCGTACTGTGTCTCAAGTGGATGTCCAAATATTGGGCTACCCTAAAGTGTCTAGAGGTTTTCATATGTAGCTGTTTTATTTTTGCCTTTAGTACTCTTTGAGCTACTCACATTTTGCTATCGGGTAGCAGCAGCAAGTTTATGATAAGAGGTCTCCACAGCAGTTGACCTAGTTTAGGGAGTTAATGCTGCAACTGTAAAAGGGAAAAAAGTGGCCAGAAGAAACCAGATTTTCATTTCCCTTGCATCAGAAGGTTTACTGGAATACGAGATACTGTTCAGTTGGTTTCATCCAGGAGTTGGGGTAGTAGGTAAAGATGGAGAGGAATGCAAAACACTGTGTATCAGTGGTACACACAGCAGATGAAGAAAAAAAAACAAACCACCTTTTCAGACCCAGGTGAGTTTATGATAAACGGGTCAGTCCAGGTACGGACCCAGGATCTGCACTTTGCCGGTAGAGCTTCAGTACATTTAGGGAAGAACGGAGTCAAAAAAAATGCCGCTAATAGCCTTGCCTCATTTTATGAGGAAGTAATAGCTTGCAGGGGTAGAAATAAATTAGGTAAAAAATTAATAGCTTTTAAAATTCTAACTAGTAAGTATTTCACCCAAAGCTAGACAAACTGGTTAGGGGTGGGGGGGACAAAACATGATTTCTGGTTTTAGTAGCTGGGAATACTAATGCAAGAACTTGAGGCAAATACATTAATCCCCTCAGCTATGCAGAAATAAAGTGTAATGTGCAGCACTGCTTTCTTCACTGCCAGTACAACATGGTGGTTTTCCTACTAGCTTCCCTTCAACAATAACAATTAATTTAAAGAACAAAATAAGTAAAAAAACCTAAGGAAGATGGACATTAGTAGCAGAAAGCTTTCAGGTCCTGGCTCTGGGATAGATCACAGCTTTTCTACAGTTTAGGATACAGACTTTGTTTTTTCCCTGTGTGTTCTAAACAGTCAGTGACGTGTTTGGAATTCAGTGATGCTGAAACACAGTCATCCAGGGATCCATAAATAGGAGGGCCCAGACACAACCAGAATGCAGGCTACTCCCCTCAGCAGCACTGGAAAATAAAGTGACATATACACAGGTATAGCAAATGCTGTCTACTGGCAGTGCAATTGTGAGTTTGACAACAAAGTACAAATCCCTTGCAATCTTATGCACACGTGCAGAAGAATTCATTTAATTTGCACACTGATAGACTTGTGCAGAAATAATAGAAAAAAGAGCACCCTTGAGGAAAGGGGAACAGAGCTAAGGAAAGAAGGAAGGAAGGTGTCTGAGCCCCTCCCCTTTTAGATACACCTAACACCTTCCTTTCCAGTATTTCTGGAGAATGCCAACATTGCCAGTACAGATAATATTAATTTTAAATGGAAATGTGTTCTTAATATTTTTTCCAAGAGTTTCCCAGACAGAGTCAAGTAGAAGCTAACAAGCAGGTCTAATCAGATATCATTTCTCTGTTGTTAGAATTTTACTTGCATGAAATCTCTATGTAGATGATGAGATAAATTGCATTACAAAGGAGGAAGAAATCTCAGATTTTTAAACACAACATAAAGCAAAAAACCTCCAGATCCCTTTTCACTCCTTCTTTGTGCGAAGTGAAATTGCAGAAATGCAGCATTTCTCTCTTTATTAGTATGTCATTTGACTTGGGAGATTTCTCCACAGGTTAGATCCCTGTTTTCAGTAGCTCAGAATAAAAACAACCCTCTTGCTCTTCTTAAACTGTGCTGTCTGCAAGCCGATCTACATTCTCTAGCAGGTGTGAACATATAATTACTAAAAATCTTCCCACTGTGTGACATGTCATTCATTCCCTATTCCATTATGGTTACAAAACAAGTCTAACTTACCATAAGGAAGTTACTAAAAACATAGACTACTTATAAAAGTCATACTAATGTAAGGTTCATAACAGATTCATATTTTTAAAAGTGTAGAGAGAAACAGGGACATGCAGGACCTTTCAAGAGGAATCTGAAAACAGGTACTCTTCAAAAATATTGATTTAATACAAGATTTCCTGCAGATTAGAAAGTGCAGAGAAGATATCCAATGGCAAACAAATAGTTGTAGATACAGTTACAGTGGCTGAATACAGGCTCAAACTTTAAAGAAGGGGTACACTTGATACAAATGTTTTTCTGTTCTTTTCTTACTGTAACTGAATCTTTAGTGTAATAGAGCACTCCCCAGGCAGAGGAGCAGGTGTGCAACAGCAAGGAAACCACTCCAATGAGATTGATAGGGGAACTTCTGAGAGGCTTTGCATGCAGCAGTTTCTTCCAGGTAGAAGACAAAATTATCTACGCAGTGACAGCTAGGCACCAGCTCTACAGGGTGCCCATTGATGTAACTGCAAATTAGAACAGAATTTCACCTTTAAAAAAAACAACCTCATTAAAAACAAGTTTGGGCCCTCATCACTCCAGTAAGTTTAAAAAATACAAACTGCAAATGGCAGAAGTCATTATGTGCTCCTGTGCCTGCAGAGAGTTGATCAAAAACAAACAAACAAAATCTGTATATCAAACATATCCCCAAAATAACAATACATTATTAATGTGTGTGATGGGGTGGGGTGGGGGGAAAGGCTAACTGAGCAGTCCTAGGCCCAGGAGAATTACACATACACTGCTGAGATATATGCTGGGGCTGTCCCTGGGGTCCGCTCCTCTCCTGCATCCCTCCTGGTGTTTACTCCGCACCCAGCGTTCTCCCAGAACAAGGAAGCATCTACTTGCATTGCATGCAAAAGAAACAACCAAAGAAACAAACTAAAAGCCCACTCAAATAAAACATGTCATTGAAAGAAAGGAAAAGGTGTTCAAAGATCCATTTGAAGTCGCTTGGATGCATCTGGCTTGCTAAATGACACGAAAGACCAGTTCTCTGCCACTCTTACCAAGCAGCAGTAAGGACCAAGCAGTGTTACTACAGTTCCTTACTGACAGATGACCAGTCTTCAATCTGGGCTAAACAGAAATACCATGAATATGGATGGCAGACAGTGTCCATTGCATTCAAGTCTCTCAGAGCCACCCTGTATCTACTCCCCAACACTGTGTCCCTATGGCCCCCATGCATTTAGGATGATGCTCATCCTAAAGAGGATTTCCTCAGAGGAAACTGTGAATGCTCTTTGCTATCACTTACTTCCTTGCTGATTTTCTGCATCTGAAGGTTCTTTGCAGATACTGCTCAAATCTTGAGCAGATTGCTATGATCATGCATCACAGACCAATCATGTTAAAACTATGTTTTTTTTTCATAATCATGGCTGCTATTTGCTATCTGTTAAAATGACTAGCTAGGCTTTAGTATTTTAGAAGGGAGAGATTCATTTAACTGGTAAGGATATTATGGTTGTCACAATAATGTGCATCAAACGTAGCCCTTAGGTGAGAATATGCAAGTACATTTATTCAATGTATTACATTTTGTCTGTGGGAGAAATTTTATTACTTATACAACTCAAATGAGGAATATGTCCTGCAATGTTTAGAATGTAAGGGTTTTTAAAGATGAGAGAAGAAAAAAAAAACAAAACAGAAACTCACCATCACTGAGTAAGCTGCCTCAGAAATGAAAACAAAATTAAAATCATGTCATCTTCCCAAGTGAAAAGCAAGTGATTAAGAGAACCCAATAAAAAAGCAAACAAGAATAATTTCTTTCACTCAGATTTTTCTTGCCAGACCTTGAGATCTAGCAAATATAGTAACAAAATGTGAAAACCATGATGCTCATATTTAAGGATCTAGTTCATCCCACTCCTGATGATACCAGGAGAACCTTACTTGAGAAAAGACTTTGTAGGTGCAGAGACCCCTTTGGTTTTTCAGCTTTAAGCAACTTTAAGAGTTAGACTACAAAATTGTGTGATACATGTCAGAGCTGTGGAAATCAGGGCCTAATTGGTCTAGGCTATGCCCTGAGCTGGCAGGTATATTTGGTACATGATGATTTAAATTGAATTTCTCTTACTTTGCATTGCAGGTCATGTTTAAGTCAATTCCCTACCTGAGGCCTATAATTCAGAATACAAACATTGAATGTGATTGTTGATGGGAAAAAAACAATAAACAGATGGTAAAAACCACATTCATTGTTTTCATTTATGTGTATTGAATCAGTCCCCAAAAGCTTTAGCTGGGATTAGGACTTGACTGCTACTGTCCTTGTGTGTATTATTCAGTGCTATTTTATTTTGACAAGATTTCCAATTGAATATACATATATATACACCTTAAGGGAGGGTGTCAAGAAGATGGGGCCAGACTCTTTCCAGTGGTGCCTAGTGATAGGACAAGAGGCAACAGCCACAAAAACTGAAAAACAGGAAGTTCCACCTGAATATGAGGAAAAACTGTGAGAGTGACGGAGCACTGGCACAGGTTGCCCAGAGAGGTTGTGGAATCTCCTTCTCTGGAGATATTCAAAACCCACCTGGATGCAACCCAGTCTCACATGCTCTAGGTGACCCTGCTTGAGTTGGGGGGGGGGGGCATAGACTAGATGACCTCCACAGGTCACTTCCAAACTCAACCATTCTATGATTCTATACATGGAAAAACATTTGTACAAAAAAAGAGCTGCAGTGGGGAATCCTCACTTTCTTGGAAATTTAATACCTAAAAGGAATTGCAGTGAAAAGTGAGCTTAACAAACTCATTTCATAAAAGCTTTTAGTTTGCTCAGAGACTTTTCTTTTTATTATTCTGCTTATTTTTTCAGAGAGTACGTTAAGCAGTATACATCACAATTCCTTAAACTAGTCAGATGTTATGCATTCATGTATCAACACTGCCTGGTCAAATCCATTTTCAGTGTGAAAATGAACAGATAATGATGTCTCAAACTCTGCCCTCAGCAAGAAATTTTCACCTCCAAAAAGAACCAGGACACCACAGCCGAAGTGTTGATATTATTTGGTCCAATGAAATGCTGTAGTAATATAAGAGAACCACAAAATCTAAGCAGTTTGGCATTTTGCTTTGTTCTTCCTTTCTTACTGTTAAAGTATGTGCAGCAGGCTGAGAGAGAGGGCTAGAAAAAAAGTCAAACTTTTTCCTACGAAGGTCCAGACATTTTGTCATTAGCTGTTAGTTTCATCCTGACCTAAAAAAATGTTCTGCATGGTAAAAGTCATGATGAATTCAAAAGCTAAAGAGTGAGCTGGCTGCATCATTTGATACATATTCTTTGTGCTTCTTATGTTGTTTGACTTGAGTGCATCGTTGTCAGTCGCCGACAAGAACAAATTAGAAAATAGTGTTGTGTGTACGTGAGGGCAGAGAACATTGCATCGTTCCAGCTGGAAGACGTTCAACAAGAAGCAAAAGCAAATGTATGGGGCCCTGTGTGATGAAAGTCACAAGTCTGTGATTTTTACTGCTACTAGTAATACATAAACTCTCTTTGCCAGAACATAGGCATTAGATTTGAAAAAAGGCCAGCTGGATAATTACATTGCACCTTATTAAAATTTTAGAGTGATGTCAATTGGAGGAGAGTCTTATTACTGAACCCACTATGATTAAAATCTGTCACCACACACCCTACTGTTGGTGTTATTTAAAGGATGCATACAGCAATCCTTGAATAATCAGGAGAAGATTATGGATCCCATTAGAAATAGGGAGGGAGGGAGGGAGTACCGGGATGGGAATGATGTGTTTGCACTTACAGACAGGAAGCAGTCAGAGCACTGGTCCTTGCATTACTTGTGCAGAAGTTGTAGCTGTAGAGTAGTTGTAGTTGTAGAGTAACAACCAAAAGCTTACATATCAAGTGGAATGGGATAGGCAGGAGATCAAAGCTATGAGTACAGGAACCCCCTACTGAATCTGAAGAGCAAAATAAGAGTGGCTGTTGCCAGGTATCTCCAGGCCACTGCAGTACATCTGGGCACTGGGGACTTTGCCACAGCACTAGCTTTAGGAAGAGGGGTAATCCAACTCAGCTTGTGAGCCACCACAGCACAAAAGCCCTGTAGGCAAGATACAGCTTCAGTGCTTGCTTATTACTGCTCCTTTCTTAGTACAGTTATTCTTCAAGATTATGCCTGATTTTTTTTCTGTCTCCCCAATTTACTTCCTCCTTCTGTTTCCAACACAGAAGACTGTTGTTGAAAATGATATATTCATACCCAGCTCCCCAGGCACAACATCCTGTAAAGCTCCTTTCACTAGCTTCCTTTGCTCTGGTAATTGAGCATCTCAGCTAACGACTTGCTATCATGAGGTTTGTTGGTATGGGGAGGAGACTGCAGTGACAGCCAGCATGACCTTTACCTCTGATGCTATACTGCTGCAAGGGACACTCTGAAAGGTGAACTAGTTCATACACGCACACACAAAACTTGGAGTTCTGATTCATACTACCTAGAAAAGGGTTGGACCGTGTTTACTGTAGCCCTGGTAGGGTAGATTACAAAACTGCACAAAAGGTTCAAGTTTGTTTGAACCTACGTTACCGTGGGCTATGGTACAATCATACAAAAGATAGCCCCAGTCCAGAAGTTTTGCACTTCTGCATGATTATGTCTGTACACTGGCTTCACTACGTAGCAAGTAAAATGACACCACCTCTGCCACCTCAAGATCCTTAATTTAAAACCCCATAAGCAATAGCAGTAACTAATAGCAGTTACTGGTTCTAACTAGTAACTAGCAGAAAAACAACTTCAGTGTTGCTCAGAAAATACACCAAGTTCTTGTATTTGTGAAACTCACTGCAAAAAGCCAGCTCACCTTTAAATGTTGGACCTTGCAATATTGAACTGCACTGAATTACGTACTAAATCCCACATGAAAACTGGAAAAAGTAGCAAAACTTCTTATATTTCTTCATACAAAATTTGGGAGCAAGAAGTTTTGTTCAGAAAATACAGTTGAGGATGGCTTCTTGGAAAGGTAGGCAAGAAAGCAAATCCTATTTCAGCAGGCAGTACTACTTATCTTAACTGAGTGAAAGCAATATCAGGTTTTGCTAGTGAAGCAAGAGGTGGGTACCTAATGATCAATGTGCAGGGGATTAATGCTAATGGAACCGGTAGATAAATCTGCCTGCATCAAGGACAGACTTCAAACTGTCCTAATCACTAAGCTTGCACCAACCCTGCTGCAACACTACTATTAGCCATGACAAAGTGGAGTACATGTTTCCATACCATATTCTATCCTCATTTCTTGCACACAGTTTCTATAGACACAAAAGCACTACAGTGTTCTGTGTGAACCGCTATTGCTTTATACTGAACTTGGCTATCATATCATAGAAATGAATGCGAAGTTCTCTCACCACACATCTTATCTTTTTTCTACTTTGTCCTAGTTTCCTCTCCTCATATGATGGATCACAGACACAGCTAGAGACCTTCTAGACGTGCCCTAAAGCAGACAAGGATCTTCATTACTGCTATACTTCCACAGATCAGCTACTGCCATTCAGATCAATACTCCAGAGCAGCTAGGGCTTTCAGACCCAACATAATAGCTAGTAACAGCTTGATCTAATAGGTCTAGTAACAGCCATCTTCCATACAACACATGCGTTTTACACCCACAGAGGAAGATACCTATATGATATGATATGCTGAAGTTTACTTCAGCACTAGAATTGACATGCTCAATACCACTGATGAAGATCAATCTCATATTCCCTCCACAAACCATTTTTGGTACCAAAATTATCCCTCACTTTATTTATTTGACCCAAAGTACAGAAAAGCTAGAGTTTCCTAGAGCTGGAAGGGTTTATCAGCAAAAAAGAATTAGATGTTGCTGTTCTTTGGTATAACCATAAGGGCATTTGCATCCAGTGGTGACCCCAGATATCAGGCTCCTAGAGAGAACCCAAGACAGGTCTATTTACCTTGTTAAATTACTTGATTCTGGAATGACATTTTAACGTCCACTATTAATCACTCAAAAAGCCACCAAAACCATTGTAAAGAAAAAAGCTCTTTCACTGTAAAAAGTTGGTTCTGTAAGACATGCCTCACATAGCTCAAACTGACATGGTTTTACAGGCTAAAGCTAAGCAATACCAGCAACATTCCCAAAGAAAATACTTTGAGGGTGACCTCAAAAGAGAGTTACCTTCCAGCTAACTCCACTGAAGGCTTGTGAATTCTACACCTGCATATGTGGAGAAATTCCCCAAACCATTTTAGAGCTCTTGGCTCTACAGCTACTGAAAACACCTTACTCTGAAGTTACAAAGACATAGCTCACTGCAATTTTACACTGACAGTCTGTGCTGACCAGGGTTATTTAGCTGAATACGAGAAATGGCCTCACGGGCGACACAGAAGGCTTAAAAATGTTGACTGTCTATTGATGGTTCTGCCAACTTCTCACATGATCTCATTTAAAATACTAAAGTGTCATTTGCACTATCTCATTTCTTTTTTTGGAGCAGATTGCTTTAGTGTTATAAGGACACTCATTACAAAAGAGGCCAGGAATACATTTTGTACTGATCTGCATAAGAAATACAGTGCCTGAAGATGCTCACATACTATGGTATAGGACACACAGATGCCCCTACAAGCAATGTTTTTCCATCACTTGCAATGAATCAGGTATATAGTTATCTTTCAAAAGGGAAAGACAGACTTACAATGGCACATCAGTTCTTCAGAGGAGTTGATGTTTGTTTCTCACTAGCAAAATACGTCAAAGGAATAGCTAGGAAGTAATTTGAATCTCCCCAAGTAGCTGATCCATAAAAGGTATCTTTGGTAACTGTATGTAAAAATAGTCAAGTTATATCACTCATCTGCTTGGAAGTAAGTCAATCACAGCTATTAAGTAATGTTCACTGTTTGAGACAGTATTATCAGAGCCACCACATCAATATGGAAGGTCTTGAGGAAAGGGGACAATACTGGATGCATAAAGAAATGTGAGATGTTTTTTGACATTCACAAGTTTTATTGTACAGGAGTACTAGCTTTTCTTTACCATGTTTTCTTTTCTTAGGCATGCAAACTGTAATCTGTTTCCTGCAAGTTTCAAGTGGACTAAAGTAAACAACCAGTGATGAACAACTGAGTAACAGAGATGCAAATTTCAAATTTTTGAATCCAAATCTTCAATTATCAAACACCACGGGACTCAAATCATAATCATTTAGAAAGAGAATGGGTCAGCAAGGCAATTCATAGAATGCTTTCTTTTGGTTGTTTAAGAAGCTCATCACGGGGAAACTAAGTTTTAACTTCCCTATTGATTATTAGAGGAGAGCAGGGAAGGACATATATGTTCTCTGTTCAATGATCCATGCAACCAAAGCAATAACCACAGCAGGCAAATCCAGACTGAGAAGCTGGATTGTCCAGCATAACAAACATTTTAAATTAATGTAGTTAGGGATGAGTCAAGGTGATCTGAGAAGCCTGCTCCACAACAGTTTGTCTTGGGAAACAGAAAAGCACATTTAAATATGTAAATAAGCACTTTTTATGTGTGTTCCAATTAGTATTTTACTATCCTAGAGAGATCTGGGCTATACTGAGTGTATATAGACTACTGCAGAATACAAAAATGCTATTCATTGCTCTTCATTACATTGTTGAAATGAGAAAGAATGTTTAATTCTGCATTTTCTTGTTTTTACATTCACCACACTAAAAACATCACTTTTCAGAGCTGTTATGATAAAAGAACATTATTTTAGAAACAAGTAGTAACAGATCATGGTACCAGGTGTCTCTAGTGTTAAGAGCAAGTAAGCGTTCTCACTGCTGAAGATTTTTAGCAGTAAATTCTCAGCCTGGCTGGAGGCTGCTCACCTGCTTTACATACGCAGAGGAAATTATACGCTGCAGCAGTCACCTTCCATCATTTCAACATTTCCAGTCCATTGCGAGGTACAATATGGAGATGTGGGACTCATTGGGCCACAGATGCAAAGAGAGGCTCATCGAGGAAAATATCCAGGAGTGGTAGTAGCATGTAAAACTTGAGAAAGAGGGTCAAGGGCAGTGCCGCTCCTCAAAGCAGAGGAATCATCTTCAAAAAGGGTAAATCCCACTTGTGCTGGAAAAAGACTTCCTTAAAGGTCATTACAGGGCTGCGAAGAATAACCCTACAGCATCAGCACTTTCTGCATACTTCGAAGAGAAAAGCATACTTCTGCTTGCCTTCCTTAGACACAAAATATAAAAAACAGGCAAGCTGAGAAAAGAGCAAGAGAGGGAGAAGCACATGTAGCAGACATTAGTGGCCTCTATTAACTCATTACTGAAGGGCTCAGATGCCGCAGTAGCAACCATTGTAAGAATCAAAAGTCTCAGACAAGAAGACCTCTCAATTTTTTTTCCTGCTTTGGAGGAGGAGATGAACATAGCCATATTCACTCATATCTTTTCAGATCTGGGGGGAGATGGAGAGGGGAAGATAACAGTGTGGAAATCTCTCAAAAATACTTTATTGTATTGTTTTTACAATACACTTAAAAATTTTTAAAACATGGAAAGGTTTTCACCTTATCAATCTGGGAAAATCTAGTTCTGGTCAAAGAAAGTCTGTTTATTCAAAAATTCAGAATACATTTGAGGGGGAACTGCATTTTTTTGGCTTTGGCCATTCAGGATCACTGGAAGGTAGAATAGACCAGCACCTCACTTCGCTGTTCCTCCTTTACAAGGCTTCATACCTGATAAACACAAGAAATACATTGCCAGAGATTTATGGTTGAAGTCTCAGCAGGTAAAAAGCATCAGATTAAAGACTGAACTATGTTATGAGGCCCTTGTTGATCTGTACTACAAGACAGTCCTTAGTCATGTGGTGACATCCTCCCTCACTGCTCCCTGACAACACCCCTTCCTCATTTCTTGCACAGGACATCTTAGACTTCAGTCTAGCCTCCTCTCATTGTGTATTTACAGAACAGTCACCTTGGTTCCTCCTTTTATTGTAACAGCAATCTAGTCTGCTGACAGCAGCTGCATTAATCAAAATACAGCTAGCTTGTTTCCCTATGAAGTAAAATCCCCGCTACCAAAACCCCTAGGCATACACTCTTTGATACACTGACATCTTAGCAAACAACTGGTCTGGAATCTACAGAATTCACCCTCCTCGACCTGACTGCCACCCAGATAACATAGCACATCTTACATCTTCCCACTGTGGGATTCCTTTCAAGATCACTTACAAATATGATCATAAAAGCAGTAACACTCAAATCCAGGCAAGTGACTGCTGGTAGGCAGTCACTTACAGACATACCAATGCACAAGCGAACCACCGAGTGAGTGATAGCAAGAAACAATAATCAAGACAGGTGACCTCAGACATACAGGGTAAGACATCCAAAATACAAACAAAACTCTTCTAGACGTGACAGGCTGGGGTAGCAGTCTGGATTGTAGCATCTTAGCCATAAGGCAGAGACAGAGAACAAGATGCAAAAGGACTAAGCCAAGGAAAAAAAATGCTGACAGGAGAAAGATAGGAAGAGAGAGAAGGAGCAGTATTCAGGAGAACAGCAAAGGGGAGCAGATGGGGAAAAGGACAGAAAAACAGAAATAATCAGATGTAAATGGTTCCTGTCTGGTTGTATACCACCTTCTGCCTCCTGTTTTCAGAGTTTGCAGTTGCACTGAGTAGTCTGCAGTAAGGATATAAACCTAGTGAAGCAGTATGACAGTCCAGAAGGAACCTCATTTCATTGCTGTTATTCAAATAACAACTCATGGGATTTTTATGCTTCTGGTTTATCAGTATGTTCTATGGCACAGAACATCACTTGTAATATCATCACTGAATTAACACTTGTAATCATAGTTCATAGTTATATCAACTCAATGGCAGTTGGCTGTAATCTTTAAAACTTCTGGATGCTCCCAGCAAACATGGCTGACCAAGACACAGAATGGGCAGGAATTGCTACAACCAGCTTGTTAGATCCTGTAAAAATTACAGGGAATGCTATTGATAAATATCTTAACCTGTAGACAGTTGTTGTGCAGAAGAATTGATTATGCTACCAAAATCGCACAATGACATATAGCACATGCTCAGAAAAAGATTGTGTTTCTTCAAAAAGTATGAATACCTCAATCTGCAGCCTGTATCCTGAGTTTTGAAAGATCATTCACAGTTGGGTTTACAAACAGAAAGCAACATTGTTGTTGTGAGGTAAAAACCAGATAAGATATAGCACACAACATTAAAAGACTGAAAATAGCTTTACACTTAGACACTTTCAGGGATTGATAAGAGCGGTAACAGCTTGTGACCTGCTAAAAACTTGCAACTAGCTTTTAAGACCAAGGGGACATTCTTCTTCATACAGTATAGTTGAAATCATTTTTTGTTAATTAGTTCTCTATTAGTTAAAGAACATGCAAGTAGGTAAAACCAGGTAAACAAGGGGGGAAAAAATCAGAGAGTTAGCTACAAGGTTTCACTGAAGGTTCTGCACACACAAGCTATCATCAGTTGCCTTGTATACAGCACCAATCTACTTGAGTGGGTCAAATGTATCAGGAAAAAATAGATTACACAGGAGAAGACTTATTACCAGATCCATGCAGATTCTGTTTGGATCTTTGAAATTTGATTTGTTTTTCCCCTTGCAGAGGAGTCAAAGAGAATTAAGGCACTTAATGGGATAATGAGACAAACTGGTAGTGAGAGAAAAGATGGCATATGTTCATTTATTTGTAACAATATTGCGAAGTGTTCAACTTATTTAAACCAATGATGCACACATTCACCATATAATTTAATTAACACTTATGGTAGCTACCATTAAGTGTTCCTAATACATACTTTCTATTACATGCAATTATAAACAGTGTTTATTTTTTAACAGTCAGCTGACCAGAAGATGGCCCCATTGTGAATACAAAGCAACTTCAAATTCACTCAAGAGACCAGGTTGATGTCAAAGAATGCAAGCTCTATTTATCAACCCTGAAAAGTACATTAGGTAGATCTCTCTGAAGGTCTGGAGTATTTATCACTGTAGTGCTGCATACTATTTTAATATTCACTATGAAGTAGATTGAGCAGATACATATATAATGACCAATCTACTTTATTTCCTTAAATTTTAAAATCAGAGGAAATATTGATAATGAAAAAGCCAATCTCTATTATTGCTTTGTGTTGTTGAAAAGTTCTTTGCTCTTTTCCAGAGAAAAGAAAACTCGGTTTTGAGGGATGACCCAATGGCTACTAATGAAACACATGGAAAGACACCTGATAATTCCACTAGATTTAGCCTGATGCCTTCCTCTGGTGGTGTCCTCAGCACAGCAGAATCATGAATTTGTGTGCATTCATTTCCACTATAATTGACTGAAAAGAATCAAAAAGCATTTCACCGCATTTACAGATATATACCTCTTCCTTTAGAACTACTACCCTAGGAAGCAGAATGTACATCTGCTACCATCAGTGACAATAAAAGTATATCTTTTCCAGTTTCAATGGCACATGCCAGTTTATTCTTCAAGCTTTGTGCACGTGAAGGACCGTATTTTTTGTGGCTCATTAAAACCGCCCAGAAAACCATAGTGTTATGTGGTTGTGCTGATATTTGGTAATAGGAACCTTAATGAAAAGGAACCTATGAAATACTGTAGCTTTACATTCCAAGTAGCTGAAAGTTGCTATCACAGTCCTTCCCCTCCTCCCCTGCTCCTAAAAGCAGAGGATTTAAAAATAAGAAACATTTCAGACACAGTTTGATTTGATTGAAATTAATTATGACTCCTTCTCTTCACATTCAGCATAATTTTTAAAAGCCCCTTAGAAATACACAGAAAACTGAAAATGGGAAGAGTTTTGACTGAAGCAACAGCATAGTAAGATGCATTTTGTGTGTACTGAACATATACAAGAAGTATCCTTGGGAAACTATAAAACATTAGATATGTAAAGACAATGAGATTTACACCAGAGATGTAGGCATGACAGCAGTAAACAGAAGAATATAGTTTTGGGAGACACTGATAGAAAGCAATACAATTTGAATGGGTCAGATTGGAGTAATGGGAGACAGTCCGAGTTTGAGAGTGGATGAATTTCTTATCTGATGCTGACAATTTAAGGTTCACTTCCAATTAACATGTTTCTCTTCATGATAGGGCTTAAGGAATTTAAGCTACTCTGTGATGACAGTTTTGAATAGTCTTTCCTTCTCATATATGCACATCTCAAGATGTGCATATATGCAAGATCAGAAGGGTGTGAAAAACAACCTTCCCAGCATTGGGAAAAGGCAAAGCAAATCTTTAACTCTAGGGCAAGGCTACTAAAAACTCCACAAGCTATTTAGTCCCCAATTCTACACTCTGAAGAGTAGCGGTGTACCTCCACTGAGATTAGTGGAAATTAGGAGATAAAGGCTTTTCTCAAAGGGAGAGCTTTCATTCTAACTTCATTTCACCTTTTAAACACTGATGTAAAGATAATTAAGTTTACTGAATATCTTAATTTTAGAAAATACAGCTTCTGTTTAAAAGATAACAACATGATGTTTATTCAAAGTAGGAAGAACAATACATCAAAAACTATGACTTAAATCATTTTCTTTAACGCAAAATCAGATTATGTTGTGTGCTCTACTCACTGGTAGGCATGAGAAATATCCTGTTGTCTAGACAAAAGTCCTTCCTGAAGAACTCTGATTCACCTCAGAGCTTTAGATCAACACATTTTTAACTGCAAAGAAATGTATCCTGAAACAGAAAATTCTTATATGTCACAACATAATTGCAGCTGTTCAGATTCCAGATGACAACAGTACCTGCCTTGAAATTTTCTTAAGTCCAGAGACTATATTGCTGTAGTCTACCTTGGAATTACAGGCTTCCAATGACAAGTATCCACAGGCTTGATATGGATCAGAGCTCATACAGTAAAGAGCATTGGCTGAGACTAATTTTACCAAAAAAATCCCACCACCACTGAACAGTTCTGACCTGACCCACCCTTATTGTAGCAGAGATAAGTGTTATTTTTGGTTCCTTGGGTCACTACAGCAGGACAAACAAGAAGTAGAAAATGAGGAATGGAGATTCCCACGATAGACCTTTGACGACAGGGGCAGTAGGCAGGACCTTAACTCTGAAAGGAAAGACTAAATTACCCACTCCACTTCATGCCTGTGCTGTTTTTCTGGGTGAAAGACTGAAGAGTAGATTATGAGGAAGCCACCATACTCTCATGCAATAGGTGTCTTGAAGTAATCTGAAATTCAATACATGCATTGAGTAATGTAAATCCTTTCACATAGTTATTATAGGCTTCAACAGTCAGAAGTTCCTCCATAGCAGTTAGCTGTCACTTTGGTATCATATCTTCTGGAGGAACAGACCATTGCTACCGGAATCTTCATATGCTTTTTAGTCGGGAGCAATTATTTCATTTCAGTGGAGAATAGCTCAGGAGCTCCCTTCATGCTGTGTCATAAGATGAGGAATATGCTAGACCAAGATTATTAAAAGAATCATAAGGGTAAAATTATAGAATTTGAGTACCATATTGTGTCAGATTAAAATCATCCCGCTGTAGCTGTCTGAGTGCATCTCCTCACTCCCAATTCAAGAGAGGAAGCCTAACTTCCATACATTTAACTGATAATACTCCAAACCATTTTCCTTCATACTAAAGAATCACTTATCTTCAGAAGCTTGAAAGGGGTTTTTGAAGAAGAGGAAGACACAGAATGGAACAACATTTGAAAGATGAAATGATGATTTAAAGATGTCAAAAAGTGAATGCATGTAAAATGAGTTTTTCAATTTTTTTTAATGAAGCAGTCAGTAAGACTGGCTTCATGTTTTTCTTTAATTCTTTGAAATACGGATTTTTTTCTGTAACTGTTAATATTAGGGTTCACTTACAATTCCTAAACCTTGAAACTGGTGGTATTTTAGGTTTGTAGACTCATAATAATAAAATATTTCTTAGTGGTTCAGTCACATACTCTATTCACTAGATAGGGTTAGTGTTTTTACTCATTCACGCACATATCAGTGCTTGTAGACACCACATTTATTCCTTTGGTGCTACACTTCTACTGATCTGGTTATCTTTTCCTCTGAATACTAAATGGCAATGACAGTCTTAGAGCTTATTAGCATCTCTTGAAATATATTTGCTCTCACATATTTTTTCTTCAGCTGAAGAGACCTCAACAAGATTTAAACAGAGATTGGGATTCGTATGACTAATAAGACCCAGTTGATGCCAAAATCTAGAATGTAAATAAATATTCTGGGTTTAACGCCACTGAATTATTATCTCCACACTTGATTACTGCAATCTTGCACTTTCTCTGAAGCATTTGAGGCTAAATACAGCTGGTAATCAGACATGCAGGCTGAATGATTATTCAGTTTGGTCAGGGGCCTTGAATTTCAGGAGTATTTCAGCACTGTGTTGGGCACACAGAGCATCTGAACTGTGAAGTGAGCGAGCCCTGTGGCACCCTTCACAGCCCAAGTCTTCTAACAAGCATGCTGGTTGCATCCTGAACACAGACTGGGACAAAACCTGGGTGCATAACACATTGCTGCATGCTATGGTTTCTTCCAGAAAGAAATTTAAAATTCAGAGACAGAAAAGCAGTGAATGCAATATTCCTCCCTTATCCAGAGTTATCAACCCCAGGAGAAGCAAATCCATAGAGCATAACTGCGAAGAGATCTGGAGCAAAAAGCCTCATTGCCAGAACAGCTGCAATACTAAGCCGGAGTTTCAAGAGTTGACTAACTACTACATAGTTTCTAACTATGTAAGTTAGAAAAAAAAACAAATACCATGGAAATATTCTTAGGAGACTTCAATCTAATGCACCAAAATCCAATATAACTTTGCAACAGCTTCCTCTTCTTTATTATAGAGCAGCATGGGGGCTAACACATCTTATTACTCAGACTGCTACTGATCACAGTCTGTCCTTGGGCATTTAAGTCATCTCTTGCTACCTGCCTCTCATTTCCTAATACCAGGAGATTCTTGAGTTTTACTGAAATATATCCGTACAGAAACACAGTATCTCACCAACACACTCTCTGGTCATACAAAGGGTTGAGCTGTAGAGACAGGTCAAGAGCAGGCCTTGTATAAATGGTTTTGCTTCAGTCATCTGTTATTTGGAAAAAAAAAACTAACTGAATTAAGTTAGCACAGCACTATTTAGCAGGGCTGTTGGAATTCTAACCCTGCTGGTTCCATAAGCAAGCTCAAGAGCCTCAGGACTACTTAATGCCCATTACTTCCTATTACATGACCCTCAGTCTGACAGGTGCCTGGCAGTTGTGGAAACATACAACATAGAAGACAACCAGTGCTCCAGCTGCAGAAGAGAAACAGGCCCTCAGTATCAAGAGTAGCTGTACCTCCAAAGATGAAAAATATGCTTAATTCAAGCCTTATTTTAAAAAGGTGAAGGACTTCCCTTCTTTGTCCCCTTGCTCCTGTTATGAAATAACACCCTGGCAGTATTTTCTTCTGCCAAAGCAATGAAGAATTTCCCCATGAGACATTAGCACAGTTCCTCTTTAACACCTTCACTTTTTAAGCCATCACTTAAACAAGTATTCATCAGAAGTACAGAAATCTGAAGAAAGTTTTATTGATAGTTTCAAAAGCAGTCACTCAGCCATCCCTGAGTAACTTTCTAAATAAAGTACTGAACTTGTAGATTACAAGAAGATGGCAGAACAGAGAGAGGATAACACTAGAGATGCAAAGAGAAACTTTACAATAGAAGTTGAAAGCTAACTAAATACAATTCTCCATCCTCTTCCTCCCTTCTACAAATTAAGAGATCTGAGAAGGGCAAAATTAGAACATTACAGGCAAGAATGATATTACAGGCAAGAATGATAAACTGAATCACTCAGGATGGTAAAATATCTGAACTGTTACATTCTTGTATTTTCAATACTTTTCAGAAAGCAATGATAAAAGTGTTCTTTGGCCTGGCACCACATCTACTGTTATGTAAAGTTACAAGTAGGAAGACAGGAGTTTACTATGTAAAAACCTCAAAATTAAATTGTGCCAGAAACCTAACACATTACCTCCCTCTAATCAAAGCCAGCAATATAATCCTCATGCGTTGTGCATTATTACCCCTTTATTAAGTCACATTTCAACTAATCTCTGATGTAGGAAGACATCATACATTGTACTATGTCAGGTAATGTCAAGTCCCATCAAGTCATGTGATGGAACAGAGTCTGATGTAATTTGACACAGTGCATGTTAGTGTCAATGTAAAAAGCCTAAATGCCAAGCTACTTTCAATAAATACACTCCGTATGCTGCTACACAGCAAGAGCCAGATGTTGCTTTATTCTACAGCTCTGCAGAAATACTAGTGATGAAAATCCATGGACTTTGAGATACAAAAAAATCTTAAAACATATTGCAGAAGCAAACATCTATTGACATTCACGTCCAGTGTTATTAAGCATGAAGTGGAGATCCTAAAAATTAAGAAAACTTAATTGTTTTGGTGAATTTATTTCCAAAACTTAAAATATTCCCAAGCAGACCCGCAGTAAATGGGGCAGTGAAAACCACCAGCCAGCTCAAGATGAGCATTCTCCTCTTCCCCATCACTGCCTTTTATAAATATTGCTGTAGCACCAAGGGTTGCTTTGGTTTACATTCTAGTGACAATCAGTCTTCTGAGATTCAGACTACATTCAGGTATGACCTTTCAACTTTGCCTACCATTACGCAGCCTACCAAAATCTAGCGTGAGAAATCAAACTGATTTAGTCCCTTTCTGCATTTAAATTTGAGAGCTGCTTTTTTATTGTTGCATGACATCACCAGGCTCAAATGGAAATAAAAGTACAAAGTGGTGAAAAACACCAGAGGAGGAAGGCAGTACAACAATGTATCAATCTGAGGAGAACATGGGTTCACCTGTCCTGTCACTTTATACACGGGCATTTATAGCACATTTTAAATGTGCTTTTCACTGTGCAATTCCAACACATGCAACTAATTTAAGTCCTGGAAAAGATTTAATCTGTTCCTTATTTGGATGGATTGATAAAGAGATCAGCTTTTTTTCCCCCACATACTACCCAACTGAAGAAGGTGTCAGGGAGCTAGTTCTTCCTCAAACATCCCAGGTGCTGGACTCCAGCACAAGGGAAGGGATTGCTGAGCCAGAACTACATACAAGTAGATCTTTGCATTGTGAAAATCATGCTGAGGTGTACAGCTGTACAGGCCAGGTGTGTGCAGCTCCATCATGTCCAGTCTCAGCTTAACCACTCCTTCCTTTGCAGAACAGGGTGGCAAGCAGAAGCCCTACAAACATGTTTAAATAGAAAGTGTTTATCTGAAGGCCAGCACAGGCTACTTGAGGCTGTTCTGAGTCTCCTAAGTGGTTCTAAGAGACTCATCCCCTTTATTGCATATCAAAATAGATACGCAAATATTTCATAAGTGCTCTTTATAAAGTAAGTGGAGAACACCTCCATTTAGGGCATTTAAACAGGCACAGTGAAGAAACAGAAGAGTTGATTCCAGAAAACTCTGCAAAACTCTGCTCGTAAAACCAATTGCTTACCCAGCACTGGAGAACTGGAATATGCATCACTTGGAAAATCAAAAACAGGTGGAAAATCTTCAGTCCTTCAAATGATGGGTAGCACCTTTTCAAAAGATAAAGAATAGTTAAGACACTGCACAGAGCCGCCTTCTTCATCCATATTAGAAACTGCCCCACAGGTGTTCACCATTTAGTTAATTTTTACAGAGCACTCAAGAAGAGAAAGATACTTTTGTCCTTAACTTTGTCGTGAACAAAATTCAACTACTTCAGTAATGCTTTAGATACTTATATAGCACCGTCAAGGAAGACTTTACTGAGGGTAAGCATCTGCTCCTTGGAAAAAGTCGCTGGCTGCTTAAGGAAACACCTTCCCTTGCCACTTTTCAACAACCAGTTGAAAAGGGCCAAAGGTGAATTTTGGCATCAACCATGATTTATTCCAGCAAAAACAGTTTAAACACAGGCAATCTGTTCCTGTCACCCAGGCAGCTGACAAAATGTCATTGGCCTTTATCAATTGTTTCCATTCCTACTGCCAGCTGCCATCAATCTTTGAAATAAGCACTATAAATAAAACTGCACAGGCAAGTAGCCACCAAATAAAGCAAGGGTTAAATGCATTTCATCTATTATGAAATCTGGTGCCACCAGTTATTTTGAGCAGAGGCCCAAAATCGAGGTGAAGCAGCGGGGAGGCCTGCAGGGGAGGCAGCATGTGCCCAAATACGCAAAGGCGCCGTTTTTTTTCTGTAACACCCAGCAGTAAGTTGGCCCGTGGCGCCCCCAGCCTCACGTAGGAGCACAGGGCGGCGGAAACCCTGCCCCAGGGCACTGCTGATACTCCCCAGTGCCACCCCACCACCATGTTCCCTGTGCCGCTCCAGAGCCAGTGGGGGCCCTTCGCCCCCGCTTATATAGCCACCAGGGGGCGGGGCCAAGGGCGAGGCCCCGCCCCTTAAAGGCACAGGGCCCTTTTGGCCAGGGCCCCTGCTGCCTTCTCTCCTTGAGGGCGATGGGGGAGAGCGGAGCGTGCGTACCGGCCAGGCGAGGCGGGAGCAAGCGCCGAGGGGCGCCCGGAAGCTTCTGGAAGCGCACCTTGTGTGCGAGGCCCCTGGGGTACAGTGCAGAAGGAAAATCCCGACTGTGGGTTGCCAGCCTTTGCCTCATTTCCAACCCCCAGGCATATCCTGTTTCCACCTTGCAAGATAATATCTAGGTGTTGGATGAGCTGCCAACTGTCTTTTAAATCCTTACCAATGTCACTGCACAGCTCCTAGTCGAGGTAGTGAAAACATCCTGCAGAGAATGGCAAGGATCCATTGTTATTAGGAGACTGCTGTAGCAGTGCAGAAAGCCTGTGATAAAATACAGTCTCGAATATTCAACTTAATAGTATAAGGATTACCAAACTGCACTGATTTCGGAGGGTTATTTTCGCCTGTTCCGTCTGGTGAGGCCCCGGCGGTAACGCTCTGGGAGCTGTTCAAGTGGCAGTGGCCTCAGATTTCGAAGAGGCCCTGCACAATTGTCTGACTGTAGCTAGAGGCTGTCAGTACCGAAAGGACCAGTATTTTTCCCCAGGATGATTAGCTCTTGGATGTTAAGAAGGGTGAATAGTAATACTCAACACTCGTATCTTAACCCTGGCAGGGCTAAGTACATTACAATCCTCGAGCTTCTCAGACGAGAAGGCCGCTAAGTATTCCTGAAGGTGGATGAAGCTACGTGCAGGACTGGGAGAGCTCGGCGGCTAAACTCTGAACCAGGCGTTTATCTGGGGTGAAGGCAAAACAAGGAGAGACTGAGGCAGAAACTGGGAGATGGCATGCACATCTGAACAGGTCTGTGAATGCTTCCCAGCATCCAGGTCTGGGTTTACCTCCTTCCATGCACTGGGAGGGAGAGAGGGGCCCGGAGCACAGGAGAAGACCGCGTTGCAGCACGTGCCTCAGTGTGGGCAATACAGGCAGTAGGACTGCCCCGTGTGTCGGGGAGCAGACCTGCCTTTTGCTTTAGTCATAGCCAAAGAATAATTCTCATGAGTCCTGTGAATCTACAAAGGGATAAGAGAAAATAGAGGATCTCCTCTATTTTGAGATCTGCTAGTATGGCTGTAGTGCAAAATTACTCCATCCAGTTTGGTCTGCGTCAGAGTTGGAGAGATGGAGAAGATAACCCCTACAGAGTCCAAGAGGCTTGGAGAGCTTTCCTCTACCTTTCATGAGTACAGATTACCCAGCAGCTTTCTAAGCTTAAAGATGTCCTAGAATAGATGTATGCCTTGGAGGGGTTACAGCTTCTCTTGGGTGTTACAACTTATGGGTTCTTTGGACATAATTAGTCTGGTGCTTTTGGTCTTTTCAGACCTCCATGAAAAGTACAATACAGCACCTCCTCTAAACACTGAAATATTCAAATGTGATTCACAGGGTTTTACGGCAAGCCCTCTTCCACTCAGTGCCTGGCACAGCTGGTGTGACTAATCCTGGAGGGCTTGGAAAGCACACAATGCTGCAGAAACATTTATGCATGAGTCCTTAGTACACATAAGCACATTTCTGGTATATCTAATTGCCATATACAAAGGGATCCATTCAGTATAACCTGCACTGCTTTGCCCTCACTGAAGCTGTGCTTGGCTTGCTTCCGCAATGCTGTTTAGGGGATATTCCTTTGGTCAGTGTAACGGCAGATCTGCAGGGAAGATGTTTGCACATGTGCCTGCCACGCCAGGGAACAGCAGAATTCCTTACTCCATGGGTGGCTTCTCTGATTATTGTTATTATTTCTATCTTTTGCCTGTAAAAATCAGAGTGAAACCCTGGTTCCATGGAAACTATGGCAAAATTCTTCCTGATGTCACCAGGGCCAAGGCTGCTCCCTGGAAGAATACTTTACTTTCACAGATATTTTGTAATCAAAACTTACCAGCTTCCTTCCCTCAGACCTTTGAGCTATTACCTACGTAACAGAGCAGGATTTGCCATATTGCATTTGACAGAAATTCCCTCAGTGTCCTAATCATAAATCATCATTCAGTATCCTAGTATCCATTTGCTAATAATGAATGATGTTTTCTAACATGGATTGCATATGATACTACCTTATTTATGTCAGGCCAAAATTTGCTGTGGGAATTGCTATTTGGAAGCACAACCACTGTTAATTTTTCCTATAGGCAAACTGGCAGGAAATACAAAATTGAAAAAGAAGCTGTCTCACCTATCCATGTGTGGAATGGCCCCTTTTCTGTTTAAGAATCTTTCCCGTTTGCTGGCTCTTTGGTTTCCCTCCTACAATGCGCTGCCATTGTACAGTCCCAGCACATCTTGCTTCTGTGTTTCAGGAGCACAGAGTGACAAAACCATTTGGCAGTGAGGGTGCCAGGGCTCCTAGTGAGTCCCCTGAGAAGGGAAAGAAGCCAGGTCCAGAGCTCCAAACCCACAGAGAAAGGCATGTAGCTAAAAGCATCTGGCACTTCCAGCCACCATGACAGCTAGAAGGAAGAACAAGGTTCTCCAGATGTGCACCTCAAAGACAATTTCCCCCCCCTAAATGTGCAAGAACTGCCTCTTCCCTTTAGAAGACAACTGTGATTCAAGTGCCATCAGGCAGGGTGTACAATCTGGCTTTTGTCCAAAGAAAGTAGCTAGTTTAACACATTATCACTCTTTGTGAGTGTATGAATTATGGGGAGATCTAGGAATACACTAGAGAGAAAAATTGAACTTCTAATACTAAGTTATTCAAACTTCATGCTCAAGCTACATTAGGGCTATCAAAGATGAAATATTTTCGGTCATATACAACCGGCTTGTGTGTTGAATGCCAGTGAGACTTAAAATAGGTTGCCTAAGCTTGCTCTCTGGAAGACATACGATATATGATTCCTTCATGTGCTTTTAACAGATGTGAATAATTAGAATGTTTAATCTGACAAATATTTTTATGATTAAAATTTTCACTATAGAAAGGAAAATGGATAATAGTCTTTGTATATTCTTTTGCCATAGTATGGTCTCTCTTCCCTTGCAGGTAATTGAATTCCTTAAAATTAAAGACTTAATCCAATAACTAAACAATTCATTGTATATTTAACAGACAAGCTATATTCTTCACTTACTAAAGGTACAATTAAAAATGCATAAAATTTTAATTCTTATTACATTTAATTGGTAAGTTCAGTGCCAATTATAGTATAGGAGTGCTTTTACTCTAATTTAAAGTTTTATCTCACACATTAGTTTTCATTAAGGTGTTAAATGAAAAGAAATCATTATTAAAGTATAAAAGAAATAATTGTCAGTGAACCAAGCAGGCAGTGTCTGTTAGTATTGTTGAATGAACTTCAGGGAAATTGTTCCCTTGGACTCAGCTGTTGTAACAATTATCTGGGGATGGGGGAAAGTGGTTTGGAAAATTCCATACAACATTTAATATATATCTGTTGGGCACAACATCTGCTTTAATATGAAAGACAAAAAAAAAAAAAAAAAAAAAAGTTAACAAGATAAAACCCATTCTCACCTTCCAAGATAGCATAACTGATGACCC
The DNA here is from genome assembly GCF_028389875.1 of Rhea pennata. NCBI lineage: Eukaryota > Metazoa > Chordata > Aves > Rheiformes > Rheidae > Rhea > Rhea pennata. Next base: position 17,353,413 of record NC_084665.1, on the reverse strand, counting down.
TAAAGAAAAGGGAAAATATGTACCTGACAGAGAAAAGATTATAGAACATGACAGCTTTAATCTATTTTTATTTACTTCAAGAAATGTTTCATTTACACTTGTAAATAAAACTATTAATGCTGATTTTGCTTGGAGACTAGGTGGGCCAGGGGAAAGCTAACATGCAACAGATTATAGAGCCTTGGACAGTGCATAAGAGAAATGCGACAACACATAAAATCATCCCAGCTAGACATGATACTGCACCCAGAAATTGTGTGTGCATCATTAAATATTCATATTAGCAAGTTAAATGATGGTTGAGAATAAGATCTAGAGCTAGAGAAGACCTGTGAAGCCAGGGCTCAGGCAGATGTCACTGCATTGGTTATCCTTTGGTGATATGTCAAGCTCTATTAAAAATTAAATTAAAGAAAGCTCAGCATGTTGCCCAGATATAATCAGTGGATTACACCTATATAAATCTACATGTTCCTGAAACCACAGTGCTGGAAGTGGTCCTGGTATGTTTCTCAAGATGGGGTGTTAACTCTAAGATGAAGTATACTCTTGGAAAGGTAGGGCATAAGCAACAGACTTCATTCAGAAAAGTATATGTAAGATCTAAATTTCCAGCCCTCACACTCAACAGCCTCTCTGCTCAAATAAATAATGGGAGTTGCACTCCAGCTATTACACCTCTTTAGTGTGGTAGCAGTATAAACTATCTGAACTATCTTATTTGGCTCTTCCTCCTTAGCATCCTGGAATAACCCAAAACATGAAGCATGATACAAGGCAAAGGTGGCTATCATTGGAGATTTAAGGGCTGAGAAAGCAACGGACTTTGTAGGCAGGCTGAAATAACGCTGAGATTTAAATTTACTCTTTGGCTAGTTTTATTCTTACACCTTAAATGTCAAAGGCACCTAGAGCTGGCAATGTACAAAAATAAATGTAGTACTGATGATGTTGCACTTGTCTATAATTTATTTTTTAATACTGAATGTATACATTTTAAGTACATGGCAATCCTAGAAATATTACCGTACTGTAGAGAAGAATTTCTTATATAGCTGCTGTTCTTTTCATTCTCTAGTTAGAGACAGCAGGAGCAGCTTATGTGCAGCTGTCGCGTCTCTAATGACAACCTGAAGACTTATATGAGATGTATTGTGTTAACTGTGCATATATGTCTATGCAGAACAAAGCTTTCTAGCATAACTGCCCTTATTAAAAAGGAGCTGAATACAAAGTGGAAGAACCGTTATATCTGCCTCTGTTAAGGAATGCTGCTACAAATTAAGCTAAAACATCCTGAATTACGCACGTCACTTCTAGACACTAGCGCGTGAGAATACTTAGCTCTGCATACAATAAGGCAATATACTGTGTCGAATAGAGAAGAAAAAGATGGTGAAGTAGGACAGCCTTTCCAGAGGAAACCAGAATGAATCACATGTATGTAATCACATACAGAAAGAGAAGGAGTCATGGGGCAGAGACAGAGAAATAGAGTACAGTTTGAAGAGGAAGAAGGAAATAAAAGAAGACAGGAACATGAGATCAGGGCAGATGCAGAGATTAAAGGACATGAAATAATACTAAGTATTAAAAATCTAAGTATGACATAAAACACAATTAAAAAAGTACTTTCCAGATAGACCTTCTCCAGGTAAATGTTTCTCACAGTGGCCAAAGAGTACTGATTTGAATGACAGAGACTTGAATGACATGAAAGGTCTACAGGACCACACTAAAATTGCCATTAAGAATGCTGCGATAGTTTTGTGACCAAGTGTCATCTCGTGATATCACAGTTGTCTCCAAATTCTTGCTGTGGACACAATGATGTGGGATTTGATGGCATGGCAGAGTACAGGGTTGGGTTGTGTAAGGTTTTCAGTAGGGAGCTGTGTACCCCTCTTTGGGTTCTGGACCGGTTTTGGTGTGAGAGCTGTTCTCTGGTTACAAAGCACCAGAGAAGAGCTAAGACTACTGGAAGAAGAAGAAGTTGTTCTGGGTTATCTTATCTTGTGGCTGATGTCAGTGTGGGTAGATAAAGCAATTTGCACATTGGATATACACAGGCTTTGACTGACTTTTTCTTACTGATAAGACTTTGGATCTCTGTTATTACTTGGAAGATGTAAGATGGCAGAAGATGACACCAGTGTCAGAGAGGAGGAAAGTTTAAATAAACTAAATGTAGCATTCATTTGGTGTGACATTTATCTGACACATAGGACTGAATGAAAGCTTTGAATAATTTTTATCATGTATTTATAAGTTTTTGCAATGTTTAGGACTTGGGCTGGCTCTGTTCCTGAAGTCAATTCCATTTCCACAGCCCTACTGGCTGCAGCTTTCATCCATGAGCCAGACATACCATGTCAGCCTGACAATGAGGACACATACCAGACACACCTCCTGACAATACCTCTCAGTGCAAGACAGAAGACATCCCGATAGCAGGACAGAGAGATTTTTACTACTGCTGTTTTTGCTGTATTTGGTCAGAAAAACATTTTAGTCTTCAAACTGCCAACCTGATATCTTTCTGAGTATTAAATTCCATGAAAAATACAGAAATAGAATTCCTTCCACACCCTATGTTTTTCCCAATCCATATCAATAGAAATATACCTCTATTTTGGTTTCACTGAGTTCTAAGAATTGTCAAAAACAGGACTTCCTTCTCCTAGCTTTTCATCTATGAACCCTTAAATGCAGGAGATTATGAACCTATCATGAGTTTTTGCTGAAAGAATTTAGAAACTCCTATCCAATTATTGTTTATCCAATTACTGTAATGTTTATTGAAACAACGAAAAGATTCTTATATACTTAACTGTTTCCTTGACGCTTTACCTAAAGTTGTGCTATTATAACTCAAAGTAGAAATACTTGTTCTGTGCTGCTTCTTGGCACCTGACACTGTTAAACCAAGAAAGGCATCTAGAGGACCTGTGAGGAAAGAGATAATGGTTTTTAAAAAAGAGACACTCACAGTGATGGCCTTCAGTAGCTAACTGAAAATAGGAATGCTAGAAAACTTGGAAGCAGTCCTTTACAGGCAGTCTCACAGGGGCTGAGTCAAGATCATTAGATAGTGCAGAGTAATGTTTGGATGCTGTCTGGCTATAGCTTGAAAGGACATTCAGGGTGAAATCCTGACTTCTCTCTGGTCAATACCTGAACTCCTATGGATATAAACAGGAACAGGACTTCCACTTCCAAGTTTTAGATTTGAAAAAGAATTTTAAAAAGAGATTAGGTTTGGAACGTGAACATCATGCCACAGGGACTGCATTTGAACATTGTATAATGCCACCTTTAATGTCAGCACTTAAAAAAAAGGCCTGACGATAGTATTTCATCTAGTCTACAAATAGGTTATGATTCAATCACTATCAAAGAGAGGGTAGATGGATCTTACAGCCACAGCAAACATACTTGTTTGATAATAGTTTTATGTAACCTTGTATATTAGAGATCTGTCTTTATGTGAACAAATTGGTTTGCATGTAGAGAGCTTGTCTTTCTGCAATGCAAATACACGGTTTTTTACAAGTTGTATGGTCATATCCCCACAGTTTGAGCGGTGTATCTGTTAGGAAATTGCTACAGTACAGCTTTTATAATCATTACACAAACATATGAGTAACGTGAATGGTCCAGAATTCTTTGAGAAATTATTTTACTGAAAATTCTTTTTTTTTTCCTTTTGCCTGTAACTATGTTCATCTAATATCAGGCACATGTAAGAAAAGTAATTTTACATTAATAACTAGTGCATCATAAAGCCAAGGGGTCTTCAAATTTTCTAAGGTAAAATCTTTGTCATGAGATAGCATGAGATACCATGAGATTATGTGTAAGCTAACAAGCTATGTTGAAAGAATTCTTACTACAGGTAAGCAGAGCTGTGGGAGCTGAGCCGTATGTACCACATACCCGTACTACAGTTGAATCTATTTAATAGTCATAAATATAGTATTTAGTATAGTAATATAGTAGTAACAGCAAATACACTAAGAATTGAATCTATTGATCTATGAAAACAGTCAAGATTATTGTTAGGACTTTCAGCTATGTTTGTTGAGCTATTTCCCCCCCAGGTGATCTGGCTGAAAGGCAAACGAATGAAAGGTTGGCTGTTTAAACTGGTAAACTCATGAAGGTTACAGGGCAGGTACTCCCAGCTTGCTTTCTTGCTTTACCAGAATGCTGTCCCAGGGCTGCCTCCTCTGCCCCGTGAGAGCTCATGCCCTATGATTCAGCATTAGCCAGAGAGCTGTAATGCACTCATCTTATAGACCAAAAATCTGTCAAAAAAGCATGCCTCATATATATAACATATAGGGGCCAGGAAGTCAAACATTCACAGTAGACTGAATTCTTTATTCTGCGCTGTACCTTTAATATTGTGAAATGCTTCAGAGCAAACCAGCCCTAAGAACAGATCATTTACTATGCTGGTACTAAAAGTGAAAATATAGAGGGTGCAGTTGACAGTGCATAAGAAGAAAAAAATCTATAACTGAATGCCAATCCTGAATCTTTGTCTGGCAAAATGAATTTAAGTGGTAGAGGACTGAAAAAGTACCATATAAAATATGCTAGTAGGCACTTCATTACTTGAATCTTTTTTTTTTTTTTTTTTTTTTTTTTTTTGCATTTATGTAAGTTCTTCAAAGATTTATTCTCTCAATTACCAATCAAAAGAACTCATAAAGTTAAAGCCAGTGGACCATGAAGGATTAGAGCTGTCTGCAAAGACAGATGCACACTCAACAGGCCTTGTGCATTGACCTGCCCATTTAACACCAGTCCTTGGCCCAAAAGATGGCTAACAAACTAGGTTGTTTATAATGAACAATTTTGATTAAAAAAAGAAAAAAGAAAAAGAAATAACAGTCCCAGCGACAAAATCCCGTATATCTCAGACGTCAGTTAAGACTTAGCCTGCAAAGACTGATTCTTATATCCTGTTTGTGAGAACCCAGTAATTTGAACCACATTTAAAAACTAAAAAAGTTAAAGAGTGGCTAGATTTCTATTTTTATTTTTACTAACAAAATAAAAAATTGGTTATGTTAGCATAAATTTACCCTGAGACCTACTTAAACATATATTAAAGCAATGCTTAATAAACATGTTTAATGAAATTTTGTGTGGTGTCTGTGAAGGAGTCCTTATTTTCTTCTTCAGAATTCATCAAAGCAGGTGAGATTCAAACATAAAAGCACCTCATTTAATTACAGGCTAAATGATAAGCCTGCTTTATGGACTTGCGTGGCTTAATTTAAATATGTTTCATTGGACTGGGACTTACCCAAGCAAGCAGTCTGTATGTAGAATTGTTTTTTCTTTCCTAATGCAAGTACGCCTTTTTTCCACAGAGGATGCATTCTTGAAGAATACTCAGAATCACAGAATCGCTGAAGCTGGAAGGGGCCTCTGTAGAGCTGCTAGTTCAACCCCTCTGCTCTGTGCAGGGTCACCCAGAGCAGGCTGTCCAGGGCTGTGTCCAGTCAGGTCTTGAACATCCCTATGGACGGAGACTCCACAACCTCTCTGGGCAACATGCTGCAGTGCTTCTTTACAGATCATTTGCTCTGGCAGGAACTGAAGACATAATCTAACAAGGACATATTATTCAAAGCTGATGATTGACTATTACTTGTTTAGCTGCTGTTTTTAATGATTGCTTAGGAGTTCTGTAAATATTGCTCAGTTAATTATAGTTTGTTATGAATTCTTAAATAAAAATTAAAAGCATATTTAAAAGTTAGTCCAGTAATCAATATTGAAACATGCTTCTCCCATCCCTTGCTGCTAATGCTGTGTGAACAGCTGCAAGTACTGTATCCAGCAGAAAATTCAAGGTGAACCAAATGGGTAGGACATTGTCATGCCAGAAATTTAGCTACAATACAAATGTTAGAACACTCTCCAAAATGTCTAGAAATGTATAATGCCATCTACTCCTCAGTACATGCCTTTCATGTCTCATCAAATACACAACAACCCCGCAAGCAAAACACACTCTGGCACTACACAGAGGGTTTCTAATCAAATGGAAAATACTGCCTTGTAGATTACTAAATGACATTCTGTGGGCACGTCCACGCAGCTCAAGGCAGCACAGCACAGATTCCTGCGCTAGCAATATCCATGCTAACGTTTTACCAGCTATCAGCGGAGCAGTCCTGCTTTCTGACCTGAGCTAGCTCTGCATGGCATCGCACTGTGCCATCAAACCAACTTTGTTTAGGAAAGCTCCAGCTCGAATCCATCAGCATTATGCTTCACTGAACAGTGAAAACTTGCTCATTGACACTGGAATTTCCCTACAGGCCTCTAACACTATAAACCACCTTGCCTGCTTTCCTGAAATGTCTGCTTTTGAATTAATCTGTTGGCTTTCTGAAGACATTGCTCTTGGCTTCTTTAGAGAGAGTGATAATGAGAGGAATTTTTCAGTTTCTCTTTGAAATTCTGCCTGTACAACATCTTGCCCAGATCTACAGAACCTCGGTTCCTTCTTTGCTGTGCGAGGCATGGGGATGACTATGATGACTGTGATTCTGACCTTGTTTCAAATATCCTTCCAACAGGCTGCAATATAAACCTTCCTTGGAGATTTTAGTTATAAATCAAAAGTCAGTTTGGTCTGGTATGTATAGCACTGGACAGACACTCAGGAGAATTGTCTGTCATTGCATTTCCCTGTACCTATTTCTCTTTCCTTATTTATTCAGTTTGTAAACACTTTAGGTTACCCTTAACTATGTATTATGAATACCAGCTTTACATATAGAAAATAGTCAGATTTATCATTACTTCAGTTAGAACAATATTTATCATAAAGATGATACAACATCCTGGACTACAATATTAGGAGGTAACAAATGCCTAAAAAACATGATTTTATCATGCAGTCCTCCCACAGAAAATTTTCTCTTGGCAACTGCTGTCATAATAGCCTTCCAGTCTAATGATGGACTTTGCTATGTTGAAAGGATCCACTCCATATTTAAATTCTTTTTCCCTAAGAAGTTCTTTAAAGAACTATTTTGCCAAATTGTTCTAGAGATGAGCAGTGCTTTAACTATTTCATCACATTAAGTAGGATTCTAAAGTAATATAATTTTTAAGATAATGGAAGCTTTTCGCTTTTCCTGGAAAAGAATAGAAAGAAACCAACATAATATTTTAGTATTTTTAGGCTAGCATTTTTTCCTTCTTTTTTTATTTGCAGCATTGTTACTGATGATATGGCAGGAAACATATTGCTATATTAACAAGGTCACTCAGTCACAAAATCCCATTAGTAGTGAAAATGACAGAACTGAGTTGTGTAGTGACAAATAAAGCAAGTTCTCACCTTGTATATGGAAGGTCTCAGGTTCAAATTTACAGAATGTGAAAGTAAAAGAAAATGCATCTGCAGCTCACTTCCACTCCACACAGTTGATACAGTAACATCTTCAGCTTTCTTATTCGGACAAAGCCAACCCAGTGAAGTTAGTAGCTTCTTTTAAGCAGTTCATTTATACCTAAAAAAAATCCTGTATGGGCCCATAAATTCTGCAGAAAATTGAACAGTATGAAGCAAACTCTTTCACTGTCTATGTGTGATACTAGTACTGTCGCAGATTTTATGGCAGGAAGTACCACAAGCAAGAAATCTGTAATTCAGTTAAAACAGGTATTATAAAACAGGCTGCTTTGATATTGAAGCAGCCTCCACCCTGCTGCTGTGCAGTGCCAGAAAGGAGCTGCTTTGGTTTACCCACTCGACCCTGGGGAATCTGGAGGGATATAATGAAGTGAGTGTTTTTACCCTGATAGAGCTTGGGAACCAATGGATATGACACCAAAATAGCAGGCACCATTAAGAATAGCTAAATAGATAGTAATTCATCAGCAAAACAGAAAACAAATTAAAACATCCTGCAGCCTTGCTTTCATCTTAAATTCACGAGTTCTACAGATAAAGGAACCCTTAAAAAATAAAACTGATTAGACTCTTGATTAGAGAAAGATTAAAAATGCGAACTGCCTTTCCTCGATTCCAATTCACATCATTCCAATTTCTTGCAAATTTTCAAGGAAATTTGTCACTCTCAATGACTAACATGCATTTAAGTTTTCAGAAGGGTTTTCCTGCTTATAAATAATTATTCCTTTTTGTCTTTTTTGAAAAACATAAGATTTCTTTGCTAGAAGAATATGTTAATCCTTTAGTTTGTTTAAAAAGACGTTCTTGATAAAAATATTTGAATTAAAACTATCACTCACCTAAACTATTAATATTTATTGGGATGAAAATCAGGATTACTGTATAATATGATCCCCAGATTGAAACCACCCACTCCTATAGTCTTTACCTGAAGACATGGTCCAGCAAGTCTGAAAGGAATCTCAAAACTGAAGAAACCTACCTTCGGAGTCTCAACTGTCCTGCATCCTAGCATGTAGCATGAAGAGATGAGACTATCTGGCCCAAGACTTACAGAGGCTGCAAACTTCTACAGAATTTTCTGTCCTAGGATTCCATTGAACTTTATGTTTAAAGAAATTAAGCTCACTATAGTCCTTTGAGATCTCCATTTAGCAGAGGAAAGAACCATGTCCAAAAAAAACCATCAAGAGATGTGCTTTGAGACCTTTCTGCTCCCTTTAAATTCAGTGGGAAATGAAAACATTCAGCACTTAATTTTTCTTTCATATATTACATTGATTAATAATTATTATTCAGAAGCAGTCCACTGAGAAATTAGAGACATTTCTACTTGCCAAAATCTTTAAGCATGAGCTGCTGCAGACACTGCCATGTGACAGAAAGGTGGTCATCTGACGTGCTAAACAGTGATATAGGTGCACGTATACATTTGCTCACATACTAAGGCTGAGCCGCTGGCTATGTCAGGTCACATCAGGGGATGGATCCACTGGACAAGTCTCACCAAGACTGGTGCAGCCTGGCCTGCAGCTGCAACACTACAGCATTTCACACGTTCTGGGACCTGCACCTGAGGCACACACACAATCTGTTAGGGTGACACATCAACACACAGGCTGCCCAAACACATTTATTCTATAAAAACAAAAGAATTTTAAGCACTGTGTGAGCACATGCAGGGAAGTGGAGTTAATCTCCTACAGAACACATCAATCTTGATGGCTCCAATGTTGGCACAAGTCAGGCCGGGATGGGACCCTTGGCTGCACCAATACTCCCTTTGTACAGGTAACACAAAATGAACTGGGAGCATGAGGGAAGTCACTAATATGAATGAAGCCCCTTACTAGGGTTGTCCACATCAACTTTACATTCACAAGAATACTTCGGTATTATCTAGCAACAGTGAAAGCTCCAGAGACTCACATGTTCCAACTTTCACTTACAGGAGTAGCCTGGATGAAGTGACATGATGAAGCCTGATCTTTGAGATGGAGCTGAGAACAGAATATAAATAAATCTCTGGCTCCTCTGAACCTTGTCTCCTCATCCATTCCCACCTGGAGTCACTGAAGATTTGTTACTAAGGCAGGTATTTGAGTAGGCTGGACATGCTAGTAGACACGATACACAACCTACTGGACCCTAGAAAATTCTTTCCCCTTATTAATGCTCCACTGAAGCTTTTAAGCACCATTGCCCATCCCACATGAAAACTTCTGAGGCAAGCTGGCGTTTCACTGAGAATGGAAATGTTTCTGTCTTGAAGGCATTTGCCACTTAGAAACCGTCCCAAAGACTAAGACAATTTTAATGCACATGCTTGTTTCAAAGAAATTGATGTAGAAAGGTAACACTCTGGTAAATGAACCAATCATTGTCTATCATTTGGAATGACAGCAGTCTCCAGGAAGCAGCAGGAAGTAGGGCTTAGCCCCTAAGCCACCTGAGAAGGGACTGATGTTCACTAGGTATATACTTAATCCTTACGAGAAAAGGCTCCAGAACACAACTTGGTTCTCCAGGCAGTCTTCTTTATATGTCCAAATTATTTACATTTAAAAATACTTCTTAAAAGTGTAATGTAGATTTAATATAGTAGAAATTGAGGTTTTAAAGAACATCGATGAAGCCCTAATTCTGGTAATACCAATAGTGATATCAATGCGAGTTTTGCCCTGAGCACTTCTGCTATAGAAGAAAGTGAGAGAAAAAAAAGAAAAAAAAATATAAACTAGCTCTGTAACTTTCTGATGCTTTTCTCCTCAGACATATTCCCATGGATGATAAGGTAGTATAGTCAGGCATCTCAAACTTCTGAACAGCAGAAGGAGAGAGGTAACGCACTGACACCATGAATCAATCCCACATGGAAGGTCGGACTGCAAATAAAGGTCATAATACTGGATCTCTCAAGGGTAGAGGCCATTTTTTGTAATATGTCTGCTATAGTCTCTGGTAATCTGTATATACCTATCCTGTACTTCACATCAGGAGTGATTTTCTCTGGGTTCTGTAAGATGCCAGGATAATCCAACAAATGCAAGGTAAGGTCTAAAGGGAGTATCAGTATAAGCAGGTACCTGGAGAGATACCCATTCGACACGAAAATATAATGAGTCAGTTTGCTGGGTGTAACAGTTTTCTGGCTATTCACAGACCTAATACCCTAGAGAAAGGGAACTCAGGACTCCAATGGGAGCCACAGCAGCTCATCATTTTGTAAAAACTACCTGATCTGATCTGACGGTTCAGAGCACAGGTCACGACTCCCTGCTGCTTCTCTTTTGGCTTGAGAAGTGTCAGTGTCGCACATAACAGAATAAATTCACAAGTAATAGGATTTGGCAAATCAGTCATAGGAGCAAATTTCCACCTTCCTAAGCAAAATCTGAAAAAGGGGCAGATATATTTAGTTAAAAAACATTCTACCTATTTGACACAAAGGGTAATAATTCTTCCCTGTATTACAATTACATGCTGCCAAATTTTTTGGCTGAACTTGTTAAAACAAAGTTGAAGATAAAGTAGCTTTTGAAAGAAATGTCCAATTAGCTTCCTTTTCTGATTTTTATTTGTCCTGAAATTAGATTTTATTGCAACTATGTTTAGAAAACTTGTGCTGTGGGATATCTTCGCTCAGCAGTCTGTCATTGCTAATGAGCAAAGGACACATACAAAGTTCTCACTGTTCTTTTCTCTCTTATCATTCCTCAAGGTGAGCTATGATTTCTTTCAAGAGCTTTACTTGCAGAAAACTAAGGATTTTGTGAAAGACACAGAGGCAAAAATATTAATTGCTTTTCCCACCTTACTGACAGTTCCAATAGAAACAAATGTTACTGTAAAGGAGGTAAAAAAAACCTCCCACTGTCAACTGCAAAATCAAATCAGTCCTGAAGTCAACTCAACCTTTGCTGTTCCTCCCACATTCCTTCTACAACAAAATCCTGGGAGATCCAGAGGCATCCTCTCCAATAGCATGATTATGGAAAAAGTCAAAGACAATTATAATCACTAGCCAAATTAAGTGAAGCTGTAAAAGTGATTCGTGAAGGAGTGAAATCTTCAAGATCCTAATGGGAAGAGAAGGGAGAGCAATAATAGGAGGAGGAAGGTAGAAGGGAAATTACGTTTTCCCCCTTTTCTTCACAACAGGTGAACTTTCCTCCAAAATATCTGATTTCAAGACAGACATTGCATTATTAGATGCTGATTTCATGCCTTAGAAATAATGGATAAGACAAAACTGTATAATATTTGTCAGCTAGAATAGAACATTGATTTTTTTTCTGCCAGTCTGCCAAACAAAGTCTGAGATAAAGCAGACTATGTAGCAACTTCAGGTCACCGTAATTCTTTTTAGTTCTTCTCCTTGTCAGAAGCCATGATATCAAAGCTGCCCTTTTGTTCCCCTTAATTTTATCACACACCCCCTGTATCTCCTACCTTCCCTATCTCCTTGTGCAAAGATGAATAACACAGAGACTTGGACTCAGGCATAGCTGTAACTATGTCCTGAACTTGATGTGCCACAGAGTTCCCTTCACACATCTCCAGCTCTACAGCTTACGTAGGGCTGGAAAGGGTATCACTCTGAGTAAGAATCAAGCTCTGCAGCATAACCGGTGACAACAGCTACAAACAGTGAGTCAAATTCTACCCTACCTGTTCATGCAGCATAACTTTAAGGATGGCTTTAAGCCCTCATCAGCTCCTGCATGAACCTGCAAATGTTGAAGTCCATAAGTAACTATATGTTATATATTCAGTCTCCACCAGTACCTACCCTTAAAAAGCCTCAAACTGGAAACAAACCAAGCAGCTCAGCTTTCTCTCATTCTGCAGAGATCTGCAAAATGAGAGGTGTCCTGCCTCTGTCCCCTGAGGCCCATGAACCGCCAGGCTTACTGCACACCTACGTTCTTGTGCTTCACTCAGAATGCATGTAGCAGTTCTCTTCTAAAACACAGCCAGCTGTGCGGATAACAACGCCTTCATTTCAGGCCATGTCAAACGGCTGAAGTGCTTACCTTGGATACCTCAGTTCAGTCTCCTCCTTTGTCTGAGGAGGAATTTATACCTGCTCTGGGTAGAAGCAACTCCTTTTCTCCTTACCATCTTTTTCTGATACTGAAATGGAACATAATTCAGGATTTATTGGACAGGCTGCCAGCTGTTGGCTAAGTATTTTCTTGGGGGAGAATTGGAGTGACTTGCTGATCATTTTTACAAAGATGTGGAAATGAAACATTTTTTTTCTGAATTAAAATATCTTTTGCTTTTTTCAGAGAGAGTGCTGTTTTCAGTCCATCGCGAGCTTTCTTCCACCTCAGGCACTGAGAATGATTAGTGGCTACGTTTTACTAGTTTATAGCCATTGCAGTTGTTTAGTAGGGTACTGCTGTATTTCTTATAACCAAAAGAAAGATGTCCTTGGCAGGGAGCCTTCCGTGTCCCCCTTAATGCAGTAGGCAGCTCGTGCAATAAAGGCTGCTTCAGGGACAGAAAGACAGGAGTCCCCAGCCCAACCAGGCCAGCAGAACTGTCCCTGAACAACATGCTGTGGGGAAAGGTATTACGTACCACCTGTGAAGGAACATGAATACCACCTGGAGACTGAATTAGCAGCTGGTGTATCTAATATCCAAAGCACGAACTGCAGATATTCTCCTCACACAGAGGTTCAACTGGAGCTCAAAGCAGAGCAAGGAAAGATGTGCTAGATGAGCTCTGACTGCAGAATAAGGGATGACATGCAAGTAGGATATGGAAACAGATACCTAAAAGATGAGACCCACATCCACAGCATAAGACAATTCTAGGTTTAATAGTCACCGCTGCTGCTTTGGCACTGGCATGGTTGGATTGTTCATTTTTGTCAGTTCATGGAATATCTATTTGAATACACTGAGGCAATACTGAAAAAGCAATGTGTTTTTCCAAGAATTCTGTGGTCCAATTGGTAGTGCATTGTAAGTATTAAGAGGTCAAGGGCTGGAAAAAAACCTTTCCTTTGTGTCTTGACTACTGGAAATGGAGGCCCAGGAAAAGACAGAGCTGTTGATCCAGAAATTTTCAGACAGATTTTGAGGAAACAACTCAGTGGAACAGTTGTAACTCTTGAGTGGGAAGAGAGATTCAGTTCTGTGACTGACTTTTTGGTTTTCATAACAAATCTTCTGTAAAACAAGGAATATGAAAGCATTGATGTTGAATCCAAACTTCTAGCTAGATTTATTATAGTTTATTTCTGAATGAGCCATTTCTTTTGTTACAGACAATATTGGGTAACTATGACTACAATAGTTATGTGAAATAACTACAGAGCACCTGTCACTCTTGCTCAGCTCATCAGGCATTTCTGAGATGATGGTCATGAGTCAAAGAGCAAGAGGCCACAGTCTCTAATTTCCCTATAAACATTGCTATTATCGTTTATGATAAGTTCATAAGAGAGAGGGTTAAGTCCAAAAAAACTCTTTTAATAAAGAGGGGAAAAGCCACTCTGATCATTGCCTGCGTGATCCTGAAAGGTATGTGTGTTACAGAAGCCAGTGGTGACTCGCAGCCCATAATAACTTTCAGTATAATTATATTTTAAGGGTCCTTCCGTATTTTTTACACCTTTATGTACATCAGTTCAGATCAGATTTTGTATTCCAAACTGGAGTCCCATGACTATAAACACCAGCCAACATGCAGATGACCAATGTACGCTGTATTCTGGAAAAGAGAAATACTGATTTATTGTAATTCTCACTGGGAAAATTGTAGCAGAGTGTCCCTGAAGTTTTTATCCATGGCCTCGGATGAAACATAAAAAATATCAAATACTAGAAGAAAGGAAAAAGGAAAATGATGGTGTGTCTATATTTAAGACTTCTGTGAGGAACCTCAGTATTTTTAATATGAAAATTGCTAAAGCTTTAATATTCAGAATATTCCTAGGAATCTTTAAAAGGACACTACCTAAAGCAGAGGAAAACAAAACCAAATACTGCTTCGAATTTGGTTTGCAGAGATACATCTGAGTGTATTTCAGAATCCAGACTTTGAGAGAATGCAATCATATCTGAATCCAGTCTTAGTTTGGGTTCTAAAAACAAAGGTTTTGATATTTTTAAACAACAAACTTTAAAAATAACATTTTCATAATTTGTATTTTCTGACTCTTCTCAGTAAGGTAGTTAGAATCTGGGGTTCTTTTTCCTTTTCCTTTTCCTTTCTCTTTCTCTCCTTTCATTAACAATGGAAAGCTGAAATGCCTTATAAAGTGATTGTGGGAACTGGTGCTTTCAGAATAAAACATCAAACATCAGGAGACTTGTCAACAAGGCACTCTCAACCTTAAGCAAATAATGAATCAGTGGTAGAAGAGGGAATAATACCCAGAAGCCCTAACTCCTACTAGTCTTTTAATCATCACAGAACCTGCTTCTCAAAAGATATAATTGCCAAAACTGTGTTGAACAATTAGATCCCAATGTTACAAAAGCTTTAGACATTAAGTGGTCTCATAGTAGAATAGAAAACTGTAGTCAAATTGTCAGGCGATGTAGGCTTCAATAGACTGCCCATCAAAATGGAAATTTTATCATAAAAATGTTAAACGACAAACCCATTTTTCAGCAGGAGTATGGCATGAGCTAGATGATTTTACCCAAATGACTAGCTGTGAAATATGTGAAAATGTTGGCTGCTGTAAATCGTCCTAGCTAACCTCACTGAAAAGACTGACCAATCACTCCTATTTCCTCAGGACTCAGAAATACTATAAGGCTTGTACCATATAGCAAATTTGTCTTCTAACTGTAAATATGCACAATATATGCAATATACACAATAAAAATACATTCAAGAGAAGATTTTACTAGTGACTTGTACAGGGTGAGTAGTTGATGGCTAATAGTATTTATCAACTTATTCAGGAATAATTAAATGATTAAAATGACCCACATGTCTCACATTTTGCTACAATCCAAAGCAACTTCAAAAAATAGCAAAACTCTTCTAGGAAAGAGCTCATAAAATCAAAACTTCCGTATTCTAAAAATATAATAATTGCAAAGAGGCTAAACTAAAACATTTGTTTAAAATGCCTGCTTTGTTTTCAGATGAGTTTCTGGCTTAGGAAGGTATATAAAGAAGGTGTATTCTTTATTGTTTTAATACACCGTAACTATAAAATTGCTGAAATGTTTCCTCCTCAATATTTAATGTGCATATACCCAGAAGACTATATTAATTAGGCATGTGCAACATGAAATACCTGGGGAAGGTGAGATTAGGAAAAGACACTATTTAAGGAAAAGACATAACAAAAGTCAAGAGCTTCCCCCCACCCGAACAAGGAACATAGACACAAATATTTACACAATCACTGATGTCAAAACCAATTTCCCAAGTTGAAATTCTACCCGCTGAAGTCAGCCACTCTGCTCCCCTGATTTCAGTACGTCCAGGATTTCATTTCCTGTGACTTTCAGCGAGGGAAGGGTCAAAGCACAGCATGGGTAGGTAGATCATTAAAATCAACTGTTCTAGGTATCCATCCTCTTATGATCTCCGCAAACAATTCTAATTCTCTTCATTGCAATTAATCTCTGAAATATCCCATTACACAGGAATACTGACAAATCTTTTCAGATACATCATTTTAAGAGAAAAATTTAGGGCCTGGCATAACTTCACCTCTCTCAACATGCCTTCCTCTTTTTGATTTATTTTTAATCTCACACTTTTCCTTTTCTCCTGTACCTTTCATCCCCTGTTCCATACTCCTCCCTCCCAGGGAAAACGTACAGTGACTGTATAGGCTCTATGGTACCAGTAGGAATGAAAGGTTTATTTCAGAGTTGCTCTGTTCTTTTTTGTGCGTGTGGTTTTGTTAAATACATACCGGGTTTCTGAAATCCAGCTAGGAAAACCTAGAAAAGTCTTCCAATTATAATCCTTGATATTTCCCCTGAAGCTAAACCAAAGCCCCTTTGAACTAGAAAAGTGTCTTTCAAAAATGAGAAGGGCAAGACCTGAACTTTTCTACCTGTAGTCTTCTAGTCCAAGATTAGAGTTGGTCTTTTTCTCCCCTCCTTGAGGAAGAAAATATACTGATTTCTAATACAACTATTTTTAGCTAATCCGTTTTTCCTTTTTATCCTCTGTAGCCAATGCCTTCACCAGCCATCTGAGTGTTATTTAAGCTGTATGTCTACATCAAAAGTAACAGTTTCCCTGGTGTATTTTTGTTGGCTGTACAGAGGAGGTAAATAAGATTTTGCGGTGCTCTTTGTCAAAAATCCCATTGTCACAGGCATATTTATTGACCAATTTTCCCAACTATGTAAGTAACAGATTAGCATTTGCTTAAGTTAAAAATAATTTCCATTAGGAAGTCAATGCCTCCAAAGGTACAGATGGATTTAGTGCAAGTATATTCTTCCAGTGTTCTCAAATGGCCGCACAACAGGGTTACAGAGTGGTTTCAGGGAGGAAAGAATTCATCATTCCTGCTTGCATGCTAGCTAATAGGGCTTCTCACCGCTGATTCTTACTGTAACAAGACCATAAAGATTGACACTGCATATGTTTGTTAGCTTAACTACTTTAATGCAGGTGGTTTAGAAAACTTATAGGTATCATAAATGTGAGTCTTCTAGCATGAAGTATCATACAAAGGTGCAGCCAGGGTTTAATGCACAGAAAGGGAATCATTCCAGTTTTTCTAATGGGCTTTCATATCCATATGAAGAAAAGCAGTTCTGCTTCCTGTATCTTTTAAAAGAAGCATGCTTTACATAAAAACCTATTGCCTTTCTGCTTGATCTATGGTTTTAAACATAATAATGTGCCCAGAATCTGAATCAAAAGGTAATAAAGATACTGTCTTCTGAGACCAGGACAGCAATGAAACTTCCATTTTCATAACACATCAACCCAGCTTATCAAATTTATTCTCATGGAATGTTTAACAAATAAACTGAGGAAACACATTCAAGTAAAATAATGTTCCGTGTTTTAATTTGAGGTCTGTATGAGGATAATAATCATACATTTTGGTTAATTGGTTCACACTTTTTCCTGTTTTTAACACCTCTCCAGCAAATTAGACAAGAATCCTCGATGTGTTATTGGAATTGTGTCAAAGATCATATATTACCCACTTTATATGCTTCAGCAAAAGTCCAGAAGCTACACGGAAGACAGGCTAGCCCAGAGTGAGTGGAAAAAACTGTGAAGAGAAGTAACATCATTCGTTACTGAAACTAGGAATAAACATTCCTACTGCAGAAGCACTCAAAGGCCTTAACCAGACTATGTTCTGGGCTACACTCAAGTGGTCTAGAGTTAGAGTACAAGTATAAAGACTCCCCAGGCATCTCAGAGCTACAAGGTGACCAGCAAAGATCCCAGCCAGCTGCTTAAGTGTTTGGGTGTCCTTAGTTAACCCACAATTTCAGCCTTTCCCCTATACAAACAGCACTGTTACATTGAGGACTGCAGGCACTATTCCTTTAGGCACCAAAGCTCTGAGTATCCCAGTTTAGCCCCTTATATATCTTACCCTATGTATCTTCTTCCTTGCGTCCCCTCCCATAGACTGGGGTGACTACCACTTCACCTCCTAGATGTAGTCTAAGGATAAATACACGGAAGACTGACATGCAGCCAGGTGCTCTGGTTTTCAAGGGCCACTTAGGTGAGCACAGATGGCTTGTGCTGAGTGCATCCAGGATGTTGGCAGGTGCCAGGTTCTCTCTGCTTACCTCTCATCCACAGATGAGAGCCTTTGGACCATGGGCTAGTAGTAGCGTATTTGCCGTGGTCACTCAGGGAGATCTGAGGATGACTCATTTTGGCCTAATTATCATGGATAAAGCTACCAATATGTTCTTTTGTGGATAAGGAATGAGAGATAACTATACTGTGGTATTCAAAGACTCTTTTCTGGGCACTGAGAGTGTGACGTGGAACAGCTCAAACATTTTATAGCCACCACTAAAGGGAGTTGAGAGTCTCACTCAGAACTTACATTAGCTACATTTACAGGTATAGAATAAAAAGGACTATTGCCTTATTAGTTTGGCATTGACAAGCTGGACAATTTCCTCTGCTTAGAAGGCAGCATCTCAGTGAAAGGTAAGCCTGGTGGCAGCTTTCAAGCTATCTATTGAAAGGTATGGACTTCAAAAGAATATATATTTCAGTAAGTACAAATTAAAATACAGGCAACGATTTCATACAGAAAAAACCTGTGACAGAAAAAAAAATGGCTTGCATTCAAAACCACAACTCTTTAAACTGGTGTTGATTGACTGATTCATTAGACATATAGAAGCGGTATTAAGAGGGGTCCTATCCAGATGCTCTAGGCACTCTCAACATAATTTCAGAACACATCTCAAATGCAGCCATACAAACTAAAGATATCTCACGACATATGAACCCAATCATCTGTTTTAAACAGTTCCATACTCTGTGCTTTTAATTCTCACTTCCCTCCTGTCTCACTCATTTCAGGGGCTGTTTGCAGGGGAAAAGACGGAATTTTGCAGCGTGCCTTGAAAGTCAGACTCAGTTTTAATTAGATCAAAAAGAGAGGAAGCACTTTCAGGCCAAGTAGCAATAACTTCTGAAGCATATCAACGCTTACCCTTCTTTCTTCTCTCGTTTTAAACAAGGGTTGCCAGTTCAGATACCCTATGCTGATCACAGCTAAGATCAATATTGTAAGAAAATTAGAATCATATTAGTACTGAGGTGTGGATATATATGCTATTATATGTGATAGTGTATGCAAATCTCCTGAAACAGCCTGAAGTTGCCTTGAGTTCATGCTGTTTTACTGGCAAAGGCAAAACTTCCGCTGAATGAAACCAGGAATATTATTTCATCTGAAGAACAAGTGTGCATTTTCAACATCCTTCCAGCAATGCATCTCAGTATGAAATCAATTCTGACAGTGCCATTGAACCTAACTTATCTGAAAATTACTCACTTGTGTCACAGGAGTTTTCCCTATACAAGACCCAAGACCTGCAATGCTTGGACTGATAAAGTTGAATCTGAAGTCTCATGACTGTTACCTATTATTACTCTCCAGCTGGGAGACTTGGCAAGACAACACACTGACATCTTTGTGAACTTAGCACTTCACATCAAGGAGAGGATGTGAGCTTGTCAACTTGACACTCAGAGTGCAATCTCGTTCAAATTGGCCCTTAGAAATCATTACAATGTGACTGGAAGCTCTTCACAGTCATATAAATAGGATACATTAGATTCAGCTGTTACAAAAAAGTCAAAGGGTACTAATCATGTCTTTTCACCCAAATTAATATTGTCACATTTACTTACTAGTACTTAAAGGATGCTCGTGAAATGTCTTTGCCATCTGTTTTGGTTCATATATACATCATCATTAGAAGGATGTTTTCATTTTAACTTTACTGAAACTGTCCTTCAGTTAACATAGAATTTCTTTCTAGCTTGACAGATCTTTTTTTTTTAAGTTACAAATATGTGTCATGTTAGTGTCCAAACCTTAAGATCACCTCATTAAATGAGTGGAAACTCATCCTAGGCTCATTGTAATGGCAGTATTTTATTTAAAAACTGGAAGTGCTTAAAATCGCGAGGGAAATAATCATGAATATTTAAAAAATATTTAACAGAATTTTGAGGATAAATAGAAATTCTGAATGCTTCCTCCTACTCACATACTACATGTGGCTAAGTAAATGATCAAAGATAAACCAAAAAGAACAAGACTTTGGCACAGTACTTTAAAAAAATCAGATCCTAATTACAGTATATATTTAAAGACTTTTAATAAACTAGTATTTTAGAACTAATATCCCTCTATATTCAATATATTTAGCCTATTAATAATATAAATTTTAATTTAGGTGAGAAAGACAGAATTTAGTGTCATTCAGGTATGACCCATACATCAGAGAAAATCTCAGAGAAAATATGAAAGTCTAGAGATCAAGTGGATGCACCTCAGAGATAACTATCTGCGATAAACTAGCTGCCAACTATTGCCTGCATCATCATCTTCTGTTAACACCAGAGATACCTAAATTCTAAAACTTCATTACAGAAGTATTGCACAAGGAGATAAATATATTTTGGTATTTAGTGCCCAGATCTGCTATGATTTCAGAGCTTCATACCTATACCTGCAACATACTTCTAACTTTCTTTTGGGTAACAGATATAATTTCTTACATGTGAGATTTGAACACACAATAGCATATGGAACCAACTGCAACTATAAAACTACACAAGGACCACTCCTGTGCACACTGCAGCCTCAGAAACCTCCAGGATGAAAAAACGAGTGCAATCTTCATGCAAAATACAAACCCTGATATCCTCTTTGGCTATCTGAGACAGTTCCCAAGAGTCTCAGGTGAAAAAAAACAAATCTGACATCAAATATCCAGCCATCCTTTCATCTAATTACCTCCTCTCGTTTTATCAGCTCTCTCTGAGCTGAGCTGCCTCAGCCATTCCACTGCATGAGAAGGATCTGTAGCCATGGAAATATTTTTCTCTGAAAGCACGCTTGCTCATTTCTTGAAAAATGTATAAGTCTCCCTGGTAAAGCAGTGGGGATACTGGATATTTGAAGTACACAGCTTGAGCCCAAAGTATAGTCCCAAAGTATGGTTTTAAACACTGGCCCACAGCATGGGGCAAAAAATGCTTCCTAGCCATGGGGCAATCCTAGCATGGCCCTATCTAAAGGCAGCCCTGCCAGCCAGGTTTGCCTGGAGTAAAAAGGAAGCAACTGGCATTTCTTTCTCTTTGCTTGGTAAGCGTGGAGAGGCCAAGGCAAAGGAACTGGGGTGGCCACAGAGCTGCTTTTCTGCTTCTTCTCTTCTGGTGGAGCTTTCACCTTAAGGTGGATGAAGAGGAGTCAGCAATTCATTCCTCCAGTACTCGAGGAATGGTGTCTCCAGAACAAAACACACAGATCTAAAGTGGCCTCTACTGCCTACTTGTAAGGGAGAATGTAGTCCAGAGTTTTTACTACTTAATTATCTGAATTTGGCTTCTAACAATTAAGTGCCAGATTTCTAGATACTAGTCTCTTTTTTTCTAGTTTACTCGCAATTATAAAAAGGAGCCGATAATGATATCCTTTATTTCGAGCATTTCTAAGGCAACAGTAAAACACACTATATATAATAGTATATACTTTATGCTGGTACATAGACTGTGCAGGAGATTCCATATTATGAATTATGTGGCAGTGCAGTTGCAAGTCCCTACCAGACCTTGTTCTGCTCCTGAAATCAGTGGAGTTTAAACCTCATTTTGCAGCACATTATGAAAAAAAAAAAGCAGTGACATTCCCACAGAGCTGGGCCAAAATGTCTGTGTGTATCTTTTTTTTTTTTTTCTTTTAAAGAAATCACATTCAATTCCATTTGACTGTTCAGACATTTACTGCAGGTGGAACAATGACTCTGCAGATAGCAGTCAATCATGTATATTCTAAACACCCAGAAACATTTCTGTTTTATTTCCATCCCTTCAGGTTGCCCACCAATTCAGTGATGAATTTATGAAATTAGACACCTGTGATTTGTCACCATCAAAGTTTACTTTTCATGGCAGATAAAAAAGATGAAATGCGTTTTTGGCTATCATGATTGCATTGCAGTGAAATGCCACATCAGGCTGAGCTCAGCTAAATTCAAGTATCCATTAAAAAGACACACCATTTCACCTTTCAAGAGCCATTGCTAAATTCTGGTCTTGCTGCAAGCTCAAAGGAAGCAACAACTTATTATTAAGCAAGTGCTGCAGTAGTCCAAGAGTCAAACTGAGATCTTGGTAACTAATTCCCTGCAGTTCCAAGGACAACAGTGGGAAAAACTGTCAGTATCAAACTTGGCAAAATTACATGTGTGAGACAGAAAAGAAAGCATGAATAGCTACCAGCTTCCTGCTTCTGCTCAAATACCTATTTCAGAATAGAAGTGAAGACCCGTTTCCATTTTACTCCCTCTTCCAAACAGAAGCCTATGCTATTGATGGCCAGGCTCAAACAGGCAAGAGCTGTCAACAACCACCTCCAGACTGTAGGGAGGTCTTTTGGACCTGTTGAGGGCACACCACGACTCTCTCCCTGCATGTGCACATAGCTTTTTTCCCTTGTAAGTCAGCTGTAGAGAAGGGATATTGCAGACCTAGATCTCATCCTGGCATGGAGTCAAGCTGTGGCCAGGGCAGGCATCAGGATCCCCAAGATAATACATATTCAACGTAGTCAATGAGGCATTACAACTTCTGCCTAGGTGTATGGCAGCCCCTTCATCTGAGGTTGAAAGATTTGAGCTCTGCAGTTAAGGAGAGCACGTCAAACACATTTAGTGTTTTCATTTAGGTTGAAGTGGGAAGGGAAAGGTTTATGTCCACTTGACTGCTAAGATAATGCTGTTGCCATTTGAGTTCATTTGCTCTGAGTAAATGACATATCTTGGCTTCACTTCCTCAGGTAAGAGCACTTAGGAAATAAACAGTAGCTTTTTTACAAACTAGGGACATCTGGAGTTCAGCCCAGGGAATCACCTTATTGACTTTCTCCAAAAACCTCAGGCCAGCACTAGGCAGGGATGAACCCTTCCTTGTGACAGACAAAAATCAGCCACTCTGAGGAAGAGAAGGAACAGAACGTAGACTGACATGTGGGGCAACATAATGATGGAAGAGCTTTATATTTAAATTTCCTGTAGTATCAAGCAACCTCACATGGCTTTTGAGCAAGTTGGTGGTGGTGACCTATGGTTTCTCCTCCCCTAGATAATGAATTAATCAAATAAACAGTAAAAAAATAGATGAGCATAGGTAAAATCACGTTAAACACAGTAACAACAAAGGGTGTCTTAAATTTTTTTTTAAAAGATGAGAAAGTATTCGGGAGGCAACATGTACATTCCTTGAGCATCATATTCTCTTGCTACCCCTCAGTCTTTGCCCTTCTGACAGGGAATGCTGTCACATGTGGAGGCAGAGCTCCTTTGTTTCCCCCAGCTAGAGCTTCTGAGAGGCTGCAATTTTCTTCCTGTAAAGAAGTACATGTAAGTTTAGGTAGGGCCTGTTAAATCCTTGGCTGAAACAACAAATACTCCTTTGCCACATGCACAGATGGTGAAGGTAGTAAGGGCTGATGTCCATTCAAATATAGACCTGAATGGGTTGTTTTGCTTTCTGTAATGTAGCAAGCATGGAGCAGGCACTCTGCTTCAAAAGCCCAAAACCTCTTATTATAGTCTCTGCCTTTTTGACTACTGAATTTGCAATTGACTGGGAAAAAAACCAGGAGCGAAAGGTGGGTCAGAGAGGAGAGGTACAAGACACAGAGCTGAATGTGATGCCATAGCCAATATTTTTGTAAACCACTTCTGCCCCTGCAAGACGCTTAGCCTTATGTTTACATAGTTTATCTCCTGGCAGCATTTTTTCTGTATTCCTTTGTACCACTGCATAATATTCAAGTATCTGACTCTTCTGTAATAAGCACTACACATTTACTACTAATGGTGGTGGCTTTTATTCCCTAGCTCTTTTTTGAGTTTCCTGTAATTTCCCATGTTGTTTCTGGCTGTAGTAACTATAATTGCTATATTGATTTTATATTTTTCTGCCTGTAACTTATCAGTAGTATCTTTACTATTTGCTATTGCTCTCAACTACCAGAACAGCCTGCATGAATCAGAATTAGGTCGACTCATATCTGAACTGTGGAAACCTGCTGAATCTTCATAGCTAGAACCCTGGGTCCCAGAAACTGTCATAAATAAAAGCCATTATGAATAGTACCTCATGCCATTTCTGACTGTGAGCATATGGCAGTAGTCTCTGTGTGGCCAGGAAAGCAGTATTTGCTTTATGCACCTATTTTAATGTTACTCCAAGGAGCTTCTCTCTGACATTACCCAAAAAATGCAGGTCTCCCAAATGAAATTCAGAACACAGGAGTAAGAAGCATATCTGCAATCATCTGCATGCAGTTATGTGCTATCCCAGACAATAATGTCTAAAAAAACCAAACATACCAGTTCCTATCCTAAAAACAAGTTACAGGAGTTGCTCCAACATTCCTGCAGGAATGCTATTGTAAACCCTCGCACCCTCTTCCTCTTTTCTGATATGCAATTGCTGTTGAGGCAACACTCTGATTTCAGCTCAAAGAGGTCTTCTATCCTCCTCCTCTTCCTTAGCATCATCTTCTCTGCTAAATTTGCAGATGACAAACATATGCCCTCTCAACCTTTGTTTCTCTGTCCTGAGGAAACCACACATTCAGCTTTCTTTCATAGAGTAGGCTTCTAGGATTATTTTACCCTTCTTATCACTCATTTCAGTTTAAATTAATTTCTGAGAGATTGTACACAGAGAGGCATGCAGAATTTCAGATAAGGTCATACCACAGTGTTGTACACAGCCTGGAAATCACTACACTAAGTACAGAACCTAATACAGCTTAGGACCCCAATGAGCTTTTTTTCAGCTAAATCATACCAGGGGGCAGGATACTGCAGCTGACAAGTGCACATGACCTGGCTTCTCCTCTGTTTCCAATTGAAGCAGCAGTTAATGCCTGAAATTCTTGTTCATAGTCCCAAAGTGCATAACTTTGCATTTTGTACTATAATGTTCCATCACATTTATATCATTCCTGATCTCAAGGTCATCTAATTATTTCTATATAATATGGTAATTCAGATTTTTATTGCTAATACGTCCCAAATTTATACTACCAGAAAAATTCATTAGTTCACTCCTACTTTTGGTATTGAGGTCATTAATGAAAATATTAAATCAGATTATACCCTAATCCAGCATTTGTACTTCACTGGACACTTCCCAGCAGTTCCCCTTTCAGCACAGTCTTTTACTAGCTTCCTCTGGGCCACTTTGACATTCCCTTTATAATTTTTATACATCCATCTCCATCTTAACTTAATTAACTTACTATAAGTTTAACTAATATTTTCCTGTCTGGCACAATGGTCGATGTTTTACAGAAGCCTAAAGTACTACTAACACATATACTTCTTTTTTCCAGGTTTTCCACATTTTGGAAATTTGAAGGACTATGAGTAGCTGACTATGACTAGTCTCTGATAACATAGATACATTGGAGCTAAGCCACCAGGAGACAAAGTGGCTCCGGGGCAGCAGGCCAAAGCCTCAGTGCCCTCTGTGCAACCAGCCCTGTCCCTCAGCAGCCCTTGTGCATCAACCAGGTTTGTAATTCAGCCTTCTTGGCATCCTACATGTAAGATTGGGAGAGATGGCTTAGTCTTTTCTCTCCTCCTTGACAAGATGACAACAAACATCACTACAAGAACCAATTCATCCGGAAAGGAAAAGAGATGAGGGAGTTCAGCTGGAATAAGATTTCTTTCCCTGCATACATATGTATGTATTTTTAAAGCATTATCCCTAGCACAACAGTAATGCTGGTATCATCACTTCTGAACACTGTTAGTTTGGGGCTAATTTCAAAAAAGAGGTTCTAGCTGCTACATTACTGTCAGTTTGTTCAGCATTTGTAGCTCTCTGGTGGCCTCCTAAGATATACAGAATCCCATTCTAGCCTATTTCAGGACTGCACACGCTATCAGAGATGCTAAAGTCATATTAAAGGCCTTTGTAAAGTTCATTTCTTAGAAATGTCAAAGTTAAGACTTGCACTTCATGGTGTTTTCCTCAGGTATTACACAAATCCTGTGAGATTTTCCTATTAGACCTGATGACCAGATATCTTACCCCTGGTAATAAAAGACCATATCTGAGCATGACTCAGAAACATAACTGTTGCATTTCTTGGCCTTTCTGTTAATGATGGAGTTCATAGTCATTTAAGCTTTTTATCAAAATCTATCCTGGGAACTCTCCAAGTGTTTTGGATGTTAAAGGAAAAATTAATGCAATTGGCATATGTAAGTGCATGAGATAGACCTTTATACTGCATACAGCATGTTGAGTGAACTCTAAAACATTTATGATGCTGATTTTCATTTGTCAAAACACTTAGGATTTATGGAATACTTTTTTATACTTGCATCACTCTCCCATCTATGACTGAGGGCTTGCTGATATAGTTGTGTTGCAGCTGATGTTCTCTCATGTCAAAGCATGACATGAAAATGCTTTGAAAAGATACTATGAGAAAGATTATGTTTTTGCTAAGAGTAAACTAATAGTTCCTTTGGAACTACTTACAGTTGAAACTTTGGAGTTTGGGGCTAATCGGGTGATATCAGTAATTACTGGGAACACAACTGACACATTGCCAGTAAATATTAACTTCTTATGAACCAGAGAAACACTTTACTGTTCTAAATCTCTGCATTTCCTTTTCCCCTTCCTCTGTAGGATGGCTCAAAGTTATACGAAATGCTTGAACACTTCCCAGCTACACATATTATTTTCCCAGCAAAATTCAATCCCAATTTCTATTGGCTAGGTCACTGAAGTTTTCAAGTCCCATGGGTTCAAAAGGTCAGAAAAGAGTCTATAGTTATTTATTCCTGTGTTAGTCTCATAGATGCAGTTTTTAGCATAACATAGTCTCCAAAACAACAAGAAATAAAAAAAGCTTAGTGCTGAACATCTTCTCAACATCAACACCTTTTTCATTTCATTCTTCGTTTAAAAGGTCAACTATAATTAAGATGCTTATTTATTTAAACACCTATAAGTAAGTAGATAAGATGTCATGGAAGAGTGCCATGAATACTTAGATAAGGATAAGCTAGATGTTTTCAGAATAGCTGTCTCAAATTTCTCCTAAAGTATTTACAGGACTGACTGAAGCAGCCTCAGACTGCCTAAATGTTATCTTTGAGAACTTCAGAAAAGCTGGTGGAGAACCTAGTTTGGTTTAGAGAAAGAGCTAAGCAGGAGCATGTGATAGCAGTATTCAAAAGGATAATATAAAGAGCTCTTTCCCCTGTCCAGTGCAGACAGTATAAAAGCTAATGAACTTCAACTGCAGCAAGGACAGAGACTACAAAAAGCTTTTTTTCAGTGAAGATAGTTAACTCCAGAGAACTTGTGGGAATTCCATCTCTGAAAGTCTTCAGTACCAAATTCAGATAAACAATCCATATCCTTGTCCTTTCTAACTCCAGATTTTTATTCTTACCTCAGTGCCTCATGACTACAACTCCTCCCTGCCCCTAATATTGGCCCCATTCACCTAGCCGTACACCCTGGCCAAAATCCTGTGATAATTTCATAATCCCTTCCTACTACAACTCACACATCTATCGGCATCCTCTCCTTCTCCCTTTCATTGCAACCCCTTCATCAGGTTTCTAGTGCACTCCTTGTCATCCTCTGTTACTCCTTCCCTCCCTTAGCGGGCCTCTACATCCTCTTTAATTCTAGGGCAACTCAGAGGTGTATGAGCTTGTAGCCTACCTGGCAAGGGACCATACACTCCCTGGGCTATAGGTTTGACCAACTAGGACATATATTCCTCCTGTCAGAAACAAGACCTATACAGCCCATCTGGGGATGGGCTGTTAACTCATCTTTCTGGTGCTAGGAGGCCCATGCTTGTTCCTTCAGGAAAGCTCAGCAACACAAGGCACCTCTGAATCCTCAGCAGTCCATAGGAATTCCCTGCAGGCTGCATTCAATGAGCTTCT
Organism: Rhea pennata; assembly: GCF_028389875.1. NCBI lineage: Eukaryota > Metazoa > Chordata > Aves > Rheiformes > Rheidae > Rhea > Rhea pennata. The sequence continues at coordinate 17,325,276 of NC_084665.1, read as the reverse complement.
CTGAGGATGGCAGAGCTGTTACTGACCCTACCTGGTAAGGAGATGGACTATATGTGGCTTTTTGAGGTTCCTATCAGAGCAAATTTATACAGCTTTCTCTCATGCAGCAAAAGCTGTATTAGTTCAACTGGATTCAAAACTTTTTGAAATATCTGAGTGTTTCAGGGCTGGGTTAGACAAACTGCTTGTGGGATGACAGAGCAGTGTTCGATCCTACCTGGTAAGGAGATGGACTACAGGACTTTCTAAATCCCCGTCAGAACTGCCTTCTATGGCTTTCCCTCATGCAGCAGAAGCTGTATTCTTTTAAATCCAATTTCACTTCTTTATCCTGTTCCTCTTCACTGTTATTACAAAAGGAATAGAGGTGGCAGTAAGGCAGTAGATGAATGAGTTATAAAAGTAGTACCAAACAAGCTTGTTCAATAAAGCTGTAAAAACACATACTTTGCAAAGCCTTCCATAGCTACCTGTAAAAGGAGCAGCAAAAATCTTTCTCTCTCCAATACTGGCTCAGGCTGCTGTGGACCAAGTCATAGTCTCACATTTGACAGATGCAGACCCAGAGTGAGCAAATAGTCAGACGTGCTTGTGATACTCGAATGCAGATTATCCTGACCTTATTACTGGACAGGGAAGAAATAGGAAAGACTCTTTGCACGTTTTTGACAAGAAAACTTACTCAGCTAATGTACAGCATACTTTATCTCTGTGTTTTACTAAAGCAAAATGTCTATTAAGTGACAGGAGTGACAGTATTGTAATACTGGCTTTTAGGACCAACGTTTCCAAATGCAGTTTTCAGTCATTGATTTCAGATGCCTGCATCAAGATTGCCAGTCCTGAGTTTTTAGAAGCATTGCATTTTAGCAGTTTCAAGTTATTGCCAATGAAATCCATCCCAAAAATCTCTGAAAATTCTGTGCCAACTTGATCATTCTTGATTAAATGTGTATTTTAAATAAAGTATATACTTCCATGTGAGTACTTCCTCACTTCCAATACATGCCTGCCATTGCTCTAAGTTTGTGAGGTCACTTCACAAATACAAGGCACATACTGGGAAATCCTGTGAACGCTTCACAGCAGCTGTACATTTTCGTTAAATGTGATTGCCAGTCAAAATTTTTTTAAAAGGAACCAATAAGTCTTGCCCGAGTCTGAAAATTATTTCGTTCTGAAAATTATGGGCACAGGCCTTGAACTTATCATAATCTATTTTAGAGGCTTGTACTTTTTGACTGTGGCATACTTCATTTTGACACATCCATCATTTTTCACTTGGATGCATGCTGTTATCCAAAAATCATTACTTGAACATGAATTGCATAATGCTCTGTTATTTACTTCTACTGTGGCATAATCAGACATGCATCTTTGTTGACGTTGTAAGTGGCTTTTACTTTCCAGTGAAAGAACTTAAATTTGTTAAATTAACACATTAATGAATCTATAACAGTAATAGGTGCTTAGAGTATAGACTGCTTTTGTAACATGCTACTGTATTGAAGAGAATACTGAAGTGTTGTCCAACCTTTATCAAATAGTTAAGAAAAGTGTGATTTATTTTGGACTGGTTTTATTAGGAGGTTATTGATAGCTACATAATGAGTGATCAGTATGCAAGGAAAAACTTTTAACTGCTTCTTTGAATGAGTTTTGTCATGTACTGTACCCAAAATAAACAACTTCCTTTCAGTCATTGCTTCCATCACAGAAGAAATCCCTTCCAGCATTAAACAAAGAGCTATTTTTTTGCTCTTAAAGTGATTATTGTTTAAGTATATTATGACGTACTGAGTATTTTTCACTCATATGTCCATGATTCAAAATTATTCTGCATATACTGTGAGTTTAGCAGCATCCCTTCCTCTTTACTCCTTTCACACAAGTGTGGTACAACATAGTAAGATTTAAAAACATACTTCCTTCAGAAAAAGAATTTACTGGCTTAAGTTATAAGGAATCTAAACTTTGTTTCTTGCAGTGGTTATCCTCCATGCCATGCTACTGGAAAACTATTAATCAATCATGGATTTATTCAAATTCGTATTTTGAACAATATTTAATTACATTTGTGAAATGCATGAACAAGAAATCATCTGTTCATTTTGAACTGTACCATTTATATTTCTTAAAACCAAGCAGCTGTTTTGCTGTGATTTTTCTGAGCCTTTAGAAGTGGCTTTCAAGACCCCCAAACCTTTGAGGTTCTAGAACATAAATCAAAAATTATCTATTTCTATGTTTGTCTGGAAGTAGGGAGGGGATGAGAAGAACTTGCAACATGCATGGAGGAATTCTTAATGCTAACTTACGTATTCACAGCCTCAATTAGAATGAAAAGTAATTGCCAGGATTATTTTGACTCTCCAGCTTCATTGTCCAAAGTCTCACCTTCCATCAGAAACTTTCTGATACTGAAAATGGGAATACAAACCTGAACTCCTGATAAGGAAAGCAATCAGACAACATGTTAAAAATAATTATCATGTCTAATTCCATCAGTGTGAAATACTGATATAGTAAGTAACAGTGAATTACTGATTTAATACTAAGCCTGTAATATGGGTAAGTAATTGGAAGGAACAGCATTTTATCTGCTGCATTTATAAGCACAGCATAGTTGCATTTTCTGGAGGGCAGCTAATGTTTGTGTTAAAGTAACCATGAGCTACTCTTCTTTCTCTGAGACTTTGCTCACTGTTATGGCTTTTACCAATTCAAACTATTTTAATTAAAAGGGTAAAGCATATTTCAGTAAAGTATAACATATATTTTATACTTAAATATCATATTCTGCAATTAATCACATTTCATCTAAATACGATACATGTCCCCTTAGTATAGGAAAGGAACTCTTTAAAACTTTGTTGTTGCTGCTTCACAAGCCATAGGGATGCAGCTTTAAGAGATTAGATACAGGTAGGATGATTAGGAGGAATAAATAAGAATTGTATCTTCTGGTAGAATCAAAAAATCACAGAATAGCTCAAGCTGGAATAGACCTTGGGAGGGCCCTAGTCCAACCTTCTGCTCCAAGCAGAGGCAACCCTGAATTCAGACCAAGTTACTCAGGGTTTTGTCCATTGAGTCTTGAAAACATCCAAGGATGTGGACAGCACAATCTCTCCAGGCGACATGTGCCAGTGTTTTGTCCACTCTCCCAGACAATTTATTTTCCTGATATCCTGTCACAACTTTCCCTATTTTTATTTGTGACCACTGTCTCTCATTCTCCCTCCATGCACCTCTGCAAGGAGCCTGGCTTTGTGTTCTCAGGCACCTGCCTGTAGGCAATGAGGGCTGCTGTTAGATCCCCTTGAAGGCAACCCTTCCCCAGCCTGAATAAGCCCAGGTCCCACAGCTTCTTCTCACAGGGCACCTGCTCCTGCCTCCAGTCACCTCAGTGGCCTCTGCTGAGGGCTCCAATATAGCCACACCTTTCCCATACTCTTTGGCCAAAACTGGATGAGGTACTGTACATATGGTCTAATGAGTGTCAAATAAAGGGAATAATCACTTCTCTTGATCTGCTGCCTAAACTCTTGATACAGTCCAGGATGCTGTTAGTCTTCTTTGTTGCCAGGACACACTGCTGGCCCACATTCAGTCTACTGTACCGCAGGACCCTCAGGTCCCTTTCTGCAGAGCTGCTCAGGCAAAGCCCAGCCTATACTGACACAAGAGACTGGTTTGATGCAGGTGTAATGCTTTGTGTTATATTTCATGAGGTTTGTTGGGCCATTCCTCTGGCCTATCCAGGTCACCCAGATCAGCAGCCCTGCATCTCTTTTATTTCTTTTCTTTTCTTTTCTTTTTCTTTTTTTTTTTTTTTTTTTTTTTGGCACTCAGCAAATACGACAAAGGTACAATCTGTCTCATTCAGATTATTGATCCGGAGGTTAAATAGCACAGGTCCCACAACAGACTGCTGAGGCATGCCACTTGTAGCCAGCTGCCAGGTAGAATATGAACGGTTAATCACTACTGTTTGAGACTCATGAGCCAGCCAGTGTTTTACTCACCTTATGGCCCACTCAATTTGACCATAATGTCCCGACTTGGATTCATGTGCTTTAGGCTTTTGTCTGTGCACAGTGTCTGAAGACCCTGTTGATCTGCTTTCCTTTCTGAGGTTACACAGTCCACTTACCTCCTCCAACAGGCCTTTCACCTGGCACCTCCCCAGCTCCGTCAGGGCACCCCTTCCATAGGAAAGGCCACCACTATCATCAGCCACAGCACCAACGAGAAATATCAGCATCTCCCCACTGCCTGGACAGCCCCCAGGCTGTGGCACTGTCCCCTGGGGCTCCATCTGCATTGGACGCCAATGGGCCATGGTACTTTCTCCAGGCGATGCTTGTGACCAAGCCTTCTGGTATGTCACCTACATTGCTGTGCAGATCCTTACTAAATGGAGCAGAGTTTTTGGCCCCACTGTGTCCCTTACTGAGCAGCCTGCCTTGCTAATCACCAAAGTTTCTGATAGCTGCCCCTGTTTGTGGTGCTCCTGCCTACCAGCTAAACAGGTCTTCCGTCCTGCAGCTGATAGCGGGAGTCAGATACTTGCTGATCAGGTCTTACAGAAGAGAAAGTTTCAGCAGAAACTGAAGGGGTCCTTTCTGCCTCTAATTCCCAAGCAAACTGAACCCAGGTTGCAACAGAGCAGTATATGTGGGCTCTACTGGAGTCAATGGCAAAAATACCATTGACTTGAGAGAGAATTTTGCCCAGGTTCTGCTTTATTTGGGGCCTAAATAAGTAATCCCATCTGGATACGACCATGCTACGTGTAGCTCGTGCTTATGACTTTCTGGACAGTCAGCATTGCTAGAAGTCCACCACCTCAATGGAGCTACCCAGGTCAAGGCTCAGTACAGCGTGCTCTCGACACCAGAGGCAGTGTTTCAACCACAGTCTTCAAGGAAGGAACGTTACTAACCCTGAAGTGAGCTAACACTCAAAGGACTCATACAAGTACTTCATTATTTAGCTACAGTCTCATATGATGCCTGAAATAGGAATAATACCTAGGAGTTGCACCATATTTAAATAATCATGCTTATTATTTACTTTTTAATTAAATGCCTCTATTTTTTCCCCTAGAGGAGGAATGTTCTTAACATTAAACAATTTAATTTGAAATAAATGAGCCTCTAAAAGATATATTGTTTACTCTGATTTGATTTACCCTGCATAGAATATTCTTATTCATGAACTATTAATATGACTTAGCCCAATCAGATACGTTTCATTTGTGTCCTGCTTCAAATCTTTAGGCTTTCCCATCTGTCAAAAATGTTAGCACTGCTGAATGGTAAAGCCTTGTTGCTATGGCAATTAGTGCCATTACCTAGGTGACAGTGTTGGCATTATGTGACCACTAAACCGATATAACTCTGAAACATTTTTAATGTCTGTTGCAGATGGACCACAGTGAAAATACCATTTATCAATGACTCAAAATACCCACAGGTGAAAGGAAGGAAAGTTTAGCTTGACCAGTTTTTGCACTGCTTCAAAAAGTGCAAGTAAAGATTAGAATTCACAAGTGGACTATCTGCATTCAGGAACACTACTGCAGGATGACAGAGAAAGAACAAATGTGAGCAAAAATGAAGAAGGGAAAACCTATATCTTCCTTGTTTTGGTAACAGCTGGATAAACTGCACTACTCCTTCACTCCCACCTCATTGTCCTCTTTCCTAATTTCCTTGAGCGTTATAAAAGCATGTTCAGCAGATGTGTGCATTTACGTATTTTACATCTTGGTATTATTACTTAAAGCTTATTTTTTAATATTTAGTCATACTTTGAAATCCCAGACTGAGGCCAATGTCCCACTGTTCAGGCAAACCCAAAATTTGACAGCCCTTGCATTCCAAGAGCTTACAAGCTTGTAGAGAGTTTCAGGTGATGGTAAGGCAAAGCAGTTGCTGCTATTTTCCTTGTTCTCTACAATTCATTAATACTTTTATCTTCTAATCACACCAACTTATAGATCACAATGTGCAACTGAAGCCCACAGGTAGCAAGTCTGGCAGGGATTAAAAGGACAATGATGGTAGCATCTGCTACGCTTGGGTTTTTTTCTACTCCCTTGGCTTTGCCTCAGATTTCTGTGGCACTTGCAACTGAGCTGGTATTAGCTGCATATTCAGCGACCAGATTGTACCTGCTTTAACCAGAAAATCTGTGTACAACATGACAGGATATCTCCTCTAGTTTTCACTCAAAATAAACTTCATGTTTTGGAAACCAGCCAGGGAGACAATAGTTAGGGGAACACCCATAGCTGAATTAACACAGAGAAGGGAGTTTAATAATCATTCAACGTCCAGACTGAATGTGAATGAAACGGAAAATATTATTTTCACTGCTTCATACACTTGATCTCTTCTTCCCCCTCTTAGGCTAGTATTTAAGCAACTGAATCAAATTTTTTCCTTTTTCTGTTGAAGAATTGATCATAAAACCAATAAATTATCAGCTTATTCATTATTTAGAATTATGGGACTATGTCTACAGGAGATAGTCCTTGATCTTTAAATCATTGGCAAATCATTCATTATACACACGCTCACCGCTTGCCCTCATTTGGTTAGTTATATAAATCACATGGCATCCTGAACAGATGAGTGATAGTTCCTTAATACTGCAATTTGTTGCTTTTATGTCACTATTTTCTCTATCAGATTTTGTCAGGAACGCTGTGTCCCGCTTGCACACGTGCAGCCTTTCTTCATTCATCCTTTCTCTCAAATATTCGTTGATACAAATCACATTTGCCACGTATTTCTGAACGAGTTCGCCTAGTACAGAAGGTAGTTCGCTGCGTAGGTAAGGCCTGTGATCTCCTTATGAAGGAGATCATATTTTGTACCTGACAAGCTACCATATTGATACTGAAAAACACATAGCAGTAATGCTATCCTAAGTGAAAGGAGGGGTGGGGAGAGAAGAAAAAAGCTTTACTGGGGAAGATGCAGACTGTATCTTCACACTTCCCAATTGCAGGCACTTACTCCAAATTGTCTACCAACTGCCAGAGGAATTTTACATGTGAATACAATTCAGCATGATCTAAGGTCACACCTGTAATTCCTCTTTCAGAGATTAGTGTTTCATACTGGGATATTTTAAGCAAGTTAACATGGATTATGTACCCTTTACTTGTTAGTCTATGAACCTTCATTATGTGAGGCTGTGTAAGAACATTGTTTTCTACCGCAAGCCACAGCAAGCCTGTCTTTTGCTAACTTGCTCATGTATTAGTTTTTGTATTTGATCCCAGATTGCCAGTGTGCTCTTGAATCATATCTCTAAAATATCCTATTACTGTGTTTATGGACAATGGCAGCAGATTACAGTGACAGATGCCCATATTGTTGTAGATCCAGGTATACAACTGCCATATGCTGCAAAACTGTGTCTAAGAGACAAGAGAGGTGACACAGAAGGCTCTTCTTTTCATAGAATCAATAAGGTTGGAAGGGACCTCTGGAGATCATCTAGTCCAACCTCCCTGCTCAAGTAGGGTCGCCTAGAGCATGTTAGACAGGGCTGCATCCAGCAGGCCTTAAATACAAACATATCTAATTAGACAAAGTGGCTTTCTGTGAACTACTGAGAAATAGAACAAAGATCATCATCTGCAGTTGAGATATGGGTAGTATCAAATCTCCTTTGGCATCTATGAGTAGTGGCAGGACCCATCTGAAACCCTGGGGGATACACCATAGAAGGTTACCAACTCTAGCTGTTCAATTGACAATTTTCTTACCCATATCCTCCTGAGATAGCCCAGTCTCTTCCATTTTGGGGACATCAGTGTTCCCATGGGGACTGGTGGAGTTCTAGTTCTTGATGCCCCAAGACATATGCACTATCTTCCCCTCTAGTCTGTTTAAAATCTCTTTTCTGCACTCATGACAACCTTCATCACTGGCAGACAGAAGCAAATGTTCAAGTTTTATACAGTAGGTAGAGAAGGACTTCCACTTTCTTATAGATACTTATCTTCACTCCCAAGTAGGCATATCTGACTCAGGTGCTGCACAAGGGACACTGCTCCCACAGCAGAACCCTGAGGCCAGTGCTGAAAGACCATGTACGCAGCAAAGAACCGCTTCAGCAGGTGGCAAATCCAAATAATCTTTCGCACTACGCAGGAAGCCACACAGAGACAATTAATAAAAAACTCAAGTTTTTCAAGTCAAGAACAGGAGATGAGGTGTCTTAAAGCCCACACAGCCAAACTACAACCTTTATCCTCAGAGCAGGTTGGCCAGGGATGTCTTTAAGATCCAGAGTGTAGAGCCTGCTCCTGGGAAAGCTGGGCAGCCTGGTCAGTGCAGCATCTGAAGCTTAGCAAGTGCACGTATGCTTTGGGAATTAGGGCCTTTAAAAAGCAAATGCTCAGACTTCACCTAAAGATCATTTAACAGATAAATAAGCTTCAAGGTTTGGTTCAAGGTGGAACCAATAGCAAAATGTCATGTTGTGCAGCAGTTTAGTTTACAAACTGGGAAGTGCCATATCCGGCTGGAACTGTAGAAAAACTTCTAGGTAGTCAGGAAATAAATTACTCAAGGGAGAACTAGTCAGGACATTGTCTATAAAGAGTGAGAGCTATTAAAAAAAAAAAGTAATAATTCCAAGTGGTCAAGAGCTCCTTCTCATATATTAGTTGTGAGATATCAGTAAATACTGTTACCTCTGTTGTAGTTTTTGAACATATGTATGCTTCATGTGACATATAAATTCTAATTTACAGAAAAAATGTTTATAAGACTGCAAACTGTATAGAACCACGTGCCAAATTAAATCCCTGCTATCCTTATACCTTCTCATGGTGAGCTCATTAAAAGCAACTGATAATATCATCTGGTTTCTGTCTCAGGAAAGATGCTGAAATCAGAGTTTCCATAGAAGCTAACTTTAATTCATCCAAAGAAGTAATATCTAAGAAAGAATAGCTTGCTCTAGTGGTACCTATGTTAGGGAAGGGAGTATGACCGCTTTTATAAACCATAATTTATACATAATAGCCATAATATACCATCTACATAAAAATTCAGCTTGAATATGCTAAAAATGGAATAAAGATATTGTCCTGTAACAGGGTGAATGAAGCTTTCTATACAAAGCTTTAAAAACAACACAGACTTGCTTTCAGCAATATTAAGATTAGGCAATAGTTATATCTTCATCTTAGAGAAAACCTAATTCAAGCTTTGCAGTTATCACATCAGCTCTGATGCAAGTATATCCAGAACTACTGCCTATAATATATGCTTTTTCTTGTATGAACCTCAGAGGGAGAGGAGCCCATGGAAAAAAGAGCTAGTGTAAATCTTTTATGAACAGCACCTGATTTTCAAGATGCCTAATTAACTCATTCATTCCTTCTTCAAAGAGAGCACCTCAAAAAACTGACAGAGTGCAAACATTATGTCATCTAGTATCAACCAAGAGAAAATGCAAAAATGTATGCAATACCAACAGAAATGCCTTTAAATCCCTCCTTCATGTTACCCTTGGTAACCAATATGACATACTATCATGCTGTAACAGATATTTCTGTTTAAGGCTCTTTAGAAAACTGCAGCTCTGGCTGTAGGACATGCATATATGCAGATACATATTATTAACCACAAATAATTCTAAAAATGCATTCATACAAAAAGCATTTCTTTTTTCAACTCCAGCCATTTTTTTCTTTCTTATTTAATGGAGGGGTGGAGGCAGTTTTAGTTTTAGGGGTCACTATATTACAAGTACCTAGAAACACATGTATGTCTTGCTTAATGCCCAAACTGCAGTCCTAGATCTAACAAAATCCTATTTTTATTCAGGGAGGAAAGATTAAATACTTGAAATCTAAGTTGATACTTACTAAATTGGTAATTATAAGTTCACAGATTGTGTTCTGCCCTGCAAGTGTCCTATTTTGGGGTCGTGTGCACTGCTTTCTTAAAATCCACATAGTATTGTCAGTACTGGCAGGTATGCAGCCATTTGATGTTCAACAAGGTGCTACTTGCTAGGAAGGAGGCTTGGGTCTTTCTCCGAGACTACATCTTTTTTAGTTTACAAAAATAAATACATAGATTACTGCAGCAGGACAGGATGAACAGAACTTTCAGATATAGTGGAGGTGAAATCCTTTTTTCCAGTTCGTTCGTCTTTCTGGGTACAGCCCAGAAAGCAATGTGCTAAGAAGAAGTGGGACTACTTTTTAAGGGGAGTAGAAGGGCTTGTTATTTCTTTAACCAAGCAGACAATGTCCAGCTCTCTCTCCTCCTTTCTCAATTTTCTCTTCTTTTTAAATTATAATGCTACCGCACAATATGAATTGTTACATATTTGCTTATGCTTCTCCACTGTTCAACAGTCACCAGTTATAAAGGCATGAAAGAAAGAGAGGCTGCTTATTCTTTTCCAACCATAATCCTCCACATATCTGAACGATTCTTACTGCTAAGATGTGTCTCAGCTTCCAGGTACTTCACTCAATACCATCTGCACACATCCAAGGACAAAAATGTCCCTTTTGTCCCTAAGGAGTGGCCTTGTATCACTGTCAAGATGCTGCGGGAGTTTGGCTGTGCGGAAGATTAGTTCTCCTTCTGAAGGATATTCCATTGTGATGGTCTTGTTATTGCTTTCTGTTTAAAAAGTGGAGACAAGCGAGAGGCAATGCAGAGGTTACTAACCATGCCTAAAAGTAATGAAATGTTGTTTAATCTATTAACACGTACCTTTAAAAGCTAGCACCACTGTATAGTATTCACAAGTCTTCTCACTCTGATTCTTTCACCTAACCACTTTCAAGACACTTTAATAACACAAGATCTAACCCCAGTGACATACTATTTTTCAAAAGATTTCTGACAACAATCTACCTTACTCATATCAGCTTCTTTCCATGGTACAAGTAGTCTAAATTATTTTAAATATAGCCACTGATTTTTACTGTGGACATATAGTATTTTCATGAAATACTACCAAAGATGATCAAGACTTGCAGAAAGACAAGAGAGATTCAAGGGCACGGTTATTCTGGGAAAGTTCTCGAAGTGCTGGATAGATCTCTGTATTTTCTACATATGGACAACAAATGCACAGAAAGACATCTGTTTGACCTATGCCCAACAAAGGAAGTTGTTCTACTGCTATTACAAAAAAAAAAAAATGGGAAAATTGATGGATATTTGTTTTCAATCTCAAAAGAAGAGTAGGACTGACTTTTAGATCATGAATAACCAGAAAATCTAGGCTTCTGATCACAGAAATCAGCTGGAGGAATCCACCCGAAAGAAGGGCTTAACAACTCTGATAGGAAACTGGTACTGGCAAGAGGATCACAGAATTGGTAAGGCTGGAAGGGATCTCTGGAGATCATCTAGTCCAACCTCCCTGCTCAGCAGGGTCACCTAGAACATGTTAGACAGGGTTGCATCCAGGCAGGTTTTGAATATCTCCAGAGAAGGAGACTCCACAACCTCTCTGGGCAACCTGTGCCAGTGCTCCGTCACTCTCACAGGGAAGAAATTCCCCCTCACGCTCAGGCAGAACTTCCTGTGCTTCTGTTTGTGCCTGTTGCCTTTTGTCCTTTTGCACTGGACAACGGAAAATCACCTTGACACCCTCCCTTCAGGTACTTATACACATTGATAAGATCCCCCCTCAGTCTTCTCTTCCCCAGGCTCAACAGGCCCAGCTCTCGCAGCCGTTCCTCATAGGCAGGTGCTCCAGCCCTCTGATCATCTTCATAGCCCTACGCTGGACTCTCTCCAGTAGCTCCCTGTCTCTCTTGTAGTGGGGAGCCCAGAACTGGACACAGTACTTGAGATGAGGCCTCCCAAGGGCTGAGTAGAGGGGCTGGATCACCTCCCTCCACCTGCTGGCAACACTCTAATGCACGCCAGGATACCATTGGCCTCCCTGGTCACAAGGACACATTGCCGGCTCTTAGTTAATTTGTCGTCCACTAGCCCTCCCAGGTCCTTCTCTGCAGAGCTGCTCTCCAGAAGGTCAGCCCCCAGCTTGTAGTGGTGCCTAGGGTTATTTCTCCCCAGGTGCAGGACCCTGCACTTGTCCTTGTTGAACTTCATGAGGTTCCTCTCTGCCCAACTCCCCAGCCTGTCCAGGCCTCTCTGAATGGCAGCATGGCCCTCAGGTGAGTCAGCCACTCCTCCCAGCTTGGTATCATCAGCAAACTTGCTGAGGAGGCACTCTGTCCCCTTATCCAGGTCGCTGATGAAGTTGAACAGGATGGGACCCAATACTGAGCCCTGGGAGATGCCACCAGCCACAGGCCTCCAGCTAGACTCCATGTCACTGATGACAACCCTCTGAGCTCTGCCTTTCAGCCAGTTCTCAATCCACCTCACTTTCCACTCGTCTAACCCACACTTCCTGAGATTCTCTAGGAGGGTGTTATGGAAGACAACGTCAAAAACCTTGCTGAAGTCAAGGTACACAACGTCCACTGCTCTCCTCTCGTCTACCCAGTCAGTCGTTCCATCATAGAAGGCTATCAGGTTGGTTAAGCAGGATTTCCCCTTGGTGAATCCATGCTGGCTACTCCTGATCACCTTCTTTTCCTCCATATGCTTAGAGATGACATTCATGATGAGCCGTTCCATCACTTTTCCAGGAATGGAGGTGAGGCTGACCAGCCTATAGTTACCTGGGTTCTCCTTCTTGCCCTTCTTGAAGACTGGGGTGACATTGGCTTTCTTCCAGTCCTCAGGCACCTCTCCAGTTCTCCATGATTTTTCAAAGATGACGGAGAATGGCCTGGCAACATCTGCCAGTTCTCTCAGTACCTGTAGGTGCATCCTATCAGGGCCCGTGGATTTGTGAATGTCAAGCTTTCCCACCATTCTCTGACCACATTTTTATAATCCTCCCAAGTGGCCTGTCCCCTCTTCCACATTCTATGTACTTTCTTTCTTCTGTTGGAGTTTTGCCAGGAGCACCTTGCTCATCCATGCAGGTCTCCTGCCCCCTTTACTGGACTTCTTTCTCCTCGGGATGCACCACTCTTGAGCTTGGAGGAAGGGATGCTTGAATCCAGCTCTCTTGTATCCCCCTTCCATCTAGGGCCTTAACCCATGGGATTGCTCCAAAGAGTTCCCTGAAGAGGCCAAAGTCTGTTCTCCTCAAGTCCGGGGCTGCAATCCTGCTTGTTACCTTACTTCTTTCACGTAGGATCCTAAAGACCACCATCTTACGGTCACTGCAGCCAAGGCTGCCCCCAACATTCACATCTCCAACCAGCCCCTCTCTGTTGGTTAGGGCAAGGTCCAGCAGGACACCCTTCCTTGTTGGCTCCTCCACCACCTGTGTCAAGAGGTTATCATCGATGCACTGCAGGAGCCTCCTGGACTGTTTGAGCCTTGCTGTGTTGTCCTTCCAGCAGATGTCAGGGTGGCTGAAGTCCCCCATAAGAACCAGGGCCTGTGATCGTGAGGCTACTTCCAGCTGTCTGTAGAAGGCCTCATTGACTTCTTCTTCCTGGTCAGGGGGCCTGTAGTAGACACCCACAACAGTGTCCCCCATGTTAGCCTGCCCTTTAATCTTTACCCATAAGCTCTCAACAGCCTCCTCCTCCTCCAGCCCTAGGCAGAGCTCGGTGCACTCCAGTTGCTCTCTCACATAAAGAGCAATTCCACCACCTCGCTTTCCTGGCCTGTCTTTCCTAAAAAGCACATAGCCATCCCTGACAGCATTCCAGTCATGTGAGCTATTCCACCATGTCCCTATGACTGCAATGGGATCATGGCCCTGTGATCGCACACAGATCTCCAGATCCTCCTGTTTGTTCCCCACACTGCATGCATTGGTGTACAGGCATTTCAGAGAGGTGGTCATGCATGCAGGTTTCCCAGGAAGGGTGTAAGGGGTCCCCCATAGCCATGTCCTACATGCACATCCCCAGCTGCATGCACCCACTGAGGCCCCCCAAACCGAGTTGCGTTTTACTGATTACCTTCTCTCTATAACTCTCCTCTTCCCCCATTCTTCCTAGTTTAAAACCCTCTTTACCAGGCTGGCCAATCTGTTGGCAAAGACACATGTGCCCTGCTTGGTGAGGTGAATCCCATCTCTCCCCACCAGTTGTTGGTCTTCAAATCATGTTCCATGGTCATAGAATCCAAAACCCTGTTGCCAACACCAGCGGTGTAGCCAGTTGTTGATTTGGAAAATCTTCCTACTCCTTTCATGCCTCCCCTTAATCGGCAGGACCAATGAGAAGACTGCCTGGGCTCCCAGACCCTTGACCACCATGCCCAAAGCCCTGAAGTCTTGTTTGATTGTTTCCAGATTGCTCTCCATATCACTAGCATCCACGTGAAAGAGCAGCAGAGGGTAGTAGTCTGACGCGTGGACAAGCCTTGGCAGCCTTTCAGTCACATCTCATATTCGTGCCCCTGGCAGGCAGCAAATCTCCCCTAGAGGAGAGGTCAGGTCGGCAGATAGGTGCCTCCATCCCCTGCAGCATGGGGATGGAACAGCCAGTTACTTCCCTTGAAGTCAGGTCCAGGTGCTCCTCATCCTGAAGGACATTAAATGTGTTCTTCAACACAATGTAAGTTCTTCAACTGTAAGTTCAATGTAAGTTCTTCAACTGTAAGTCCAAGTCAGGGCCTTTCTTCTTCTTCTACAAGAAGCAACTAGTTTACAGCCTTCTTCAACAGTGCTGTGCTGTACTATTTCACTCTGCACAGAGCCTTCCAGCAACCACCCTGCTGCAGAGGATTGGGACTCCCAGAGCTGCATGGTCTCCAAGAATGCCGTCTGTCTTCTGCTCACTTTCTCGGATGCTTTGCAGTCTGCTGACTTCATCCCACAACTCCTTGACTTGACGAAACAAACAGTCAACAGCAGCACACCTCTTGCAGGAGGGCTGACTATCAATCCAGGCCTTCTAGATAGGCCCCAAGCACTCTCTACAGCCTGAGACCGGTAAGGATGCATCTGTCTGGGTTGAAGCTTCCAACACAGCTGATGCAGCAATGCCAGCAGCTACAGGTGAATGTGCTTTGCAGCGAGTTATAACAATGTTTGTGAAAGTGAGCACTACTAGGACTGGAAAAAAAGAAAGATGCCCTCTTGCACCTAATTGCGCTCCTGCTGTGCAAACTGCTGCATTCTGAGGACAGTAATGGCTAAAATATAAATAGCGTGTAGAAAAGGTAAACTGAAATCACAGCTCTATTATTTTAATGTCATATTTGCCCTTGCTTTGAAAAGCAGAAAATTAGTGGGCATGGCCTGTCAAAGGGTAACAGCAAAATCAGAGTGTTGATTACATTCCAAAATAAACTGTTCAAATACTTTAAGTGCTTTTCTTCATTTAGCACAATGACAAAATATGTCAGCTGATATATTTTTGAGCACTAATTTCCATCTCTGCTGTCCATCCAGGGTAGTTACTTATAACTAAAGTGTAAGAAAATAAAAATTAAGGAAGAGTGAAAGAGATGCCTGAGTAGGCTTTATTGGAATAACTGAGTCTTACTCATCGTCCCACACTTAAACACCAGATCCATTCAATAACTTAACATGTTACAAACGTATTGACTGTAGTTCTTGCTAGTAACTGTTGTTATAGTCTCCTTTGACTGGGCCAGTAACAGTTTTATTTTCCAGAAATACCTTCCTTAAGCTATCCAACCGATTTTTTAACATGTACAAAAGAAAAGAGGTCTACTAATTCAATTTTACTGTCATGGTTTTCAAAGCTATTGAAGTGTAAGCCCTGCATATTAGGCAACTGATGTCTGAACCCCTCATCTGGCAAAGTGCCTTTAAAATGTTTCAACAGGTAAGTTTAACTAAACTGTGTACAATTATAACAAGAAAAAGCAACTTACTTCATAGACTATGGAAGAATCATGGTATCATACTGACACATGGTTAATTCAATTTTGTTGTAATCTTATGTTTCTACATACTTACAGTATATGCAACATATACAGTACTGTATATGTTTATATGTACTTCATGTACAAATTCTTTGTTTCTACTAAAATTACACCACGAATTACCCAGCTCGCTCTGTCTCTCTATGTATATATATGAGGTAACCTGATATAAATAGAAACCAAAGCTCATATCTTGGATCTGAAGTTTTTTGTGCTTAAATGTGATGTTCACAGGAATGACTGTAGTATGTATCTAACCTAAATCAACTATGACTTTTGAATATATTTGGAATCCTTCCTTTCCCACAGCTTTTAATCTGCATAAGAAGTCATGAATGAATTCATAAACTTCTGAAATTCACTCAGTACATATTTTCAGCTACATAAAGGGTCTTTCTTTGTCATTTATTTTTATCTCAGTTAGTCTATAAAAATTCAATATGTTTAATATTAAAGAGGAAGACATAAAATAGCTGATTTGCCACACTTGCCAATAGTATGGTGGCAATTATGGAGAGATCTTTACATCAGCACTTTTTTCATCTGACTGATCATTAGTATTCATTTGTTAAAAAAAAGATTTGTGAATGATAAGTTGGAAGAAGTGACACATGACAAAATAGTAAAAATCTAGGTTCAGAGTATAAAACTAAGGGGAAAATGTGCTAACTGCTAAATCCTACAGATAGAACACCTGGAGCAGTCAGTGACTTGAATTGCTCTAGTTGACTGGTTATCTAAATATTAGACAGTTTATCCCTCACTAAATATTTAATTTATTTGTAAATTCTAAAATAAGAAATAAATGTCCTAAGAAAGTTGTCATCCAAGACACTATCAATATTAACAAAGATAGCATTCAAATGGTACTCAGTAAACCATAATTCTTTGGTTTCACATTAATTAGTAAAGGGAGACTGCTTTTTCAACCTAGATTATAACTGCACAGCAACCTCTTTGTCCAAAACTGATGTACTGATGACTTTCAGATGAACACTGCCTTAGACAGAGTTTACTTTTCAAATCAGTTCTCAGCTTTCCCAGGCTCACCACCCCCTGGTTGAGGGACAAAATAGTAAAATGGTTAATTCCTGAAAAGTTAGAGAAAAATTCCTGATGCCCAGGCCCATTCAATTAATCTTCCTTGTCAAATTTTCTTTTTTTTTCTTCCTCTCCTCTCAAAGTTTCCAACAAACTTTGTACTTCAGTAAATTACAAGACTAAGCTAGTTGTCATAAGACATTTAATCGTTTATGTTCACTTCCACATAAAGAAAGATATTCTGGAAACTTCAAAGAAGACTATGAATGAGATAGGTTCAGAACAGGAAGATGTTCGAAGAAGTAGAAAAAACTAAACAACTGGAAGTACAGCCAGTTAGTATGAAGAAAATACACTTTATGATAAAATATACATAGATTTTATGGTACCATTCTGCAGAATAATTTGTGGAAATGTGAATCTAAAATGATCATTAAGACTTCAAAATTATTGTATCTCACTTGTTTCAAACTACAGTGCTCAATTTACAGGTGAAAATATAGGTTCCTATGATCAGCGCAAACACATATTCTATTTCCAGTATTAAAGTCCTTCCTGATTACTTTTTCGTCTTCTGTGGTTTTGATTTTTTTTTAAACAAAAACCAATTTCCTATAGATTAGTTACTAGTGTCAAAATTTATTCTGTGACATAACCCAGTATAAAGACAGTCTCCTCCTCAGCCTGCAGGATTGCCACCCTGGGTCACACCGAAGTTCTGTGTAGCTCAGTGTCTTGTGTCTAACTGCAGACAGAAATGAATGCCTAAGAAAGAGTAAGAATGGGGCTTCAGTATACTAGTATATAATACGTCCTACTAATACTCTCCCAGCCTCCCACTCAGGAGACTTCCTCAGCGGGATGCTGGTTTCTTTGTATTTACCTGCTCCATGAACTGCCCCAGTTTCCCTGGGACTCTCTTGCAGTTGATCTTAGTGCTGTAATGCTGACAGGAGCAAGCAACCAACTGAGTTTTGTCATTAAAAGAAAATAGCAGATATGATTAAATACAGAAGGGATTATAGATGTCAGATGTTTTTCTTTAACATAACACTTTTTAAAGCAGGACCAGAGAATAATAGAAAGAAGAAAAAATAAACAATAGTTACCATTTTCATGTTTTTAAGATCTGTATGTGGGGGTAGGGGTTGCTTCAAAAAAGTGAAAAAATCCCAAGAAAATATTGAAGCAATGATGAGAAAAAAAAGGTCTAAAATAATCAGAATCATAGAGTCAGGTAGCAGATGACAGTTTTAAATTATCTCTAATATACTATAATAGTTGTTAAAAATTACATTACACAGATGAAACAATTTAGCAAAATTTAAATAATCAAAAACTATCTGAACCATAAAGGTGAACTGAGGACAAACAACAATGCTATATTGAAAGACTAGAGTATAACAAGCAACCAACAAACCCTCTCCCCTTCCCCCCAAATTCTGAACAAAACCCCATTAAAGAAAAGTGGCACCTCTCTTCATCTAGATATTAGCTGGAGTGAAAAAGTATTGAATTATACCCTAACACCAGTGATCAGACCATTCCCACGTGGCCGGCAGAAGATAGGACTGGAAAGAATCTCCTAGGGTTACTGACACCAAGCTCATACTCTTGCAGGCATCATAGCGTATAAACACTTAAATAAATTCAGTCTTTACTTTACAGCTAGTTCAGCTTTGTCCCTACCATTCCAACTGCAGGCTGTTCAGAATACTTTAAGGTCACTCGACTTTAAATAATCAATCTTTCACCCTCCCCAGTCATTGCTTTGCTGGGCTAAAGAAGGAAAGCGCTGCCACTCTCCTGATCTAGGTTCTCCATTCCTACCAGTCCTTCTTCACAACTTTTCAGTTATGAGTGTGTTTCTATTTAACATTGATAATAAATTTCATATGATAGTCCAGATACTGAAATCTCTCCAGATCGGACACCTTTATCTTGACCCATCCTCCAAACACATTTGTCTGTTTCAGGCCTGCATGACATGATTAGTCTATGGTCATCCTGTGACCCACTCCAGTTGTGTTCAGATGACAGACTCTCAACTTACAGAAAAAGCTCTTCTTGTTACAAAGTTTAAAATCTTGCTGTAGTGGACAACTCATTTTTCATTCTGCTTCAGCAAGCACAGTCATCACATTCCTTTGACATAACATCCTGTCTTTTGTTACATTGATCCTGCTGTTTTGCTTGTCCATGGACCACTCCTACTGTTTTTGCCACTGTCACCACTGAAAGAATTAAGCAGCATCAATACCAAAATTCAGTCCCTGTAGACCTTCATTCTTAACTTCCCCAAAAGCTGATGTCCCTGCTGATTGCTATGCTTTGCCAGCTCTGCCTGAGACACTCTCTTACCTTTTCAGGTCTCCTACTCTCCCAGTTTAATTTATAATCTGATGTATACCATCCAGTTCTTCACTAGAATCTGCTATGCTTTCTTCATATAGGAAGTCTATTCATTTTATAGAAGGCAGATATCTGACCAGTTATTTAGAAGACTGGACTTGTAGTATTTCTATCATGATCAAAGTGTGGTCATAATCCACAAAAATATTTAAGAGTTACCTTTAAGTAGCTAGTTTAGTTAACGATATCAACATAGCTATGGCAGCACGTAGCTACAACAGCATAGAGTACAACATATGCTGCAAAACTCATCTGAGAAGCTGCCCAAAAATCAGCCCATGCCAAGATACACTTCTTGTTAATACATTCCTATCAATGCTCAAGCTAGCTAGTGCAATGCTAGCTCAAGTTGCAACAGTCACATCTGCTGGCAGTGCTGTAGATAATGCCTTCCGGGCATGGCTTTACAGTTGAACTATATTAAGATGGCCTACCCTAGCCTGGGTAGGTTCTTCCTACTGCAAAAGCCTTCTTATTCTGAAGCTGTGTAACCGCATCCACTATAGTGCCATATGAACTCATTTACCAGAATAGTCTTCTGATCTGCAGCACTTAGATACACATTCAACTATCTCACTGAACGAATTAAGAGGCTCTTGCTCTCCCGTCTAGCAAGGCACTGCTGTCTGCTGAGTGACATGAGAATAATACTTTATGTAAGAGACATTACTGATTAGTGCACATGTTGTGAAGGCAAGAAGCCATCAGAATTGGGGAGGAAGAACTTTGTCATTAAGTAATTCAATCTCTAAATGACAAAATGATTTGTAGATCACTGTGCTTACTTCTCTGCATCTCCTTACCACATTCCAGTATTCTCAGGAGAGTCACTTGGGATTTTTTTCCCTAACTGATACTTCTTTTTTATGTCACATCACAAGCTTATCAGAAGTCTTCTGTCACCTCTTAGCAAACATAGGAGAAAGAAGATTGGATGCCATCTCTGTTATTGTGAAATGCAGTAGAAATGCAGCAGATAAGCATGGAGATTAAGTGAAATGAAACAAAATAAGAAATGGAAAGAAATATAGCTCAGGTGGGAGGTCGGAGATTATCTTTGATGAGACAGGTAGCCAACAAAGGATGGAGCAAAACTTGATCTCAGCCTTATGCTCTTACCAAAGTCTGGTAGCATGGGCTTAAAACATTTCTAAATCCCATTCCTTCTGTATGGTTTGACTGGGATTTAAGTTCAACATGCAAATTCACAAGCAGACTCATTGCAAGGAAAATAAAATGTACAGGAATCAACAGAGCATCTATAAATCAGTTTCACAAAACACACTCAGTGAGACCTTCATCTGACATGGGTGAAGATATTTCAGGAAAATATGGAAGATCACACAGTGAAGTATTCTATAAATGTCTTCTAGTTATACTGAAAGTCCAGAAGAAGCCTCTCACTGATAGGATTCAATGATTCAATCTGTAATTAGGTCAGCTTTATATGGTGCAGATAGAAATTCCTCTTACTTCAAAATGGGCTAGGGCTGCAGATCTCTCTAAGGTAAGCATCCTCACTTTTGGTGTGAACACCGTGACTGTCATTAGACACCACTCATGAAACTTCTGAGCTAACTGTTGAGCACAGGCATGCTTGTGCTGAAAAAATTTCCACAGTGCAAACACCGATCCAAGACACAGCAAGGGGAATTTAGGGAATAGCTGTAATAATTCCAAACAACAAGGACAAGTTATTCAGGATGATTTGCTAGAAGACAAAAGAGTTATGAACTACCAGTACCTGAATATAAGGGATGAAGAGAACCAAATAAACTGTCAGTGGATCAATATTTCAAAGACAGTATTTTAAAAACAAATATTCTATTCTTGCCATAAGAAATAAAGGGAACACTAGGCAATACTCCATTCACGCAGCTATATCATATCAATAGTTATGCAGGTGGCAGTTGTCTTAAGGGTTACATCCACAGCCTCCTTCCAACACACATGCATGCATGACTTGGTTGCTGTCATACACTAATTAACCCTGAGCGGCCAGTCCTGCGCTCTCTCTGCAGCTATGATTAATGTGTCTTGCTTGAAAAGCGAGCTGCTCTGTGCCAGCAAAGCTCTGAAGCTGTGATTTTAAAAGACACGCACACACACAGATAGACCCTCAGTCTTCAATTTGATCATGGTTTCACAAAAGCTGTAGCAGCGTATTTTGCTGTATCAGTTTGGCTGCGTGGGTCTGCAAGCCCAGAGAGACCTGCGGGTTCTTACTGGTGTAACATCTATACCTGCTCCCTTCTCAGAAAGGGAAAGGGCTTCCACCATTAGCCTATGATTCAGCCAACTACATATGAACTCCAGAAATAAATGTAGTCATCTATATAAGCAGCCTAATTTTTAACCTGCTAAAAACATACAGCTCTCATTAGAGTTACCATATGGAGAAAAAAAAAAGGATCCTTTTTAGATGTCTAATTTTAAGTACCTAATACGAATATTTTTTAGCTAGTGAATATTTAATTTGCCAGAAAAATCAAGGATTTTCAATATTATTGCTCCAGCTACCTTCTAAAGGATCTATCTGCTATCTTTCAGATAATCAACTCTCTCTCCAGCAATTTTGGGCTCAGCTGCCTATGCCAGTCCCTGAAGAGCCATTTCTGTATCAGATGATTCATTTTCTGCAGATGATAAGGTACAATAAATGAAGCTACCAATAAACCAAACCCACTCACAATTTGGTTTATGTAATTGCCACATTTACGAGTTTCGCACATGAAAAGCTACCGGTTGTTTTCTACACAGGTGCAGTTTCTCTGCAGACAAAAAATTCACACATGTACGTTAGAAAAATATTGCTCTTCCTAGGTTTGCTTGGATTCCACTCCTGTCAAGGAACCTGTCTTCCTGTCCTAACTGATAGAGTGGGACTTCAGAAAGAACAAGAACAAAGCCCAGTTCATGGTCTGCATTTAGAAGATACTGAAAAATAATTGACAGCAAGATCAGCTGTAGGTCAAACGTAAATTCCAAATGAGTGGAAATATGCCACTGCATTTAATAGTTATTTTGTGACTATCAGAATTTTTCCTATGACTGTAATAGATTACAAACAGAAGTGTTTACAAGCAACATGTCAAAAAGACATTATCAGAAGATTAGTCAGATAGGTAACACTGTACTGCAGTGTTAGATGAAATATTCTATCTTGAAGGGTCGGAGTTATGAAGCAGAAACATTGCTTCAGGCTTTTCTCAAGAATAGGTACAGGAGGCGGAGATTGCAGAGAGGAGGGTGTTGCGTTGTGGTTAAAGGTTATAATGCTGCATTTACACAGCACTCTTCAATAGCTACAAAATTAACTTAGATATTTCAGGAAAGGACAAGTACAAAATCATCAGCGCTGCAGAGAAGGGGAGAAGAACTTTCTCAGTGGAAACTCCTGTCAAAGATGAACATACACCATTCATGTAGAGGTATCAGAAACAAAGTTTCATCTGCAGAGACTCCAATTTAGAAGCAGACTGTGGGAGATGGGAAGAGGATGAGGCGGATGAAATCTAATATGCTCCCCAGGCACATGCTGTGACAGTAGGCTTCTCACCTCCTAAAGCCAACGAATCAAAGGTACTGAAGATTCAAGCATTTTTCTCCTGGCAGTGGGTGAAATCCCTAAACCCAGCTGCCTTTTTTGTGTGAGGCACAACTGAAATCATCTATGCAGGTCATGTCAAGCATGTATGCTTCGGTGAGTTTTCTTCCGGTGTTGTTGCCCCTTCCCCCCCCAGCAAGGCACACATCCCAAACTCATTTATCAGGCATACCCCCAGATCAGGCAGGTTAAAAGACTATAAATAGCCGTTTGCTCTTTTTTCTCCTCCTTCTCTCTTGCTTGCCTCCAACTTTCATCTGTGTTAGCTTTTTTATTTTTTTTATTAAAAAAAAAAAAAAAAAAAAAAAAAAAAACAGTGCTGACCTGGAGCTCAGCTCTCTTCAAAGCAGCAGCAGAAGAGAGCTAACACAAACAGATGTCGGTCCAAGTATCTGCTGCATTATTTGACTTAAATTGGATGGATCTGTCAAGGTGGATTTTTTTATATATATTTTAAATCAAATGCTTACAACGATGGACAAATGTTACAGGCTGCAGAGGTTCCTTGTGAATTAAACACAGAGCAGCTCAGGCAACACCGTCAGAGCCAGTCCTTTGCGTCTGCCTCACTTCAAAAGCTGCTCTCCCTTCGCTCTGTGCCTTTGCACATTGACAAGATGCAGCCCAGGATGCTCAGGAGAAGCCATAGATTATGGCACAGGCTCCAAACAAGGAAAATGAATTTATAGCCTCAATGCCGGCAATAACCTCCCCTGCCCGCAGTAATCTGAAGTCACAAAACCTGTAGAGAGAATTCATCAAAGCGCAGCAGGCTCCGTAGCGCCGCGCTGTATATTGGGAGGATTCTGGAAGAAATGTACTGCTCATTGCTATAATTATTCCAGAAAGAAAATGTAAATAACTCTCAATAGTGTTGCCCATAGGTTTAAGTTCAGAAGAGGACTCCATGGACTGCCAGCATGGCTCAGAGCAGTTGTCAGCCACCGCGTCCTTAACATTAGCCAAAACAAGCTGCTTCAGTGGGAAAAATCTCCTTGTGAGGCAGTTACATGAGAACGCGCAGTTAATTGAAATCTCCCCATTAAGCCATGGGGTCCCAAGTTGGAAGATTTATATCCATACAGAGAGCCCAGTGTTTGCTTCTACTATTTACTGATGTTAATGCTGGATGTCCACCTTATCTAAGCCCTGTTTGTTTGTTTGTTTTTAATAAAGCAGAGTCCTTTATCTTGAAATCCTACAGCTGTGAGTTTGACAGGCTGTGAATGCTTATGGTCCCCGTTTTACTTGCATTATTTTTGATTCACAAATTCCCCTCTTGTTTCTGTCCTGTAAAAAAGGGTAAATAGAGGTTTTCACCTACATTTTCAGTAGTATTTTGTGTATTATCCTAATGGCCCCTCATTTTCATCTTTCTCTTTAGTAAACAGTCTGATTATAAATGAGAGACTTTCCATGGTGCTAATTATTCTTATTGTCTGCCCTGGCAGACCCTCAATTTCTGCTGCAACCTCATATCTCTGGTTCCTTTTGCTAGCCTGGATTTCATCACCCACCATGCCTTTGCCTCACAGGAAGGTCTTACCATTTTAGTAAAGAGGAGACTCTTACACCAAAAAGTGAGTGCACAGGGAGTCACGTTTAGTGTTTCAAGTGATTTCCTTGAGAGTCTTTCCTTGAGAGTCACCACAGAGCTCTTTCTCTAAGGTCTGCTTTTACATGCTAACAACCTAAAATGGGTACTATATGAGTGCTTTATCTCCAACTGTGTCTGCAGGCACAGAATTTATGGAAGGATGTCTAAATATGGGTGCAGAGGACAAATTCTGGGTACTTACTTTTTAAAATGGCAGCATTAAAAAACTGCCATTTCATTTTGTAGCTAACGTCTAACATTTTAGCAATTTGGCAAATTTTTCTTTCAAATACCCTAGAATTTTGAATCACATGGAATCAGTAAGGTTGGAAGGGACCTCTGGAGATCATCTAGTCCAACCTCCCAAAGATTTCCTGGTGCTGGTTCCACTGGGGCTGGAACCCAGGACCTTCTGCATGTAAAGCAGATGTGATAACCAGTACACTAAAAACCTCTCCCCAACACCTAGAGATCACAATTTAGACATCAAGGGAAAAAAATGTTTTTCTTTGGGCAGCTAGTCCTTGGGCAGAGCAGCTGATTGCCAAGCATTATGAGAGCTTCATTTATGTGCTGAAGTCAGATCTGAGCTCTTTCGAAATTCACATATATAGTGGCAAAAACTATAAGCATCTAGCTCAGTAAGAACTATCATCTCTGCTGGGAAGGACATATTTGTTTTACTAGATAAAGCAGCAATCGCCTAGCTGTTTTTCTCACAGCAAGAAATCCCATGTTCCATGAATTTCTGAGAAGATGCACAAATTCTGCAACCTTCATCTTGCTTTTATATTTGCTGGGTGAAGAAAACAGGTAAGGTTTGTAATGGGGCAGAACAGTAGATGGAAAGTTAATGTCAAATCTGAAGGTTTCAAATAAAAAATAAATTGTAGACATTTAAATTTAATTAAGAACCCAAAATGTAGTGGCAAAACTATGTGCTTGAATAGGATAATCTAAATTGTCCTTTACAGCACTGTTAATTTAGGAGGACCAACTGAAGTCTGAAGGCTGTTTCTGCTCAATTGATGCTACTAGGGTCATACTTCGACCATTGCTACTAAGATTTTAAGTGTATTAAATAGTTTCTGTAGTTAAGAAAAAAGATCCGCGAACTGATCCAGATCTGTGAATCTCACATTTGTATGTTACATATGCACCAAGTAAATACTGATTTATTGGCATAGTATGTTCTGAAATAGCATAGTTCAACTGCGTGTATATTTGACTCTGCTTTCTCTACTACTTTCTGGGAGGTGTAAGGGGGCATAGCATTTGCAATCGAAGAAAAATAGTATTTGTCCCATGCTTTAAAAACAAAACAAAAAAATCCCAGGTATTTTATAACTACTTCAAATAATCAACACAGTTCACTGCTGAAAATTTCTAATCATAGACTTTCGAGCAACAAACTTTAATCACATAGAACTTAAGGTTAACAATACTCTGCCCTGTGAAATACCTGTCAATCTCCTCTTTGCCAAGAAATTGTCTTTCCCATTAAGCAACACAGTTTCACTTCTTTAGGCTGGTACATAATCCTTGAGGAACAAAACTGCCAACGCTTACCATTTTATGGCAAAATCCTTGAGGAACAAAACTGCCAACGCTTACCATTTTATGGCGTTTCATATGTTATTTACTGTTTCCTTTTAAGGCCGTAAGCCTGAGAATATTACGCCCACCCACATATACAAATGCATCTTTCCTTTTAATTATGTTTCTAGCCCCAGAGATTGCAGATAGGCCTAGAACTGTAACCTATGTGCATCCTAATATATATATATATATAAAAAAAAAAATGTGTGTAATCTTAGGATCTTTATATATGCTCTTCATGATTTTGGGACAGGAGGAAGAGGCGACTTTTGATTTGTGAACATTTCTGGTAGGCAAAGTTTACCACCTTGCAGCTTACATAACGGGTATGAATCACTCTTTGCAGCCCATCTGTTGGGGTGCTTTCCGCTCGCGTCTGCAGGGCTGCAGGGCTCCGCGGCGAGCCGAGCGGCCAGCGGCTGCCGAGACGGCGCGAAGCCGGACCGGGAGCTGCCCTGAAAGGCGCCTCTAGAAAGCCCCAGCCTCGTACAGACACGAGTCCAGCAGAGAGCAATCAAACTTTGCGGGGAATATAAATTAAACCAATGCCGATGTTTCCTTAATGCATTCGGGGGCAACGTCAGCTCAGATGAATTCAAAGCTTCAGCACTGGAAAACTGGGGGTTAAACCATTTGCTGCGACGGGCGAACCACAGTGTAGAGGCCATTACAATCAACATTTCTGCATACTTAAGCTATCATTTAATTCCTAGCGTAGTAAAATTGTGGTGGAACTAGCCTTTATTTTGCATTTATTGAGATGTAACTTAAAAGGTTTATTTTCACACTTTTTTTTTTCCTGGCAGCAGAATGTGTTTTTTAGTTTCTTTCTTTCCCTCCTTTTAATTCTTTTTTTTGAAGTCAAAGCTTTTGGAAAGTTAGCAATTTTAATGAGGAAAGAAATACTAAGTACTTAAATAAATACAAACCATGAAAGAAGGGAAAAATTAAACTTTTTCCCCTCTTGGAAGCTGGAGATAATTTCATATCTGTGGGAGGTGCCGACTGCCCAACTGTTTGCTTAAATATGTTATTTAAAGTATTCTTATAAGTACTGTTCCCTCATAACATCACACATCTCCGTTACCCTTGCTGTCAAAATTATTTTCATATTGAATACAGGGCAACACATGCCTTCTTGCTCAATCCAGTATAAGAAACAAGGAAAATATAAAGGACACAGAAAATCATGAATGGTTTTGCAGTATTCCTGTGATGTAGACACAGGATATGAATGACCAGGAACTCCGAGCTAATCAGTTCTCTAACTGTCTCACAGTTACTGCATAAATTCGAGGTGACCAACCCTGAAAAATAAACACCAGCAACCTCAGTATATGATCACTGGCTTTCAAGATTTAGTCAAATAGAAAGCTCAGAATTTTTATATGCATGCATATTAGAAAAAATATAGAAAAGAAGGTAGGAACACATCTGTGGTTGTAAACACATAACACTGATTTTTCTTCTTAGGACCAAATTTTGCCTTTGGCCATATCAACATGCGTACCATTTATTCAATCTCCTTTACATTACTCAATCCTCATTAGGATCACTCTATTTATTAATATCTGGATTTTTTCCACATATCAGTTACTACTTCATACCTCTTCCCCACAAAGACTATCACGTGTAGTCTTACCATTCAGAAAAATGATTTGTTTCCCAACCAACCCAATGTCACCACAGAAGACCCTGAGCTATCTGCATGCATAGCAGTCTAGAAAGACACTTAAAACTGGACTAGCAGAGATATTAATGGAGACACGCAGGGAAGGCTGAGTACACTAGTGCGCAGCTGAAGGACTTCCTGGTGTCACAAGCTATCTTACCATCAGCTATAATGACATCACTATTAATTTATAGAGCAATGAGCAGCATATTGTATAATTTGAGATTACAGACAACTCTGTTTAAATCTTAGCCTCCTGAGGGTGTCTTTCTTGCTAATTTTACTCAACCAAACTAATTCCTAGTATGTCAAAGGGACTTAGTCATTAATTTTCAGACAACATTTGCTTGTTACAAGGTAAACTTGTAAAAGTTTCCCTCAAAATGCAATTGGAAAAGAAGAGGCAGCACCTTTTCAGAGAAATCTCTCAGTCCAAAGTAGCTCAAAAGTTAGCGAAGAAAAAGTGATCAGCCCCAAGGGCAGGTAATGGGGTCCCATCATTGTATGCAGTAAGATCGTTTCCTTCCAAAAATAATAGTGCTGACCTTTGTGGAGGAAGACGGATCCTG
Source organism: Rhea pennata (assembly GCF_028389875.1). Taxonomy (NCBI): domain Eukaryota; kingdom Metazoa; phylum Chordata; class Aves; order Rheiformes; family Rheidae; genus Rhea; species Rhea pennata. Next base: position 17,296,832 of record NC_084665.1, on the reverse strand, counting down.
ACACGTTCGGAAGTCAGCAGTTTCGAAAACACCATGAGCCTCCCAAATCCACGTGGCTGCCACCACAGGGTCAACCTCTAAGTCTGGGGAGCAGCAGCGCACAACATTCACAAAGGAAACGTGGTCACTCTTCCAACCGGCTTCGGCCACGCTGGCAACCTGGTCACCTTCCGGCAGATACATCGATTCCCTCTGAACATATTCAAGGTGCCTCCACGGAAGAGGCCCAACAAATAACTGAGTATAGATGAAACTGCAGTAGCTAATTCACCCTCACGATTTCAGTAAGTGCTAAAAGAAGATACTCTCTCTGCAGTTTATCTTTGTTCACAGTTTACTTTCAAGCAAAAATCAATCAAATTAGGTCACCGGGACGGCTCATGTTGTACAAGAGTTGCTTATTAGCGGACCTGTGCAAATCCCACCTGTTCTAGTTCACAAATGTTTAGAGGAGCAAGGTTTTAGTTCTCGTATATTCATGAGTTTATATTTACCTCAGACTCAAAACAGACTCAGAGACCATCAAGTCTAACACAATTTTGGTCAAAACCATCAGCTAAGATTTACTTAAAACTTTCCAGAAAAATACCTAAATTCAAGTTTTTAACAAGGTTCAGGTAGGATGAGTTATGTTTGTTTTCAAATGCGACAGTAAAATTTGAATACTCGTGACTGTTTGTAAATTTAGGCAAGAGCAATAAATCTTTCTCATTTGTCAGTTCCAGTTCTGCTGCTCTACTCAAATACTTGGCAGGACTATGCTTCTGTGTTTTATTTCATAATCTGACCATTATTGCAACTAATTTATCTGTATGTAATTTAATTACCTTTAGCTGTTCTGCATCCTTGGTGCTCTCCGAATACTCCATCTCCAGCTATTTAATTTTCTTTTGAGTCTTTTGCATTTGAATGATTGCTCTGTACGCAGATTGCTGGCATGGAAATATTGTTTAACTTGCAACATCCATAGTCAGAGCTGTAATTTTATTTCAATACTTTCTCAGGCCAAGAGGATGAACCCCAGGACTTTGTTCTTTGGTGGTTAGGTGCTCTGTGCTCACATTCAGAAGCTGTTATTTCCTCATGGATGCTAATGAAGCTGCCCTTTACTTTTCTTCTATTGATTCCCATTCCTGTTTCACCATCAAGTACTATTCTCAGAGTAGAGAGTTCCCTTGATCCTTGCAAGTGAACCTTTAATTCATTAATTTCCATTTTTTAAATCCTACTAAGCTACCACCAGTAGACTCGAGAAGAGGCAGAATCTACTTTTTATTTTTTAGAGCACCCTGGGCTAAATCCTCGGGGCCACTGATGCTTGTGCAAATTTTATGCCTGAACTCTGCAAAGTTCATCCAAGGGAATCATCCCTACAGGCACCACATGTTTAAGCAATACTCAAAGCCCTTGCAGGAGCTGTAATAGCCACCGAGCAGTGGCAGGTCTGGTCTCCCTTGAGGCAGCCTTTACCTCCCTGCTCTCTGGCCCTCCCTTGCTGCAAGACTAGCTCCCACATCCTAACCACATACGTCCCTTTTCCAAATATACGGTAACTGCAGAGCTCAGGCATGTTTTCTCTTATTTGGCATTCTCACCATCTCACCTTTCCTACATCTGTTCCGCCTCTGCAATATTCGTGACTGTGTAATATAGCCTAAAAAGGGGCATTTAGATAACAGGCATTTCACGTGAATTCCTCAACTTCAATTTGGCTGCCTGTATGTGTGTCTTAGAGGAAAGGACTCACCACTACCTTCCCCTTCCACATTTTTAAAATTAACAAGCCTCAAAATAGAACATCAACAGATAAAATTTACTTATTAGAAAACAGCTGCTGTCAAAACTTGCTGCTGGCAGACATGAATTACTGAAAAAACACATTCTGTAAAGTTCTTTCTGCAAAAGATTTAATTTAGCATTAGAAGTTCTTTATTCAAAATATGCCTTTAAGGCAGGCTTTCATATATATTTTAGCTTTATTTGTGGTATAAAATGAGAAAGTATGATTCTTTTGTACATTGTTCTAATTATAAAGGAATTGTCTACTGACACTTGAGAAAGGCTACACACTTCTCGCCACTTTTTAACTCTTCTGCCTTGTTTTTTTTCACCCAAGCCACTAACCAAAATATATAGTTTGTGTTATTTGTTTAGCTTCAAAACTAGATACTGCTCATTCTTTGCTCTAGGCTCATCTTTTCTGAAGTTCAACTTAGATGTCAGAGAGGAACCTGGCTGAAAATATAGAGAGGTGATAGGACATAGGATTCAAGTTGGGTCTAGCTAGACTGCCTAGTAGCATGAAGGAATAGTATTGGTTCTTCTGGATTACTCTGAATTTTCTGGATAATTTCAGTAGAAGTCACACCCATTTCTTGGTATGGGCTCACAGAAAACATGCTGTCCACGTGAAAGAAAACAAAGTGCCTGTTAGTCTTCCTCTGAAAAAGAAAGAGGGAGGCTTTGGGTTCAGAGGACCGCTGCCAGGGCAGCGGGGCTGAGCACGGCTCACGTTGCCGACACCTGGCTGTGGGAGGTGGCGGGAGAAGCAATTTAGAGCAGGGAGAAAGCCCTGCCTGCTCTCTCAGCGATGCCCAGACAGGCTGAGGGGGGTTAGAAACAGGCGCCAACTGCTTGGGTAGTGAAGGGAGGGACTTAACTAGAAGCTGGTTGCAGCTGGAGAAAGGATAAGGATAAGCAGGTAGCTGAGACCAAGAGGGGCTACAACTGCAGCAGGATCCTGAACTCGCAGCATGCCCCAGTGTTTCTGGCAAGAGAGAGTAAAATTGATGCTTCATCTTGAGCCAGTGGCCGGCTGACATCTACAACATCCTACTGCAGGTGCCTTCTACTCTGGTAGCTCAGAGAACAGTTTTCTGCCATAAATCTACACTGATGAACTCCACAGGACACAGAGCAGTCTCACAAGACATTTTGCAGGTTTGGGGTTTTAGATGCCTCAGAAACCTTGGCAGGGGGAGCCCAAAGCAGGCAAGGCCAGAAGGAAATGCCAGAACTGACTCCATCAATAACCTTAATTTGGTCTCTTTTTATCCCAACATATATGCTGTCTTTAAAGGCAGATGAAAATAGTAGACAGATTAACAATAGAGAACACCTAGAATTACATCTTACTTCTGGAAATCTGTTGCTATTTTTACACATGATCATGTGTAACCTCTCCCCTGTGAACATATGCAAATAATTTTCCACCTATAACCTGGAAGATGCTTACTTGGAAACCTTGCACTTCAGCTACGTTAGCAGAGCAACTAGTTTTACAGACTGAAAATATATTCCACAGAGCCTCCTTTGAATTGTTTGACACAGCGCCTTGCCCCCAGCCAGCTAACTCAGCCTAGTATCTGCAAGGTGCAGGCCCGCTGTGCTCCAGGTACTTGTTGTGCTTTCCTCACCGACATCCCCAGAGAGCGGCAGCAGGACAGAGTCTGCCCTGAAACACGGGCTGCGGTCCCTCGGCCCTTTAGTCTGACCTTCAAGATAGGAGGTGTGGAAGTGGCAGCAGACCTCTGCTGTTGACAAGTTAAATTGCGAGCAAGCCAATATGAAGAGACCAAGCACGAGTTACGTGCTGTTTATGACAAAAATCCTATTTGTTCTATTATTGCAGGCAATATAAATCCAGGGCATCGCACAGCTTCCTCACATTCGCTCAGTGCAGAGTGGGATTTCTTACGGTGACATATGCCTAAAGAATTATTACTTTAGTGCTACTGATCTTTCCCTGGTTTCTTTCACTTCTCTGCTCAGAGCTTGCACCCAGCCATGAAATACTGCCTCTTTTATAATTAAAACCAAGGTTTATTTCTCTCCCCCCCACCCCCAGTTATTTGTGCGTATTTACAATTGAAGCTTCAGTACCAAAAGGTATCACAAACTTTGCCTCTAAAAAGAGGCTCTTCAAAGAAAATATCTGAATGCTACAACCCTAGCTTTTGTCAGCATATTTCATTTCACCGGTATGTGTATGTATTTTTATACACTGAGCAGACACTCCTGTGTATTGCATGATTTAGAAAGACTTTATTTTGAAGTGGGCAGACGGTAACAACACGAGTCTTGTGAGAACATCCATTTCTGCAAGGAGGCGGCAACGGCTGCAGCACATGCCGAGTTCAGTACTTTTCTTAAACTTACAAAACTAAGTTGGCTTTGGCCTGTACTTAGCATTCTGGGAAAAGGAGAAATTTCCCAGAGTACATTTTATAGGCAATACCTGCAAGTGCTAATTCTCCATAAAAACTAGAAATGTTTAATAAAGGAAGAGTCAGTACAGTATCAGTTAAGAGGAGCTCAGCAACAACAAGCTAATAATAGGCAAATAATCACCGCTGCCTCTTCAGCTGTCTTTATGAATGTTTAATGATGAAAATATCCAAATTACACCAGCAAGCCTAATTAAAGCCTTCCTCTCCTTACATATCCCTCCATCCTTAAATACTTAGTTTATCAGATCTACAGCAAAGTTACAACTTAGCTTCAGCTTCCCTTCCTTTTCTCTCCTCTTATGTTGTCAGAGACTGCCCTCATGGCAAAAGCATCTCCAGCTCAGCCCAAAGAGATCCAGCCTTGGCTGCACTGAAGAGGTGACTTTACCTCTTCAACACCATCTACACTTTGACTTATGGCTATTGGATCACTGCAGTGCCACCAGTTATGGTGACACCTCTCTCTGTTCTCTTATTTTCCCCTTACCACCTCCCCATTCTGCACAGTCCAGGCCTGGTCAGCAGCCCCACTACCTCTTAGTAGAATCATGAAAAACTGTAGCTGTAAACAGTGCAGTAACCCATATCTCTTACTAGGCTCACTTCAGTTACAATGGTAAGCGAAACTTATTTTAGCATTTTGGGCAATTAGTGTTTTTTGGGGGATACTACTATTACTGTCCTCCTAATGACTTTTGCAATAACATGGTCTCCATATTAGATCTGAAGTTCTGACACGTGGAAATACTGAAATTGCTGCTGTGTTTCACAAGAGACTTACAAGAGCATCCATTCAGTTGCCTTTTTTTAAAAAAAAAAAAAAATGTTCAGCAAGCAAAGAACTGTCCAGAGGGAGGTTTCAGATGGTTGTAGAACCTTTAAACAGCATCCTACCTCTCTAGGAGAGGCATTTGCTGTGTCCTTGCTACCTCTCACTCGTATTTCAGCTCATTATCCAGCACTTCAACAATGAGGCATTGGAGAATCACCCTTCCTTCAAGCCATATTTAGTTGAAATTTGCTGCCATTTACTCACACCATGGGAACAACAGTATCTCAGCGTTTCAAAAGTTAAGTGAATTAGGGGTAATACTAACGTGAATGAGATGTGTTCTTCTCCCCCAACCCCCTTCCCCCAATTCACAGCACAGGCAGCTCCTTCCCTTTAGAGCTCTTCCCACAGGCTTGCACGTTGCAGAGATTAGGAGACAACGTCGGATTCTCTGAGAGTAAGTTGGCAGGAAACAGTTAGTGTCAAATTAACCAAGTTAATGTGATAGATTGAGATGAATGGAACGCCAGGGGTATTATGTGCTTGAACTATTTGGTGCTGCATATCACAACAAATCTACTCCTTAAAATCTTTAACTGGGCATTTTCAACCATATAAAAATGCTACCAAATATGCTTCCGCTTGTCATCGGACAGTTTCCATTCCTTCTCATTTGCTGTAAAACATATGGGCTTTATGTTGCCAAAAGCCTTTGCAAATCATGCCGCAATACCTATGGGTTATACTATAGACATATCTTTAGCTGATGTCAGTTATTGTAGCTGTCTTGACATCAGAGCCAAGATTATTTACAGCTGCTGAGCATCTTTCTTGCAGTGCTCTCCACTTGCAAAGGCAGGCAAATGAGACAGAGTTTAACTTTAGGTTTAGAAAGACTCTTTCAGTCAGAATTTTGTTTTGTGAAAGTAAAAACAGACAGTCACTCAAGCGTGGGTGATTACACATTTGAACTTGCAGAGACAGACCCTTGGATGCTGAATGGTTAGCCTTGACCCTCTTCTGCTCACCATTTTTTGCTGCTCTTCACTTTACATGCACAAAGCTAACAAGTCTTTGACAATAACATGAATACATGCACATATATTATATATAGGGAAGATTTTCAGAGGTGCTTACCCTTCGCCTCACCCTCTGAAATGGCAACCAGACAACTAGCTTCAGGGGGAGCAGTTAGGATAACACCAGCTCATCTCACCTGAGTCCTGCACACTGCCAGCCAACAGGGACAGAAATAAAGCAGCACCTCCACACCGTAACTCACCACACCTGGGAAAGGAGGCTTAGGCTAGCTCCCACCTTCCCAAGGTAGGTGGGAAGGCTCCCAGATTTTAACCACAATAAGACTCCAAGCTGCCTCCTCCCCGCCCCTCTAGCAAGACCTAGCACAGGCAGCGATGTTGCAGCTGAGCTGAGCGCTCACAGTACCGAATAATCCTCCTCCGGAGCCAGGCGCCCAGCTCCGGCGTGCCTCAATCACGCCAGCCATGGCCCATGCCTCTCCCCGAGCCCCAGACACCTCCTTAACTAAGCATGTGCTGGAGGTGCCTTTGACTACTGCTGCTTAAAGAAATGCACCTAGATTCACCCCCACTGGGTGCTTTTGAAGTCTTTCCTCATTCTTCCCTATATACCAATTAGCAAATAATTGCCTACAGATATTAAACAGATTCAGCACTTTTCCCTGGGTTTATTAAGTACGTTAATGTACAACAGAAGCATATTTCTACTTAATTTTTATATATATATATATATATACATATTTTCAGTTCACAGTTTTCTTACAGGGTTTATAATTAGAGGCAAATTTGTTGCCAGAGTTGTTTCTTGAAGAAAGTTATAGACAGTCCTGAGAATATTCCAAGGTTGCATTGCTGCACTGCATACAAACCTCACAGTATATTTCTTTGTAACTTTCCCATTACAGTTTTATAATAAGGCAACTAGATAAAAATCTAGGCAGAAAGTAAAATGTATCATTACAGGCTGTTATCAAAATAACCTCCACTTTCCTTGCCTGCAGGAAGCACTGGATCTCATAGGGTTAAAACTTACTTTTTTAGTCAATCTTGTTATGCAGCCCACACACCAGAACTTATTTGATAGGAGAGGAGATAGATAGATATAAATATAGTACATAAGTACAGTATTAATTTTAGTACAGACAAATTATGTTAAAGACTGTCAACATTCAGTCTAGCACGACTGCTACACAGCTACAATATTTGAGGGGAAGGGAGGGAGTTAGGCTGGTCTCATCCGTCTCCCATAAATGGGTCACTTAAAATCAAATTCTGCGTTAACCTCACCCTAGACTTTGGGGCGCCTCAGTCAGAGGATGTTATTTGTGCCAGCGCTTGCGCAGCGTTTCAAGGCGCCCGGGTGGCCCCACGCGCGGGCGCCGCTTCGCAGAGCTCCTTCCTCGCGGCAGCCTCTCGCCCAGCGCCTTGCCCGGGAGCTGCCGCTGGCAAAGGGCTTCTCGCTCCCTGTGTCACGCTGCCTTCCCGAGGTATTTGCAGTTTCGGGGGCTTTGGGGGTTCGTTTCTGCTTTAACAATTTTAAGAACTTAATGATATCTTTCATTCAAAGGATGAAAAGGGGGGAAAAAAAAAAAAAAGAAAGAAAAGCCAAAGAGAACAAGGCCAGAAAGCCCAATTTCCTATTTATTTTTAGTGCTACTTAACATGCATCCTGCTAAGCCAACGATCACCCCAGCGTGAACCAGCTACAAGCAGCAGCGGGCAGCTGCTCAGCTGCCGAGCAGAGACCAGGCTGGGTGGAAGAGAAACGAGCAGAGGTCCACAGCGCGCGGCAAGCCCGTCCCGCCGCTGTCCCCAGCCAAAGCCTAGCGACCCCGAGCCGATACGAGAGCGCCCTTCAGCTCAGCGCGTAAAAAACTTGTAGACCCCTAGAAACAGGAACAAACCAGGCTCAAGCAGCGGCAGCTTCCCCAGGAAGGAGGAGGTTTTGGGGGTGGATGCTCATAGCCAGCAGCCGCGCTCCCAGGCGCGCCGCCCGTCCGCCCCCCGCTCCGCACCTGCCGGGCTGAAGCTTTTTCTTTGGCAGAGAGCTGCCGGAGGGACGAGAGCGCTTGCAGAAGTAGCTATTACCTGCACATATAGGCATCAACTTTGAGATCAGAGTCTACATTACAAAAACATACAAATGCATATACATACATATATATATAGTTTGTATATACATACACTCACTCACACACACACACCTATCTATCTATCTATCTGTTACCAACATAAAGATATTACTTTACTTGAGGGTGACATTTATTTTTTGCAACAGGTTTCTCCAAGCTATCCCAATGAAAGGACTTCTGTATTACTGCAGCCTTCATGTCCTGCAGAGGGTTTGCTGGGAAAACTACGCTGCTGAGTCTTTCCTGTATAAGCCACACTCAAAAAAATCAGGCTACTGCCAACTAGGCTAATGCACATGCAAATGCCTTATTGCACAAAATCAGCTTACAGCACTGTGTTCTGGATATCGGACTTTGTAGTAGGCATGTCACCCTTTACCTTCAATGAAATTTAGATTTAGGGTTCAAATTTCACCCTGTGTTTTGCTTCAGCCTTTAATTGAGACAAATGCCACAATAAAAAACATAAACTTTTCCAAATTATATTTAAAAGAGAATTTATTTAAGGCCAAATTTACTGTACCATCTTGTCTTACTATCTTACTGAAGGAAGTTTGCAAATTGCATAACAAACTAAAAATAGGATTTAACAAAAAGACAGAAAGACTCTAGCTGAGGGCACCATTTATTTTTAAGAAATAAGAACTGTGCTTAAATAGCTGTAAGTACGATCTGCTAGTTACTGATTTTTTAAAAGTTTTATTTTTGAACAAAGGAAGTCAAAATAGTAGTACAAAAAGGCCAGTGGGAGCTAACATTAACTTTTCCTTTAAACCTTTTTTCCGTAAGATGCATACCTTAATATTAAATTATGCAGATGTCAAATAATACCAGCTTTTTTTTCGTTTCATTAAGGAAAAGAGTTATTTGTTCACAGAGGAAAATTGGAGTACTTGTGAGCTACTATGCAACAACATCTTTGTGTTCAGCCTGACTCCTGAAGCTCTACTGTTCGTTTATGTGAGGCAGTAATGTTATTGTAGTCAATCCTTCTGTGCTGTAAACAGTATAATATTTAACTGTAGTACATATACTACACTGCAGTTCTATTAACGTGCCTATCTGGGCTGTTTTCTCACAAAAATACATTTTCTGCTATTGCAGTGAGTCTCAACTCAATATATTACTTCTGCCTTGATAAGTCACTCACCGTGCAGTGTGACTTTACCCTCTCCCTGGCAGCAGAGACAATTTAAGACATCTCTAATCTCCCATCTCAAAAAACACACACACACACACGCTCTGGTTTTTATGCTTCCTTCAGCCGTGCCACTGCAGCAGTTTTAGCACCAAATGCTGCAGTCAGGCCAGCATGGACTCAGTGCCTTGGTGCAGGAAGAAGAAAATCAAAGCATCAGCTTCTTGAACACTTTTTTTCACCCAGAATCCTGGTACAGTTCCCAGGGCAGCCCTCATCCCCACATAGTTGCCTCAGCACAGTGGGGCTGACAGTAAATTGGGGCAGAAATAGGACCACAAAGCAAGGAAGGGAGAGAGAGAAGAGCCCCACATCCTGACCTCCTGCCAGGGAAAACTCTGCACAGCGCTGTCTGGTTTCCATACCTGTCCTCCTATCTCCTCCCTGTTCCCTCCCACCGGTGTTTATCACCGATTCCTAACGAGCTGGTATTTATAATAATCCATTTGCAGAAAGACTGCAGGTTTGACCTTGTGTTATCATCCTAGCTCTATGCAGACCCTTCAGCAGGGGCTTGGGGTTGCCCAGCTGAGGTGCTCTACAGATGCTCTTTAAGGAGACCACACTTTCCTCACATGGTTTATGGCACAATAACCTGGCACAGATACAAAGCAAAAGTAGTAGGTCAGATAAAGCATGAAGAAACACTAGTGCAAGTACAGTGGTATCTCACAAATCTGAACTCCTGAAGATTGGACCATTAGGATGGGTGAAAGTTATAGCTATGCACTTCTGTTAGAGTGAGTTCACAGTCCCAAGACATACAATTAAATCTTTCCACTGTAAATTAACATCTTGGGACAAAAGGTAACAAAAGAAACTGCAGTTTGAAAGCACACTTACAAATCGCAGTAATTCACACAGTAGTAGAAGCAGCAGCAACGCAGGGGGTTTGTAGTCAGCAAAGCAAATTGGCAGATACCAGATCCCAGGATACCAAAGCTCTGCTCTGCATTTTGTAAAAGGAGGTCTGGTCATAACTTCATACCCACCTCAGAGGCACAACGATCTGCAGGCATCAGGAACTGCTGGTTTTCAGGAAGAAGTAACTGGGTGCGTTGGCCCTGGGGTCTGCCTCCTGGCCCCCTCTGGGAGCTGAAAAGTCCCTTCAGTGGGGCCAGCAGGCAGGTAGTGATACCTGCAACAAATAACTATGCCTTTAATTCTACTAATACTTAATTTACTGAATTACTATTTAGTGATTACGTCTGCTATGGCCCTGCACTGCTCTTTACTTGTTCAATCCCATCCTCTTTGGGGAAAAGCTACAGCCTGCCCTGGTGACACCTGCTCAGGTGACTGCAGTTATCAGCCAGGATTTCCACCTGCTGGTTAACGCCTGCGGCTGGAACATCCTCACCCTTCTCAGTGGATCAAGAGAAGACTGAGTGAAAGACAGATGTGAGAAACCATTTCAAACCATTTGCTTCTTATCTAGTCTCCAGAAAAGGAAGTTCCAGACATATGCTGAAAGCAGAGTACGGGAGTAAGAAAGATAGTCCACAGGGCCCTTTTACCTCTGCTTGGTGTTAAGATTAGGTGAAGGAGAGAGAGAGATCCCTGAGCTACATCTTAGCTCACTCAGAAGGCAAAGCTGATCTTCGGAAACCTCAGATTAACCCACAAGGTTACCGGGAAGCAGAATAACCATAAACGTCATTGATGGCTTCCATCCACACCAACTGCAGATCCAACAACAGGATTATCAGGAGTGAGGGGGACACGTCTCTGTGCCGAGATCTACACCAGGACACTGCACATGTCCCAGCAAGATTCACTACAGCTGTCAAACTACGGTAGCAGGACCTATTTTGCACAGCTCCAGTACATGACACCTCATGTCAGAAAGCATTTAAAACCCTTCATCAGTCACAAGAGTCAGCCTGACTTAAGGACATGTGCCAAGCTATAGGAAAAAAAAAAAAAAAAAAAAAAAGGACAGAAAACAATCCCATGGATGAACAAGCCACGGTGTATCCCAGGATGTCAGGTTTATCACTGGTTTGGTGGAAGCCCTAGATACTTTAAATATTAATTTGTTTGCTTGCTTCTGAAATGGAATAAATACACTATTATCATGGTCATATTGTTGGGCTAAATTTCTTCTCACATGTGTATCTCTGACATGAGTGTGAACACAATCAGTTCAAAGTTTGTATGACAATTCTGGTTGAAACGCTTCTGGGCACTGTGGTGCTCACACACTGCTTAAAAGATCATTGAGCCAGAGTAGCAGGTTATGATTGTCAGCATGAAAAATCCAGAGCACAGAGGGCCCGGCATGTACACCTCTGTCTTTTGCTGAGCAAAACATTCAAAGCTGTGAACAAAAACCTTTCACAAAGCCAATGCTAAAGAGAAGACTTGCAAGCAAGGTTACTCAACCTGTGCCCCTTGAAGTCCAAAGCAGCTCCTCCCCAAAGAGCACAGTAATGGAAAAGGAAAGCAGAGGACTTGGTCAAGGCAAGCAATTACAATAGTGGCTCTAGTTTTCTGCTGAACCCAACATATGACTTACCAGTACAAGGTCAAGAGCAGCAGACAGTAGTGCTCTCCCTCTTCACTGGCTCACAGATAGAGAATCAAACACCTGTGTGATAGACATGCTCAGCTGTCTGCAGACCAGCACCAAGCACTCTCAAAAATGCACCATATGGCTTCATTTAGGGTAGGTTGCAAGGGCAATCCATTAGAGAGAAAGGCTATGACATAATTAAAATGCTCTGTTAATTTTAATTAAGCTCATCACACTGGCAAAGCTGCTGAATCTAGTAAAACATTTGTTGTTGGGATTCCTGTGTTTTTTTCTTTAAATTTTAAGCAAAAAAAAAAAAAAAAAAACAAACAAACAAAAAAAAAAAAACCTCAAATTACAAACCAGCCAGCTGCTAAGTGATCCTGGTGGGTTTCTGCTCAAGTTCTCACAATTTGAGGTGAGTTACAAGAGCCCATCTCAGCACTGAATATCATATACTGTTTCCAGTTGGTCATACTGGGCATCAGTTAAGAGGACAGGAACCCTATCCATCACCGCTGCCCACTATTGCAGAACTGGCTTTCACAGAGATACAACAGAATTGCAGATAACAAGGGACATCAAGGATGTAACTCCAGATAGAATTTGTTTTATATGGTACTGGAAAGTTAGTCTTCTTAAAACTAGTTCCCATCTCCATACATATCATGCAGTTACAGGAATTATCAAGACAAGAAACATTTTGTCAGACGTAAATTTGTAGTATGAAGCAAAGAGATAGTGCCAGGTACAGAAACTTGCAGAATAATAAAATGCTAAGGTCACATTCAAAAGAATCATCAAGAGCATGTCTAGTATGTACTACCTCCACAATAAGCTCTGCTTTCATTAAAATCATTTAGACCCAGACTTCAAGAATTAGCCTCTTGTCTCAGTTGTCTCAACTTTTTGGTGTCATATCTGAGACAGTTTGATATTCATAAGCACTATTCACCTCCAACCCAACCACAATAATCACTAATTTTGCACTGAAGTAAAGCCTTTGAGATCTCAAGGCCATGCCTGAAAACTATGGAAGTCAAATCCAGTTGCTCAGTTTGAAAATTTAGCTCCTCTGGAAATTTAAATTCTCCGGAAAAAAAAAAACTGAGGACCAGCTGTTTCGCAGTCAGCAAAGAACTTAGGGAGATAAGGTGGTACAGAGCCACCTTCCTCCTCTGCCCACCTTTGTCAAGGCGGATGAAAGCAGCCATCAGCACAACTGGAAGAAGCCTTTGGGTTGTGTTAAGTAACTCAAGCCAAAAGGCCTTGCAGCAACATTGTAGCCCACAGCAACACAGGCAGCCACTGGGTTAGTGAGGGCCCCGAACCTTCTGACTGCCCTGGGCGAGCTGGCCTCACCCAGTCATTTCTTCCTGTCCTTTTTGTCACTGGCATCTCACCAAACGAATGGACAACAGGGTTAAGCTACAACCCTTTCATCTCTTCTGCTTTTCACATCACAGAGGCATGAGGAGACACCAGCGTTGCTTGTAGGACGATGACAGGCGAAGTCCAGGCCAATAAAACAAATTGACCAGGGCCAGAGTTAAAACACTGGTTAGCAAATGCCCTAGAGCTTAATGATTAGCTTGCTCCCTGGCTGTTTTGGCCTATGGCAGCTTGCTTTCTTCCAGGTGATGCCCTGGCAGACTGAAGTAAGGGAAATCCCTGCCTGTGGCCAAGGAGGGCTGAAGGGAGTTCACTTGTGTGTATGCAAGGCAAGCTTCCACCTCTTGCCTTTAGGACATGTATGACCAAAATTGCTAATGAAAGGGCTAGCAGAAACACAATCATAATTCTTTGTTAGTGGCAGCAACTAAGGGTGAGTGTGGAAAGAGTCAAGTAAAACAACTGCATGTAGATCTATGTTTTTTTCTTTTTGAATTTACATGCTAAGTGGGATTTGGCATAAGGAAACAATTTCACACGTTAGTTTCAGAGCAAAAGTTTCATTTCATCCCCTGAAGTAGAATACTGATTGCTCAAGCCACATATTTTCCAATACACGGCCCAGCTACAGGCCAACTAAATTTTCACAGGCATCTCTCCAATGTCTCTCAATTTTCTTTCTCACTCCTCTCACTCTCTCCTATTTTTGCCTTCAGCAATTTGAATACTGTTAATATTGCTTCTGGATTTTATCATCCATATTTGAAGATATTTTTGTAGGACTGAGGAACTTGTTTAGAACAAAAAACTCTTGAGAGGTTATTATGGAAAATAAGATCAAAACAGAAATAAGGGTCAGTTCAGAATGCATTTTACGTTCATCTCAATCCCATGCTATGGAAATGTTTGAAGGGAAGACTAGTCCCATCTGCTTGGCCATCCACATGGGCTTCCACCTTTTACAAATTCTTTAGGCAAGGAGCTAAAGGAGATGATAATGACCTGAGTAACACTGGAAAGGGGGATTTTCGGGAGGATAGACCATTTCCAGGAGGCCATTTTACTTTACAAAATGTTTAGGGATCAGGCATCTGTCTCACATAAACTGCAGGGAATGGGGAGACGAAGGGTCCAACAATCCTGTATCAGTGGCTCTAAAATTCTCACAGGCTGGAACTTCTTTCAGCTACCCAGACTCTCACTGGGTTCCCAGTCTTCTATTTGATGAACTCCAGCACTTCTTTTTATGCCTTGCAAAGTAATGACTATCCAGGTGAATAATTCATAACCCCAAGAAAGCCAGATCACAGAGATCCTAGAAATCATTTTTTGCAGCTCCCGTGGAACAGAGATTGGTCTGAACCCTTGGGAGTAGAATCAGGGGAAGCCAGTTTATGTGCTGCATCTGCAGAAACGGGGCCCTAATCGAATAGTACTTTCTCCTTCTGTGCTATTTTCCTCTGAAAACATATCACATACGATCATGAACGAAGTCTTGCTACACTGTAATACGCCAAGCAAGAGAAAAGCCCCAAAGCTCTCATAAAAATTAAAGCAAGGCAAACTGTGCTCCAAATCCCCAGAAAATAAGAAAAGTGTTTGAACTGAGAAACGTGATCCGTTTGGATTCTATGTTGCTACAGCATCAGGTGTATAAAAGATGTTCCTGGGGTATGCAGTAGCAGATAGATATGTATACGTGTTCTGTTGCACAATGATGGTTAGTAATGTGCACATGTGATATACACAAATCCGCAATAACATGAGTAGAAAGTAGGCTGGAGTAACTGTATTACTGCATGATGTTCACTACATTTTGTCATGCTGATGTGCTTGAAAGTTTAATGAATAATTATTTAAGTGCAGTGGACCAAGTGTAATTTAACATATCCTTTCTCCACCTGAAACTATCTTCGACTTGCCTGTGCTGCTTCACAAGACTTAAAAATACAAATATGGTTCTAAGGAGCTACTTTCTAACTGTTCAGCTAAAATAGTTTCTTCATAAGAGAGACAGATTTTTTTGATAGGACAGTACTGGTTTGCATTTTTGTGTGCTCTAAGATGTAAACATAGTCTCATATTATGTAAGCACCATTTCAAAGCACTCTCAACATGTCTGTTAGACCAGGCTGTTCTTTGCTATAACAGGAAACACTTTCTGTTATTTTTTCTCGCTTTTCCTACAAAGGATACACTAGGGTTTGGAGATATATAGTTATTGTTTCTAAAACAGAGCACAAAAAAGTGCAGCATATAAGTTACTTCAAGCAATTGATAATACACCATTGTTCATATCGCATTACCACATATAAATGAAATGGTGCACTCTATAAACTAGCAGATATTTTATATCTTCTGACTCTCTTGCTCCTTCACAGTTCTTCTAGCAAACTAAAAGACATTTCACACCAAAAAGATTACACAGAAAAAGACAGATAATATAGCTGCTCAGCTGTTAGTGCTACAGCAATAGTCATAGATCAGTGTTAGATGTCATATTAAAAATACTTCACTATTAATTACTTAAGCATTAAGATCAGTTTATCATCTCTACATTATCTAGCAGGAAACATTGACAGTTGAGCTGAAGTTGTTTTGCAGCTATGGCATGGCATTTGTAAAGGAATTTTGTCTTAATGCTTGTGTTGAGCTATATTGTTCCCTCCAACTCCATTACGTGTCCTTTTTAACCAACTGATGGAAAACGTCACCTTAGCTGTACTTTACACACAAAGGTCACTGGACCCTGTTTCATTCCCTCCTGCAGCACAGCTGATGACAGACTGTAAGCATCAAGTTTCCTTGGACAGTACTTTCTCTCAGTGTGAAAGAAGCCAAGAGGACTTGCCTGTGGGATAACACCATCCCTAACTGTTAGCAGATCTTCGTACTTGACACAGAATGAAAATGGAAATATCCTGAGATAAGTATGCATTCACACCACTCAGAATATAGCAGTGAATAATCCCAGTTAGACGACATGATACCTAACGTAGCTGAGCTCCATATGTGATCCTCACAGGAGTATCAGAGATGTTAACATATTTACGGAGCTAGGTATACGTTTCACAAGTGGGAAACTACAGCAGAGGGAGATCAGGTTATTTGTTCAAAATCAACACGGGAGGCTCTTGGCAAAGCAGGGAATTGCAGCTGTGACTCCCAGCTGTGGATGCAGCAGCGTTATTCTGCCTGACTAATGGCAGCATCACCATGTACAGAGGGTGGGTTCCCACCAGCGATGGGCACAGCACCAGCATGCCTTGTAGCACGTGTCCAGCAACTGCATTCACAATACCGGTCAGAGACCCAGTTTGAGGTGGAAGTACTAGCCTTGTTAACATTTGGCCAAAGGTAAGATTTGTGTGAACTGTTTAGGTTAATGTTCTTAATTTTGGACATTTTTACTGAAAACAGCATAACTCTGTCAAAAAACACATTTTCTAACAATTATGCAGATATTTACATCACTAAGCTATGAAGCCCAGCCCAGCCCAGCCCCTGGGGCAGGTATTAACCACAGATGTCATGTCTTGAATTCTAAAATTATCATCACTTCTTTGGACTTTGATTGATCATATTCATTGCTGCAAAAAATTCTGCAATCAGCCCCATAAATGCTACTATACTATTTTTGATGAAACTGTACATAAAAAAGTCGTCCTGCTGGACAAAGCTTAGAAGAGATGAAAACAGAAGAGCTTTTGGTTTCATAAATCTATAAAGACAATACTAGTGGGTTTTTTTAGTGAAATCACCCATGGCAATTTCATGGCAAGAAAGTTTCCGGCAGTTTGAAAGCAGGATGTAAATAAATGTGGAAATCAAAACTTGAATTTAAAAGTTTATACTTCCATTTTGTTTATAGCTCCTCAGAGAAACCCAGCTCTAGTGATTCTTATGCAGCACAGATTATAGCAGATAGTCCTTCTGTTTTTTATTTAATATAGCTATCGTCTGAGAGAGTTTTTTCCTCCTACAGATTTCAGGTAGAATTTACATGCAAAAAGTCCCAGCAATTCTTTGCAGAGATCTCAACCCTGCTTCTTCACAATCTCCCCTCGCCTTTAATCTTAGGCAAGCAGCAGTCCCTATCTGTAAAGTGGGAGTAATTGTATTTACTCACTTCACGTGAAGAAGTGGATAACACTCAAAGGGCACCATGCTATGCAAGCAGAAATACTCATGAAAGCCAACCACAGCAGTACGTGGGAGCAGACCTCTGCTCCAGGACCCGCTCTCTCTTTAGCCCACACGCTCCCGAGCAGAAGGACTACCCTCTCCCCCCAGCACCCTTCGCGGCTGGCTTCCTGGCTTCATTGAGGCTCGATTGATGCAAGACAGTGATCAGCCCTTAAGGATAATAAAGAGAAAATGTAATGGGAGTTCAAATTGCTTACCAGCTGGGAGAGACTGAGCAAGCTGCAGCTTAGTTAAAAACGCTAGCCCCCAGGCTTTAACTACTAGCCTCTGCTGAACTGTAAGCACCAGACAAGCAGGCACGGAAAAAAGATCCTACAAGAGGGAAGCCAGCAACAAAGGAACATGTTTTCTTGGGGAAACAGACTCCTTAGGAGTTGTGTGGCTGCTAGCTAGGTAGTGGCAACAGTTCTTTTGCTATTTGAAATCAAGTTACGGGATCTTGCAAAAGCTGAGAAATTTTAAATCAATCGGTCAAACACCTCAGCCTACCGTGTGTATGTGAAAAAAACCTGCAGAAAACCAAATATGTGTTGTTATAGTATGGTGAGCGGTTTATTTCAAAATTGCATGTTTTTAGTTCTATTTGTAGATCTTTCTAAGAGTTACAAAACAAGACAGTTTAATTGAGTCAGCTCACTCATTTTTATGTTACTACAAGGATAAACAACAACATGCTGTGTTTTGGGGGGAATATACAGCATTGAAATACAGACAATTCAAAGATAGTTGAATCCATTTTACTTCCAGTTCCCAAAACTGCCTGTGGACTAAGTCCAAACCTGCAAAATTTCAGCCTGTAAGTATCTGCCAAAATTATAAGCACCTAAACAATGAGAGCTTTGTTGTGATAATGTTGCAGCGTTTAATGTTGCAGCGCCGAGACCGCCCGTGCATGAGTAACGAGGCAGTTAGGACTACTGTAAATTCCCCTCTGATATGTCCATCCATTGATAAAATAAAAATGCCCATTGTAGCCTCAGATTAAAAATAGAACTCGAGTTTTTTGATTTAATGGACCTAGATAACAAGTGCAGACACACAATACGAACGTACCCAAGCTGGAAGTGTTAGATTTTGCTTTATTTTACTGCCTGATGCTCCTCTCTGTGTAATGACTGAGTAAGTCTCAGTCCACTCGCAGGAGTGCAATGACAACCACCACAGAGATGTTAGTGTGAGCACCGGGGGCTCTGTTCAAAGAGCACAGTGAGGAGCACGGCGTAAGTCTAGAAGCAAACCATACCCGAACCGGCTCCTGTCCTCCAGCAGCTGCCCTTACTTGCTCCCTTCCTGCTTTGCACCCTCCTGCCTCAGCCTGCACAAACTCTCACAGGCAGCGGGCTGTGAAATAGCTTGCTCTTCATTTGTGTCTCCTCAATGAGCTGCGATGCAGGCCCAGAGATGGAGGCAGAGGCCTGTCTCGGACCCACGAGAACCGTGCTCAGTCTCCTGGCTGTGGGTCAGCAACGCTTCCTAGCAGTCCTGCAGAAAGAGGAGGAGGAGCAGCCCCGGGCAGCCCCATGCGCCCCATGGAGGAGCCCACATGCTGGTGGGAGATTCGGAAAGCTGCACGCCCGCACACGCTGGGCTCTGGATGCTGTTGGTGGTCCTGCACCCAATAACAAGTGGCAGGACTGCTGCTTGCAATGCTTGCACAGGACACTCGGGCTCTCCTTCCCCTGACTCTCGCTGAGACTCTCCATGGCTCCCACTGTGTTCGCTGGCTTTCACCCCGCCATCTTCTGCATGGCTCCCCTCCATCCCTGTGGAGATACAGAGCAGGGGGCAGACAGCCCTTAATGAAACTGGAAATCCTGGGGTCAGACCTGTCCTTGAGAGTTCACTGTCCCTTGGTCTCCCAGGCAGAGGCACAGCCAGGCTCCATCCTGCAGAGGTGAATTCTCTCCGTTTCCCAGGTTGAGGCACACAGCCGTGGGAGTCCAGAGCACAGGTGGCACCAGCACTGGCACAAATGCTTACTCCCATGCTGCTGTTGCTGGTGTCCTGTGTGCAAAAGAGAGCAGCAGCCTGCAGTCAGCAGAAGACAGAATAAATGACTTTTCCTTGCCTAATTAGTTGGAGATTTAGGTATCTGGCTTTGACAGAGTAGAAAAAAACTGAAACTCCTATTCAGTATTTGATGCTGCACAGAGGCCTGATGTCTACAGGGATTTTAGTCTAGCACTTTTGATGAGCTCTACATTCACCGCAGTAAATATATGTCTTTACTCTTGTAGAAATCATTCTAAAAGGAACTTTGAGGAAACCTTTGATAACTCTTTCCTTGCCTAATAACATCCCTTTGGTTGAACAGGGTGATATCAAGACCTCAGATTGGAAGCTGGCGAAATGTTTAGATCAAAAAAAGATGAATTTATCTTAACAGTAATCTATATCCACTATGTTAGACATTCTGCTGCAGTGTGTCCTGCTGTGTGCAGTACACCAGTTACAGAACACTAATAAACCTTTCTAGATAGTGCCTAGCACAAAGGGTTTACTGGAATATAGATTGCTGTGAGATATAGCTAAAAGTTGATCAGAAATAACAGATCAGGGAGGTTGACTATTTGCAAGGAGGTCAGTCATGCTTTTTTGTTTTGGGTCTTTTTTTTTTTTTTTTTTTTTTTTTTTTGGTCAGCAGCAGCTAAGTGCAATAAAATATCAGAGTGAGAAAGAATTGCTATAGCAACAAAGTATGTTCTCCTAATGGAGAGTGTGTGTAACAACCAACTGCCACTAGAACTTTAAGGGGAAGGAATAAGATCCATCACAAAAGCAAGAAAAATAAAAGCATTAAAAATTAAGATTTTACTGTCCCATGATTTGTATTTACCTACTTCACATCTCCAGACATCCTAGAGTATTTAGTACTTCACTGCTCCTATTTACTGCGTCACACAGAATATTTGAGAAACTCAGACAAAAATTGTACGAATAATCTATTGATAGTAATACAATGATCTAGATTTGCACTGTTTTATTAGGAATATTAATTAGGAGATTATAGCAGCACTGAGAGACTGCAGGCAAGACATGAGTTATGACTAACATGATACCAACACGCAGCAAGAGTCAGTCCTTCCTGCCGAGAGGAGATTCATAACTATCAAGAAACAGAGAGTGAGGGGGAGACTGTCACAGAGAGATGAAGTGACAAGCTCCAAGTTACTCAGTAAGGCAGTGGCAATGTCAGCATCAGAACGCAGGTCTCCTGTGTCCTTTTCACTATACATCAGTTATTAAAGCTTTCCAGAGAACTAATCAAAATATTCTTGCACATGAAGATCGCCACATAGCTTAGCGTGGGCTATGTTCATACCAGAGTTCAGTGGCTGTTACTCTCCCAGGTAACTATTGCACTTTTGCTACAGTACAGAGCACTAACCAGCCTCCATCCTCACAGCAGCATCAGGCTCACCTTTCCCGTCCCTCCCTTCTCCTCTGCTACTCAAGAGTGGGTCCCAGCTGCAAAATGGAAAGCAAGGAGCACTAACAAGCAAAGAAGATGGCAGTGGGAAGCAGCAGGAAGCGTTTGCCTTCCATAATCTTTATACATGGCATCTGGAGAAAGAAGATGCAAGTGAAGATAGGTCAAGAAGTATAACTGCAAGTCACAACTACTTTTCTGCTCTGCTTCTGGCATGACGGATCTTCAAGCACCTTCAAAGACTTTCACACCATCACAGATAGCGCTTGTCCTGTATGGTAATGTTATCTCCTCCTCACTCTGGACAAGTTTTCAAATTATAATCTAGGTAGGTTAAGAGAAATGCCTTATTCAGCAGATGAACAAACTGAAAAGCTGCATTAATGTCTGTGGCAAATTGGGGGAAAGAACAAGCACTTTCTGAAGAGTCAAGTCCCATTGCCCTGATTTAGCCCCAGGACAAGGAATAGCAGAAGTATGTACTGAAGCATCAGAACAGGAAAGCTGCCTGAAAAGAGTTTCTCCCCAAAGGGAAACTATTTTCTGGCATATCTTTTCAGTGAAGCTCATTATATATTGTCCTATTTATAACTCATATGTCTCCATAACAAGCAAGCTCCCCAGAGGTGGAAAAGTGTGATTTGAATAGAGCTGTGTATCACAGTTTGATATTCCCATTCCATCAATGATTTGTAACAGAAGTATAGCCACATGGGTCAATTTGGGAGGGACATCCTACAGCTAAGAAAACTGAATATGTTATACTTTCCTTATCCTTATGAAGGGCTTTTCTCTTTAAAGTTATAAAGAAAGGGGTTTTAGGCTCATATCCTACTAGGGTAAGCAGCAAGTCTTCTCCATTTTACAATACAGTTTCTGCTAATCAGTTCTTCCTCTAATATTTTTAAAACAAGGCACTGTACTAGATGATACAAAAGCTGGAAAAAAAAAATATGACTGACCAACCCAGCACTGAGAATTTGAGCTATTTTAAAACAAGATATAGAACACAACATTTTGTGTATGTTTAGTATCAGTGAAAAAACAAACGGGAATCAATACAGAGCAGACAAGACAGCAGCTCCTTTGGTGGGAAAGGGCAGAGATGAGGCAGATATGCATTCATTCCTTGACTGCTCTCCTAAACCTAAGGCACAGACTGTTTGATAATTTTTGTGACAGACTCAGAAGAAATAGACAGCAGTCTATGTGAAAAGATCAAAGATTAAAAAAGTTATCAAAGATAACTGAAACCCAGTAGATAAACCTGTCCTTCACATACATGTGGTCATTTTAAGAGGCCTCAGTAAAGATAATGATATACCAAAATGATAATGGAGCCTATTTTCTTCACAAACATAATGCATGAAGAGCAATCGAGGACTCCCATCTTCCACCAGAATGCCATCTAGTGATTAAAGTCATTTTCTGTTTTCATCTCTCTCTCACCCCATGAAACTTACTCCTTTCTCCCACTATTAGCACCTTCTGCTCTTCTGGGCAGATGTATTTTAAAAAGAGAATTGTGCAGCTGGACTGTTTCAGAGGATTGCTGTAAGCACTTATTCTCTGAGAGGTCATTTGAGCCCCCTGGCTGGAAGGGGCTCCCCTAGAGCCCTGCTGCATGCACTGAAGGACAACAGCTCTGACACACTCCCACTTCCTGTGGTTCCCTGCTCTGTATCCTCAGCTTTAGGTGTCACTGGAAAAAACTTATTTCTCCTTACAGTAAATTGCAAATTTCTGGCTAATGAGCTCCAACCTGGCAGCTGGACAACTGAACTGTAGGCAGGTCAGTACCAACTTTTTGGACGCAGACTACCTCACAGCGGCAGGGATTTTGAAAGAAGCACTTGCTTGTGTTCATCTATCGCATGTTGGTCCTAAGTCTTCTAATGAAACTAGCTTTGCTAAGAAATTGAACACGTGCTGTAGTTCCACTTGATAGCTTAGGAAGTTTGTACCCAGCTGGAAACGTTTTTCTCAGTTCCAGAAGACCCAGTTTATGTAAATATTTGCAAGAAAATTTATGGGGTGGGGGGGGAGAAGAGGTGAAACTGTAGGGGAAAGGTGAAGAAATGACTTTGCATGCCTTCCGTCAGCTTTCTCCAGTTGCCTCTGCCTGCCAAGCTGCTGCCTAGGTGCCGCCAGGACCTGCCAAAGAGATCAAGAGCTCTGACAGTATGAATAGTTCTTGCTACAACATCCCAATTCCCAGAACAAGCTGCTGCCACCATAAACCCTGGAGCTAGCGGAAGCAGCATAGGCACTGCCTACACAATACAGCAATGCTCTGCTCTTAGGAGACCACAGACAGAGCTCCATTGGGTGCATAGGTAACTAGTGCCCACTGAGACACTAGTCTGACTGCTAGACCCAGGACCCATGGGACACAATGTCCTTCTAAATCAGCAGTGGGGAACCAGTGGGATCCCCTGAGGTGTCTCAAAGCACACCTATGCCCAGGCAACAGGCTCTTGCCTTGTCTTTAAGTGAAATATAGCTTACATATATCATGTTCTAGCCATAGTTCTTTCCTAAACATTCTTACTTCTAATATATCACTTATTTGTGGATCAATACACAGCTGGCTGAGTGTGGGTTAATACATCAGCTCTGTCCTAGTAGAGAGCTTCCCCCACCGTGGAACATACTAATGGAAAGGTCTAGCTGCTTAAGGCAGCTCAGGTGATGCAAAGGAGTAAGGATTTGATGGGAGGAACTTTTATTGCCTTAATATGCAAATTTTTAAACAAACTGTAGGGATTCCTTATGGTCAAAACTTCTCTACCTACTCTGTCATTCAGTGACAAAGCCTCAGCATTCAAAATATTTAAAAATTACAGGTGCTTACAGCAAGAAAACTTGATATCTATTATTGACAGCATAGACATTAATAGGAGTTACACCATCCTTCAGTGCATTCCCTACCTGCTCTGCACATCTGCTGCAGTAATACTGCAGCATTACTTTTTAAGTTTTGTTATTTTATTTTCTTCCTGAAACAGAAATTACTTTAATTGAAGAGGCATTATACACCATGTTTTCTTTAACATGAAAGAATATGAGAAAATTTTAAAATAGAGTAGTTCCTCAAATTGAAGAGTTATAAAACAAAGCAATGAAGAATGTCCCTTCCACTTATTTTGTTTGCGGATGATCTCATTTTTATTGCAGGCACAGATTTACCCTGTTCAGATCAAATTTCTATGAATAGAAAAAACTGTAACTGTGATAAACACCCACAATTATAGCACTTGATTTTCTCTTCCATAATTTAGCACAGCTTCAGCCAAACTCTCTCTTCCCAGGAGAGGAAATTGTAAGCCCTGAATTTTTGTACAACGGTTTGCAGAGTATCTGATATGCTCCTCTGACTCATTCCATGTTGTCCAATGATACCCAAAGCAGACATTGTCAGCCGTATGTTGATACAGTTTAATGTTATGCTGGGCTGTAATGTAAAACTCATACACACTGCAGGTCATTAGAGAATATGCTGTGAACCTTTTCCCACTGGTTAGCGGGTTAAGTCTGTTAACTGTTCCCTCACCTTTCTCCTTTCGCCTATCTCCTTTTATTCAGTAAATAAACAACAGACTGTACAAAGATATAAAAAAAAATTAAATACAAGCGTAACAAACTTAAAGGTGTCCAGAAATTATTTTATAACCGGGAGAAATACCCCAAACAACTTCCCATTGCTTTCTTGATAGCTCCCATTGCTTACATTTTCCTGGTGAAAGGCAGCGGTAGAAGAGAAAACCGTGGATGTCCCCTTGGCAAGCATCGCGCTCCCCCGTAGAGCTGCTCCGTTCGGCACGCCAGGCGGCATTCCCGGGTCGGCTCGGCGCCCGCTCTGCTCCTGCCAGGGCTCGAGAGCCACGCTGCGGGAGGCCTGGAAGGGTCCTGCTCTTCCTGCAGGAGGACAAGAAGGCACAGGGGGAAATTAGGAGGAACATCTAGAAGCAGCACATCAGCGGGTTCAGAGGGGATGAGTCTGAAGGCAGGGATAAGCTGAAGCAGCAAGACAAGTATTGCTCAGTGCAAGGATATGGCCTGGAAATACAGGGAGTGGGGGAAATCTTAGACTCGTTGGGTAGAAGAGAGCTGGACAGAATGAAATTCAACCTAGAAGAGTGAGCAATGGTCACAGTGGCAGAAGGCAGAAGCCGTTTGTAGTGAACCAATCCAGCAGTCTCAAAAAAGCCATAACTGTGCTACTTATTTTTTAGTGACGTTTATTAGCATTTTGTCTAAAAGCAATCAGAACAGCTGAAGAATGAAAACTGATGTTCATTTTTTTCCGTTTTTCTTTCTCCACCAAAATGATACACTACCGATAACTTCATATAGCTGAGGTTTGAATTTGTGGGGTTTGTATTTATAATGAAATAAATGAACAGACTCTGAAGATGTGGAAAACGCTCATAACAAGTCTCACTTTCATGATGACCCATACACTAAGGGTCTGGCCAGTGGCATTTTATTATAGAGGAAAGTCTGTACATTTTAATTAAAACTCTTATAAGCCAAATTTAGAATCCTGGCTTGGGTTATACCACTATGAAAATCATCTGTAACCATTTGTTCCACAGTAGGATTTATTATTTTTTCCTTTTTATATGGAACTTGAATAATTGAATCGAAATTATTTGCATTTTTCATGATAATCAGGGAGTTGAAATAACGAAAGATGATCATTAGCAGTTTTATTGAGGAATAAAAATATTTCTAAACTAATTTTTCCAAATTTCTCTTATGCTTTGTTAAAAGACGCCAATACTATAATGGCGTTGTAATTCTTAAAAGAAATACATTATAGATTCATATATTTTCTATTCATAAAATTCATTGATCTACCTTTTCCTCCAAGCTGCTTTATAAAGGATTTAGTAACATCTTTAATTTTAGAAATTAATGCTGTAGTTTCTAATTATCTCCATAGCATAAATATGAAGATACACATACACACCACAAAATCAAAATCTGAAAATAGCACAAGATCAGTGCAAAGGTTCTTCTTCAGTTTACATTCTCCATTGTCACTACTGCTTTATTTAATATCCTTCAGATGACCAGATCACTGCTAAGTTCCTCAGAGGACCACAAAGCGTCCATAGCAGTGGTGTACTTCACAGCAGCCTGATTCTATGTGAGAATGTAACTCATGCCAAAATTTTGCAGTTTAAGTTTCCATAAAGCATGTTTATGTTCCTCTGCTCAACACCTGACAATAGCTTCAGATCAAACAAGACCATGCAGCCCAGAAAAAAAATGAATTTGCTTTAGTCGAAGATCTGAGTATCAGCTCAAAATTATATCTTTATTTTATCCACGTTAATATTCAAGGTCTCTTACTACTAAAATAAAACACAATTACATTTTGTTGATGCTCATACAAAGTCTAAAATAACAATCAACAGATACGAGACTTTAACACTTCATCCAGAATAGTGTCCAAAAAGTAATATTATAGATGCATTCTCCTTCAAATGAGTGCCATTATATAGTCACTGCTTAGTTTCCATTACCTAATATCTTGCAAAGACTATGGGAAATACAAGTAGTTCCTCCATTATCTCAAAGCCTTTTGCATTCAGCAATGCTTAACACTGTACAGAGGTAATACTTCAAAAACAAAACAAAGCAAAACTATTCCAATACTAAAAAAATGGCGGAAGAGGGAAGGGTTGGACTGATTCTTAAAATGTGTATTTGTCCAAAGAATCTTCAGTTTACGATCATTAATTATTGTAGTTTAATTAGGTCTTTTGATCATTAATTATTGTAGTCTAATTAGAGCTTTATATTTCTGCTTCACAATTATCGAAGGACATCCAACACACACTCCATTTTGACCATACAGCAAGGAGGCCAGGAAGCTATGTCAGCAGAGCAGTTTCTACAATACCCTTATGAGGACAGATGTATACCATTTAGGAGTCAAATATTTCTTTTTTTTAAAAAAAAAAAAAAAAAAAAAAAGGAAAATAAAAAACAGAACTACTGTGGCTGCCAGAGGTCCATACCTGATAAGAGCAGCACCCTTTAAATCCTAATTATTTTTATTTGCAAAGAAGTGGGGCAGTGACATGTGCCGATTATGATTTTCCAAAAAATCCACAACATTTCCACAAATCGTACTTCTTTCTGACCCTACTAGTGCAGAAGAAATATTGCTCTTGATCAGAGTTACATGCACAACAGCCGGGAGCAAATGCTGGTTTATTGTTACAGCATTTGGACCAAGCAGGGGGGACTGTGGCCATCTCCTCCATGAGGAGCCGTGCACCGCACACTAGCAACAACTTCCCAAGGGCTGGGGAAACTGAGGCACAGCCTGACTCTTGCTGCTATGCGAGGAGCCCTGGGCTCACCCTGCTCCCGGCGCTACCTTTATTCACCCATGCTATGTGATATATTTTGAGTGAAAAGACTGGTGCAGGAGTGTGACGCAGCAGCTAGTGTCACACAATTTGGAAGGCAAAAGGCAGGGGGAAATAAATGAAGAGAGGACACGAAGGCAGAGGCACTGCCTCATCTGTGTTCTGCTCTAGCACGCCTCTCGGGGGTCAATGTATTGACATTATCAGGGAACAACAGGCTGAAGGTCTGAGTAAGCGTTTCTTTTGTAGAACAACTTAAAATCTGAAATGTTAATGAGTGAATTTGATGTATGGATTGATCACACAGTACTGAGCAAGAGTCTCATGTTCGGCGTGCCTAAAAGCAGGCTGATTGCCACCATGAAAGATAATTATATGCCAAGGGGGCACATGGGTTTTGTTTGGAAATGAAGACGAGTGTTTTATCTGAAAGAAAAAACACGTAACACAGAAGGAATTTTTGAAGATCAGCTCTCACCTTCCTACAATGACCAAAACGCTTCTCCCGAAAGAATAATCATATCTAAGCTCCTAGCTATCAGGAAGGCTCTTCCCTTTACTTCCTTTAGTGGTGTCCCACTTGCCCCATTCCTCACCTCAATAAAGAAAACAACTCTGCTTTTAATCAGTTTGTAGACATGGGGATTCACGTGAGAAGCAGGTGCTTGTTTTCAGCACTCATTATTTGTACCTGCTGCCCCGTTCCCTTGTTTCAATTCCCTTGCACTTGCTTGGCACCATCCACGACGCAACCTTATCTCTGCAAAACAGACAAACAGCTCCCTCCAGATGCCCTGCCAGTGCCGCTGCTGCCACAATATACTGGCAAGTGGAGAAGGAATAAAGATACAGCTACTGCATGAAGAAGTAAATGCTTCTTCCAGAGCATCACCTTTACTACCTTAAGGTCAGAAAATATCAAATTGTTTCTGAACTTCCCTCCATCTGGAAGCACAATTATGCTAGTTAATCTTAAAATGCCTTTGGCAGCTGTCATCTTTTTTTTTTAATATTATCCTTAAAACTTTCATAATGGTAAGTACACATGCAGTGAGAAATAATAGTCCTTTGTGTAACAAGCAATACACACGCTTTGTCCAATTCATTCTTACAGTGTTTTTCTCTCTCTCTGAGGTTATTATCACAGGAGAGACTGAAAGCCAAGATATCACACCACAGCTCAAATGTAGCAGTGAGGTGTTCCTTCTTTTTCCTCCTCCTCCTTTTTCTCTTCCCCCCCCCCCCCCCCCCCCGCCCCCGTACTAAAAGCATGCAGGATGCTATCAGTGACTGAACCATATTATCTGTCAACAGACCTAGCCTTATCCCAGCACAGAGTTTACTGCTCAGGGCTTAGCCTGCGTGGCCCTCTCTGCCTTCAGCTGGCCCTTGGCACAGTGGTCAATCCCCTCCAGTTACTTCTGTTACTGCCACAGGTTACTTAACACAGGGGAAGGAGTCAGGCCCAGCATACATAAGAAATAACGCGGTGCCTACCATTCCACTGGGAAGCCAGGTGAACAAGACAAGCAAAGCATCTGCAACCGGGGACAGCTGGGAGCATCAGTGAGGAGCCAGCAGGCGAGTGGAAACCTTGGGACCTCTGTCCTGGCACTGGTCACTGTCTCACCGTGAGTTCATGGCAAATCACAGAGCAATCACTGTGCTGCATTTTCCCAGAAGCATCCAGCCTGCAGTGTTACACCAATTAAAAAAGTGTTACACCAAGTCATTAAAAAAAAAAATCTACCAAGAAACTGCTGTTAATACCACTGTTCTCCACCGAATACCCTCAACACTCAGGCTGGGAACTGCTTAAGGCTGACTCTGAGCATCAGGTTCAACTCAAACCCCTCCACCTCGTTTCATTGTAAGGGCTCTATGTCCCTCTGCCTGAGTATCTTTCCTCCCTAGTATAAAACAATCTGTTTCCAGAGAGAAATGTTATTTCCAATTCAGTAAGTGCTGCTTAAAGCAAAGGTCACCATTAGTTCCGGATGTGCTAATGCACTGTACATATAATAGTTCTGTATCAACAGTATATTTTAGAAGATGAGGCCGTTATATTTATTCCACTTAGGATTCTTAGCAGGCATTTAAAACAACATGTTTTTGTTAGCTTGTAGTAGCCACTATATATTTTAACAAAACACTCAAAGGATTTTGTCTGACAGTTTCCAAGTCAGTGTTTTTTTATGTTTTCACCCTTAGTATATATTTTATTCACAGTTTAGAGTTATACCAGTATATATGCCTTAGTGACTGAAAGAAATTAAAAATTTAAGTCTCAGTATGGGCTGTTGGAAGAAAAATTGTAAGAAGTCAGAAAAAGGTGGACAGCCAGGACTCCCAAATGATTAAAAAGGAGTAGGTGATTTAGCTCCAGACTTTGGCATGTGACCGCATGCTGCTGCTTGAACAACAGAAAACTCTCTGCAGTGCACATAGGAAAATAAATACTCATCGAACAGTAGGGTTAGGGTAGTGCAGGACATGCACGTACCTTCTTTTGCAGTTGACTGACAGTCACAATATACTATTTAGCTGGAATTTTGGTAGTTATTTTAACAAAGCAGATAAGCCATGTATGAGGTTTTCCTTCTACAGAACATGTTTTGATAGAAAAAGCAGATAACAGGAATAACTTGCAACAGAAAAGTAGCTTCATATTTCAGATCCCTTTGGCCCTGACTAGACCATCACTGTCTCTGCACGCAATCTCTTACTCAGCTAAATTGATGAGCCTTTGTCCATATAAAAATAGCACCGAGCCTTTGCTTCTGGACAAGGCAGGTTTCCATGAGCCTCTTGACAAGCATGCAAGAAAAAACAAATCTTATTTAAGTAACAAAAGAATGAGAAAGGGATGAAAAACAGGACGTTAAAACAGAGTAAAAACTGATTGGAGCAAAATATTTAGTCCAGTCATAAATTTTCTAAGTAGACTGCACTAGCTGGGCAGACAGCTCTAATTCTATGCTTCTTATTCTAGAATCTTTAATAGCTGCTTTAATGGCCAAATGCTACTCCCAGTTCCCCAGATGTAAATTTTAAGTAAATCTATTGATGTTACTCTTGAATTATGCCAGTTTTACTGAGAGTAGAATATGATGCCTTGTTTACAAAATTAAACTCTGAAGGTACATCTGTGTATGCATTTTGATTTGCCAATAAAATAATTTTATGGAGCTAAATTTATGCAAATACTTAAAATTTAAATCCAAAGGAGACCTTATAGTCTTGTATTCATTAAAGATTATGCACCATTTCAATAGAAAGTACTCAAAAATACAATACAGAATACAATTAAAAGGAATATATTCATAGAGGTTTGGTATTTTACAAATTCTCTGTGGCCTTTGTGTGTTAACTCACTGCTCCCCAAGGAGCAAGGAGTTTATATGCCCCAGTCCATTGTATTTGACTACCCTATAAACATCAATAAATTTATCCTTGCAACAGCCCGGGGAAGTAGAGAGATGGCATTACTACTGTATCACTAATCAAGCATAGAGGCGAGAGAAATCATGGGACTCGCCAAAGGCCGAACCAGGAGGCTGAGACATCCATGGGAAGAGAAATTCAATTCTGCTGCACTCGTCCTTTAACAGCACGGCCAGCTGTTCAGAGGGGCTGAAACACCACACAGGGGTAAGGGAATCATGAAAAGATGTTCCCTGAATTCCAGATCTACACACACCAAGGAACAAGGCAAAAGTACTTGTTGCCTTAAGTACATACGTACTCATTTACATCTTTAAGCACACCGGTACCTGAGTCTATGCAGCTTCTTGTAGTTTGTCTCAAGTCACCAAAGGCAGAACAATTTATGAAGGACTGTCACTTCCTTCCCTGCATGGAAAAAATTCAACACTGCAGGTGAGGTGTTTGGGGAGTGAATTCCAGAAAATAAAAATCACATCGATATGAGGATCACCTGCAGGCGTGCACACAATGGTTATGCTTAAACCAACCCCTGGCTTAAAGAAACCTTAAGGGATGGCTGGAGATGAAGGAATTCATTTTTAAACAAGCATTCAGAAAAAAACGGTGAAGGAAGAAGTACAATTCATTTTTCTCAGGGAACCAAGTCATCAGTTCCACAATGAATGTATCTGTACAGTATCATTTATTACCTTAAAAAATAAACTTTTCTAGTCTTCTTTGGCAGCCCTGTAGCAACTCTCCTGTGGGCTGGAGAAACACATTATTGCTGATGGCAGGAGCTACCCAGCTGTCAGGAAGCAAGCTTTGCTCACGTGTTGGGGGGCTGGGGAAGATAACATAAATTATATGCATTTGCTAGTTCTGCCAACTGTTACGCTAGTGTGATACTAGCTTTGAAGAATCTCTCTGCTTGGGTTAAATTAAATAACAGTAAAGCAAAGAGGCTGCTGGAACGCTGGTAACGTGAATGAATCTGCTGACCCCCAGCTCTCACGGATTCACGGATACTGGCCAGCACAAGGAGAGACGGCCAAAATCATTTCGGAACAGCTGGTAGAGAGCTACTGCTATCT
Source organism: Rhea pennata (assembly GCF_028389875.1). NCBI lineage: Eukaryota > Metazoa > Chordata > Aves > Rheiformes > Rheidae > Rhea > Rhea pennata. The sequence continues at coordinate 17,265,009 of NC_084665.1, read as the reverse complement.
GAACCAGAGCGAAGCTCAAATGAAGTACTACCAGCCAAATCGCTTTTGACAGGGCGGAGAGCGCAGCAGCCACTGAGGCAGACTGCGGGCAACGGGCGCGCGGCAGCCTCGCCGGCAGCGCGGAGCCGAGGCGGCGGCCGCGAGCGAGCGGAGCGCCTTCGCCGCCCGTTCGCACGGACCGCGCTTCGCCGAAGCTGGTGTCGTCGTTTGAAAACCTAACAATTTTCCTGGGGTGTTTTATCCTCCTTCCTTCAAAAATGTTGAAATAGCCTAAACCTTCCCCCCCGCCCCCAACACACAGAGACTGGCACGTAGCTGCTGGTGGTGCAGTTGAGCACCATCTCCTCCCACTGTGCTCCCGGCTGGCTTTGCAGAAGGCAGCTGTGCACCTGGGACACTGGTACTGCGTATTTTCCAGGTAGTCCGAGCTCCTCTTGAATCTACTAACCAGAAATGTTTTCAAGCTGCCGGGCTGGAGAACCCATCAACGTAGATCACGTAAATAACTCTTGGATTTTACTCACAAAACATCCACATTTATTGGTGTCTGCTGCTGTCCACCATTTCGGGCTCATTTTTGGCTCAAATACAAGCTGTCATAGCAAGATGCACTGTATTCTGATTTTCTCTATTTTAAATTAATAACAGTCAGACTGGAAGCTGCTTTTCATATATTAAATGACAAATACTTCCCTTTCACACCACTTCCCATTCAATACAGCCAAGTGGGACACACATAAGGAAAGCCAGTATTTTATCTTTGCTTGAGAAAGGATGAACTCATAAGCTATGAGTACAAAAAAAAAGCTCTACAAAAATATTAACAGATGCCTATTTAAACTGGAAAAGATAAGAAAGATATAATTTCATAATTCTACAACTGTGCAAGGCTCGGTCCAGTGAATCTCTGACATCTCTATCTCTACAACACAAATCATCCTCCCTATGTATCAGTACTAATACTAGCAACAAGAGCTACTTAGGTAATGCCACCTTGGCAGCATTCCAGGGAAAGTCCTAAGTAAGACTCTTAAATCAGGATTGAAAAAGAAAAAAAAAAAGAAAAGAAAAAAATTTGGAGAGAGCTACAGTTCAGCTTCAAATGCTTCAAAAAAGAGTAAAAATCCTTCCCAGTTCTGAACACAATAAACTTTTAGATTTTCTAGTTACTACACTGGAAATAATTAAGTCATCTTTATAGAATACTTTTGAAGAAAAATGATATAAATAAGTTTTCAATCTTGTTTCTCAGATGAGGAATCACAAGCATATTCAGGCAAAAAAAAAAAAAAAAAAAAAAAGAGAGAGAGAGAGAGAGAGAAGTTTTCAGGCTCCAGTTCAGTGCTTTTGCCTCAGCATGATGCTATCTTTACAGAGAATTGATCAGCTGAGAACAAAGGGGATGCAATACACTTGGTATGTATACAGCAGAAAGGATGAAAAGCCTTGATCCTCAGACTGTGAAACTTGTTTTGTGCAGATGTCCCAGAGCAGGATAAACTTTTGTCATGGCACTGCACCACGAGGAAACCAGCAGTGTGTCTGTAGTATACAACCTATATGTATATTAGGCTCCCAGGACCTTCCCAGTATTTATATAGATGATATTACCAAGCTTTACCGTTCGAAGCTTGTTTCATCGACTTTTAGTGGATGCACCTTCTTAGTTTCTCGTGCTGTTGTGTTAGGAGTCAGCTAGGTGGTGCTCATGGGGTGGCAGCTGACATGCCACCTTAGCATGAGGATTTCACCAGGAGCCGCTTTCCCCATCTCTGGCTTCCCCACAGTTTAAGCAGGTGACAAGCCAGGACCCCAGGAAGGGGACAGACAAGTGAGGCAGGTGAAAGGAAACTGCATGTCTCAGACATCGTGTGAGCACAGATCCCTATGCAACCACTGCGGATCTCACAGCCTGAGGTGCACCTACAAAGTCCTGGGTGGTTTCATCATGTTCAAGTCAGTTCATTCACTCCTACCTGGCAACCTGAAAAAAAAACACATGCTGACAGCTCAGGAGACAGCAACACTGTTTGAGGGATCTGATGATTTCTGAGTTGTTCTTTTCCTGTGAAAGATAACATCCATATTAGTAAGCTTCATCATGATCTGATAGAGTTTGTCTTTACAGATGTTTCAAGTTAGAATAAATTAGTATCTTTTAGAGATCTGAGAAGTTGCTTAGTTTTATTGGATTAATTGCCTGCAGTAGACAACACTATTTAAAAATCACATTACACTTGGTCCCAGTAAAAATTAAAAAACTTCACAGTGTTCAGGGACTGTAGACAAAGATAGATTTCGGTGTGGACATATTGCTCAGGGATCTATTGAGTGGCAGAATACTTATTATTTCTTAAATCTGAAGATGCTTCTTGGTCCTGTGGGCTGAAATTTTGCATGAAAATTTCATTTCAAAATGACAAGGCCATATAGGCACAGGAATGGTTTTCTAAATAAAATCCTATATCATTTTTTTATTCATTTTATCTCTAAAATACCCAGAGGCATAGCACCATAAAAGTTTTAAACTTTAAACAAAAGCTCCTTTGAGTTGCAGGTAAACAAAACATTCTGAAAGCAACAGTTTATATTATTTATTGTGATGTTTACTTAGCAAGAGAGGCTGATGACTTAATTCTCAGTGGAAGTGCTGAATTACTTTAGGAACAGAAGCTCAATTAATTAAGGATCATTTCCTATTGATTTCACTGTGCTACAGAACAGACTCAAAGTACCTACTATAGTTCTGGCACTGTAATAAAATATAAATAATAAATAATAATATACTTAGGCTAGTTACTGCTGTCATGATGACCTGTAATTCTCATGAAGGAAACACTTCTGTGACTTTGATGTGAACACAACAGAAGCCAGAACGCTTCTTGAAACAACAGCAGTGCACAAAAGGCACTAAACACACTGCAGATCAAAAATGATAGCTGAGTGAAGAGACAGCAAGATTTGGAAAACAGGCAAAACTGGAAATAAATGCACTTCCAATAAAAATTGGAAAATGCTAATTTCATTCCTAAAGATGGGGAATCTTTAATTCTACAAAGAACAAAAAGAAAAAAAAACGAGAACATGTAGGATACATACTGGGGCCAGCCCTCAAACCCAAATGCTGCAAATTCATAATGAGCAGAAATAGAGCTCTGGAAACCTCCCTAGGCAACAGGTTTTGATCAGTGTGTTGTATGGTCATGAAGCACCAGGGCAAGCTTTCTCTCTAGGTGTGCTTTCACCTACTGTGGATAATCTGGAGCCGTGTGCTACCATATTCAGCCGTTTCTGGTCCCAGTGTCCACAACTTCTCCATAAAAAGCAGCAAAATAAACAGTTCCATTGTCCAGGCTTTTATAAGTTTGCAGTGAGACCTGGGATAAAATTTTGCTTAATTCAATAGTAAGTTGGACTGCTAGAAATTATTGCAGAAAGACAGACATATTTGACTTTGTCCAAAAATATAGCAAATATACCATGCACTACCAGAATTCTCCACTGACAAACACAGACAGTTCAGCATTCCTTTTGCACAATCATCGCTATTTATAAAGAACGTACACAAATTGTGTTCCTAACAGCAAAATACAGAGGCAAGTTGTATGACGACAATTTTCTTATCTGTTTCTAGTAAGCCTAATGCCTGCAGATATGCTGCCTCTGTTTCCTCCCAAAGCAAAATTATCCAAGCCTTATCTTAGTCTTCTACCTCTGTCATGACTTTCTGACTGCTTTCTGCCCCTGAAGCCCACACAGCAGTATAAAATCTGAGAGCTAGTGGGTTTTTTTTTTTAGTAAGTCACTAAAAAGACCACTGAGCCATAGGATTCAATTTTTGCTAAAGACTGCCAGTCTAACTACTAATTAGTACCTTGTGCAGCAACTTCTTCTTCAGCTATCACTGCAGATACTTCATTACATTTTCTTTTCATTCAATATGAAAAAAAAGGCGGTTAGTACACTTATCAACTTCAGCCATGTTCACAACTCACGGTAGCCATTAATACCACTTTGGTAACAACAACATGGGAAATAACATATTAACTTTTAGTCAGACTGTAAGAAGTTTGAGCAAGTGACTGAAATCTGTGAGTATACATATAGGAAAAATCACATATAGCTATGTATCAGCTTAGAGAAGATGTGTAAGCATGATCCTTCATGATCTGAAAGCAAGGGTAAAAATATTACTCTGTTGATATGGCAAAGTAGGAAAGAAAGCTAGGAGTAGTGCTCGATATATCAGTGGCCATCATACACACCGGCCGGGAGGCGGGCCAGGTGGGTCAATCAAACCGTCTGCTCACTCACCAGAAGAACATCCCCCAAGGCCTGAGATCAGGCTCCTTTTCAAGACAAGAAGAAAAAAGCGAGAAAAAAAAAAAAAAAAAAAAAGCCTTAGCTAAGCTCCCCAGCCCTTCACTGTCAGGCAGGCATCCCTCTGGGCAGGGCAGCAGGGCACCGGGCTGGCGGTAATGCGTGTTATTTAAAAGCCTGCAGAAGGCAGAGGAGAAGAGAGGAAGAAAGCAGCTCTCAGAGCCTTCTGGACTGGACTTCCTCCATTAACCTCATCCCCTTTGAGCTTAGACAACAGGAGGACATGGGAAAACTTGGAAAATGGCTTTTGCTTCCTTCTTCTGGTTAAATTTCACATCTGCTTAGATGAGATAGCTATCTAAGGGTCAGCTTTGCAGGCTGAGGGTGTTCTTTGGGCTCGGTAGTGAAAGGGCTGGGGGAAGTGACCAGATCCAGTAACATCATAATTTAAATGCTCACCAATTATTTGAAAAGAGATATTACGCCAAAAGAATTATCCCTGATCTGAGAACGCGTGTGTTAAATGTTAGTCCTCACGTGAGCATGACACAGGAGGAGATAGGTTTTCCAGCCAGACTAAAGGGGAATCAAGTTACAGTTTCAGCTAGCTGGGAGGGGGGTCAAAGATAAGAAAGAGCTGGATTCCTGGCAGAATCACACAGCGAAAGGGAGAGAAGCAACAATCACAACTCGCGGTACGAGCAATTACAAGTGGATGTAAAGAAAAAAAATCTTCATCGTAAGTGTGGCTCAGCACCGGGGCAGGTGCTGGGATCTCTGTCCAAGGATATTTTCAAAATTTGATTGCCCAGACCCTGAGGAGCCTGGTCTAACATAGAAGCTGGCCCTGCTCAGAGCAGGAGGTTGCACAAGGAACACCCTGAAGTCCCTTCCTCCCAGAACGATTCTGCAAGCAGGGGAACTAAACTGCTCTTCTCTAGAGCGCTCTGGATAATGCTAGCTTTCTTTTCATTGCCTCTGCCTTTCCCCTCTCCCTTTTTTCATTTTTAATTTGAGAGAAGTCAGCCTGAGTAGCATCAATTTCTTGTATTCCCAAACAGGGCTCACTCTAGGTAGGAATAAAAATTCAAACTCAAGTAGAGACAATTTATAGAAGAAGGTTGTAGACACATGTCCTGTTTCTGGTGTCATTGACATTTCTGTCCCTCGTCCTTCCCTGCTATTTGTCATGACCCTTCAGGGTGCCTCGGATGCATCAGCATAACTGCAAGCACAGTCACTCCCCAACTCCACCGCCTTACTTAAATATTGTGCATGTTTCAGCCTATTTAGGGTTTCAGTGTATGCTGAAAAGGTGACACTAAAAAGGCAGGCAAAGTGCATTTCTAACCACATGGGTAAGATACTACTGTAGCCTGGCTACCTGCCCTCCGGGGTAGAAAGGCAGGTCTAGGAACAACTAGGATCAACAACTAGGGAGACAGATGTGGCTGGAGGTTATGTTTTGCTACTGTTCTTTCCAATTAACAACAAATAAGAAATATCAAAAAAGGTATAGTTTTGGATAGACACAGCCTGAGCTTGCTGACAGCAAGACAGTAATGTTATCTACTGACATGCAATTATTTACTCCTTCTGTATGCCATGCACCCTTCAGCATGGGGGTAGAACAGCACCGATCAGAAAATGCTCTCAGATGCAGGTGGCCAAAAATGCGGCACAGAAAAGGAGGATAATAAGGTAGCCTTAGGTTCTCCAGTGAGACAAAAGGCGTGTGTAATATGTACTAGCTCATACGAGCTTGCTCAGTGAAAACTGGATGTCTGCAATAGTGGCCAGACTGATGATCCAAGGCAGAGAAGCTAGCTAAAGGAGAGCATCACCCCTTCAATCACATTTCTTCTACAGTGTTTTGCAAACAAAACCATTGTAGGGATAAAGGTCAGGTCAGGAATCCCTGTGAGAGAGGAAAAAACATCAGCTTTAGCATGGTGCAAATGCATGATCGATAACTATTGTTATTATTATTAACTTATTAAATATCTTAACAAGCGACACGCAAACAAATACACTGATAAAAATATTCCATAAATCTAGCACATAAGCAGCAGTTGCTCAAGGTTTTACTTAATAATTCATTTTGCACAGAGGTTCAAAATAACTTCCAACAGAAAAAAATAAAAGACAAAAAAAAAAAAAAAAAAAAAAAAAAAAAAAAAAAAACACCATCACTGTGTATGCTGTGAACTCCTGTTCCTGTGGAGTCTTTAATGTTTTGGAACGTGATATACAGCAGACACAGTATTTTATGAGGTTTGTTCACACTTTGGTTTTATTTAACATGTGTTCCTGTCTGACTGAATTTTTGTCAAACCAAGCCTCAAATTTTTGTGAAAGAGAATTAAACATTATGGTAGCAAAGAGGACAATGTGCTGACAAAGCAGAGCAGCTAACAGCACAGGACATATTTCACAGGATGCAGCCAGTCATTTGTTCCTGCATAGATGGAGCAGTGAAATGGTAGCTTCAAAACCAAGATGTAGTAAACCCCTCTGCAAACTCCAGCTGAGATTAATCAATCTATGGGTAAAAATGGTATGCTCTCAATGATCATGGGGGAGATGGCTCTCCTCAGCCCTCACTTGCGTAGCTGCTGGCTACGTGAATGCACTCAGCCTTGCTTTTTCTTCTTTTGTTTTTTCTTTCAGAATTTGCACAGTTGTCCATCTACCAGAAAGCAAGCTAAGAAACAAGTAAGGAGAGTTGCATACTCTTTTCTTAAACCTCTCAGCAACCACACTTTTCTTCCCCCTCAGCAAATCACGTTACGGTCATAGCAGAGTCCGTCATTTTGCATGAAAAAGATGCAAATTTGAAATCACTTGAAAATTGTTTCCACTTTTCCAAAAGCGTCATCTGAGTGCAAAATAGCTGTAAAACACTGCTATCCTTATCTGACAGTGTTTTATATCCAATTGTGCCCATTTGGATCAAGTATAGAGTGCAACAGGAAAACAAGGGGAAGTAAATAAGAAATGAAAACTAAAATAATATTTGTATAGGGTGTTCCTCCTCTCTCACTCTCAGAGTTCAATTTAGGCACAATGGTTATTGATTTAATTTCACAGTGCAGGCCAGTGCTGATGAAAGACAGCACAGACTAACATATACATAACAAGGGATATAATGGAAAAATAGGAAAATGTTTTGCTTTAACTAGTTGCATTTTATTACTACATTGATCCTCCTTATTCATTAAAAATGGTAAAACTGACTTTTAAGAGGGAGGAAAGGAAAAATTCATGTGGTATTTTAATATTGTGGCTGGTTGAAAATTTTCTCATGTAACTTCAGAGGAAAAATTTAACTTTTCAACTAAACTTTACTTGTAACAATGCATGGAAAAAAAAAGTTGTTTTTTCTTGTAATTGGAAAATACAAAGACAAACAAACAAAAAGGATTTTTATTCATTTGTATTACTGAAACACCTCATAAGAGTTGTATTGAAAATAGCTCATAGTTCTTTCCCATCTATGCCCTTTTCGTGAGCTCACCAACTGAACGATATATACCCTAGCACTCCACAGACACTCATAATATTACAGGAAATCTAATCAAAGGAATGCAATCCAAAGAAAAATAAGAAACCACACACAAAAACTATAACTCTATACAGCACTTTGGAAAACTTTTTGATTGATATGGTTAATTTTTAGATCAAGTTTTGCTTAATTCTTATTATCTAGCAAAAAAAATGTACTAAGTTAAAAAAAAAAATCATTTCTCACTACAACAGGTATACTGAGCTCGAGTCAGCCCTGGTGGGGTTTTTTTCTGCTGTCACTTTTTTGGCACTGTGTGGAGCCCTGCACCACAAGTGGGAAAATAGCATCTGTACCTGGAAAAGAGACAGGAATTTGCATACTTAAACTCTGCAACAGAGCAGTCACTAGTCCAGTCTCTTCTCATTCAGCACTTTGCCAACCCTTACGCATCCATGCAAGAGCAACTGCTCTAATACCTGTTTCCAGGAGCAAGGTGGAGCACTGAGGTCTGTGAAGCACGATGCCCATGGGAGTATCTACTCGACACTTGCACAGACTCAGATTCTGTAGGTTTATACTGACTTCCAGTCTTTGAAAGATGTGCTCTTCTTCAAGCACAGGTCCAAAAAGCCCTTTTGAAAAAGCCCTGCTGTGCCTCACCACAGGAAATCCTACAAATCACTAGATTAATTTAGTATATGTTTAATGTTTTCTCCTGTGATTTAAATTGCCATAAATTCTTCCCAGAAGAAGATGGACAATTTCCCCTTACAACTTATAGAAGCCATTTCCAGTGCAAGTTGGAAACTGTGGCAGCAATACCATTCAGTGTAAACACCACCACACTTCTGGAAGCTTGGATCTAAATCTAAATACAGTAACATGACAGAGCAACTCTTCCATGGCAAGGATAATACATGTAATTACAACAGTTCCTGCCCATTGAAGTTAGCACTTTTTGACAACAGACGTAATCTTCAATGAAACCAAGCTTTTACAAATTGCTGTTAATATAAATCATGCTTAACTTGTCTCTCTCTTCTAAAGAGATTATATTTTCCCAAAAGCTATTTAAATTAGGAATTCTTAACGTGTAATTGAATCTGAACTTGGATAACTGAGCAGGTCATCTTTGCTTCTTAAATGGAGGCTGAAAGACTTTGCCATTCAGACTAAGTAAGGTGAAAATGCTTGATTTTTGATCAGGATGGGATAAGGTAAAAGTTTGAGGGCACAGTTTCTGCAAATCTCTGGGGTAGAAGGTGTTGGATGATGCTTTCAGAATTTTTCTAGGAGTTCAATGTGGGATGTCATTGCCACTAAACAAACCAGGTCATTGTATTAATTATGATTGCTCATGCGTTTGGCACTAGATTATGACAAATTAGGAAGAACTTCATTTCAAGAGCTTGTCTAACTTTTTACAAGTACCAAGTATATGCTACTTTCAAATAGCATTAAGAGACTAAAACAATTTGACAGAAGAAAGATTTATAAACTGCCTGTTACTACACATAAGGCTCATTGCATCTAGGCCACCAAATCATTGTTGCATGCCACTGCCAGCATTGAATTTGGCCTAACACTTCAGATTTCCTCCAAAGCAATAAACCTCTGCATTGACTAAAGATTTTGTAGACTGTTCAAAACTTCAAAACTGTACTTTAGTATTTTTACGCAATGATAACGGCTCAAAAAGTCATTTTGCACTGCTAATTGAATTCTAGTTTGATGCAGTAAATTTAGAAATATACATATTTAAGCAGACATAATGCTGCCAGGAAACTACTTAATCAGCAGATGAATGTGTCTTGAAACAAAAGCTGTGAGTACATTTATCCAGTTAGGAATGAGTATTATCATAACAGCTCTAATGGAGGATGGGGAAATGGGGCAGTAAGGAAGAGAAATCACACAAAGCATCACCAACCCCATAAACAGAGAAAAGAAAAGAAAAGAAAAGAAAAGAAAAGAAAAGAAAAGAAAAGAAAAGAAAAGAAAAGAAAAGAAAAGAAAAGAAAAGAAAAGAAAAGAAAAGAAAAGAAAAGAAAAGAAAAGAAAAGAAAAGAAAAGAAAAGAAAAGAAAAGAGTCATGATAACCAGCACAGAATCACAGAATCAGTAAGGTTGGAAGGGACCTCTGGAGATCATCTAGTCCAACCCCCCTGCTCAAGCAGGGTCATCTAGAGCATGTTATACAGGATCATATCCAGGCAGGTTTTGAATATCCTTCTCCAGAGAAGGAGACTCCACAACCTCTCTGGGCAACCTGTCCCAGTGCTCTGTCACTCTAACAATTTTTCCTTATATTCAAGTGGAATTTCCCATGTTTCAGTTTGTGCCCGTTGCCTTTTGTCCTTTCGCGTGGCACCACTGAAAAGAATCTGGCCCCGTCCCCTCGACACCCTCCCTTCAGGTACTTGTGCACATTGATCAGATCCCCCCTCAGGCTTCTCTTCCCCAGGCTGAAGAGGCCCAGCTCTCGCAGCCGTTCCTCATAGGGCAGGTGCTCCAGCCCTCTGATCATCTTTGTAGCCCTGTGCTGGACTCTCTCCAGTAGCTCCATGTCTCTCTTGTACTGGGGAGCCCAGAACTGGACACAGTACTCCAGCTGTGGCCTCACTGGGGCTCAGCAGGGTTGGTTAGATGGAGCAGCAGGGAACGAGGCAGGTCTTCCACCTGGCAGACAGGCTACAAAAGCAAAATACGTCTGGCTTTTTTGAGCTATCCCATCAAAGAAAAAGCCTGTCACGAGAAAGACTCTGACCAGTTCTTTGTGTTCACATCATGGAATGTTATGTGAAATACAGAAACTGTTGAATAAGCGTAACACACACACACATTCATCCCTGGAGGAAGAATAAACCCATTTTATTTCAGGGGACTATTTTTCCTTCCCTATTTCTCCTTGACCCTTCTTGACCAAGGAGCCTCACTTTTGAGACATTTCTCTTATCTGGCTCCCTCCAACTCTCCCCTGGATTTTGCTCATCTCACTTCCTCCAGCGGACTGTCCTGTTTTATTGTGACCTGAGACCCTGAACCAGTCTCATATCCTTGCATAATTTGTCTTGTTTTCAGATTGTTCAGCTGCAAGGAGGAGGAGTAGCCTCTGCTCAGTCATACACTCTGCTTCCCTAGAGGAACATGACTCTGAGGAAGGAGTGCTGCAGAACGGGAGCAGAGTGCTCAGCTGCTGTCTTAAAACCAAATTCCTGGCATTTTTCCTGCCCCAATAGCACTGGGATGTCCTCCCTACATCCTATTCCTGGTGTCCAGCTTGTGAGCATAATCTCACAAGCCACAAACACTCCAAGTCCTACAATTTTTCATAACTAGCATGAAGGACAGCACGCATTGCAACAGCTTTGTACAAGTTAGGAGCAGGAGGGAAAAGAAATGCTGTCTTCTGTGATTAGCTCAAGGGAGTCATTTGATTTCTTGTGTCCCTGGTGGTTGAGTCAAAGCTAGAATACATATTTTCATGATGAACTTCTACAGAGACTCCCATGAGGCAACCTCTCCTTACCTTCAGGGGAGAGGCTAGTGTTTTATAGAGGTATTTACCAGATGAGAAGACACTGCAGTAGAATTTTTTAAACCAAATATATCTCTAAACAAATTAAAAAACATTGTGTAACGGATTTTCCTCTCTCACACTTGCAATTAAAAAAATGAAAATGTTTTAGAAGTTGAGGGAAAGGGAAATTGTCACATTTTTTGTATGAATAAATTCCATCTTTAGTCACCTTTAATTAGAAGCATAGACCATAATCCCCCAAAATTCAGTAACCTTGAGGACACACAGAACTATGAAAAGATAGCAATTTTTAGTGAGCAGCAAGTTTTTTGACTCTGCATAACCACCGCTATACACGTTCTTGAATGCTGTTTCCAGGCAGCCAATATATTAACAAACTATTTACTACAGACATGACTTAATTCTACATAATACTAAGGTTGCCCAGTACTTCCCATTTTAAACATGTTTTCAGCTGCTGATAGCATTGCCAAACGTTCATATTTGGGCAGAAATGTTCTATGCCAATGTCTGCCTCAAGATAATTAGCTGTGTAGAATATAGAATATAAATATAGCACATCATGCACCCACAGAGTTTTGCCCAGATTAACACAATTTATAAAAGTGATGCCTTGAAATAATTCCAGTTATCCATGTCATGCTTTGAAAGGGGGATTTGAAATACAGGAGAAGGGAGGACTTGTGTTAGGGATGTACTCATTGCCATTATTGCAGAACCAAAAAAAAAATCCATACCAAATCAGCCATCTTAAAAGTTTTTAAACAATTTCCCCCCCCCCCACTCCCAACATGCTTATTCTTAGGAGAAGCTACTTAAAGTTTAGCACCTCAGACTTCTCAAGATGGGCTAATGTGAGTGAGTATCACGTGGGAGGGCTGTGGGGGAGATCTTGTCTTATGCTCTGCTGGTCTCGTGCAGCTGGGAGGAGACCACAGGGAGGTCTCAATGTCAGAGTTAACAAAACAGATGAGCATGGTTGACATGGGGGACAAGGGACATCCCCCATGGAGTCTGGGACATGGAGCCCCAAGACTGACAGCTGGGAAGAGGGAGGAACTAGGGGAGTGCAGAAGGACGGGGGAGATGGGTTATTCAGTGGCTCTTAAGGAGACTGAGACTGGGAGGGAGATAGAAACCAGGAGTGAACAGGATATCTGGAAGCACATAGGTGGCTATATGGATAAATGAAGAGAAGGAAATAGAGGAAGTCGTGGAGAATGGACTCTGATCCTTAGGACTGAGAATGAAGACACGGGCATGCTTGCAGCAAATCACACGTGGGTCACTCCACACAGCTCCTCAAAATTAACAGTGTGCATGAATGAGACAGAACCAGAAAAGCAGGGTTCAGCTCTGCATTGATACTATGCTACAGCTGTTAGCTACACAGATAAGGCTGCAAAGCGAGGAGCCTGAGGTGTCTGTGCAATACGCAGAGCTCTTTTGTGTTATTTGTTTCCTAGCCCCAGGTCCGGGCTACATGGGCAGAGTTTTTTCGCTCCCTGGAGCTCTCTGGGATCTGTCTTTGCCAGGATGCTGATGTTTGATAGAGTTCTATTGAAATACCCTGCGTTTTGGAAATTCTTATGTTGCTCAAATGCTGGAGGTGTATTAAAAAGAGAGAAGGACTAGTTAATGTGTTTTGAGGTGTGGAAAGAAGGAAGTTGCTAAGAGAAGAGACTAATTTGAACTCCTAAATGTCTCATTACTTGCTCATGCATATTCCTAGTACAGACATGAAATAGAAATCACCGTATACTCAGTCTTGACAGCAATTTAAAACCTGGATGCTACATTATTTCTGTTCTCCTCAGTGAGGAGGCAGATCATATAAGATTTTTAGGCTGGAGTTCTTCAGCTGTGATTTAAACTCTGTGCGCCCACATGGGGAAGGACGTTGCTGCACATGCCCAAGCTATTCGTTATAGAGGCACCAGAATAAGCAAGTTCTTCACCCTTTGTCCCTTTGTCCTCTCAGGACACATGGGCACAGCCAGAAAATGGACAGAGTCTTGAATGCAATCATTTACCTCCCAGACAGCATATCTGAGTACATGTGGAAGACAGGGGAAGAGAGAAGACATTCATTCGCTCCAGTTTAACATTCTTCATTCCCCCCCACAATCATCCACTTCATGGAGCAAGTGAGTGGAAATATGACACAAGGGTAACAGCTGACTACAAGTGGCTCCTGGGTGTACTGCAGGCTTGCTGAAGTTTGAACGCTCTTGTTCAGTATGCCTGCCAAAATCTCACCTTCTCTAATCCACGTGCTAGCCATGAAACCCTTCACACTAATTATCCCCACGTGTCTCTTCTCAGCGCCTAATTCGGACTTTCTAACGGTTGAGACCACTGAAACAAGGAAGATTTATGGAGCCAATCGATGCTGGTTACATTCTGTACAACCTTGATTAAGAACCAAAAGAAGTTTTCCTCTACGTAGAGGATTACTCATTTTTCCTGAAGTTTAAGGATTAAGTAACTTTTCCCAAATATAGAATGTATCACACCCAATCTCTCTCTCTCTCTCTCTCTCTCTCTCTCTCTCTCTTTTTCTCCCTCTATCACACACACACTGCTGCCTTCTTAAGTGAAGCATCTAAAGAGGAAAATGAGATTACAAATTTAGGTCTATAATGAGATTAAGTTGAATTCACACCATTTCCCAGCCTAGGTACAATCTATGTTATTAGAAAGGATTTTTTTTTTGTTGCAATTTCTAATCTCATTATACCTTTTGTCAAAGAATGATTTATCAGAATTTTAATGCATAATGCTATATATTTTGCGAAATATTGTATTATACTCTGGCATGGTACCTTCACTTTTTGAGTATTCTATATTTTCATTAGCTTGTATTCGTTCACTCATGTCACACAACTCAGCACGGCTATAAATAGAGAGACCAGCCAACCAAATCGCACAGTACTGAAAAGGTCAAAGTAGTATACTACATTGCTGTAATTTAGAGAATACTATTCACAAAGTATTAAAACTTTGACACCTTATTTATGTGACAACAAAAGTAATGAAAATAGAAGGCATTGCAAAATGATCACTTTATTATCAGCAGTCATTGGGAGACTGAAGGACTGCCACCCCCTCAACATTATAATCTTTACAGTAATATAAAATCATGATGTTCTTCAGATGCTTTATCTCTTATGATAAGTTTATGTGTCTCCTAGTGGAAGGATAATAGTCTGGTCACTACTTCTTTTGATATTTTAGAAATACAAATATTTAAAAAGCCCTTAAGGAATACTCATAAGCATTTTTGAATGATGGCCCTCACCTTTCAGCTAACCTCCAAAGATTGTCAGAAATTTATACAGGAAAGAAATGTGAAAGCAGAGTTAAAGAATGTTATTACTGTCCCTTCTCTCCTTCAAAAGAATAAGAAACTTGTGGTCTTGCTAACAGAAGTCTACGTAAAGGACCTCTGTGCTCACTAGCTGTGCCAATATATCCATTAATGCCAAAGTACTGTTAGATTTGTTATAAACAAAAGCTGCACGTCTACGTTATGCTGCCCTACGTGGACTTTCATGGCCACACAGCAAAAGTTACATGCCCTGATGTACGCACCACCGCCATAATCCCCCATCTCTGTTTCTACTCCCTCAAATTCACAAGGGATTCAAGGGCATGTTATACAAACACCTGCAAATCAGGAGTTACCTCCCCAGGCCCAGGCTCAATTAGCTGTTTGATGTGCCCTATTCATTGCCAAGTCTAGTACCCAGGGCTCTCCAGTTCCCCAAAAGTCCCTGGCTAACCTGAAAGTCAGCAGACTCTGTGCCAAGTCATCTCCAGGAATGTGATTTTATCCCAAGGACATGAAAGTACAGCTGTGCTGTCCTTGAGGCCAGAAGAATCACCTCAGAGAAAGCAATCATGGCCCACAGTCAGATACTCCTCATGGCTGTACAGATTCATGGAACAAAAATGAACATTTTTAAGACTGTCTGCAGAAAACAATAGGAAAACAATAGGAACAATAGGAATAAAAGGGGCAAAGTGAGAGGGTATCAGCTAGACCTTGTGAGATAGTTGCAAGACAGCTACAGAGCCCATAGTCTGCTCTCAGCTGTTCCTTGGACCATGCTGAACCTCTGGGCAAGTTCAGGCGTTGAGCACCCCACAGCCTTGGAAAGCTGCTCTGGTCAGCTGGAAGCAGCTCTGTAGGTTTCAGAGGCCAATAATAATAACTGCTCAGCACACTTACCTCACAAAACTGTAATCATCTAATGAATAACTAAGTAATAAGCTTAGCTAATACTAAAACAATAACAACTGATAACCTAATTTCTAGCTAATAACTCTCATTGCCTTCCAAGGTAGGATATCCTTTTCCCAGTGAGCAAACTGAGAAGGCAAGGACCCTGTTTAATGCCTTGTCTGCATGAAAACAATGTCTTAGAAGTGATGAACTTCCTCCTCTGACAGTCCCAGCTCCAAAATAGATGTGGTTAATCCAGTAGAGAGGTTTGGTACACCACTAATTAGTTTGCCAAGACAATGATTACATCTTACCTCCATTACACAAATATCAGCCTGGCTTTCAGCTGAGGCTGTAGGTTTATATTAACTAAATATCTATCGGCAAGATGAGCAAATAATTTGCCAAGGAGGCAGCTTTAAAACTCTGACTTCGTCGTCACCGTGCTGTGCGACATTTGCCCAGAAGAGAGCGAGCAAGGGGGAAGAAAATTAGCTCATCTTCCAGCTGATCCGTGCCTCCCCCAGACTCCCACCCCGAGCGGGTGTTTCCTACTTTGGCACTGTGCTGGCGAGCCTCTCAGCCCTCTGGCAGAGCAGGTGCCGGTGGGTGGCTTGCTCCACCGTCCTCCCACTCCTAACAGATTTGCTGGTGCTGGGGGCGTAGAAACCGAGTTCCACCTGAACAAACTGAACCCCTTCACTTTTGGAAGGAGGGCTTGAGGGATGGAGAAAATGCCTTATGGAATTTTGATTTGAATTTTATAACATATGGAAATTTGTCTGCAAGAAAAGTGAGAAATATTTAGAAACAGTTGGAAAGACTGTCATTGAAATTTATCCTGGCTATGTCTAAACATGGAAAAGGACAACAGAAACCAATGTTAACTTAAGAAAAATGTAAAGAGAACTGACTATGCAACAAGCAGAAGGCTTATTTCTTTTTAAGTATAAACAATCTGGTGAGGAGGAAGAAAAGCAGAACTATAAAAATAAGGCAAGGCAAGTAAAAAATAATGAGGACAAAAAATAATAATACAGTGCATCAATTTGCAGAGATTTTTTCCTCGGTGGCAGTTTCCAAATACAACTTTCTTAAGGGAGAAACCCAGAGGAAATATTTCTATTCTGAAATATCTTAGCAGGGAAAGGAATAAAAAGCAAGCATATGGGGGGATGGGGACAACCTTTGCTTTAGACACCTGCTTCAGGAGGCTAATCTTTCTAGCCTCTTCACATAGTCAATAGAAAGAGACACTAGCCTCCCCAGAGCAATTCAACAACTATAAACACAGGTGGTGCAATGCCTTATTTACTGCGATGATAAAGGCTATACTGAATCACAGAATACGGGTCAGTTATCTGGGGCTTCGAATGAACCCGTGAAACTATTGAGAGGCCAGAGCTGACTTTTGGATATAGCAAATTTCATTGCCCACAGGGAGAGTTAAGGAAGCGGGTGTGCAGGACACAGCCCCCCTGTTTAATCCTGCTCCCATTTCACTGTACCTTTCTCTCTTTGCTAAGTGCATCGCTATGCATTAAATGAACTGTATCACTCTAACCCTGCCTTCCCACAGTTTCTTCTTGTTTTTTTTCCTCTATCAGCTCTGTGATGTTCCTCCTTGCTCCCGTGACAAGGCGGTCACAGCGAAGGGGAGCTCCCGGCTGTGGGCTTGCAGGAGGCGATAGTCTTCCTTCGCTGCTGTTGTGTTCCCCACAGGTGCAGAGGTCTCATCTATGTGGAGCTGCCATATCATGGGAATAATAACCCATTTACACTTGCAAATGAAGTGTCCTTTGTGCAGCAAGTGTATGTAGAGTTATCCTACCAAAGTAGGCTTTCTTTGTTCCAGTGTAACTTGTAAAAAGTCCATATTACAAAGACAGTGGAAAAAAGAGTGTGGAGGTACCCTGTGAAAGTATCTGAAATCCCCAAGATTGGCTATGACTATAATCAAGGGTAAGGACAGAAGAAGAACGTAATTGCTTCTGGTTTGAACAATATAGCATTTAACTGCTTTTCATAGATGCGAAACATGGGAGTTTACCTAGATTTCTTTTTAAATGTGTTCACCTTTGAACAATTGTCTTAATAGGTTGATAGAAGTAATACAAGATACCTGAACGTATGGAGAATGCTGCTAACACTGTATGAAGTTGCTGAATCTAACATATTACAAATCCCATGCAAATCCTGAGTTATCTTCCTGAAATTGTGTGACAGGCAGAGCAACCAAAACCACACAGTCTTTCTTTTTTTTTTTTTTTTCTTTTTTTTTTTTTAATAAAAGGTCCTATACCACATAAAAGATTATATTCCAGAATAATCATAGGACTCTTCTGCTTTCCTTTCACCCAAGTTATATGTGAGAATATCAATTTTGCTTCCTTTTGCTTCACTTCTCCTTTCAGAATTCAGATAGAGATGCAAAAGCAAAATGCCAAAATCAGTTTGTCTTAGAAGGCCACTTCATTGCATTTATTTACTACGTAAAGTATATTAATTAATAACTCTTCTTTGCACAACCATTTACAAAAAGCAATCAGTATAGCTCATATTCCCAGAATTATATAAGCAATTATTTACCTCATTATTTACCTAAAAGAATTTCAGCTGGTAACTTTTGTTTTCAAATCCAAATTTTCAATAATCCATTCTGAAAGAAGACAGGAACCAGATCACGTGATGTATTTTTCCACCTACTGCAATATGGAACTTCAATAGTGCAAGTAGTCTGCAGACCACAGTTTATTTTTTGTAGAAATTTCTCAATAACACTTCAGTCTTGTTTAGAAATTTCTGCAAAAATAAATTGAAGAATTTGAGTCAATAATATATTGACTCACTGAAAACATTTTGTATGTTTTACGCCTAGCGGCTCTGTGAAAAAAAATACCGATAGGAAAAGCAGCAATATTGGTTGAATAATACAAGCTTTGAATAATGCATATTTGTACCATCGTAGTCCACCAATTTCTCAGACTTCCCTGTCCTCCTCTATTATAGCAATAATATCCAGCGGTAAAGAACTGCAGTATTGCCTGGGCTTCATTGCATATATACCACACTGAACTGGGCTACTATGTGGCATACAAGCAACATGTACATGACAAGGGTCATAGCAGAAAAGCACTGAATTTGCGATGCTAATGTAGCACAGGTGTATAACAGAGTATGGACCATGAGTGAAAAACATAGCAGTCTAGAGCTGATGCAGGAGAAAAAGGAAAAGATATGGAAATGAATTAAAAGGTGGAGAAAAATTCCACTTGGCTGGGATGAATGCACTCAATAGCTACTATCATTTTCTGTTTGTTCATACAGGAGAATATTTAAACAGTCTCCTGCTGTTTGCCTCCCATCCTTCCTACCACCTCCTTCCTTCTCTTGGTTGCTCTCTCTCATCATGCCTTTTGTTTCCAAAGGTAAATCAGCAGCTTTTTCAAGTGAGACGGCTCCCACATTCATGACAGCGCATACGGTGCACTGAAAGACGAAACAATTTTTCCTATAAAAGTCTCAGTCAGCTGCCATCAGAGGGGAAAACCAGGGCCCAGCAGTTGTGAAGTTCAGGGTGAACTCCCTCAAGCTCTGCAAGGAGATGTTGGCTCTGGAGGCTAAGAGCAGCTTGCCTGAGCGAAGCTGGCTAGAGAAGGGAGAAAGTTCTTGTACTTTGCAAGTAAGGGCTCCTGGCAAGGTGACATATTTTTCCTGTTTCTTTATGTTAAAAGTACTTTTTATTTACATGAAGCCCATCTGCTACAACATCCTGCATGCCCAATAGAAGCATACAGTCCAAACACATTAAAACCACATTAATGTGTCTTTCCATACTGTGATGTGTTAATAGTGCAAAAAGCTATTAGGACCCAGGCTGTCAGGCATGCACAATAGATGAATTGCTGGGTCAGCACGAACATACGCTCCACCATAACTCACAAGAGAACACTATTAACGTATGGCAGTCCACAGAGACATAAAAAAAGGAGGAGATCAACATTTACCTCTAATTTTCAGCCCTCCCCCCAAGCTTTTGTGCCCTTTCAGCTACTAAATTCTTCAGAGCTTTCCAAGCAAGCCAGGCTAAAAAACTAATTCACATCTGTGAATTAGTGGCCCATTTTTCAAGTGCCTGAAAGGGAGCTGGATCCATCTACCAGAGCAGACATTTAACGCACAAGGAAAATATAGTTTTGCCTGTAAAAATTTAAGTAATTGCCAAAGTTAGCTGTATTCTCATTCGTACTATTATCTACTTAAGCACATGTATGTAAGTTTTTAGTGCACAACTGGTACACATTTTAGAGGAGATGCATAGGTATTTCATTTTTTTTAATCAAGAGGCAAAACAATACAAATAAGTTTAAAAAAATTTGGACATATGCGGCCTGCTCAGAGAAATCTTCCATACACTGACATATTTTGTGTTGATTATTTGCCCTTTACTCCTGTGAGATTAGCATTCAGGGAAGGAGAATGACCTTGTCCATGTAGAAAAATGAAGAATAAGGAGCTTTGTAAGGTGCTCGGAGACAATATGCACAAATATATTTTCTTTTAATGGTACTTATATACTGACTATACTGATCATACATACATAGCTTAGCTTATAACATACATACGTAGTTTATAACTGCATTAATCTTTAATGTTATCAAAGCGTTACTTATCACGTTTATTTGTTCCTCAAGAATAAGTATAGAGAAGAGGAAGGTCTTCTTGCTCAGTCAAGAGGTTCCTTTGCAAGTTATCTCTATCTGCTTTTCTAAAAGCTATTTTAAAAAATTGCTTCAGTATGTGTTTGAACCTTTCATACCCTATTTGTTGAATCCCTCTTACTTCACGTTTAACTGTGTGTCTTCTAGCTGTTGTCATTTACATGCCCTCTAAATTACAGGACGCTGCAGGTCATACTCTACTTGCTGGCATACTTTTTACAAAGGAAACCCTTACAGATGGCTGGCCTATACATGTAGCCCACATTTGACCACAGGGCACAGAACGAGGGTACTGTCCTTACGACAAAGGAAATCTTGCCATGTCCTTAATCCAGCTCTTTGGAGAGGGAAAAAAAAAAAAAAAAAAAGGAAAGAAAGAAAGAAAAAAGAAAAAGAAAAAAGAAAAGAAAATGAAAAAAAAAACAAATCCAAAAAAAAGCCCAAAACCTTAAACACATCTCTATCAAACCATAATGAAAAGAAAAATAAATTCTTTCTAAAGGCTTGATGTTAAAAAATGCTGAGACTTGAAACCTCCATTCAGTCTTCAGCCAATGGAAGCTGAAGGCACTCAATATCCCGCAAGACTGGCCCTATCACAACAACGTGCTATTCAAATCAACATTTCATTCTTATTTGTTTCAGTATATAGTTTCTATCACCAAGAACAAATGAGCACTGTTAGCAGCAATAATGATATCTAGAGATAACAGTAGTAATCATTACCAGCTGCTGAAGTCAAATCAAAGATAATCTTCAGTGTCTATGCAGGATGCCCTTTCCATGCACGGCTCAAGAAATATAGAAGATTCACGCTGTTTTGACATATTCTACAAAGACTAGAAAAGTAAATCAAAGACAGTAACAGATAAACAGGTGATTCAGGAAACATTCAACCTTAGATACGTAATACTGAGGTAACAGTTCAGATCTTCCTCCTGTTGGGAAGGATTTGAAGATTTGAACTCAGGTTTTGACTCTGCTGAATTACCAAGCTTTGCCTTCAACCAAGAGAAGGGAACACCACCAAAGTCTATGGAGATGTATCATCTGTCACTGTAAAGACCTTGACCCAAAGTACAGAGCTACAAATTCACATCTAGATCGACATTTCAAAAAGTTTTCTGATTTCCATAACTGGTTGGGGCCCATTTACTGCAACTTTTAAATGACTTTTTAGAGTAGCACTAAAGTCAGGGCTAAAACACCTGCCCCTTCCACAGAGAGGACTGGCAATACATGCTACAAAAATAGCAGTAGTTCACAAATAACAACCTCATTAGATATTTTAATTAAGTATTACTAAGAGAAAATAACATCTAAAGTATCTTAGCAGTCATTAAAGTACTCATCCATTCAGAAAACACAACTGATCCTCTTAGCAAAGCTTAGTTTATGGTTTTGTCTTACAGCCATGGTTCAGGCCATACCCAGTCACCTCTTTTTCCAAATTGTTCTACTACACACTTTCCCTCTAAGCTTTGTGGAAAAGCGTACAGAAGCCTCTGTTCACAACTTAAAAGGATTTTCTTAGACTCTTGCTTTTTTCCTTACTGTTTGATGCATAGGATTTATCTACCCGCTCATAACAATATCCCATTGTCTTGTGTATTAAATTCATTCTGAGGACCATTTCCTGGCCTTCCCCACTATCATATCATCTATGAATTTTATCTGAGATTCACAAAGAGAATAGTAATGAATCAAGGAAAAAGAGTGTGCATTTAATATTTGTCATCGTATGATAGCTAATATTTTACCAGTGCATACTCAGAAAACTAACAGGGAGAGTCTGCAGACTAAAGTCAGCATGATGTTAATTTATTTGGGCAATAGAAACATTAATTTGGGATCTTCACAAGGAAAAATGTAACCTTCCACATTGCAGATAATGACGCTATGCTCAGCAAAACACAAGACACTCACTTTTCTGAATGCAGGGCGATTAAGAAAAACAAGGAGTTGGTGCCCACCATGGCAGATACTTAATAAATGAATAATAGATATTGTACTGTTCCAGGGCAAAAGAGTGCATCTCAGCTAATCTTCACAGAAATTATAACTGGTGCCGAAGCAGCCTATGCTGAAGAAGCATCACCCATCGATGGAGCCTTCTCAGGCTTTGGCAGATAATAGGACAGTGGGGAGAGGGACCAAATAATCCAAAGGACTCTCCTATTCCAAGTATTATTATTACCAGCATTATTGCTATGTTTTTAAGCCTTCCCTATCTCTACACTTTCTGTACTTTTAATCAACCCCTTCAATTTAGCCATAGCACCACAGAAAAGTCCCTCTGATGTCACAGCCCCAACCTGTGCCTGCCACGACACCTCTAATTCAGTTTTTCTTTATTGCTGACTATGGAATTGTTCTTTCGGCTCTGCCACTCCTTGCAGATGTCTTTGTTTAACCTGAATACTCCTTAGCATCTGTCAGCATTTTCCCTCAGCTAAATGCCAACTAAATAGTCTCCTTCTAAGTCTCACTAACCATTGCTCTGAATGCATCCCTTCAAAAACAAAAATTTCTACCTGCCTTTAGTAAGACATATGTCTCAATAAAAGGAGGATTAGAAATCAAGACTCCTAGACTCTGTTGAACAAACTTCCTTCTGGGTCAGTGTAGTCAACCATAAAATGGGTATAATATTTACTATAGCCTCTCAAAGAATAGTTAAGAGGCTTACGGTTATTAATTCAGTACTGCTGATTCTGATTCCCCACAGAGAATATATAATCATTGCCGTGAAAAGTCGATACATATTTCCAAGATTTATCGTTTATGGTTTGTGGTCATTATAATCAACATTATTTGCAAGGTTAATATCCCAGTGCCTTGCAGCAGAAAGCAGTATCTGTGATGCAGATTTTTTTTTTTAATTGCTAGGGGTTTTTTAAACAAATCTGTACCATTTTTTCTTTACTATAGGGCAGTAGTATCTATAAATACTTACTGCTAGTGAGTTTACATAAATTTATTTTAAAACATGTTTTATAGAATTTCACCAGAACAAAATTAATCTTGTTAGTTCTTTCTACACAGGGCAGAATCTTTTTTCATTCAACTGCTTTAGCAATGTTTTTCCCATAGGTCTGTATGTTACAGAAATATTTTCAAAAGAGGGGAAAAAATAAAAGGAAGAATCCAGAAATCAGTAATCCATATAAGTGCACAGAATGTCAACGCAATGTAAAGTCCAGAAGCATTATTGCCAGAAATACAGACCTGAAATTGTTCTTACAAAAAATTATAAATACCTTCCAAGTTTGATTCTGTAGAGGCTATATTTATTATAACATTAAGAGCAGAGAATTTTTGCTGTCCATATAAAAGAAATTTTTGCTTAAAATTCTCTGTAAGAATATAATACATTATTCTGATCTGTACGTGGGATGTCTGTCACCCATTTCCAGGAGTAATTGGCCTAAAGTATGATATGACCTAATTTTTCAGCACATGCCACAGAGATTCAAGATTCCTAAATGCTTCAGCCTTTTAAGAGTTCTCTTTTCTATTAGTTACAACTTTGATGTATCCAACTGCCAGCAGAGGGAGAAAATGCAATATGAAGTATAGAAATGTAATACAACACACCATCTCTCATCTGCACTACTGAAATAAATATGATGCGGTTTCAACCATTTCTTTTCTAGGACAGGGTATACTCATTGTCAGTTCCCCAGCCTATATGTAATTTGATTAATTTTTTTTTCTTTTCCTCCAGGCTTTCCCCCCCCCTCCTTTTGCTTTTCTTTCCATGCAGGCTGAATCTTCATGAGATGTATAAATAGTGGAAGAATTATGCAAAGGGCTTTATTATGAAGTCAGAAATCATTTCATTGACATTAATGGGAAAGTCTGTCTTTTGGAGAGCTCCACATTGCTGGATGCCATTTCCTGTTCTCAAGGTCCCCTAATGCAATGAACCAGGGTAAGATGGGAATTGCTTTACTTCTCTTATGCTTCAGAGACATGTGTATTAAATGGGCTGCCTAGGGACTACATTTTCTTCTTAAACACTAGCAGTCAGTCTTATTGGCACAAAAGCTTATTGGCACAAGCGTAGCTATTTTAATCAGAGATAATCATGTTTCTCCCCAAAAGAAGATGCCTGCACTCTCAGCACACGTGCAAGGACACATATACAGACACGAACATATAACGTGCTATTTAAATAAAGTATCTTCTCATTCCTTCCTTCAGACACAAAACCTGTCAGCTGTAACAGTGGCAAAGAGCAGATAGCTCTTGCTGTGTCCTTATTGCTGCATAGTTCATGGCACTAGGAGATTCATCTGGCCAGGCCAAAGGTGCTTGTGGCTGGGTATGCACCTGCACAGCCTACGAGTGAGAATCCAAGGCTTTGGACTTTGCTATTGCTCTGGTATTCCTAAAGGAGGTTGCTCCTGGGCTGCGGCACGCGGGCTGATACGCCAGCAAACCCCTGCTGTCTTCGCGCCTGCCCTCTCGCTTGTGCCGAGGAGACGGCGAACGTGCCCCGGCGACTGCTCTGTGCTCTCGTTGCTGCCCAACGCGAACTGCCTGCTCCGAGCTTTAAGGAAAGCCTTCCGCATCTCCCCGCTTCCCTGCACGGGCGCTCAGAACTGGCGGTCTCCCACAGCACGGTACAACCGGGACTCCCTATCGGTCATTTTGTAACGGAAGTAACCAATGCCTATGAACGATCTGGAGTTTGGAGAATTTTTGTTGCAAGGCTGAATTAAAAACCAAGCAACGCGGGGAAAAAAAAAACATTAAAAAATCCAGAAGACAAGCATAAAATAAGCTGTTTGTTAAGACAGTCACCAGAAACGACAGAAATCCAGACCAAAGTCCTTGCTCTGCCAATAATCAGAGGCTCAAACCCAAGTATCCTACACTACAGACCATTTTCAGCTGCTCACAGTATTTTTCACAGTATTGACTTTTCTGAAACTGAAATTGGGACTAACACCTCCCTTCCCATTTTTGTGTTCTTATGTCTCATTAGAAAAATTCGAGAAAAGCAGTTTTGGCAGGCAGAGGAGGTCTTGAATAGGGCTGCAGAGGAGGAACAAGAGGCAGCTGTTTCAGTTGTTCAAACAATAGCAGTACCGCAGGGGAGAAGAGTTCATCTACAGTGGAGATGTGGAGAAGCAGAGGCCTCCAAGATTTAATATCTGTATGACATGAGGGGTATTACGATAAATAAGCTTGGCTGCCAAAGGCCATTGGAGCTGTGCAGGCACCACCTACGCAGGGAGACTGGAACAGGAAAAGGTTATCCATAACATCAGAGAAGGGCTGTTATTGAGCCACAGCAATATCAAGAACAATCTGAACACTCAGTCAAGGGAAAAACGGGCCTAATAGATTCAGAACAGCACGAGAGGCTTGATGACAAGGCCATAGAAGAGAGGAGCCAATTGGCCTATATCCTGTTAAACATGACAAGCGGATAGGAAGGATGTCCTGACGTTTTTGACCGTTCTAGCCTAGAAGTGCTAAAAGACTGAGCAACACAGAGCTAGAAGCTACTATGCTCCTCCATTCACAAAGCCAGGTTAGGGCTGTACTGCCTGGTGAACCAAAGGCTAAAGCACAGTGTGTTTTTCTGATCAAGCGCTGTTGGGTCTGTTTTGCTTGCTGGAGGATGCTTGTAGAGCCAGGTGCCTGCACTGCACAGAGTTAAAGGGTACAGGCTACATGTTCCACTAGGTGACTACATACGGCCTTCTAAGAAAGGACATAACAGCTAAAACATCCTTCCGACTTCATCCACGTGCTATGTGGCAATGTGCTTGGGACTGGCATTAGGAGCGTACTTAGACAACCACTTGGAGCAAAAGTCTGAGCTTTGCCTCTCACTGTGCCACAGAGGTTACTCAAACCTGTACACGAACATAAGGTGAGACACAAATAGTGTAAAGAAACAATAAAAGTTCAGTCAGCACATATGCCCATCACCCCTTCAGAAAACAGCAGCTGAAGCAAAAACACCACCTGTTTTGGAGCAAGAAGGCAGGAGCGTCTGTGTTTTAAAACTACATTAATTCAACAATCGCAACTAGCTGCACAGCAGTGGGCAATAAACTTCAAGGACCAGGTAGATGATGTTAGAAGGATGGTGCAGCTGGCTAAACAATTCTTAATCTGGATGTAAATTCTGCCAGTTTAACCTCAGCTTTCTCTAGGAATTATTGGTTTGTTCCACAGGATGTCAGGAAGACTTGTATACATTCGATACATGCTCAGATTACTCCAAAAACTCTTCGTAGGGACAAACAGGAAGAGAAGTGACATGTACACGGCTCCTGAACTTTGAATTGCTGCCATGCAGGGAAGTCTGTTGAATATCAGTTACCTCCTTAAAAAGTTATTCATTCAAGTATAGCAGCTCAGTGCCACTACGTAAGCATCAGCTAACAGCTAACCAGCAAACTGTAACAGTGATAAAGTTTTCAGGTACATCTGGATGTTTACTCCTGGGTGTGAGGCAGCTCCAGCCTCCTGCCATACTTTCATGGAGGCAGGACATGCTCTGGGATCTAAATAGTTCCCAGATCAAAGCTGGCATGCACCTCACGGACTTGGAGTGCAGGCAGGGCTAGTAAGAAAACACACCTACATAGAAATCTTTGTGTCATATGAAATCAGGCGCTTGGACTTCAGGGAAGTCACCGCAGTACAGTGGAAGAAAATCAGGCCCACTCTGTGCTGCAGATCACTTGGGCAGGAATGTGGATGTATTTAATTCAGCATGGCAAAGACTGTTTACCCAGACTACTTAGTATTTCTTTTTTTATGAGGTTGTGGCTTGTTTTCCTTCAAAAAGTCATATTTCCTATTCTTGTTTGTAACTTGCCAGGGGCAAGTAAAGCACAGCAAATACACAGAAAGCAAAGGCCTAGCAGGGTAGCTCATTTTAGAGTTACACTGCTGGTGGCATTTGCTGTTTGTATTAACTTTTATAAATGGAGCAGGCATAGGAAAATTGTTTCCCAAACAGCAAGTCCTACAGCATATTTAGAAAGTACTGATTCACTTCCAGAGGAGCATACAGTCAGTGAGTAAAAGTGTTAGATACGGGAATCATCACATTTCATAGCATCGACGTGCTGCAGAGAAGGCTACAGCCAGCGCTAGTGTGCTTATTGTTACCCATATCCATCCCTGGGAAGAAAGCACAAACTAATTAAAAGATTGATCTCCTGGAAACAATACTTAATAAAAGGCAAAAACCCCTGAATGTAATTCCACATTTTCAAACACCATTCTCCTGTTAATTTTGCTCGAGTTGTTTGTAAGCAGCTAGAAGTATCTAAAATCAATGAATACAAGCTCAAGTTTATGGACTTGATTCTGTTTCACTCAGAGCACTACAAGTCAAGAGTAAGTCAACTGAAGTCAATGCAGTAATAAAGGAATAAAACTGATGTGAGAGAAAAATGGAATTAGGCCTGGTCTATAGTAAAGGTTTAAGAAGAAGAAAAATCCAGTTTCAAATTGCAGGTTCCATCAGGCCAAAGAAAGAACAATATTTGCAGAAACAGATATGGAAGATACGATATTTTATGGTGTGTACATACAAATACTTTCATCACATTGGCTTTGTAAAAAGACACATGATACAGTACCTGAATTTTTAATCTTAAGAGAATATATTTGTGATCTGATAGCATTTCATGTTTGGAATTTTAATATTTTGAATATTGTGTTAGATGGCACATGCTGTAGACAAAATTCTCAGCTAATTTAAGTGGGGGCAATATCTTTTATTTCAATGCAACTCCATTAGTCTGCAGGACTGCTCAGCACAGATATATTCATGGAACATATTGGCACAGGTCAAAGCAATTTAACAATACAAGCAACAACATTTGGTAGGGATCATGCTAGTTGTAGTTGTTAATGTTAAGACTGGAAAAGACCATTAGATTATTGAAGCTGATCTGCTGGACAGCACAGGCCATTCACTGAGCCAAAATACTCTAATCAGAATAGATTAGAATTTGACCTTAACCATGAAGAAGAAATAACAGCCAGGTAGCTAAGGACAATGAAATGGAGAATCCTCTGAGAGCATTAGTCCATCCATAATAGTGTCCAGGCATAAGTACAGGTCTCCTTCTAGCTCTGATTACATCTCTCCAGTTGTGCGTTAGAGGGAAAAAAACAAGTCTTTGAAACATGCAACCAACTGTCTGAAGCACAAGATTCAGTAACTGTCTGAATGTAGTATCTAGCTGAATTTAAAACCAAGTGTCAGGAATATGCTGAGACCCAAACAAAAAATTTTATTTTCTTCTTCATTCATCCACATAGAGAGCAGCACAGACTGAAATACTTTATGGAATGAATTTGAAAGACTCTTAGCGCTCACTTTTCAAGTAAACTATTGCAGCACTTTGTTACCTTGGTTCCCACGGAGTTCCTCCTTTGTTCCTTCTCCCTCCTTGTTCATGAAAAGTTGTCTCTTATTCTGAAATTGAATTAGTTCAGCTTTGCCTTCCAACTACTGAGCTGTGATATACCATGTAGCAGCTGCTGTCGTATCACTTTCCATGCTTAAGGACCAATCTGCAGCCAAGAAGTCCCTTCCTAACACTTTTATTGAAGAGACTTGGGCATGCAAATGGTTCAAAAATCTAAGAGAAAGTATCTTCCTCACTCAGTGATTCAGTTTCAATTTCTCTGCATCGCATTACACAAGCCTCTTGTAAGAGTAACAAGTAGTTAAATCTCTCTACATTTTAAATTAGTATCTCTAAAATATTTTCTTCCATCAGTTTTATATCCTTCTATTGATTTCTCTCCAGAATTTTCACATCCTCTTGCAATCTGTCCTGGACATTATTCACTGTATTACCAGTCCCATTTCCTGATAAAGTTTGCAAAAGATAAAATGGTATCACTGTCTAGCAAGTCAATAGAAACAGTGAAGAGCACCCAACTACAAGTTAATTTTTGCGGTAGTTAGTACAGACCATGTCTCTTTCCCTGTTGCATCTCCACCCACTGTTATTTGTTGACAAGGGACATGCCTGATAAATCCCACAAATGCAAGCTTGCTTGTTTGTTTTTTAATCATAATTTTTAGTGATATACCTGGATAAATTCAGAGATGCTACATCAACCAGACTTCTAGATTTTACAAAGCCTGCCAACCCATCCCTCAAAAAAGAATGGCTTCCCACCCACACAACACTCTTTTTCCATTAAATAACTGATCTAAACCATAATTCCTGTCCATTTCGAAATCTTCACTCCTCAAATCCCAATTTATCATTTCATTGCTTTGGTAGAAAGCCATGAATGAACCATGAAGAAAAGAAGAACCAAACTGTCTTCTGACTATCCATACAGCACTCGCCTCCCTTATCGCTGTGACCCCTCATCACTGCAAGGCAGCCGTCACCCACCTTCTCCCCGAAGGCTCTGAGCCTTCTCTCCATCTTATGGGGTGGGTTCATCTCCAGGTTGTGCTCTAGTAAACAACATCTCCTGGCTGTTGCTGCAATAACTATATCTTCGTTTACTGTTTTACTGTTTGCAGCCAGCACCCAATTGCTCTTTGATATTTCATTGATTTCGTTGGCTTTCCATAAGGAATGAGTTTGTGTGTCACATGCTTGCGAGCACGACTGTCTTACGGACACTTCAGCCAGACCACAAACAGCTATTTTCATGTTATCTAAACCAAGCTCTTCAAAATGGCTAAACAACAGCCATTTTCTCCACTCTTCACTAGAAGCTTAGCATTTATAACTAGAAAAATAGAATGATATGGTCTAAAAATTTTCTCTCTTCTGCTTGAAGATAGTCGGTTCTCTCTGATGGTAGCTTTGGATATAGAAAGCTCTCAGCAAAAGAGGAACATTAAATATAAATGCAAGTTGCTTCATGCACATTATAACATACTGAACTTTCAGAATAAATTATTTATACCGAAGGTTGGATGTGTCATAATAGCATCCACCCAGCAGCTAAGAAATGTATAGGAAATGGGAGGGCAAACCACAGAGGCTAACACAGAAGCAGTAACAGTGCAGAAATAAGTCTATTAGCTATGACTGCAAGCCTGAAAGGGAAAAAATAACATAATGCTTAACTAAAATTATTCGCAGAAGAGAGCAAAGGGATGATCAATTCATGTTGGGTTTTGGGTTTGTTTTTTTTTCCTGATAATCAATCTACTGCAAGAACACAAGGACCAAGGGACTTGGTAGAATTATAAATCTGGTACATTTGTTCATGTTATGCTTCTATATTTTTATGTAAATAAAAAAAATAAGTCATAGCTGCAAAGCCTTCAGTTTCAGAAAAGAGTAAAACTTGAGATTACCTGTGCAGTAATAATAATATACAATCTCTTTTAATCTATTATCTAGATTTCTATATTGCATTTATCACTATATTAACCAGCACCTTCCAGTAGCAAGTTATTAACAAGTACAAGATTAGCTTTGGCCAGGATATTTCCTGGAGGTAGTTGTGGTCACACTGCAAATTGGATGATCAGGTCACCTCTCCGCAGGACAGGGATATATGATAGAGAAAAATGCCCTGTGTAAGGTTTTAGACAGGGCAAAGGAATACATGCTCCTGAGCTCTGAACAGCACCATAATTTTTAATCCAACTCCTAGTTATATCTGTAAGAAGTTGAAGTGTTGGGGGGGGGGGAGCCAAAAAGCCCCCAAGAAGCTGATCTGAGAATGCAAGTGTTCTCACACCATGACATGGAAACAGGAGATGGGGATAACAAGATAAAATACTATGGGGGACTTAATCCAAATCCCTTTGATAAATTCATGCTTGTTCATTCTTTAATCTCTCTTTTACACTATTGGAGATCAACTCATTGCATGCTCACTGTTTGGACTCAGTGTTCAAAAAGAGAATGAATGCAAAATATCCAGTGTTTCAGAATGATTTTTTAAATCGTCTTTATATTCTAAGAACTCTTCCCCACAAGACAGTCATGGCCAGGGCACGAATACACACATCTCGACAGGCAAAACCTTTCAGCTTGAAGTCTTTCTTATAGGAAGAGTTTTTGTACAAAAGCAGCCAGGATATCATATTCTCAGCTTATTGCACTTTTGTGAAATGCTTTCAGCTGATGCTTTGCTCACAATGTAAGAAGTTAGGGTCTCATGTTAATACAGTTTTCTATTCCTTCCTGGAGACCTGCTAAGTGAGGGAAGTATGGTAACTTTGCACAGTAGCACATGACAAAATTAACAGTGAGATATTCAAGTCTGGAAAGCTCTTCCATAATGCTAGACAAGGTGGCATAAATACCAGGTATTTTAAGCAAGTTTTACATACAGAGATGTTCATTGGGGCCTGAATTTTTATAACCCCTTTCTGTTTACCAGAACTCATTTTCCAACAGAACCAGCTATTTCAGTGACGTTTTCCAGCCACGTTCCCCCATGCTCAGCTCCTGACGGCAGCTTCGGGGCGGAGGCTGCCAAGCGCGACGACAGCCCCTCGACCGCGGGGAGCACCGTGATGGGGCCCTAGAGGGTACAGTCCAGGCGGTGCCTGCAAGCGCCACCTTCACTGTGATGCCTCGCGGCTCTGCGCCAGGCTGTAAGTTACACGGGTATGACAAGCGCCGTCAGCCATACCCTTGCATTTGTTTTTTCAGTCGTAAAGGGAAACGCCCCCGTGCCGTCTGCAGGGCCGTCCCTAGGCTATATAACGCGCTTGACGAACAGCCCTGAACTCTAACACCGTTTATTGTCCAAGACTGTCACCCAAAACACAGCGCAAACTAGTCATTCCTACCGCTGTGAAAAGGCCGAGGGGGAGGGAACAGCATGGGAACGAGAGGATAAAGCCGGCGGGCATGCTAACTTTAAAAGAAAAGAAAAAGAAAAAAGGAAAAGGAAAGCCTGAAACCGTATTTCAGAGTGTTTTCCAGAATGTCAGTAAAGAGGCTGCTGCTGCTGTGTGGTTATGCGGTAGGCTTCAGAGGCACTCGCATCTAGTTAGGGTTTTTCAAAGGCCACTTTGTACATAAGCCACAGACCAGGGGATAATACTTCTCATTTCAGCATTTCACTGAGAAATACAGAATTAAACAAAGAAAAGCCGCCCTTTCCCACTGTAAATCAGTGGAGAGCTCCACGATACGAGAGAAGCTGTGTGTGTAACAGCTGTATAAAAGTTTCAGCTGAAATCAGAAACACATTTAACAAAGCATGAAGCATACAGACAGATTTATAAAAATAGATCTACCACCAAACAAACTATTAAAACCTACACTATATTTCTCATCAAAAATATTTTCATAGTGAAGTCAGGGGGAAAAAAAATCTTTAATTTGCCTTCAAAAGGAAAAGCCCATCATGATATTTTTAGATGAAATTTTCTTATTAACCCCACTGTGAATTCTGAATAATCCCACTGACGTCAGAGCTGTAATGGTGTAAAAAGTATCATAAATGTGAGAATTGTATCCAATATTGAAACCAGAATAGCAGTATGAATAATGGTCAAACTGAGGTAGAATTTCAGCTGGTGTAAAGTAGCTTATGAATTTCAGTGTCGCAAGGTTAATTTACACCCACTGTGGATGCTGGTCCATTGTCAGCAAATGCTGTGTTCGCACACTTACATTAGCACAGCTGTTAGGAATATGGGAACAAATGCAAAAGCAGGTGAAATGATTATTTTTTTGAAAGTCTCAATTAAAAAATGGTATACTCCACCTATAAACAGACACTGTTAAAACTTTTTAAAATGCCATGAAAATCACATAAACTATTGAGTAAATTAAAGGCTTTAGTAGTGATTCATCATTTCATTACGATTAGAAACCAACTGCATGCCTAAATAAACAACGTCAGAATTTTACTCATTATGCTGGGAGATAGGGTTGAACAGCTTAAGTTAGAGAGAGACTCTTGTCCTTTCGCTAATGGAGATGATTACATTACATGATAATTTTTACCAACACTATGTGTTTATGCTGCAGCATTAAACACAAAGATCAAAATGATCAGCTGCAGAAAAGAAATCGGGACAATGGCATTAGTAAAACCACAGAGGCCAGGCATCTTGTGTGCCACTGGGGCATCCAGTTTTGCACAGTTGGTGTTTTGAGGCACTTGTATGACACAATTAGTATAACAAAACAAGTTTCTCCTTGCTGAAGCATTCACTGCAAATTGAGTCATTAATCTCATTTATAAAACAGGCACGATGGTTAGCACACTGCGATTGGCTGAGGACAATTCTTCTCATTAGCGTGTGAATATCTCAATCTTTTTCATTTTGAATATGGGTCATTTCAACTAAGTACAAATACTTCAGCCTTGAGACCCTGCAGGAACTGCTTCTGTATTTACATGAGCATTTTAAAGCCCCAACATGTTGATGATGCTGTGTATTAGCACCTGCCCAGACTATATTACAGTCACAGGAGAAGGTGTATTGCAATCATCATTTTAAAGATAAGGACATGAGGCAGAGAGGGATTTGGGGCTAAGTCCTTTCAAAGACTTCTTCTTCTAAAAAAGGGTGTAAATAGGTGATTCAGAAGTCAGCTGAGCTGCTGCCAAAGTCTGAAGATGCCTACGTTCAAGAGGTGTCTACCTACTTTACTGCTTTTGGTGTTTGCACCTACCCGAGGCTGCACAGACTGAACCTTCCAGGCACGAGCCACCCACCTGGTCCTGGTCAGGTTTCAAAGAGTAGGTGGCTTTTTTTGGCACAGGCTCTCTGGTAGGGGGATCCAGACTGTTTTGACGTGTATGCATTCACGCAGGCGCTTTGTAGGGTCAGGGCCAGTTCACCACATATCACAGACTGCCGGAGACGTCAGACCCCGAGGGAACAGCCTGCGCTTTCTGACAGCAAGTGCGACTCAAGCACTACTCCTGTGGATGAACCACAGTCACTCATTCGGATAACGATCCTATGTCTTTTGCATTCCCCTCCTTCAGAAGTTAGCGGCTTACTGATTTTGGAGGGTCAAATATTGACTGAATGGAGAGATACAGGCTGTAAGGGTCGCAGAAGGGACGGCGAGTCCCTTGGCTGACTCCCAGCTAACCTTCCCTTTCACTGGTTAAGCCTTTAACAGAGAGCTTGGTATAAACAAAAGCAACGCAAGGAGTCTCCTGTATTCCTTGTACCCGTCTTCTTTCAAGTACCAAATTCTAAAGCCTTCCTGCATACATAACCAATTGGATGATTCATACCGTATTTGATTTAATTGTATCACTTAATGTAATACAATGCTGCTGGTACTACCAGACATGGAGAATAGCCCATCAGATCAGGAATATGAAAAACCGCATCTCACAGAAGACAATCCATATGAGGAAGGGGTGAAAGGCTGCACAATTTCTTTCTTTCTTTTTCCTTTAAGGACAGCTCCCACCTTCAGTACAGAGAGTTTTGATTGCTTTTAGCTTAAAACACATCCTCCTGCCACCTGTTAGGAATTCCCATCCCCATCCCATGCATCCCACTTCAGCAGAGTCAATGCAGTATCAAGTATGGATACAGTGCAATTTATATTCATTTCACCTTGAGGATAAGACATGCTCTGATATGTCATGCTTCTTTGAGGCTCAATTCTCCCTTCCTTTCAATGAGTGTCAGCATTATATAAACTGAACAGTAACGGACTGCTCAGCTTAAGTAGAGGGATCAAGGTCTGGCCTTTTTGCAATTATCACTGGCAACTGGTTTTTTGATTTCAGACTTAAACCAACCACAAAATCACATTAGTAGACAGCACAATTAAACAAGGGAAAAGAAAGGGTGCCATTCGCTAAATTATTTGGGGTTAGGAAGGACCTTTGCTTGGTTAGGAGATTTGACTTGAGGATGTTCCACAACTTTCTCTGAAGTAGCTAGTACCAGTTACGAGAAAGCCAGACCAAGCAGACCTCAGATACAAATTAGTTTGGCAGCTCTTATTTATCCCTCTCTTTCCAAAAAAACCACAAGCTCAGCAAAATTTTAGGCCTGCACACTACACATTGATAATCACAACATCCACAAAGAAAAAGCAACATGACTAGAATGCAACTATTGCACTGGGAGATGGGGAAGGAGAGGGGCTAGTAAGAGAAAGACCAGTATCTAACCGTGTATAATCAGTCTCCAAACCCTCACAGCATAACCAAAGTGACCAGCTTGTGGAGAGAAGCTTGAAAATCTCCTCGGAGGAAAAGCATGAGGAGGCCTTTCAGAGTGCTAAGAGGAGGTGTTCTTACATATAACAAGAACTCAGCAAAAGCAAAAATAAGCTGAATACTTGCCTGGCTAGAAAGGAGAAAAATTAGCCCAGCGTGCTGTTAAGTCTCTTGCGCTCTGCTGGGGGGCCATGCGCATCTTTTCCAAGGGCCCACCACTGGAGAAGTATATCTAGGGAAAGAGGCACCAGTGAGACTAGAGATGATAGTTCTGATGAATTAGTCATTGAGAAATTATTGTTTGAGTATTGTAAGAGGGCGGATTATTAAATCCTCATAACTGGCAGGCTTTCCTGAGAGAGAATATTCTGTACTCATTCACTGAATAGTCTTTGTAAACATACACATGTATAAAAGCTGATATCCAGGGCTTATTTTGTCCTGTTCTAGATTGATTTCTTGATATTTATAAATGAAAATACATAGGATTTTTCACATCAAATACTCCCATAGTCTTCTGAGGAAAGTCTTAGTATGCTACAGACAATCCTCTGTTAAGTGGTCAAAAGCCTTGCTGACCATGGTTAAAAGACCTAGTAAAGATCTGGTTAAAAGATCTGCTGACTTAATGATGTTTAATCATTAATTAATCAAATAGTGCATATTCATTCTGAGAGTTTTAAAACATTAGCATTTTAAACTCAATTATTATAATTTTTCATCAGTCACTGTATTTCCTTGATCCCACTGAAAGTGAACATGCTGCTACATTATAAGAACAGCCTTTCTTAGTGCTTCCAGCCCAGGAGGAAGCAAAAAAAGATGATGAATCTCAGGAAAAAAGGATCATCTCTCACCTAATTTGGCAGATGAGCAAGCCCCAGAAACTTGTTTAACTTTTGAACTCAAGACTTCTGAAAACAGTCCTATGATATTATGAGCAATCGCGGCATCTGAGAGCAGCATTACATTTCTTTACAGTAATCCTATGTTTTTGTGACCAGAAAGGAGGGCTTTCTCATCTGCTCCTTTCACCTGGTACTGCTTAACCCTCATCTGGCAGTGCTCCTGCAATATATAAAAAGGGTGTGCAGAGCACCTGCAGAACGTTCTTGCACCAGTTAAGGTATGGCACTTATTGGATACCATGAATATTTATAATTGTAACCCATGGCAGCATGTGTTTGCTGCTTGTGCTTTCATCATATTTCTAGGTGATATGCATTGCCGTTTGGAGCAAATACAGGAACTCTGAACTATTAACAATTAGAGTACTTGCTGTTGTTTGTGAAATAGTAGCTGACCTACTTCATCACAGTTTTAATTAGGTATTACTCCCATGCTGTTCTTGCCCCTGTGAGGATTATACAGCTGGCACTGATATAAGTGCTCCTAAGGTAAGACGATTCATCAGCAAAGAAGTTGTTCAAAAGTACATCTTTCAAAACAGAGGAGCGCAAGAGCGCACTGTAGCGTTACCTGATCCACATCAGCCTCTCTGCTCACGTGTCACGGATTAACAGGACGAGGCTCCCCGAAAGGGAGACACAAACCACGTACCCATCTGGAATCCGTTGCGAGTCCCCTCAACCACAGCCTAACCCCAGGAGCAAGCTGCTGCTCTAAAAGCTCATGACTGTGTCCAGGGATTGATCACCTGCAAACGCAGGTGAAGAATATTGACAACCCGCAAATTTCTTGCATTTTCTTGCATGTCATTTTAACCACCATCAGAACTGCTGTTTAATTTCCCAAAATAGGTCTTGTTGCTTCATGCTTCAATAACTGAAATCATTCCAGATGATTTTTTTTTTAGTTTAAAAGAAGTCTATCAAGAAATTGTGAGGCACAGATCTTAGATTATCTTCTTGTACCCACCGTTAGAATCATGATAGCACAGCTATTTTGTTGTTTCATTATGGTAGTTCAGCTGTACACTTCTAACTGCAAAAATGTATTCCCTAGAAATTGTTACAGATTTTTGTTGCCTTTTGGCAAGATGAATAACTCTGTATGCAAAATCTCAGTGCTTTATGTCCAAAAATAAGCAACACATTGAGCAAGAATGTGATTCCATGACACATTAAAAAAAATAAAGTTTTAGACACATCAAAGTAATTTCAGAAGCAATTAAGGATGAAACAGAAATTAGGGGAGCCTGTTCTCCCATTGAAGTGTCTCAGGGGAGAACAAACCCCTTAACTGCCACTCTCCGCTAATTATCCATAAGCCCAGTACATCGGATGCAAAGAAATTGGTAGCTAAGACTGCCTCAGCAGGCATCTAGAAACAAAAGAAAAAATTAAAAGCCTCCCCAGCAGTAAGGTTTTGAACCCCAAACACAATTGTTTTATTGTTGTTGTTGCTTTTCTTTCTCTCGAAGAGGCTCCATTTGGGAGTTGTTTTCTTTATACCTGGCCCACACTCTTCACTGATTTTCACTCACCTATAGCAAAAGCCTTTTTCCTTTTCTTTATGAGATTTAGAATGATTAAAATCCCCTGAAATCTGCCTTTCCTATTCCAAATGAAAGCTAAAGTGGCCACAGCCAAATCCAATTAAACTGATGGCATGGTCTGAATTTCATTTTTAAAATCAAGTCATTTTTCATCAAAGTGGTTCAAAAACCTTGAAATGAGAGCTGAATGACTGAACCTCAAATGTTTCCAAGTTCAGGCTCGGATGAAATAAAGCAACATGCTCCCAGTGTGTTTCTTCACTTTTTGTGAAAGGGGATGTACTGAGATTTGGAAGAATTTCCCTTCTACATTTTATAGGTATCAGCAATGACACAAGGTGTGAGGCAGTGGAAAATGAAGCTCTGGGGAAAATGACATAAAAAAAGTGAATTATCTGTCATATAGGAACAAACAAATTTTGACTGCATGCATGTAGCATGTATGTAGCTGGTACCTCCAAGCAATTCCAACTTCCTTTTTGGATGCCTGGAAAGAGCAGGCACAGGAGAGTCAGACCTGGTGCAGCCCACACCACTATCAGATGTACCAAGCCAGACCCACAACTGAAACTTTGAGTTCAAGCTACAGCCTGTAATGTGAACAAGCCATGGGGCTCGCAAGCTTTCACAGGATATCTCTCACCTAGTATTTAGTAAACTGGGGAGAGAGAATAATTTAAATATTGGGAATAGATGGTACTATTCAAATGGATTGAGATCTACAAGGCAATGGAAAAAAAGGGCAATCAAACCACAGGGATGGGAAACAGGGATAGGGCACTCATATATAAGCAGAACAGTTGTAGTAATGAGTTACCCTGATTTGGGACAAACCTGAAATATATCCTTTCACTCACTTGATTTGTCACAGCAGGCTCGTGACCACTTTGCTTGCGTTACAACACTTTATAAAGGTTGTGTGACTTAACGAAGCAGTTCAACTTTTTCCCACCATCTATAAACATGCAGTTAAACCACAACAGGCTTCACTAAGGGGAATAAAATGAGTGCTTGTTGAAAGTTATGCAGGAGAATTTAGTCACACAGCTTCCTGCTGACTTCTGTGGGGGTTGTGGGTCAGGATTCCCACTGAGCGACACAAACTGCGGCAGTGCGACACTACTTACACAACGGCAGACCCCTGCTTTCCTTTGCCCCCCCTCCTGGAAGGGGGTGTTGGTGTCATTTCATCAGGACCAGGGAGACCTGGAGGGCCATACATGAAAAACAGGCTCCTTTGAAATCCATGCTCTTTCCCAAAATTTCACAAAAGTTTTCTAGGTGAAGGTGTCCCAAATAAACAGACCTAGGACACAGGAGTTTCTAAAACCTTCGGTAGGGGAGGAGCTCCACTTGGGCTATGGATCCACTGAGTGGATCCACTGTAGAGGCCACAAAGATGTTATCAGCTACTTCTCCATTCCTTTCTAACTTTTGCAGGACTGTGGGACTGACCACTGGCATCACACGGTCTAGACTGATGGCAGAGGAAATTACAGGAATGGAAGAACGATTTTCTTTAAGTGAGCAAAACAAGGCAGTTATTTTGTTTTTGTACAGGTTATAACTTGTCCAAAGGGCTTCAAGCTCTATTCAGAAAGTTTTATAGTGAACCTCAGTTATACTGGAAGGACGTGGCATTTTCTATCATAAAGTAAACACACATATTTTAGCAAAAAAAACCCCACAAATTCAAGAAAGCTCCCTTTTTGACTATGCTTATCTTCACTCTTTTTAAAATACTAATTGGAGGTACGAAGAGGTGAAATTCTGACTCAAGGAAAATGATAACAGTGAACATTTTGTCTTGTTAAATCAAGATAACATGTTTAAGTTTAATAAATACAGGGTTTGAATAAGTGAGATAGATCTCACAGAATTAAAATTGGCTCAGCCAGATTTTGTTGCAAAAGGCTGGTACAAGTCTACTGCCTATGCAAACAGCCTAAAAATCAAGTTGCATAGCGGTCAAACCACAACTCTCTGCAAAAAGGGTATAAATTAATCTCTGTGACCCCCTGATCAATCTGATCGCTTAAACACAATGACAACAGTGCATATCTGTCTATAACACATTGGCCAGAGTAGTCAATCTTATATTAACAAAATGAAAATAATTAATTAAGTATAATAAATCTGAGTGATGATACAGGAACAGAAAAAAGGTATTAGAAATTCTGTATGTTTTATCTTGTTTTTGTTCTTGTCTAAGATTCAAAAACCGCCATATACAAATTCAACTATAGCCTGTTATTCTTGAACTGTAAAATAAGAGAAAAT
Source organism: Rhea pennata (assembly GCF_028389875.1). Lineage (NCBI taxonomy): Eukaryota > Metazoa > Chordata > Aves > Rheiformes > Rheidae > Rhea > Rhea pennata. Next base: position 17,224,809 of record NC_084665.1, on the reverse strand, counting down.
GGAAGAGAAAGAAAGTAAAAGTTCCCAAAGGAATGTCAGCCACAAGAGACACCAAATTTTTTTTTTGTGAAAGGTCTGCTAGGTCCCTACCTACCTGCAGGGCAATGGCAGATACTTCTGTGGTTACTCCTGTTTTAATGGTGCATGAAAATCATGTTCCATGTGTGTGGTGGTGATCCTTTTTGATTGAGCAGGTAACAAAAAGCACTCATGTGCACCCTGATGCCAAGGCCTGCCCTCTCCTTTTCATAAGGGCATATTTATCCTCATCATTTCATTTTTATTGATATTTATGACTCCAGTGTGGCACGCACTAGAATCCTGATCCGTTGAACATGTAACAAAAGACAGTCATGCAATGCTTAAGATAGGCTTTAAAAACAACATCCATGAAAACATGTCTTCAGGGAGTCGGCGGTAAGCTGTTGAACGCATGATATGCTTTTAAAGCTGGGCTAAGGATTGGTCAAAATCAGAGCCAAAACAGTGACAGTTTTATATGGACAGAAAAATATGTTTTTAATGAGCAAAGGATGAATATGTTTCACTTCTGTGGAACTTTATTTAGCGAATCATGCAATTGGGCAGTTAATTTTGTTTCTGTGATTGTACTGCCTTGAGTTATAGATTTCTAGGTAAAATTCAGAGAAAGGAGTCTTTTATAAATTGCCTCATTTCTGTTCATATTTTCTATTAACACTTATATTAATTTTCAAGCTACAAATGTAACCAACAGGAAACTGTAGAGAAACAGAATTTGGGCAGCTGCTATGTGGGATAGGTAGAGTATACAACTGTATATAAGCATACAGTAAACTGTGTGAGGATATAGCACGAGCAAAGTTATTCACGTGCTTTACGTTTTAGGAGAAAGCCCTTGGGGCATATTGCACATTTTGCTTAATGGAACATGAGATTATTTTATCTTCCTCTTATCCAAAGCACAATGAAATCAATGTGTGCCTTTCTTTGACTTCACTAAGGTTTGAATCAAATTCACAACTGTAATTATGGAGGGCAAAGAGTGATCATAATGATTTGTGATCATTTTAGTGACTTACATGTTGATTTACTACAGTCATAGCCCATTTCCTTTTGCTTTGCGTGGGTTGGAATTGATTTGTGCACATATCAGTAGAAAATGAATTTGATGCTCCATTTTTTCCAGTAAATTCGTCCAGAGCAGACAGCTATTTCTTTACTGCAGGTCACCAGCATCTGCCATTAGCCTTTATGCCAAGTCAGGATACTAAGCTGCTAGTGACGACTTTTTTACAACTGCCACCAAGAGTTGCCTAGAAGTTGAGGGCAGTTCTCTGTGGGAAAGCCCATGATGTTACAGCATATGCTACCTGGCATCGCACAGAGCACTGGGTGAGAAGAGGGATGGTCATATTAACTATCTTGCCAGCTGGTCAAGCGTACATATAGCAGCAACATGAAGCGATGTTAACTACCACAGGTTTGACGGTGCTGAGGGCCCTGTGTATAGTAGTTCTGGTTAATACTTTTGATTATGTTTTCAAATACAGGCAATCTCTAAAGCTCCCTTTTGTCTACTTTCTTACCATCACCTTTTCAATGCTGCTACATGTACTCTTAACTAATAGGGACAATTACAAATGTACTGAAAGTTAATTAGCCCAACACAAGGACAGGTTTTCTGGCAAGTTTCCCAGGTCCTTGACTGACATCTTGGCATAGAACCTATCAGAAGTGCTTCACCAGCCCATGAATATGCATGCAGTTGCCATGAAGAATACCAACAAAAACTAGGCATCATGCCTTTGCCATAGTACATATGAGATTTAATCATGAATTAGGATTTTACAAGCAAATGGATGAGCACAAGATGCAGAACACATGGCCAGTAATTCAACTGTGGGGAACATTGTGAACAGAGACATGTGTTTACCAGTGATGTTTCTCAAATAATTCAAAGTGATGACCATGTTCATAGAAGTACAACTTTGTTCACAACCTTTAAAAACAAAAAGTGTGTGGAGGTACGGAGGTAGTATTTTGCCCTGAAGCAAATGTGCTGAACATCTCTCTGTACTAGTATCAATCCATTTGTTTTGTTCATGCCCATTTTATAATATGATCTATCCACTATCATTTAAACCCAATGAATAGCTTTAAAAGATCTAAAAGATCTAGTCTGTTTCCTGCTTTTATGATATCAGTTTAATCTATTTGTGTATATATATGTATGTATCTGTGTGTGTGTATATATGTGCGTATATGTACACATATATGTATATATATACATATACATGTGTGTGTATGTGTATATATATCTGTGTGCACACACATATTCTTTCACTGTATCTATCTGAGAAAACATTCTATATTCAGTTTACTTTCTCAGTTAGCTTTTGTCCATTTTCCCAGACCTCTTGTTTATTTATTTGCAAATGAAATAAATCAGAGACTTCAGAAAGTTCCTTAATGATATTTGGCTATTCCAATGGACTGAATGCCGGGTTCTTTTCTCATTTTAGGCAAAAGAATGACTTCCATTCAGTTTCAATGTCTTTGCAAAGCTCTTCAGAGTTTCTTCCTAGCATTATATCAATTCTAGTAGCAACTAAAGTGAAAAAGAAAATCTTCAGAAATAGAACAAGATTACCTTAGTTGCTGTTAGTCCTTTTTCTAATACAACAAAAAGAGAAAATATTGGTCTCTGACACCTGGTGTCAGAGAAATTACTAACAACATCATAGATTTAAAAAATAGTATATAAATAATGCCAGCATTCCTATACATTTGGCTATTTTATCCTAGGATTTTAACCATCTTTCTCTACAAATACTGTAAAAACAATTTTGACATTTGAGAAAATTAGTAAACTACACACTGAATAAAGTCAAAATTTTCATGCTGTTTCAAATACTGATAGTTGTCATACCAGGATATATAAGGCTACAGTTGGAGTAGAATATCCAATGTAGGATGCAACATTTTAAGAAAGATGAGAAACTGGAATGAATTTGGAGGCAAGCAGCAAATTTGATAAGAAATTTAACAAATGGAAAGTTGAAGATAAAATTGTAGGATCTTGATCTGTGAAGCCTAAAGAAGAGAAAACTTTGTAACAAACTTTAAATTCGTAACTGATCTGCTAAGAGAAAATGAATACTCTGTTTTCTGTGTCGTGGTGGGTTGGATTACAGCAAGGAGGGAGTTTCTGCAACAGATGTAAAAATAGTGAAGCACTTTAGTAGCAAGCCAGGGAGACTATTGAGGGAGATATTTAAAAACAGATGAAGCAGAGGTCTACTGGGAATTACTTTTTGTGTAGTCATTCCTCTATTGAGAGGGATAACGGACTATAAATGCCCTTCCAGCATTATGAGAAGATTTTATGGTGCAAGTCCGTTTAGAAGTAGGTTTCTATTCCAATATGCAAATAATAATAACTCAATAATAACTCAAGATTGAGTTATGAGTCCTTCTGTGAGTTCTGTACCTTCCCTTTCCCATAGCAGGGTCTGCATTTTGAAAGAGTATCTGAATAAACAGAGTGAAACAAGTATTTAGATAACGATGACCAGTCTCCCTCCAAGTTAAAAAGTTTCTAAACTGGTGCTCCAGTGAGGCTAATTATAAAAATAAAAGTGAACATATTCTCTGGGAACGAGTACCTGCCCTGATAGCTCATGTCTGTCCCTCTTGTCCAGTCTAGAGATTTAAAGGAGGTGAACAACCATTCCAAAGCTGTTTCTCCATCATTGTCCCACATATTCAGAACCCTCCTGACTCAGTATCTTCATTTCCCCCAGCATCAGACTGTAGAGTGTCATTTTCTAAGGCCACCAGGTCACCCTATCAGCTGAGCCAGAAACATCTCAAGCTTCAATTTATACATTTAGTTTATCCAGAATTGTGTTGTAAGTTTGTTTCTCAAAGATTTAGATTCCTGGGTTTTGAAGACTGAATGCCTAATGGAGAATAAAAGAAAACCTGCATAATGGTATGGTGATGGACAAGGAATCATTGAATTCCATGGATGTGACTTATTTTCTGCCGTGCTCACTCCGTAGTCTGTATCATGAGAGCAGCTGGTGCTACTGGTACCAATAGCTGATACTATTACTAACCCTCTCCACACCTCCGTGTGCCATGGCTTGGTTTTCCAAACAAATTTTGCAGGCCAGTGAAGAGTTCCCAGTGTGTTACCTTCCCTGATCTGCAAATCAGAATTCCTACACAGAAAAGTGAAGTATGTCATATGAACAGGTAACAAAATAATTATTCTTCCATCTCAGTTTAACTCCTCCTTCAACTATATTTTGTAGTTTAATATACCCTATAAACCTTTTGACCCTACTTTGAAAGCGAGCTGTGGTCCTCCCCTGCTCAAGGATTTAAGTAGGGTTCAGGGAGATGATTAAGTTTTATTAGATCTCTTACACACCTTGGGACACAAACATGCTTTGATATGACTGTAGCTGGGCTGGACTCTAATTTCTGTTGTATGAAACTGTTCATCTGTAATGGATGACAGTACCAATTACTAGCAAAACTATTAAGGAAGACTGAATTTTTTTCAAGTTTTTCTCAGAACTGAAAATTTGGTGTCTGCTGGCCCACAGATCAAATTCCAAAGGTGCTGACTGCTCTGGTTCTAGTCAAGAAAACCACAAAAGTCTCTAAAGTTAGGACAAGAGATTTTTTTTCCTGGTCTCCAGTAAAAATTATCTGCACGCTTAAAGCTGAACATCTGCCTGAGTGCTCTGTTGGACTGAAACCAGAATGCTTAGCCCTTCACCAGGTAGGGCTCCAACAGACTCAAGGCCAAGGATTTTTACAAAAGAAAACCAAGCTATCAGAGGATTAAACAATACAGAAAGAATGCTAAAAATATATATTCATTGCCTTGCTTTCTCAAGGCAATGACAGTATGTACCCTCATCACAAATTAAAAAAACAAAAAAGTAACTGTAGCGGCTGTGGAAGTCAAGCACTTTGGGTACAGTATTTATTATGCCTTTACTTCATCACAGGCTGCATTCATTTACAAAGAAGTCCTTAACATCAGGAACAAAAGAAACAAAATTTCTTTGAATGCTTTGAGTGCACTGACTGCCTAATGCTTTGAGTGCCACTTCACAAGCTAAACTGACAGGAAATAATAATATAATTAGGTAAAAATGACCTTCAGGTCAGGCACTTCCTGGCAGTTAACCCACTCTTTAACCTGATGGCTCCATTGCTCCTGGAAAGTACCTGATCCTGAGGGTTTCATGGCTATAACAACTGTGGGAGTGCTTAAAACAAATAAATTACCATTTTTATGTGTTGAAAAGTTAAAAACCAAACTGCTCATTGCCATGGAGACGGTGTGCTATTTAGAGCACAGAGATTTTCGAAGTAGTGAGAGTCCAGTTTAATATCTAAAAGGAAAGGAAGATTCAATCTTTATTCTTTCTTAGGCTTATAATTATTGTACTTTGCATGTAGGAAGCACAGAGATAATGTTAATTGGTTCTCTAAAGCTATTTATATGTTCTGCAGGTAAATCTTGACTATGATACTGGAACTGTGTCTCCCAGCCCTAGTCTACTCTGATTCTTATACCACACCATTTCTCTGATGTTACCAACCCACCAGAAGGAAGACTATTAGACATCGTTTAAACATCAGTCAAAACATATTGCAGTAAACTGCCTTGAGTTTGCAGGCTCTGTATAGTGCATGGAGTGCCCCAAATTACAGCTGTCAAAACCTAGTCAGAAATTTTTTTTTCATATTTTTTTGTGAATAGAAATGTTCCACTAGTTTTCTGGTAAACACAAGTGGAGTCATTCTGTCTGGATGCCAGACAAATGCTTGGTATTTGTAAAAATAGTTTGTGTCCCAAAGCATTAATGCATTTTACCAAGAAATTTTACTGATTGAAAAAGTCATCCTGACACTTTGCATTTCTTATTGTTCTGTTTTAAATGTTTTTGTCATCTTGTCAAGGACTGGAAAACAACACATGAATGAGCATCCATTGTAAATATTGATTCTAACACAACCCATTAGGCAGAAACTACATATAACAAATATATGAGAAGAAAATAAAAATATGTGGATTTAACACCTAGTTATCATACAGACAGTTTGACCAGTGCTTCTGCTTGGTATTATCAGATATACTATTTGATTGGCAAACCTGGCCTTTTGAATAACTTATATCCCCATTCAGCCAGTGTTTAAAAATGATGACTTTTGAGGTGGCCTACAAATGATTCGGTGTAATGTGGAACAGAGCATGACTCACCCACTGCCAGAATCCGGTAGGATACCTCAGAGCGACATGCACTTGCCTTCTGGGGACTTGTGGAAAAGCCAAATATAAAGTTACTGACCAGTCTAGTTGAACATCTGAAGATAGGGCCTTAAAGATGAAAGTAATCCAGAGTCTGAATATTCTCATTAAATACAAGGAAAGGAAAGCACATGTAAGGTTATATGCAGAAACATATTGAAACCAAAAGTGCTATATAAACTATACCAATAACAAATGAATCAGAATTCATCATACAGAAAATCACACAAGACTAATATATGGAATGCATGGATTTTGTTTCTTGCTCTTCCAAATTTTTTGTGAGGTCTTGAAGATCTTTGCCTATAATTCTCACTCTTTCTCAACACTGAACTTTCTCATTTATTAACATACCTACATTCATAAGCTAGGTAGTGGCCTCATACTAACTTTTCTGCTTTCTTTTTTCTTTAAGTCTATAACAGTTAGATGCTATTTGACAATATATAACAACTAGGTCAGGTCCCAGGTGAATTCTATTATCCCAATGGGGGGAAGGCACAACTTATTAGCTACTTATTTTTATTCTCTCAGAATTTTCAAATGCTATAAGCACTGCAGTGCCCTGAATGTGAACAAAGGTTAATTTACTTAGCTCTATAGTAAAACAGTAAGAATAACTACCTAAAACTAATACGAGAAATTATTATAAACAATACATCAATTTTAGAAAATTAGAAATTGCTCACAAAGTGCCTCAAGTAGCCTCTGCATTTTAGAGAGGTGGGCTGGATTCAAGAAGCACCTCAGACTGAGGCTTCCCTCTGATTCAGGGCAGGGAGATCTCTTTCTGGTAGAAGCAGCTGTTCAGAGACAGGTAGCAGATGGGTATCCTGAGTCCAGGAGGGAATAAAGAGGAAGGTGGAGGTGATCCATGGATGCTCAGTCCTCCACAGGGGTAATTCTGGAATATTCAAAAACTGACATTGTACGTTTAAGGGTAAAAACTGACATTGTACGTTTAAGGGTAAGCGAAGGGTGAAGCAGGTGAGTTAATCTACTCTGTGCTTCACACTAACATGAAATGTTCTAGGCCCAGTTAGGATGGCACCAGCCTGAGCTAATAAGCTCTTCTACTATGGTAATAGACCTAAATGGGCTCCTGCCGGCTTGGAGCACAGGCAGAATGAGCTCATCTGACCACAAAAGCCCTCTTAGATACTCTTTTTATAGGATATCCAAAAATAGGCACAACCACAAGTGGAAATCCCGGTCATCTATCTTAGCAGTGCTGGCCAATTCAGCCTATGAAAAGCAAGCGTGAACCTCAGCCTGAGTACAGTCCCAAGACTTTGCTTGGGATCCTGCGAAGCTTTGTTTTATCAGCATTAAGAATCGTTGTTATCTTTGTGGGAAGGAAACAAACACCACTGAAACAGAGGAGAAATAAAATGAGAACAGTAATAAGATGGACTTCCTTAGTTACTTATATTTTGAACTTTCATTCTGGTAGTGCATCTTCAGACTCACCTTAGGTCAAGTAACTCTCAACATTCACTAGGACCCCAGAAGAAGCAGGAGAAGTTCTGCCTGTCTTTCAGAAAGATACTGTCATTTACCTGTCCTTTACGTTACCTTCATTTGTTTCTATTACATCAATAAGCAATTGCTCTTTCTCACACAAATGATCTCTCTGCCTGTGGAGCAGTACAAGACCATAAAGGAAAGAACACAATTATCTTCTCATATTTTAGCAGGGAAAGTGAACTTACAAACACGTTAGCTAGGTAGCAGAAATAATACATAATTTTTAATAGTTATTCTTGAACTTGAGGTTACAGACAACGCATGCTCTGGGAATGGAGTTAGGTTATCTCATGTGGAATCCAGCAAAGAGCTGTTTTATCATAAAGATAAAGCATGGACAGATTAAAGTCTTGCCTTCCCCTCACCTAAAACAGATGGTGATGGCAAAAAAAAAAAAAAAAAAAAAAAAAAAAAAAAAAAAGGAAAGATCAGCCAACCCATCACCAATAATAACAACTGTTTTTTCAACAAGTTACAAACAAAATTCATCCCTAGGCATCAGCTGGAATAACAGCAGTAACACATTTATTCAGAAACGGGACAAAGTTGTCGCTGGGAGAGACCGTGGGAGCACCTTGTGCTAGCTGTAAACCACCATCCTGATCCCACCTGTCTCCATGTTTTTGACTCACGCAGTGGTGGTCCCACTGATTTCAAATGAAGCTTTTCTCCATCAGTCTGAGCAGAAGATGAGAGTTGTAACACAGCTTCCCAAGGAAAGATTTTTCCATTATAAAGAATAGCATGTTTTCCTGTCTTGTGTTTTTTTTTTACAGACACATAGGTACCCTTCTAGATAATTCATAAATTTAATGAAAAAAGACAGTTCATTTTCCCTGAAGCTTGTTCTTGTGATTCGCACGGATATAAGAAGGCTTTCATTATTTCACTATCAAATGTTCACAGTACAAAGGGTATCAGTGACTGAATCCTGGACCTTGTACCTCGTTCACAATGGCACCATGGTCACCCAGATTTCTGTTATAGCCTATTATTTACTGCATAACAGAACAAGACAAACATTACTGTCTACTTTTCCTGACTGAGGCTTTGCAAAACCAGCAACTTCAAAGCTAAATGTTGTTTTCATTTAATTCACTAAAGACATGATTCAGTAAAGTACTGAGTTTGTGCCTAACTTTAACTGTGTGAATAGATTGACTGACTTTAATAGGACCAGTCAGATACATAAAGTAGACGCAGAAATAAGTATATTGCAGAATCAGGGTATAGAAACCTCTGAAATTTTGCAGCAGTGCAAATTACCAATTTTAATGGACCTGCTCCCAGATCATACCAAATTGGTATCCTATCCCATCAGAAGTGAGATATGACTCCTGGACATAGGTGTCCAGGATAAGATCTAGGAGATAAAATATGGAATCCAAGGCAAGATTTTCACCCAGAGACTGAGAAAATAGATTTTTCCCTATTTCTAACCCATTTTTGCAGAATCTTCCTTTACTCTATCTCCAGAGGCAGGAATTGTCAGTGATTGCAGGTTTGTGCAGTACCTCCCATGCTTTCATTCCAACATTTCTTTCTTTACAGTATAAAATTTTGAATTATGACCATTACTGCAAGGCCTTAGCTTGTGCTAATAGAGATCAAGTAACTACCCTGCTTGAAGTGATACTAGCTGTATCTACCAGGGTACTGGGGGACACAGTAATTTGGAAGCAGCATGGAATTTAATTCCTATATACATCAATAATTTCTGGAGTCATAAAATCTCCATGTCTCAGCAACAACAATAACAACATCATATCATATTCTTGGTGCATACAAGGTCACTCAAAGGAGAGAATTGATTTTCAATGTGTTTTGGCAAAAGAAAGTCTGGTTTGAAAACTATTTTACAAGCTCCATATCTTATAAAAAAGAAAGAAAGAAAGAAAGAAAGAATAAATAAATAAATAAATAAATAAATAAGCAAGCCCAGAAAGATGCACTTAGGTTTGTACTAATTTATGCCTGGTCCTGCCTGTCATGTCATATGGCACTACAAAGCACAAACTGATTTCTAAAAGTGAGGATCAGACTGTTAGCAGTTTATGAGCTATTTGGGACTGATCACAGAGCACATTTGAAGTGGACTGGTGAGAGCAAGAATTCAGATAGTCCAAGGCACTTTTTAATACATATATATATATAAAACAGGAGCATATTAAACTCTGTGAAGAAAGTAATATGTTCCCATTCTGAAATTTTCAGTGTTTCAAAGCTAGGTGTGATCAATAAGAAACCTGGTGACCAAGGGTTGATAATTTCCCAATTCTCAGTAAAATCAGTAGATGTGAGATGTTATCCTTTCAGGATTTGTGCTTCATTTCAGCTCTTTCGTATGTTGGTGCTGCTGTGTGTGATTGTCTGAGGCAAAAGATATGTGACAGAGAAATACCAAGTTCCCATTTTAGCACTTGTTAGCAGCAGAATTATGTAGGGCTACAGAAGTGTCATTGTTTCCCTCACTCAGGTCTTCAAGTGATTTAGATGTAGCAATATACCTCCCAATGACATGTCCGTTGTCTTTAACAACTTAGTAGAGACTACAGAAGGAAAATTCTCACTTCTGAGAGAATATGTGAAACAAATGTTAAAGCTAATGGGGTGATTCTTGCACATTGGAAAATGAAGATGCCTCTTAGTTCATGTCCTTAGGCCAACTAAGCAAGATTTATTGTTACTTCTTAATCTTTATCAGTGAAAAATCTATTGTATATATCCTCAGGCAAAAACAAATCAATCAGACATGTAAAATATTGTTGACAGTAATGAACTCAACCAGTAAAGAATCAAGAAACAATCTTTTCATGATTTTCAGGTTATGTCCTAGAATATATTTTCAACCTGTAAGACTGGAATGCTGGTTCTCTAAAATCCAGCCCCAGCAACACTGACTCTTGTTCACTGAGGAGGTTGGTTAACAGATTTCTATCATATCTATCACAAAAATTGCAAATTTCAGCCATTTCCTAAAGCTGGTTGTACTCTGAGAAAGCCCCACTGACTGAGCACTGCAGCTTTAATTTGACTGCACGTCCTATTCCCAGGCCTAATTCTCCAGCCTTTCTTCTTAGGAAAAAAGCTCGGCAGCCACAAAGGTTAAAAGAGTATTTTAGAAAAATCTTTACTTATTAACAGATGATTTCTACTAATTTGTGGGACAAAATTAGATGATACAACCGCTAATGTTCAGGCAATAGAAGTCAATACTTCAAGAAGCCTGACCGAAAAATCTCACTTCTTTGCTTGAACCTCTCCAATTTTTCATCCTGTAATGTTTTTTGGTGTGGTGTTACAGCCAGTGAATTTTTCCCTTCATGCTTGGCAAGGATCTAGATGGTTTTTAAGTCACTTGTTCAGGCAAAAGAAGAATGGTACACTTGGGATGAAATTATCCTGGAGGGCATTGTTGCAATTAGAGAGATGAATGACCGCAGGCTTTAATTAGAACACCAGGTACACATTTCATATCATTATTCTGAGGAATCTGGCTCACTCAGCTAGGTAAAATAATGTTCCTGAGTCAATAGCTATAGAACTGCAAACACTACTTCTAAATGAGAGGCTGTTTCAACTCCATGTTTGCTTATAAACAAAACAAAAGTAGAAAAAAAAATTCGATTATCATAAGTTCTCCTGCCTCATTCTTCCTAGCCTTTTAGAGTTGTACTTAAGTTCACAGCAGAATAGCATGCAAGAGAAGGTTGGACAGGAATGAAGAGTGGAATTAGGACATTTATATTACAGCTGAAGGAACACCCATGATAGATAATATGCAATTATGTATCTCAAATCTCATTTTAAGAGTAGCCATCATTGTTTTTTCTCCTACTCACATATGAATTCTTCTCTCCAAAATGTATTGTTTTCCTATGCTTTTCAATCTTCAGGAGAAAATATCTTGTGCTACGTATCTACATACCATCACAAACACAAAAATACTAAGAACATTATTAAGGTCATATAGAGAAGCTCTCAAGGCTTAGGAAGTGAAACCATTAAGGTTACTAGTGCTGCCTCAGTGAAGATTCCCTTTTGCACATGAATTATGGTATCATTTTTGATGTTACAATCATTCTTTCCACAGCATTTTTTCCTGTTGCCTTTTGTGTGGAGAATGGACTGTGCTCACTTAATGAGCAGCAATTCAACATTTTGTTTTCGGCTTGTTGTTCAATGTATCGCCTCAGGCCTTATTCACTGTACATTTACAAATGCAGTTTTGAAGACAGGATTATTAATTTCCTCCTGGGGGTTTCGGTGGTGCTCATCATTAGTGTATGTATGTGAGTGCTTCACAAACATTATTTGGTTTATCTTCCCAACACTTTTGTGAGGTCAGGGGATAGAATCATTCCCAGTTTACAAATTTGTGTTGGGAAACCAACACAAATCAGAATAAGGGAAAAATTTACTAATTTTGGATATCCTGCTCATGACAAACAAAATTAGTTAAGTGACTAATTAATGATAGGACTTTTGATTAGAGTTCCAGGTGTTTCTCCCATTCATTGTATACATCTTGGTTCAAATTTCTCTGGTTTCTACTCTGTCAGCTCTTCACCCGGTCTCTGTCTCCCTTGCCCCAGCTCCATCTTCTGCTGCCTCAGCAGTTCTCAGTTCTCTTGCCTGCCATCAAGCTGGCACCAGCATACCTGTATGAAGTCCAGCGCCTGGTTCTTTTGCAGAGGTCATTTTTCTGGTTTTGGAGCCCAGCAGGGACTTCTTTTCTTTGAGAGAAACAAAATCCCTCCATATCTTTGTAGGTTCGGGCCTGGCATTACTTGCAGTATCAGACTGTCAGTTTAGTCCCAAACTAGACTATGTCCCTGCACACAAAAAACTTTGGAAGATTTAGCTGTCATATTCGTGATTTTTTTTGAATTCTGGCAAATCAGTTATTTTCAAAAACTTAAAATTCAACTAGCAATAGATTCTTCTTTATAGACTTGATAATGGGAGGTTCCCTGACAGAAACTCCATGCTCCTTTCAGATTTCAAGTCCTTACTCTGAAAGTAGGAATATTACAATCTTCAGATGAGTCTTTTTTTTTTTTTTTTTTTTGTTAAGATAAGCAAATTTTGTTTTGTCATGTTTCAGTTGTAAAACAACTGAACATTTTGGATGAAATTAAAAAATATATATCATTTGGATGTGCCTTGTATAGAAAATCTCATACCAAAATCAAATTTTGGAAAGCTGTACCACTGTATTTTCAATGCCTATTATGACAAGTGTTTGTCAATGTTAATTACAGAAATGTCATCAGCCCTACATATAATACATGAATGCACACACATAAGCACCTTGTGTGTGTGTGTGTGTGCATGTGACCATGTCTCCATGTGCACAAGAGAAAATCTAGCTAGCTATCTAGATACGTAAACTCATAGAAACATGAACACATACAAATGCCTTTAAGTTTTCATTTGCTTAAACACCCAAGGGGATTCTTTCAGGGAAAATATATAAAGCAGGAAAAAAACTAATTTTCTAAGCAATTTATCACATCCCTTGTCAAATGCATATTATAACCATACGGTCCTCTCACAGCTCTTGCAAAAAGAAATTAGCTCTTGGACAATGTATCAGCACCACAACAGAGTTGAGTTTCTAAGTTTGCTTTACCAAAATTGTTAGGTGCTGATGTTCTCACGGTAATCACAGTAAGTGCCTTAAAAACCTGTCTGCACCCCCTGTTGCCAGCGTAAGTGTGCCTTGGGACCCCTTGGCCTCCTCCGTTTCCCTAGCGGCAGAATATTGCTCTGCACAGCCCCTTGGCTCCAGCAGCGGGAAAGGAGCCAGAAGCAGGTTACATTTACCTTTCCTCTCACCCCAGCTTCTCGGGCTAGAAGAGCCTTTTTCCCTCCTGAGCAAAGTGCCAGGGCAGGGCAGAGTTGAGATCTGCTGGAATTGGGATGGGAACTGAAAAAATATCCTGCTGTGCTCAAATAAAAGGTCCCTTACTTTAGCAGAGCTGAGAGAAAAGGAATATATTCAATATCTCCTGGTGTCATCTCGTATTAAAGCCTCCACTGTGGTAAAATCCTCTGAAGAGCAGTTCTACTTTCTCAGTGAAATTAGATCAGCTGGGAGTTGAGAAGAGAAAGACTTTTGTCTCCACCAGTAGGCCTTCGAAAAATCCATTGACTCGTTGCCCAGATGGTTTAATAATATTACAATATTTAATAATATGACACTTTACTTTGTACTGGTATTAAGACTCGGATGCTAGTGATCGCGTAAGCAAGCTGGAAGATACTGTCACTAACATCCAGGACAACACAGCCTGTAGCTAAATTCTTTTTACAGATGAGAGCAAACCCAATATTTATCAGTGTCAAACTCCCTGAAGAACCTCAGGCTTCTGGCACTTTCTGTACTATCTCACTATACTGCAGTATACTTACTTTGATAGCAGTGGCTTCTGTAGGACATTTCCACCACTTCCATTCACCTCCTGCATTCCAAGTGGTCCTGGAGCCTGGCGCTGTTACTGCTTGGACAGTTCAGGGAAATTCATTAAGATAGCACAGGAAAAACAATTCACAAAAAAAAACCCAATATCCCAATGACTGTAAAGATCAGCCCTCCAACACAAATGGGATATATCGATGCTAGTGAGCTTGAAATCTCTCATAATTCAAGCCAGGTTAAAGCAATTTCAAATACTAGTATGAATTTACAAAAGTCTAAAACATACAGACACAATTATAAAGTATATATCTACCTCTGCTGCAAAAAAATTGCTTTTACTTTCTGCTTCAGCTCACAGATTATTGGACACTGAGACACCTGGCAGAGGCTACAGTTCTTCAGTAACCTTCTACCTCTAAGCTACATTCATGGAAGAGGCACATAGCCTGGGGAAATATGCTAGTTTTTGCATCTCTATTAAGGAGTTTGCTTGGGGATTCATTCAATTTCTCTTTTCACTCTCCTTCCTCAAATTATTCGACATTTCTTATCAGACTACTAATTGTCCTCACTTCCTTGGAAATATTTTTGCGTCTGACAGGTCAGGTACAGCCCTTGCTTGTGCTTGAACCAGCAGGAAATAGTTAACTCCCTGAGTAATAAAACATTTTTACTGTCTAAGGAGGCATGTATCTCAGCATGCAGTCTTTCTATGCATTAAAAAGGTATAAAACATACCAACAGATGATCATTCTTTATATATTAAAAATGTATAAAAATATACATGAAAAAATACACATAGTACAATACTGGCTCTTGATTGACATTAGATTACAGAGCTCAACCATGGTGGCATTGACAAGATCTTAGCGAGTTTGGAGCCCACAGCTCTCTGATGCCATGTAGAAGACAGAGTGAGGTGGAAATGCCATGTGTGAAAGCTGGGCCAAAAGCTAGTACCTAGGCACATCTAATAATTGGCATGAGGTATGTCACTAAGTGATGTGATTATGTTCTTGTATCCTCCTTGTCTCAAATTCCCCCACGACAATGTGCCCAGACACATAAGTCATTTTGACCCCAAAAGAGCATGACTCCTTTCCCCATATTCTTTTCCAAGAAGCTGTTTTTCAAAGACCAAGGATATATTGCACGGCTTCTGATTACCAATAATGTTTAGGTTAACCTACCCTCCTGCAACCTTAGACTTTAACAACAACAAGGTACATCAGAATGCTACTAACAGACTTCTAAGTGCCCTACTCTGAAAATTACATGGCATAGCATTGTGCTTGGTTTGCAAAGCATTGATATAGGCATTAGATACCAAGGATTTATTGCTTGTGATTGTATCTCTCTCAAACAGGTCAGCAGGGGTGTACACACTCCCAGAATGGTTTTACAAAAGGGAGAGCCCATTGCAATCACTGGTGCTGCAGTCACTCAGGCTGCTGGAGAAAGGTCCCTAAACACGCTCCCACGTCAGCTATACTCACTACCTTTGTCCTTGCCTCTTCCAGTGGAGAGGGGATGAACCACAGGAGCTTCCCCCAAGGAAGAGATATTGGAAATTGATCCGATTCCTCTCTATGTGGAAGGGAAGTTAGAAGCGATTTCTTCCATGGCCTCCACCAGGATTGGTGTCAACAGATAAAAAGAAAGGTATCATCCTTATCTCACATCTTACTTATCTACCTCTTGGGGAAAGAATTCCACTAACGTGTCATATTTTTCTTCAGCAGAGATCAGGCCCTTGATCCTGCCTAGCAATGTCGTTGAAGGCAACATAGTACATTTGTTGCTGTGGTCAGGAGCTGATCAGAAGTAAATAATAGAAAATAAAAACTTTCTGCATACTTGTTCAACACAAGCAGCTCGCTCTAGGATTTTATTGATTGTATCGTTAGTTTCTATGGAGACAGATGTGGAGGAGATAATTAAGATCAAGGGTTAGAACTGATAAAAATTGAAATTTTCAATGCAGTTCATTTATCATGCACACTGAAATTATTTTCCCCAATAAAATATCTATTGGAGAGAAATGGTGATGACTGAATCATTTTAACAGAAGTAAATTAAACTTGTTAAGAAGAGCTTAAAGCTGATACATATGGTTTCTATCTATCCTGCTGGAAATGTTTTCACTTTGGTAAATAAATAAAAACAATTTTAAAAAAGCAGATTTTGGACTTTATCATAGAAAGATCTTTGTGATCAAAAGCAATTCTTATTACAATCTGCTTGTCTATATTCATTTCTATTAATTTATTTACCCAAAGACCCTAAGTGTTTTGCACAGCGGCTAAAACATTCGTCTAGGTGAAAAGGAACCACCTCTGCCTCAGACCTTATTACTCCTGTTAATTCAGTTTACTGCATGTAACGAGGGGCTGGCTGCCCTCAGGTGCTCCTTGTGAGGCAGTATGCCTGTGCCCCATCCTTGAGTATCTGCAGCTCTTAGTGGAGGCTGAGCGTTCTAAGCTTAAGAGCGGTGCACCCCTATGAGTAAGAAGTGCGGCAAAAGGGGCAGGAGACCTTCATGGGTGAACAAGGAGCTCTTGGCCAAATTCAGACAGAAGAAAAAAGTACACAGAATGTGCAACAGGAGACAGGCTACTTGGGAGAATTATAGGAATGCAGTCAGAGTATGTAGAGATGCTGCGAGGAAGGCAAAGGCCCAGTTGGAATCGAGTCTGGCAAGGGATGTCAAGGACAACAGGAAGGGCTTCTTCAAATATATCAGCAGCAAGAGGAGGACTAGGGAAAATGTGGGCTCGCTGAATGGGGCGGGGGCCCTGGTGACAAGGGATGCAGAGAAGGCAGAATTACTGAATGCCGCCTTTGCTTCAGTCTTCACTGCTAAGGGCAGCCTTCAGGAATCCTGCAGCCTGGACATGAGGGAGAAAGTCTGGAGAAGGGAAGACTTTCCTTTGGTTGAAGAGGATAGCATTAGAGACCTTCTGGGCAGGCTAGACATCCACAAATCCATGGGCCTGGATGGGATGCACCCACAACTACTGAGGGAGCTGGCGGATGTTGTTGCCAGGCCGCTCTCCATCATCTTTGAGAGGTCCTGGAGAACTGGAGAGGTGTCTGAGGACTGGAAGAAAGCCACTGTCACCCCAGTCTTCAAGAAGGGCAAGAAGGAGGACCCAGGCAACTATAGGCCGGTCAGCCTCACCTCCATCCCTGGAAAGGGGATGGAACAGCTCCTTCTGGATGTCATCTCCAGACATACAGAGGAAAAGAAGGTGATCAGGAGTAGCCAGCATGGATTCACCAAGGGGAAATCCTGCTTAACCAATCTGATCGCCTTCTCTGATGGAATGACTGGCTGGGTACACGAGGGGAGAGCGGTGGACGTTGTGTACCTTGACTTCAGCAAGGCTTTTGACACTGTCTCCCATAACATCCTCCTAGAGAAGCTCAGCAAGTGTGGGTTAGACAAGTGGACAGTGAGGTGGATTGAGAACTGGCTGAAAGGCAGAGCTCAGAGGGTCATAGTGGTGCGGAGTCCAGTCTGAGGCCTGTGACTAGTGGAGTTCTCCAGGGCTCAGTACTGGGTCCCATCCTGTTCAATTTCTTCATCAATGACCTGGATGAGGGGACAGAGTGCCTCCTCAGCAAGTGTGCTGATGATACCAAGCAGGGAGGAGTGTCTGATCCACCTGAGGGCTGTGCTGCCATTCAGAGAGACCTGGACAGGCTGGAGAGTTGGGCAGAGAGGGACCTCCCGAGGTTCAACAAGCGCAAGTGCAGGGTTGCACCTAGGGAAAAATAACCCTAGGCAGCAGTACAAGCTGGGAGCTGACCTTCTGGAGAGCAGCTCTGCAGAGAAGGATCTGGGAGTGCTGCTGGATGACAAGTTGACCATGAGCCAGCAACGTGCCCTTGTGGCCAAGAAAGCCAATGGTATCCTGGAGTGGATTAGGAAGACTGTTGCCAGCAGGTTGAGGGAGGTGATCCTGCCCCTCTACTCAGCCCTGGGGACGCCTCATCTCGAGTACTGTGTCCAGTTCTGGGCTCCCCAGTACAAGAGAGACATGGAGCATCTCTAGGGCTACGAAGCGTAGAGCTACAAAGATGATGAGAGGACTGGAGCATCTGGCTTATGAAGAACGGCTGTGAGAGCTGGGCCTCTTCAGCCTGGGGAAGAGAAGAGTGAGGGGGGATCTGATCAATGTGTGTAAGTACCTGAAGGGAGGGTGTCAGGCGGACACAGACAAACTTTTTTCAGTTGTCCCATGAGACAGGACAAGGGGCAATGGGCAGAAATTGTATCATAGGAAGTTTCGTCTGAACATGAGGGGGAATTTCTTCACTGTAAGAGGGACGGAGCACTGGCACAGGTTAACCAGAGATGTTGTGGAGTCTCCTTCTCCGGAGATATTCAAAACCCGCCCAGACACGATCCTGTCTAACATGGTCTAGGTGACCCTGCTGAGCAGGAAGGTTGGACTAGATCTCCAGAGGTTCTTTCCAGCCTTACTGATTCTATGATTCTTTCTGCAAGCAACACCAACAGAAGACAGTTCCCAAGTTCAAGTTACGATAACCGACTGTGAGTGTTTTGGCAATGCTGTCATAAAACTGCAGTTAAAATATTGGCGATTCTGAATTTCCCTAGTAGCTCAGCATCCAAATACTGGTGTGACATTTTCCCATCTGCATCCTGTACGTGCTGTATGTGAGTGATCTGAACGGATTCCTAGTGCCTCACACTTGGAAAGATGAGCCCTCTCCAACTTCATACAATTAGCAGATGGGGAAGAAGACTCCCTGATCTGTTAACTGTATGCTAGCTACATCCTAACCATCTTGTCAGCTCACTGCAACGTATTTTCTGGAATGGTATAGAAAAAAAAGGGAGGAATTCACGGGGAAAGCAGGACATTACCCTTGACTTATGTTTTAACATTTCACTTTTGCAGAGGTGATCTTTTCCAAATGAGCTGACAACTAATAAAACGAATTAAATTACTGTGATATTCCTTACCCTTAAAAAGGACATCCAAGCTACCACAAGGGACCACTTTTATGCCAGATACAGCAACAAACATAAGCTAGATGTAAATTCAGTGTTTTGCGGCCTTTCCCCTGAAGGAGTTCAGAAAGGTACCCGCATAGGCTGAATGCTCCAGAGGACTGCAGTTACCTGTCTTACCCGAGCATTGAGACCCAGCCTTTGCAATTCCCCTTCCACTATACCCAGCTCTTTCAGAGCTGTGCTGTTCGTAACACTTTCCTGTTCTCCTTCACTGCTGGGATATCTTGTTAGAGGACAACAGGAAAAATTATTCCTAGCTCTGACTTCTGCATCCACAGGGTCTCCTGGAGCACTACTCTGCCACCCATTGAACATTGTCCTTCCAGCAGAGCCAGGCAGTTTTTTGTTGCTTTGTCTTTATGAATAATTCCTCTCCTGGGGCTAGAGCCCCCCTGGCTGTGCCGTCACACTCCTTCATCTGCAATGTCAGGGCTGGTTTTCATGGTCTTTCCCCTCCCCAGTGCCATCCTTCAGTTTTGCCTGTGCATCTGCTTATGGGGCTACTCCATGAAGTAGGCTGGATGAACTAAGGTGATGAAAAATGCAGGAAGCCACCCAAGCTGGCTTTAACGCAAAGAGAAAGGTTTGGCTTCAGATGGAAGCACAGAAAATTTGGACAGAGGAGGTGCAGGGGGAAAAGAGAGAACTAATCCAGCTTCCCTGCCTGTCTGTCTCTGTGTTCCTAATCACTGCCTATCTGTTTATAACATGCTTATCACTATATTATGCTGATGTTTGCTGTGTTTGCAAATCCTACAAACAGGTTAAATATGACTGAACATTCATTCCTCACTTTCACTGAAATGCAGTCACCTCTGTTTTTTTTTTTTTTTTTTTTTAATAGAGAGGATCTACCAGATGCTGACACAGTACACAACTGTTCATAAAAAGCCAACACACATGCACAGTGCAAGTCACAAGTTACCCAGCAGAAACTCCGGAGGGCATATAAGTAGCCAGAACGTAATTACCTAAGCTGGAATTTAGCCAGGACAATAGGGCTTAAATCCCTATTTGTATGGATTAATTTAATTGCTAAATATATTGTTCTACTACTTGCTCCAGAAATAACCTTTTTGTATTAGCCAGTAGGTTAAATAGCACTTTTATTGCAGTACTTACCAGCTTCTGTTCCTGCCAGTCACTTCTGTTAATTTGACTACCAGGTCTTTTGCATTATCCTTGTTACTCTTGCAGCTGCATGTCCTAACGAAAGGTACAAAAAGCAAGCTACAATATTAGGGCAAAACAACTAGTGAAAATTTATCTGGCATGTACTACTTCTATCAACGGAAGTTGGCAATAAATGTGAAAATATTTTTGCAGTGGCTATATCCATTTCTTTAATAACAACACGGAGAAAAATGCTTACAGATCCCTTCAGCTCTCGAAACAAAATTAGCTTTTATTACAGTCTAAAAAAGTAAATATCATGGAGTACAAACACAGTATTGCTATAGTATACCCAGAGGCAAATATTGGCTATCCTTTGTATTGACATTCAACATTAATTCTGTGATGAATAGTACCAATCTTGCTGAACTCCAAGTTTTAGAGGATTCCCTCCTCCCCCCACATACCTGTGCAAGCACCACGATGCACGATATTGACTCTGCTCAGAGTGGCCGCAAGTGTTTTCACTGAGTATTTTCAACCTTCCCGCCCGCGTGTGTTCAATTCTTCCTGTAATGCATTTGGAAATTAGCTCCAAACAGTCTATGGATTAAAATAATAACAACAGTAAATAGAGAGAAAGAGCGCTTCTTGAAAGCTGTTTACCTGACTCACAGGTAAAGACCCAGGTGGCTGAGAATGGACTGCACAGACACCGCAGGGGCACATTTTAAGAGAAAAAGAAGGAACACCAGTTGCAGGTGTCTGCAGTATTAGCACAGGATAGAGAGGATAAATAAAGAAAAGGCTCCCCATTCTCTAACATTAAACATATCTAGAGTGGTGCAAGAAAGATCTTATTCAATACCGGCAGCTTCCGGCTTTAACATTTTTTTCACCGACGCACCAAATACTGCATTCTGGAAATGCTTCACACATTGCCCTGGGAGACCAGGGCAACAATCACCCCGATTAATGCACATGAAACCAAGTACAAACTCAAGACTATCTTGTGGTAAGGCTTTAATAGGAAAAAAACTGGGATTCCTAGAGGTGCATTTTGCAGGTTCCTCAAACAAAACAACAAAACTGTTTTTCCCTCACATCTCTCCTGTCACGTATGTTGTAGCAGAGACGTGTTACCAAAACAATATATACATACATCTTATTGATGAAAATTTAAGAGAATTTAAAAAAAATACATTGAAATTCTTTCATGTTCCTCTTCCTTGTAAAAGCAGGTGTGCCTTTGTGCCAACTACACAGAGCTCACAGGCAATCATAGAAAACCTTTAGAAATGCCCCAAAATAGCTCTTTTATACATAAAAATGTCAGAAATGGGAAGTTTTTTGTTTCAAGCCCTGGAAGGACCTTACATATGCAGGCTCACTGAGAAGCTGGATCCCACCCAGTCTGGAAAGCATTTGCTTCTTGTTCTGAGGAATTCTAGTTCTCTTTGCTTTAGAGTGAATTTTGAACAATAGAAACTGTACCAGTCCCCAGCACAGGACTCAATCCTGTGTGAATACAACACAGTTGAGTGATCTGCACCATGGGCAGTCCTCTTCTATATAAGAAAAAAAGTAAAGAAGAGTCATCAAAAGAGGAGGTTGTTGCAATTTTTTGAATAATGGAATAATGGAATATAAGGGAAGAAGGTTCAAAAAAATCAAATGTCCCCAGTCAAGGTATTTACCCTCTAGAGAAATATTTGTCTAGAATCTCTAACACAGTTGATTATCACAGTTGAATATCTGTCCACACTGAGATTTTGCAGAAGCAAGACTGGAAGAGGCTTCTTGAGATTCAGCTCCATGTTATCAGGTAATGAAATAATGCAAGTTTCCTTAAGTTGTCCCTGAAAACTAGTTAAGTTTTGGGAAAGAAAAGACTGGTAGATAAGGTTATTTCTCTAAAAACTACAAACTTATTTTTCTAAAAATTTACAAACTTAGCTGTGACAGTAACATTCAGATATGTTTCTTCATGTCACGTGTGCAAAAGAATGAAAAGCAGAGTGTGACACATTTTGATGACTTTCAACCTGCTAGGCTGAAAGGGCCAACCTGCCAAGGGCATCCACTCATTAAGTCATGGTAGAAAAGCAGCTTTACAATCTATCATGAATAGAGTGTCAGGGAGCAGTAAGACTGGGTTGCTTTGCAAAGAGGACAAGCGATGAGCCAAGGTGACTCCCGCGACACCCTGGGCATCATCCCTCAGCATCCAGATGGGTCTGGCAGCCACTCAGCAGCAGTAAATAACCCAGGAAAGCAGGGTACAAGCAGATGGTGGAGCTGGCATCAGGGCTGGGCTCGTATGGGGCTCCTGGTCCACAGGCAGAACAGGCACACATTGGGATCCCTGGTGAGGATGGACAAGCTGACCAGAGTGCCCTCAGGATTCTGATGCAGAGCCACTCAACCCTCTCCTCACCTCCAGCAGGAGCCAGTGCCACCTGAGACACACACTCATAGAGGTGGTGCCTCTGGATGAAGTGCAGCAGGTGAAGTGTCCACTATCAAACCACAGTATTCCAGCAGCTCGGAGACAGCACACTTTCTGAAAAAAATCAGACCTCAGAAATTCTGTATTTGTGCCACTCAAACTGGGGACTTTTGCAACAGAATGTACAGTTAAAAAAAATCTCATTCAGCTTAATTCCTGCGCAACAATAAGCTCCTCTGCATTGGATAACTCTTGCCTGAATATATGATCATTGTTTGCACAGTGGCATTGCCTTTCTGTAATAAGTAGCAGACTTTCCACTGGTTTTCCTCAGCAGTACTCATCCTGTACTACTTTTCCCTCCATAATGCAGGTAAATCTTGTAAAAATTAGATCAGGACACTCTCCTTCTCATGCCCTCTGCTCTGAACTCCAGGGGATTGATTCTACAGTAGCAGCAGCATAGAAAATATTTCTTCTTATTTCTGGATTTTTTTTTTCCTTCAGCTTGACCAAGCTACAGCTGTGGCTTCAAGGGTTAGCTGCTGTCCATATTGATCTACTGAGATGTTTCCTTTTTAGGATTATTTTGGAAGATGACACTCGGTTAGGCAACAAGTGTCTATATTCTTTAGACCACAACTTCTTTTGTTGCTTGTTCCTACTCTGTTCTTTTTCAGTGACAGGTCTAAGGGCATTCTTAAGTATCACTTCGATTCAAACCATTTAACCATTTTTTGCTAATCTTTGAGTTGTCAGAGTTGTATATAGGGCATCATCATTTCAAACTTAAAGATTTTCTTTGTTATAGAATAGCTTCTATTAATTGTTGAATGATTGTTTTATGACAGAGTACTTGCCATAGACATTTTCTTTTGGCACTAGAGACTCCTTATGACACAGCAAGATTGAAATGTTTTATAAAATTAAATTTCAGGTCAATATAAATTAGAAAACTTGAAGTACAATATGATGTGAAGGAAGTGCTTTCTGAAGGAGGATTGTGTGATATTTTAGAAAGCAAATTTAAACTGAAAAAAAGAAAACCACATGTGCTTTATCCAATTTCCATAAAAAAAAATAAGATGCAAGAATCTCACATTTTATGTGATAAAGCTTTCTTTCAACCAGCCCTGTGCAATCTGAAGAAACATCATTGATCCAGCAGCAGAGTTTGTATCATAGTACATCAGCCACGCAAAACTCCTCCCTCATTTACAGTCCTAGAATACCATCTCCACAGAAGCTAGATCTCTCATTTGGAGGAATTTCATCGTGCCATTGTATCTCTCAAAACTCTGCTTTTGACAGATATTAGCATCAGCATTGTTCCATGTTTCTGTATCATCTTCCTCTAAACACAGTTAACTGCCTTCTGGGAGAGAATTTTTGTGAACTGACATTCATGGACCCATACATGATTATTCTATGCTTCCAGTTACAAATATTTGAAATTTCAAAGAGTACAAAACGTCTAGAGTAGTAGAGCCACAAGCCGAGCCGCGGCTCTGCAGACCCACAACAGGTGCGTTGTTCCCATCCAAGCCCCATGGTCAGCCTTGGCCCACCTCCCAGTACCTTGCTGGACCAGAGGCTGGACCAATGCTATTTTAGTAACTGTGTTGGGTCATGGGGAAAATACATGCCACTCACATGCATAGCAGTGCTCCAGCACATTCTCTTTGCATCTCACAGTTAAAAGGTTCCCCAAGTCTGCTTACTTCCTGAGCACATCTCTGCTAGAAAAGGCCTGACAAGAGGAAGGAAGCACAAAATCACAGTTTTATCATCTTGAGTTTCTCTGTATTTGCAGGCCAGTGCTGTAGTTAAACTGCACATGTTTCGTATTTAATTTCCTTCGGGATTCAAGCAGTAATTAAAATAAATTATAATTAATGACTGACCAAGCCTAGAATTCTCCATGCACTTTAGTAAAAACAGAAAACAGCTGATAATGTTAGAGCAAACAAAACAATACACTTATTCATCAAGCCCATTCTCAGCAATAAAGAACTGTAAAAAAAGGAAAAAAAGAACTTCTTAGAAGCTACTATTACAAACTCTTTTGAACTCTCCTAGGAAAAAAAAATCATGCAAGGATTCTAGTAACCTAGTGTCCCTGTCTTTGTCCTCCTCCTCTGTGTCCCTCATGCTGGCCATGACCCCAAGTGTGATTTTTCTCCTCTGGTAGAAAAGTAGTATTTCTTCCCTTTGCAGTGGAGGGGAGTATTTACAGTGCAGAGCCCTTACAGCTCTGTAGTGGGATGAGGTTATTTCGCTGGATTTAACAAGAAATTTAACAAAGCTGGGAAGTCATACAGGTGTGATTGACAAAGCAGCCAAAACAGAGCACCCATGCGTTTCATTAGCAATTTCAATCCAAAAGAGACAACTTTCCTATAGCCCCCAGAGCACAGGGCTACCTATGTGAGCAAGCTCCCCTGTAGCAAGCTTCCTGGTTTCAGATCCATCAGAAGTGCTGGAGGCACAGAGCCAGCCCAGGCCACTCGCTCTCCCCATGCCTGAAAGAAACAGGGCCTGGGTCTACACACTGTTCCTCATATACTGTTCATTTCAAGAAACCAGAGCTGCATTTCTTTGCAGACTTCTCCATTTGTTCGTACTAAGGCCCTTAAGCCTTAGTATGAGTAAGCACTTAAGCCTATAATAGAAGGGACACAAAGAAAACAGTAAACTGTTAATTTAGTTAATAGAGAAAAGGGGGAAAAAAACATGGACTGTATATAATTTTAATTCCTCCCTTTCATGTCCAAAACTAAGTCTCTGTAGGCTTCTACATTCAAGATCTCTTAATACAAACTGTATATAACAAGGACCCCCTGCAATAGCATATAAATTATGGAATAACATGAAGAATAGAAACTGAAGTTTGGGTGGGGTGCTTTTTTTAAAAAAAAGTGGAAAAGCTATCTAACAAGATAGATTAGTCCAAAATTCTCAAAATTAACTATTTGCACAATATAATTACAGATCACTTTGCAGCAGCATAAAACACACAGGAGGACAAAATTACATCTGGGGCATGTCCATTGTCACCAAATCCTCACAAAGAAATTCAACTCACCCATCTAGAACCGAGGAGGGTACTTGGTAGCCTAGATAATTCTAGGATCACAGGATTTCCAACAACAGGGAGGTGGCTATTCACAGGGAATCCGCAGCTTGATTCTTCCCTGACAAAGACATGCATCAAAAGTAATTCCACTGAAGCCAGAATTTCAGATCAATATGAGCATGTAATGAGGTGGAATTAGACCCTCATCAGTGGTTTCTCCATGTCTGCTTCTAGCACAGCCTGAAGAATTATCAGAGCATTGTGCCACTGATGACTGCATACACCTGTACCAAAGTTCCTCTTACTGGAAACTGCCACTCATCAGCGCTTCGAAACAGTTCAAAAACTGACAAGGCCTAATCTCATGCTATAAGAGTTTTTCTTTCAACACCACGATTAGCAATGGGGTAACTCTTGCAACCTGAACATCTGCCTCACTTCTAAGCTATTTTCTTGTATTTGATGTAACCAAGGTGAAGCTCATTAATTGTAGAAAACTAATAAAGGCCTTTTTTTGAAACTATGCTAAGTTCAAGGTGTCCCTAGGTGAAGCTGGGTGAAACGTGCTCTGGATGCTGCTGGGGCCTTCGGCAGGGATCCTCGTCTTCCCCCGCTTTGATTCAGCCAGAGGTACCAGGCTGCAGCTGCCCTGCTCGGCCCTGGGCACCTCCTCCCATAGGAGCTGAGCCGGTGGAGAGGCACTGCCAGGGCCGGGATGCTGCGCAGCTGTACGTGCACTGGGGATGGGATCGATCAGCTGTGGGAACAACCAGCACCCGCGATCACTACGCGTGTCACCCCAGCAGCCACAAGCGAGGCAACGTCCGCCCGTAAGGATTCAGCCTGCGGGGCGGCGTAAACAGGCCGGGACAGCCACTGCCCCAGGAGCGCCCAAGCTACGTTCTTAGCGAAGGTGTTGCCTTGCAGTTTTATGTTTGCTACATCATCATCTGATAGTTGCATTAAATCCGTCTGCTCTTATTTTGAAAGCAGCAAAACGCACAATTTGCCTTCTCTGTAGCACTGATTATTTAACATAGCTACAGCACGGTCTCGTGTCTCTACATTAAGCAGTATTAATCTTTTCTGTCTGTCTTCTGGAAGTCCTTTCCATGCCTCTAATCGTTTTTAGCTCTCCAGACACCTGTTTCTGCTGTACACCTCAGATAAGAAAAAAATGTGATAATCTGTATTTATATACTATACAGAGAGGCTATATGCAGCAGAGAAAAAAAGCTGATAGGGAAGGACTACTGAAAGACCAGCTACTAAAGGCAATGCTGTACATAGCTAGTGGAGGCTTATAAAATAATGAGATTGTAGCAGCAACTCAAAGTGGGTATTATACACTAAATAGAGAGGTGTTATAGCAGCCTGTCCAGGACAAAGATTTAGTAGTTATTTCAGAAACACTCCTGAAGCATTCAACCTGATATGCAGCTACATTAACAAAGGAGGCAAATAGGATGCTAGAACATCTTGCTAGAGGCATACAATGTACATCAAAAAATTGATGGTTAAATTACTAAACAAAGCACTCCATATGGACCAAAAATAGATTCTTTTCCATACTTGCCATAAGTTGTAGATAGCAAGTAATTACCAGCAGGTTACTACCTTTATTCCTTCCTATTATACTAGTCCTTTTCTTCCCCATAACAATATCTGTCCAATGAACACATTATTCATAGCAATTCTTGTCTGAATTTGTAGTAACTGTGACTTTTGGCACAAAACACACTTCAAGCTTTTTTTTTTTTTTTTGGACAATAATGTGTTTATTTCTAACCTGCTCTTTGGGGGAAACTACAGAAGAAATGAAACAGTGCCTATTTTTACTTCTTTTTGAATTTCTAGATTAAGCCAGTCACTGATGTACCTTGAGTTAATAACCAGAGAAATATTCTGATAAGGGTGTAGCTGGGGGTCTCTTCTGTGCTGCTGCAAGCAGCAATGACTGACTTGTCTCCAAAAATGCTTTGGAAACCAGCCCAGGTTGTTCCTGTGCAGAGAAAGAAATATGTATTGCTTTGTTCAAGGGACCAATAAATAATACAAAGGGTCAGCTGAAAATAAACACCTCAAATTGAACTGAATTTAAAGTAAAGTGAGATGGTGGAGATCACTTTTAAATGCTGCCAGAGTCTGAGAAAATTAAGCCCATTTGAAGGGAGAATTCTCCTCTCAGTTATATTGCCCTAGATCAAAAGCCAGTGTAACAGATTGCTGTGAATAGAACAGATGTAACTGGAAACAATATGCAGCCTAAGTATTTCCAATCTTGAATGTTAACAAAGCATACAACCGATCTAAGAAAATTATCAGATTTATCTAAAAGAAATTCTTTTGTTTAAAAAGATTTTTTGGGAACTCCTATTTTCTCATTTCTGAAACTTTAGGAAAAATAGTTGCATCATTTTCTCCACCACTGCAGAAAATCAACCAAGCAAACACACACACACACTTCTGTATTTACATTATAGGTGTTGAGACTAGAAAAAAAGTCCTGCAACAGAGTTTAACAGTAAAAACCATGAGTTTCAAGCATAGCATTTCATTTGTTCTGAATAAGTTTTTGGATACATTGATGTAGCTTAACAGCTGGAGTCTTGAATAAGTAGCCAACAAGTTTTGTGATGCTTCTTCAATAATGGTGCATCCATTTTTACTACAGGACAAAGCAATAATTGTCAGTGGTGCCTTACGAGGATCTGGTTTTTAAATCTATTACACTTTTTCTCCATCTCTGTAGAAATTCTTGTATTATACTATGAGAATAGAAGCATATCATAGCACAGAGGAAAGGGCAGGGGATCAATAAAAAATGCAAGTAAAAATTCCTTGTGGAACATGGCCTATTAGACTTGCATCATTTGGCAAGACAGCTGCTTTCCTGTTTTTCGTGGAAAGATCTTACTGAATTACGTGCAAAACTGAAAATTGTGTGATTGCACTCACTGATTCTATTAACATCTTACAGGCTACATTGTTTCTGCACTGCAGAAAGCCCTTTTCTGGCTGGGGAAGAAAGGACCTAGAACAAACAAGTGCCATGGCTTAAAAGTCCTTTTTTGCAACTCTCCCTGACCTCCCAAGGGCGTGCTTTGCCCTTTCTGTACTTTGCATGGCTCTAAACCCACCTAAGTGCCCAGTCTTTCTCTTTGGGATTTTCTAAAATGACTAGCTGATGAGCCATCAGATTGAAGAACAACAGCCATTTGGGGGTTTTGAGAATAAGTCTAGATAGTGGTCTGCAGCAAAGGTAGAAAAAGACAGAAAAGAGGAGGTAGCGAGAACGTTCAAGTTTTGTAAAACAGAAAAGATTAGGATGAACTTTAATTCTAAAAGTAAAATAACTCCACCATTAAGGAGAAAAGTCTAGAGTATTTATATATGCAGCAATATACTTCCCAAGTGCAAATTGAACAGGTATATTTAGCCTTCTGCAGGGATTCATGAAATTAGGTTCAAATAGAAGAAAATTCACATATGAGCTCTGGTATTTCTTACAATAAACGAACAGTGAAACAAGTATATTCTTGTAAGAGAAAGTACATCTCGCACAGCATACTGATGAACAAGACAGCTATCCCACAAAAGGGGAACAGAAAACAGATCTCTTTCCTCCTCTGTTTTGTGATTTATCTTCATGCCTAGAAAAGCCAGCAGCTGTTTCTGTCCCCCGGGGTGAGCAGCCAGGACGAGCGCTTCCACTTCTTCCAGACTGCTGGTTCCCACGTGATCGTTTAACACCGACTCGGTCGCTGCAAAACGCCGTACGCACTAAGGTGTGCCAGCCTGAATTGATTTTGAGCGCTGCTTTCACCCCGAGTCAAGGGCCCTGCTTTGTCTCTGCTGGGAGCGGTAGGTGCGCTCGTGCCTGAACCGCAGACCAAGCCCGAAAAGGGATTTGAGTGGCAGGGCTTGCACGAGCGCAGCCGGCAGCAGAGCCTGCCCTACCGCCCACGCCGGCTGTCGTCGCAGAAGCCTGCGAAACAGAGCGGTCCCGTTCCCCCATCTCTACGCTAAACGGGGCTGGCACTGCAAAAGGAGGGCTGGTAGACAAGGCCTATAGCAAATTCCCTGACAAAAATAGTCCCATTAAGCTAGAGTCAAGCTTGTAAACATCTGTTCATTGCTGAAGGGGAAAACCTTAGAACAGTACTGGAGTTTTCTCAAAAAAAAAAAAAAAAAAAAAACACATTTTAAAAGCCTGGAAATTGAAAGCTCAGACTATAGTAAAAAACAAAAGAAACAGAATGCCACATCACAACTATTTGCATAGAGATGTATATTTAAAATCACCTAAACAACCTTAACTCCTCATGTGAGCTATTCACCTCTGTGCAACATCCGTGTCTTGTACAGAAGAGACATTTTGATAAGAGAATTTTCAGTAAAAATCTGCAAGTAATTCATAGGCTGTGACTAGAGAAAACTTGAGCCCACTCCTTTGGATTAGTTTATCCAAGGAGATGAGAAATTCTGATGCACATCTCAAGATCTATTAAACTCTTTCTGTGCTTATGACCAAAAGATTATTTTGATCACTTAGTCTGACTTCCTACACGAATCAGAGATTTTTGCTTGCAATTCTTGCCTCAAGCTGTGGCTGAGTTGAAACATACCTTTTAAGACGATACTCACTTTTGAAATAAAGACTTCAAATGACACAAAATCCACTGCCTCCCTACCTTCATCCTGTGGTGGTTTTATGACCTGCATTCTTAAAAATGGGAATAGACAAACACATCATTCACCTCCAGTGCTGCCCTCCCTTCTTTGTAGGCTTCAGTACTTCATCACTCATTCTGTCCTTAAGAAGTCTGTCACCGTAGACTCAACAGTTGAATATGTTTCCTCTCTTAAACAATGTAAATGCTAAAAATGGACATTTTTCTCCACAGATTTTCTGCTGGTTTTCAGATCACCTACAAGTCATTCATCTTCCCTGCTTCTCTCAAGTTTCCTAACTGAGGATCTAGCTGGGGGGGGGGGGGGGGGGCGCGCGGGAGGGGATAAAAAAAGAAGAGAAAAAGAAAAAAAACCCACACCACTCAAATCAGACAAAAGGTCTTTGCAGCCTTTACAAAATGCTTTACAGCCTCTGAACAATCCCCCTTCTCCTCTATCTCTAAAGTGGCAACCTCATGACTCTACTGGGAGCCTCTGATTGCTTGATGTTTTTAATTAAAGCTCCGAGTCCTGGAATCAGAGGACAAAGAGAAATCTCAACCTCCAGAAGAGTTCTAGCCCTCGTGGTAGGCAATAAGACTTGCTGACATTACCCCAGTATCACAAAAACACAATCTCCTATTGTCTCACAGTTTTAGACAGCTGAACCTCATATCTGAGCATTTAGGACTAGCTCTAGTGTACCAATACTAATTGGAAGAGCAGGAACCTCCTGCAGCTGGAAGCTTACTGTGCTTTCCCACCGCAGAGCGGCAGGGGCTCCCCAGCATCCCCGAGACTCAGCCCTGGGCAGCCAAGTTCTGAAGAGGAAATTCTCCTTGTCCTCCCTGCTTCAAGACAGTAAATACTAACAGAGAAACTGGAGAGCCGATCTGCTGCGTGTGCGGCGTGGCTAAGTTGCAATACACTTGTCTGTGTCCTTCTTCCCAGTTTCAACTATCTGACTTTCCAAAAGCAAGGATTTCCTCACAGAGAAGAAAATCCGGCACGGAAAACTCTATAGACCATAGGAATCTAAAGGTAGAAGGTCTGGTTATACCTTCCTAAAAGTCCCTCACTGTCTGTAAACTGCAGCAGCTACTCTCCAGGAGCAGAACAGCTCGTGGGCTCCTTTGGAAGGCACTCCTAGGCCACAAGTGAGAGGCATGCTTGCAAACAGCCAGGCGTTCCTGGGTACGTATTGACTAGCTCAGAAGCCTGTAGATTATAAATACCTAGCAGCCACCTACTCACAGCTGAGCCTGTTGAAGCAGCCATGATACTATGCATGGTCTGAAAACACAGTCAGATAGTCACACAGATCTTGCATCAAGTCCATGGCAGAGCTTGGAAGTCTTCAGTTTTCCAAGCTGCAGACTAGTGACCTATTTTAGCACTAGAAAAGGGGGGATGCAAGTCAATTCACTGGAGATTTTCCATTTAAACATTGGCTAACAGCTGACAGTAGAGTCGGTAGTTAAGAAAAATGTCGCTTATATACACAGCAACAAACAATTAAAAAAAAAGCCAAACAAACCTGTATTCTATCCCCTCTGCGTACACAAAGCAAATTCCTGTTCTTGGTAGTAACTAAAAGCTCTGCATGGGGTGGGCCACCGAGAGAATTTCTGAGCAGCTGGGCAAGTAAAAGGTTTCACTACTTACCAGTCTCATGTAAGCTCAATATAGCAGCACTATCAGGGTTATATTACGTATCAGTAAAAATACTAATTACAGAGGCCCAGACTTGAAACAGTTTCTCAGAACAACATGCCTACAGCTAGCACACAGAACGAGTGTGCTTTACAGTGATACACATTCCCCACTAAACAGAGGCAAACACGCATAGTTATCATCATTTAGAAAAGACAAAAGCTGCCGAAGCCAAGGAAATGCCATTAGTGCTCAGAAAAGAGCACTTTATTCTTCGCTACTAATTGCAAAGAAAAAGAATTCACAGACATTTCAAAGCAGCTGCTGTCTTGTCCTTAAAAACTCCTTGCCACTTAGGAAGGAAGATTTTCATTTTAACAGCTTCCTAAAGCTTTTATGTCTTGCTACCATCCAAGGCCATTCAGATGTGTTATTTCTCTATTGATTGTGTTGTGAGGTTCAGCAAAAAGGCCTAAGAAGCTAAGAGAAAAGCCTGTAACTACAGAAATCACTATTTAAGTCTCAGCAAATTTTGTTAAATTAAGGGTTACTTTCCTCCCCCTACCACCGGTCTTGATAATTTTGCTGGTAAAAATCTGTGCCAGCTGAGGGTTGCAATTGCTCAGGAGACTGCAACTTGATCCTTTGAAGCTACAGGTTCCAGCTGCTGTAAATCATCTGTGGAGTGAAGCTGATTTACATTGGCTGAGAATATGGCCTGCTGTGGCTAACTGCTTCCCATCTGGTTTAATCAGTCTCCCTTCTGGAAAGCCCTAAGGATTGTCATTTCAAACTATATTTGTCTCTAGGACCTTTGTAATGTTGAAACTGTGCTCATAGTCGAAAATATCCTAACTGCAGCTAGGCTGGGCACTGCCTCAGTAATGGCTGAACTTGCTAAACAAAGCTCAGAGTGCTCACCTTTTTAGCAATGCCTTGGAAAATTTTTTTATTTCAGTTCTTCCCCTATTTAAATGTCTTCCTTTGAGGTGTTGATCCTGCTTTTATCAGCCAGCAAAACTGGCAGCCATTACTGACTGTTGGGAGCTGGCATCCTTGCATGTGTGGCATTAGATGAGAAAAACAACAACAAAAGCATCTAACGTCTTTCGTGGAAATATTTTGCTTAAACGTGCTTTTCATTTTTCTTCTTACAGGGAATTGTGGCTGTTTTTCTGTCGCTAGATCTCCAATTATTGTTTGGCCATGAGTTTAAACATTAAGAGAAGCCTTCCTTGAGCAAGGAGTGAATAAAGCTAAGGCCTCATCTAATCAGCTAATATGAAAGACAGATCCAAAGATAGAGAGTCAGGTGGCTGGGTTCAGTTCCTTGCTCTGTCAGACATTGTCTGTCCACTTGAATAAGTTACTAAAGGTCAGGTTGAAAATGGGATATGGGCAACTACAGAGGGAGGCAGGCAGAACTGTAATCCTGAAAAAGTTTACTTGGTGCATTCATCTCCTTGCTATCAAGCTTGGACTGGCATTAGAAGTGTCTTATCCATAACTATTTTATTCTTGAAAGAACTGACCAAACCTTTTCCTTGCAAACCCCCTTCTTCTCTGGGGGTTTCTTATTAGGTTTTTCTGAATAAACCTAACAAAAGGATTGGATTTTTGGTAAGGAAGTTCCAACTTCCTTTCATTTTTAAAGCATGACTGGAGTTAGTAGCCTATTTTTAGGCAATCATTAAAGGACCCAACCACAAATAAGGGAGACAGGTTCAGTTCCTGCCTCTGCCAAAGGTGAATCAGACATGACTGCCAGCTCCTAAGAGTGCCTGAACTACCACTGCTCAGATGGACTGAAGAGGAGGATCCCCGCAGCTCTGTTACAATTGTATCCCCGTGAAGAAGAGATCTCAGCACGAGAAAGATCGTGTGCAAGGAGACTGCATGCTTCCTGTTGTAGTTAGGGTGTTCATCCCAATGCACCAAAACAGGTCCTGGCTCATACCCACTCTCCTAACAGGGCAGCTCTCTGCGGTGCCCCAGTGAGCACTCTGCAGACCTGCAGCCCGTCCCACTCCTTTGCTAGCTCTCAAATTAGGTCTGGCCCAGGGGAACACCTTCAGTATTGGAAGGAAGGGAAAGGGAGATTAATTCCATCTACAGGAGAGAGTGGCTGATGATCTAGAGCTGAATCTCCTCTTTGGACACCTCACTCAGGTTTTCAAAGTATACACTATAAAACCTAATCTTGCTGATAAGATTGTTAGCCGGCTAGCTGAAATCAGAAATGCTGAAGAGCATGGGTTATAGGCAGCTTATTTCTCAGGAAGTTGGCTATTTTGGCTCCTGTTTTTAGAGAACCAGTCTGTCCTATACATGTAGGCTCCTCTAAATGGAGACTAGGTGTTTAACAGAGCATTCTGGATTCCATATGGGGAGCAGATGACTGCAAGGTAGATGCTGCAGTATTGTAATCTTTTATTAGACTTGGCCTTTAGGGCTTCATTTCCCCATCTGGGAAAAAAAAAAAAAAAAAAAAAAAAGAAGAAGAACTTTTCTGTTTCATAGCTCATTTTCCCTCTCTTATACTCATTTGTAATTACTACAGAAAGATATTCAATACTGCACAGCTTTCGCAGAGCAGTTACCAACATGGTTAAACAGGAACAAAGCACAATATGGATGCTTTTAATCTGATTTTATAAACTTGTCACATAACTTTTGGCATAATTCTGTAAAGAATTGGTTAGGAGCTTAGATGACATTTTCATTTCACATCTAGGGAGATACCTACATTTTTCCACAACAGTGGCTGTGTGAACACCCAGACAGCCCTGCACCAGCAGCCATACTTCAGCTACTACTAACAGCTTCACTGTTAGTAGTGCCTATGAAAGCCAGGTTATGGCTATTTAAGTGTGATTATCTTCACCAGACATGAATTAACTCTGCCAGCCAAATGATCTATCCGAAACAAATCAACAATTTTGATTTCCTTGAAACATCACATTGTATGCTGTGGTGGCTCGGGAGTTTGAACACCCAGGTGTTCAAACTCTTCTGTCCCTGGGCAGATAACTAATGAAGTAATCTCAACAACTGTCCCTAAACAAGTCACCTCTGTTCAAAGTCCACATGTCCTTTTATAGTTGCCCAAAATGGCTACTGCACTCAGCTGTTCCTCCTAGCAGGTTACTCCTGGGAAGGGATAGCTTAGCAGGTCACTGCTCCTCTTAAGCCTCCCACATTTTTGCTTGGACCAGACAACAGCAGCCTGTGCAGCAACTCCAGTGCAGATATTGGAACTGGCCTTCAGCCAGACATGAGGCACCCAGTCAAATCTAAACAATTTCTACACCACATAGCAGAGGGGTTGGTTAAAAAAACACAGGTATAGTCACATACTAAAGTGTTCAGGCAGGTAACTGGAACTGTCTTGTATGGGGCAGGCAGAGCCCATGTGCAGCTGTCTGCAATGGGCCGCGCACAGGAGCCCCTAGGTACCTGATCCTCCTAAGCTAGTTTTGAAGACAGCATTGGCATTGCTAGTCAGAGGAAATTATCAAAATACTGCCCACTGACTTTAACAAAAAACTGTGGGATCTGTGCAACTTGCTGTTTTTAAGGTCTCCATTGACACAAACCAGGTAGCAGGGTGTTAAAATAATTAGGAAAAAATAACATTCAGTTTCTCATTTCTATTCTGACTTAGCAGCAATTTATATGTATATCTCAGGATGGAGGATCCCCCTTCCCTTCCTCTTTGGCTCATACAGCTGTGCCACAGCCTGTCCCATTCCCCACCCACTTGTCACTGCCCTTTTGCTGGCAGTCACAACATCTGATAGCTGTCTTGACAGAGTCAGGGGTGCTCACAACTCAACCTCTCCAGTGCACAGCTCACCTTCACTGGCAGTGTAAGCTAATATGTCAAGCGATGAGCTGCAGCAGCCAAGGTTCAGGCACCTCTCTTACTCAGCTAACACAGCTACAAGGATGACAAGCTTCATGGACAAAGGGAGCACATGGCAGAAGGCAATAATGGCTTAAACCACCTCCGTGCGATTCACCAGAGCTCCTTCTGTCAGGGAGCCCTGCATGCTGCAAATGAAGTTTTCATGAAACACCGAACAAGCCTCATTAACATCTCCCTGAGAAAATGACGACTTTGTGCTGCGAGTAGTGTCTCCATTCAGTCAACTTTTCCCAGCAGTCCAAGCACTGTTCATCCCGCTGCATCCTTATTCCACAGGACCATTTGTTTCTTGTGAATGCAGGGCAAATCTCACTGGCATAGTGATAAATCATGAATGCTTTGTAGTTGTTAGACAAACATTAATTCTAACTGAAAACACAGAGGTATCTTGCAGGTCTGAAATAAGTTACGTGGACACTAAGATTGCATGTGCAAACTGTAAGACTATCTTTATCCTATTAGGATATGTAATGAGTTTGGCAATACTCTTACTTACAGTTGGAACTGCTGTGGATAAAATTCACTGCTATTAAAAAAAATAGTTTTCACAGGTATGAAATTCTTTCTATTTTTTCTTCCTTGTTCTCACTTCAGAAGCGAGAGAGAGTTTTTACTGCTGGAAGGCAGAGTTTTGCACATCAATAGCCACAGTGAAGGTCAATAAGTCTGACTCACTCAAGTGATGGCTGAGTACATTGGATCTAATTTCATTTTATTACAATAGCAGAAGCAGTGCTGATCAACAGTGTCATATTTCCTTTTCTTCAGCATAAAAGATGAAGGAATTGTTCCGTGAGACAGCAGTGGGGGAAGGAGTTAGGACAGCAATATACTCACTACACCTGTACCTATGTTTTATTCTTCCTCAGTTCTTCCTCCTAGCACTAATACTAGGGACTCTGGAAGGCTCCTGCAGTTTTGCAACAGTACCCCCAGACTATTTCAGGGTACTTTTTAATACTCAGATGCAGGTACCAGTACTGCAAGTGCCTTTTACATGTGAATTCAGGGAGAAAGATAATAGGAGTACTTATCTGTCTTCACTACACCTGCATAAGGACTCCCAAAAGATGCTGAATCTTGGCTGTCCTGTGCAAATATCTGTTGTGCCATACATTGCTGGATATGTCATAGACTGACTTTCCAAAGATAAAGCGTGAGGGATTCTCCCTCCCAGAAGGCCACAGAGACTTTCCAAAGCCTGTTGGTGATAAGGTAAGTGGGAGGCTCTGCATGAGGCTGAAAGAACTGGGATGGTAAATGTAGAAGCAGACTCAACTAATATGCTTGATGGGCTCCTACTCCCTTAAAAATTGAGTACCTCGCTGCATTTCTGTGTTGCAGTGAAGGACTAATGTCCACATCTAACAGCTTGGAAGCCAAAATGAAATGGCCTGGACCAAGATTATAGAGAAAGCTTGCATTGTAGAGAGAACTGAAAAAGATTTCTTAAATGTGAGGTTACTTCTGTTCCCAGTGGACTCTTTTTTCCTCACCAATTTGCTAATCATTTTCTTAAAGAACAGCAATTCTTTACTTCCATACTGCAATGCTGCTCCCAAGATAGACACTGCATAGCCCCTGCTGCTGTGGCACAGGCATCCTGCCCAAAAGTAACTGGGCAAGAGGCAAAGAGCTCAGCCTGTGTTAATTACTGGCTTGGTTATAGTGAGGGCAAAGACTTGGGATCCCTGGAGAAGACTGATTATTGTCAACAAAGTCTGGATGGGCCTCAAAACATAGCACACTAACTTTCCTCTGTACACTCCTAAATGTTTCCTAACATTGATTTCCTGCATGTTAACAAGTCTGTTAGAAACATAATAGAGATGTCACTAACAACTCCACACTGTTGTTCATTCAAAAGTAATAAAACACAGTGAATCTGCCTCTGAACACCAATACAGAGCTCACAAGCTGCTCCAATAGAGCAACAGGCCCTACTTCTACTCAGAAGGAGCTTTCTTTTCTCCTACTGCTACATGAGAGTGGATATCAAAGGAAAAGGTAACTGAAGATGAGCTATATTTCTTCCTTTTAGCTTACTGAAGAAGTAGATTTATATATACCCTGACCTGTTCCATCCTTCCAGGCTCACGATCACCTTACTGCTACAACAGGACCAGACAGACAAAGGGTTGGATTCTCCGCCAGTGTAAATCAGCCTGGTGCTATGACCACAGTCAAGGTTTTGCCCAAATATTTCACTTGCCCATAAGTCCTAAGAACAGGCAGTCTGCACTTTCTAGTGTCTTTTTTTCTTAAGTTCTGACCCACGATTTTTCACCTCCTTCATCAAAAAGCTTTAGAACGATTCCTCAGGGGGTAGCAACACAGTACAATGAAGTCTTGTGCAAGTGTAACAGAGTTAGCTCTGAACTAATGGAGTCATTAGGACCAAAACATCAAAAGGCTGCTCTGCCAGGCTGGTTGTGCTGGCTGCAGAGCAGGGTGTACTGGCCCACATGGAGTGCAAAACAGAGCTGCACCAGCTAGCTCTCATGTCCCTGTGTTGCCTTGCAGGGTCCCACCAGAGCTGCTCATTGGGCTGAATCCCTGAGAGCAATCAGGGCTTTCACCTGACCTCCCTCTCTTTGCCTTTGCTGAAGAGCATGGGTCTCCTCTGAGGCTTGCCCCAATGTGCCTATCCTAACACAAGCTACAACAGAGGCAACGCTGCTGCAGGCTCTACAGGTGACTCAACACGATAGTGAGAAAACCCCTAGTATTACCACAGAGGGAGGTAGCCCCAGAAAAGCAGTCCTGTCTGCCTTCGCACTGCCAGCTCCCCTCCTCCTGCTCTGCCATGTACAAAAAAGTAATCAACTAGAATTAAAGGACTTACTTGTGGAGCATAGTTTCCTCATAGCAGGCTTCTCTCCTGAGAGGGGAGAGAGAGCTATTGCCTCTCAGTGACCTCTGCAACAGCTGCTCCCACCACCAAAGGGGTGGGACATTAGCCTGACCAGGTAAGGCTGCTTATCAGGAGCAGCAGTGGGACCCAGCTGTTTGTTATATAGCACAAAATGCTGGGCCGTGATTAGTGTGTTTAAGTTATTAGTCACCTGGGAAGGAATTAACCTGTGGTCTGAAGAAGAATATTTTTATGCACTATACCAAATCCTGTGGGCTTCCGTTCACCTTTCCTGCTTCTGCAGAGCGTTATGCTGGGGAGTACGCATGTCAGAGCAGCCATAAATGTAGGAAAGTGAGGGTTTATGTCACCAGGGGGAATTACTGTGTTGTATCATCTCCTTCACAATGCGATTCTGCATTTTTTTCTTTTTCTTTTTTTTGAACAGGAACAGGAAACATTGATTATACATTTAAGCTGCGGTTTGTCACTGCTAAAATGCAAACTGCAATTTTGTCAGAAAACTGCAATATTTCTGATTTATTGCACTTTGAAGGCTCTACTGAGCCCCAAAGGAGCACTTCTGAATGTTCTTTTTATTTTAGATTGTTTGCATTTTCCCCAAGATTAGTCACATGTATCTAGTACATATGAGTGATTTGTTGTTTTTTGTCTTTTTTCTCAAATGGCTGGAAACCTTCCCTCCCCCCTGCACACGCATACACCTTTTGAATTTCTCATCAATCTTTATTTAGCATTTTGAAAGAATTAAATAATTCCAAAGAATTAGTTAATCCAAAGAACTGAACGGCTCTTTTTCCTCAAACATTAGATGAGCACACTACTCCAGCTAAATATCTGTATTGTATCATCCAGAACAGGGGGGAGAGAGGTTACTCCGTGCAGATGTTCAGCAGCAATAGCAACTGCTGCTGAAAGCAGCTCTAGGCAGTGGATGCAGACAGACGAGGGAGGTGGGAAGGAGCAGTTCCTCACTGGCCATTTTCACCTAGCTGCCTCCCCACCACAGTGAGGAGAGCCACAGAGCCCGTAAGGAAAGGCTGCGAGAGGCACTGTCTTGCCTCCAGCACGCTGCTGATATTCCCCGTATACTGGCAGACGATTCCTGCTCTGTACAAGGCAGGGATTTCCCCACAGCTGTGCTGTGCTCTGCTC
Source organism: Rhea pennata (assembly GCF_028389875.1). Lineage (NCBI taxonomy): Eukaryota > Metazoa > Chordata > Aves > Rheiformes > Rheidae > Rhea > Rhea pennata. Next base: position 17,184,569 of record NC_084665.1, on the reverse strand, counting down.
ACATTGACCCTGATCCAAAGCTCCCACTGAAGCCAATAGCATTTTTTCCAATGACTTCACAGGGTTTTGGATGTGGTCCATTACAGCCTGTAGCACTGGCTGCAGCCAAGATCTTTGGCTTGTGCATTGCAGCCAATAGATGATCACAGTTATTCTTTCTGGCCATAAAATCAATGCAGTTTCTTTTCCTGATATTCCTTTCTTCTCCATAACAGAGACTTTTTTTGTGCTTTACTCCTGATCAAATTTCCTGGGAAATACTAGTTTTTATATCAGTTTTTCTCACTGAAAGTCTCTCTCTGGGATGCTTAAATAGCACCACATTTATATCCAAGGGATCCTGAAGAGGTTAGCCAGAGATGATTACGTCTCAAATGATGTTGTACTATGATTGCTCAGGATATCAACTTAAATGAAATAATCTACGCAGGAGAGAAGAAACAGTAAAGCTAAGGAAGGAAATTGCTGCTATAATTACTTGAGTATTTCTCTTTGAGGTATTAAAAAGAAATGCTTATAACATAGCTGCCACATGTCATCCTCTCCAGGCTTTCTACAGACTGCATGGCAGAGCCTCTCTTCCCTCACATCAGCTGCAACAAGCTTCCTGACCATTACTTGTCCTTAAATGGAGGGTAAAGAGTTGAAGGTGGGAGGGTCGGTAGAAAATGGCCCGCCGTGATCATCCAACTAAACACTTTACAATTAGTTATAAAGATAAAAATATTTGAGGCAGGCAACTCCTTTAGGCTTTTTGCCACTGAAGTCATGTGAGCCTTGCTATCAGTTTCAACAGCATGATCAGACCTGCAGCATACAAGGATAAGTATGATAGCCGTCATTCCTTATAAACAACTGCCTCGCTTTTTTCCTTTGCTCGTTTTTGTCTTTCTCCCTGCCAGACTGTCCCAAGCAAAAAGACGATCTGAAATTCTCACAGCAAGAAAAGACTCCTCTTTCTAAACATAACAATGCAGAGCAAAGTTCTGCTTCCTCTGCAGCTCTTACTATTTCCAGATACATGCTTTATCAGAAGCTCTTTGGGCGTGGGCATTAATGGTAAATCTGATACTTCAAAACCTCATGTGCTTTAATGTTTAATGTGCAGGTATCTATATAGGGTATATAGTCTTGTTAACTTCACTAAGCTGAAAAGCACCAAAATAATAATAATAATAAAATAAAAATAAAAAGCTAAACACTCAAGGGAACATTTCCTGCACTGGAGCCCTCCTGAACCCTCTGGTCTCTGGAGCACCACACAGTAGGTCATTTTAGGCATTAAATGGAGCCCCGTGAAATTCACTGTTTCATTGTCCCTCTTGATACAGGGGATTACAGGAATGCTTTTCGTTCCTGGAGTAGATCTGTGTGGCAGGATCCTGAAGTGGGAGGAGATACAGAAAGATTTCTAACCAAAGCCTCCAAGCCATTGACTCCTCCAAGACATGAAAACTTCAGGGACCTGCCAGAGAACTGCAAGGAAGCTGCTAGGCAGATCTCTGTTTCACCCTTTTTCTTCAGATTTTGTTCAACTTTTAGTGGGTGGCAAGTGACAACAAATAGGTTGGAAGTTCCTCAGTTAAAGAATTACTCCTCGTTTTTGCTCACTTCACTGTAGCCTTGACACAGCAAAGTCCTGGGGAAAAGCATGCCTTAAGAAGTGAAACAACAGAAAAGCTGAGAGATGTTGATGAGCAGCACAGGTGAATGCAATCCACCTCTGCAAAGAGCAGAGTGACTAATGACTGCTGCACAGCAGGCAGGTCACTCGGGCCTTCTAGAGTGTGTCAGTACTAGATGGGGACACAGGTGTCTGTAATGTGGCAGTCACAGCTAATGAACCAGAGACACCTTCGTAGGTGCAATGTCTCCTCATGCCCTGTGCTGTCCTCGTTGTGGACTTAAAGGAGCAGCACAGACCTGTTGCGACACTATACTGAGCAGCAGCTCATCTTTGCTTTATCTGTTTGCAGATGACTTCCAGGTATGGGCCGTGGGCTTTGAAGGACTTCTGGGACTGTGGCAGCAATGGATCCTCCTGAACTGAAGAAGCTGGGCCTTGTACCAGGTGATAAACAGCAGTGCTTCCTTAGCAGCCCCAACTCCATGTCTGATAGGTGCTGTTGTACAATTCATGGTTTAAAACTCTGTTTCATTATAATAAATTGATTTGGCTGGTGGAGGGGGAAGAGTTTTGATTTGTTTCAGATGCTTTCATTTAATTTCATCAAAAATACCTAGCACTGTTTTCAGAAAGGGAGAATAAATCCTCAGAGCCCCCCCAAAGTTAAAGCCGTATGCTTAGGTTCAGTTCAGGAAACATTGCAGTGCTGAGGAACAGGAGCATCCTCTATAAATACACATTCTTCTACATATTTATTTAAATTTATTATCCTGAATTGGAGCACAGAAGACATAATTTCACAAGTATTTTCCTTGCTATTACTTAATTTGTATAAAAATTCCTGGATATGTTCAAAGACATGATATGCTGGGCACTGTATGAATACACTTGTAGAGAATCTTTACCTGAGCTTCGAGTCAAATAGACAAGGCAAAAGGGAAGAAAGGAGAGAACGATTACCCCATTTTTACAGAAACTTGGTGACTTGCCCGGTCCTATAGAAATTCCAGGGAATTGAACCTAGAGCTTTAGCGTCACAGTACAAAACCCTAATTACCAAATCCAATTTTCATCTCTTTCTTTCATTTGGCTTTTTCACGCATTAAAACATTTCATATAAGCTTCATTTTTTTTCCAGGAGGAGCAGCAAAAGCAAAGGCTGTAAGTTGCCCTTTTTAAACTAGGTTATACAGCTAAACAAATCTAAAACGATATCTCAGCAAGATTTTGCAACCTGCCTGAGACAAATAAAAGGATTTTCACCCTGAAAACACGTGAGTGCTAGGGAGGACTAGCCGAGACAATTTAGCAATGCTCCTAATGAAAGCACTGAGCTACAGTATGTGTATGCATGAGTTCATGTATTATTTAAACCATTCTGATCAGAATAAGCATCATGAAAGCAGTACTGAAAGTGTCACTAGCATCCATGCATCAGATAACTTGCCCTCATAAAGGTATAATAATGTGTTCATCAGTTTTGTTTGTAATCCCATAGCAGTAATAGCATAAACAGAAAATAACTTTATACTTTGCAAAAAGCACATAAATATAAATCTAATTATATCTTTCCTTGATATTATGACCAAGAAATGATGCTGCTCACTGAAGTATAACATATGAGACCAAGTGCATTTCCAAGGGCCTTTGTGAATGTTTATTATTCCGTTTAAGCCTAGTCTGGGAGTTTAGGGGTTAAAACAAGCATATCTTACTAAAGCTGGTCAGGTTGCCTCAGTAAGATAGTGGCAGGTTTTTTCACTGACAGGTGAGAGATTCAGATTACGACTGTGCTGCAGCTTGCCCGGCACTTGCTGCCACATGCCACACGTCTTTCCACAGATACGCCATGGCCTCATGACTAAACAACACTAAATAGCTCCTGGGGAAGATGTCCCATCCTGAGCCCTCAGAAGGCCAACTGTCCCAGGTGAGATGGGCAGGGAGTGGGTGAGAGAGCGGGGGAGATATCACAGGGGATAAAAACGGAGGGAGGTGGTAGTGCCGATGGGTGCACTGAAAGCACCCTCTGCTTGTGTCTGCACACCTGGTACTAAGGGGTAGAAATCAAATCAGACAAACGAAAATCAGAGTGTAAAAATAAACATACGAAAAAGCCACAGCATTGCTGATTGTACTTGTAACAGTTCTCTCAGTGCGAGGTCTCTGTGCTAAACTGACCTGTGAGTTGTGATCTCAGATTTTTGGATTTTCCATCCCAGTGAGTTGTACTCCCATGTGGGAAACATAAGCAGCAACCTGTTCTTGTTAGTAAAAATGGCAAGACTCCCACCGGTTTCCTTCAAAAGTTCAGATTGTTAATGATCAATCAATCATTCCGTCAGGACATGAGAAGCTGCAGAAAATCAGAGCCAAAATTGGTCTCAAAATTCAGTGAGCTCATGTGTCCTTGTGCTATTTCAAAGGCTGAATCAGACATAATTTCTGGCATAGCATGGTAAGATGCATATCTAGGACTCTGGGTATACATTTTTGGAACGCACTGTAATTTAGTTCTTTCTCTGTGGTTCTTTTATGTCCAAAGTTTCAGAAAAACACAAAGTAATGGTGGTGCTGGCTGGAGCATTAGGACTAGAGCAGGTTGAGAAGGACCACTAGGACCAGAGAGGATGGACTGAATAGGACACCCAAGGAGAGTAATAAGGTTTTGGAGGACCTGGATGTGAACTTGAAATGGCCAACCAGGTTGAGGGTGTTAGAAGGGACAAGAATGAGCCATCTTGAAAGGGTTTGTGTGAACAAAATTGGGAGGTATTTTTGGAAGAGGACAATCTGCTTTTGTAATCCACTCCTCCTCTTCCACCCCTGATGCTAGCATAGAGGTGCCAGGCAGTCTCCATGCTCACCCCTTCCCTGCAGCTTCCCAGTTTGAGCTTGCTGGGCTGCAAAGGGCGCTGGGGAGAGCCACGAAGCTGAGGGGAAAGACACAGGCAGGGCCCCCAAAGATGTGCCCTTGGGGCTGAGAGGAAGCTCTCTGTGGAGCCATGCTATCTCTCTGCTGATAGAAGCACAGCATTTCAGAGAGGATGGAGGCAGGCAGGACTGGGAGGAGACCCAACAGTAACACACAAAGCAAACAGCAGCTGGCAGGACTCTGGGTCTGTCCCTGCGGCTGTCTGCACTGCTCCACTGCCCCACAAGAGCACAAGTTAGACTCCCCACCTTTGTAGTCTTTACTTAGGAGGAGAGACCTAGGATCTTTCTCCCCATCTCTTGCAGGAAGCAAGTGGGAATTCACTTAGAATATTACTAATCATATTATGCTACCTGCAGTTCTGTATATATTTACCTCCACAGTCTATGTTATTATTGGAAGGGGTGGTGGGGAAGTGATGATTCCTATCTCTCTGATAAGGCCTATTGGCAAATGTCAACGCTCCCTTTTTTTCCTTCAGTTCAAGACCCTAGAAATAATCTTGTTTACTAATTACATGGAAGCAGCCCATAAAGTTTAAGGAAGAAATGCACAGTAAAATTTTATTTACTCTGCAACTGTAAGTTTCACTAGATGCCTTCCATTTTCCTTCTTTAAGAGCTAAATAGCAATAGATACTGCAAAGACGTGAATGAGGTATTTATAGTACATAAAAAACATACGGCTGCTCTATAATGCAGGAATGCTTAAAACTAATTGAAAACAACCAAAACGCTGAAAAGGTTTATTGGAGGTACACTTAAGATAGCATTGTACTGAATGCAGCAAGGTATAAAATGATTGAAGCATATCTACATTATTTTCTGTCCGCAGGTTTTCTACTATGTGGAGAAGCTTGTAGTCTTAAATACTTAAAATTCAGACAGAAAGAAGCTTTAGTAAAAGGAGAAAATAAGGAAGGAGAATGGAAAAAGCTATCCAGCACTCTGTATCCTAGTGGGTATTGTTGTCTCTGTTTTTCACCTCCATCTCTAACATCCTAAATATTCAAGGTCAGAATGCGTAATCAGATGCTGTCTGTAATCGGATAAATAGCAGTTTTGTGTGTTCCAGTGATTCTGCTCAATGAATGAAGTATTGTTTATTTTTTATCAAGACCTTATGCATTTCCCAGTTTAAATCAGACTTGAGATTCTAGGCTGTATATGTTGACTTTTCTAGTAGATGAGAAATACACTTGCTTTTTTTTAATTGCATTTCTGCTCTTCAGAAGAGGAGAGGAATAGCCTGTGCTCTGTACATATCAGGATTTTGCTAGGTATTCACACAAGACAGAAAGGGAAAAATTAATGTGAGCTAAGGTTAAGGCTCAGGAAACTTGGATGCGATAACTAGCTCTGCCCTATGCTTCCTGTGAGGTCTCAAATAACTTAACTATTCTTCAGCCCGAAACATAATGACATGGTGCAGATACTTTTTACAGACTTAAGAACCCTCTGCATAGCTAAGGAATTGTTCATCTCTGCCACAGCAGCAGTGTCTCTTACCTCAGTCACTATCAAGAGCTCTTTGATGAAGGACAGCATGGGATCAAGAACACCTGGAAGGGGTCAAGGACTAAGGCTGGACTAGGAAACCAGAAGGAGGCACTGGAATTGGTGCAGGGAGGTCCTCAGGCTGTCCATTAGGCAAAGTAGTGGTCTCCAGTTAAACGAATTCTGAGGACCAAGAGTGATAAGGGAGCTGAGGATGTTCATAATTTCCTGTGTGCAAGGGAATCCTCCCTTGAGTCTATCTACAAAAAAAAGGGGGGGTTAAATAGCTGCTGTACCCTAGAAAAAATAGAAGCGAAACTATCCGTTAATCTTGGAAGACCTTTCAGACAGAAAGTGCTGGCTATATGCAGTTAAACTCTCTCTTTCTCTCTCTCTCTCTCTTTTTTTTTTTTTTTTTTTTCTTTTAATGAAGAAACAAAACCCTCTAATGTGAGGTGTCTAGACTCTCTCAAGAGTCAGTGGAAACAGAATCTACAATTTTCCCAAGGCAGACAGCTAAAATGGTTTATATGTTATTCCCTGAAAGGATATATTTCTGTCAGATGTCTATTAAAAAATCTAGATCAGACTTTTATAATGTACATATTTAAATATTAGCTGGAGTTACATGACATTAATCCTCTCTTATTTTCCAAGAAGCTGTGTGTCTATTCCTATGCTTTTAAGACTGTATAGACTTTCAGTTGTGGAAAGTTTAACCTTGTCAATAGTCAGAAAATTGAATGGAAGTTGGAGATATTCAACATCTGAATAACTATTCATTTTAATAACATGCAACAATTTGAGAATCCAAAGCAAGCGTGGTTGAACCATATGACGGAGATAATGAAGAGAACAGCCTCTTTCTGTTGTTTTTAAGAACATTAAGAATTGAATAGTTTGTTTCATTTTGGCAAGAGCCAGTAATTCAATAATATGCCATATAATGATGAATATGCAAGAGAGTCAGAAATCAATGAGAGAGAGAGAGAGAGAGAGAGAGTGTGTAAAACTTTAAAAAGTCAGTGAATTATTTAGGACTCTCTCTTAATTGAGCTGTTTTTTTCCCCCCTTCTTTTTTTTCCCCAAGAGTGTTTTTGAGTAGTTAAGCATGTTTGGAGAGCTAGCTATTTTTCTCATACACTCTCTGCTGTTATTTCTTTATCCACCTAGAAGTCTAGTTAGCTGTAGCTAGGGGTACAGGCAGAAGATTCAACACAGATGAGTTATGATGGCTTGACAAGTTACCACCTGTCTCCTCAGCTGACATCACTCTCCATCAGCATGCTTTTTTCTCAAGTCAGGGCAAAATGCGTGAGCCTCAACCTTACTCATTACTGCTTGAGGTAGACATAGCACTCTTCAGGCAATCTCGAAACACGAATACGTGTGGATACAGTGGCTCAGCTAATATATAACAGCTTTAACGAGCTTCTGTAACTCCATCCAATCCTAAAACCATATTGTAGTAGAGACTGGTATTGGGCTTCAGTAATTTATTCTTCATAGCTGCTCTGCTTCTTTGTCCTGGTTTTCCTTAGGTAGAGCCAGTATGAAACTGCCCTCGATAGGGCAGTACTGTTCTAGGGATATGTTCCTTTCTCTCCTTGTACAGAAGGAGAATGCTGCTATATTAGCAAATAGAGTCAAATAAATTAGATACAGTTACACAAATATAATGCTTTGTCCTTGTTATTATCCCTCTTTCTTTTCAGTCTCTATTGCCAAAAGCACATTTTGCCTAGCATAAGCAGCATCTCTGCTAGAAAATATGCTGGCATAATTTATGAAAGTATTTCTGCATCACAAACTTTCTAGTGTAAGCTGGCTATCTGCTAAATAAAATAGAACTTATGATCAGCTTTTCTAAAAAGATCAGCACATAATAGCTCATTTCACTGTGTGCTCTTGAAAGCTGACCTGCATTAAAGTGTCTATATGGGATCAGGGTTTGAAATAACTCAAATCTAGTATTTATTTTAAGGGTGCCTTAGCAAGAATAGAGAGCCTGCCTCTTTCATGGAGGCAGGAGGAGGAGTGAAGGGCAAGGAAAAAAGAGAAAGGGAAAAGGAGATTGCCCTTTTCTCCTGTGCACCTTGTGTCTCTCGCATGCATTCCTGGATGCACGGGGGCAGGGGAAAGCAGAGCAGACAGTGCTTTGGCAGGAAGCAGACAACCCAAGGTGAGGCAGCTTACACTATCTTTTTTACATCAAGAGTCTTGAGAAAGTCCCGTCCTTCACTTAGGCACAGCCCTTTCTATGTTACTATTGTGAAAACAGTTACCTGCTACCTCTTGCTTAGAAATGTGCCCCGGTCCCTAATCCAGAGATGCACCAGCCCTTGGAAAACAAATCTAGAAGTGCCTACTAAAGTGCTGAATATTTGGTGTATATTCCCACATTTCTAACTTGTCAGGTTGTGCAGCACAATGTGCTTTTTTTGTAAAATAAGGTATTTTTCCAAATCGTGTTTGACCTGTTTACTTTCTAATCCTACCAACTTTAAATACAGCAGATTTATCCTGACCATTTTAGTTTTGATCTGGTCTTGCAAAAGGACTCAGTTCATTTGCAACTTGGCACTGCTGTCCGTCGCTGTAGTAACAAAAAGTGATGTATGTAGCTTGAAGAATCAGCTCTGCAGAACTGCTGATTTTTCTAATAAGGTTAAAAAAGAAAAAGAGAGAAAAAGAGATGAAAGATCCTTTTGATCACATCTATCGCTCTTTTTATTGTAAGGCTGTAAAGAAGGAATTTTAACATTCCATCGGGAGTAAAAATGTGAGAAAGTCTGGTTCTTTCCATTGTCCCAGGCTGGGCGAAGGTCTGAACTGTAAACCCCAATGATAAGGACATATACTGCTGGACTCAATTTCACATTGGTGTAACCATGAATAACTGTAATCAAGTTAAAAGAGTTATGTCTACATAAAATATCTCTGAGGAAGTCTGTACTCCAGCCAACTAATTTCCGTGCAGTTTTATCAGACACACAACCATGGGCTTACCTGAAGAAGCACGTCTGGCCCACCCATACACAGTATCATCAACCTCTAGGATGTGTCTGATGTTCGGTAGTGGTCCAGTCATGGATCTTAATTTCTGCCAGCAATTGGAATTTAATTAATCAAGATCACCATCTTCCTTTCATTATCATTGCATATACCAGAAAAATGTACAATCAAAAAGCTTCCCGCTCTTGATGTTACAGAAATGATCGTTTCTTTTCATGTTTGGACTTACATGGATATAAACATACTAAGAAACAAAAAAACTCCCTAAACTGCAAAAATATACTGTCAATAGTGAGTGACAATATACTGGTGAAATTAATCTAGACAGTGATTAAATACTCAACCAGGAAAAAAAGACTTGAAAGAAAGGAGACTCTTCCCCTTTTTCTTATATTCATATGTTGTAAATTCTCTTGTTAACAGAAGTCTTAGACTTTGCAGTCTAGTTTAGATATTTTGAACTCTTGGAATGGATCCACTACAGTAACAGAAAGACTCTCCGGACAGTATGAATATGTATCTTTTTAAAACAGGCTTTTTTGTGATTTTTCACAACTATTTTAAAACTCCAGTGAAAATAAGTTATCTTTCTAAAGCTCAGCTATTTGAAACATAAATGTTTGCATCCTTAGGAATTCGAAATATCATTATGAATAGATTCAAAATTGATGTCATTAATTGTTCTCTCCAACTTTAGAGAAACTGCAAAAAATATAATGGAAGAGCATAAGCAGCTGCACCAAGGACTTCTTGCATTTTTTAAATTCCTGATGGACGATAGTGGGAGTGGTAAAGATATGTGGCTGTTTAGCAAAGAAGACTCAGTTGACAATGCTCCATAAGTATCTGAAGGTTTCATGAATCAAACTCAGGTGGAGCCTTAGGGCCACCTGCAGCAGGGACTGCATACACCCCATGGGAATGAAACACTGCTCTCATTAGGTGCTACACCACCGCTTCCTAAGGAGCTGTGCCTTTCCCCTTTGGCAGATCTTTGCTCGCTATTGCCCTGTCCCGCAGGCCAGGTTTGGCAAGCATAGTGCTTTGCTCGACTCTACTGCTAGTCTGCAGTCCCGGAAGCAGGGCACGCAGGGGTCTCAGTGCGGCTTGCGTAGACATATTGAGCTGAATTTAAACTTGCCAGCTCAGGCATAGACAGTTGTGCCTCTGCAGCAGCACTGGGCTCTGTGAGAAGCTGGTAACTACCGATGTGGCTAAGACATGCTGTGCTCAGGGAAGCTGCAACTACACCATTACAAAACCTAGGCTGACTTAGCTCCATAAGAAGCCCTTGGAGTCATAAATCTGAGACGGCTGCAAACATCCCCAAAATGTTTACAGAATTGAGGGTCTACAAAGTTACAACAGAAGCAAAACCGTATTGTCCATCAGGGATTTTCAGATTAGCCTTGCTTCTTCTTTTACCTTCCTCTCTAGTTTCTCAAATAGTTGCAAATATAATGGCTGGTGAATCTCATCACTTTGTTGTTCCACACTATTATCGTGAAGTCCCACTGCCTGAATTTTATTCCACTTTCCCTACATAGCACCTGTATAATTTTTGAAAGCAATTTTGAAAATTGAAGTGTCTTGTTTCTACAGTCCTCGTTTTGTTAGGCTGCATTATTTATTAGTGTAAGATATCAGGACTTGCACATCTTACCAGTTTGCTGAACTAGAAGTGAGTTATGAAAGGCCATTAAGAACTTTGCAAAAATAAGTAAGTCATGTATCTACAGTAGCCTATTGGCTATTTCAGGAGATCAGATTGTTTTCAGGTACTTTGGATTGACTTTTCCATATTCTGCATCTAGGATGTTTGTGCTGAGCTGTATCCTTCCTCTCAGTCTGCCCCTTGTAATGTATTCTGATGTGCTGGCATATCTGGGGTGTTACATGCTAGGGATGAAATCCCTGCTTGCACTGAAGTTAATGTGTGTTTTGCATCGTCAGACAGAGTAGATATTTATGACATGTTCTTATGTCATACTTTTCCTCATTTAATCTGAAAAGCACCTTACAAAAGAGGTTGACGTCTTTTCACCTCATTTTGTTTTCGGAAACCGAAGCGTAGAGAAATGCCTAGGAGACTACCCAGACCACGAAAAGAGTCTGGGTCTCCAAATGGCAGGCCTGCACTCAGCCCCTGAGCAAGTTCTGCCTCACAGGCCTGGGCTGTTGCGGCAGGGAGACTTTGGCTCTGCGCGGCAGCGTCTGTGGAACGGTTCCTGTGGATGGGTCACCACTGAGAGTTTCCACGTGGCGAGAAGAGCACCAAACCAGGCACAAGCTGTGCTCTCATACCACTCTGGCAGAGATGCCATCCAAAAAGGCTGCTTGTGAGAGCATGGACCAGGCTGTCACCAGCTGTCGCAGTCTTGTTCTTGGACACTGAAGCCCTTCACCCAGGAATTGTGGCAACTCTGATGAGAACTCAGAAAGTTTGATGATAAACCTAAGTTTATTTACAGATCTCGAAATTTCTGGATTAGCTTAGATCACACCAAGAGCTCACGTAATATATCTAAAAACTCTAAGATCACATCCTTATTTCTGAATTGAACTGTTCCGAACTGAAATAGAACAGTTTCTCAACAAGCTTATGTTAATGGAGAGTTTCTCTTTATATTTAGTAATCAACTTTTGCTAAAAGTTGACATAGAAAACATAGAAAGACACTTCAAGTTGATTTTTAGAACTTAGGTAAAAGTTCTTGTAAGCAGCCACTTAAGCAAAAATATGGTAATTTACAAGAATTTAGTTTTGAAATCTTTTATCATCAGTCTGTATCATCTGTCTTTGATGCCTAACACTTGGAAATCTGAAAGAATTAATGACGACTATTCAGAATACCTGCATGAAACGTTCATAATAACATGCAGCATGCTAGAGGGAAGGGTAATCACTCCATAGTTAAAAGCAACAACGAACTTCCAATCTTAATGGAAATGGCAACTTTCCCGTCTGTAGAAGATATAAGTAAAGATCTCAAAATGTAGGTCAAGCTCCTGTGATCTCTCATGATATTTTTAATATTGACTAAATCAGGAAACCAACTAAGATTCATTCCCTTACAGGAAAGAATTGATTTTGGTGAAAATTAGGTGAGAGAAGGATGTCAAAACTTTGGTTAAAAACTGGATCTCTGTCACAAAATCAGGATTTCGAGTTCCTCAAGGCCACAGCTGTTCAGTGCAGTTCTATCTCTTTGAGGGATGACCAACCTAGTGCTACCCAAGCTATTTCTTCCAGTCTAACATCTGGTTCATCTCAAGCTCTGGCATCCACAGCTTTGCTAAAAACATCTTTCTACAAGTCAGTAACTGCATTGTTGTGATCTAAGTGTTGATAATGTGGTTTCCTCCCACAGCACGTATCTAAAAATACTCCTATATTCCTCTCAAACTACTCAAACAAAACAAGTCTTTCAGACTATGATTTCATACATTTGGGTTTAAAAAAAGGAAGGAGGGGTTGCAGGGAGTAAAAAGGAAGATGAAGGCCTGAACTGTGCAGACAGTAAGACCTCTAAAAATAGAAGGAAGGGGCTTAGCTTGTAGCAGCTATTTGCATTTGAATCTGCGTACTTATTAAAAATATCCTAGCCTTATTACAATGAATTGTGAAGAGCACACTGATGGATAACAAGGTGCAAAGTGTTGTTACCTTCATGTTTTAGCACTGACTACCTTCACGCAGCAGTTTGCATACACGGACCAGACGCTTTCCCGATGAAGCTGAATTGGAAGATGAGGTCCCTGAGTGCACCTATTGCACCCCAAGCGGTCACTGGCACTCAGTCCCTGGGACCAGACTACATCCAGTTTAAAGAAAACCCTGAAAAGAGGTGTGGAAGTCGGGTCCTTAGCACTTGCTGTGCTCTATAGTACTCCTACCAAGGCGTACCTGCTCGTGCCGCCATAGCTTTAACCCTGGGGTCAAATCCTGCAGTCTTTACTTAGACAAAATCGTTAAAAGAGATTAAGGGTAAATGACTGTGAGATCTTGCTATCAGGCTTTTGAAAGACTTCCTTAAAAGGAGCCTGCAGTCATCTACAAATGATCTCCCAAACCTCAGCAGGGATGGGCGTGAATTCCTGTCCCAAAAACCCTCCACCAGCAAACCAGGATACAGCTGAATTAATTACCTGGAATCCTTCTGTTGACCAGGGGTTTTTTGCTCACCGGAGCATCTTCTTCTTGCTCTTGCCTTGGGCTTCATCTGCAATCAAACGGACATCAGTAAAAGCCCAGAAGGCCCGAGATGATGCGGCTGTGGCCTTTAAGGTCTGCTCTAACGTGCCTGTCCATTTGGCGTTGGCTGCCACCACTGCCTCAACCTACGGAAAAATCTTTGTTTAAAGGCAGGTACAGTCGTTCGCGGAAGGGGCACAAAAGGCCTGGGTAAGAGGCTCTGCGCTTGCTCGTCCGGTGCAGCCGTCTGCTTTACCTTGCCCACACGCGCGTTTCTGTGTGTGTGTTTTAATTTCAAAGGGACAAGTTAAGGTTCATCTCAAAATGGCCAATGCGGGTTGGGTAAAGCCATGTTTCTTTCCTCTGTAGCGCAAACCCCTGCAGGTCTCCTGTCACTGACCTTTCCCACCTCACTGGCTGCTGTGTCAGCTCCCAAGCTCCTTGATAGTCCTTTTTTTTTTTTAAGGCAAAACATAAGGACAGACAGACCACCATAACCCATCTCCATTGCCTGGAAAAGCATTTTCCTATGGAAATCTACCCCTTCTGAGCAGTAAGTACCCTGTCTGAAGGTGAGTACATGATGAGGAATAACAGAAGGGCGAAGGGATGGACAGTCTTTTCCAGAGGCCATGGCTTACAGCTGAAGGATGTCAGAGACCCTGAGGGAGAAGAAGCCTTCACAGTCAGTGAGCAGAGGATGGGATTAAGTCTGGCCCTGTACCCCCCCCCCAACTGGGCAGGCCCATGAGGAGGACTATTTTTTTTCTTTCTGTAATTCTGTAATCTCAATTTCTGTAATCAATATAAAAATGATACTTAGATACCCAATTTAAAACTGTTTTGTTATGCTGCAGAGGTCGTATCGGTGGAATTAACATATGCAGCTGTCATTTACAGCGTACGTGAGGGCTGGTTCACCTCTTCTAAGTTGGGTTTTGTTTGTTTGGGGTTTTTCTTTTGGTTTTCTGTTATCCTCATTTTGTGAAGCTTTTTTTTTTTTTTTTTTTTTTTTTTACCAAATTGCCACAGTGATGATCGAGTATGGAAGCCATCACTTAAAGCAAAGCAGTAACTAGTGATGGATGATGCAGGTACTAGGAAGCCATTAGTTTTTTTATGAAGGAGAACAGAATACAGACTTAAGAAAATTAAAAAAAAATGCAGGGTAGAATCAAAATGTATACAATTAAATGTATTTTCTGGTGATAGAACATAAATCGCTAGCATTATAGATCCTCTGAGTGCGCATAAAGCACATTCCTAAATACAATGTCCTGTATTTATTAATTCTCCTCTCCTCTCCCCCAAAAGTAGTAGTAAGCAGTATAAAGCAGTTTAGACTACAAGTTAAACAGTTTTATACCAACAGAAGATACAGGCCATTTTCTCCACATATTATTGGACCTAAATTATCTAAAATACTTAATTCTATACCTAATTAAGCAGATGAATAAATACTGCTGAAGTCAAAGCTGCTGCTGACGTGATAAAAGAGGATGCATACTTAAATTCTATTTGGAGCTTAGATCCAAAAGCTTAACTCCATCCCCATTCAGCAAAGCATTCAGGCAACTTTGGACACTTGCTTAAATCAATACGATTAGATACCTGCTTGAGGTTAGCCATGAATTTAAATGCCTGGCTAAATAGGAAAATACTCACGTAATGGATTAGCTCTGCTTGAAATTTTGTAATTATTATCTAGGAATTTTTTAAGGATCTGAAATATGCCATTTTTTCCATTAATTTCAAACCATCTTCTAGACAAGAGAAAATATTTCAGTTTTAACTTTTCATCCCATTATCTTACCTTCTGCCATCTTCTTTCCACCAGAAAAAATGTGGTAGAAAAGGAAGGGAATTCTTTTTTCATTCTGAGGGTTGAGGGGAAAGGTAAACATCAAATTCTAAGTTCCTGATTAAAAATAAAATAAAATAAAATAAAAAAGGGCCGGAAAATGCCGAATGAATTAATTCTATGCAAAAACAAAACAAGCAAAACAAGGCATTAATATAAAGTGTTGCACATAAGAATTGAAGGTTTTCATTTTAGTGTACAAAGACCTCTGAGGTCACTGTTTCCTAACATAAATATCTGTAAATTTATACCACTTTCAACTTTTTTGTTGTCACTGCATTAAGATAAACAGATACTCCAAATCAAAGGGCAAGAGAAGAGACAAGCCAACATTTGTATTAAGAAACATTTTATTAACAAAACAGTAAATTCCACTTGCTTAGCATTTCCAATAATGAATAAATTGGCCTTGCAACAAATAAAAAAAAATCGTAAATATCTATCACAGAAAGCACTATAAGGTTAGGGGCATTGGGCCTCTCTTCAGTGTTGTAGGGTTGAAACAGTTTCACACATTATTTAGTGTTTTGTTAAAAAAGGCAACACAATACAGTCATAGAAATGAAGCCATCTCAGTCAAACAAATCAGTTATAGAGAAAGGATCAAATTTTCTATTAGGTAGTTGGTTTTATGTTTGTGTGTGTGTGTGTTTTTGTTTGTTTTAAACACAAAGGAACTTTAATCCACTTAGTGATACTTCTGAAATGTCCATATTTGTTTTCTTTTTTCTTTTTTTTTTGTTATTTTGTGAAATTAAAGAGAAAAAGGAGAACCTTCAGAAACAGTATTAAAATTGTGTTTGCTTATTAAAGTAGTAGCAGATCTTTTTTCTTTGATGTATGGATTTAGTTAAAGATTAATCTACCAAAATGCCTGGAAGTTGACCTGACCATGCTACTTAATTAATACAATCAATATCAAGCTGAAAAAAAACATTTCATCTTGCCCAAACCATACTCTGTGTCATGTCCAGTTTCCTGTCTTTACATTATTCTTATTCTTCCACATACCTTTAAACACTGACGTTCTTTAATTCTGAGCATCACCTGGCTTTCAACTTCTTCTCCTCCCCCTCTGGCTGAAGTCTCATGCTTTCAGCAATGACCTTCAGCATATCTGATCCTACCTTTCCCTGAGTACAGCTGTCTTGTAAAGGTGGGAGCAATCATGAATACCACAGGTGTATAACGATCTAGGAAGTGAATTTGGGTTGGATTTTGTGAATGTGGTCTTTTTTCTGTAAATGTTTAAGGAAAATAAAAAACCTTTTACAAATGCAATGTAACACACCTTGATGTGTTTTTCAGCCTCCATGAGAAGCGTTTTCATGTCAGCTAAATGCATTTTTAAAGTGCTCTGACTCTCAGATAGATAGCTGTACCAGTTTTCAGCATTTTTCATTAGCTACAGTGAATAACACACAACCAAATGTACTGTGCCTGATGTTTAAAGCTAATTTGTATTCCTTCTTCCTGCCTGTAAAGTGTGAACATCCATATTCCTCCCAGGAGGTCTTCCAATGATTTGGTTGATTTCTATTGAGCCACTCTTTCTCTCTCTATTTCTTTTGAACTTCTATGTAAATGAAATGTTACACTATGATTTATTGCTGTGAACCTAATGAAACTATACTGAAAGCTTAACATGTAAATTATAGCATTATATTTAATATGTTTAACTAAAATGTATTAAAATTTTATATATGTAAGAAAAGCTATGTGTTACTTTAAAATATGATCAACTTATATTTGTCTGGCTATGATGTCTTGAATTACTACACAATCAGTTTAACTAAAAATACTTTTTTGTATGTCAAAATGCCCACCCTTAAAACATATTATCATGCACCTCAAGTTTCCTTCCTTTTTGGAGAAAGGGATAAATTCTGCAGTAGAATGGGCTTGAAAAATTATTTCTTTTTTTGTTTGTTTTTAGATCTTTTACTACTCACTGCTGTAGCAGCTATCATTCATATAATGGAATGCCAGATAAACACTATATAACACTTCCTAAGATTCCCAAGAAATCCAGCATTCTTGTAATTTCTTAAGAACAAGGTTTCTGTAAGGCAAACCATGTTCTCCAATAGTGAAGCTTTGACTGGAAGCCAAAGGCCACCTTAAGTCACTAAATATTTAGCTAATTAATGAGCGTATATTTCTAGGAAAATTGGCCATTCTGATCAACTTCACTGATGCATACCAAGAGCAAGAGATAGGGATAGGAGGGAAAAGAGAAATTATAGTAGATATATATTTTTGCTTTCTAGTCCACTTCTTTCATACAAACTACTAAAACTTAATTGCAACAGAATAGAGGCTGTACAGGTAAGAAAAAAATTAGCTGACTCTTATATACATTCATACACATCCCCCTTAGTATAACCACTACACTGTAAATTAAAAAAAAGAGAGAAAGGAAGAATTCAGTGACAATTTATAATGGCTGCAAAGAACTGAAGTATGTCTGTTGCTCCAGATGTCATAAAACTCTCTATACCTAGCAACACTTATAACATTGAGTTTACCAAAAATGGCTGAAGAGCAGATATAGTTTGCATTTTCTATACAACAGGCTATAAAACATCACTTATCACAGTCCAGAAAGCACATATAGATGTGTTTTTATATAAACATATGTAATAACATATTAAGCGTGCATGAAAATTTCCCAATGATTGCATCTATGCCCTCTTGTTTTTGTTTTTTTTTTGTTTGTTTGTGGAAATGTGCCTTATATTCCATGTTTTTGTTTTTGAAAATAAGGCCTCCGTACTATTTTCCTCACAACCAGAAAGGGGCTTTTTGAATGTACTTCTACGTAAGTCTTCAGAAAAGCCAGCACTTTGTTTCAAATGCAAGTTTCCAATCACTGCTTCACTGCACCAGACGGCAAACTCTTTATGTTTGCTTCTTGAGTCACCATATATAATGATAGTCTTCTCTGACAATAAGACTAACTTACTTCTCACGAAAGCGCTAGCACTTTGGCTAAATCCAGAATCATAGGTAGCTTCTTTTTTTTTTCGTTTTTTTCTTGTTTTGTTTTTTTTTATTTGTTTTGTTTCATATTGTGCCTTGATGTTGTAGTAATACTCCTTGCTTTATGAACGCGTGGTGTCATCATTGTCTTTCAGAAATGTTCCAGCAACATAAAGACAGGCAGAGTAAATGAAAACACTGTGGATGTTAGGGAATTTATCAGCTCCTGTTTCTGAAAAACAAGAGCATGAAATGCTTGTTTTTAAAAACAGTCTTTCCTTTCTGATTGCATTCCCTGTCTTTTTTTTTTCTTTTTGTATGTGCTTCATAAAAAGTAAAGTAAATAAGTTTGTATTATGTCTCAGATAAAATGAAGACTATTTCTATACAAGCGTTCTTTTAGATGTTGAAATCAGACATAGTACTCCTTATCCTTATTTTTCTTGTTTTTGTTGGAGCTTTTAGCACTGTTGGGCTGTTTTTCCTTGATCACAGCCCCATTGGATTGTGCTGAGTTACTGATGTAGTTTCGACTCTCATCTACATGATACGATCCTTCGTCTCGGTTCCTGTACTTGTACATTGCATACAGGAGAATGAGGATGCACAGCGCTGCTGCAGCCACGATTCCAACTACCATGCCTGTTGTGCTGCTGGATTCACGAATCACCTCAGACGAGCCAGGGTACTCCCTTCCTCCTCCTGCCCTGGTAGGATTTGCTGTAGGTAGATAATGAAATAAGGGAGAGGTTATTATTGAGTTTGCACAGGGGAGTTAGTCATATCTACCCACTACGAACGTGCATCTTGCACACTGCACTCCCGAGGTCAGGCCTGTCTATCAATGCACCCTGTTCTAATAGTCCTAAAACATTCAGGTTTGCCACCTGTTCCATTTTCGTGTCTGTCAGGGCAAGCAAACAGGCTTTTTAAATCAGAAAAAGGAGAGCAAGGAAAATCTCATTTTTGCCTTCAAAAGTATCATTTGTCCAACTGTTGCTATTAAGCAAAGAGTGTCTAAATAACCTGGAATAACAGGCGTACCACAATTTAAATGCCAGAACACTGACATCTGGGAGGAAAGGAACGCTCTCTCTCTAATTTGACAGTAGCAAGAGTTATTTCGCATGCTCAGATATCTAGTTCATCTGTTCATATTTTTTTTAAAAAAAAGCCAGTTTTGAAATACCAGTTTCATGTAGTGCTTTGAAACACAGAAAACCTAGGTCACTTGGTAGAAAGCATCAAGCACAGTGTAAAGCACATGGTCTTTTGTGAGGAACAAAAAGTAATGTTGTAGAGCTTTCTGAGAGGACAGTGATAATAAGATGAGTGAACAAGATGGAGGAAAAAAATCCAAATTTTTCTTTATAACAAATGCTGGCAGCCAATCCATTTGCTACAAATAAGACATCTTCAGTTTAATTTTCCCTCAATATGCCTCTCAACTTCTCCTTTCTCCCTAATGATTTTTGCATTTCTCAAATTAATTGTATCTACTTTTCTTTCTTTCAAAGTGCTATGCAACTCTACCATCTCTTTTCTCATTCATAGACTCCTCCTTGAGTATGGCTATACTCTTGACCAGTTTTTCATTCAATGTCTCTTATTCTCTTTTCTTCACTGATGCCAACAGCAGGCATTTCTTCAAGCAACTCTTTATGCTCAAAAAAACTCCTCCAAAATTACATTAAGCAAGGGCTCAGATTTCTAAGAACCCACTTCTTGGGCCGAATTCTGTTCTTCTTTCTTATGATATGAATTGAAGTGACCCATACCTTAAGACTGCAAAGTAACCACTGTGCTGTCTGGCACATTTTATCTCCTTATATGGCTGTGTAAAGTGAAATAGGGTAAGTAATTCCAAGAGGAATTTCCGTGTTAAATACTCATAGCACACACAACGCTTATAGAGCCACGACCTCTTTCCTTTATTGCACTTTGCTGCAAGTGCGTGTACAGAACCTCTTCCAGTGGAGATGAGAGAGATGGACCTTCTTTTCTAATTTAGCAAGCATCTTGGACAAAAGCGAGGTGTCTAGATCTGTGCAATATTCCTATGATTATATCAGCATTTCCAAAATCCTGAGGGGGTGTGTATCCTCAGCACTCCCAGCCCTGGCTGAACTCAAGAGAAAGAAAGAGCAGTGAGTGAACCCTAGGTTTCCTACTGAGCAGTGCAGAACACTGCCATTAAGTATCCAGGTAGGCTCCTAAAAACTGCCTTTTAAATCATTATACATGGATGAAAATGCTCTCAGTATAATGCTAACTAAGAGTATTATTAAACACTCAGGCCTCGCCTACAACCAGCTTTTTAGAGAAATGTATTAATTATTGGCAACCTCTTGTTCGAGGCACATGAAAGCACACAATACTCCACAGCCACCTTTTTGTACTGTAAGGATATTATGGGAAGATTATGGTTTTACTAAATTAAAAGTAATACATACAAACTATAAATACTGGTCAGACAATTGCAGCAAGTTTGGACAAACATAGTGAAAAGCAGTCACTAGCTACAGGCATCCACAACTGGTCTATGAATAACAGAACAAAGCCAAAAGCCATGGAACCCAAAGAGAACTTAGCTCCCTCGCCACCTTGGTATTACTCGTAATTTATTCATCGGTGATTTGTGTTCTTAGAGCTAAAACACCACTTCCTGGCAGTTACCCCACATAGGTTTAAAGAAGGTGACATTTTATTTGTCTGAAAGAACAGAGAAACCACAGTAAGACTCAAGAAAATTGTCATTCATGTCGAAGAGTATTTTAACTTTATATATTTTTTTCCCCTGAAAGTTCTTAGCTGTTACAAGTTGGTACTGTTGGGCTAGTCTACCACTATACAAAATATCTTGAAGCTTCACTTCAGAAAGCTCAATCTTTTTTTTCCCTCTCATTTCAAGGTAGGTGCTACTTCACTAAGAAATGGGGTCTGTCTCAAAGAAGTCAGTGACTATATTATATTCTGCTTCTTCATTATAGATATTGTAGTAAATGGAAATTCTTTTATGCATCGGGTGTCATTTACTGTTTTACAAGAGACAAGGCATTGTTGCAGAATAAAGACTCCTGAGTATTTCTATAGTCAATGAAAGAGAGACAAAGTCTTATCTTACTGTATGAGAATTCCGGAAATTAATTTCTGTCTGAGAAATAATTGAAGCTACTGAATAAACACTTTCAATACCTGATGGACTAAAGGCTACTCTTCCTCTTTAAAATACAGACCTCTGGGCCAAATGCTGTCAACTAACTTTACTATTAATGTCCACTAAATCACACTTCACAGTTTGCTTATAGGAAAACATTCTATTAATACCTGAGTTAGCCTGAGAAGCACATAAGGAGTATTTTTCAAACATTACCTACACTCTTGCCTTTCCCCTGATGGCATCCTTTTATTTTTAAGAACATTTTCACAGTTATCTCATTTATCCCATCTGTCTGAGGAAGAGTCAACCACTACCTTAATGTTATTTAAACTTGCAACATTTTCAAAGCACCTGTTTGGTAAATTTTATACGTTTGTTTGGTCTTTTGCAAAAGGAGCAGTTCAGCAAGGGTAATGACTTCCTGCTTTATTTTTTTTGTTTAACTTAAAACATGCCTTTAATCTAGCAGCATCTCCCAGGACAAATTAAGAACAAGGGAATAAGAGAACTTTTTTTTTTTTTTTTTTTTTTTTTTTTTTATGGGTTTGTCAGTGAGCATTTCAGGTACGCAATGCTCAAGGAAACACTGCTGTCAGGAAGTGTCTTCCTCAGATGTAAGCTCTGGGCAAAGGTCAGCCCATGCTTTCTCTGAAATACACATAAATAAACAAATTCACATCCTATAACACTGTTGAAGCAGCTGCCTTTCATTTAAGCACACCTTGATTTGACAAAGACTGGGGTGCTCAAAGGGTATCATATCTGTTCCCCCCCCCCCCCCAAAAAAAAAAAAAAAGAAAAAAGAAAAAAGAAAAAAGAAAAAAGAAAAAAGAAAGAGGAGGAACTATGTGAACAGGAATAACAGATGATCTCAACGGACAGTGTGGCCATCGTAACGTTGCACAAATCTTGCTGTTTGCTTCCAAGCTCTTAGGAAAACAACCAGTGCAGTTTTCTTCCCTCACGTCTTTGCAGCTGAATCCTGCTCCTGATCAGCTCCTGGTACAGCAGTAGAGGCAAGTGTATGAGTAACCCTGGCTGCTACCTTGAAGGCAACTGCAGTCTCTGCTGCAGCATCTGAAAGATGCTAACTTCATCGCAGATGAAGTTTCAGATTGTAGATGAGAAGCTAATACTTTGGAGGCTAACCAAGATGCAATAAAATAAAAAGATCCCAAATAATTAAGAATCAAACGTAAACAACAACTACAGCTACACTAAGCTGAGGATGGTTCAGCGAGGAACAAGAGAAGATCATAAAGACCGTGATAATGCTCAGACCGTGCCTTAACAATGACAGGAAATGTAAGTCATCTTGTCATGCAATGACCCACTCTTAAAACAAATGCTCTGGTGCATACTTAGAAGTCTTCCTTTGAGCTGTGCATGACCCGCCATTCTGGATTGCCTCAAGTCCAGCTTAGACAAGCCTGATTTTTTAAAAGAAATTCTTCTACCACTTACGAAAAACTTTGCAGGAAACAATAGTGATTGACCACAGTTCTATGTTGTGTAATAATGGATTAGAAAGTTATTATTCTTGACTGTAGTTCTAAGTGGTTTAAAATTTAAAGGGAAAAATCTGACTATTTTCAGTGCCCAGTTTTCATTAATACTGTGAAAAGAAAATTGGAATTGTAGGCTCCCATGGTGTTTGAGAATTGAAATTAGCAGACTTAACAAAACAAAACAAAACAGAAAAACAGCAAAAAGACCTCAAACCTGTTTTCTTTACATTTATGCTTTCCCACAAACTGCGAATAGGAAATTATTCACAAAACAAGGATGTTTAACTACTACATTTGCAATGAGGCATGAAGGCAATTATTTACAGGACGTGTATTAATTTTCACTGTGTGCTATCGCTGTAGACCTGTTTGCGGTCGACTTTCTGTAGCATTGTTAGATGCTGGTGAGCTTTTTTTTGAGCTCACTGCCATTTCAACATGTTGCATTACAAAGAACGCGTCTGAAAAAAAAGAATCTCAGTGCTGCTTCTGCTGAATTTGTGGGTTATATGGAGCCCAACTATATACATAAAAAAAAAGCAGAGTAAGGCTCTGCCACAACCTGGTGCAAGAGGTTAAATTAAAACCACGCCGGCTCTGAATACACGGTATTGCAGCCTGCTCGCTTCCTGCCGAACCTCAACTGCCTCTAGAAGGGAGGCAGGAACAGGCTCCCCGCGGGTGTCCAGCAACAACCGACCTGTCACGGGAGGGAAGGAGCAGAAGGCGATTCCACGAGCAGTTGCTATAGCTCAGTGACTAATTGTCACCTGACTCGGGATGAGACAGTAATAAAAGGGAAACTCCGACGTGAGTGCGGTCCTATGGACCTCCAGCCTCCCGCACCGCCCTTCCTTGCAATGAGCAGCTAGCGCACCTTCTCTCGTTCAGGTCTCCATCCGAAGGGACAACCTAGGCCACCTGAGAGCCGTACCGCACCACCAGCTGCGCTGCTGTGCACACGCGCGCCAAGTGTTTGGTCAGTGAGAGTGCAACGTAACGACTCGGTGAGAAGGGAAGCTGCGACTTGCGCGCTCGTGTGTCTGCACGCCCAACAGTGGCGTGGTGGAAAGGTGCAGTGACTGCGAGTGGAGCAGCTACTCAGGAGCTACATTCCTCTCTCAGACTCACACCAATATATTTTCCAGAACAAATCTGCCTGATGCTTTCCAGGTGTGAGAGAACAAGCCAACAACCTACCACTTTAAATGCGTTTAAGAGAAAATTATTAGAGTATCTGTTCTAATACTCCATAGTGTGCAAACCTAGACCCTTCACCTACCTATAAACTGAAATCTTGAGGGTTCTCAGAAGGAAAGATATCATGCATTAAAATGACTCTAAAGTGATCGTAACTAACTTAGCTGATGCTAAAAGTAGTCTAACAGCAAAACATCATCCTCAGCTAAAAGCAGGTGCTGTTTTACTAGAAAGCTAAACATTCCTCCTCTGCAAAGAATATAGTATTCTTTTCCGAGTGCAATGATTTACCAGATATTGACTTCAAAATCATTTACTACAGTCCTGCTGACTCCTTAGGACTGTAGGTTTTGCAAGAAACATTTTTCTCTGTGGTTAAGACCTGGGAAGGTTATTGTCTGAATCTTCTTTGTACATCACAACAGGTCTCAAGGGAGACAGGTTAGTCGGTACCAGAATGGCAACTTACAGAGCAGGATTTGAAAGTTAATATGCTCCACGGAGCCGAGGGGAATATTTCACACAGTTTAATAAGAAGCTTTCATGAAAAGGTTTTCCACAAAACCAAATTTAATTTCAGCCAAAAATATAAACCAAAATATCACTTAATGCTGCATTAAGCAGTCTTTTCATTCATTGCTCTGAGTCTTTTTATTAACATATTTTTTAACATTTTCAGTTGCATTGCTCCTCTTTCAATATTCTTCCTCTTGCAGTATGGATCCTCTCTCCTTTTACCAGTTCAGCTGTCAATCCTGTTTCTTCCCCCCTCCTACATTTGTCATTCACCTTTGCATCTCTGCTTCTTTCTTTTCTACATGAAGTAATTTATCCTGGTTTTGTACGTGTTCTGGGGAAGCTTCAGTAATTTGTTATTTCACCTCAAAAATTTTGACTGATCAGCAGTCAGTGGGTGGTCTAGTTCCTAAACTGAAGCATTCCTAAATGGAAAAAAATGTTGAATCCTTCTGCAAATAAGATAAGGAAGACAAAAATATATATATAATACTGATAGCATGTTTTCAAGCTAGAGCTAAGCTGTTCTAATCACGGGGAACCAATTCAGACAGATAAATCAGTATCTTCTGCAGTTATTTGCCTGCGGCTCTAGCTATCTGAAGAGCCAGATGAACACCAGGGTTATTGCGAGGAAAGGGCAGGGGCGCTGGAAACATACGTTTTGGTGGCAGCTGTTAGACTGGCTTCACTCTACGAAAACTCTGCAGTGTAAGAGACATTTGGGCCCCAGTGAACTTAGTGTTCGAGATATCTATAAAGCTTCGTCTTATATTTGAATATAAGACATATTCTCACTGCTTCCATCTCTCCTTTCATATACCCCTCTTCTGTCTCTATTTAAATGCTATGTTCACAACATATGCTATATCTAGATCACAATCTACTGTTCAAAACAGTTTAAATTTAAACTCTCGAAGTCCAAAATCTAGACTACAGCTCTTAATCTCAGGAGAAGAGCGGATTTTGAAACCTATGGGCCAGCATAGTATGTCAACTCCACAGAACAAAGTTTCATTCAAGTCTTTATATACTTAGAATAAGATAGCCTAAGGTTAGACTATTTCAGGTACATGCATCCTCATTACAGGGTCCTGTTGCCTTGAGTTTTCCCTGCTTCTATTTATGAGCAGTATCCTTACAGAGTACCTAGTTCTGAAACTTGTCAGCGTTCACCTGACACTCTGCAGGCTGTCAAATGACTAGTCACACACTGAAAAAAACCCCAAGTTTCTACAGAGGTTTAAATTAAGCGTTAGCAAGCGGCTGAAAACTAGCATTAACAGCCCTACTACTAGGTATGCAAGAGACGAGGAAAATTCACACTGTACTTATTGCTAGGAAACATAATCTAAAAAGTTACCTCCTTTGTCTGGCAGCCTGGTAATGCAACACTGTGAACTGTCAGTCGTCTGTTAATATAGCAATTAGTTGATAAGCTGCAGCTGGCATACACCGGCTACCTCAGTTACCTTGTAACACCATATCATTGATTAATTGAATTTATCAGGCACATGCAAAGGGTTAGCCAGAAGCACAACAGTTTGCCTAAGGGCCTGTAACTCCCCTGTTTGAATGCAGAAAAACCAAGCTTCAAGAGCACGCAGGAAAGACGGTGCCTGGCGTCACTTAACTCAGAGTCAAAGCACCGGCCTCGGAGCTGTGCCATGCATGCACCGCTGCCAGTCTCCAATTTTCTTAGCAAGATTGTATTTTCCCTGTTTGCTAGGGATGGCTGCCTCAGATTCCCATCTTTCTAACTAGTTCATCCTTGAAATAGCATCTGAAAGTAAAGTAAAGTTACTACAGAATTTTATGGATCTGATTTAACATTGCATTACTCAGACTTGTAATGAGAGGAAGCCTTGGCCTAGAAGTTGAGCAATACGATGCTGATTCAGGCTAGTGTTTTGGCTATAAACCTTGTTATACTTTTGCAAAATAATATTTTTCTTCTACTGCCATGTCTGTAAAAACAAGGATGGTAAATAGCCATGAGGAAAAGTTTTTTTTTTTTTTCCCAACAAAAAGAGGCACGTTAAATACATACACTTTATAAAATAACAAGCAGTTGTTCAAGCATTCCCATGGTCAACAATACAGCGTACAACAAAATCTGTGCACTAGATGTAGCCAATTAGCCATAAGAAAGTGTAGTTCAAGAAATACAGTGGAGTTGAGTCGCAATAACTAAACCTCCACTACCACATTAGCACAGTTTCTTTAATTTTAAAGAAACTGGAACAACTCAGCTGTTCATGTCAACAATCCAAATATATCTACAGTTTGATTGAAAAGAGCAATTCTTAGATTCACTTTACTGGCCCTGTGCTTCTACTGCAAATTGGAAAGATCATGTTTTAGAAGAAAAATATAGATTGTTCTCCACTGGTGTTCAAGAAACCTTTAACTTGCATGGTTAACATGTGCAACCAAAGGGAAAACAAGATCTGACTCAATCATGACTTGGTGTTTAAAAACAAGAGAAAGAAAGATTATTAACATTTTAAGGAACTGTAAGATTAATCTATTGAAGTATATGTAAAAAATCCTTTATAATAGTTCAAAAATTAAAAAAAATAAGCAGTAGTAATTTTAGTATATTTAAATGTAATTATTTTTATATATAAGGTATTTAGAAGAAAGGCCACTCCTTCACGAGCACTGGGTAATGTGCCCATTTGTCTTGAATTACTGTTTATAATATGACTAAATTTACACAAACCACTAGAAATGCTGCTTTGCCATCTGGTTTAGTCTACGCTGAAGAGATGCCTAACTCCAAACCATTCAATAGGTCCTTCTAATACTTATGATCACTTCATAAAGTTATCTGAATAAGAACTATTTTTTCATGTTGTCTTCGTATGCCTGAAGTAGTTGGAGCACCAGATACTGCCATACAAAAAATAATCCTGCTATTTACAACATGAATGTTCATCATTCACACACGCTATAGAAGGTTGTGAGAATGTCCAACATTAGCAAGAATACGAGTGGAATATTAGGAACAGTCAGCTAGCAACAGCTGTACTTTGTCTTAAAAATGTGCTCAAAAAATCATGTTGGACACAAATCCCACATACCAATTCAACAAATGTAAGTGAAGCTACCCAGAGAAAGGCGGAATGATAGTCTGTGCACCACCAAAATTACAGAGAATGCATTTGAGGAGGCACAATTCTCTGAGATATTAAAAAATAATTTGTTAGAGTGAATGAAAGTGCCTCCTTTCAGCATATGCCCCTTCCATTCAGCATATTATTATTTTCAGCACCTCCCAACGCTGGGAATGCCTGAAAACATTTAAGACTGGCTGGAAAACTATAATTCTGCTCAGTGTCCCCCTGTTTCAGTAAAATGGTTATCCAAGAGAGGACATTAGAATTGATATAGCTGATAAACTATCATTTTTAACCTCATTTTCTTAGATAATTTAAGGAAAAAATACTTTTCCCTGTTTATGTATGAACAT
The DNA here is from genome assembly GCF_028389875.1 of Rhea pennata. Taxonomy (NCBI): domain Eukaryota; kingdom Metazoa; phylum Chordata; class Aves; order Rheiformes; family Rheidae; genus Rhea; species Rhea pennata. The sequence goes on along the minus strand of NC_084665.1, from coordinate 17,156,600 downwards.
GGTAAGTGCCATTCCCTCCAAATCCTAACATTTGAAAAGTCTGTAAATAAAGCATAATTTTCACTACATAGTAACCCATACAGAGAAGTCTATATGCATTTCAGCTAAACATTTAGCTAAGTTGATTCAAGGCAAGCCAGTGATCTCTCTCATACTGGAAATCCATATTGAACTACGGGATAATTGGATTGAGGCACAAATATTCCCTTTATATCTTGAGCCATAAAGACTACAGCTGCCATGTGAACTAACTGTAATTTTATTTTTCTTTGTTTCGGCTCCTTGAACAATGCATTCTGTGAACAGTGTTGAACAGGACGCTTGCACTGATGCATAAATTATAGGAATCACTTCACCTAATGCTGAAATGTCCCTATCTTACCGGCAATTGCACCAGGAATGCAGCACAACAGCTTGTGACAGGAAGTGAAGAACAAAATTTCTAGCAATAAGCGTACGTTGTTCACTGTCCGTATTTCATGTCTGCAGGAGAAGATACATATGCAGGAAACAACTTGGTTGCAGAGGTAAGTCCTACACCGGTCTGCTCACAAGCCAAAGTATTCCCCAGAACACATGCTCAAAGATAGCCCATAAGCAGCTATCTTGTTATAGGTCCTTACACAAAAATGTGGAAAAAACACCCCCAATCCTATTCCTCCCTCAGAATCAGCACTAAGGAAAGGTAATTGATGTTACCATTTGGTATGGGTTACTGAAATGACATCGAAGGGGATATTTCCCTATAGGACAAATATAAGACAAAATGAGATTCCAATTACTGCCCTGTGATAGGGAATCCAAGAGTTGCTAAACAGAGAAATGTTGATTAAGAGATGAGGAAGTATTTGTTTGGTTGCAACACATGAGCTTCTCTTGGTAGAAAGATACCAACAGAAGACACCAGTTTCTGCTGGTAGAAAGTTTTGTCTGAATCTGACAAAAAGCCTAGTTTGTTACTACAAGACCAAATTTCCACTTGGACAGTTGTCCTATGCTAATGCTTCCAAGGCCAGTGAGTTAAATATTTTCTGGCTATGTTCTCTAAGACTGTCTCGTACTCAATCAATCCATTTGCTGGGGCTATTAGGAGAGATGTTGAGGCTAAATTCTAATTTAAAACTCCGTTAATGCCGTAGTTTAAAAAGGATCTACCTGTAATTTGAGGGAAAAGGAAAGGCTGTCCATACAGTAGAAACTCTAAGACTTTCTCCCTGGTCTAGATTGCCATGCTATGCAACTGAATGTCTTCACTTCATTCGGCTCTCTTTGGACCTCTCTGCATTTTGGAACATTTTGATAGCTACAGAAGTGGCTGGACAATGGCTAACAAATAAAACACCAGGCCAGTGTAACTGGAACAAATAAGCTGTGCAACACAAATGTTCACTGAAACTCAACAGAAATCCAAGCTCTGTACAGAGCTCAGAAAAGAGGAGCGCAGCACTCCTAACATGCAGAATGGCAATTTTTCTGCCCACAGTCTCATAGCTCATCAGGTAAAATCAGTAGACCATCCCAGATCATCTTTTTTGGATAGGTTTCCACTAACATTTTTGATAACTTGCCTGCAAAATGAAAAGGCTTTATTATTTCCTCTATGGCATGAAGCCGAGGAAAAATATTATTATAAGTGTTATTATTAGCATTTAGAGTAAGAGAAGGGAATGTGGGGAGGCTGTGAAAGCAAAAAAATGTTGCCTTACCATATAAAACATAATGCAAACAAAATATGTTGACTAAGTTTTGCATGCTAATAAATTTGTTATGACTTCATCCAATTATAGCACATTTAGCAGTTTGTATACCACAATGAAATCTGCAATTATAATTTTTGTGACTTTATGTTCCAGACAAGTTGATGGGATTGCTGCTTAGCAGCTCCTATCTATTCTAAATTTTATGTCCCACATGAAATTTGTTGCAAATTACATCTTTCCATTTATTATTTAGAAGACAGGTGCACAGAAAGCAAAGCTGGTGGTGACAGACCAAGACTTGCTAGCCACTACAAACTGCAACATATTTTTCCAAGAAAAGAAGCTTTGTTTCAAGCAAAAATCCAGCTAATGAGTAAAATCTGGTTAATCAGTTGTTCCCCTAATTAGTACATAGGTTCACCATAATCAAAGTGTTTGCAGGATAGGCTCTCATTATGAGCTGAGAATTTTGGCTAGAAATAGGCATGTTTTGGTAAGTCATTATTTAGATGTACCCTTTCGTTAATGAACTTTGAGTGGGCTTTGGCCCTCTTTAAAATGTCTTCTTGGTCAAGAATTGGTGACAGTCTCCTGAGCATACTGAGAGTGCCACATTGTCCCTTGGGCTGGCGTGGATCCCTTCCCTGCTCAGTGACCATCAAGCAAGCAGCAGGAGAAGAAATCTAATGGGATCTCTGGCTACAACATAACACAGGATTGTCTGGATAATCATGTATTCTGCCTCCTCAAATAGGTACTGTGAAACATGAGCTCCACTAGCATCAGCAAGGATGTAGAGGAGCAATTCTGGTTTGCAAAAAGGCTTTAGGGGAAAAAGCTGAATCAAGCCACAGGCAGAATTTTAGCAGAGGGGCATGTCCTTCCCCAGCTCCTATCTCAATTTAAAAGAAAGAAATCATTAACGTTGTCAACAACATTACATTTTTCTCCCTTAAGCACCAGCCTGTTAGGAGCAGCTCAAGTTGACACGGAGGGCAGACTGCAGTGTTACTCAGATGGAGCAGTGCTATACTGCTACTGCACTATTTATGGAGACAGCTTATTCATAAGACTAAGTGAGTAAGACTTAAAAGAAGCTTCCAGGGAGGTAGATATGCTAGAAGCTATGACTTTATTAAGTCTTTTGGTTCATGTTGCTTCATATATGAGAAAAGGACAAGGCCAGTGAAGGGGAGGGCAAATTAATAACTTTTTAAGGGTTGCAGAGTGGGAGGACAAAAAACACTATCATGTAGAGAATGACAGATAAAACATCTAAATCTAGACAACGGGGTTTATGGAAGAGTATGACTCCTGTGCCAATCTATACTTTTTTTTCTGAAAGCAGTAGCAGTTGGGATGCAAGAAATAAAACAGTAAAGCCATTCTCAAATAAACAAAAATGAGAAGCGTAACTGGGTCACAAATGAGAAGCTAAAATAAGAAAGCTAAACACGAGGATCTAAAGCTAATGGCAAGCCTTTGCAGGAAGACTAACATTCACATTCCCCTTTAGGCCACAGTTTGGATAGAAATGCTAATTTGTCAGAAAGCTTCATTTCACCCCTCCTATTCCTGCACCCACCAGCTAAATGACTGTGCATGGCTCCAGGACTACTAGATATTGCAGCCCCAGATCTGAGATTCAAAACAACCTCAGAGAAGTATTATTCTCAAATTCCATTGGCTTACAGCAAATATACTTCTAATACAACAACTGCAACAGTGGGCTTGGGAAATTTTTAGTGCTAGGTAACATGAATGTAACTAATGTAATAGACGGAAGGTTTACAAATGTCTACTGAACAGTACTGCCTGATTTAACTAAAGGAAGGAAGCAGTTGCCATCTACGAGCTCAGAGCCACGTGAGTTAGTGTATTGACTCATACTGGACAAGACAGTCTTGCTGAACTTGAGAATTTGAAAATAGGAAGGAAATAGCAGCAAAAAAAAATCCTGAAAATTAATTTTCAAACTTTCATACAAATGAACTTTAATCTCAGTTCCCAAATATATTGCTCATGATATCTGGCATTTTTGCAAGTAAAACGTCTTCATGAGACAAGTAAAAATGTGCAACTTCGATGTGACTGTTGCTGTTCAGTTTTAAGGCTGGTAATTCCATCTCTCAGTATTTGGTAAAAACACTGAAACCTTTACCTTGGAAAGCACAAGAAACTGACTCCAAAGTATTCTCATCTAACCTTTAAATGATCAAGATCTTGGTTCTCAGAAGGTGTCTAATGCTACCCTGCACGTCCATCAAACCTGAGGATAACCGATAATCTTCTAATTTTTGCATGTGAGCTTTAGGTTATGTGACTGCAAAAAGGAACTGGGTATCTGCATTTGCAGCAACATTTAGTTTGCCTTGGGCTATACAGACATATGTCTAGCCCCAAATTCAGGTGCTGCGCTAAACAAAGATGCATCTTAGCTATGTTTTACATTAATATACAGGCCAGTCTCACATTCCATTGATTCCTACTTAAACTAAATATATTGGTGCATGACAAATTTATCTTCATTCTTCTTTTACCATTAAGTATTACAGCAAGTACCAAAGACTATCAAATTATCTAAACTGACTGAAAATAAATGTACCACTGAGTAACAGAATTCAAGTATGAAAAACTGAGATAAATACAATACCATAAACCACCGCTCAAGAGGTAAAAGCTAACCCTAGCCAACAATGAAAGCAGGAGTAATTCTTCAGACAGCTGGTCTTTTTTTAAAAGGTTTATAAAGTAACGTAACTTCTAGTTGTTATTATGAAGTTTTGCCTTCCTTTCACATCTTTTTAGATGTGAATTTTAGAGAAAGGTTCAGATTTTTAGAGAAGGTATGTAGTATTTAATCCAGTAGGAATGTAAGTCGGAAATTGCATCAGAGAGAAAAATTAGGACCAGTTTTTCCATTATTCTATGGGATTAGGAAAGAGGCGGTCAAAACACCATTTTTTTTGTTTTGTACGAAATACCAGAACATCAAAAAATTTCATTTCTAATTAGAACTAGAAGGTACATTCTCAATAGTCTTTGGTTTGGAAAATTGCCATAAAACAATCTGAAATTTCAGGCTGTTGCTTTCACATTTTCAGGTTTTTACCATCTTTATAGTATTTCACAACATCAAAAACAGTAATTCAAAATAAACTCTGCTTCTACTCCTGGAATAATATATTTGAAATATTATACTTTTATCTTATTTTGGGGAAACGGTTAAGATAGTAGCAATTGCATCATCTTCCGCCTAAATCAAATCATCCTTTCTCTACTGCAGGAAAAAAACAGTTACAGGGGCCCCAGAATGCCCTCTCGTGGGTCCTCTTGCACTTCCTTGTGATGTTGCTCATATCACAACTATCAACAAATGTGATAGCAGCTGTCTTTGAGAAATGTACAGCGAACGGTGCAAACGCCCCAATTCAACTCCTCCCTGCTCTGTAAGAGAGGACTGTCCCTCCAGATTCCTGGGCAACTGCAGCATGCAAATATGAAATAAAAGGAAGTAATAAAAAAGTTGACTAACCTAACCCACCTGAGCTCGGCTCACAGGGATCAATGTCCTCGTCATCACTGGGACATTCAGCCGAGGCCACCAGGATGTCATCTGTGGTCTGCAAAGAAAACAAAAGACAAGAAAATCCATTTTAATTCATCTAACAGCTTGTTAGATTCTCACTGACATTTCTTTTATTGCAAGGCCGAGAGCATTCCAGACTTAATATTTAATGGCACAGTGACACTCTCCAACCCTGTATTAATGGGACTTTGCTTTTCAATTCACACTTCTCATTTTTTAAAAAAATTGTGTTATATATCCAAAGCAAGCCCTTAAATATTTAATCTTTTTTTGTAATAAGAACAGAAAGTATAGAGATAGAATATTTATATTGAGGCTGCTGGTCTCCGCCCTTTTTCTTCAGTATCTCCACTATGATATTGCCCGAAAACACTGAAAGCATTAAAAATCCAAGTCAAAATATTGAATTGCCTGTGGCTGATAAAATAATCAGAAATGCAGCGACCTTTTCTTCAATAATTGCATTTGCTCTCTTAAACATAGATCAAAAAAAGCAAGCACTTAACTGCTTAAGTTAAATATGCAATGTAAAGAAAAGGAAACAATGTCAAGGAAAGGAAATAACAGAAACATAAATATATGCAGTGTTGGAAAGTAACAGGTAGAATAGTCTTAAATCAGTAAAGTACTGCTTGAGTTCTGTATTTAGTTCAGGTGGGCTCTCGGAACACTGGTCCAAAATTAACCTGTAGAGTTCTTCATCCAAAGAAATCAAAGAAACCAAGGCAAAGGAGACAAATGCAGGGGTATATAGTAGGGGTACCTACAACACTGAATGCTATACAAACTGAGGGTTCCTATCTTGCTTTTCGTACAGTGCAAGACCAAGAAGATAGACAACGAAGTACAGAGGCAATCAGTCCGAACCTGATAAAATGAAATACTTCCTGCTCAAGCCACCTCTTAGCACAGTCATTTAGAAATGTAATAAGAACATCCACAGTTATTAGGGAAATATAAACTGTCACGCTTCTGGTCATTTCTCACGAAATTACTAATGAGGTTAGGAAGCAGTTTTTCCTAGGGGCAAGACATTCCCAAACTGTCCTTTTCAAGCTCCCTTTCACCTCAGCGCAGGAAATTCACGGAGGGAGTAAGAGACTACATGATATTGAAACAAGCGGCTAAAGATATAGTCATCAAAGGTTTCTGTAGGATACATATGCTAACAAGAAACCATCTCGGTCAATGAGAAATATTATATTAAAACATTTTGTGGATGGGCATAAAGGAGGGGCATAAGATACAAAATTTTTCCTCATCATTTAAATCTGAACTTGTAACAATTTTATTTCTCTTGGCCAAAGTGTTATAAATGCTATTTATCCTTACTCTTCTAACTGAAGTTTTAAAGCAAGGTATATCACAGTAATAGGCTTTTCTTTGTCACTCTTCAAGAATATTAATGAATGTATTTGTTCATGACTTCTGTGAGCTACGAAAGCAATATGGGAATACTTTCATTAATATGTGAAGCACAACAAAGACAAGCCTATTACGATAACATCATATTTTACAGTAGAAGATTGAGGCATAATAGAATGAAGTAACTTGCTGAAGGTAAGCAAAAAGGCCATAGATGACAGCTATGTTATGTCACAGTTCAATGCCATAATCATAAAAATCATCTTTCTTTATACTTGAGAAAATTTATACCAGGGAAACACTATGTAAATCTATAAGGCTGTAAGTTGGCAAAGCTGGAATAAGATGACAACAAGAAAAAATTACTTTAAATGTCTAGTCTTTCTGCTATGCAGAAAAATAGAACTATAACAACAAGACAGCTGCAAATATTCTGCTAAATTTCTATCTTCCATTTTTCCCCCCAAAGACAACCATCAGTTTGAGAATCGGTATCTTAATCCCTTCTTGGAAAATCACCCATGTTTTTTCCTAAATTATAAAGAAAAATAATCAACCAGCAACCAACCAATAAAGCTTGCACATAACAAGTTAACTCCATACTTTTAAAACACACACAGAATAAACAATAAGTATTATAAAAAGTATCATGCATATTCCAGTTTTAGCTTTGCCAGTAAAACCTCAGTGTTACATACTTCCTTTTCCCCATAATTCTGGAGAAGACACTACATTTGTATGACCTGCAGCTGCAACAGTCCATATTTACCAATTGATAATTGGCAAACGTACACAAATATTATTAAAGAGAGTGCAACAGACACTAATACAAATTCACATAGCAAGAAATGATTTCTGTGGGAGCTACTGCTCTCAGTGGAATTTTGTTTAAGTGTGTTTTGGTACATACAGGGATGCGTAAGCCCCCTGACCCTTGTAACTTGAGCTGATCGAGATAAAACATTCAGACGGAATTACAGAATTGCTGCAGTGTCTTTGATTATTCTTGATATAGGACAGGATGGTCAGATTTCAGTTTGATTAAGCAACTGAAGTTAGTTTGATTTAGTTATTCTTTCTACAGTTTGTACTGCAATGAAAATCATCAGAAAATAACTATGCAAAAATCACATACTATGACTATCTTAAAGTATGAAAGATAATTTGTTCAGCTACTTATAAATGGGAGGATCAGAACTGTCATTAGAAAGTGACACTAATTCCAATCTTATCTGTGGAAAGAGAATGCACACTTCTGAAGAACAAAAGGATGTTCTTCACTGATAGAAGTGCACATATATTATAGATAAACGAACAGTATCTTAAATAAAGGTGAATATAACATGTCAAGAAAGATCTCATTACTGTTTCTGAATATTAAGGGAAATACTGTATGTTTCAAAGTCAATACTAGATGTAAGACTGATTTTATTGCAAGCAATAAATCAAGTATCAGTACTGGAATAAGAAGAGAAGGGGTAAGATGATGTGGAAATTTTTTTCTTCATAGAACTGCATCAGGAGTATTTCTAGGTTAAATATCAATTAACAGATGTGTCACAATCTCCCTCTACTCTTCCCTTTCCCCTAACCCCAAACACCTCTTTCCTGCTACTCTTACTCTTTTTCCAGGAAACAAATCAGCTGTGAAAGTAAAGTGGGAGCTTCTAAGGTAGAAAGGAAAGCCACTAGACTGCTTACCGTATCTCTAAATAGGATTACGAATTAACCAAAACACTAGAGAATACAAAGAATGATATATATTAATATATGTTTATTAATACGTAAGTATTAATATATAATAAAGAAATACTCTTGGCCACCATTAGAGCTCTTTCTCTACAAGAGTTCTAATTAAAGCGAATGGGTGATTTACCCGAGCAGTGAGCAGGATTTAGACTCTGCTCAGGGTCTCATGCAGCCAAGGGGTGTAGATAAATGATGTGAGACAGACTAATATGTTTTACTTACTGCATATTATCTTTTTCTCATGCTTTCTAATTTAGATGGTAAGATTTAAAATAAATCAGTTCTCCTAAGTGAATTGCAATTGTTGCCAGCACTATGGCTAATTTACAGGACACTGCTCTGAGCAGTCTCATTAATCAAGGATTTAAAAGTCAGTGAAAATCCCTTATTTACAGCAAGTGTGTAATAGGATAACATCCTAGCTGGTATCATCATAATACAAGATAGGATTAGACTGTCTCATGGGCAAGTTGTTCAAATTCATTTAAGAAGTGATCCTCTAGTTGTAAGAGATTAACAAAAATAAAATTAAAATAGCAGGTGCACAATCTGGAAGGCCAGGCAGAATTTCTTTTGATTTTATCTTCTTTTCTTTGTGCATTTTCAGATCTTTTCAGATTCAGTCTACTGCTGTGGCTGTATGATTTAAAATGCAGTCCACTGTAATATACGGCTTCTTAAAAAGTTGGACATCTGTTAACATTTCAAAAAAGGGTGATAGAAGCGCTTACAATTACTGCACCACTATAAAAAAAAGGGTAATTGTAAAAGTGGATGTCACTATGCAACACACTTTCTGACAATTATCCGTGGGTGCGGCCATTGCAGGAATAAGAGTCTTGCATATCAGGCAGCTCTGTTTGCAAAAACAAGGACTCCAGGGTTTGGCTCTTGGCCAACAGAGAGTTTAAAATATCCCCAATCTGCCACCTTGCTTCAGGAAGGAAGTGATGACTACTTCAACAAGGCTCTTGGCCAGGTCAAAAAATGATGCTGTAGTCATGGCTAAAATATAGTCATAGCCTGTAGCTGAGACCAAGTATCAAGCTGCCTCAAAAGCTACACTTGCAAGTTCAATCAACAGCAACATCACAAACTGAAGTTGTGTCCTTTATTGTGCTTTTTAACACTGCATTTAAAAAATGAATGAACAATATAGAAAAGTCTGGCTTTTTGATTAGCCATTTTTTGCATGACTGGGCATAAAAATACGCCATCTTATTCATTTTTTATGTATGAGGCCTGTTAAACCTAAAGGTACCAGAGAAATACAATCTGAAATTTAAATCACCAATCTAAACTGTGCATTCATTAATGGTATAATGGATCCTGCATATTTTCTCCTATAGTATTCCATCAGCTCTCTTTTAAGTCATAGCACCCTACAGCTACCCTGAATATAGTTTATTCCTTTCTTGTTCAATAATATGTTTTATCCCATGAGAACTGCAAGTAAATTTAAAGTACACAGTAGTTAAAAACTGGCCGTCCCAAATTATTATATGAATTATGAACAGCATAGCTGCCTTTGACTACTGTTTAAATTATTTTAGATTAGAACTTCAACTGTGTAATCAAAACCATTCTTACTTATTTTTACAGCTGTGGTGCTCCATGATAGCAGTCAGGCGTCACTGGGCTCGGTGGTAGAGGAAACCAGAAGGCCCTGATCTAGCAACGTACATGAGGAGATGCTTGATTTTGAAAATGAGATGTTTGGGAAGGAGTCAGAGAAGTAGCACATCCTGAAGGGCTGCACAGAGGGGTGCACAGCTCCTGGAACAGGATGATCTGCAAATGCTGCTGGGAATTTGCCTGTTTGGGGCTTGGCTTGCAACCAACCCCCTCCTAGCTGAGCTCTTTTCCCCCCCTCCCTTTCCACCAGGAGAGAGTCTCAGTAAAGGGTTAGGGGAGGCTCCGCTTTGTGGGTGGCCCTGAGGCAGCACCCCACATGTCGGGCACTGTCGTGGGGTGCAGGAAAGCACGGAAACTGCTGCAGAGAGGAGGAGATGACCTGTGGGGTGCGGCGGCTGGCTCTGCTGGCAGGACAGCGGGGGTCTGAGGCAGAAAAGGGGTGATGGAACGGGGAAAGGGCAACATGCAACTCTCACAGAGCATCAATGTCATGGAGACATGGAGATCTTGAAGAACAGAAGATAAAACTCTTTCTGCAAAATGGCCAGAAGGTCAGGAAGAAAAGAGGAAGACGAAGCAAAGCAGAAGCCTGAGACCGGCCAAGAGGATGCTGTGAACAGATGGTGCCTGACAAACAAGACCAAGGCTGCAGCGGCTCGCAGAGGAAACTCAACGTACTTCAAATAACGCCTGGTGAGTGCACAGGTGACGACAGTCTGAGCAGCGAAGGAAGGGACAGGCAGCATTTGCAGTCCAATTTTTAAGGAACAGAAGGCGAGGGCATCCCTGGGTTGTGAGGGGAAGTAACAAAGAAACGGAGAAATTAATGGTAAGGTTGGGGGAGCAAAGAGAGCTCAGGCAGTGGAAGGGGACGGCCAGGAAACCAAGTAGCTGATGCGAACAGACCCTATGATGTGAAGTTCAACGGGCAAGAATTTAGTGACTGTTAACAAATGACCATCTGAAAATATACTAGTAGGACTAGGAAATTTAAGCTCTAATTCTCCTTTTCCCCAATTCTTGGTTATCAGCTCTGCTCACATTACTTCATTTTTCCCCTGGAAAAAGCCTTCTCAAATACTTGCTTTTTAGTTCAATGAGAATTAGCTACAACTGACACTTTAACACAGAGGTTTGCTTCAGCTTAACAGAAGGTATATAGCTAGAACCAGAGTATGGATAAAATATCTGAAAAACCAACAGATACACAGATACACACAGCTATCATCTTAATTAGCTGTAACAAACTTCTTTTTCAAACATAGTTCACAGGATGTTTACAGAAGGAAGCTTCAAGTAGTCGTTTTGTACTTTTGGGTAGACATAATAAATTCTGAAGCAGTGAAAAGCTTTCTTAAAAACCTATCTCTCATACACACACACACACACACACACATATATATATATATTTTTTTTTTCTTTCCTTTAAAGGGAGGAATAAAATAGCCTAAACCAATGAGAATGCTGTCAAAAACCAATAGGATATGAAAAATCACAGAAGAGTTCACGTAGAAAAAATCAAATTTCATTTTGGGGACTGGATTAACTGCACAATTTTCTAGCCAAGACCATGTAATTTAAATTTAATTTTCTGTGTGTGAAGCAGATCTCTATGACTGGTTGTTGAGACAGTCATAGAAAGAAACTCAAATATGTCACATATTAATCAGTCATACTCTGTAGCTAGCTTCTCACTAGTGTTAATAACTTCCATTTCATACGGTAGTCTGCAGAGAAAGACGCTATAGTTATCTAGCAGTAATATCAGCTCTAGATGACATGCCATTTGGACAAGCGCCTCTAAATTTGTATTTAACCTGCTATAGGTCAGACAAATATATGTGCATCAATTTCTGCTCATCCACCCACATATAAAAAGTATTTTGTCATAACTGTGCTACGGAAAAGATGTTATTTCTAGAAATGGATATTAAAATGCTAATATTTCAAGCACATACCCAATATTCAGTAGAGCTTTTATTAACCGCTGACATATTATTATCCTCTAATGTGAAAATACAGTAACTGAAAACACAAACACTCTCTCAAACCTAGCTTTCATCAAATTAATACCATCATGTTATTTCTTGTAATGGCCAGTGTTTGATACTGAGGGAAAAGCAAAGATCTTGATTAGAAAGTTCCTCTCACAGGAAAATATGAAACATCTAGGCTGTTATAACCAAACACAAGTAAAGTCATTAAGTTTCTGAAATGACTACGGTAGAAATTACTCTCTGAAGGCTAACTAAAAAACTCGAGATGATGCCTAGGGTGCCCTGCAGGAAGGTACCTTGAGCCTTCCGCCCCAAATCTCAGGGATGACAGGAACACCGTTGCCCCACGCGGCAGGACACAACCACCTTACTTCTGGCCTCCAATTCTCTCTACAGCAGGTCCATCAGGAGGCTTTCCAAGCAACGACCCTAAAGCCCACAACAGTATTTTCATGCAGAGTAGCATTTGCATTACTTCTGAAATACCCTCCTAAATAAAAATCTCAAACATCTAAATTCTCATGGGCAAAATTAACACAAATAAATATATTTGAGAAGAGGATTTATAGTCAAATAGTGTCAACAAAACTGCATGCCTTTCCTTTAAGCTCTGAATTTGAAGTGAATTGCTTTGGTCAGAGTCTCAGAGCCATTCACCTCATCCGGAAAAAAAACAAAACAGAGCTTAGAAAATCCAAGTGCTGGAAAAGCTACAATGTTTTATCGAGACAGCTAATCAGGCAGTACTCTGTATTAATCTGCAAAAAATGCAAGTATTGCTAATTAAAAAAAAAACCAAGTGTTTTCTTATTAGGCAATGTCCATCACTTCTTGCAACATATGTATAATGTTAGAGTCACAGATGTGGATCAAAAAAAAAATCTATTTATTCATGAATATCTTTTTACTCTGCCCTTGTGAAACTTTTCAGGAACCTACTGGCTAGAAAATTAACCCACTGCATTTCTTCTTTGTTTCTCTCTTCATTAGGCAACTTATGAAAATGTGTCCAACACTACCACTGTCTTTTCATTGGTCATGCTTGCCAATGTAAGGGCTTACGAAGAGCTGCACCAACTGCATAACATCAGGAACTATTTGAGACATCTCTTCTTGAAATCACCCAATCACTTACTAGCTAGGTTTCTTAGTAGCACAGTAAGTAGCAGCTACATAGTGAAAGGAGTATCAAACACACGAGTTACTTTTTCTTATTTTTCAGCTGGAGAAGGAAGGTTTATGCACATTTTCTGGAACAGGCCACTTCATTATTCGATCCAAGACTTAAGCCACATCACAAGGCATAGTATTCATAAAAAGGAACGACTGATATTCAGCATGAACCTCAGGCTAGTGCCTCAAAATGGTGCTGGCTGTAACGAAAGGTGAACTGGGCACCTTTCACAGCTGTCTACTGTTGGTCAAGGCCAGCTCATGGTCATAGGCACTTGACAGCACATTTTGCAAGAGGAACAACATCAGTACCACAAAAACTTCTGCACTGATAATGACCTCAATTTATTTTGCTGTTCAATGGATCAGTACTGGACTTCTTTCCTGAAAACAGCATTAGATAGTCTTGCTCGTGACTGATGCAGAACTACACGTGCAATGAAGAGGCCAAACTCTTCCTCTCCCTCCTTCTGGAGCTGCTAGGGAAGGTACTTGGCTGGGATCACGGAGCAGATGTGCTCTGCACCCTGCTTACGCAGCTCCCCTTCCGCCTCCCTGCCTCGCTCGCCCCCCGCAACGGTGCTGACAAAAAGGGGAGTTCACTGCCCTGCTTTCTCGGACACCTCTCCGCTCTCAGGAGGTCACAGACGTCCCTGCAGCTCGGGCTGTCCCACAAGTCCTGACGGATCTGCGTAAGGCTGCAGACAGAACGAGCCTGGTGATTTCAAACTGGATAAAAAACTCAAAGAGATACAGTACAAAATTGAACTTTATAATTTAAAGGAGATGCTGATACGCAACATGCCAGTGAAGAACACACTGGCATTTAATTGTACGAAACCTAGTATACCAGTTATACTATTTCACTTATTGAAGCATCCATACTTTGGATGAAGAACGGCAATAAACAGTTACGCTATTTCTCTCTCATTTTAGATTCAAATTTGCGTTTCTAAAAATCAGATATTTTGCTAACTTCATTCTGCACTTACAAATGCTTCTGTCGTGAATCTTTCTGATCAGAATCTGTGCTTCACTTCAATTTACCTTTTTCATCCTTATTTCCCTCAGGTAACTAAAATACCTTGAGAACAAGGGACAATTAATGTGTAAATGCTTTTAGAAGGTCACTTCCGCTTTCTTTCTGAGCTTCCCTTCAGAACATTCACATTCTTTTCTCATGAATACCATACTTCATTACAGAACAATAACAACAGAAATGCAGTTTGATCTTTTGTTTTTCATTTTGCACTAAACCAAAAATATATGAAATGGAATGTGACTGAGGAAATCCAAAAAGCTTATTTTTTCCTAGACAAATAATTAATTTCAACTATAAGAGAAATGTTTCTGGGCATTATTCTTGTATGCTTGTATTTTCTGGTACCTTTTTATATTTAGCCTTCTCTTTTGCTGAAGTAAACATTTTTGTCTTCATTAATTCTGAACACACAAATCACAGTGGAGACATTTGCTTTTCCTTCTTTTTTTTTTTAAGCCCAGAGTATCTGCTTATTAAACCTCAAAATTACAACAGTGATAGCAAACATTTTAATTTTGCATTACACATCACATGTACAGAGCTTATTGAATATTGGCAATGTGAGACTTACTGTCTTTGTATCTGTCTTAAAACACTCAAGTAAAGCTGTATTAAGCATTAATATTAATTCATGAGTATTAACATTAATCTCAATGACTATTAATTACACATAAGTAGTCATTTAAAATGACTATTTGAGTTATTGGGTTGGGGGGGGCTTTTTAATTGACCATTAAGCCCCCAGCATAGATTGGCTTTTTGCAAAATGGAAAGGGAAAATTGAAGTACTACTGGATAACACTATGAAACTCAGTAGCATGGCTTTAGACTATTTTTAGCAAAACTCAATAAACAGAGTTAGAGAAAAGACTAGAACCACTTAGTTAATAAAAGCACAACACAACAAAGTCAGAAAGGCACTAACTTTGAACAACGTTTCCACCTTTTTAATAGAATTACAGTGTTGTCAGTTTGTCAGTTCTACTTAGCATGAGTATTCCTCACTATTAAATTGTGCTGCATAAGAGCATTTTTGCTCTGTTCAAATCCATGGGAATTTTATTATTAGTCTCAAAAGAGCGGAATGCAAGGAAGACTCTTCCCAAGGAACACTTCCTGCAAACTGATATGCGGTCTCTATTCTCATTAACCTTATTTTCAGGGGGAAAAGGGTTTTCTTATGTCTTTTCAAAATAATACACAAAATAATAGTACAAAGTAATAATTTTGTAAGAAATGTAGAAAACTGCACAAACTATCAGATTGATTTTAGGGCTTTTAGCTAAAACCACCATCTCATCTACATAGATTTTTTTTAAAGTAAGTCTCAAAGAGACTTACTTTAAAAGTATGTTAAAATAGAAACACAGTGAATGAATAACAGCATGGACTCCTCTATTTAACACTGATCTACCTATATACGTCCTCGCAAGTTCAACTGGAGCATGTCTTTGACTCAGAGAAAAGGCGAGAACCAGTACCGCTACGAACACTTTTCTTCTGCAGTTTTTATTATAAACTTTACAATTTAAAAATTTTGAGAGTGCAAAAAGGCACATTGTTCCCTCCCAGATTCTAGCTCCATTGGTATGGAGCAGTGAAAGCACTGAGGAAATAACATTAATTTTACCGAGCAGAGCAATGTCCTATGGATCTTTGTTCTGCACATCTAACTTGTTAATACTAACAATTACATACACATGTATTTGCAAGGAGAAAATGACTCACTGCCTTTTAGTTAAGAGTTCCTTTAAATCTCCTGTTTTGGAGATACACTTAATTAGATAGTTTCTGAAACTGCACATTTGCCACATAGGTATTTGGGTGCGTTAATGATGTCTTTATTTCACAGCTATCCACACGAAAGGCATCCTACAGGAAACCAGTGATACCCTTCTATGCCGAGGAGCTGCTCCAGGTGATTCTTGTGGAAGTTACATACACATTAGATGGCATCATGTAGCCTTCAAAAAAATCTGTGTACCACTAATAGTTTCCAGGCTTTAATTTCCTCAAATAAATACTTCCAATAAGAAGCAGAGGAAGTTAAATTCTGTGACTGTCATTCAGATAGCAAAAGTTTCATCTCTACCACTGCTTTAGTGCTGTGAATTCAATATACATCAAAGTATAGTACAAGGATGATACCTGAATTTTAAGACTCAACATTTTCCATTTTGAAGACCTCATTTACAATTGCTTTTCGTTTAACAAATTAGCTATTTAAAGACAGATCCAAGCCCACTGGTACTTTTTCATTAAGTGTGTATGTTTCAGATCATAAGTTTATATGCATGCACACACACTTTCCAATAAATTATTTCCATTACTTCTCCAACTAAGCTTAAGTAAAAACAACAAAAAAAAAAAAAAAAAAAAAAAAAAAAAGAAAGAGAGAAAGACATTCAGGCAGCAATGACAACCATTTTGTAATAGCTTAGTAACTCCAGGAGTTTTTTTCTGTCATGTGTAGGAGGAAAACTTACCCATCTTGTTGACCTATGAAAAACTGCAAGGCCATTTGGGTTTCAGACCTAAATAAATGGTTTTTCTTCAGAGGGTACCTAGTGGTGCTCTACAAATTCTCCTTTCCACTACTAAAGACAGGAACTGAGACTTGGGAGACTCTCTCTCCTGTGCTCTCAGCACTGCTCCTGAAAGTATGCAGGTATTTGGGCAACAAGCAGAAATACGCCAGACTTGCATACAAACGAGTGAGAAGTCAGGTTTGGAATGATGGTAGCATGGGATACCAAGACGAAGAACCAGAAACATGTGAAAGATAACTGAGGTAACCTGCTGGAGAATTTGGGAAAAAGAAATAAAAAAACCACTGTGCTTAATGTACAGTGGAGGGAACTGTTACCAAGTGAAGAGAGGATGGGGTGAACGAAGAGCTATGGTAGAGCAGTCAAGTGGCACCAAGAGCAAACAGGGCTGAGAAGGGAACTGGCAGGATGAGCTAAAAAGGGGCAGAAGGGCCACAGGGGAAGGATAAGGGAGGTTGGACCAGCCACTGGCAGGAAACATTAGGTGTTTACAGCCATTAGAACAGGTGCCAAGATTTCTGGATTTCAGCTTTCCATGTATTCTCAACAATTATCTGTTAAACACTCTGGCAAAGACTTCAGCTTTTCTGTGGATGCTCGATCCACCCAGATCCATCATCTTAAATGAGATAAACCTAAGACTCCTAACTAAGCATTCTGATATCTCAGCATTAGAGATCTGCAAGGATGATCTAACAGGTTCCAGTTCTGCTAGATATCTAACTAGGGGTGTCAATTTGATAGTGCATAATGACATACGTTTCTTCAGTTTTATTTTAAAGAAACTGAGAAAAAAAACATTTTATTTGGAGAATTCTAGGTGTGAACACAAACACCCAGCAGCTTAGGGAAGCCAGAACTCAAGCTTGATGTGCAATCTTAACTCACATGCCTGGTACCTATGCAGTCTGATGCTATCTTTAATTAGAGGTTAATATAGATTAATAATGAGATATTTGAATGGCAGCTGGTGTAAAGCTATACAGTTCCAAGGAAACAAAGTGTTCACACTTCAGTTGTGGACTTGGACCATCATTTGTTGTGAAATTGTTTAAAACTGAAAGCCCAAACTGATGCAGAATTTTCTTACATGCGAATCTGTTTAAGTCTATGGACTAACTGCTAATTTGACTGCAAAATAGCACACTTATGTGACATACTCCAAAGACATTTTTGTTCTATAGTAAACCAAAAAACCTAAGTTAAAATGATTATGTCGCAGAAACTCTGATGTTTCACCTTCATTATTATATTATGAGCAGTTACTCAGAGTACGGTACAGAATTTAAAATAGAACGCGAAATGGGAAATTAACCATCTGTGTGCACGCCAGTTATTCAGTTTGGCCTTTCCGTTCTCTGAGCCTTTAACTTATGTTTCCACTTTAAAACAAAAAAAGTCCTTGCAATTTTGTTGTTGAAATGCAGTACAAAACCAAAGATATTTCATTTGAAAACAGAAAGATATAGTAAGGTTCCTCTTTAAAATTGAAAGGAATTTTGTAAGCCCCAGGTTCAAAGTCAGATGACAGTTCAGAAGCTTTTATTGGTGCAACTAACATTTTCAGCTGACTTCCTAAACATGCATGTTATGCCAACAAAGCCTAGAATTAAACTCCCGAAGTCTGTCTGTCCTGTCTACATGGGAATGTTATTCTGATATAAGTGAAGTTAAATAAAACTGGTACACTCCCAGGTGGTAAAATTTACACTGAGGAAAAAGAACAGATGTTTTCTAGGTAGTTTTGGAGGGAAGTGTAAATGACCTCTCACCAGCCCATGGTTTTGCTCTGCGCATCAGTAAGAGCTCCTAACAAGCAGAGACGCAATCTGTATCACAATGTGCAGTAATCTGAAATAAGAGAACTAACAACTCTGAAATATTATTGAGTTTTACAGAATAGTAATGTAACATCTAAGCACTCGGGAAAAAAAAAAAAAAAAAGGAAAATTCCACCAGCTAGGCGAGACCATCCACAGAAAAATTCTTCATCTGATCACACCAATTTACAAAGATTAATTGTAGCTTCCTACATATTGCTTCTTTGAAAATGTTGAATTTTGTGGTATATGGACACCATGACAGCAAATGATTTCCTCTAGTGTTCCACTATGCTTTTCAGCATTTGAAATTTAATTATTTGAAAAAACGCAAAAGCTATCAGTATCCTAAGCAGTACACAATATTTTCAACTGGAGGAACCATTTTGTTTCATCATAAAGAAAAATTCAGGTGTGAACCCAAGGGAGGCAGGCCTCAGGCATTATGACAGTGTTCCTACAGCAATTATTTGTGGCAATGTGCATCAGCCGCAGTCTGGTTCTCATGCATACTGCTCAGCTCATGTATGCCGTTCATAGAGAGAATATAAACTTTCTCATGCCTATTGTACCCTGGTAAGATCTGTAAATTACTTATAGCTATGCACTTCCAATAACCAGGAATAAAAAAGTAGTTTTTGTAAGTAATATTTAATCATGTTCAGAAAAGCCCTTTATACCTATGCGTTCAATTAGATATTTCAGCTCCTCTTTTCCATGAAAGCACTGTTATATATTCTAAAAGCAATCAATTACATTTTCAGAATTGTGCATAATACATTATTCAAATAGGATATGGTTTGAATAGCATTTATTTAAGATCAGATTCACATTTGAAAGTAAAAGAAGAAAAGCTTAGATCAAGACAAAGTTTTATAACCATTCAGTATAAAAGAAAGGTGTGAAAATACAGTGTTTAATTATTCTCAAAAGTCCAAGCTGCAGATAAAGTAGAAATACCTGCATCATCCTTGTATGTATTATGCCCATTTAATAACATTTCCCTGCCTGCTAAACAAACTTTTACTGGCTACATTCATTGAAAAAAAAAGGCAGCTGTGCAATGCTTTTGATGCTGATGGGCTGCTTCAGGCCCCAAATCAAAACCTCCGAGCCAAAGAATCCCAAACTTTGGGTGAGCTGAGGTTTGGAGCTGCTCAATCTAGCAAAGCAATCTACACACACGAAAACCAGGCAATGGAAAAACTAACTCTGCAGACCAGACCCTCCAGGGGTGTGGAACTCATGTACTCAGCCAACCAGAAGCACTTTATTCAAACTACGGTTCATTTAATTGCCAATTAATTTTATTAATTGATCTTATACTTTTAAAACTGCTTCAGCAGCCAGAACAGGATGGGTCATAAGAATGCATAATATTTAATTTCACAACAAATTCTTTGGTAATGAAAGATCCATCACGGTACAAAGTGCCCTACATAAAATGAAGCCACAGGGGACTCAGACAGGTTTGCATTTGCTTACCAAGATGACAAAACTCACTAAAACTCTATTAGAGACACAATGAGGCAGTTCTTTAACATTTCCTTCCAGGTATCTGCAGCCTATCAACTTAGCATATGTGTACTTCAGCATGTCTTAACATTTTTCTTCAACATAACAAAAGCGTTGCAACCTCCTTCCTTTTTTCTTTCAAGCCTTCTTCTGCAGCACTGTCTGGATTAAAAAAGCATGTGTAAAATAATTACTTATGCAAATCATATTCAGCTTTTTGGGGGGATGAAAAGCCCCCCAAAAAATCTGTGTGTAACTGAGTGCTCTCTAACCAAGGTACTCAATTCTCATTGTCTATTTG
Organism: Rhea pennata; assembly: GCF_028389875.1. Classification (NCBI taxonomy): domain Eukaryota; kingdom Metazoa; phylum Chordata; class Aves; order Rheiformes; family Rheidae; genus Rhea; species Rhea pennata. Next base: position 17,136,165 of record NC_084665.1, on the reverse strand, counting down.
TCTTGAAATAAAATCCATGAGCTCTTTTGAAAATATGAAAGTCATCCTTTCAAGCTCATCTATCAGCATGTGGTCTAGGCTAGCCACTCCCTGTAGTATTTTTACTGGTTACAGAGCAAAGCCATTTTCTGAAGTGCACTCGACACATGCTAATGCCCAGTCTGGAACAGCTTGCTACGCATGCAATACCTGCAGGCTCTCCTGTCAACACTTGGCTTTACTTTTTACCTCCCAAAAATAAAACGAGAGGTAGCTAATGTTAATAATTTGCAGTTGTTTACAGATAGAGCTTATATTCCCTACTTAATTCTCCACATTAAATGTGGATAAGGAGAGGCTGAGTCTGACTTTTAAAAGTAGAGTGCTCTAGATAAGGGACAGAAATACAGATATTACACAGTCCCAGGGGCTTTACTGATTGAGGGAAAGATATCTAGGAAACTCATCTGTAACTCCCACCCTGTAATACTGGCAACATCTTGCCTGACACAGATGTGCCCAAGGTTTTATACCCCTCTACCTAAGAAAGGCCCCAGAGAGCTGCAGACTAAGGAGGTGCAGTCCTCCAGATCTGAGCTATACCCTACTGGGTCATGCACTACCTGGTTCTTCTGCATTTGAAATGTCCTGGTGTGATTCTTTCTTCTTCTACAGACTTGAAACTTAGCTTTTGTTTTCTTTATGCAGCATAATACTATGTGGCTGCTGTCCTGCCCTCTCCTATCCATCAGATCTCCCAAAGAATGAAAAAAATCCTTGGTTTTAGAGGTAGCAAGGAGAAATCTGTATTTTCCATCATATGGCTGCTATTTGCCTAATTCAGATGGGTTTTACTCCTGGTCAAACAAAGGAAGTGAAAGTCTTCCCTGTAATCTTAAATCCTTTTTTGGATATGAATTTACATCAGGAGAAATGATCACCTTAGTGCAGCCAGCTACACACTTGTGGTGTTTTACAACCTCTTCCACTTAAAACAGCAGGAAGGAATGCAAACGGCAGACTTCTTTCCCCTACAACCTTCTGCACCCACAGCTCTTTTCTGATTTAACAACTTCCAGTTGACTTTACACGTTTCATGGAAAGCATCTCATGCAAAAGGTGGGCACCAACAAACGGCGATGGCTGCGACGGTTAGTTTGTAAATGAGTACTCAAACAGCAGGGAGTTAGGAGCTGCTTCGAGTCCAGACGGGCTTGGCCGCACCGGATGGCGTTGCTCCCCCATGCCGCTGCATTTCCCACGCGTAGCGGGGTGCAGTGAACACTCTGTCAACGGGGTGTCCCTAGCGATTCTGTTCTGCAGGTTAAATCTGTCATTATAGGACTATGTATTAATAGCTAAGCCTCAGCTGCATGTGTCAATTTGTACTCCACAAAGGCTGCATTTCCCTCTGCATCAATTTAGCAGTAGCAGGCTGAGCGTTAGATGGTTCTTATGGACGCAGAATATATCCAGCAAAGGCAACCACCGCCACAATTCTATAAATCAGAAGTTCTGAAAATTACGGAGCAAAGCCTCCAACAGGTGATTATAATCTACAAACGCTGGCTTGGAGATGGCAGAAGTCTCACAAAAGCACATTCAATTATAGCAAGCACTTGCAAAATTTGTTCCTGATTAAACACATACTCTAAGTATCAATAAAGACTATTTGTCTTCTTTTCATTTACCACCGATCTGACCTTGTTGTTAATAAAAGTAAGGAATGCCTTATTTCATCAATACAGGAACACATGTAAATTGATATTTATCACTGGATGGTCTATTTAGAGCCTTTTCATTTTTCTTTGAAGGATCACAAATTATTCACAACACAGCAGGATTTCTTCAGTGATTACATCGGATGGAGTTTATACAACACCCTTGTTTTTCTATCTGATATCAAACTCTATAAAATACATCATTTTATGGGGAACCTGAAATTGGTTTCTTCTGCAACAGAACCTTTCCTCCCTTGACTGTCTGCAGCACTTTATAAAATATTTATTGATAGGATACCTAAAAATACACATGGCCAATGCAGCTTTAAAATGGGTAACTATTTAGCAGCCATACACTAGATTTCACAGCACAGGGTTCTTATTAAGCATAGTTGCCTAGAAAAAATACTCATTTTCTGACATATGATTATAAATATTTTCATTTAAAATGAATATTTTAGCTCACTGAACAGATAAAATTATATAATTCTTATTTCTTCAGGGTCTCCCAGCAAAAGCTGCACTTCAGAAACATAAGGACTATCCAGATGAACAAGTCCTTGTCCTTCCATCTATTCCTTGTTTATTTGAAAACAGAATTTAATCACTCTTTTGTCACTTACATTGCATACTCTCGTTGGAGGTTCAGTACGAAATACGGAGATGCTGTTTTGGTCCTGGTATAGCCTGTTGCGACTTCATATGATGCTGCAAATTCTTACCCTCTGAAATCCAGCGGGCTTTGCTGGCTGAATACTGAAGAGCCACACTATTTCTCCGTAACAAAAATGGGAAGGCAGCCTTCTTTCCTACCTAATTAATGCAGGGATAAACACGTTCCTCCTGTGCTCTGAGGTGCCCAAACTCCCCCAAAGAAACATGGCAACAGGTTCTCCACAGGCAATGGAGGGAACTGAAGAGCTGTGCAGCGACTGTGCCCCCTCAAAGCCCCTTTCTGACAGAACTGCGAATTAAGTCACAGGCACCTCGACATGATGCACGTTACCACCAAGCACTGGAAATCACACGCTGCCACCACATGTTTCTGTCCAACTGACTTGCCTTCTGCAGGTGTGGATGGCAAACGAGGCAGGGGATTGGGAGAGCTGAGAGGAAAAGTCATGCTCAGAGGACAGCTGGCCTCCCTCGCCTTTGCCTGATGTTTGGGAATGGTGACTTCCAGAGGAGAGATCTTCGCAACTCCTACTTTTTGCATTAGGGATGCTCAATGATTCATCTTGGTCTATTACTTAAAAAATTATATTACTTAAAAAATTACCTAAAAAGTTTCTCTTTCTAGGGTTGTGCATTATTGTTTGGAAAACAGTGAATGCCCCTGTGAGACTGCTGCTCCCTCGCAGCACTCACTGTTTCCAGTCACAGTGGGGTCAGAACAAACACAGCGAGGGACCATCTATTAGCTGCAAGACCACACTTAGGCTGGCTCTACCAGGCTTCTCAGGCTATTCTGTACTTTCCAAGAAACATGTTCCTTATGTTAAAGGCACACACCTTTAACACTCAACTACATACACAATCAAAGTGTGTCAGCAATTAAATTGCTAGAGTATTTTATTTGCAAACACACCTGTTACAGTGCATTTCACTGTATTCAACAGCCTACATAGTGTTGTGTCCACTGTCTCTAAGTATATATAATGCATCAACCTCACTTTTATTAAAATGTCAAGTCAAAGAGTGGCAAATCTTTCCATAAGACTCAGCTTTAGATCAGAACCTAACCTCACAATTCACACTGCCTTTCCCACACGAGGGAAGATCTGGGTCTACAGAAAAGATTTCGCGTTCACTATGTGCAATGCTTTTAACCTTCCCACTTTTACCTGTAGAAAAATACATGCATTCAGAAACGCTAACTGAAGTTTCAGCAATCTTAACGTTTCTGTCTCAGGTCCAAGCATTTTAACCCCTCTCCACGCTTACACAGCCATATACTTTTGCTAAAGATAATTAAAGGTAAGTCCTCATGTAAACCCAGCTGAACTCAGTGGGAAGCCTCCCTGCTGCATGTTGTATCAACCAGCCTTCCACTATCTCAATGAGCCTGTATTGCGCTTTATTTTTCGCCCCTCCTCCTGTATCTGATCAGGCAAGACAGCCCTCTTAGCTTACACAAGTTGCAATGCCTGCACTGAGAGTTGCATACAGCATTGGGTAGACACTGCAGAACAGCAGCACATCACTACGGCAGCATCAGCAGGTCTGCAGTAAAACACAGAAATGTATCAACAACAAATATCCTAATTATTCCAGATAAGAAAGCTTTCATCAAAATGGAGTCCCAGAATCATGGAAATACATGCACACAGTCTTCTTATCAGACATAATATCTAATTTTCTAAAGCAATTAGGACCTCCTTTGAGGACCCGTTCTATTTCTCATTGTGGTTGGTCTACTTTTCTCATTCTCTGTGTTTTTAGCTACTGGGGATAATAAGAATATGGATTAATGAGTGATTTTAATGCCATGTAATACTGGTAGCATACATATAACGTAGTAATTATGTAAGCAACTGTCTCTAATCACTCTTCAAGGAATCACTATCTACAAATCTACCATTTTCCCTTTAAAAGTACAACCCTAACCTGTCAAAATCCAATTGGATTTTCATTAAAATACTGGCGGAGTTAAGCAAATAAGATATGGAACTGTGCCTTGCAACAAATCAATATTTCACGCAATAATTTATACTGTGGAGAGCCAAGGTAGAAAGACATTTATGTAAAACAAGAACTTTCATTCTGCTACTTTTTTCCTCCTTTGCTCTTCCCCTCAGAGAGAATTTCAGGGAAGCTTTAAAGTGCCAGCACTCACATCCCTATGTGTTGGGGCTAAGCTATACTGAGCACTGAAGAGACCACGATCCCCATGACGAGACCATGACAAAAAGGAATGTCTACGTTTGACCTACACACCATTTCAGCTGTTCAGCACAAGCCAGATATTAAGGAGAGTAAATAAAGAAATAAAGGCAGGCAAAAAAATATTCTGTATTAGCATGTGAAACACGCAGACGTTCACAAAGGCAAGAACCACTTTAATTTCTTGACCAACAACAAGCGGCTTCAGCATTGTGCAGCAACTCCTGCCTCCAAGTCTGCTCTTTGTAACGAGTGCAATTTCCTCTCTAACAGCAGCAAATAATTTCTGTCTTTCACTAAAGGTTCTATATTCATAAATGAAAAATAATTAAAATAATTTGAAAATCAAACATCAAAAAAAAATCAGAACTGCTTTAAAAACAACCTCTTTAAATGCATTCCCTACTTCTGCTCCCTTTCCATCATGTCCACTGGTCTTACATTAAAGTTTTCAGAAGCAAGGACATACTCATCTGGTGTAATTCTGCTAACTAGGTCTTCAGATCTTATTAGACATTACTCCCATTGCTGTCAGACAGAATTTGGCTTGGGTGAAGACAGGCAGGCTTTACCTTGAGGGATCTGCCAGCCTCTGCATCCTCAGCAGACTCTGCAGAAGTTCAGCACATTAGGAGAGGAGCCTCTGGATTAGGATCTAGTTGGTCAGTTGTTTCATCGTTACTGAGACATCGTCTCAAATAAACAGACGGTTCTTACCAGGCCACTTTGGTAGAAAACCTGACTATTCTAGATAATGACACAGTTTGTGTACAGCAGTATTTCTCAATTAATGGCTGTCATGCCTAGGGTTACCGTGAAAAGCAACCAGAGAGGTCATGAGGCATTGCAGTTGCATCAATGAACTAGTCAAGATCAAGCATTCCTTGGAAAGTTTTGAAAAAGAGATATGCGGAACAAGGTCATATCATCTAACCTTTGTTAACCCTGAAAAATATTTTACTCTGTTTTATGACAAGCATCAAATAGTGAGGACTTCTAAAAAAACAGCAGCACTGAATAAAGCATCAGTGGACTGAAAATTGTGAGTCTCAAGAAAGAAGCCCCTGAAAAGCATTCAGTAACCACAAGAATCGAGCTTAGGCTCTGTTCATAAATAGTAAAGCACATCCTCATTATGGTATATAACTATGATTACACTGCTTTGTACTTGTAGTTTTTTCAGGTCTTGCTATGTTGAAACAATGCAAAATAAAATGATCCAAAAATAAACAAGAAAAAGATATTCATTGTTCAATGTTCCTAAACAACTAATTTAAATGGCCCACTGAACAGGTCTGCTAGAAAGGTCCATCTAAAACTGTAATGCAACAGAAGAAGCTTATGAAGCAGACTGGACTTTATGACCCAGAAATTTCTTTTTAATCTCATGTTCTTAGCTTAAGTAGGTATGAATAAGTTTCTGTGTGGGTGAATGAGCCACTGTGTGTTTTTGTTGAAAAAGCGGATCTGGAGCTTGACCTCCCTGGCTTCCATCAGGGAATTAATTGAATTGAAATTTTAATTGTTAACTGAATTGAGATGTTGCTAGTTGGGAAAGGCTATATCTCTCTCATGTCAGTAACGGGGGCAGGCTCTTTCTACATATTAGGAGATTCAACAAAGCCATTTCTTTCTGCTTTAAAAATAGCAGGGTTATGTTCAATGTCCAATACCTGATCCAAATAGGCTCTCCTTCTCCCCCAAAGCAAACAAGCAAAAATTAAAAATGTAAGCAATGATGTAAGCAAGCAGATCATCATCTAGAACTTCCCCAGGAAAAACAAACAAACAAACCCCCCAAAGCTTTCCTTCTCTGCGTCACAGGATTTTGGTGTATAAAGGGATACATTCACCAACATGCCATCAGCTGGAGGCACTCCAGCCTGCACCTCTAACTCACTCCCAGTATAACTCCCTACCTTGCCACAGTCGTAGCACAGAAGCAGACGCCAGCACATGGGCAAACACCCTCCGCTCCTCACAACAGCTGCTTTCTTGTGGCATTGTGCCTGACTGTCTCAGCAACACGCACCTCAAAACACTACCACCCCCGGTTCTCCGGCAGACGCACGCTTTACACATGCTCTCCCCAGCACACAGCTGTTTGCAGGTGATGGCCTGCAGCAGAACTGACTCAGACATCGCTCTCTTCTGCTGCACTCCAGCCTCTTCCTCCTGCTTCGGAGCAACCCTGCGGTGCTCTTCAACCACAGAACATCACAGCGCTTTAGCAGGGATTCCAAAGCGCTGTCTGCTGGGACATCCAGAAAACCCTGGGCACACAGTAAGAAGCTTTCTAGCCCCTCCTTTTTTGTGCGTGTTTTTTTGTGCAGTCATACATCAAAAAGGTTTTAAGACCTTGCTAAACTACACATCTCTCTGTCTGCCTTGCTCCATTTCCTTTATATTTCCTTCACGCAGAGAAAATGGGGTTTATGAAATTAGGAGCTCCAATACTTGATAGGAGTTGCATGTTTTTGGTTCTACTACATAATTTTCACAAATATAATACATATAGCTCTTGATAGCTACACTAGGTGAGCAAAGTAGAAGGGGTACTCATTTTACCAAACCTGGCAAATAGGACTTCATTTTTACATCCATAATTTCTCTCTCTCCCAATACTATATGTTTACTGATACATCTCAGAAGCTGCATACAGGAAACAGTTTCTAATGAATCTTCTAAGGGATGACCAAAACGTGTGCGGGAGTAAGATGCCACTTTTAGCATGCCTCGCCTTTTCAATGCTCCAGCTGAATGCATATCTTGATATTGGAAATATTGAGTCTCTCATTTTATTTTAAGCTTAATACTTCTCACGCTTTTCCATGCCCAGTTGCAGTAGCAAGGTGGCCTGTACAGGCCTTGCCTGCCCATTTATTCATAAGCAGGAAACTTCCCTGACAATTTGCTTCCAGATTGCTGCAGCGGCAGCACAGGAGCTGGCAGAGACCAGATGTGTGGTGAACATTAACAGAAGTCATCTTCTTCTCTGCTGAAGTTTGGTGGCAACGAACAGCAGATTCAGTTGCTTGTGCCTCTCGCAACCTCCTGCCACTCCTCCCCAAATGGAGGCAAACACCCCACCTGCTCATGGTCTTTCTCATTACTGCTTTGGGAAAATACAAACAATGCCTAACAATCTTCTCCAAAAACACTACAGCGTTCCTTGTGACAAACATATTTCCTGTACTTTCCAGCTTTCCACCAACTGCTTATCTGCTTAATCCTGCATTTTGGTTACATCTGCCCGCCCATGGAGACAGCAGCCGTGACTGCACAGGACTGTGTACTGTAATCCGTGGAGTCAGAGCCTGCTCCAATTCTCTATTTAGGGCTTACTGGAATTGAAATTTGACAAATATGTAATAAAAAATAAAACTTCTGCCACATATTCCCTATTGCCTGCTGCAGCTAGAACCCCTTCCCTGTGCTACCCATGTTCCTTGCTTATCACTGCAGTGGTACCTGGCTATTCACGTCAGAACTGTGATGTCTCCGGTGAGATTCTTTTCTTTCTGCAGGGTTGAGATGACCTACTCTTCTTAGCTTTTAAAGAGGGGCTGCAGGAGCTTTCAAGACTAGTTTCCCAAACACTGACTCATATAAGAAGTGTTTTGACTTTCTGAAATTTACTTAATCCTCCTTCTACCACCTCCAAGAAATTAATCAGTATTTGCTATACTGTTTTATGGAGTGCTCGAGAGCAGCATCAACTGGGAATTTACAGGTAGCATGTCTGTCCAAAGAAGGTTCTGCCTGAAATCAGAATACTTAATACATTTTTTTTAATCAGGCTGAGAGCTATGTATAATCATTCTGAAACACACAAGCTGTCCTCTATGGCTGAATCACTGCAGAAAAATGGGATGTGACATATCAAAGATTTTTACAACTATGCCTAAGTACTGGAAACCAACTAACACTGTTTCTGACTTACGATGAAAATATGCACGCATACACACACACCCACTTAGCACAGAAAAAGGTCTCGTTTTGAAGGAGAAGCTGCCAATTAACTGTTCCCAAAAGGCTAATTTATCACTAGCTGCAACTTCCACAGCTGTAGCCCACAGCTACATGAAAGATTCAAAGCACCTGCTGAGGGATCAATCCTTTCTGAGACTTTTGTCTTTGTTGTTCGGAGTAACAGTTCATCAGTTTTTGGAACATAAAGGCAAACTGTTGACCTTGCATGAGGGGTGCCTTCTTCACAGATGTGGTGCCTTCTTCACAGATGCTGTGGGCTAAGGCAGGAGTCAAATCAGGCAGGTCTGCAAGAGCCTGGTGGCTTATTGATGGTTAGAGTGGTATTCACTTCAAAAAAAATATATTAAAGGCAGATCGTTTATTCATACTGAGATCGCTTTCTCTTTGCACTGATGTGACTCTAAGTGCACGTGAGCAACTGGCCCAATCTCCAACTCCAGAGGTGTAGTTCAAAACACATACGGAGAAAGGACAGATGCAATGATGTCTGCCTGAACTTGCAGCCAGCAGGGAACAACAGAGGCAAGAAGCAAATATTGCTCCCAGTCATGTCAGGTGGAGAGGAGAAAGGTCCTAACTCTGAAATCTACGTGTAACAATCAGGCTTTCACTCTTGCTTTTAAAAACATAAGTGAAGGAAAAAAAAAAAAAAAAAAAAAAAAAATATTGTACTTCAAAGAGCCAGAAGAGAAAATTATATGGCTTTTGAGACTTTAATTGGCATAAGATTGATGCTAAAGAGAGCCCTCCTACTTCCGTCTGATTTGATCTCTGAATTGAGTTATGAAATAACTAAAACTTCCCTGACAAATTCAACTCCTAAAACGTATCTGGCAGTCGGTTAACCACCTGCTTCATATAGACAATCTGACTGTTTTTAAAGATCCTTGAAATGAAGCCAGTGTTGTGCTCAATTCAACATACAGACCTGGCTGGCTCCATTATCCAGAGAAACTCCTGCATTGAGCATACCGTATTTATAGCCGGAAACCAGATCAGCAGCACCTGGAACAACATCAGGGGTTCGATGGTTGGTGCCACGTGGGTGCAAGTGCTATGGGAGTGTTCCCAGGACACAGACCCAGACACCAGGCAACCAGCTACTCTCCACCCCATATACTAGTACACAGGGACAAACCTCTGCATTTGTAGACCATATGGTGCTTCCTTACTTCCACTTGCAAGTATTTCACAAGTGCCATAGGATACCCCTGCTTTTCCTTTCTTCCAGAAATATACTGCCTCTCTATGCTATCACCATTCCCATCAAAACTGTATACAGGAAGAGCAAACACCACCTCCAAGTTAAGAAACTTTCACTAGAAAAAAAAGGAAGCCCAGCCCCACTCCAAAAAAGTAGCTTAATGAATCATTGACCTGTTTCAGAACATACACATACATGCAACATATTGAAACTGGAGAATAACAATAGTATCTGAAAAATGTAAAAAAAAAAAAAAAAATAGATTGCATGATTACACATTTTCTTATATTTAATTATTAGCCTGTCGAGTTTAACACTCAGGATAATTTCACCTGAACACAATTTATTTGTGACTCATAACACCCGTTGTTAGACATATGTCATGTTCTGGGCCACATGTACTGGAGGAAAAACCTGATAGAGGAAAAAAGCCTGATAAAGAATATTCATGGAAAAGGAGAATGATTTTTAATATCTGAGAATACAAGTGCTAGCTAATGTTTCAGTATAAGACCATGTAAAATAAAAGGCAAAGTTCACTATACATAGTGAATAAAATAGGTGTCAGGGATGTCAGTTAAATGGTGACACAAAACAGTAGCTGAGACTTTTTCCAAAACGCCAATATAATATGATTAATAATCACAGTTCTTACCTAGATCCTCAAATCTAGTTAAAACCTAAGAATTGTGTGGCACTAATCATTTGCTAGTATGTTTGTAAATGGGTAAGGAGCGTGAAGCTCCCAGAAAAGCATCAAGAAACTGTAGCTTCCACATCTAGGGTAAAAACACAGGTAATGCTGCGTTGCATGTTAACTAGGCAAGAAAGCGAGGCCAGAAAGCATATGACCTAGAGTCCTAAGCATGTGCTGATCAGCATATGCTTTGGCAAAAGACCTGCAGGCTCTAATTAGGTATCTGAATAACACTGCCTATCAAATTGTGAGAGAACATCATTTAGTCAACATTTTTCAAAGCTTCAGCTGGCCTTACCATAGTTACCAACCTGACTAAGACAACATCTTCCCATTTTGCTTTCTATAGCTCATCAGTAGTACAGACATATGACACACATTATTACTGCCTACCGTTGTGATAAACAGCTCAATCTGCTTACAGCTCATTCAGGGAGAATAATGTTATTTTCCTGGGTCATCTTATTATTTAATAGTCTCAAACGGTACCATCTAACTAATCACAAGTAAATGAGTCTTCTCTTGAAAATGAAATGAATTAAAATGAGGTAGTTGCCAATCTGAATTAGATTCCAGGCTACTTTCAGCTGCTTTATTCCTATATACAACAATATTTTAGGTTGAAAAGCTGACTTCAATCCCAGAAGCCGTCTGGATACTGGGCTATAAAAAGAATAGCAGAAAGTCTACTAGAGCAGTCAAGGCAGCCACAGCACAATGCAAGGGAGCAAGGGCCACGGAGCAGCTGCAAAGAGGTGAGCATCCTGCAGGGGTTGCACACTGGAAGAATGATCCCACTGTCATAAAGCAAGTTGCTCTTTTCCTGGTTCAGATGAATCACTTATATAACACTTTGAACAGATACTATGGACAGTTGGGATGCAAGCAAGATTTGTCTCAGACCTTTCCAGGACTAGACTGACCACCTCAGTTGCCTATTTTAGGCTGCTAGAAAATGAAGATCACACAAAGTGACAGGTACATTCTTTTGGGCTCAAAAGTTACTATTATTTCCTTTGTCACTGTCTGCTGCACAGGAACGCTGAGATTTGAATGTCAATCCACATTCCCTCTGCCTCATGCAACATCAGCAGTAACCCTGAAAGAGCATTTTGCACAGCTTCCCTTTGCAGCCTTTTCAGACGTCTCTGCTTTCACTTTATTATGCCCTAGGTATACTCAGTAGAAGGGAAAATTATGAGCGATATAAATTTTCAGCAAAGGTAAAACTGCAAAGTAAAGAGGTAGGCCTGTGACACATGACAACTGTCAGTACAGTTTACAGAAAAGCGAGGGGTCTTTCTTTGGTATGCCGCTAGGTAAAAATCACGCAAACTGCAATTTAGCACTTACGATACAGTTAGGAAAAAAAAAGAAAAAAAATATGCTCCTTCTCTCTTGGCAATAATTAGCAAGACGACCTGCAAAGCGAGCTCGACCGACTTGAGAGAGGAGGCAGCAGCAAAGCTCTTCCCTCTTTTAACCAAACCTCAACAGGACGACCACAGTCCACCGCTCGCTGAACGCGACCCAAGGCTCCTGCTGCGTCCCCGCGGACCAGGCTGCCGGGAAGCCCGCGGGAAGGGAGGATGCAAGCTGTGCTTCTCGGGGCTGAGACTCAAGAGGAGCCGGAGCGCCCCGCTCCAGCGCTGCGGCTGCCGCAGAGCTATTGCCAGCACGGAGGAAATCCGGGTGGGAAACGGGCAGCTACTGCTCGCGGGGGAGGCGAGCGCAGCAGCCAGCAAGGGTCGAGCTGCCTCGCACGGACCCCGCTGCCGAACCTCGCTGGTCCCACGGCCGGCTCCTCGCGCTTAAATGCTTCCTGCGCTATACATAAAGGAAAACTGTACCTTTTGGTTTGCTGTCATATGCCTCTTACCAAGCAACTGTAGCATAACGAGCAAGTCGGATACATGCTTTACTTCTAACGACCGTATGAACTTCATTTATGCTTCCCGCTATACAATACATTACATAAATCATGTACTTTTGCTCACTTTCTATGTACTCTGTAGGCATCACATTCCTCAAAGACCCTTTGGTCACGCAAAACAGAAACAGGTGAGAAATAAAATCTGTTCTCCAGTTCCTAAGTACCGCTGCATCTCGCACGTGTATTTAACTTAGAGGGAGCTGTAAAAAAAGGACAGCAGCCACAGCGCAGACACACAGCCAGCACTGCAACCATCCTTCTCCTCTCAACAAACTTACAAACCCGGCAAACTTACCATCTTTGGTTACCAGTTCAAACAGGCTTATAGACAAGTCTTGAAAATCCAACAAAATTCCCAGAAGACTAAGGGAAAGCAGCACTAAACAACAGCACACACAAGCCCAAATTTCCCCAGCCTCCTGTACAGATCATTCCAGATACCGTAACAACGGTGTTACGACATCATGTTGTAGCCTTTAAAAATCTCACCATTAAGAGTGAACTAGGAAAGGGGTTTTTTAAATAGACAGAAAGAAACGCAGAGAACTACCAGAAAGAAAAATCAACCACAAAAGATGTGGAAACAAAGAAAATACTCTAAGTTTTTACTTCATGTAGTTTAGTCTTTATTCGTCTGTAGACATATCAGAACCAATTTAGAGAAAGCAACCAACAAGGCAACAACATTATTATAACCAAGAAATGCAATTTACCCTCTGCTAAGGTCCACAACTTATTATATTTATGCCTGGATTAGTGCCAAAAACATATGGCCAGGCTCAAACCACAGAGTGCTCCAAGGGCCTGGATCTTACAGGCTATTAGTGTGAAAAATGCTTTGTACAGTTTTATCCCATCTGAAAGCTTCCCAGCTATGCACCGGCAAGTAATCATTTAGTTCATGAGATGGACCTTAAAATGAATCATTTTGGTGAAAATGCCATCTTGTGCATTTTCCACTTCAGGCCTGATATGCTTTTAGCAACAGTCAGCTAGGAGATAGTTAGGTTTAGAAATCAATTCATATGCCCTTATGTACTTGGGCTTCATACTCTGCATGACCCAGACTTCCGCTTGATATAACATGTTGAAAGCTACGACATTAAAGTTGATGACAACACTTCCACTGACTTTAAGGTTTGCAGAATTTCACCTGAAATCCACCTTTTGCGGAAAGCCATCCATGCTGCTGCACAGCACTAACCTGCGTATCCCACATATGCCCAAATTAACTGCACACACAAAATTTACGCCTTAAAAAAAAATAGAAAGTAAGACTCAAACATATCTATACATACTTTTTAACATTATATACACACACACACACACATACACACACACACACACACACTTCAACAATTTTGGATCTTAACTTTTAACTCCAGTAATTTTAGTTAATTATTATTCAATAAGTAAAATACTAGCTGTTGAAACCAGTTAAATTTTATATAATGTAATAAAAACAATAGTTGGAATTTGAGACCACAGTAAGATTTTTGGTTAAGCATTCCCTTTTTAAATAAAAAATACCTGCTGATTCTTTGAATTCCAACTATTTGTAAGAAGATGGCAGGCCAGAGAGACTAACTGCAATGACTTTGCTACATACATTTTTTTTGGTCCAAAAAACACACTGAAGATTTCAGAACTGGAAGGAAAATCTGAAAACTTAAAAGTATTTATGAGATGGGAAAAACATTTTCCTAATCCACCCTAATCAGAATAGCATTAATTGAAAGGCTATTCTACCATCATTAAAGTATTCTAGTGATGAGGCTCATACACAGCCACCGTTTCTAAGCAATATGTAATGCACACAAGCCCATATAAAGAAAAAAAAACCTTCCAGCCTCAGTGAAATTGAGATTTCTGCAATTCAGGGAACTAATTTCTACCTACTGTCTAGAATATTGGAAGAAGAAAAAAAAAAAAAACACCACACCACCGTCACTCTGAAGTATGATGAGTCATCTTGTTCCTGAGGGCTTTTTTTTAATATTTTGAAAAATAGTAAGCAAATATAGAGAAGGAGAAATAAGAGATGGAGTTACTCTTGCAGGCAGTCCCAAGGGAAAACAAATGTTGCATGTGGCTTTTCCCCTATGCATTCCAATGCATTAGCAGGGAGAACTAAGCAATATTTCTTGCTAGCAGCAATCCAGATGTACGAGTACAGAACAGTAGTTTGACCTTTGCAACATCCCATCAAAAACTAGTCCGCCACAGCACACGGGCTGCATGGGAACAGTTGCAACGCGTGGCTTTGGAGGAGCTCTGGATAAGTCAACTGCATACCTTTCCCAGGCTTCCTCCTCAAGTACCTCCTTCCACACCTTTTCTAAAAGCCTTTGACTTTTGTCCAAGTTTTGCACTCAGGCCCTACTCTGCCTCAGCTTGATAAAGTACTTGGATTGGAGATATTAGCTGAAGTTTCACCCAAAAGGGTTTGTGAGAAACGATCCGAAAGAAAGGATAAGCCCCACTTACTTATACATGTGTGACTACAGCTAAACCTATTTATGAATCCCACAGGGAAAAATGAAGTATAATTCAGATGTACATAGCGATAAAAAGAGAGAGGCAATGCAGCAAAACCCAGCAAAGCACTGTGATCGCTCAGGCTAGCCCTGGAGAGCAACCTCTCATGTTTTGGTCAGACTCTTGATGCATCTGCTGTTTAGGGCAGCTTGCAAGATCAGGGCAGAATATCCTACAGTTTGAAAAGTTGTATTAGAAATGTAAAAACAGAATGAGGAGAACTGCTGAACATGTAAAACAAGTGTAAAATTATTTTTTGTGTCAGAATAGCTGTGAGTAGATTAGTTAGTAGCTTAAAAAGACTCAAGTACTTCTTACCAATGTTGAAACAAAACAGAATGACTAAACTTTACATTAATACACACAACTAAAAAGAATGATAAAATATTTTAAGCTACTGAAAACATCAGCCAAAATATTATGAAAACCATTTCCTATTTCCCAACAAGCTCCAGTTTCCATGCTTGTTCTTGGCTAAGCTTCTATTTGATGTCTTCTTCCCCAATTTTTCTTGACCATTTCTCTAGATACACACCACCAAGCTGTAATGTCATCTCTGTGCAAAGACATAAAGAGCTCTAAGGAAAGGGGACAACTAGTATAACCAGTGGCAAAGGATTGACTCAAGGCAAAAGTGAAACAGCTAGGAGACAGAAATCCTTTTATGATTCAGGATGATCTTTTATGATCCAGTGGCATCTTACATGGCCACTGGAAAAGAACCACCCTTTTCAGTAGCTCTGAACAGACTGAGAATGGATGAATAGGTCCACGGTCTCCTAGGGGCTCTTCCCCACTTGGACTGCAGTACCTTTAAGTTTTCCCTCACCTATGCCACTAAACTTACCCCCATGATGATATTTTTGTCCATCTGGCATAGAATTCAAAAGAATATGATTTTCATTTAGAAGAATCAGTATTTTAATATTCTACATGCAGCTGTGTTCTTTGATACTCTATGCAGGTACCTTTTCTCTTGGCTACAGGAGATGGCTACACCTCTTTTGCATTACCTCCTCAGAACAAAGCTGTGCTGACAACTGTTAACTTTTTATGTCATTTCAATTGCACAAGGTCAAAAAAGAAAAAAAAAAACTCTCACACTGTGACTGGGATTTCTTGCTAAATCAGCATTACTCCAAGACATAAAGCACAGCTGAGTTTTTAAATATTGTCCTCAGGCTGTTTGTCTCTTCTGAATTCCTGTTGAATACTGATTTTTGATTTAAAGGTCCAGCTGCCTGACTCATCAGATTGCTCAGGTGCATACAAGCTTTGATTGATTAATGGTTTATTTTAAACATGCACATATCTCAGGGACTAAAAATTATGGACAGCATTAACTTCCCTTACTTTATGCTACAAGTTTTCTACCTCTTTATTAAAATACAGGCTTGACCTTCAAGATATAATCACCAATCAGATTATTACGTGTATTTCCTTTTCAGACCCATCTAAGGCAAACCTACCTAACCTTAGTTATAAGCAATCTTAAAATAGCAGAAAAAATATTTGATATTTAACTTGAGATAGTATCTTGGCTTTTGGGATACTTGCGACTTTAGTGGTCTTTACATTAAGCAAACGGAACTCATTTCGTACATGTTACCCAGATACATTTTTCTACAGGCGAGCTACAATCCAGGTGGATTTAATGGACAATTCCTCAGGCTGCTCTGCCAATTACTCTTGGGCTGACCTGGAAGGATCATTAATATTAGGGAGTCAAGAGGCAATTCGATTTCCATGCTGGCTCAGCCCTAAGCTTCTTCAAAGTAGATACTGCCAGCTGTGTCAAATTATATATGATACCTAGGTGACATAGAAGACTATTAGAAATAGAGCCAGGAATGACAAACTCAATTCACAAATTTTTCAGGCTAAACTTGAACAGTGGTCTAAGATACCACAGCCCAGAGCTATTCGGCCTGGGAAGACTTAACAACCACCCTCCTCTCTCTCTCTCTCCTTTTTTTTTTTTTTTTTTTTTTTGATGAGATGCTCTGTGAAAGGAAAACCAACCAGGTAAGGATTAGTCCCAGAAAAGAACAAGACTCAAATGTTTATATGAAACAAACAACTTAATGAAAGAACTTCGAGGAAACCCAGCGTCCATATTCAAGCAGGACTGACACAATATACCAGCTATGACAGAAGCACAAAGTTTGGATCCTCAGCCCCACAACTACCATCAACACACAAAAAAAGCATAGCCCATATCCAGTTCAGTAGGTATCCCTTCCACAGACACATTATGAAGAAAGCCCCTCAAGAAACAAAACTCCCCTCGACATACTATCTGCAACCTATAAAACAGGATAAATCTGAAAAACCATCTGCCCAACTTAATTATCCTCCTATTCATTTGAAAGGAAACAGATTATCTAAAAAGCTTTTCCCTTTTTATGTCTAATGAGTGGTAGACTAGAAAAGTAGACATTTATGTACACATGGCAGTTGCTGCTTCCACCCTTTAAAAGCCCCCATCTTCTGTCTTTGCTCTTATCAGGACATAGTTGTCCCCCCTGGTTCCAGTCCTCTTTTTTCTGCTAGCTTGAATTCCCGTGGTGCATGCAGGTGCTCCCCTGCCAAGGCATTTTAACTCTTCCTGGGGAGAATCAAGGAGCGAGATGGCACGCTCCTCCCCAAAGGAGCTCAGTGCTCCCACACAAACACATACCTTTCTGCTTGTTTTCAGGTAACAGGGCAAGCTTTGCAATCAATACTGCTTTAAATTAGACGCCTTGGAGGTTTGTTATTTACAAATAAATAAATAAGTAGCCTTGCTTTTCAGTGTTAGAAAAGAGCAAATAAACAATCGATCTCTTAGAAAGACACAAACACTTTCATTATCAAAAACATGCAGCGATTCACCCTCCCCCAAAAGGACAGAATGAAACCGTTTAAAAGTGCAGCTCATTTGCATTATATATCATGAAATATCTGTCAATCAGGTTTAGTCATTTATCGCAGGCAATTTTTCTTATCAAAGCATGCATGTAACTCACAGAAATTCCAGTTGTGCAAACGCTCGGTAAGAAAAACACATCAAACAAATACACACATACGTACATACACACATATTCTGAGCCAAAATAAAAAGCATGCATGGTCAGGGTTTAAGCATCATTTTAGCCAAAACAATCACTAGACTATCAAAAACAAAGCAACCTGCCAACTATTTGAAGCAGTTTTTATTCATGCTTTTATTTGAATCGTCTCAAATTTTCTTTCCTTTCTACTCTTTTGTAGCAAACATGCTAAAAAAACATCCCTGTAGCTTAAAAAAAAACAGAAAACAGAAATATCCATGCTCAGGGTACCAAGGCATTATTTTCTTGAAGCAGAAAAAAAAAAAAACTCCACAATTTCAAAGCTTTTCTATATTTACACAGATATCGTGCAGAAATTTGATCTTAATATTAACGACATGCAATTTCCAAGGAGGCATATTCTAATTAAAAAAGAAAAAAAAAAAAAAGGTCATTCTCAGTAATCGGTACAAATGCCTTTTTTTTTTTTTTTTCTTTTTTAATTCTGCTGTTAGACTAATGGCATCTTAAACCCTGCATGCTGCAGTGCTTCGCCTGCGCTCTGCCCACCGGCCGTGAGAGAAGAAGCTACCTGCGAGTTTTCACAGTGCCATCTCATATCCATGTCTGCCTGGCTACCCTGCGTGCTTACAGCTTGTTTTTTTTTTTTTTTTTTTTTTTTTTCCCTCCCTCTCTGCTCCCCCCCCCCCTTTCTTCCCCCCCTCCTCCTTAATTCTTAATGGCAATCCTAGGAAATTTCGTCCATCCTCGGGAATCAATACTGGTGACAGGCGCGCTGCCCTGCCGCGGCGGGAGGCGCCGCTGATCAATCGCCTGCGCCGCCGCCCGCCCTATCAGCGCCCCGCCCCCGCCCGCCGCCGCCGCCGCGCAGCCAATGGGGCCGCGCGAGGCGCCGCGCAAGGCCGCCGCGCCGCGCAACGGCCGCGCAAGGCGCCGCCCCCGCCGCCGCCGCGCGCGCCGCTCCCCCCCGCCCCCCCCCCCAAAAAATAAAAAAATAAATAATAAAAAAAAAAAAGCCGGGTTTTTGCCCCCGGGGCGAGCGAGCGGCGTCTCGGGCTGCCGCGCTGCGCGGGGGCGGGTATTTCCGCGCGACGGTTCTGGAAGGGCGATGCTGCAGGATTAAGGGAGTGGCGAGCGACGGCCGGCGGCTTCGTAAATAACTTCTCTCCAAATTATAAACCAGCCCCAGAGAAGAGGAAAAACAAACAAAAACACACACACACACACACACACACACACACACACACACACACACACACACCACACACACACACACACACACACACACACACACACCGATACAAATTGCCTCCCCCCCCCTTCATTTCTGAACTCCCCCGCGCTACCGAAACTCCGGGCAGCCGCGGCTTGACGCACCCCGCGTCCGCTGGCCCAGCTGCGAGCGTCGCCCCGGCTCTCGGTACGGCAGCGCGCATCTGGACGGCCGCGCGGAAACCTCTTCCACACCGCGCGCCCGCCAGCCGTGACCAAAGCCGAAAGCCGGAGCCCTCGCCCGCTTCCTCGAGGGCAGCGAAATGCCTGGATCAGCCCTGACAAAGCAACTCGGCAACATACTTCGGTCAAGCAAATTAGCAAACCAGGAGAGATCCGGCTGTAATGTCTACTCAACAGATAGCTTTTAAAATAATGCGATTTTCCTTTAGTTTGCTCCCCCCCCCCCCCTTTTTATTAACACTCCCAATGCCTACTGACAGTCGCAAGGGTTAAAAGTTGCCAAAGTTACGCTTACCATACTGCCGCTTGGGGCTTTTCTGAGATGACTCAAAACTACGAAGGATCCGGAGTGTCACAGACAAGGGACCTACAGCAAAGGTGGGGTGAAATTACCTTCGCAGTGCCCTCGACACAGGCGCAGCGCCCGCAGGCTTGCGCCGAGCCTCCTTCCCTCTCTCGTGTCCATTTTGCTGCCTTCGCTGTCGCACGATTCAGTACTTACCGAGCGGCCCCTTCCCTTTGATTTCAGTGTTATCCTTCAGACAGACAACTCGGAGCAATCCCCCTGTGTCCTTTGTATGTAACTGTCCCCGTGATAATAACGAGCCTGATCTTTCCGATGATGCCGGTGGTAACGGCAGGTGGTCTGAACCTCACCGGATCAGGTCCAACTTTTCTTCAAAGAACTTTTCATTAGCTATAATCTACCTTCTCTTAAATTCTAAAGGCATTTTGAAATTGCAACCCCGTTTGATAAAACACGTGCCTGCATGTAAGTTACTGCGAAAGACCAAGCCACAAGGCAGAGCAATAAAGCTAATTATGCCCGTATAACCTTGATACACTTCATTATGAAAAATACATTGAAATAGGTTAGTAAGATATGAGAAACCTCTCCCTGCCCTAAATACAGAGCCAGGTTCTGCCCGAAGTTGCAGTATGCTCGATAGATTAACCGGTGCATTCCTTTGGCTGTATTTCAGATGGTTAATGCGGACAGAAATGCTTCACGGCTTCTTAGAAGCATGGATATTGTTTGTTTGTTATGCGTCTGTCTGTGGTGCACGGCACTAATGAAAGCAAAGCTTCTGCCCTGAGTTACAGAATTGTGGCAGAACTCGATTCTTGACCCTGAGATTGGTAATTTTCAAGACAACATGATGCTCCCTATTTTTACATGTCTTAAATTTTTCAGTTTGGTTTCTCCTAGTAAGGGTCAGCAAAATTAAAAGGTCCCTTGGACCTGGACCTCAGCTCAGTTCATCAGCTGCCACGCTTGTGAAACTCTCAGCATTTCCACTCAGCAACGCTTGACCCTTCCAAGGAGCCCCCTAAGATCTCGGCTGCGGATGTTTCCTTGCTGCGAAGATGGCAAGGAACACCACTAGACCGGGCGTAAGGGGTTGCTGGTGTCATGTTTGCTAGGGGTGGCAGTGGTCAAACCCTCCAGCCTTCCCTGTCCCTTCCAAGGACCACAGGAGGGGACAGCGAGGGCAATGCTGGTGTTGGCAGCTGTGCCCTGCGTGCCTTTCTGGCACAAGACCCATTTTCCCATGATTGCCAGCCAGCAGCTGCTATCTGGACTGTGCTCTCAACGAAAGGAGCTCGTCTGGGGGAAAAAAAGAACAAATAAGAAACGAGTCCTGTTGTCATTAAGGAAATTATCGAAGTGAGAATATTAAATACCATTATAAGTGGTCCAAAGTATGGGGTCCTTTCAGATTTACTACGGCAAACTTTCATTAACCCCAGCATGTGCCATCCCAAAAGACCAAACTAAATTATCAATAATATTTTTGCTTGAGGCAGTATTCTTCTGCAGACTGATTCTGCAATAACACCATTAGCAGTAATGGACTGTCATACGTCCTGCTTGCTGCCATTCAGAAGACAGATAGAGCAATAAGAGCAAGGGCATGAAGAGGGACTGGCAAATCCTGATTCCTCCCCAAGCCTGAGCAGCGGCCTGTGCAGAGGGGATGCTGTCTGGGAGGCCCTTCCTGGAAGTGCTGGGACAAACGTTGCAGGGCAGCTGAGTGATCTACGGTAACAAAGAATATCTCTCCATCTAATAAACTCAGGGTTATTCTTGCTCTTCATTGGTGAATAGCTTGATCACATGTGACATGATATGGTGTGATAGGTGATACAGTAGACAATATGCTTACGGTACATTTACCCAAAGAATCTGAAAATACTGTAAACATTATGGGTCCAGTTGAGCAAAGCAGTTAAAAATGTGCTTGCCTTTACACATTACTGCTCATGAGTTGACGTTCAAGTGAGTTCCTGACTACTTTGTTGAAGCATGCCAAATATATTGAAAAAAACACTATAAGTGCACATAAACAATGAACTTGAATTTAAGTACATACTGCAGGGCTTTGCTGAATATATATATACAAAATATATAAATACCAAATATATTCAGAATATCTCTTTAAAAAATTGCTTGTCATTGAGGTAAAATTAGTGTAATTTATTTAGGGCAGAGGATCTAAGATTTTTTGTTTTGGTTTGGTTTTTAGCTTGCAGAGATATCATTTTTGCAGGAATTCGCACCTACAATTCAGCCACGGGTAGAAGCCTTGAGTTTTTACGCTTCAACCTAATGAAGCAAACGAAGCAGTTAGCCCTCAGAGTGAGAATTTTTACACAGAATTTCTCTCTGCACGCAGGGACATTTTACTCAACCCTTACAAATGATGCAAAAACAAAAGCAGTGAATAATTTGCATGATTATCTCAACGTGTGCATATATGTGCATTCACGTGCACTCATAGCTACGATCCTAGATAGCCACCCCACAGGCTAAAATATATTACCTAGCCCTACCGACACTTCATGAATGGGAAAGCTAGGCCAGTTTTGAATATAAACCTTTACATGCCCTTCAATTACATATGAATTTCAGCTTCAGAGTGGCATCTCTCTCCCAGGCAGGTGGGCTTCTGCTGACCTCCAACTACCTGCAACACCCAGATACTGTCCTTCAGCAACATTTGACACCTCTGAGGCCAGTATGAATTTGCAGACTACTCTGCAAATGTACTTTATAATTATCCATACTCAAGTTCATTCCTAGCCATAGAAAACTGAGGAGGAGGAGGTAGTCTTACTCTGTGACATGAGAACTGGGAGAGAGTTTGGGATGCCGTCAGTGACATCGTCTTCGCTTTCCCTCTGGAGACTTCTGCAAGACTCGACTCTGCTAAACTAACAAACTCTGAGAAATAAATGTCAGTGTCAACGCTTTCTGTCATCTCTGTAACACTTAGTGTACTCGGCACCAGTGACAAAATTACCCCCTTCTGGCAGGAAGTCTGTAATCCCATTCCCAGAGGTCTGAACTTTCCCATCATGCTGTCAGCCAAACTGCACCTATCAGGCCTGTGCTGAGGTACCACTGTTCCCATAGATCTTAGGAAAACAAGCTTGACAGTGATGAAAATCTTTAAGAGAACGGCCTTCTACTACTTGAAAGGTCAAGATCCTCCTCCTTCTTAAAGCAAATGGAAGCAGAAAAACCATCATGGAAAAAAATTACCCTCTCAAGAAACCATAATTTAGATCAATTCTGCCTGTTTGGAAATAACAACTGCCATCAAACTTCAGTCCCAAGCCTGTACTGCCAAGGAACAAATCTTCCCTGGACAAACACACTTTTGCTGGACACACATATATTTTCATTCTCTACTTCCTATTGCCTCCTACTTTCTATTCCTTACCTTTTATCTGTTCTTTTAAAATCATTTACACATGGTTAATCAACACAGCCGTAATAATACACAGGGAAGACTGGATGATACACAGCTCTTATGCTAATTAAATAGGGCACATTTATTTTGTCTCACTTGTCTACAAAAATTGTATTTCTTATCCTTGTAAATATTAATATTACCTGATTGTTCACAGCTATCTTGCTTTGTCATATGTAGTCACTGCTTCTTCTGGGATGGAAGGGACAACACATATGTGTGTGTGTGTGTGTGTGTGTGTGTACTGAAATCTTTCCATGAACGATCAAAAGTAAACAACTGCAAGCCTTAGTATCATTGAAATGGTAAACCATTAAACACGGTTTGAAGCACAATGTTTAGAGCTGAACATCTGCAGGAGAGAGAGGAAGAAAATATGCTTTTAGAAAGATCTTGTCTGTAAAACAAGATACAAAGAAACAGTGTAATATACCCTTCAGAGGAAAAACAAAGAACAATTTGTGACAATCTTGGAGCAGCATTACGGAATTTTGGAGGATATGCCCACGCCTTACTAATTCGGTGACAATCAGGGACGACAATCTCGTAATAATTTGCGAAGATCCATTTTGCCTCTCTACCTACACAAAGCTATCAGGACTGAAGTGCAGATATCCCTTAATTCGAAGCGTTTGTTACACGGGGATGGCGCTGGGATCACATCCAGAGCAAGAGGGCCTCAGGCTGCAGACTCAGGTCAGCTGCGTATCTTGTGTTCACCACTGCCATGCTGCTCTGCCTCGCAGGGGGTTTGGCATCCTGTTTCAGTATGGAAAGTATTAAGGCTGCCTTAACTTGAACCTGGCTGTCCACTGTCTAAAAAGACTTATAAAGATGTCATCTGTCTTGATTTCTGCATGGTCTGCACCTCTGTGCAGGTCATGAGGTCCTAAGTAAACTATTTTTTCCTCTCCACGGGGGGATTCTTGGGTACAGGGCAAAGGGACCACAGAACAACGAGGGACTGAGTCTCTTTGATTTTGCTATTTTAAACCAACACTCAGTGATTTTACAGGTGTTATTCTCAGTCCAATGCCCTTTTTTTCTTTCCTTTCTTCTTCTCATTTCAGCGGAAGCCGATTCAAGGCCCTGCGCTCATTAGGGAACCTGAACTATCTCCAGAGGCTCTGCAGGTTAGATGAACCTCCAGCACTTAAGATGAGCCTTGGCAAAAGGGCTGAGCTCAACCAGGCTGAGGCAGGAGAACCGAACCTCTAAATTGCTAAGAGTCTCTCCTCCTGCAAACAGCCACATGAGCCAAAGGGGCGAGAGAAAAGCCTGCCCTGCAGCATCCTGCATCCCTGCAAACACAGAAACGAGGTGCATTTTCCAGAAGATTCACTAGCGGTAACTGGGTGAAAATGGGAGTCAGGAGCACATAGGGCAGGCGGGGAATAAGGAGAAAGGGAGAGGCATTCACCTGCCTTTCACTGCATCCACGTTCTTTGAAGGATGCGGTTGTAGCATTTCAGACAGCTGGGCTGTTTTTCCCTAACATAAGAACCAGAAAAACAAAATAGAAAGTTCTTGTGTTCCCTCCTTCTGTGTATATAATCGTTTCCATGGCTGGGTGCGTACAAATAAACATACTGGGGACAACAGCAGACGAGGTTATTTTGTAAACAGTAAAGCTGGTTTTGCCGTTTCATAGCATTTTCAACATTTGATTTGATACTTAAGTTTCTAATTTGATACTGTATTTCACAAATGATTTGACCCCAAATGGCTCTGCCCTTAGTTACACCCTGTGACTTCCATCAGCTTGAGCAAGTCGCAGGTCAGGCAAGGTGGTTGTACCCTTCGTGTCAGCCTCCAATAAGAATAGAAGGGTCAGCTGTGTGTGTCAAAACACAAGATGACAAAATTTAGGCAAGATGAAGCAAAGCCGATTTACCAGAGATATCCTATGATTGTTAGGGGAGAGCTAAAGAAAAGTGAAGTCTAGAATTCCTGTGTATTTCCCCTAGATGTGGCTTTGCCCTGCGCCATCAGAGACTCCTCTAGCAGCTGGGGAATTCTTGTTGCAATTTCACATTTATAAAACTGTTTAAAACTAAAGCTAACAGACCAGAGAATGTAATATACTGGGTTTGATGGATCTGGATCTTCAGGTTTATAAAACCTTGCTGGTTCAGAGAAGATTGCTATGAGCATGTTATTTGTTCCAGTTTAAAATCGTACCTTTTCAGACACCCACATAACTTAGAAATAGATGTACAAATACATTAATTTTTGGCCCTGCTGCATTTTGCAGAGTGGGAGTATAAGAGAAAAATATTAGAATGTGAAACCTTCCTTCTAAATTAAAGGTTTCATGGCCTAATAAATAATTTCTCTGGCTGTTAGTAAACGGTTCCATTATCCCCTAATGTGGAGGAGCCTGCAGAGACTGGGTGTCTACTACTGCCTCTTTAATCAGAAAACTGTTTTGACTGTTCTGTCAGGTAAACAGCAGAGCCTGAAACTTGTCTTTTGCCTATGTTCTGCAAAGGGAAAAAAAAACCAAAAAAAACCCAAAAAAACCCACAGCTATTGAATACCTACACACAAAAAACACACAAAAAAACCCACATACAATTTGATGCTGGCTGTTCACCCAGCACAGCGTTGCCTTGTCTGGAAATAACAGCACTCATCCTGTGAGTGCAGCAATGCTACGAACTTGCTTGAGTCCATCCGCCGGGTCTTTACAGGGAAGATGACTGGCAGGGCTGGCTGACCTGAGCAGCAGCAACTGATGGTAGCGGAGCTTCCCAAAAGCTGACCACGATGGAAATACTGAGAAAGAGACCTTCAAACAAATGTGCTGGTGATCAGGAGGGCTCTAATGGCAAGCCCGGAGGCAAAACGGATGAAGGACCCGCCTGAAGCGGAGAACACCTGGCTCTGACGTGAGCCTGCAGGTGATGGGGATGAGGAGGATACTGACGGGCTGCCGAGGCCACCTGCGTCTGCCTCTGCGTGCACCTCCCTCCCAGCCAGAAGTCAGGTGTCAAATGGAAAGTTTTACCGTGGAGGGAAAACACGCCAACGACAAGGGACGCACGGACTCGCTCAGCTCGATCCAGCGGCCAAATCAAAAGCAGCGGTAAAGAAACCGAACCGCTTCAGCGCCAGAAGCTCAGGTTCTCCAGCAAGCTGCGGCAGAACAGGAACCTGAGTCTGTGATACTCAGGCAACTCCAACAAAACCAAAAAAAAAATAACAGCAAAGAGGAATTTGGTACTTGCTGAGAGTTACAGCATTTTCGTACTTCAGTTAAAGTACTGCTTTGGCTCTTAGAAGCTCAGCTGCTCCTCTGAGGACAAGAACTACACAGAGTTGTCGGGGGCCGGGGGAAGAGGGGCTGCGTTTTGTTTGATGTTCCTAGCGTTTAAAG
This sequence comes from Rhea pennata, assembly GCF_028389875.1. Classification (NCBI taxonomy): domain Eukaryota; kingdom Metazoa; phylum Chordata; class Aves; order Rheiformes; family Rheidae; genus Rhea; species Rhea pennata. The sequence continues at coordinate 17,109,572 of NC_084665.1, read as the reverse complement.
AAAGAAGCTAGAGAAAGTGCAAGATGGGTACGCAAAGCCCAGAGAAATTCACGTAAGTCTTTTTTTATGGATCACGGAGGAGGCATTAGAGGGCTGGTGAGGAATTTTGGTCTCACTGAAATCGATGGCAATTCTGCCAGAATTTCAGTTCTTGTTCTTCAAAACATTCCTAAGTTTGGCCTCTGCTTTTGAACCTATTTGGGAAGCAGAGTCACCTACAAGTACAAGTGAGAACACACCTTCCTTCCTCCTAGGCACGGTTTGCAGGAAAAAGTATTTTCTTTTGCAGGAAGTCTAACAAAAGACATTACTTCTCTCTGAAAACTTGGCTTCTTTTATCTCAGCACTGAAAATTTGCTTCACAGGGCTTGTTTACTTCAAGTACCTGGGACAGTTCTCTAGTTAGGCTTAAGGCTTTTGCCACTCGGGTTCATATCAGACTGAAAGAGCTCATTTTTTCCATTACGACTTTTGGAGTGGGTTATTTTTGTTAAGATCCACTTCCTTAAAAATTACACAGATGTCTTTAAAATAATAATAACAAAAAAGTGCTATTAGAAAAACCGGTTTGAAAGTGCAATACATATGCATCATTTTTAGGGAAGACCAGAACTGATAGATTGAATTAGTATCAAGGCATGGAACATAAGTGCAAAGGTTCTATTACCTACTCATGTTCACCATTTTTCAAACTCACACTGTGACACACTATTTATATCCATTTCTATCAGTACATACCTAGTTAAAACACAAATTAGCCATAACTTTAATTTCTTTACTACAAGACATGGAAAAATCTAAAACACACTGCTCATCATTATGTTCTGCTTCCAGTGCGTACGCAGGTTGGATTGTTCTGCCGATCATCTGCCAGGCAATCTACTTGCACAGGTCACAGCTCTGTAAGCAGCAGGATGAGCTCAAGATGATAAACTTAAAATTACAATACTCCTATAAAATGCCACACACACGCATGTATACCGCCCCATGTTGGAAACACCCAATTTGTTTTCTGCATTGTTTACTATCAAATCTTCTTATTTCTCTTTCATGCTAAGAGACAAGTAATTAGAAGTCTGCTAATCAATAGACCATTTTATTATCCAGTGTAGCTCTGAATAATCCTCATAATTTAACTAGCTTCTGAGTAGGCCAGCGGGGAATATGCAGAGAAAACAAAGAATTTGACAAATACCACGGGCTAGTTAGTGCAAAGCAGCTTTCAAGAAAATAAAAAAGCTACACAAGATTATTTTTAAGTAGCAGAATAAAAACAAATGTAATGCAAATCTGTTTTTCCTTCTTTTCTTTTCAGTAGCTGGGGCTATTTTGCCCCAGCTAAGCCGCAGGGGTCAGGTACACTCGCACTGGTACAAGTTGCACCTCCTCCTGCACTAGTGAGAGCTGCCTTTCCACAGGAGAGCTGAGCCCCAAGGGAGGAAGGAAAGGGGTACGTCATCCTTTGCAGGACCCCTCACCCGCTTTAGGTTTCTCCTCTGAAGCCTTACAAAGAGAAGCCCCAGCACAGCTGCGCTGAACCTGCAGTGTCCTCAGCCAGCAAAGCCAGACCCTCCTCCCTCCCAAGGACGGGGTTCATCGCCCGCCGTTCGAGGCACTGGGGCCACTTTCAGTCACTACAGTTGTCCCCTCCACCTTCAGGCTCCACTGAAGTGCTCTCATTTATGCCACTTGAGATAGCATAAACCAAGAGTGGATTTAACATCGAAACTTCAACGATACAGAACACCGAGAAGCTGCCGTAAGCTTCCAGCCACAATATTCATATATTCACCGATTACAAATCGGACAGTACAACTGGATCATCCACTCAGACCTCCTCTTTTTTTTTTTTTTTTTTTTTAAAAAAAAAAACGTAATTGGATTTTATTCAGCATTCTAGAAATGTATTTATTTAATTGAAAGCAATGAGCATAATTATTCTTGTCTGTCAAAAATAGTTTCTCTGTTTTATAGATGAATACAGAATAAAAACTAGGGCAATGCAGAGTAAAAACATTAAATAGCTTTGAATATGTTTTCTATATTCTTTCCTTTCCTTGACAGCATAGTTACATTATTTCCTCATTTATTGTTAATGAAATAAGCATATCCTTGCTTGGTCTTGCAACAAAATTAAAACAATAAAAATAACTAGAACAAGCCTAATGCTAAATTTAAGCCTTTAGGTCTATAGGAAATAATTACAACTCAAATCAGTCAGGTTTAAATCACAAACTTTTTAATATTTAACAGAATATTGCTGTAGCCAATGCATAAATAATCAAATGAATAAGACATGACAGGATGGAAGTAACAGACTTCTTTTTTTGAGGGGGAAAAAAGAAACATAGGAGACAGATGCAGAGGCTTGTGTATACATAATAAAAAGCCAAAAGTCAGTACTTTTTATAATTTATAATTGATGTAATTTGCATGTTCAACTTACTTTACTTTGGAGTCCGCTACTGATGATCTAATTTGTTTTATTAATGACCTTATTTCTACTATTAACTCTGAGAAGTTTGCAGTCCAAAGGGTCCAAAGGGCACATACCACTGAGATTTTTGGTATGAAATTCAAAGGAAAAGTTTAAAGACTTTTCCAAGTCATGGAGTGCTGCTACGAACCAAAACTCTGTTGGAATATCTCTGGGTCCTGGGTACTGGCCTAGCATTTATTTCTTTGTAAAAATCTTCTGTAGCTATTTTCACTGCATGTCATGTCAGATCATTCCTGTTTGGATCCAGCTGCTAATTAGAACATTTTTCTGGAGCAGGAGGTTGGGCCAGAGATCTCCAGAGGTCCCTTCACACCACAGGGACCCTGTAAGTACATAAGGCTGGATGGTGCCTCCTGGGCCAACAGCGCTTACTGCCTCCCACACATAGCCTTTTACCAGTTGATCAAACCAGTTCATTTTTGACCTTTACTCCTATTGGGACACCACTTTCTTGATACCCTCTCTTTACTCTCAACCTAAATTTACCCATGGCCATCCCTATTTTTTCTCATGCCACTGCAATCCTTTAGCATGAATAGTTCTATCACCTCTTTGGTTCGTTTATTTACATTTCTATTCATTGTTCTGTTATGTAAAAACAAGCCATGTTCTTTTAGAGTATGGAAATGTGAACATGTGAACATTGGATGAGCTAAGATTTGAACTCATAGCAGTTTTTATGCTCTGCGGTAACTACCTTAGTACAGTTCCTTTGGTGAAGTATGGTAAGATGAAGACATGGTAATTTCAAGGTAATGCAGAGTATTTGATGTGCTGCGAGCTCCACGTAAACCTGGGGTAACTTGCTAACGTGTAGGTATAAGAAAAAGGTCTACCTTTTTCTCTCATAAGACAGGATCTGTGCTAGAAGTACAACTGCCTTTTTCATGATGACAACAGTTTGGCTTAGTCATCCTGTTGTCACTTAGCACACGCCCTTTTACTTTGCATTCATTTCTAACTGATGAAGCAATTAACTTGTAGCTGAATATCTTCTTATTCCTAAGTATATGGTTTTGTGCTTGATACTAGTGAATTCTCCTCTCTTCTACTACCCCAGTCTGCAGGGTCACTCAGCTTGATACCCTAATTTTCTCCATACTGACATTGCCTCCTTTCTGTGTGTCATAGCTAATCAGCACATCTCTACTTTTTGTGCTGTTTCTGGGCTACATTTTTACTGCTGTTCATTAAAGTTAGTGACTCGCAAGGAAGAAGTGAGACTTGCAATCAACCAGCTCATCAACTAGGAGCAAAATATTGGTTTTCTATTCCTGGTAGTTTCTGTCTAAAGTCCTGGCTTCATCTTGTGACTATCATAAGCCTTTAGACTGAATCAGAGTTTGGAAGAAGGTCAAATCTACTGACCTTACAATGACAATAAGAGCTATATATATTAAAAAAAAAAAAAAGAAGTCAGGCAGAAGGATAACAAGAAAAGATAAGAGGAACACAGGGCCAAAATAATCTGCAACAGTACTACACACACAACCAGAAGAAAGAAGGATAAATATCAAGGTCCCTATAGAGAAAAGGAAGTACTTGGGCTGTATCTTTATTCTAACCCACTGTGCTATGTCTTGCTGAATAAAATCGCTTCTAATAGCAAAATATATCCTCATTTAAATGAGCAATTCTGGGGGGGGGGTTGCATCTGTAACAGGATAAATTGCTAAATGGTGCAGAGGTCAAGAAAAAAATAGCATGTATGACATAGACTTCCTTTGTACTTTATCAGATGGATTAAGTAAGGTTTTAACTGGTGCAAAGGCCTTATGTTAGCTCTTTGCAGCATGGTGAATCCCATCTGTTAAGAATAAATTCCCATTTGGCACACAGAAAATGACTGCACTGTTGTATACGCATCTTCACTAAGCTTTGCCATTTATTTCTGTAATTAAAACCACTTTGAGAAAGATGTAGTCAGTTCAAGCAAATTACATGTTACAATAAAACAATTCTAATAACAATACATAAGTTATTAATGAATACTCAATTCTTTATAGGAAAGTATTAACTAGAGTAGCTCCTGAATAGGGTTATTGCTATTTTCTGTTTTTAAATGTGTTTTCTGCACAGAATATGGTAGTTATATTTGCATAATAATCATAAATCCAATCCAGAAATGTAATTTATTTTTCTGAATAACCGGTCTGTTAATTTATGAGGAACTCTGAACATCTGAAATGATGAAGCAGAGGATAAGATAATGATATGTCCTTTTCACGAGATTTAGTAACTAGAAACAAGTAGGGAACTGAAGGATGAAAATTATAAAGCAACTTTTATTGATTGTTAAAGCACAGTTTGCGGTTTCTCAGATCTGCTTAGTGTTTGCCAGCATTTCCTGCCCTCTTTCCTCACCTCCCCTCTTCCCCAAGAAAACAAGGAAAGAAACAAATACAATAAAAATCTGTTCCTATCCCGATTGTTTAGAAAACACAACAATTTTATAAAGCTCAAAGCTTTTCTTAACACGGAATGTGGCTAAAGGCCCACTGACAAATCACAACGGGTGGATGACTTAAAAATGTGCTCACAACCAGGAAAGCAACTTTGGACTAAGGGTGGCTACAGCAAAGCTTCCCTAGATCCCTGTACTCCTGCTAGGGTGGAGGGAGTTGCCTTTGTAGGTATTTGTAAATTCCTTTCCTTTCCTTTCTTGGCTTTTCTGCTTATCACCCAAGATGTTGGCCACCAAGGTGACTTTAGAGGAGTCAGCTCAACTACTACCAACCAACAACTGGCCATAGGAGCACTAAGCTCAGAGAAAGCCATGGAAATCAGACAGGAAACTCTGCAGGTATTCAGTGGACTTCCTTTCTTGACCTGTAAGCACATGCACTTTCACAATCAAGACCTGCTGTAAGATAAGTTGATGGTGCAGCTCCTATTTGTTCAGAAAAATTCTTCCTATAATTTCATCAAGCTCAGTAAATGAGATGGCCCTAAGGATCATGGTCTCCTGCATCTGTGGGTATTCAAACCTTTCAGACACAGAATAATCATTCCTCGATCATTGTTCCTCTAACAAAGATAGAATATAGAATAAAACCCACCATATGATAAATGATCATGCTCTTTTTAACAATCAGAAATCTTCTGGTAGGAAAGAGCTAGAGGAAATAAACATACAGTATGGTTATTATTGCTGAGTTTTTCCTTGTTTTTATTAACATCAAAACTTGCAGTTTTTTCTACAAAACAATAATCTAAAGGTACTGCACACAGGATTCACAAATGAAACAGGAAAATTCCCTGCCAGCTGAACCATGGGAAAAAGGTGATATAAAAACCACTCTTAACATTAAGCTTCCGAGAAGTAATATGAGTTATTTTAGAAGGTATGCCTCTCAACTGTATGTGCAGTTATACATCTTGAAACTAGTATCTCTCTCCTTACAGTTCTACTTTCTGCTTCTGGTCTACAAATAAATTTATTTCACCAGAGCCTTGAAAAAAGGCTTATCTCTGCCTAACAAGCAAAACAAGAGGTAGTTTTATAGTGACTCTTTGGCTTGATTCTAATTTAACTTCTACTGGTGATGCAGGATCAGCGCAGGTCTTGCCTTCAAGGCAATGTGATTTGATTCAAGTAAGATTTTAATTTAAAATAGAATAACTATGGTCAGAGGAGAATGGCAGCTCAGAAATTTAACCAAGAATTGCTTTTCAGGACTAGGCCCTTATCTAGACAGGTCCTCAGCTGATGCCACTGATGTCAGGTGAAATACAAGAGGATCAAGGACCTGTGTTTCACCGACATCAATCTATTCTTTAAAGATCACCTTTCCTATGTATGCCTAGCCCTTCTTTGCCTACCACACTTCTCTCTAGAAAAATAAGGAAAACAGAATAGAAAGGTTAACCAACTCCTCTAAAGTGCCAGAGGAGACACTGCCAGAGATAAAAGCAGAAGCTGGGGATTTGACACAGGTGCCTATATTCAAACTGCTAGTCTGCATCTTTCCTCTTATAGGCGGTGGCTTCTCAAGAACACTTTCACAGCCAAATCCCAAGAAATATATTCCTCAAACAACTGTATTCTCAGTGTTGACATTTGACACCTGTACCATAGTCTTCTCTTCAAAGGATAAAACACCTTGCTTGTAGGCTACTTCAATACCTTGCTTTGCAAAGACAACCCTAACTTCATGGTAGTCCAGGTGTGACTGGACTGAGTGATTCAGTACTCAATAGTCTAAGACTAGTTGGCCCATCCTGGCCTGAGAAATACATTCTCCCTCTGGCATCAAAAAGAAACAGTAGGTGATGCCTTTCCTCCTCTCAATAATTAACAAGCCTTGAGGGCAAAGTGTTTCTTAAAAATAAGCACACACCACCACCTCCCCAAAGCACAAAACCTCTAAGCAATTCTAGTTCCTCTGTGATAGATGACTAAATTTCAAGAAAACTCATATAACTTTACAGTGAAACAAAAGACAGTATTTTCTGTGATTTTGTAAAAATAAACAATTATTTTACATTTTTTTTTCCACATAAAAGCTTTTGGGCGCCTCTGTCCTTGACCCCTTTCTTCATTTATTTTTTTAACATGCTAAAAAAAAAAAAAAAGGAGGAATTTTATGTTGGGAAAAAAAAATGAAAATTTACATCATTTTTGACAAAAATGCCACTGCAGATTAAAAATCCACTGAAAACAGAAATATATAGACAAATATAGAACAGATCATGTTCCACAAACATGTGCTTTCAGATGGAAACTACTCATCAAACCTGAGGTCTTTTCTCTTTACCAGTAATCACACTAGAAGGACTCAGCAAATCAACACCTGGACTCATCTAGAGTCCAGCCCTACACAAGTGGATTATAGCAGCAGGTGAACTAAGATGACTACAGGGACAAACATAGATTTCACTGGGCAGGTTGCCAAAATGGACACGTCCACGAGACCCAAGCTCTGTGCAGATTAGCAGTGTCCTGTGCAAAATAATAAAACCTCCTTCTGTGCCCAAGTTTGTGTACACCATACAAACACTCACCTGGAAAGGCAGCCACTTGTTTCATTCACAGAAACACCTCATTTTTACATATACTGACTTAGAAGCTTTTTCCTAAAAAATTCACCTCAAAGATTATTCAGCTCAAGATTCTTGGGTAGGAAAAGTAAGACTGTTATTACAAGAGAACAACAGTGAGATGCAGAATGAGCAGCTACATAGGCGCTGCTGAAGCTCAGTGAGAAATAGCAACTTGAGAAATGCTGTTGCTTCAGAAAAAATATATGGAGAACAGGAACTGAGGGGAATGATAATAATGATTAAATAGATTAAATAAAATGGAGGAAGGATGTAAAGACTCTAATGAGAAATTTTCAGTAGAGGAACAAATCTGGAAGTATGCAATTTATTATGGAAGATAGGACAATTAATGAACGATAGAAAGGAAATGTATAAGGAGAAATTAAGAAATGATCCAGTATGTGGGTGAGAGTATAGACAGACAACTATGTCAGTTATAATATGCTACTAAAGCTTTTTATTTCTCTATGTCCCTTTGCTTTTCACGCTCTTGCAAAACATTACCTCATCTGTTGTTTTTTCTCTATCCCTAGTGTGCAAGCTTACATTTCCACTGCACACATTCAAACTCTTATCTAGCCAAAGCCCCATCACAGAAACACAATGTCATGCACAGCTGACTGTGTCTTCAAGTATGTTTGTTTATATTTGCTAAATACATTTTGAATGTGTTCACCTACCTCTTCATAACATAAGCTCAGGGAGTTGAAACATCAAGAAACACCTATTTTGAAATCAATCACATTAAATACCTCAAATTTGTAGGATGGTTTGTAAGTACTCTGGGGAAAACTGGACATGCCACGTATTTTTTAATCAGAAACTAATGCAATTGTGTCAAACATCTTCCTAGAAAGTGTATTCTGTTATCTCTGGCTCTTCACTTACAGTTTGTCTTTGGAAGAAGAAGAGCAGAAACTTCAGACAAAGATTGATTCTGCATAAAAAGCTTAATTAAAATCCTGAGTAAAATGGCTAATGTACTTACATATTTTCTTTGTGACTTGTATTTGTCTCCAAATGATACTCTTGCACAGATTAAAAAAAAAAAAAAAAAAAACCCCACACAACTTTACTTTCAAACTATTGCAGCTTACAGAATTTTATTATTCTGAAACTTGAAGGATGTTTTAATGGGGTCAATCTTCTCCACCGTTTAATAACACATCTGCACTCTGAACACTTTAAGCAAGGAAGTATTTATAGCTCTACTTCTCAGAAGACTGTTGATGGAGGGAGGAGTGGTTTTTTGGTTTTTTGTTTGTTTGTTTGTTTGTTTTTGTTTTTGTTTTTTTTTAGTTCGGAAAACAATGAGGTCTGACAGAGCTGAGCAGAGCAAAGCACACCACATCTGCCTCTTCTCCTACTCCGTCCCGCACAGGAATACCTACCACTGCAGCCACCCGTCCTTTTTGTTGTCTTAAATAGTACACATACACATCAGAAAACAGCTTTTTTCCCCGATTCACATTTTCAGTAGAAGTTGTTAGACTATAACACTGAGGGCTAAACCACACAGCAATGCTGACAGCTGCATGACACACAAACCACGGAAAAGGGAAGGAAAGCAACTGCTACCAAATCGCCATTTGCTGTGTTGCAGAGTATAGGCTGAAAGACGTTCACAGAACGATGCGCGTGATCTGGGACTGGCACTGAACTGCTTTAGCTTGAACCAGAGTCAAATGCAAACTTCACAGCTTTCCCACTAATATACATCTTCACCAAGGAACAGCCAATTTGTGATTTATGCCACTGCTTATTTCACTGCCGAACCTTTCCCAGATGCCCTCGTCACTGCAGGATACTGCCCTTCAAATTTACTTTATAATGTGCCTTGTGCATTTCATAAATCAAGACTTAACTCTTCACTTCTGTGTGTTACTCCTGAAAATAACCTCACGTATCTTCTGAAATACGATCCATTCACTTGATGAAATACTCAGAATTCTCCTTAGTGTGTCCTGCTCAAATTCATAATTATAACACATATTACATTAAATGTTCCATGTAATAATTAGATGATAATGACCTGATGATTCCACTGAAAAAGGCAGAGAACAAGATCTACGTGACTCTTCCTCCTTCTGGCGTACAATGACAGGACTGGAATCCAACTACACCCATAGCACTTCTGCAAATTCAACCAAGTTACAAACCTGTATTATACCATCAGGAGGAAAATCTAAATTACACTTCAGTAATAGGAGATTTGTTCTGACACAACCCAGAAGAAAACAGGCGTTCTGCTGAGAATTGTGTCTATGGTGAAACAACTCAGATGCAGCTTAACTTCATAGCTGGTGCAATGAGGAAGCTTCTACACACTTGCAGAGTCCTAAGCTAAGGTGCCCCTACAGCCCAAATGTAGGAGACTTAATTAATTTAGTTGGCCAGAAGATTTTACCAAGTAGAGGTACTCTGGAGTACTGTGGATGCAAGTGCCTGAATTCTGGCTAAAACTCATTTGCAAATATCTGATGCCTCTGCAGTTCTTGCCATATAGCCCTAGAAATGTGCTGTAAGCTTGCATAGTTTTTAGCAGGTTTTAAGAGCATCTGCACTGCCTTGTCATATTTTGCTGTTTACAAAAGCAAATTCAAATAATTTTTAGAGAGTCCACTTAAGAGTTTTAATAAAAAATATTTGAATGCAATTAAAAAAGATAAAAACGCTCCATGCAGAAGAAAAATACTGCATGCACTGGAGGAAGAGGGGAGGGAAGAGATTAAGAAAAGACAATCCAGAGCACAAATGACTTCTATGAATAAATCATATGTAATATAGTAGAAGTAATACTCAAAGATTATATAGACATTATTATATCAAATTTAATTCGTAAATCTTTCTTGTTTTGTTTCAAAACCATCCCAGAAAATTCCAAGTTGGAGCACTGTATTTGTAATAAATTTTACAGGATGGTTCAGAATCAGTTGGTTATCATTCCTTTCGTAAATTATATACTGACCTTTCCATAATGCTTAAGACCACAACACTCAAGCTAGGTATTTTTCAAATAATGCATTTTGTTTCTAATTTAGCAAAATGCGGGCATAGGATCTGCAGAACAATCTAAATTACTCTGCACTTGACAAGACTTCAGGAGTCACTTTTATCGTAGCAATACTTCTCCAACAGGGTGCTTGTTTCATGTCTCCATAGAAATAGTCCTCCAAACGTCTAAGAATCTGAAACTTAGGCGATTTCTTGTTGACCTATACAATTAGCAGTTGCCAGACTCCCATAGAAAGCCAAACCAAGCCACAAGGCCAAGCAACAACCAAATTTCTTTCTTAATTATTCTGCTGCAGAGTCTAAATATATACCCAGCTTGTGCCCAAAACATGTTGTGCTATATCTCGCTGCTGCGTGTCACAGGATTGCATCCTTCATGCTCTACCAATGTTCAGAGGTATCAACAAGGATAAATTCAGTATGAGGATTGTCGCAGGTGCTGAGACCTCATTTGATATATGTACATATGCATGTCAGCCCAGGTGATATATTTGAATAAGTTAAGCAAGAAAGAACATAAATCACTGTCAAGACAAGCTGCTGTGTTCCTGAAAGAGAACCATGGTACTTTACTGCTTTGGTGAATCCAGGTGCTATTTTATTCTAAATGAGATTTTGATTAAGAATTATTGTGTCTGAAAGTCTTTTAACCCCCAGCCTGCCTTCTTTTGACTGCCACTTCAAAACATGTGTTGTAAGTAATAAAGTAACCTCACGGAGATTACAACGGCAGAGGTATTAGCTAAAGCCAACTCAAAAGGAACACAAAAAGCCAACGGTATTTGTCAATTTGACTTTCTTATGAGTTAGGGTACATTTTCTCTGCAAATGTAATTTTTAACCTGTTGACCACTTACATGTTTCCTATAAAAAACAAGCATTTTTTTTTCTTTCATTAGGTTAAAGGTTGAAAATCATCTTGAACAGCATCACTGGGTAAAAATGCTGAAGTTTATTACAGCATCAGAAGTTGTGTAACTTAGGCAGATGCTATTTTTCAGAGATAGAAAATCAAACTTCTCCTAAATACCGGGTGATGGAAATCTAGCATATAAAACTAGACCATTAGAGACAACAACTAGTTCAGTGAGCTGTAGTCTTTTTCAGGATTACTGTTCTGATTGGTTTTGCCACCCTCACGTATGAATACATAATTTGTGAATAAATCAGAATTTCATGACTAAGTGAGTTATATCGTTCTAAGATTTAAAATTTTATGAAACCCTAACAAGTTTCTGAAAATTTTAAAAAAATACATTGCACAAGATGTACAAACCACTGAATATAAAAATAAAAGGAGAGGGAGCTTTGTATGGTAACAACCCTCTACAACTGTCAAAGAAAGGCCATCACAGCTAAACTGTGTTTATTTTCTAAGACCAAATGAAGCAAATGATTCTTTTCAGATCACCCAAACTGGCCATTTTCTTTCACACTAGCATGTTCTATTACCTGTATCACTGCAGCTAGAATTGCAGGATTTATTTAGGAAAAATAGTTTATCAATCATGAAACAAAAAGCACAGTCCAATCTCTCACCGCACAGACACACTTTAAATAATGTTTGACACCTCGTCTTACTTACAGAAGCATAGGAATCAATATCCTAAGTTAGGAACTTTATTTAGTAGTAGCTATTAAACATTAAGGACTCTTTTTCCCTACACATTCTCATCTTTTTCATTTTCTGTTTCATTTTTATTGTTATTTTATTGCATTATTTTATAATGGAAAGAAGTCCCAAGAAATCTGTCTTGATCTGCACTTCAGAAATAATATACTGTACTTTCTTATATAAATAGAGAACATGACTGAAGCATTTCTGGTCAGTAACAATTTTCCCAAACTTTCACTACCTTGTCCCCTAAATCAAAAAATAGAAAGCATTCTTTTAAGTTTTAATTAAATTTAATTTAAAACTTAAAAATCCCTCCTCAACTAATTGTGCTTCCATCCTACATACCTCATGTGGAGGTCACAACTGAACCCACATGGTTAGTTATTTAAGGGATCACAAAGCATGTGATCTCCAGGCTACTTGGGGATTGAAAGAAAAAACAAACCAACCTAAAAATCCCAAACAGATTTTACTTTGAGAGTTTCCAAGACCTTCAAGCATCACTGATGCAGAGGCACAAAAATGAGACCTGTCTCCCAGCTGCAAGCCAAGCAACTCTAAAATGAGGCATTTCCTTTGGGGGTTGCTGCTGATGGACAGCGTGCGCAGTCCCGGGGGGCTTGGGGAGAGTCACGGGGGCCCCAGCGGTCACGCGGGTGCGGATCGGGCACCCAGCCATGGCACCAGGACACTAAGGGAGCTGCACCCGAGAGCATCCTCTTTGGTATTTCTAGAACTTGAAATCTCAGCTTTTGGTACACACACAAAAAAAAAAAAAAAAAAAAAAAAAAAAAAAAAAAAAAAAAAAAAAGCTGCTGGGACAACAGAAAAATGGAGAGGTAAGCGCTGAGGATGCATGCTTCAGCTTTCTGTACACTTAGTGCCCTTCTCTGTGTACTAAGAGTTAATACTCTTTGAGGAACGTGGTTACTTTAACCTTGGCTAGCAGCAATGCTCAAAAAAAATTAAAGAATAGTTTGGCTTTCACCCTGGCATTTGAATCTCATGAGTTTAGCAAGTGAAGGACATAAATTGAATGACTGTCAAGCCTCTGTACCACAGGACAGCTGTTTCTAAAAGCATCTCTGATGCCTGACACTGCTAGTTAGAAGAACAGACCTGTCAAGGAGAGGCCACAGAGACGGAAGAAATACTTGATCCTGAAAGCAGAAATCTGCAGTAAAAACAAAGAAGGGAAAACAAAACAAAAATAGCCTGCACAAGTCTCTTGTGAAGTGGCTAAAATAAATAAAAGCATTTTACACGGCAGAATTTTCTTTCCATGTGACTGAGGAGACTGATCAAAATTTTTTGCTTACAACAGGGTCCGGTTCATGTGAATTTAGAGTGTCCACTTTCTAGAAAACATTAATAAGCAGTTACTTCACATGTACAAGGACTGTCATGACACTCTGCTCCTTCAGAAAAAGAAAGAAAGAAAAAAAGAAGTAGAAGGAGAAGAAGAGAAGGCACTGAAGTTCAGGCCTGAGTCGCAATCTGTACTGTGGATTGTACTGCATTGTAACTCTTACTGTATAGACAAGATGATTCTTTACAAACTATTCTATCAAAGCACTTTTGGTATCTACAGTTACAGTGCAAATATACATTGAACTGAACAAGCCATATGAGAAAAGAAGTTGATTCTCTTCTTCATCTTTGAGCATGCTACATTCATAAAGACATTTGGTCTATGGATAAAAATAGATGACAACCCAACATTGGTCCAGTCAACAAAAAGGAGGGAAAAAAAGTTATTGCAGTCTCCATTCGTAGGTCCCCTTAACTTCACTGCCATCTGCAAAAAACATAAGGCATTATTCAAAGGGCATAAATGATTAGGTGAAGCTATTCAAATGCCTGGGTTTGCTAAATTCAGGTTCTCATTCCTTACGGATTATTATTCAAACACACTCTTCCTTCTTTGGCAAAACTGAGGCAATTTTTTGTGTTGTTTAAATACGCATTGAAATAACATCAAATATCACATCCTGAATGATATATACTACATTGCCAGTCTTATGTAAAAGATGGAGTGTCAGCAAGATATAAACACTCAAACTCAGTACTATACAACCATTAAAGTGTATTGGGCAAACCTCAAAACTCCACCTGGCATACAAACTACTCGATAGCTACTAGAATATGTGAATAGAAAAAGGAGAAGTATTATTTAAAGCATGATACATACAGAAAAATGATCACAATACTTTGCATTAAATTTTGCAATTCAGATAAGCAATGGAAATGCAACTCAAACTAATGCCAGAGCTGATGCTTGGGGACTAGTCTGAAGTTCAGTCGTTCAGCAAAATGCATTAGAAAGAATAAATTTCATTCTCAACTTCAATTTACAGCTTGCAGTAGAAGCTTTCTGACAGGGGAATACATCTCTACTATCAACAGTAGGCCATAATGAACAGACCCGGTTCCTTGGAACGCCTGTGACAGGCAAAAGATTAAATCCAATAAAATGGAAGTCACCAGAACTCCCCAATTCACAGCAACTGATTCATAATCTATTACGTGAGTCAAATGATTTAGAAAGGTCTCTGTTTAGACAATGAAGGGACTTAACATCTATGGGCTGAACAACTTTTCTAGATTGGCAAGGATGACTGATATATTATTTACAAGCTTGGTCATTATTATTCTGCTGAAGCGTACATTTATGTCCAAAGACAAGCTATAAAATAGAGCCCAGTACTGCTGTTCAGACCTACCATTTGTTAATAACTGATGATCTTCTCACAGATTTTAAAATATCCTGAATATGCAAAACCTCATTATACAGCTTTAGCCCCACTGGGGAGAAATAAAGATGACCTGGGAAGACTTCCATTACAATAATTATTCTAGGTGAAAGTAAGAGCCGTTCCCAAAGTTTAGGGTTTTTAGGGTTATTACTATATCAGTAACATGTTATAGCAACAGTACTGAGAAATCATTGTTCTGCTCTTTTCTAGCACATACACATGTAGTCATGTCACTCAATTTTCATTTGAAGACCTTCAGGTCTTATTATGTCTGGCACTGTTCTCTAAATTCCAATCTCTGCAAACAAATGAGTAGCTCATAATCTCATTTCATACTTTAGAAAGCTAAATTTCTAGCTCTATTCTCTGAAGAGTAAAACCTGACAATACAAAATTTTAGTTGCCAAAACTGAAAGACAGATTAAAAAAAAAAAACAAAAAAGGAACAAATAAGTTAATATTGTATCAATGTAAGGGTTAAATAATAGCATTTAATAGCATTAATAGCATTTATCTTAATAGCATTTTTCCTCAGGTAACTCTCCCATTAGTCATGTTGGGTTAGCATCATGTAAAAAGATGTGAGTACTGAAGAAGAATCTAGGAACAGAGTAGAAAATCAATGCCTGGGCTACTGACACAAGGAGAAGGGCCTACGTTTGCCCCTTTTTTGGAAATAGCAGGAAACATCCTAACTGCTGCAACTACAGGAGTGAACACAGCCACCTAAAGTACAACTTTGGGTCTAGGCCACTACAGGACAAGAGGGACAAGAGTTGTTTTCAGCACTCAAACAGAATTTTAATCTCCAGACTCATCTTGCCATGGCTTTCATCCTCAGAACCCTCCTCATCTTAATAAAAGCATCAGCAGGAGCCCAGCAAGAGCCACAGGGTCTGCGCTGCCCTAACGCCTCATCTCAAGTGCTCTGGTCTCCAAAGCCAACGGCTTTGGAACTGGGCGGAACAAACTGGAAGTGCACAGAAAATTCCCAGTCTTGTGGTTCAGTGTAAAAACAACAATCCTGATAGGCCATTTTTGATGCATTGCAACAGCAGCTTTTGAGTACAATAAGTTATGCTTTATATAAAGTATATTTTCCATTTACTGAATAAAGAAAGATATAAATTCAAACTGTGAGTCTGGATTTGCACAAAATTTAATTACTTATCCAAAGCACTGGTAAGCCAAGTGAAAAGCACCTTCCAAAGCATACCGTGACCTTTCAGTGAGATGATATCAAGTCAATTATATGGAGCTTAGACTCTCTAGTGAGGCTGATGGCATATGACCTTAAATGCAAGGGGCCAGTCAACATCGGGGGGGGGGGGAGGGAGGCGGGAGCAAAGCAGCTGGAGGATGGTAAAGCAACCATCACCACTGAATTCTAGCGAAGCAAAAAAATCCAACCCCAAAATCAAGCACTTCTTGCAGAAATAGTGCTAATTGATAGAGGAAAAGAACATCTTAGAGAGGGAAAAGAATCGAGCTGGAATAGAAGAAGAGATTAGAAGTCAAAGGCTAATCCCATAACGATGCCAAAACAAAACACAACTTTGATATCACTGTAAATTATTCGAGGAACATAGCAATGTAGTAGATCCAAGTTCAATCCTTATTTCTGGACTCGCAGCCCTTTCATGGGTTTATTTCCTCTGTCATCATATCGCTGTATGTTCACTGGGTTTGCATCATTTTGAGTAGTTATTCAGAAACACAAAACTATGCCAACAAGAGGCAACCACTGTATTAAGCTAAATGTGCAAAGGAAGTAAGAGACAAGTCCACAAGCTGATGTAGGACAGCTGCTGCTCCAGCTGAGCCAGTGCACAAGCTTCACAGGCACAGGGTATAACATGAGTTTTCGCTGGTCAAAAATACACACATGCTTGAAAACCTTATTTTGAATAACCATTTTTTTTCTGGTAAAATCCTTTGAAAACATGCCCATGCTAGTTACGTGCAATGTTGTACCCAATAAACTGTCTTATGTGCCAGATGTTCACAGTTTTGGCAGTGTTAAACAACTGAAACTGCACATCAACTGAAATGCTTAAAATCAAGTTTAGTGTATGCAGCCAGACTTTTCAAAAGCAGCTTGTTTTCAAAAAATGTAGGTAAATCTGAAACAGCAACGGTTAGAAATTAGTTTTTAGAGTCTTAGGAGATCTGGATCAGGCCCCTAAACTGAAAGCTGCAAACAACAGGGAATGCCTGAGGGGGGAAAAAATGAAACTACAGGTGGATTTACTATATGTAGCTTGATACAGTGAAAGCAGGCGCGGTGACATGTCTTCATTATTACTTAATCTTTCCATCTCATAGATATGGGGATTGGGACAATGATGGGAATTGGAACTGTGGTACAGAATACTGAACTGAGATAATCTAATTTACTTTAGTGTCTGCATCTGTATTCAAACTCAGCTGCTCGTGAAGCAAAATGAGCAACTACACTTTTGCCCTCTTTCAAACTATTTTTTGGCTCTTTGAGTAATTTAACTAGGCACACCGGTGAAAATAAATGCCAGAACAGCTTTGTGGAAACCATCTTCTCAAAAAGCACAGAAAGAGCACAAAAATGTGGAGGGAAAAAAAAAAGGCGAAGAGATGAAAACCTTATTTCATTCCAAACATGGACTGCCTGCACATAAATTAATCATTCAACACAGGGGAGGGGAGAGCAAATCTCCCGGAGATATAATTGTGTCATGTATCAAAAACAGATCCAGGGCACACTGTGGTGGAACTGAGCGTAAGCGACAGCAAAGGTGCATATCTGTGGCAAATGTGTTTATGATCTTAAAACATAAAGATTTGTTGATAATTATCTCCATACAGAGAAAGAAAAGTAACTGCAGGACGTAACAGCACCCACTGCCAGCTGAGCTATGGCACAGCGCTGAGAGAGTACATCTTTAATGGTGAGGGAGGGAATGCAACTTCTCTTCCAGAGGAGGAAGGACACCTCATCATGCTACAACATGAGAAGTAATGCAGGAATAGGGCCTGACAAGCAGGAGGTCATAAAATCAAAGATCAAAACCAAACCAAACCAAACCAAACAAAAACAACAAAAACACTTTAATGCAAAGAAAACAAAGTAAGTTCTTTTATACTGAAAGGCTTGTATATGTGACCATTTAAATTGAACAATATTGTTCCAGGTTTTTAGGGATAGAACAAAGCCTCTGTAATAGCATTATAATGAAAGTCAAAGAAAGGAATGTCAAATGAGTAACAAAAATCTCAAAACAATTGAGATTTTGACAAAAATTTGACACTAATTTGACAAAAGTCAATTAGTGGAAAGGAACCAGCTACTTTGCCTAGCCTGCAGAAGAGCCAAAAATGATTTTACTCCCAAATTATACCACTGTTTTCTTCCAACAGGAAACACAAACCTAAACTATATCAAACTCTAAGTAGATAAGCTGCAAGCAGCAGTGGCTGCTCCCCACAGCTTTTTGCTGGGGATGTATTAATTCACCGCACACCACTTACACCCTCCTCATCTTGCCAATCACACCTGACAAGGAAGTCTGGTCACACCTGAGCACAAGTGCACCCAGAGGCTCCTCTGAGTGTTAGTAAAATATGTATTATACGTGGTCTCTTCTTGCCTTCCTGTTCAATCTCTTGCAATAGAGATGGGCTTCCTGGACGGAAGATCATTAGACTGGAATCTGAGGTTATTTCCACCTCCAGGCTTAGGTATGGTTAAATTTCACTTTGGAGAAAACTTAACATTGGGTACCCCTAATACCCAATGACTTGACATCAAGAGATTGACTAAGGAATTGCTGTCACAAGTCTTTTATGAAGTTTTTGGATAAAGAGTTTCTCCATTACTTTTTTTTTTTTTTTTTTTTTTTTTAATTCAGTGGATGAAAACTGAAGGCTTTAGACTGATTTGTAAAAGGCAATTCCAGATTTACAGCTGTGCAACAGAGAAAAACCTTGCTTTGAGGTTGGAATTCTCAATATAAAGTTAAACTTTTGAGTTAAAAAAAATTAAAGGTAATGGTCTCAGTTAAATACAACTGTATGCAATGATTTCTTTGTGTAGAGAAAACAATGTATTGGCATGCTAGCCAGTTTGTATTTTGCACTTGCATTTCCTCAGATCTCAGAGCTGCTTTTCAGCACAGCAGGCAGTTAGCTTGCCCTAATTACCGCCAGGGAGGCCCAGATGCTTTTGTCAGCTCTTCAAGCAAAGAAAAAGATTACCAGCAGACAAGCCAACTATAGGATCAAGGATGGTTCTTAACAGGAGACTTGTAAAAATCCACTAATACTTATGTTCTCTACTGAATGAGCAAATTTAAACACAGTATAAATCTGAGATCAAGCTTGATAATTCATATATAGGATTATCTTCCATGCTGAAGAGATAAATACAAATGCAGTCAATTAAAAAGTTACTATAATGAAACCATTTTTTATGACATTTGGCAAGATACAACGCACTCCCAAGCAGATATAAACTCACAGCACTGGCCTTTCAGCTGAACATGCCTCATCTGTGCCTGCTAAAAGGAACAGTTGTGGCAGAACCGACGCAGTGTCCACTTTCACTCCCACCCATGCGAAGACTGGAAGTTTTATTGACTTCAGCAGCAGAGAAGGTTCAAGTCCAAAGAATGCAGCCTTTCAAGTGCACAAAAATTCTGAATGAAGTAAAAGCAATTACCATTTTCCACATTTTGAAATTACATGGCAGATCCTCCATTCTCTTGCAAATTGAATTTCACAAGCCTTCAAAGCAATTCAGCTTAAGCTGGAGAAAGAGAGTCAGTTGCAGCTTTTTATCTAACAGCAGTGGGGGAGGCCGGTGACTGTTATCACTGATTTTAGCAGCTTGTTGAAGCCAGCACAAATCCCTTATCACCATACAAAATATAATTACCTTCCCCCCCCCCACCACACACACACACATAAGAGAGGGGAAAAAATCCTGTGTGTTTGAAAAATAGGACTGAAGCTTAACTTGAAATAGTTTATGTTCAGCCATCGTGTAAGAGTCCTGATTAATGCAGTTCAAGGTTCCTGCAAATGCATGCTGTAAATCTGTAATCATTTATTGACTTATTTTATACGGTGAAATGGGTCTGTGTCAAGTACAGCTTTTCGCTGCAGATGCTCGGCCTCAGGAGACCCAAGTTCTCCCAGTGCCCTGTCTCTGCTGACTGGCGATTTTGAGTAAGTCACTGTGGCTTCTGCATCCCTGCAAAACGAGCAGAATGATCCAGTCTCCACTGCAAAAGGCATGGAGACACGGATTGGAAAGGATCTGGCAAAAGGCACGTGTTATTATTGCTATTATTTTGTTAGGAGCGTGATTCTATTTTGACTAAAAGAGCATTAAAGGAGGAGGACAGGAGAGACGATAATCTTGTTGCCATAAGAGCTCCTTAAATTCCTGCCTTGCTAGAAATAAGCTAGAGAGGAGCGCGCGCATCCACGCTGGCAGGAGCACCTGCGGCGCCCCGGAGAAGCCCGCCTGCTGTCGCCTGCCTCTCCGGAGGGGCGCAGGTCTCCTGCAAGTCCTGTACCACACCTGCCACCCCCGCGGGAGGCTCGGGTAACCCAGAGCTTCCCGAAATGTCCCTCAACGCCGTGTTTAGGCAGCTGTGTCAAGTCCGCGTGACTTCAGGCAACGCTCAAGCGCTGAAAAGACCTGAATTTGAAAACTGCTCAGCAAACTTCGCACACTGCCTGAAATGGCAGAATAATACTCAAGGGAGGGAGAATTCTACCCCAGTGCGAATCTGCTGACATTACTCTCAATTTGTCTCATATAAACGAGCACTAAATCTGGCCTCAGCCTTTGATGATCTGCCCATGTCGTAACACACAAGACTGCCTCCCATCCCAGTAGTTTGTGGTTAACAGGGCTGACCGCAAATCAAAGGGGATTCTGCTGGCATTTTGCACATTGTTCATTTGAAATTGTCAGTGCAGTAGCATCTAATTCTTTTTCTCTTACATGGCTTTACCTATCATGGTGGTTGTATATGTTAACATCCACATGTGTACCTTTATTTAAAATTTTTGCTGCTTGTCCAGCCAAAACTCTGTTTCCCTAATCTTTTGAGTTCTCATTCTTAAAATTTTAACTTCTTTTATGCTTCAAATGTATTGCTTGGCTTGTTACAAATTTATATATGAATAAATAAAGTGACGAATGTCTTTTTGAAACACAGTCTGCCTCCGAGGTAGCATGTAGAAAGCATTTTATGAATGAGATTCCCCCCCTCAGCTACGCTGATGCACACAACCAAAGTCAATAGAGTTGTACCACAATGACAGAATTTGGCTTAATGCATGAAGCACTCATTAAACAGTTCTGTGTATTTAGCCAAAGTAAAGGATCTGTTACCCTTTCATTGCTGTCAGTTTCTGGTGCCAGGATAATACACATTTCTGATCCAACCCTCAGAGCACATTCATTTGCATTCAAAGTGAGAATTTAAAAATTAGCTACTTGGCTGCTTTGAATTGCACTAAGGGCATTTTAACACTTGTTTGAGAAACAGCTCCTCTCAAGGAAACAAAAACATGGGGGGCTATAGCATTACTAAGAAACTTGACAGCACAGCTCAGGGCATTTTCAAAAGTTCTTCCTCCCTAGTCCATGAATTAGTTTCTTCTTGGTCAACACTGACCACAGGTAACTCTGTGCAATATCTGCTTAGCAATCTGTCTGCATTCGGCTGGTATTTTCACTCCAATTCCCAGAGAGGAAACACAAAATCTACCCCCTTCTGCATTAAATGACAGCTGGCTGGCAGCTTTGGCAGGAAGGACTGACATGAGCAGCAGAATAAACCTCATCCCAACTCTCCTTCAAAGTCTCCACTAGGAATTTGGATGGAGGCAAGAAAGTTTCTACTGAGGAAAACTATACCATACTGTACTAAACTGGGCATAGTAGGCCAGAATGATATCAGATCAGAGGTCTACTTTTATTCATGGTTGACATATGCATATTTTCTGTTCTAGCACCTAGTAACTTCTTCAGCTTCACTGGGACTGTTCTGACTATAGGATATTCTAGGAAGATTAATTTATTTGCCAAGCTGGATACTCTCAAAATGTCTTAATTTTCCAAACTTCATCTTTATAAAGAAAGAGACCTTGAAGATCTCAAATATCTTCTATTCACAACCCTCTGGACCACATCTCTGCCACAACAGGTTATATAAAGGCTTTGTGGCAAATAATGCAGCAGAATACATAGAAAAACAATCTGTAAATTATTCATGTATTTGTAACCATCACTAGTGTGGTATGGCAACTGGAAAAAAATGTGAGCGCACCAACAAAGTATTCAGCCATCTCTCTGTAGATCACCAGTAAATGCTCTGTCAGATAGGAAGAACTACAACTAAGAGAATGTTGGCATTAAAAATTACTACTGAATCAGGTTACATTTCTATGTGTTGTATCACCTGGGTGAAGTGTGGGTGAAGTTTTGCAGAATGTAATTCAGAGATATACAACTCAGAAATAAAACAATTCACTCATTTCAAACGTTTGTTACAAAACAGTGGTTCAAATAACAGAATCACACTTCATATCACATCTTAATTAGATAAATGAAACAAATCAAAAATCCTTCCTTTGTAGAAAATGAATGAAAATCAATTCAGGTTTTACTTTTATTCAATCTTAAGCTAAAACAGCATTGGAATGGGCAGCATTACTTCTAACTTGGTTGCTGAATCAAGAAAAGACTTCAAGTATGTGTTTAAATCCTTTCCAATTCCAGCATTACTTAAGTATGTGCTTAAAACACACACATTTAAATGCCTACTTGCAAAGGACTTCTGTGCGCTAGGGCCCAAATGTATCATCTGAAAAATCTCATATGCCTTATTCATCAACATTAGATTTTATAAAATTTCTTTTTATGCTAATGAAAGAAAATAAAGTGATTTCAACTACTACAGTCACTATCCAGAGAATGCAGCATTACAGTTTCAGCTTACTATTAGCATTTGCAAATAAAATCATGCTCATGCTGTGACTTTCATCCTGGCCACTGCATTTT
The DNA here is from genome assembly GCF_028389875.1 of Rhea pennata. Lineage (NCBI taxonomy): Eukaryota > Metazoa > Chordata > Aves > Rheiformes > Rheidae > Rhea > Rhea pennata. Next base: position 17,086,584 of record NC_084665.1, on the reverse strand, counting down.
TGTCACCTTTGATCAATGTAGAGGTAAGGTCACAACACCAACCTAGAGTTTAACTCCCTATTTTCTTGTGTGGGCATACACCAGACAGACCTTCCTTGTTACCTAACTGAATACAGTTTTTTCACATTCCTTGATTTTTTTTTTCCCCTTGGCTCTATATGCCTAAGTCCTACAGGTACAGTTTCTTACTGATGAATATGCCTTGCCAAGACTACAGACTAAAGACTTGCCATTTGGTTTGTTTTCCCATTATGCTAAACAGCATTCTAAAATTTTCAAATTTCTGGGGAAACTGCATGCTTAAAAAAATATATCATTTAAAACAAGAATCTATCTTCAGAAAAGCAGAAGGCACCAAAGAAAGAAGCAGCACCACGTTACAAGAATGGCCATCCCAGGTCAGTGAAAAGTTCGTCTGGCCCAACTTCTTTCCTGGCAATGGCTGAGAGCCGATGTCTTGGGAAGAGCAAAGGAATAAGGCAAGCATAGAATAAGGCAAGCATAGAACACTCTCCTAACCTTCAACAATTCACACCTCAGACTTCTCATCTAATAAACTGAAGGCTTCTTATCTTATCACTAATATGCAGGGATATACCTTACCTAAGACAAATGGTATACTTTCCTCTGATATTGAGAGGTCTACAGTAGCTGTTGATGAATAAGAACAATATGAAAAAGAGGATTCTGCTATGTCCAATGCCATATTTAATGCATCTCCTTTCTACAGTGCAGTGATGAGAAACATACTTCCAGCTGTCAAAATCAGAACACTGAATCTGACCAAGAACATCATCCAGTTTGCTCCTAATAACAAAGAAATATGGAGGCAATGTATTATCTCTTCTGCTCACTATTATCATACAACACAGCCTTTACCCCATGAGCTTTACTAACATCCTCTGAATAGAGGTATTTCATTCACCGCTATCAGAGTCTTGCAGTTCACAAGTCATTTAGTCCTATTAGGTCATCGAGCCCATTTCATTGCCAATCCAGGATTTAAGAGTGGAAACCACAATATGCCTCTTGTGATATTCTACATCAAGTTAAAATTGAGCATAACCATTTTATGGTAATAATGCTTCTTCAGCATCTGGCACAACTTTCACCTACTAAGATTAACAATTTTACTTGGTGTTCATCATTATCATTTTAATAATGCACTAAAAAGAAAATGAAAATTGCCATATGGTAGAATTATCATGTCAGACATCTGCTAACTCCCCCAAATGGAAAAACAAAGCACTTTAATATATTCACAGGGTAAGTAAGCTGATAGCCACTTTTAATAAATGAAGATGTTAAATTAAGTACTTTGACCCACATTGTAAGATTTTCTTTAAATGCTTATATTACATGTATAGCATTGAACTAATATGTAATGGTCTCTATTTCTGAAGAGACTCATAGCACTATAAAAACTATTGCAAAAGTTTTAAGTGTTAAGGTCAGATAATATTACAAAGAAGGTACTGCCACAACAGATTGATAGTTCAATTTTCAGACAGTTAATTGAAAACATTGGGCTGATCACAGCCATTTGCAAATTTGTGTCTAATTAACTGAATATTATCCACCAAAAATATTTTTAAAACATTAGTGTTTTTTGAATTGTCATTTGGAAACAATTTTGTTTTCAAATGTGCCTGAACTCAAATACATACACAACTATTTGTGTTTTCTAGAAGGCAACACACACAGCTACCACTGCTATCCTGCACTATTTCATGTTGAATGGAAGTATTGGTAATGCTTAGGTATTGATTTAATCAATTAATTAGCAAGTCCATCGCATCTAGAGAAAATGTATTCAGATTCCAGTACTCCATACCTCTGGGAGCCTGGAATTAAATAACTAAGATTTACTATTAATGTCAGGAATTATCAGCTTTACTGAACACACTGTCTAGCTGGATCTCTCTAAAGCATTAAATAAGACTCCCAGACACTTAATCCTAGTGAATTCATGGCCTTGTGTAAAAACACAGAAGCTGGATCTACACTACTTTCCCAAAGATAAGATCAGAAGTACACAAAAGGAAACAGGAATATTCTCTTACGGGTTTATTCTTATTAACACTAGCACATCTGTGGAAAACACAGGAGAATCTGGATAGGAAAAGAAAAGCAGTGGATCAGCTCCTGAACCTATTAGAGTCAGCTATGGCTATGCTGACATTAGTCTCGCTCTTGTTATTCCCGACTTTATCACGGCATCTGCTCAGCACAGATACTATTATCTTGCTTTAAAATCCTGAAAATGATACGCAAGTGTCATCTAAAATATGTCTTAGTCCTTTTATTCTGACCTCACCCATTTTCTTAAAGCAGAAAAATGTCAGAATAAATATGTTCAGTGTATTTATAAGCGTTATGCTGGGGGCTGAGCAAAACTTCATGCAAGCTGATGGGCAATTCAACAAGCCTGTCAACCTCTTCAGTCTCTCTTTTTGACAGAATCTACCCACAAAACCCCAAACATTTAGTAAGTAGCTAGATTAAAAGAGGTAGCAAAATAATATAGTTCATTACACCTTCAAATATTTTGTTCCCCATACAAACTTTTCTTCTTCCTGGATCTGAGGGTATGTCAGCACCATGCAATCTCTCCACAGAGACTTCCTCCCACCGCATTTCAGCTCTTACCAGAACTTCCTCTAATTTACCCAACAGGAGTCCTCCTAGAACTTGGTATTTCCACTTCCGTGTTTCCACACAGAGACATAATCCTTAATAATCCATCTGAACACATCAAAGCCATTCATAGGTTTTATCTATATCTCACCATCACCTCATGGCAGGAAAATACTCAGTTAATTCACAAGCAAGGAGATGAATGAGAGGAAGAAGGTGTAAGCTTCCCCAGGTCAGGAAACAAAACCTAGGTCCCTGATTCCTCTTTTTTTTGGTCAGTGTATCATCCTATCCTTCAGACTGGATTTTAAGGAAAAGGCTCCTATTTCTCAATTCAGTTTTATGCACATTTCAAGACAAGAGCAGTATATTTAGATCTGTGGGACAATTTCAGTTCTTCTCTTCCTTTTGCTCAATGCAGATGCCCTTATGCATCTTCCATGTCCTGTCTTGGGAGAAATTGGTGAATCTCATATGTTAAGTCATTTCAGATAATTTAGTGTTCACCTTTCCATTAAGAAATTTAAATCTACTAACTTCATCCATATATATGGGCATAAATAGACTTAGAAAAGAAAAGAAAAGAAAAGAAAAGAAAAGAAAAGAAAAGAAAAGAAAAGAAAAGAAAAATGTACCATGAAAAGGACATTTCAACAGAGAGTGGTTAAAAGAAAGGAAAGAAATGCAAACACATTTTATATGCAGGTCGTATATTATTACTTAAAACAGAATTTAATATTCTATACTTACTAGAACTTATGAAATAACATGGACAGATAACTACAAGAGAATAGCTGAGTCTGAAGCAACACCATTACCTAAACAGAGTTTGTTTATCAGCTACAAGATCTAGCTTACCAAATGAAGTCATATACTTAAACACAACTTTAGCAGATTAAATGAAATTAATAAATCAGTAATTATTTTGTGATTTAAAACAGACATAGATGTTAATACTAACTACTACAAGAACATACTATTGTATATGGGCCCTTGTCAGTCATACATCAAAGCATATGTAACACTGCAGCCTGCAGTAATTAACCTGTGACCTGCTCATATTTACAATATGAAAATGGTTACCATCATGATTGGCACCACACTTACTGCTGCAGAAGAACTGAAACTTTACTGCAGCATACTGGGGGGTCTACAAGCATAGCACCGTATTTAAGTTATGCTCTATTAGTGGTAGCTGCCTCTTCTGAGTTTCAACCATTGGGAGAAGAGACTCCCACCTATCCGTCCCTCAGCTCCTACAGATCACAAACAGAAGCAAAGAAATAGAATTTATTATGACGTGCACTCCAAAGGAAATTGTGTGAGCTACATATAAAAAACACATAGTATTGTGGTCATAGACATTCACACCAAAGTGAATGGTGAACAAAGCTCTTTGGACTTGCCACAGCTTCAGTTAGCGATGAAGGGACTGAATGATTACTGCTTTCTTTTGACAGGAGAAAACAGTAGCTCTCAGGCATGACACAAGGGTTTCTGTAGTGAAAGACTACGGAAAATAAGTAGTCACTGTAAAACCCAAGCCTTTTCAGTTAGCTAAAATGTAGAAAAATGTTTAACAGCTTGATAAACGTACAGTTATAGGTCACTATATCAACAACCTCCTCTCGTTCCGAAGGGGTAAGACAATGCAATTTCGGTTCAATCCTGACATAATGATGTTTGTTTAGTTTGTTGAGAAGTATTGAGGGGGAACAGCTGATAGATACAGCATATGAAACAGAAATAAACACTGTTTAATATGAGAGGATGCTTCCAAAGAAAGTGTTTTAAAGCCAGAGCTTTCCGAAGATAAGTGAAATGTTTTTCATACAAAAATCACTGACTAAATTTGGGTGCAAGTAGAAAAGCAACCATTAGATACTGTGTGTCATATTATGCAAATAGATGGTTTTGAAATATTACAGTGCTAACATGATATGAGCAAAATAATAGGAAAAAAGTATGTTATGAAAAATGTGGATATCAAGACTATGTTCTCTATTTTGACAATTAAAATTCACCATATTTAAAAATTGTGATAGGCCAAAATTTGAGACTGGTGATACCAATTTGGACTAAAAGAATAATAATAAAGCAAAGTTTTTAATAAATGAGTTTGATCACTTGAAAATGAAAGAAGCACAAAATTGCGAGTGGCCTTAGATCCTTTTTCTCCCCAAAGTAAACTTGAAAAGCAACTCTGATTTGCAACCATTTAATCAACAATGTAGACAAGTGTCTTTAGGTTCTCTGGATACTAACAACACTGTAATTTAATTTACAAACATTTTTTCCATTTGCATACACACTACGGGGTGCACTTTCAAAGCACTGCATAAGGTTTTAGACAAATCCCGCTGGCTTAATAGAAAATGCATGGCTTAGCATCCTTTTAGAGGCACCAAAGATCCACCCCACACAGCTTTCTGATTTAATAACAACACAGAAAGGATGTTAATGGAGGGGTGCCAGCAAGAGGAAGTTCCAAGTTTCTGCTAATTCTTTACAGCTCTTTTGCCAAGTCAGAACAGCAATTCACAAAGCGAAAAAGAGAAGGTCCCCTCCATGCTCCCTCCCAGGTGATATCTGCAAAAGGCTAGACTTAGCAGCATGTCTAGAGTCACCAAATGTATAATACATGGGTTGGATGGTACCTCATGTGCCTAATCTATAGCATATCTAAAGATAAAAGAGGCCACTCAGAGAGGCAGAAGTCTGTCTTTGCTGGACTGTATGTCACATGCGAAATACAATTGTTGATTAGATCTGCACATTCCCCAGAATGCATGAACTAGCAGAGCATTTTTATACCTATAATTTCCCAAGGAATTGGGTGAGATTTGCCTTTGGTGGTCAGTGTGCTACAAACTGCCTACAGGCCCTGTAACTCTCCAATGAAGGCTAACCTCAACTAACAGAGATTCTTACTCTATGTGCTTGAGTGAGAAGAAGCAGTGGTTTTAGGGCAGAAATTCTCTATTGACTCTATATCTAATGACAATATCTATTATTTAGCAGTTCAATGGCAACCCTACATGCACAAAACCACACTCACATTTCAGGTAAGTAACTTAACACATTAGAGGGATTCTATTAGTACCTATACAGAGAACTGACTTAGGGTAAGATTTTCACAAACATTGATGTAATATACGAATATCAATGAATTTGAAGGAACTTTTGAAAATCCTATCCTAAGCACGCATTCACTTTGCTTTTCTTTCTAATCTTTGCTTTTCAAACACAAAGAAAACCTCTGGAAAATGTGGCTCTGCAACATGCAGCAGAAGACCAGTACAGCATCAGAACTCATACTGTAAGAACTGAATGCCTCTGAAAGGACAGAGCTGACTGAACTGGCCCAGGAATTCAATACTTATTAGGAAGGATAGACAGACAACCATGTGATTGCATAAGCCTTACTTGAAAACAAGAAGCCAATCAGCCAACCCAACCTGAAACACAGATATGCTAAATACTATACCTCTAAATCTATCCTATTTACATAATTTCAATGCTCCAATACAATATTCAGTATATAAATGTTCCACAGGAGAATGGGAAAATCAGAGGTGATCAGATAGCAAATACTAAAACATACCTAGGAAATTTAGTGTTCATGGTATTCTATTTTTATTTTTAGAGATGCTACTTGAATGTCAGTATTAACAATATTTTAACTGTTTAATTGAATGAACTAAAATATAATTAGCAGAGATTCAAAAAAAGCAGAGATTTTAAAAAGCAGAATTTAAACAAAAATCCATAAAACATTCAATGGTATGAGTTACTTGCTTTGTTTTGTATATAAAACCACTAGATCAGCTTTATCCACATCCATAAAATCCAGAAAGTCTGGTTGGCTGCTGTAGACACCATAGAGAAAGGGACTAGGGGAAGTGTCATGGCAGTTAGCGTTGGCTATCAACCATCCTTCTGATCCTCCTTCTTTGGAGAGGATAGTCCCATAGGGCAGACTACTCTTACACCTCTGAGTCACCTCAGCAAACAAATTGAGATGTAATCTATGAATGCTTCTTTCAACCCACATCAACACATCTAAGGAAATGAAGAATGAGAATACATTAAACACATCTTCAAAGATATCTAAATGTGCGTGGTTATTGACATGCAATAGTAATACATGCCAAAATCTGAAAATTTGGCAGTGGCAAGTAAGGAATAATTACAGTCCTAGATTATACAATAGGTTTCTTTAAAAATGAAACATTAGTAATATTTTCATATCTTTTCTTACCTTATAATGCAATTTCAAAACTTTAACTTTGCTTTTTCACACTTTTACATACTTGTATTTATTTTTAAGTATCACTAACTCTGAAGTTCCTGCATTTTTAATACTCGGTCATGGGAGTATTACAAAATTCAGGCAACATTCTATATTTAGCTAGTTGTAATATGTTTGTAAACTTAATTGTGTTGAAGAACAAATTCTTGTAATGAAATATCTTTCATTTATTAAAAAAGTATTTAAAAATCTTTTTAAATTCTTTTATTTTTTAATGTAATATAATATTCTTTTCTTTTTTAAGGTAATATAATATTTTTAGGGTTTTGACTTTTACAAAAAGATTCACCAGCAACCAGAGAAATGCAAAACCACCAGAATTTTTTAACTAATTAGAGAGAGTTTATTGGCTTTTTGTATCATCAGAGCAACATAAACAGCTGTAGGTTGCAGATGAGCCCCACCTGTAATTTCTCACACCATACTGTTTGAAGGGGTTGTCTCATAGCACTGAAAGCTGTGCAGTCGAGGTGACATCTCTGGTGCCACACTGTCCTCTCCGTCATTCCTCTATGAACCTATCTCTGTTCCTTCTGCAGTGCTGAGCTGGCACATGACCAGAACGAGGCATAAGTAAAAGGAGCCCTCAAGCCCTGATGCTCTTTCTGCCTCTAAATGAGATTTATCTCTAACACTTGAATTCTCTGGGTTCTGTCATCTAGAAAACATGTTTGACTGCTGAATTTGATCGCCGTGATATCTGAAGCTATGGGATTCATTAAACACTAGTGAGTATCTGTTGAGACAAATTCTTGTGATTTTTCAGACCCTTGGGGAAGAGCTTTGCCCACTGGGGCCAATGAACTGCAGACTGGTTTGGGTGAATGTCCAGAGGGAAAAGTAGTAGCAGTAGAGAGGCACAGAAAGCATCTACCTCCTGTACATAAGAGCAGACAACATAAACCATACAGCAGATAATGTTAAACTAATGCATTAAAGAAAGAGTGATGGAGAATACTCTTCTCCTATTAACTACACTGATTTCATGATTAATGTGCCTCCATAAAATAAATTAACATTTACCAACCTGCATAAAAGTGATGTAGTCAACAATTATTTTAAAAAATGAATGCTTTCAATGGAAAACACCCCTATCTTTTTAATATGTTTGATTTTAATTGGCTGGCAAAGTGCTGAGCCTAACCTGTCATTACTACTGCTAAGATGAATACCATTTAAATCCAATGCTTCAATATATGTAAAAAGAAACCCATACCCTTCACCTGATGTATGCTCTCCAAGGCAACTGACCAAATTTGAGTGCATCAATTTAATATGAAATTAATTTAATTTAATTCTGCTTGACCAAAAATCAGTGCCTATTGTTCCAAAACAAGCAATCATCTCACAGCGTATTGCAACTGCTGGTTAAATGGCTTAGTGTTATTGATAAGAACAGACTTTGATGAGAACGAAGAGGACTGCCAGAACCCTTGTAAAAAATAAAAAAGCTATTTAGCACACAACTTTCAGAAATTATTTCCAATGCATGAGAGCAAGGGCCACGGTAAGGATGGGCTGTCATAATCAAATCTTTAGAAACAGATCAGAAATAAGCATATTGTTCTTGATTTACTATCACTCCATCTATAATTTCCAGTTAATATAGATCCACAAAGCCATGCCAAAGAGATACTAAAGGCCTGATTGAGCTATCCTAATTCAAGCAAAACCCATAGTCAAAGTCCTTTTGAAGCCTTTCTGCTTCTGCCAACTCTTGCATTTTTTACTGCAAGCCTTGCAGTATTTGATGTTTTGCTTAACATTCTGGCTCCTGGAGTTACATAACATGCGAGTTTCCTTCTTTATTTTCAAAGTTCATTGCCTTTGTAATTGAATAGGAAAACTTGCAAATGAGCCTTTTAAGAATTGTTAAAAGTAACAGTAGCAACAGAAAAAACTTAAACTGTATTATTTTGCTGAATAATTTCATGAAGTGGATGATATTCTTAGGCCAAATTCATGATTTCTAAGCTTCAGTGCATATTTATGGCTAACCAAAAGTTGGCAATACATGCTTTCCTTTAACAGGAATTTTGTTCTTGAAACACGTTATGCTGGAGATTTCTTTTTGTGCTCAGTGCATGAATTTTCACATATTTTCATGCACTGAAGAAAGGCAAATTTTGAGAATGCCTTCTAAAAAGATAAATCATGTCTCTTTACTTACACTTCAGAAGAGGCCAGAGAGGATAAAAGCCACGAACCTGCAGCCCATCTGGCTGTTGGAAGGAGCTAAGGGAGCTGCTCTCCCCCTTGCAGCATAGGGAAGTGAGGCAGCTCCCTTGATGCTCAGCTCCAGCCCTGGTGGCCACCACTTCTCCCAAGTGCCAATGGTGAAGAGCAGTGTAGAGAAAACCTCCCATCCACCATCTAGGCTCTTTTTTGTGCATCAGTCACCCAATGGGGCTGTCCAGTCCTCAGACTGCCCGCTCCAAAGAGCGCATTAGTCTACATGGTGAGCCTACAGGACAACTGCTGCTCCAGGACAGCTCACTTCAGGAGCCTTGAACAAAAAAACAACTAGTAAATTATTCCATGATGGCTCTAACTCTGCGTGTATCTTGTTGCACAGAAACACCTCACTACTTTCGTACTTCCTCTTCCTCCCATCTAATAATTTCTATCTTTTTTTCCTTACCTAATACTTTTTGTTTATTCTGTAAGCTATTTGAGGCAGAGGCTGTCACTTCCTATGTGTTTAGGCAGTGCCTTGCACAAAGGCTGGACAGCTCGAGATGGTATTAGAATCAGAGAGCGGGGTGGGATTTTCAAGGCAATAAGGAAAATCAGACATTCACCTACCACCGACATTCAATAGGTTTTGAGTACCTTTCTCCCCTTTGAAAATCTACATTCACAAGTATAATAATTAAGATATCTGCTGTCACCAAAACACCCATTGTTAAAATATGACACAGCCTCTGAGTAAGGAAAACCTTCATTTAGAGCAGAGTCACTAACAAAAAGCATTTTCTTCCAGAGGCATGAAGACCTCATTTGCCTGGAGTCATGCACAACAGTATTCAACGTACGTTTTGGAGGTATCATGTTTGTCTTGTTATATCAGTGCAGTAGTTAAATTCAAGTGAGTACTTCTCAGCAGATATCTAAGCATTAACATTGTAGGTTTTTTAAAAGAACATTTCCTATAAATAGAGATTTAAATGATCTTCTTTAAGTAAGTATTGTAATCTTTAATTGAATTCAAGACCTCTCCAAATGGAGCAAACAATCTCTGACAGATTAGATCATTTGCTTCTGTTCTATTTCAGACATGCACTGGTTTGTATTAATGTAAGCTTTTTTCATTAGCAATTGCTGTTCAGCTGCATATTTGCTTTAGTAACCTAATTAATGTCAGAAAGGTAACTTTTCTTCTTTTGCATTACAGCATGTCAATGTAGTTGACACTCTTGGAGAGGTTACGTATAAATACAAATCAGAAAAATATCTAAAGGACAAAAATGAAACACCGATATTAAAGGACATTTTCCATGAGATGGTGAGTGCCTTCATCTCCCCCTGACATCAAGATAGCCTATGATTGCTCAGCACTCAGCACGACTGAGCCTTGGGAGTCCTATGGGTCACTAGCACAGAAATTATTACATGCTGGAAGAATAAGAAAACAGGTATTAATGAAGAGAAGAAATTATGTCCTTAATTTGATTTAGTAGCTTCTAGGTCTGAGTTTGTTGCATGAATAACATAGCAACCTCCAGACAAATTTCAGTTTTGACACTGTGATCTTATCAATCTCTTCAAATCAAATCACAGGCATGATCGCAAACCACAGTTCAGTGCAGTCCATGACTGAATGTACAGTCATAATCCAAACACAGATCCTACAAGGTAGAATATTTAGACCTAGCTAAAGCAAGCCACCGTGGCTTATGAATGCTCAGTTTTAGACTCAGCATGCCGCATGCTGTAACTGCACTGAACACTAGCCACATTTTCTTCTGAAGGGTTAACTTCAGGCTCTTAGATACAGAAATGGCCCTACCAAGCTATTTGGAATGGGCTGCTTTGAGGACTTGTAAGGCTGATCTCAACTTCTGCCCTCAGAAGATGATTTGCAGAGATGCTGTGTGCCTAAGGAAGCTGGGATGTGCCAGCAGCTCTGGATGTCAGGTCATCACCCTTTGCTCATAATATTTTGGATGTACTCAGCCGAGCCAAGAGGGGACGAGGGACTGCTGTGGTGGCACTGGGGTCCCTCTGCTGCACTGGCAGTGAGGTGCTCCTAAAAATATTGCGTATGCACTCTGATAGAGTTGGTATGAACATTATTTCAGGCACCACAGTCTGGAAAACAGAAAATCTTTGGAAGATCTTTTTGCCTAATCATCTGTTTTCCCATTTCTGCAAAAATGACAGCTTGCCGTAACTGTTAGCTTAAGAAACCCTTTTTTCCCCAGAAATGCCATCAGAATACTTCCACAAGAAGAACGTCAGTGACTAAACATCCAAACCAGGGAATTAAACATACTGAGGGATGTGCCCAGAAACTGAAGCCAACTGGCAAAGCAATCGTATCAGTTAGCTCCCTTAGCCCACAGATCACAGGAGGTGCCAGCTGGGAATGGGCCCTCTGACCTCATGTTATGGTAGGGGGATACTGCAAATTGGTAGAAGCCGAAAGCACACTATTAGAACAGTTTAATTTCGTCTTATAATAATTTATTAGCATCGATTTAGTTTAAATTCTTCTATGAGGACACTGTGCCTGCACTTTTAGGTGCACATCTTTCTCTGTGCAAACTTGATGAGGTCTTACATTGCTTTGTAAAATACTGAGATCTGCCTAGCTGGATAATAAAGTGAGAGATGCTATTTAAAACAGAACTAATAACAAAAAAAAAATTTTTTAAATTAAAGAAAATTTAAGCCTATTTTACTAAAAACACTGTAGCTTATGACAACAAGCATTAAAAAATGCTACCTATGCTTCATAATGGATGCGATTTTTCTGAGACAGCCATTTCCATGTATCTGTAGCTGAGTTTTACTTGCCTTTTTTCTCATGCTTTTTAAGTATGCAAGTAAAATTGCATTAAATTTACATTAATTTAAATATACAAGTCAGAATTTTTAAATCTAAATGTTCTGCTTCATTTTATAAAATAAAAAATAATAATTTTTACTTTTGCATCACCACAGTTTTCCGTGTGATATAGTGTAAAAATCTACTAGACAGAAAAGCTGAAGCATCGAGTCCGATGCCCTGATCAAATTCAGTGAGTTGAGGCTTTACACAGAAAACAGGCAACTTAACCCCAGCCTCCCAGTCTAATCAGCACGTTCTTCTCCATTCTTGAGGAAATCAGCCTCATTCATCATGTCATGCTGTTGTTCCTCCCTACGGCCCCGTGACACTTTCTTTACTCCTTGTCCTACTTCTAGATCTCAGAGCAGAGTCGCCAGGGCTTAATGGCACAGTTGGGTTCACAAGCAAGAACATAGGAAAAGGTTTTGGCAATGTACATCCTTTGTTTTAAACATTTCAAATGCAGAATAAATGCAAAAGAATCTTCCCTGCCACAGAAACAGCCTGTTAAGTTACAGGTTCTTAAAGCATAAAGTCTGAATGCCGTAACTCAAGATATCCACAAGTTAGGTATCAAGGTACTTATTTTACTCATTTGTTTTTCCCTCTCCTTTTCCAGATAATTAAATTCCCCCATAAATAATACAGAGATTCTGACAAATTCTGAAAGCTACTAAATATATCACTAAATTCATGAGATGCAAATAGCCTCAAAAGCCAGTAAACAACATTTGCCAACTTGGAGTCTGAGTCTCACAGGGTGCACAACACTCAATTCCCGTTGTAGCCTCTCCTGAGATACTCTGCCTGGGTAGATTCTCCATCTTGGGACTGCAGAAAGTGCTAATGCTCACTTTCCCAACCTCTGCCAACTTTTTGCCTTCACATCTCCTTCCTGTTGTCTCTTCAAACTGACTGTCATTTCTGTATCTCATGGATAAACTCACCACTGTATTTCCTTACCTCTAATTCCCTAAATCCTCCATTTCTACATTGAAACCAGCCAGTGCTAGACACCAAAGGAAGAAACAGTATTTAAAAATACACAACATGATGCAGCTAGATAACTGGGGTACTTTAGGATAATAAAATTCTGAACAGTTAGGTAGGTTAGCCCAATTTAGAGTAACAGCAAGGTCCTCCCTTTCCTTCTAAGTGCTAATCAAAATTATATCCATGGGCAACTTACTATTTTTTATCAGAAATACATGCATTCCTCCCATATGAGCAATTTCACCTGCAGAGTGAATGAGATGTAGGAGGCCATACTCAACGGCGAGAAAACACGTGCAAAACACACGAAAGCTGACTAACCTGACCAATGGGTTCTTTCGTCGGGGTCTTTCCTCTCCTCACGGTGCTCGTGGCCAACGTCGTGGTTGTTTCCATGACCGACGTCGACATTTCAGACTGCATCGCTGTGGCTGTGGACTCGGTTGTCATAGAGGAAGGCACTTCACCAACAAGTCTCACGTTTCCCTCTATTAAGATGTTGGCATCGTTTTCGGCTGCCATATTCAAAACTTTCAAGCCATTGTAGTAAAGACCAGAGAGCTGGCCTTGGAATGGATGGCCACGTTCCTTGCCTCCAATTTTTATGGTTGCTTGGCTATTGAAGATTGTGAGCTGACGCCCTGTAAAGATAATATTATATACATGCAAAAATGTTGACTGTGAACTCTATACTCTACGAGGATGATAACAGATTTTCATGGGGGTGAGTAATGAGAGCAATAAACTATAAGAAAAGGATTTGACTCATAATTCATTGCTTTTTAATGAGGTGTCCATGAAATGCATACATTTTGAGAGTATTTGCATTTTCTTAATTCATCGTGTTTTGGGACTTTTTGCTAAAAGGCCAATCAAATCTATTTGCAAATGTGTTTATTACTACAAATGAAACCTTTCTCCCTTTTACCTGAAAGCAGTGTAAAGCTTTTTGGTGGGTGTCAAGAATGCCAAGTTTCTAATTCCTTAAGATTACTTTTTCTTCAAAACTGTCAGCATTTCAAAGATTTTTCCACGCAACATAGGGGCTACAGCTTTTAAGTACGTACATGTGAGTTTATGTATGTATACACATATATAAATATGTATATATACACACACAGAGTTTATATATATGCAAACGTCTCTACGTTAAGTGAATTTTAAAGAATGTTATGCAGTAATCATAGCTATAAGCAAATAAAATAGCTATATTTTAATTAAATGTTTCCTTTTGGTATTTAAATGTTTACTTTCTTCGTCATACACACTGAAAAGAAACACATGGTTCACATTGAGTATCTCAGAGGCAGAGAATTCAAAAATAAATGTCTGATTGGCTTTCAGCAAGGCAATCAATTAAAATAAAAGATTTTAGATGTAAAGGCGACTTCAGAAATGATACACATACCGATGGAGAAATCATGGCACATTTCCATTAAACAGAGAAAACCTCAGCAACAGTACCACTCTTATTAAATAGAATAGTCACTTTAGCAGATTGGTTTCTGCTCATGAAAAGCATGCACACAACTTTAAGTTCGGGTTTAATTAGTGTTTGTTCCAAAATCCCCTTAGAAGGTTGCAAACGTTAAAGGGACTTCATTTTGATTGGCAATTCATATTGCCCACTATTTAAGATACCTACAGTTTAAACAAATTTTTGTTTCAGGACCATAATGAAGATATCGTAACTACATATATTTTTAGTTAATAATTTAGATGCTGGAACATGTAACATAATCTATGAATGATTTATCATTTTTGGTTAATGTTTGCTATGAGTACCTTCATAGATTGAGTTAGTGGATTATATTTAACAGTCCCTTTAACCTTAAGTTAACAGGGTAAGATTATTAAACAGCTGGTACTTCTAGAAATGTAGAGAAATTATTATACAAGGTATGCAAATATTACTCTATATTTTACTTTTTTAAAATTTGTTTTTAATTTAGTTTTACTGAAATTTATTTTTTATGTTTATTAGTGTTACAATGAAGCACTACTTGGTTATGTTCAAATTATTTTTTTATTTGAAGTTTTAATCAATGTTTTTTACCTTTGTCGAGTAGCCATTCATCAACTACTCGACCAAGTCGATATGGAATTCGCTGTCTAGCAATCGCCAGGCGCTCGTTATCATTGTTTCCTTTAAAGTTTAAAGAGACATTTCATAGGTTAAAATCTGTAAGGTCAAAGGTTAAAAGTTAATACTTAAAGCTTGAGCTATACAGTTGCCACATGATTTTTTGAAATTTGGAATTTTAAAAAGTGCTACCTAGAACATTTCATGGTTCAGACTTTTCATTCATTCATTTATTTTATTTTAGCAAACAAAATTATTCCTATGTTAATTGAAAATTAGAAATCTGCATTTGAGCTAGGTTATTAAACTTATGTTATAGACAGACCCAAAAAACAAATTTAAACATCATAGAATGGCTTTACAAAAAATGATCATTGACCTCAGGGTTTTGTCTGTTTTGATGTTTCTTATTAACTAGTTAAACATGTTCAGGTGAAACAGGTTTAATTTTTCAAAAGACATCCAACCTCTCACTCCAGGTTAGTCATTTAAAGAAGAACACAAGCCTTAATCACTGTCTAAGGCACACTTACTTCTGCTGTCTAGAAAGAGACCTTCCATAACTTATTTCCTAGTCAGAAAAAATACATTCTCATTCACTTGATTTAAATAAATTCCAGAGAGTCAAATATACCGTACAGAACAGATCACGGTATCCACCATTTGTACACTCTAACAGGACACGTTGACAACGTCTTTTACTGAAGGAACACCAAGGCTTTGACAAAAGTGACTTAATGACAGGTAACCTGGTTCTGAAATGCAGCAGAATTAAAAAGTTTAGTAAGAGGCCATCTTTAGTGGGGTTTCATAAATTAAGAGCTACCCAGAACTCAGCAATGCAAAACACAGACTTGGCATATTTGCAAACTGTAGCTATTCTTAGTCTGTGCAGAGAACTTTGACTGCTTACAATAAAACAATGAGATAAAATAAGGCCTATATAGCCAGCAAAATATCAGACAACCAGGATATTTAGAACATTCCTTTAAATAGCTATTTCCAATTATAGATTTTTGTCTTTTAATGATACAGGTATGATCCCTCAGAAAACCCTCCATGCATCACTGTCTTCTATTTACAACACTTCTCAGGAGAACGGCAAACCTAAGTACTTCCATGAACATACAGGTTTTTGGCAGTGGTATCATTTCAGACCAACAATACCTTTTCCTTCCACTGTATTGGTTCATACTAGTTAAGAATCTGAGAAATAAGAAAATCCAGATGAGTAAAAAGTAGTCATTCCTAATTCGAGTCCCAAATCACAGTCAATCTTATTACTCAAACGTGCAAATTCTCTTTGACTTCAACCAGCAAGCATCCTTTATCTGCAGTGGAAATGGTAAATACAGGACAGTGTAGTCCATGTTGCGCTCAAGAATACATGTATGTGAGCTAACAGGATCCTACTGCTAATTACCAAAACAAAGTATCCAGATTCAGGAACTTCATCCCAGGGTAGCAGGAAAGATCTGTACTGTAGTCCCCAGAAATAGCAAGAGCAACAGCTTCTGTTCCAAAAAACAGTGTTGATTCTATGCAGATACGTTTTCTGCAGAGACACAGACTGTTACTTACCCTGTTTCATGTCTCCTTCATTTGCTTTACCACGGAAACAGTTCACTATGCCAGAAACTGATACATTTCTTTGGAGAGATACCCTTTTCCCATCCACGTTTCAATATACCATGTGAATTTCTATATGCATTAAAAACTGTGCGTGTATATCTATAAAAATACATGCATATATATTATTTCATATTTATATTTTACTCTGCTCTCAAATTCTAAAAGCATTCTGTATAAAGCAATAGTTTAGGGAAATTTTTCTTTTTCTTCCTTTCCAAAAAGTAAACATTTAGAATAAGGGGCTTCAGAACATGGCCTTTGTGATGTTGTGAGGATACAGATTTTTTTCCCCCCCCCCCTGTTATCGTCCTTAAAAATCACAGTTCTTCACCCTGGACCTGAAACTGGCTCCTTCACAAACTCCCTGTGACTAAATGGAAATTTGAGAAGTACAGGAAAAATGTTAGAGATTTCATGTGTTCAGCACAGGAATAAAAACAAGCAAATACAGTTCCCCATGTTTTCTTTTCACAGATTTTATGCTCTGTTGTAATATATATATATAAACAATATATACACACACATACACACACATACATACATACACACACAGACCAGTGGGTTAACAATTGACATTCCCTGACAGCTAGTTGTTTTTAACACGACGTCTAGCTTTTCAGTAAGATGTTTATACAGCTTTTACTGAGACATTATCAGTTGATTCAGCAAATAAGTAAGAGAATATCCCATTTCCAGACGGTTTACTTAAAAATGAATCAGTTTTGTTCTTAGATTTTTTTTTCTATATTTAAAAAAGGGGGGAGTCACCTACATCGCTTATTAAAAAAAAAATCCTAAATTATTCAAAAGAGGGTTTTGAGTGCACAGAATTCCCTAAAGCAATGGGGGGGGGGGGGGGGGAAGCCTCACAGAAGCAGCTCATCAGATTCACTGACTACTTACTACGAGACAAATCACATAAATAAATGTTCCCCAGAGCGCAGAAAAATCACAAAGTCGTGTCAGAATGAAACAATACTCGCAACATTATACACTGAGAAAGCATTAAATGTTATGGTGTTGAACCAGCCACTGGGTGTAAGTCGGGAACAGTAGGTGGAAGGACACCCTGTGGTCACCCAGTCTAGCCCCCTATTACTACACCTTGCCTGTACTGTAACTCTCTTGCTAACACTGATTCATCCTGGACCAGGTTTATTGCTCCCTCCACTCCTATGTGGCAGCTGCTCCAGGACAGCTCCATAGTGTCTGCGGAAACTCCGCTGTGAATTACCAGTATAAATTTAGTCCTGGCCAGTTTATACATTTCTTGGAATTATTTCATTAAAAAGTCCATACAGAGTATGGTTTTTGAGAATACTGCACCCTATTATAATGCAATTCCATCTATAAATTATATTTTATCCTAGAGTGCAGCAGTCTTATGCCACTGGGGGCTAAATACAAATGAAAAGCAAGGAAATAGCCATTTGATTTGTAAAGGTCACACAAAAAAATAATTGCTGATTACATCAGCCCATCCCTCACCATGGAAAAATTGCATAGTCAAATGCATCTCAGTTTGACTCTATTATATTAGCTTAAATTCTTCTAGTATATAATATAAATGGAAGGCCTAAGAGCTCTGCAACTTCAGTTTGAAGAACATATAAGTTTACAAATAAATAAAACTAGTAGACACACAGGGGACTTGAGTATATTCAGAAAATTTGATACCACAAAATTAACAAGTAGCATTAAAATAATGGAAATAACATAAAAGAAAGAAAAATCCTATTACTACATTGTGAAAAGCACACATCTTTTCAATAACTGCCTCTTTCTGAAGAGCTGTTTTGGGTCAGCTACAATAAATCTGGATAGGCTCACTGAATTCAGTAAAACTATATATTTTTACTTCATCTGGTGATCTCATTCCCTGTAGGGAAAATATAAACACCTCATACTGTTTTTTGCAGAGGTATTCATTGCACATTTTCCATGACTTTTTTATCCTATTTTTATCAGTACAGTGAACTATAAGGAACTTCTTCAGTAAAAACAACTTTCAAGCAGGTTACTTAAATATTTTCATACCCTAAATAAACCTGTGGCTTCGAGATTTTATTTCTGTTACCCTTATGAAAGACAACGTGCTTTGGCACACATGCTTTTCAACAGTTATTCATAGAAAACTACTAATATGCCTAAAGAACAATATGCCTAAACTTTAAATTGTAGACAGCTATGTGATTTTTTGGCATGACGCTTCTTGGTTATATGGATGAGATTTCTTTGGTTAAAAAAGCTGAGTACAAATGAATCAATCAGGATGTGCACTGTGACATTGTCTGCCGTGATTGAATTCTAGATGGCTTCATTCTTCTACCAAATAGATAATATTTTGTCACAACACAACATTAATTCTGTATGAGCAGAAAGACTTCAAGGGAATAACAATAATTTCAAGAATCAAGGTAAGCAGAGAGGAGCAGCAAAGGTCCTTGTGGTAAGATTGAGAAGAAACAGTCCAAAAAAACCTTAATCATACCTTTATATCTATAGGTCAGCTGGGACAGACCAACTATGTGAACTTCACTAATATGTATTTTATCCCTCCTGATTTATTATATTGTCAGTGTTGGAGTGTAATTCCATTTTGTTCTCTGAAATAAAGGTGTCAGTTATTGATGTGAAATTGCAGCATCCTTGAAAGAGAGTAAGAAGGTTGAAAATTGAGAGTCTGTGAAGAACAACCTAAAGACTAGAGAATATTTTCTTTGAAACAAACCCTTTAACAGAATACAAATTCACCTTGTTAATTCTAGCAATCCATTAGGGAAATGAGTAACACAAAACGATGAAACCACAGTCTACCACCATTTATAGACGCCTCCTCCCTCCAATTTTGCTCCTTATGACCCTGGCACTGCTGTTTCTGAATCGTGTCCCTCCTGATATCAGCAAGAGTCTTCTCAGAGGAAAGCAGAGACCCGTATCGTTCCTCCAGATGCAGTTAGGCAAGAAACCTGACTGAAAGCAACTGCACAACACGAGAAGACACCTTAGAGGCTCTGCTGTATACAGGCAAACAGTCCTTCTGGTCCCAGTTCACAAGCTGTTTCATGGACCAAGCTAGGAAATAAAAGCACAGCTTAACTGATACTTGGTAATGGCCCATAATAAAGTTCTTTCTAATCATACATTAATTACTATGTATGCACACCAATATATTTATGTTAGAATAAACTGAAAACATAAAACTGTGGTCTAAAATTTGTATAACACGTGATATCGTACATGCTGCCTGCCTCTCCCCAGCAGAAGAGGGAGTGATATTGTAAGTGTTATCAGCTGCAAGCACAACTTGCACATGTAACGCTGCTGTTCATACTGGCTCCATTTCTTGGCTATACATTGATGCTTTCACTGTTGTCACAGCCCCAACATAAATTGGATGTTAACAATATGATAGACTCAGACTGTAATGAGCTTTGAGTAGCCAGTATACAGACATTCTCTAAAGCTATAATAAGATTCAGATTTAATTACTGTCTTCAGCTGTCATCTAAGGAACTCAGTGGCTTTGTCTACATTGCTCTATTTGATCAAGACCCCTTAGAGAGGCCATTTGGGCTACAGCTCCTTGCCTGAATGTACGCTGCAGACCCAGAATGTGTCTCTAGACTTCCCCTCTGCACTGTACTGTGAGTGGGGTGTCTGAGGGCATAACCTGACTTCACCTGCCACCGTAGATCCCTAGCAAAGCCTTACCCCTAATAAACCTAGCTCCTAAACAATCTGCAGCACATCCCATCCTGTGATCCTGCCTGTTACCTTCACAGACAGCCCTACTATTATCCACAAGTATCTTAAACTTGGCAGCCATCAGTAGCTTGCCTTTATGCCTGCAAAGCTTAAAAACATCTTGGATTCAGGATAAACAGACCTGAGACTGGGCTGGATGGGGCAGAGGACTAGGGATCCAGGTGAGCTCAGCAAATCACTGTGCTTGTGGGACACTGATACTGTCCTGACCTGTATTTCTGATGAGTGCTCCGAGTCAACTAGCTATTCGATCCAGGAATGCAAAAGTTCTAGATGGATCAGATACAGCTGTGTGCCTTTTTATGTCCCTAAAATAGGCCACCCACCACTATCTGTTACAGTCTAGAGGAGGAGAAGGAACTGCAATAGATAGGCTAAAGTAGTAAAGAGGAAGAGCAGACCTTTGTAACAGATGCACAGACCACTTGTGTCAGGACTTTTCCCACTTATCTGTGTATCCACATGTTCTTGCATACTGGACATCATTACCACTGTTCAAAACAAAGCAATTGCCCAGGTAAAGGAGGAGTGCAGACAGGCCTGGATAGAGTATGCACTCACTGAAATCCTGCATGTACAATGAACGTCTCAATGTGAGTGATCTCTGTTGTCCCAGGTTCTGATGGGAAAGTTGCTAGGAAATTAGGTTTCTTTGGTAATCCTGCTCCAGGTGTTTAGTTGGCTAAGATAAAACAAGAACCAAAGAACAAGGACAGAGAAATAAGTACTTTGATTCCGAAAACCCAAAAGATAGAGAGAACATAGGTGCTCTTTCCATGTTGGGCCATGAAGGTGTTGGCACAACACTTCAGCACGGACTCTGTCCACACCCTTGTTTAGTTCACACTGGCAGACTAAAACCTCACGCAGTGTCATTCCAAGTGTGGGACTGCTCAGAGCACCTGGGGAATTTCTCTCTTCTCATTTTAATTACATTGTTTTATAATACTGTCAAGGATGCTCCAGGGCCACCTGGAGTGAGGACAATCAAGGAATTGACTTCAAGAATCCTATAGAGGACACTTTTACAGAGCTATATGGATGTTAACTATATAGGAGTTAGAGGAATGGACCTATTAACAGGAATTTTAGGTAGGGTGTACACTCAATACAGTTAAAACACATCAACAATAGCAGGAAAACCTTAAAATATCCTCTGATAGTTCCTAGCTCCCCAAAGTGACAGTGGTCTCTTTTGGAACATTTCAGGTTCCTGCTTAGCCTAAGGCACTGAAAGCTAGATACCCTTAAGGTTGATTTTGGTCTCCACCAGTGTTCAAAAGGAAGGTAGACAAAAATTCTAGAATGTATATTTTCTTCCTGTTGAACATATTCTGCTCACAGAATGACTGACAGCAGTCTTCATGGCAGAGTATTCTGCCATTCATTAGCGGTTTGTAATATAGCTAAACACAAAGCAAGAACTTAGGCTGCCTTGAAACAGAAATCCATTCCCAGACTGACTGAAAGATATATATGTAGCTTGATTCCCAGTCCACTATCTTTCCTGATGCTACAAACTGTACTCAAACATCTCATGCTCACCTGCAAGCTCTGTGCTTCAAGCTTGCAGATTAAGTATACCAATCTTAAATCATATTCTAAAACTTGCAATGTGATGAAACTGAGATCTCTCATTAGCCTTTCAGGGAAATCTGAACCTTTGCTTTATATCAACTACCTTCTGGCCTGTTTTGTTTTTGATTATTTTTCCCTGGATTACTAATTAATTAAGCTAAGAATGTTCTCTTCCTGCTCTCACTTCCTCACTATAATGCAATATCTTTCTTGGTTTGCGCAGTGCTGGATTGCTTACACTGAGAGATTGGTGTATTATATCAAAAGCAAGCAAGAGAAGATGAAAAGCAACAAGGAGAAGATAAGAAAACACAGGACTTGTCTGATAAACTACAGGTCATATTCTGTTATCAGGCTTTTTAGAAAGATCTTTTGTACTGCCTGTGCAGCATTTAAGGAGCTAATATTGTATGGCTGCTGCTAAAATAGGCAGGAAAATTGATAGAAATCATTAAAGAGCAAGATTAAAGTATAAAAAATGAATTGTTATAAGTACAGTACCATGCCCCACATCATTCTGAGAGTGACATTTTGCAGTTCTCTAAGGTAAAAGGACTCGGAACTGTTTCTAAATCATAATGTCACAGCATTTATGGTTACTTTTCCTATAGAAATTTAACCAGAAGTTGGCTGTAATCTGGTTCTTATTCAAAAGGTTTTCAGTAACTGAAAAATGGAGGATATTTCAACTCTACTGTATCTAAAATTACCTAAGTCTGAGATAGCAACCACGCAATATGTTCTTTAGACTCTCACTGAGGCAGCAATCTAGACGATCTTCATTTCATGTTAGCAAAGAGCTGCTATATAGAATGTCTCTTGACAGAAATAATACTCACATTATATAAATGAACAGTGGCAAATGGAAAATACTGTGCTCAGCTCTTACTTTAAATTTCTATTGGCCTGCATCCCCTTGAGTATCTGCTACTCAAGTAGAAACCATCAATAAGAAAAGTCTGGTTAACTACGCACGAGTTTCCCTAATTAAGTTTAACTGTACTGCAAGTGCTGAGGACAGAATAGGACACACTGTCAAAAGGTCATTGCTGATATCATTGCATTTTATTGTATTTAATGAAAAAATTAAAAGCTTGGAGAAATTCTACATATTTTAAATGTATTACTTCTGGATCACTGGCAACACTAAAAAACATTTGAAACAATTAAAAAATCTCCTAGGGTTAAATCCTGCCCTTGGTTATGTAATTTATAAGAGAAAATAGAGTTTGGCCTTCATTTGTGTTCAGCTAAGCCACTGCAATTGCACCGGCCTAGTAGGCTGTTTGGAGGGAACGTAGGGTGCAGCACG
This sequence comes from Rhea pennata, assembly GCF_028389875.1. Classification (NCBI taxonomy): domain Eukaryota; kingdom Metazoa; phylum Chordata; class Aves; order Rheiformes; family Rheidae; genus Rhea; species Rhea pennata. Next base: position 17,063,216 of record NC_084665.1, on the reverse strand, counting down.
AACAATTTCACGTTCATTACATGACCAGAGACATAAAAATCGTAAGAAATCCAAAGCACCCAGCATCAACCCTGGCTAACAGAAAACAGGGTAACTTGACTGCAGCTCCAAAAATTAAAAATATTGATTTCAGGTTCTTTCACAAAGCATGAAAATGCTGAAGTTCACCACCATCATGCCCCGAAGTTCTGGAGCACACGGGTGCTTTGCCACAACCGCTACCTCTGCCTAGGCTGCATCAGCTCATCCTCCACGGGTTATGCATGCTTACACCCAAGCCAAGGGAAACAACGAAAGAGGTCGTTATTTGGACGAGCCTTTGCCAAGTCCCATACAGATAGAAAATAGCTTTTAAGAAATAAAAAAATCTGTTCAGTGTCAGCAGTGCAGCAAAAAAGTAGCCCGTGGCCAAAGCAAGCCCCAGACTTCCAGTTCTGTCTAAAAGTGGCATTTCAATTTGTGTATTTATGCCTTGCAGACATTTTACTATAATCTCTTTCAAATGGAAAGGTTAAAACTTGTACACATATTTTTTTAATGCTTTTGGCAAAGCACAAAAACAGAAACTGTAAATAATAGAAACAGATGTTCACTGAGATAAAAGCAGAGAAGTGCTTTAGGACTGCAGAACTATAATGAGCAGTCCACCACGCAATAGCACACTGGCCGTGGGTGGATCCCCAGCAGTGATTTAGTTTTGTCTTAAGAAGTGAAATAATCTGATTCTCTAATCTCACACACACACAAAGAGCTGCAGTAATATTTTCCATTTTAATTAATCTATCTAGTGACTCACTGTATTTCTTTGAAATATAACTGATCTATTTTAAATCTGCAAGGTATTTGCATTAAACAAATTATTTCCTCTTGTGATTATGCTTCATCTTTTTTTTTTGTATTGCTAAACTGAGACAACTGAGAATTATTGTGAACATTTTATTTTGCTGTGCAATTACAATCTTGAAGAAAATTAAGAACTGTGTTGCTCAAATAGCAGCGATTTCTATGTTAAAACCTTTCCTAGAGAATTTCCTTCCTTTATGGTTTAGAAAGCTCTCGAGGGAGGAAAGTCGTGATTATTATAACGCGTTTATTGCTTTCCTGAACTCTGTTTCGTGACTTCTCCTATACTCCTTCGCTCCGCGTCAAAGCGGGAGGAAGAGCCACTGCTGGAAAAAGCAGCTGTGAGGAAGGACAAGCATGAGAGCGACTGTCACTGTCCTCTCCGGCAGAGACTTCGGTGCACCCCACCAACACACAGAGCTCACCTGCGCCAGCTCAATCAAGACACCCAAGTTCTTTAAGCTCTTGTCCAGAAGACACTTTCATGAGAGGAGTTACTCTGTTTTAAAGATAGCAAAGGCCACACTTAAAACGGACAATCTAAAGCTAGTGTCTCATTGATGCGCAGCTAGGAATTTATTGGCTTGATTTTCAGAGTTAATCTGAGTTGAAACATCAAAATGAAAAAACAATCGTTATTGGATAATTTAAGTCTGTATGAATTTGCAAGGAAATATATAATCACTATTCAACTGCCAATATGTTCCATTTTTCATTTTCTTTTTACAAAATCCATTTGCCAATGCAGTTACCAAAAAGCAGACTTTACTTCTACTTTGAAATACTTAAATAGGGAAAAGAACAACCTTTGAAAGAAAATAGCTCTGCTAGTACAATTTACACATCCACTTTTTCTCAAGAAACTACTTGACCTTTTCAAAAACATATTGACACCCAGTATGTTGAGGAAATTACATAAGGGTATTATCATCTTTCCAACTTTACAAATTCTAGTAGCTTCAAATGACATGAAGCTAATAAATTACTAAAATATAATGCAATATGCTATTTAAAGTATTTTTATTTTTAAATGATTGGCCCTAAGAATGATACAGTATTAAATAAACAGCAAATTCTAAGCAGATAATACATTAACAGCTAAACTATGCAAACACCTTAGTAGCAAAATATTAAGGCATTGCAGTTTAATAAGTATTATGAAGACAAAAATCAGAACTCTAAGAAGGAATGACTCATCATTCCATCAATTCATGATCACCATCATACTTGAAAGCATTGGGAATCAATAGATTAGATGGCAAAATAAAGCTTTACCAACAGCTCTTCCCTTTATTAATGCATGCGCACATCTGCCACTGTTTCCAAGGCAGAACAGTAGAGCTTATAAACAAACTTTTAAGGCTATGTCTAAAGTATATCCAATTAAGATTAAAATATGCCTCGCTACCAGGATGGATTGCTACTATCAATAATAAATCATCATTTTGAGAACGATTATAGTATATTCCATTGTTTTCTGCACAGAACCCTCTTGGTCATCATGTCCACAGAGCAATAGCAGATAAGGAAAGTGTAAGGACAGCAGATTATTTTTGACAGACTTCTGCAACATGGCTCATCTCTTCAGCTCAGCTGAAAAAGCTGCATGCAGGCCTATTCTACAGAATATTCTTTAATGAAAGTCAGCTGGTCAAAAAAATACATGCAACAGACTGTAAGATATCAGATAAAATGGTTGAGCAAGCAACTAATTAATAAGCATTTTCGTAGCTTCTATGATTTACAAGGCTTAGAAAGAAAAGAATATGTTAAGACTGGGGATAATATTTTCAGTATTCACTTTCTACTCTTTTGCAAACATGTTTGTAATTTAATTCAATAGAAATGACATGTTTAAAGTTATTCCATAGGACAGGGCTGTTTCTGGACATACAAGTTATACCAGGAACTGTGCTCTTTTTTCTGTTATGACTTGTTTAATTCCTAGGAAGTTATAGCTATATTAAGAACTCAATGCTACCAATATTCTTATATTGATAAAGCACTCCTAATATAGACATAGGCCTGCTCTGATCTGCATATCACAGGATATGAATATTGATATATCTGATCCTGTATTCAGCTGTAAAACTATTGTTTGGTTAATTCATAACCGGTAATAAGTTCCAATAGGTTCTCCAGGAAAATATCTTATCCTAATACGGTGACACACAGTAAAGGAAATCTTACAGTAATGAATTCCAAGGCTCACTGTTGAAATCATGTGTTCTACTTCTTGCTTGAATTTCTCTGGCTTGAGCTTCCATTACTTAATTCTGATAAACTACAACAGCTGTATATGAGCTGTGCTAGAAACAGCTAAAGAGCCCTGTAAGTATCCAGTATTTTCTCCCCTTAAAGTACTTATACTGTAATCAAGTTGTTTCTTCATTTTCTTTTTGACACTATAAATTGATTGAGATGGAACCTCTTGTGGGTTCCTTTTACACATGCTCCATTTTTTTTCCCCAGAAGCAGACACCAGACCTCAATACCTGTATTCCAAAGGTGGCTTCCAAGTTCTGTAAAAGGGAGCAAAATCCCCAGTAATTCCTAATTTTAGCCTTTTATGCACACGAAAAAGATTTCTAGCATTGCTTTTGTCACAGCATCTAATGATGCTTCATGCAAGGAAGATGGAAGATGAGGCCTTCCGTGCCTGTTCAGAATCATGCATCTCCAAGTCAGAGTTCCTCGTTCTGCTGTCAAAACCACCACTCACTGCTCTTAGACCCACACCTTGGCACTTAGCACTAGTGTAAGTCTAACTTTCCTTAAATGTTAGCTTCTTAAGTGATTGTATTCATGCAGCATGGCTGCCTTGCCCTTGCTGTTACACGTTGCCCAGCAATGATTTTATGCAGACTTACAGACCACTGATAGAAACGTTCCTCATTGATAACGATTTCTTGTATGCAGTATTGGGTGCTTTACCTTAAGCTGTTTGATGAAAAATTAACTATGTTCACCGCTGATTATTTTTATAAAAATACATGTCAGCTTTAGGATGGACGATGTGACTCATGGTTGTGATATACAGGCTCCGCAAAGCACCATCGTGACACCAATGCTACAATGCTGAAGAGTCAGGAGGCTGACTGAAGGAATACGATCAAGCTCCAGAGAGTAGTGTCACGCGTGCAGGGATGGTACTTTGACTCATGAAAGATCATTTATACATGTCGGATACCTATGAGCATCAGAGCACCTAGACAGTTAAGGGGCGAGGGGAACAACACCCTGAAACTGAGCCTGAAACCCTTCTGCCCAAATTCTTCACACGTACCTTACCTTACGACAACTTTTTGGAATTGATAGTGCAACCATAGCACTATCTTCAGTCTGATTTTGTGTTAGTTTAAACAAGAACACACATGACTTCAAAGAGAATTTGCATGAGAAAGAAATGCAAGACTGGGACCCTCAGTGAATCCTTTGATTGAAAATTGCTGTGAGGCTTTGTTATATGCTGTGCTCTGAAAATGAAAGCATATATTCTTGATTTATTCCCATAGCCAGCTACAATTAAGATAAACTTCTAGTACAGTTCGGTTTTTTTTGAAAAGGGTGTCTTTATTTTTCTTCCTTTTATGCAGCTATAATTTTGAAATGTTAAACCAGCAGTCTATTAACGTCTGTCAATTCTGTAAAATATGAACATCGAATTTGTCTTTAAACATACTTAACCCTGACAATATTGTGCATCATTCAACTTTTTAATGTCCACTAAATTTAATCCTGCACCAGAAAGGCCATTTAAATCCTCAGAAATAGTACACTGAGAAAAATAAAACAATCGCATCTCAATTACACCGATTTATAAGAGAATAATCTCAGTGCTTTTAATTTGATTACTCCTGCTTCTGAAGGGTTGAAATCAGGATGTGGTTCACAGTGTTTTGCATCTCTGATAGTGATGCATGTTCAATTTCTGCTTAAAACTTATTGAAACAGTGTATACTACAGAATCTGACTCTTGTGAAGCTCATAAGGGTACTAAGTTGTATAATTCATACAAATTATTCTCTCTCTTTCTGACAGGTAAGGTAGGCTGCACAAAAGACCCTCTGGTTTAGCGCAGCCTGCTACACCTTGCTAGGGTCAAGGAAACTCGTTCCTGGAACACTCTGAACTTATTTATAAACTCATGATATAGTACAATAATGCTGTAGAATTGAGTACAACAGAGCTGCCATTAATGAAAATTTTGAAAAATTAGATTAAAAGTTATTTTGAAAGTGTGGATACTGCAGTTTGAATATTTTTTATTTTTTAACTGACTGAGCTTAAGACTGCAAGAAGGTAACCACACGGCAGGATGGAGATGGATGTACATAATTGTGGGAATAATACCCTTCTTTCCCGGGTTTACGTGGTACAAAGGGGAGAAAGACAATCTAAAGCATGTATGTATTCACATGTTCAAGAGACCAATGCCTATCCTCCTGGACACCTGGTTAATTAGGTTTAGCCTCCTGAAAATATATCTAGGGCAGAGCAAGTTGCTGTTTTCACTACTGCAGTATGAATTATTGTGACTGCTTCTGAATTAGTTTAATAGAAGTTCCTATCCTGAAGACAAAGTACCGTTCTGCTGTCACACCTCACAACACCAACAAAATACTTCTGGTGACACACGTACAAATGTGCCCCCCTCCCAAAAACAAAACCTCCCAGAAAACTCATCTTCAGAGAGCATCTAAAATACAATGGCATTGCAGAAAAAATAATTTTAGTTTTCATGTGACAGATTATCTGTTTGGAAGGCTCAACATAGCATTGATTTGCTCTGTCCTGAGAAAGGCTCTCATTTCAGATCGACTTCAGGGTTGCCCCAGAAGTTAATGAAAACTAGCTGCATCACAAAAAGAAAACACGGCAGAAGCATACTATCATACTCTTATCTTGCATGCTGTATCAGCCAGCAATAAAAGAGCATTAACGTCAGCCTTAGAGGAAATGCACATATATGCTCATCAAGAAAGGCATCCAAAATGAGGGGCACAGCCACAACCATATGAGCACTTATTCACATAAGAATTTGTTACACACAAATAGTTTTACTGAAGTCAGTAGACAATGGTTGGGCTTAATGCTTGAAGCACAGAACACACATGACATAAAACCCTGAGTAACCTTGAACAAGACAACTATAAGGCTATTGCAGGCTAGGTAGAAAAGAAAGAGAAACACAAGAACCTGGTATTTGTTTAAAACTTTGCATTGACAATACAGCCCCAGCACTGAGAAAGAAAAGAAGAATGACAGAATCAATGACTTAAAATATATTTTGTCAGAGATATCAGTACTATACTGTAAAGAAAGCTACCAAGTAGGTAAAAGTATTTGATAAAGAATCTGATCTAATATTTTTTCTTTTTAAACTTATGACACTTGTTCAGCCTCCATTTTAAATTTATCTTACTGTGTTGGGTAAGACATGATACTGTAAGCTACAAGCAAAACGTACGTCTGTCTGTAAGGGTCAAACTAAATAAAAGCTTGGAAAATAATCCCTACGCATTGACAATATTTTGTCTTCTGTGATCTGACTTTCAAAGGGATTATTAATAGATAATGGCCTTCCTGAAGAGAAGGACGGGACCAGCTGTGACAGATTTGCCATGTCTCGTTCCGAGATCTTTTTTCATCCCTCCCTTTCTAATTACTTCCACTAACTTGAATCCCCACAGCTTGTGGTCTTCTTAAGAAACTACATTTCCATATTTCCCCATACCTAATTATAGTAAGCAGGTATATTCACCATCCTTTGCCACAAAATTAAGGGAAAAAAAATATTTCTTTTAGTATTTACGAACAGCTCTGTCTGCATAACTGCTCATTTGACGTTTTCTTTCTTCTTCTGAACTAGACGCATTGTGCCATCTTGCTGTATTTAACTGGAAGGTGTTATACCTTCTGTGATCCAGTAATGACAACCATACCACACATTTTATCAAGATCTGAATTTAATTACAGGATCTATCAAGCCTGAGAAGGGATGAGCCTTTGTATTTCACCAGGATATCCAAGATGAAAAAATAAAGGAAAAAAGAAAATCTGCCTGCAGACTCAGAGGAGCATTATTAGATAGCATTATCTGACAGAAAAACCTGATAAGCTGTCAAATTAAAAAGCTGATTTGGGAAACTTTACTGAAACCACTTTATAGAAAGAGACTTACTGTAGTGTCTTGTTTGGGTATCACCTTGGCTCTTTAAATAAAGAAGACTGAAGAACAGAACAATTTCATTACTCTCAAAGGGCAGCATCGTTTTCTAAAATATTATTATTTCATTGATTTTGGATAAGCTTTAGTAGTAGCTTTTCCCATTCTCATCCAAAGAGAATGGCAAAATAAATCTCTATTTTAGTCAATGTCAACCTTTCACATGCACTATAAAATTATATTGAAAGTGAGACCTAGATACACACTGGAATATACCTTTGATCATAACTAAAAAGTAATCATATATATGTCCATCAGAAAGAGGTACAGGAAATCACACTTACTAGGGACACTTACTAGTCTAAATAGCTATTCTATCACAGACATTTCAAATTAGAAGAGATGTAATAGAGACAGTTGGGGAAAAAAAGGCCTGACCAGCAAAGAAAGCAATGTCTTTCAGAATTAGAACCATAAATATACAAGAGTTGCCAAAACCCAAGTTAAAAAAAAAAAAAGGGCCTTTCAAAGGAATTAAAATAAAATGAAAAGCCAGAGGTTCTTCCACCAGCTAAACAAAAAAAGACCACAGAGAGAACTGGGGTCACTATGTAGTAAGGTTGGCAATGATAATCCAACGGAACAGCTTGGACTGGCTATTAAGAATGCATCTATAGAGATGTAAATCTCTGTAACAGAAAAGGAAGCAACATACGTATCTTTTAATGAACTTGTAGGGTCAGAAGGTGAGGCAGATGATCTTTAGCCATGAATTTTAAAATAACAAGCACAGAGTTTTTGATACAGCTATCCAATTGACACGCTACTTCTTGCATTAAGAACAGAAAATGTAATAACTTTATTTAAGAGAGGGGAAAAAAAGCGATCCAGCCAAACTGTTTAGTCTGACCTTAGCAGTACACCTGGGCTTCAGAATAGGTCTGGAAGGAAGGAATTAAAGACATAGAAGTAATTGGAAAATGAGATAATGTGAAAATTTACTAGATCCTGTTAAAATAACGTGATAGCTGTATTTAATTTTTAACTGATTTTCTAGATGAAGAAAATGAATTATATCTAATTTATCTGGATTTCAGTAAAGCATTTGATATGACGCCATGTAGAAAACGTAGAATGTGTGAAAGAGTAAAATTTGTAAGGTAAGGAAGTGAATAAAGGAGAGAGTGACGATGAACAGCGCTGAAAGAAGTAGTGTTCTTCTTCCTCACGCAGAGACCTCAGCTTGATACCCTGCTTCTGCAGCTACTGACTGGCCTCTGAACAAGAGGGCTGTTTGTTTTAGCCCATACTCAGGGCACCTCTGCTCCTGGAACAAGAGCCCCTTCCAGGAACCAGCTGGTGCACTGCAATCTCCCTCTCATTAATACTTGCACTTCATTAAGATACGATTTTCAGCTTCTTGGTGAATCATTCACACTGCTGATGACTCTTCATCGTCTCTCATGCTCAGGCCTACTGGTACACCAGCTATAGCATATTCTGGTCCCAACTACTATATCATCCATATCTGAAAACAGTGTAAAGATCCAGAAGAGATATAACAGAACAGTTAGACCTATCAAAGCTCTCCAGGTGTTTTGGAGAACTGATGCCATCTAATTGAATGGCTAGGAAGATCTACATGTGGTTAAATCAAGCATGTAAAATAAATGAAATGCTGAGTCCTGCATTACGTCAACAAGATGAACGCCATGGCTGCACTCCGAAACATCGGCGCACGACGCCGATGGGCCAGCGCTGAAGCCAAGGCAGGTATTTAAAGAATACAGTCTGTTGTCTACAGGAAAACTATCAGGATGAACTGCTACAAGAGTACCAGAGACTGGCCCCAGGACCAATCTGCTTTGGTATTTTCATCAATGATCTCGGTATAAATACCAATGAAATCTGCAGATGATGTAAAACTAGAGATTACGGGTAATGCTGATGAGGCCGTGGATATCAGCAAAGGGGAACTGAGCCCTTCAGACTTAAAAGAAGTTAAGACCAAAATTCATATTGCAACATGCAAGTCCCACACTTAAGATGTTGGATAAGTAATGCTATTTTGCGCCATGAATTAAGATATAATCAGCTAGAAGTCATAAGGAAAGAAAACACATGGGTATACTAGAGTCTGCTGCATAATGATATTGAGCCATCTATTTTTGTGGTATGAAACGGGAAAATAATATTAGGATCGTCTACACCAGCAGAGATGGCTTTCAGTACTAGTGTCTTCACAGAGGTCGTTACATGAGGTCCTAGTGTTCTCTCACAGAATACTCGTGAGAGTCCCTTTCCAAGCATATGTGCTTTAGAAAAACAAATTCAAAATGAAGTAGCATCAAAACAAATTCTACTATGATAAACAGAGAAATGAAAAACCTATTTTATGAGAACACATGCAAGAACAAAGTGGTACAAACTGGAGAACGTTTTGACAGGAAACCAAAGAAAACTTCTAAACTTAGGAATTTTCTCTTGAATAACTTTCTAAGAGAAGCAGTTTATGCAAAGCAGCAGACTTGATGACCCACTGAACTTTTTGTTCCCATTTCTTAAGCTCTTCTATCCATCATAATTTTTTAATATACAGAATGGGGGAAAAAATCCAATTGTTTATAAGGAAAAAGCATTTAAATATAGTTCAATTAATATTCCCTTTAACATTCTAAGCATTCTCAGATACTGCATGATTTTTGACTGCTGGTGAAAATAACCCATGACCTATCTATAATAGCATGAAACCTCTGTCCTGAAGTAGTGCAATTAATTCAAAATCTTTTCTATAAAACTCAGGTGATCTCACCTGTGTACATTATCTTTCATTTATCAAATTTTATTTTAGTATTAGGATGCCTATCCAGCAAAACCAGTTCATTTTTTTATTTTATTAACAGGAAAAAAAATGTTTTGATGTCTAACAAGATGACAAAGTTGCATAAGCTAATTAAGATTTTACAAAATCTTTTCATTTTAGGAAAAAACAAAACAACAATTCACACAACACTAAATATTTGACTTAAATCCTAGTAATATAAAACCGTAGTTTTTAAAAGTTTGTGTTTTAAATATCCTTTTTTGATTTTAGTATCTAGAATTCCAAAGAAACCATTTTGCTGTTTTTCATTGCCTCTCAAGGGCAACATATTTTATTTTTTCAGTTTTTTTATTAATGTATATAACAAAGATAGATGAAAGCCTTCTCTAGTACGGCCAGTACGTGTGGTATAATCAAAAATGGTTTATATATTGTTGTTTCTGTATTTTTCCTCATTTTCCTCAATATTAATAAATACATAATTTAAGCTTTAAATGATCATACTTTGATTCCAAATCAATGAATTTACTCTACTGATTTTCATTACATGGGAGACCATGCCTCTGTTCTGTCTATTAGCCAGTTTCTGATCCGTGAAAGAACTCTACATTTATCACTAGAGTTATTTAACTTCCTCATGTATAGTTTCATATATGGAACTCTGTCAAACACTTTGTGAAGTCCCAAAAGGTATATTAGCTTATTCGTATGTATACTCTATTATCTTCTATAAATCCACAGCAGATTTAACTATAATGACAGTTACCAACAGACATTCCCAGACAGACCTGAGAATAGAGAGAATCCCACGGAGAGGTGTCTCCTTGGGCACATGAAATCCAGTGAAGAACATGGATGAGTTTTGCATTCCAAATCTCAGCAGATGAAACATTACTTGATAACGAAAGAACTACCGATTTGGCTGGTATTGTCCCCTTTCTCCTCATGCTAATGAACTAGGTATTTCAGTCCATATTGATAGCATGACTCTCCATTTATACAAAAAGCTTCTACTTACACTGTAAAATTCGTCTTCTATACACTCCCAGATGGAGAGTTCTTGAGAGGTCCTCCTCTTCTCCCTCCGAACACTTATCTCCAAGGGAAGTAAAACACTATGTCATAGTTTCATTGGCCCCATTAGTTTCTCAGAGGAGGAAAATGACATACAGAACAGGGCACACTGGGTTGCATCTGTTTCACAGAGACAGGAGGCTTAATTGCTGCAAACAAATCTTAAGTATTTTCCATTGCATTGCCTTCACAGACTTCATAGAATGGTAAGGTTGGAAGGGACCTCTGGAGACCATCTAGTCCAGCCCTCAAGGAAATGGCCCATATGGGGACTGAACTCGCCACTTCGGCATTAGCAACACCATGCTCTAACCAGCTGAGCTAAACCTGCCCCCCAACTTCTTAGGCAAAATGGCAGACTTTACTTTGTCTTTGGGAGCGTCGCTCCCAACGAGTAACCAGAACTGCTCTAAGTTTGTGAGCTTCACCACTGATCAGAACAAGGAGTTCTTCACATCCCATGTCTACCATTGAGATTGACTTATCAAGGTGAGCAATCTGATTGCAGGAATGTCAAAACTCTGAACAAAGGAAACCATATGAGAGAGAGAAGCAAGATGTATTCCTCTATCCACAAAAGGAATCGAGTATGAAGAAAGGTAATGACGGAAAAAAAAGCAGTCAGAAAGCATATTTATTTTAGCATGGAAAATACTGAAACTCCATGTTGCAACAGCAATGGCCAGTGAGGCTGAAAAATTTCTTTAAGGCAAAAGCAAGGCAAGGCAGATACTGAGGGACTATTTAGTTTCTAGATCCCTGCCCCACCTTGACCATTCTAATTTTTCATGGATGTGGTGACAACAGGTCTCTTCAATTTTAATAGAATATTCAAATAGTCTCTTTATGGAGAACGTTTGCAAAAGAGTTTAAGATCTGACCTGGAAATCGTACCTATGCCCAAGAAATAGATCTTTAAATCTCTTCATATGTGGTTGTAGGGACTTGAGTTTGGAGGGTACTTACTGGGCAACGCTCTTATGTAAAATATCTACACAAATTGCTTGGGGAATACTAATCCCTTCTGGGGAAGCAAAACATACAGACACAAATGTTTTCTGTAAATTATACGGTCAATCAGAATACACAATAACAAGAAGAATTGATAGTACTTGTCCCAAGTAGGATACGCTTCCAGGATATGCTGACTCTTAGCATTTTTATTAGTCAGGTGTATCCCTGAAAAGATGGTAGATGCTTTGTCTGCTTTCCAGAATGCAAACACTGAGAGAAGAAAGTAAATGAAATGCTCCCTTCCCCTAGCTCTTCAATGCTCTGGAATAACAGTCTTTAGCCCACAGGTCTCACAGATCCATAGAAAGTCCCTATGACAATGTGAGTGTTCTCAGATTTTAACCTTAAGTGATAAAACAAATAATAATAATAAAAAACTCCCTCAAACCAGAAATAGTATATATTATATCAAAGTCCCAAAAGCTTCTGCTGCCAACTGCCACATTGCAGAAGTTCTTGCCACTAACCATAACCTCAGCTTGTAGTTTAATCTTCTGCCAACATACAGAGACTCTTGTACAGGTTATTTGGTGCATAAGCATGATCATAATTTAGACCACCCCATCAGTAAGACACATCTGTTCTAGAAGTCTGTCAATGTTCTGAACAGCCACTTTTGCAAAAACAATGTGGGAGAGGTGCTTGTGCTCAGATCTGGATCAGTCAGGCAAGGCTCTGACAGTGTGCACTGAACTAGGTGGCACATGAGGACAGCAGCATCTTGGTTATGCTCCTCTTAAGCTGGCCAGAGGTCCAGGGGTGCCTGCAAGAGCTTCCACACATACGTTTGTCTACAACGGGCCCTATTTTCCAGACTGCAATGGAGCTCATAAGCTGCTGAGTGTATCCAGGTTTGAAGAGCTTTGAAACTATATAACAATTAAACAATATCTAACAGATCAACTTATATCCAGAAAATTCTGCATCAATCTAATTTATGATTGAAGTTCTGAAGAGTAGGTTCCCTCTGGCAAAAGGATTAGTCACTCCTTGTTTTTTAAAAGAATCAGCACTCCATTTGATTGCAGAAAGCACAGTTATTCACTGAAAAGTGATTCTGAAATCCTTCACAGTAAGTGCCAATAACTGTGCTTTAGAAAGTCACTTGACTTGTTTTGGTGTGCTTTTCCAGGAGAGTAAAGCCCTCATCCTTCACTACTAAAGAAGGAAAACCAGAACACCGAGAAAATTGTTTTCCTTGTTTTATTCATACGGTTATGAGCAATGCTTTGAGAAAGATTGATTTTTTTTTTCCGTCTGATTTGATTCGAAACAGTTTTTATTTTGGGTAAGGAAATAAAGGTTATTGCAAATTAAACAAAATGCTTTGTTTTCAGATTACCTAAACCCTTTATAAACACCAGGCAATCGTGACATGAAAGATTCGGACACTTCATTTAGCAAATATTATTTGCTAAATATTATTAAAAATTGAATAGAATATTTTTACATTGCTAAACAATTTCTTCTTGGTTTATTTATTTATTTTTAATCTGTCCAAAATTATTATTTCAATTTGACCCATATTCACAAGTCTTTTGTTTTGCTCCCATAAATGCATTTTTAGTAAATCTACCCTTCAATATAAAATCATTACCTAGCTCAAGTTGTAAGAGCAGCCTGTTCACAGTAGTAGCTAGAGTTGCAACATAGTGTAGTCCCTTCGTCACAACAGCAGAGAGTCAGTCCAGGAGGGCAACTAAAAACTGACTTGTGAAATAGAGAAGACGAGCTATAAGGAGCAGAAATCACCTCCATGGAAAATGAGGGGACTCTACTGATTAGGAACTTTGACTACACAGTCAACCGTTTTCTCATTCCTACTTGGTAGGATCAGAAATTATGCTCTGAGAAAGAGGCCAAGATGAAATAAATTTCTTAAAGAAGGTACAGAGGGATGCTAGTCATGAAGTAAAAAAAACCAGTTAGTTGAATTTAGTTAAGAAAGGTGGAATATACAACTCCATTACAGATCTGGGCATTTTAGTCAACTATCAGAAATCTATCTTAGGTCATTTTCTATCTTAGGGCTACACATCAGCAACCGACACAATGAGAAAAGGGGGAAACAGGATGAACTGTTAATAAAGGGCACAAATTGAAGGTTCCCACCCCATCGCTTCTGTGCTTCACTCAGAGAAACAGCAAGAATGGAATTTTGGAGTCAGAAAGAGAGTTTGATGGGAGTCCAGAGAATGTATGTGCTTAAATCTAATTCTTTGCTTCTGAAAATCATCCAGCCATGTCTTAATGCTGAAGATCTCTTTTGTCTAGGATTAAAACACATTTTTTCCCACTATACTCCAAAAATAGCCTGCCATTTTCACAAGCATAATCATATTCCACCACTGACCACCCCCTCTCTTCTCCTTGACAACTCAGTCATTTCCCATCTATTCACACACTAACTGAAGGTGTATTGGCCTTGACTGAAGATTCATGAGGAAATACGACTCTAGTCTAGTGGGCTAGAGAATCGTGTACATGGGAAACATGCTAGATTCTAGTCTGCTCCTAGGATTGTTTCTGCATTTTATGGAGCTCTAGGATAAAACACATAAAGAACCTGCAGACGCACTACAGCCCATTATCATACGATCCTTTCTGCAAGGTGTCTGCTCTCTGACAACCAATAAAGCAAGAGGTAGAGAAGGATCCATGCTGCACCAGCTAGGAGACCCCCGGCCAGAGCACTGAACTGTGGGAGCTGAGACCCAGGACTAAGCTTGGCCTGCTGACAAATCCCACGCACTCATGCACCAGTCAGTACCACAGTCTTCCTGAAAAAGATGTCCCTTGGAATATCAACAGAAGTGCCCACAGAGATCCTCCATGCAAGCGATGTTATTTGGCCTTAAAAGCGTCCTTTATGTCACTATCTGCAGCAGTTAGGTGGGCTGTATGAAGGCCATAAAGGCAACAAGACTGACAAATCCTGAGCCCCGATTAGAATTTCCGTTCAGAAAATCCTCGCACAATATTCTGAAATATTCATTAAAAACAGGCAATGTCTTATAGCTGGAGACTCCAACCAGAAGTGTACTTCAGAGTATAAACTTTCCCTTATAAGGTAAAGGAAGAACTAATAATTTGGTTTGCTTTAGGCAACCAACTGATTTTTCTTAGAAAGAAAAAAAAAGTAATCCAATGTTTTTAAGAATAACAAAGTTACTAATTAACCTGCTAATCTTGTTTTTCATTCTTCATTAAACAACCAAAAGAAGCAGGAGATAAGCCTGCACTTACATACAGTGGTATAGACGCATTAGGAAGTTATACAGAGAGAAAGAATTGAGAACACAGAGCAAAGCAAAGACAATATTCTTTCTAGTATTGAAATGAAAACAAGTGGGGCTTCACTCAAGCAAATAAGCTAGAATTTGGTCCATATTGTACAACTGCAAAAGGTCCTCCATTGAAAACGCAATGAGCAAGTTAGCCGGTTAATCACAACCCTAGGTACGATCATCAGTCCCTAAAACCAGCAACATCCAAATTGGATGAAGCACTGTTCGCCAGACTGTGTTGTCTGATTCCTTTAAGACATCGCTTTTAGAAATCCTACCTTCAGAACTGGAACGGATAGCGATAGCTCTTGATATGGGATCATTAGCATCTTCAGAGCAGTATCTACCCTGTTCAACAGCAGCACGCTTGTCTGAACTATCCTGAGCCTTTTCTAGATGACACATCGACACAAGCATATGAAGAAACTAGCATTTAAAAAGGGCTTTAAGTTAAGAGTGCCAAGCTTGATAGAACTGCACGGAGAAGTAAAAGCAGCTATACAGGGGGGCAGGGAGAGGAGAGGGAAGGTGAAAAGGGGAAGATGGATTTCAAAAGTGATGTTATAGTATGAAGGAGCCACAAAATATTACTAAGGACAGCACAAAGAAAATTAAAGACCAACAGTGGTTTTAGAAGAACAAGCGATAAAGCAAGTCAAAGGATTTCCTACTAATCCCATCCCAAGAAAATCACGCTTTTCTCTATACTAATCTGTGTTCAGCATAAACAAACTGTGTGTGCCAGTGTCTTCAGAACGCAGCTGCGGTCCCACCTTGTTGTAACCTCTTCACATTTTCACAAACAAACAGGACAGATGAGGAAAAGAAAAATATTTTTGTGTTCTGTGAATGATTTAGGTAAAAATAAATACGCAAACAAATCCCTATCTTTTTTCCTTTCTGCAACACAGGGCTTGAACATAAGACACCACTCCCTAGCCTCTACCATCTTATTTTAGCTACTATTTGCAAAATATTGCAAAAGTTGTTTTAAACTTTAAATCATTTTTAACTTATTTCCCCCTTAAGAATGGGAAAATAGGGTGGAAACTGGAATATCTGCAAGATCACAGGACACATTTCCTTCCGTCTTGCCACTCCCCACGATAGTCTATCGCTTCTCAAAAGCATGGTCTCATTTAAAAACATTAGTTGTTTTTAACAAGCGTAAATCATTTATAACATGTTAGCACACAAATTTAAACAACTCTGGCTATATATAATTTCATTTGTGATACATTTTCATTTTTATTTTAGTTTCTAAATTATTTCCAAAATATTATCTGAAGAGTGATTTAATTCTCAGTTGAACATCCAGACTACCCAAATGCAAAAGGAGAAAAACCTAAATACTAATGATCAATATATGGTATGGCTTAAGCATCTCCTCCTTCCTCCCGAAGGATTTTCTACTTTTAAACAGATAAATCAGTGCTATCATTTATGTAGAGCAAATGTGCAAGCCGTAAGAGCTTTCAGTGACGTCCCTGGATTGGCTGCCTTTGGTTTAGCAATTTAAACACACGTGCTAACTGGTAACAGATAACACGCAGATTTGTAAACTACCATTAACAGCTCAGTAGTCCTATTCAATAAGAACGAGATTGCAAATCTGAAAAACCTGCTGCCTTTCAAAATGAATACAATTAGTAACACACTAATCTTCAAAGAATGGCATTTGCATAAAATTAAATATGGGCCCGACTGAAGAAACCCTGTGTTCACCTGAGTGGTCCTGTACAAGTAATCACCATCACTTGCATAAGCAATATCCCTTCGTTTGTACTTGTAAGTTAAGGCATTTTAATTTGGTTGCTTTTTTATACAGCTAATAACTGATACACCTTTTTGCTTATGCCTGTTGTTATACTTCTGCTAACTTCATAAGTTTCAGAATGCTTCAGTAACCTCTGGTAATTAAAAGAGCACAGATAACATCTTCCTCAATGTTTTCCGCATCACATGGAGTTCTTTTGGGAATTCACCTTATTATGTAGCTTTTGTCAAAGCCTTTTTTTCCCCCCTAAAAAAAAAATCCAGTAAAAAATAAAAAAAAAGAAACATAGCCACTGACTACTACATGCCTTAATAACTATATATTTTTGTCCAGTATCAATGATAACTTGAATTTGGTAAAAAAAGAGATTGTGCTTCTTTTTATTCTCTTAGGAAACGCCATCATCATGAACTGTATCGCTCTGGACTCTTTAATTCCTTCATTAGCTATTAAAACACTTTGAAGGAGCTGACATTGTATCGAAAGAGAAACAAAATCATCAAAAATTGCACACATTCCCCGCCCTCTTATACACAATCATTGAAGTCCTTACCTGCTGGGTAACGTTCAATAACTGGCCAGTTGTCCACCTGCAACGTGGCATTGCCACCACTTCTTGTGAAACGTACTACATGGTATTTTCCATCATTAATGACTGCGTTGATCTCTTCAATAGAGATGTCATCAGTTCCAACGTTAAATTTAACTCCAATTTTTCCCTGGTGCTGTATATTAAAGAAAAAGAAAAAAAAAAAAAAAAGAAAAGAGAGAACTAATTAAGAGTTGCTTTAGTAAGAAACAGAGACAGCATGTTGTTCAGAGAAAAAAATTCTAACAGTATTTTCTCTCCTCAATTAACTTCTGAAGGCTTGCATGTGCTAGTGACAAGCCTCCTGACAGTTCAATAGTCCAGGACATCTCTTTGATGGACAACTGATATTCCAAATCAGCTATTTCACCAAATTGAGCTCTCTCCCTTCCCCAGAGATTTGGATCAAGATGAAGGGGGAGAGAGAGGGGGAAGGCTCCAGTAAATTTTCTTTCTTTGTCTCCCTCCTTCACCATGATTAGATTTCTTTTTTTTTTTTTTTTAAGGCTTTAAAATTAGAAAAGCTTGTGACGTTACTTGGAAGACATGTGAGAAATTTCTGGATTTGAAAACCAAGGTTGAACCCGGCATTCACTTTCTTGCAAATCTCATCTGTACTCAGAGTCTTCACAACTGTAGCGGGTGCAACATACACCTTGCAAATAAACAAAAAAACAAGCAAAATCCTGATCACAGAGAACAAAAGGCATTCGCAACAGAGGCGCAGCGCCTCGTCCCCTCTAAAGTCAGAGGCTCTGCAGCTTCTGCTGGGATTAGCCCGCCAAGGGCTGCGCCTAAGCGAGGGCGCTTGGCGTGCAGACGCACAGTCAGGATCAAGGGAGCAATTTTTTCCAGATGACTGAGACAGGAGTTGTATCATGTATTGGGCTTCCCTTGCTCAACTGGAATATCCAGGAAAAGAAGAAGAAAAAAAAACCACACACCAGCAGAATTTTCTAGACTACCTCTGGAGATTTAAAATGTGTTTTTCATTCTCTGTGGCTCTCCTTAGAGATGCTACAAGGCAAAAAAATAGTGGTGACTTCATTGGAAAAATACAGCTAATATATTTAGGGAAGGACTATGTCTTCTCTGATATTGGTAGATGTTTTCATTATTCTTGCCTTTTAATTATTCAGATGATCTCTCTACAAATTTACAGTTTAAAAGTCTTTTAATGTTCATTAGAAGTTTAATTTAAGGGCTTAGTGATGTTTTTCTTCTACAAAAATCAATTCTATTTCTGAATAAGGATATCATTAAATTAAGGACAAAAAAAGCATTTTGCAGTATGAGATTAGGGGCTTGTGCAGAATTAGTGGTAAACTTATGTGAAATTTCAAGAGTTTGGTACTAGCACTTGCTTCCTAAAAGTTATTTTTAAAGTTTTCACACTACTAGATTTGGTCACAATGAAACATTTAATTTCTCTTGATCATTCATCCCAACCTTTCCAGAACCAGGCTTCATTCCTACCACACAGCTTTTTTGTCAGCTCCCTCTTTCTCCCCCTATACCAGCACCACAGGCTCTAATAACTATCTCCAGGTATCTGGTAGCTCTAGGCTTAGGAGTCTCTCTCAATAACTTAGGTGTTTTTCCACTTTTTATATTATTATTATTAATTACCTGCCCTGATTAGCTGATTCAGCCTAACTGACTTTAGTTTTCAGCAATGCTGACTCGGGCTCTGCCCACATACTTGCGATATCTGGAGAAAATCCCTCAACTCTACGGAAGTTCTCGCCACGCTAAGTGTTGCTCTTTTCGTTTAGCCATGAACTCTTTTAAACAACACTTACTTAAAAGGAGTGTTTTCTGCCGAGATTTGTGGAATGACAGTGAAAAGTGTTTTCTCTTTGTTCAATTGCCTAAATCTTATTCTAAACATTCCTCTTCTCTCCTTACTGATCCTCTTAATATTTCTCTGTGGGCTGGTCTACCTATTTCCATTCCTACAGGGTGTCAATAATGAATACACCTCATAGTGCAGACATCATCTTTTGCCCCTGGTTTGAGTTGCAGAGCAATCTCCCATTTATCTTGAGGGACTAACTGCAACTCTATTTTATTTCAATTGGTTCAACTATGGTTGAGAACAAATTTTTCTACGGTTGAGAATAGATATTCCCTACTATGTACACAGTTTATTTTCTTCACCTGTTCTATTCATGCAATTGCTTTGTTTACATAGAAACGTACACACAGACCTACGAGACTATCCTGGCTCTTGAGCAATCTCTTCTGCTGCTAATTTATGAAATGCAGAAAGACTGCCTGCAATGATAACACCACATACATCTTTTCACAATATTTTCAAGAAATGGAAGGCTTTAATGTTTAAAAAAGAGCTAACAATTTTTACAGTGATTCGTAATTATACTATTTACAACGTACAACTTGCATACACGCTTTTCTACTTGCCATATCTACATTCTTTCACAGCAAAACTGACAAGGCAGAAAAACACCTTTGAGCAAATGGGACAGGTGAGGCAAAATTAAGTGACATCAAAGGTGAATGTATCAACAGCTTTTCCAAAATAAGAGAATGTAATGCTGCAATGCCACCAAGATATCACTGGTAAACAGTCACTGCACGACTTTCAGCTATTGGCGACTGAAACAAATGTTTTACAAACTCAAGGGTGGAATGTGTGCCATACTTGAAACACACATACCTGTAAGTGAAAAAGCAGATTTCCCTGACTTCTTTGCAGTTGAATAAAAGTACTGCACACAGCACACCAAGTACACAGACCATTAGCACAGATGAGCAACCTTATAGTTGACAACATGCACAGGGATTTTTTTTTTTTTTTTTTTTTTTTATATATTGTTGGTTAGGACTCGACATAGAATTGAACTTCACTCTAATCAAGCCAGAAATTGTTGTATTTCTAACCCAAGTAACCTAAGCATAGCTCAGAACACGAACACCTCCATATTTATGGGAGAGGTCTCATTTTTGATGGGAACTCTTGACATATGGCACTTCTGCAGCACCTGGGGGAATTTATGAGACTAAACTGCAAATGTAATTGCCCGCAAATCTAATTGCCCGCAAAATAAAGAAGTAAGTCTGGATTTTGAGTTTCTAAGTCTTCCTTATTATTAAATCCATACTTAAATTCAACTTCTGAACATCTTGCTGAGCACCCCTGCGGTGCACAGTACTGTATAAACACAAAATAAAATACGATGCAAGGAACTTGCAATACAGGAGCTCAGACGGATGATGACATTACCAGAGTACTAAGTTACTATATATCTGCTGAGTTGCATATGGATTGTTTTTTTTTCTTTTTTTTAATGCTTGCATGATTATGTAGTAATTTGAATCAATGCTGCACTGCTTTTTCACTCCAAGATAAGTCACGCTTATCAACGGTATGGTTATTTTTTTGCAGATAGTTACTGTAGAACTGATCTACAGTAACCTGTTAAGTCGAAATAACCTGATAACAGCCCTGTGAAACATAATTTGGGCCCATATCCCATTAGAAAAACTTGCATCTTTTTTTTTTTTTTTTTATTTATTTATTTTGGAGCCATATGACAGTGTAGAAGGGGAAGAGCCTGATAAAACTGAAGCATACTAAAATACTGCTTTGCTTCTGAACCGTTGCAAGCTTCAGCTGCATAGTAAGTGCAGTAGTAGAAACACTGACCAAATGCTCGTTGATAACCTTACTCTTCTCGTTAGGAAGGCCAAAATAACGACGTGCAAACGCTTAGGAGACAGGTAAGTTCCCCAGAAGTCCTTCTGAGAGAAGCCGAAGGAGCGGAAACCCCCTCAGGAGGAACGTGAGGCATTTCACGCTCACGAAGGTTCAAGCAGCAACGCGAGCGCTGCTCTCCGTCTCCGGAAGCCGCCTGGAAGCCCAGACCAGAAGGTGCCGCGAGCCCTGCCGCCGCCACCGCCACCGCTACCGCTGCCGGGGACAACGCGCAGAGCCACGGTCCCCGGCGCCCGCCTCGCCTACAGGCCAGCGACCGGCCGCTCGGCCCCGACCAGCGGCCTTTTCCTCTGGACAGAGGTGCGTCACGTGTGCGTGCAGGCCCGCTGCTTCTCAGAGCAGTTTATGGACGCGTGTATACCCCAATCGCTTCAAAGTATTTCGGCTTCAAAAGCACTGGCAGCTACTACTGTATTCTAGCAACTCCAGCAGAATATATTTGAACGTGTTTTATGAATTGTGTACTTCTGTCTCGACTTTAACAGGCCCGTGACAAGCTGCCATGAATGCTAACGAACCCGAGAAGCGAGCAAGAGACTTGAAATGCAAATCAGGTCAGGAGCTGGCAGGACATAATTTGTTTCTTACTGGACTCTGCTCCAGTACTACCTACCTGCCAACTCAAACTGCAGTAAAACCTATGGAAGTATAAATATATATATATATATATATATATATATATATATATATATATATATATATATATATATCTCCAGAATAACGGTACTTCCTATGGTATCAGCAAGGTTTTACTGCTCTCTGTGGTAATAACTCTGGAATCAGTCAAAGGCAAGCGAGTGCAAATTTGGCACAACAGGAGTTTTAGAAGAGACCACAGAAAACCTAAGCTCATAATACTTACAACCTTTAACCACATCCAAGGAAAGCAATAATACCCAGACTCCACAGGCGAACAGATAGAGCGAAAAAAATTTAAGCCTGCCAGCTTGCATCTTACAGAGTCAGCTCCCTGAGGCACAACTTAGTGGTGAATGCAATAACAAAAAACTTAGAACTAACTGATGTTACTTAGATTTTATTGACAAATAAATTTTACTGAGCTTTTGTGAGAAGAGTGAGATAATTTTCACTTGAATTAAATCAGAGGCTAATTCTCCATGCTACAGAAATACATACAAAAATAATTAAAATTATTAGTGATTTTCTGTTTCCCATAAGGAAATACACATGCAAAAATGGATCCTGTTTGCTCTAGAAACAAGAGGAGGGATACATAATGGACAGAAGATACCTACTGATTCCAGGATTAATAAAATAGCTATACATACTTTAGTCTAATGACACCATCAACATTTCTTGTTACTGTTTAGTATCTTCTGCAGGAAATGTTTCTTGGAAAAGACATAAGCATGTCTTTTCCATATAGCATAAAGCACCTGAGAAGACTTCTTTTAGTGAATCAATCTCTCATATTTCAGTGAGAGAGAAAAAAAAGTTATTTTCCTAGATATAGGTTTTAAAACTCATAACCTCAGGCATTATGTCATTAACTGAACCTCAAAAATGAAAGTTTTATATATTTTTTGTTCTGCTTTTGAAAATTTTGAAAATTAAAATTTTGAAAATTTTACCAGAGTTAGTAGCCAAAGGCATCAGTTATAGGTAGACACTTAAAGTAAGGAACAAAGGTTTTTGCCAGTATCCGATAGAGGTGCAGTCACCTTGTATTCAGTGTTTGACAGGTTGACATCTGACAAGCATGAAACTGTTTTACTTTCTTTGTTTTCCCAAAAGCTGGAAATAGACATTTACTGGGGAGGAAAAAAAAAAAAAAAAAAATCCTCTCTTTCCTAGTTGCCTAGGGAGGAGACTGATCTGTTCCCAAATATTCCCTCTTGTCATTTCCCATCATTCATTTGCAACTTTCCCAACATTTGCTTTTCTAAAAAGCCACGACTCCAGAGTCCTGAGGTTATGTGAAAATCCCATTTTTCCATTTTAAAATAAGCTCCTAGTTCTAATAATTGTACAGAAAGACATAAAAACCAAAGCTCTATAGGTAATATAATCAGTAGGCAAACAGAAAGAACTGAAAATCATGTTAAATCTCATGATTTTAAAATAAATTATTGGGGCTTTTTTTTAAGCTGGTGATGTGATATTTGGTACAGTTGACCTTGGTTTCATTACATCGGTACCAACCCCTTATGATCTGAGTGACGTGTAGCAAAACGGTGCTTCCTTTCAATCCAGTCTCCCGCTCATTTTGACCGTTTCTCCTTCCTATCCCTCTACTGGATTCTGCATTGGTTTCCGAGGCCTTTGGGAAAACTCTGCCATACGCTGTGCTTGCTTTCAGGGAGGTTTTTCATGATTTGAAGTCGCTGCTTGACCTGAACTGCAGTCAGAATCCCAAATCCCACAAAAGCACGGTAGGGTCTGTGATACCCGTTTTCACACGTTTGCAATCCAGTTTTAGTTGCAGCCTGGTAACACAATGCTAAGCCACTACTCAGACTCTTCAGAGGGGAAAAATATTGTCTGCAGAGCCACAGGCACTACCCGTATTTCCTATAGCACCTGTGAGCTCACGTTAAGTGCAAATCAGAGCATACACTTCTCATCTACAGTGCTTGGCAAGATGCTACAGGAGACAGCACAATGCACTCAAAAACTGGATCCATAACCATAAATATACAGCAACACACTTTTTCCTCCCTAATTTTGGCATCTTCGATCAGTTGTTTCACGTATTTTATTGAAACGGAGAAGGAAAAATACTTTTGTTCTTGCATTTTATTCAGAAGCTCTATGAGATCATTAAATTAAACCTTTAAATTACCACAGTTTCATGCCATTAAATTATCTATACTTTCTAAATCAATACAGCAATATCACAAATTTACTATTCCTCAGATGCCCCTGGTTGACATAGAAGAAATAGCACTGTCACTGTAACAATATAATGTATGCAAATACATACAGGCGCTTCCAGAGCTCGTGCACTCTTAAATGTTGCTCTATAAAAATTAAAGAGCGTCTAGCCTTAAACTAATGAACCTTAAAAGAGGTAAGAAAAACACAGGCCTACCATTACACTAATTCACAACCAAGATATCATTTTTTTAAGGTATGTCTAAGTGGCCTATTAAGTGGAGGAAATGACTTTTCATGTTACAAATGCCGTATGTGTGACCACAGCATAAAAAGGCCGGATCACGAGTGTTCACTGTCCCGGCACTGCAGAGCAGGAGGCAACTGCTCTTCGCTACTACAAAATAGTGATTTGTATCACTTTCTGCTTTGAAATAATTGTCCTTACAGACTACTCTAAATGTTGTTATAACAATTCCACTTGCACATAAAACTCAGCAAGCAGAAAATATAGAAATAGTTATAAAACTGCAGTTCTGACACTTCAGTTCTCAGATAGCACTGTTTTTCTGTTTAGCTTTGAATGTGGTAATTCTCAGTGCTATATATCATAGCTGTATTATTTCAAGTTATTTTGATGATGAATTACTCAGATGATACAATTACCCTAACAACCAGCCCCCAAAAATGCAATAGTTAGGAAGACATATGGTATAGAGCCTGCAGCAGCAGCAGCACACTGCATCTTATTATCCACTCAGCATCATTACTGCACTATGCAAAATTAAATTTTCCTGACAAAATATGCAGTAAAGAACAATTTAAGTAGTCAGCCTTTAACATTGCACACTCTGTTAAAACAACACATAGCCTGGAAATCCCATAACTTTCCCAGTGTCTCACCCAAGAAATCTCAGTTGTGGTGAACTTTTACGGGGAAGTTGAAGAGATTACAGACACTTTTATGCCAAATAGCATAATTAGAGGGGGATGGGGAGGACTTATTATTATTATTTAAACTACTGGTCAAGATAGCTCCCACGCCTTGACTTTGCTCTTATACGCTTCCTCTTCCATGTCGGCAGACACGTGCGAACACGTGCACCCCAAATGCAGTATGCCCACTCTGAGGAGTCAATGACTGACTAATTGGGAGCTCCAGCTGCTTGAGGACAAACATCACTCCTTCTCTCACATACATCAAAACGCGTTTCCAGATGGGCAAAGTGACATTTACAAACTTAGGATTAGTTTCCTTGGGGCAAAACTTTTTTGTAATGTTTTTACACTGCGACAATTAAAAGAGTGTTACTGGCACTGTGGCTACAGCAATTTGTAGGTGCAAAGACACACTTGCAAAGAAATAAATGAGTAGCACCTTGCAAAAAAATAAATGAGTAGCACCTTGCTAGCAGTACAATCCAATCCACACTGGAAATTGTGCTGTTTTAAGAATATTGATTTCTGCCCTCAGAAAGGCCACGCAGGACTCTCTTGATAATTTGTGTGCCTGAAACAAATCTAAAGCCAGAGCCAGTAGGAGGTTTAACTGGGACCAGAAGCTGAGCATCAGCAAATTCTCAAACAGGCTTTCATGCTAGATGACTAATAGCCTGAAAACACAAGTGATAAATTTTTGAGAACCTGGGTCAAAGGGCTCTTCATATTAAAACCCCATTGTTATTATTAACCCAAGTTACTAAAAGCAAAAATGTGTATTAGATGACTAACTCCTATCAAACTTCAATGAAAACTGCTACCTGTCATTCAGGGCTTCAGAAAGCTTCTCTTTAATATTAATGATAATCTTCATTATTTCCACATATCTTCAGATGCCTCCAACAAACACTGGGACAAAATTTTTAATCACTGTTAATTAAATGTAGGCTTTGTATTCCTTCTTTCTACTGAATGCCTGTACACAAAAATGTCTCCAGAAGCGTTTCCTGAATATGTTTCTCTTGGTTTAGGGTCTCATGCTGGTATTAACTTGCGCCCAATTTCCCTTGAGTGCTAAATAGCTGTTACTTCCATGGATTTTCACAAAATAAAACAAAACAAAAAAGCCCAGCCCACAAGGAGATTCAAAAGCTGGGCATTTGAATAGTGGACCCAGGTAAATATTTTTGCCTCCTATCAAGTATCTGTAAAGCGAAAAGAACATGATATTCTCACTTCAGAAACTTTCCGCATATTGTAAATGATTCATATCTATAGATGAGTGCTTCAGAAGAAATAAAGAACAGCAAAAAAAAAAAAAAAAAAATCAATTACTGGTCTATGAGACAAACGTACAACACAAAGTGGAAAAGACTTAGCCCAAGAAGACACAGCCATGCTGTTCACTACACAGCAGAGCTCCAGCAGGCCGCAATTAGGCCTTGTGCTCACCATCTGCAGAAAAGCAAGTTCTGATGGTACCCTCATTTTCTGAGCATTTCCATCTTTTTCTGTTGCCAGCTTTCTTTCTCTTATCAAGTATAGAGTCATCCTCTGGCAAGCTTTAATATGTATATTTTCTCCATGGTAGTAGTTTCCGTTATCTTACCTTTCTTCATCGTGAAGATCTTTCAGAATCAAAAGCAATCTGACAATCTCACTGGGTGCCGTGTTGAGACGCACAGTGCCGAGTATCCTACCATCCATGCTGCAACAGAGGACCTCGCTTCTTTTGATCACTTAATGAAGCAGAGCATGTAAAAATTCTTACACTGAATATATGTTGCACATGAAGTGATCAAACAGCGTTAGTTGACTGGACTGTGAAATCCAACCGGCAGCTGGAAGGGTGAAAGCAAAATCTGATAACTACCTCCACGTTCTCTTCTGCTACTGCTGCTAGCAGCCCCAAGGCTTTGAATGACATTGGTTTGGCATCTTAAAAAAAGACTGAGGAAGAAAGTGAAAGTTTTGCAGGTCTGTGTATAGAAGATTTTAAGTCCTTGTAGACAGCTTTTATTAGGAAAAAAATCTTCAAAGGAAACGGTGCAAAATAGCATGAGTACATTCAACAATATGCTCTTCAGGCAGTACCAAGTTTGCAAATAAAAACATAATTGCATTTATAATAAGTCTGCCACACATTTGAAAAGGCTAACCCAAAGCAAATAGAACTAAAACAAAATTTAACCCACAGTGAGGGAGTTTTGCATGTAACAGAGTCAGTATAGTCAGACTCTGAATGTCTGTCCGAAACAAGGAATAGTCATGAACTTTGTTGTCTTCACTGGAATGATCAGCACGAGGCTGAGTATCTTATTTATGCTCATGAACACAATGGTCCTTAAAAAGAACCCCTAATAGAGTATAAATGCTTGCTTTACAACGTATATAGCAACATCCACTAACAGCCAAAATCACAAAACACATCATTATCTACAAATCAACACAGAATTTTAACAATGTGATTCTTTTAGTACCTGTCCTTCATTTCTTACGTAATTTACAACAGATTTTTGCTATTATTTGAAATCATCACTTTGCAAACGGGGTCTCTGTTAGGCACCCAACAACCAGCTTTGGTAGGGCACTATTCTAACCTCGAGCACAGCCCACTCCTGACCTGTGCTCTTAGCCAGGCGCCTTTCTTCTCTCGGTGCTCTTGAAATACCTGGCAAATAGTTACCTCCAAAAGTTAGAAACTGGAAGCAACACCACTGAAACTGCTCTAAAAATAGTAAAAAGGTAAAATTAGAGGATCTCGAGTTCCACTTTCTCAGCGGTTCCGTCTCTTAAGGCTACTCCCACGTATCTGAATATTGAAGAGAGATGAAATGGCACATATTTGACAGACAGCTGTCGAAAATGCTGTTTTCACTACTTTTATTAAAATTCTGGCTTTCCTGGCTGAGATCAAAGACAGAAAAAGCTTAACAGAATCCAGATATGTAACTGCTACACCTTTATACTTGTACAGCTTTAGTGTTACTGAAGGACCTTAAAAAAGGGATGGGGGGGGGGGCTTCACAAACCAGAAAATCCCACTATAAATAGCTACCCTACAGATTATCTTCCCCGAGTGCATCAGCCACTCCAAAACACAAGCGAGCTGACTGGCATATCTATGGCTTGTAGCATATAAATCTTTGATTACTTTAAGGATGTGAATAGCTCTGCTCTTATTTGGTCAGATAAGCCTTAGCAAACACATCAAGGTGGCAGTGAAGTGAATGGGCATCTCTAAAAGGGAAGAGATAAAAGCACAGGGTCACTGGGAAGAGGATTCATGGACCTGTCACACCAAGTCTACTCTTAAGACCTATTAAAAAAAGGGGGGGGGGAGAGGAAGAAATCTGTCTTCAACAGTCCCCTGGCAGTTTAAGTTTAAAACGACTTGTGCTCTGTAGCAGAGAACCCAATGTCTCGCTGACTTTGCCAGAGGTGAGGCTCCCCAAGGCTGAGCTCCTGAGCCATTCGCTCAGGAGCGCAGACACCAAAGGCATACCAACAGGCAAGCGAGGGGCGCGCACACGTGCGTGCGGTCGTACGCACGCACGTGCCTTTCGTCCTTTTGCATTGAGTAAGATAGCTTTAAGGCTATAAAAACAAACCCTGTTCTCCTATTTCTTTCCAAACTGTTATTTGCTCTCAAATAGTCTCATTAAGCAGTAGTGTCATTAGCAAACACCATCCACAACACTTTCACCGGAAGCAAAATTAACTCTCCCTCTACCTTTTGGCCACTTCTGTTTTGCCTGTGCAATTGCTAACAGCCTTCTTAAAGCCCGTATCCTCTCAGCGCAGGAGGCCAGCGCCCTATCGCGCCTATCCGTAGGCACACGTATGAACGAGCAGGCGAAACAAAACACACTGCTTCGCGCAGTGCGCTGCGCACGCTTTCTCCCTGCAGAAGGCAGGGGAATGTAAACAATACAACAAGTATTTGCCATGTTGCTCCATCCTTACTGAAAGATGTTTGGATACTGCAACGATGAGCAGAGTGGGAAACTAGATTCTAGCAAAATGATAATATTAAATAATAACATTTGTAATCACCTTAAGGTGAAGACCTTGTCTCCTCATCTATTGTTAGACAACATGCTTTTTTTCTAATTAACAAATTACAGCTGTGTGAAGTCTGCAAAGATGTACGTCCATTCTGGAGCTTTGCAGTTTTGCACTTTGACTAATTCTACTAATGCTGTTTAATTCGAAATGTCTTCAGTGCATCAGTTTCACTGCCGATGAATGCTTCCCTCCTGCAGAATACTGCAGGATCAATTAAAAGACTTATTCTAACCATGAAAGTAAAATAATGCTCCATTTATTGTTATCAGAGGGAGTAAATCATAATAAGGATTCCTGATTAATTACTTACCGAGAACATTTGACCTTAATTATGGTCAACTTCTACACCAGATAACTTAATTTACTCTTTAATTTCTGTGTGTCAGATTCCTCTCTATAGAACAATTGATTCACAGTTTAATTCAAATTCTTCTTCTTCTTTTTTTTTTTTTTTTTGAAGGAAAACTAAATAAAAATGACAGCTTCTAAAATCAATAAATCTACCTTCTTTCATGTTTGGAATAAGACTTAACTAACCTAAGTAATCAAAAAAATTTTTTTAATTCAATTAATCCTGCTGAAACAGTTCTTGTGGAGATGACAGAACTACTGGGTCTGGGCAGCTTCTCAGACCCAACTATACTTTCATACCACCTAGCTCAGGTGCTGATACCAGTGCAGCTGTGGGACGCCCACCCCGAAGGACAACGGGACGGTGTGCCTGTCCAGAGCTCCATGATCCCTTAGGTGCCCTGCTTCTGCTCTTTGTGAGGAAGGACTTTAGAGCAAAACTGCCAGCTGTCATGCCTTTTACCGAAGCACAGACAGAGCTTTTACTGTGTTCTCTGCTGAGCTAATAAGAAAGAAGCTAAAATGCTGAGCAATGTGTGACTTAATAAAATACTTAGGGGTGTGCCTATTCTACTGGCATTAATGAAACTGATATATAGCACAGACAACCCTAAGTATGCACATATTAGGAGCAGCTGTGGCATTACAGAAAAATCAGTAACAGGCTGCCAAACCTGTCTGAAATGGTAGGTAAATAGTCAGGAAAACTTGTGCTGAGGTTTGTGCTATCACAGTCACGTGATATATGTCTGCCTATGCTTATCCCAAGAGAAGCTAGTTGGATTAAAAAAAAAATCCTCAAAATAATTATTTAGAAAGTTTAATTGCCTCAAACAAGTGATCTCGCCAGTTGACGCACTACTAAAATTACTGCAGTTGAAAAAGTATCACGGATTGGCTGTTTTGAAATTACTGAACTCTCACCACCTACCTTATACATTGCTTATCTTTACACATTTATTAGTATTGATAACAAATAAGAAAATATTCTAGTTTGACTATTAATAACCAGGAGGGAAAAAAATAGGACAAAAATAGACCTGTATTTTCCTTATGAAGAGATTTTCTGTACTAGAAGTTAATGAAACATAAAAATGAAGCCACAGCATCTCGTGCAGAGATGACCTAAGATCCACAAGAAGAGTGGATATACACAGTTCAGTGAATATATAAAAATAAATAGATGGAAAAAACGCACAATCAAGAGCTATAAAGCACTTTGTATCTTCAGTTTTTTGATAAAAGTGTAAACCCAAAAGCTAATACATTGAAGCAAAACTTCCATACCCAGAGTCTGCTTTACCATTAACATCCTTGTGGGGCAACACACTTCAGCTTGCTTGAACAGAGAAGGAAAAACAAAGTGCTAACAGCAGCGTGTTAGGAGTGGCCTTCAATCTCCAAGACTCAGAATGCAATTTGGAATCTGAATGTCTTTCTGGCCATTTATATTCAGCAACCTGTAACACGAGCTAGACTTTGATTGCTAGCGAAACCCTTTTACAGCACACTTACATCCTAGGAAAGCCATAAAACAAGCAAACAAACAAAACTAGTTGGACAGTTCTTAAGGCAAAGTCACTTAGACCTGATTTATGAAACACTGTGCTCTTATCCCATATAGTGTCACTCCCAGCTGGAGTATTTTTCACTCTAGCGGTTCCAGGGTGCCCCACTCAGCAGTTTCCACTGCCGCCCTCGAGAAGGATTCTGCAAGCAGAAATAAATCTTAAAGCTCATGACATACCTAGTCTCTTGCTTTTTTTCCCCCTAGTTTCCTTCCCCCTAGTTTTCCTAGCAAAGGTGGAATTTTAAAATATATGTTCTATAAGCAAAGTGGCGGGATTAATTTAAAACACTTCCTGCCAAAGAGAAAGCAGCTTTCTTCAGAACTTCTGGGGTTGCTTCTTTGGACATGATTAGGTTTCCTCAGCTCAACCCCTCCTTGCTGCAACACAGCCCAACAAAACGGAGTGTGAGCCCACTCTCCACCTCCCTCATTCCTAGGAAAAAAAGCCCTACAAAGGGAACAAAAATGAGCCAGGTCAGCAGAGTGTGACAGTGACTCTGGGAATCTTTGAAAACATATCAATGAGGAAAATTTCAACAAGCTATGCTGTTACAGTACCTTCCATACAGTATGGTCCTAAGAGATTTCCCGTGCATCAGTAGCATGAGACAAGGAACCTAAGATATACTCTCTTTTTGCCCTCTTTCTTTCTTTCTTTCATGTTTTGTAATTAACATACCCCTCAAAAAGCATCTCCAAACAGATTGTCTAAAATAGACATGGCAAAACACAAAGATAACTGCGTATAACACTGTAACAGCTATTTTTCTAACCCCACTTCTCCCCATCCAACCAATCCTCTTGAGGACATTACTGTTTGAATTTACTCTGCAAGCAAATATGCAAATAAAGCAAATAAGTGCAAAATAACAAATGCAAACATGGAGCAAACATGGAGCAAACACACAGGAGCATGTACTGGATGATTATACAGGCTTCCAAAACAGCTTTCCATTAGGCAGACTTGAAAAGAACAATTCAACATGGATAATGTTTGCCTCAAAAAAACTGTTTTGTGCCTTCTTGTTACCACTAGAATAGCTTCAGCGAACAGTGCTAACCAATCCAGTAAGCCAAATCATAAAGCTTCAGGCTGTCGTGAAAAACTATTGATTTTTTTAACCTTTCTTCAGCTGTAAATTTCTATTGATATGTGACAAAAATGTGCAAGCGGCATTTGCTAGCAGAGCCATTATGGGAAAAACCAACACTGAAATCTCACTGGTTACTGCACTCAGAAGTTTAATGTGGTCAATTGCAAACTGTTTCAACCAATCTTAGATCAAATAAAATATAACACATCCATTTCCCAATAGCAATAATCAAAACTGAGTTTTTCAGATTTTGATGGAAACAAAATTACAGCGAGAAGAAATGGGCTGGGTATTTCTTTTTATTGCTGAGAAACAGACTCCTGACAACCAAGCATGCAGACTGATACGTATCTTTTTTTAAAATTAGTTTGTCTTTTCCCACATTGGTACGTGACCAGGATCTCCTTCCCTTCTTCCTGACTAACGCTTAGGGCTTGAGGAGTATGAGCCCTGCTCATTTTGATCTGTTCATCTGCACTCCCTATGAGCAATGCTGGTTTCAGAAGCAGGGTGGTGTGTCTCTCTCCTCATTATTCTGGCTTTATTACTGAAGTTGGAATGGGCCAAGATCTGTAAGTTTTGACATCTTTAGGTGGCCCCAGAATTAGTCAGCTGTTCACACAATAGGAAGAACCGACCTGACCAACCTGCTCTCAGTCTCCAAGGCTGACAGAAGCAGCAGCATGTCCCACATTAATTAAGATACTGGACAAGGATTTTACTCTCTCCTCCTAAATAAGGTAACCTGAGAAGCAACCTACAGATGCAGTGCTTTTATCCTCAAGTTCTGCTTTGCTGGAAGGTAATGAAGGTCCAGAGCTTTCCTCTTTTCACATACCCCAACCCAAACCTTTCCAATCATTCCCTTGTTTTAAGGGTTCAGAGCCCATTCCCTGTTACTCTTACACAGCTGTAGCAAAGCAACAGCACCTGGCATACCACTCTGCCTCAACTGTGTGTACAGCCACAGAAACAAGGGACAATCACAGCACAAGCTGTTTTCAAGTCAGAGTTGTCCATGACCTTCAGAGATAAGAGTTAAGGCTGCACTGAGAGATGCTGATCATGTTCCGCTCTGACAGAAGAGAGGATGATGAGAGTCTGTGCTGTGTCTTCTCTAGACACAGCCCTTCTTATTTTCCCTCTTCTTAACAGCAAAAAAAACCCTCTTCCCTATTGCAGCTTTGACCTTCTATTCACCAGCCTGTTGAGCAAGTGGGACAACCCATCAATCAACCATTTCCAGAGCCTCTAGGATGACACCAGCTTTTTCTGGTTGAAGGTTGCACCAATAACCCCCCTCCCCTGAAAACCTGGCAGTAAAAGCTATAAACATGTGGTAATAAGCTTTCAGCAGTGACTAGGTACCGCCAGCAGCTGGTGGTGCATGCAACACTGCTTCCTGTCTTTACTACTGCTGTTACTCATACGAACTAGAATGGTTTGATTACCTCTACCCATGATATATTTACACCGTTAGCTGGTACACAGCAGAGTCAGTGGTTTGCACTTGGTGTCTCACCTTAAATATGTTGTAGAGAAAGCAAAGGTTGGGCAGGTCCACAAATGCAAACTCATTATGGTGTGCTGAAACTCTGAGGAGGGAAACTTGCGCACATAGTTTGTTTTGTTGCCGATATAACAAAATGAGCTACTCCCATTATAATATCAGAGTTTCCTGTCATATACAGCTAATTATGCAAAGGCATTCTCTGTGCATTTGACCAGTGTCTGATAACTCAGCTGAAGTTCACAGGAAAGTAAAGCAAGTCTGGATGCACAAAAACCATTCACCAAAATTTCCTTCTCAACTTCCCTGTTGGAACAACACATCACCAAAACAGTAACGGAGATGGGAAGCTCCAAAGATTCCCTGAGCTTTGTACGGCTCTCCCTGATGCTTGGATTATAAATTACCCCATTTTTCAACTGCTGCTCACACCACTTCCTAAATCAGGCATGGATCAAATCTTACATTTAATTCAATATTGCCATTCTTGGAATCAACTGCAGAATTCTTTCTACCTTCCAGAGACATCCTCTGGAGAGTTTTTTTTTTTTAATAAAAAAATAATATCAATAACAAAGCTGTATAATACAGTGATGAAGGGACTACCAGAAGAAAGCATACTGTCATGACCTCCTCACTAACATGCTGGCCTTGCTGCTTCTACCTACATCAGGACGTACACAGAGAAATACATACAAGCTATTTTAGACTATATTGTGTATTTTAAAAAGCTTTCTCAGTCTCTTGCTATATTATTGCCAGTCTTCCATCACAGCTTCCACGGCCAATAAACTGCTGATATTTAATATTAAATAAAACTGCACACCAAACCATCCTAGACAAAAGGATGTATATGAAGGACTTGCCTGCATCGGCCAACACCAGTCTCACTGTTGCAGAGGATGCAGAAAAGGCAAAACAGTCCCAGGGTTAGAAGACCCAGGCTTAATGCTTTTTAGTGCCACAGACTTCTGGAGTCATTTCTGTATCTCTTTGCTTCACTTTGTCATTTGTACTTCAGGGATAACATCTATCATGCTGGGAAGAATGCAAGGACAGTGCTAGTCCCAAAATATGAACAGAAGACTGTAGTGATTGGCAAAAACTTGAAGACCTCTTGTTCTGCAAAGTGCAAGTCAGACTCATGGAGAAGAGATGATTTTTTTGTGTGCGTTTGTGCTTTTTCTTTTATGCAACAAAAGCCTATATGATCCTAAGTGTTTTCAACAGGAATTTTAAGCAGCCCAAAGTACAAATATTGATTGAAAACATTCACATTATATCTGGAAAACATTTCCCTCATGTCCTTTTTGGGGTGTTATTTTTAGATTTGGAATAAGACTATATTTAGATGGAAGGGAAAGTAAATGGAAGAAATTGCATCTGCAATCACATTTTCTGATTAGATCTTAACAGAGTGTTGCCTGTCTTACTGCTACCAGTAAATATGGGGCAGTAAATGCCTCCAGTACTAACTCTTTCTCATGCTCTCTATCCCTGTCTCCTTTGCAAGACAATAATGCATATCTGTGCGTACACAAAGATAGGGTTTGGAGGTATGAATTGTCTTTTTATTCTTCAGCTATACATTTAGGTCACAACTGCAGGCACAAACCCCCCCTACTGTGCGAGGAAATAAACGAAATCGAAAGATTGTTGTTTTATATAAGGGCTTCCTAATAATCTCTTGAAAACATGCATGGCTTCAGGGAGCTACATAAAATAGTGAGCGCAAAAATGCAGAAAGGTGCATTTGATCGCTTGCCTTTTCTTTGTATACAAAAAAAAAAAAAAAAGTAGTATTTTCTGTGGCTGGAAGACAAAGGCGTTATGAGAGGAAATACCATGAAAATCTGTACTAATCCAAGCTTAAAAATATCTCGTTAGTAGAAATGGGATCCAAAAGAAAACTCAGAGGTTTTAAATGCCTCAATAGCCTGTAACAGTACTTCTGCATTTTAACTTATTCACAGCATACGCTTAGACTGATAAAAATGAGCACTTCACTGCTTTGGGCTTTTTTTCCTTCTAACATGGGTATGTACTGAAAAGTAGAGAGGAAGGCTCAATCTTTGGAGCTGTGGAACATTAAGAGTTTTGCTGAGAAAAAAGAGAGCAAGTGAAGAAGCAACAATCAGCTTTATGACAGAGACTTTATTAGCCCCTATACTTTATAATTCGTTCACCAAACTTTTCCTCTCCTCTCAGCAGGAACATAAACAGCAAAGACTATCATGAGCTGTTATGCTACTAGAAGAGTGTTAATCTTATCGAATATACCACAGAGCGTTTATCGCTACATATTTATTTACTTAGATTTAGAGAGTGATTAAAGGGAAAAGAAAATCGATATATCATGCAGATGCATCTCAGCCGATGCCTAAACTGCAGCATTGCAGTTCAACAAAATTCACAACAACTGGGACAGAGAATTTAAAGTAACCAAGGACTCTAGCCCTGCCAACAATTCCTGCACATATTCAAGCATGTGCTGCTGTGGAAATAACAGCTAGTTTTAGAGTAGGGCCAGTGCGTATGGAGAGGAACCAGGAGACGGAGCAGAACTCTCGCCTCCCACGCAGTGGACAGGGAAGTTTGGCTCTGAGCCTGCCCAAGGGTGGGATGATGAAGAAAGGAGAGCTATGCCAAGGATGCGCGGCGTGGCTTCCAAAGAGGGGGCTGCAAGATACCTTTCTTAGGTAGTTTGTAACAGCTAGCTTGGGAGCTGGCTGTGATTTTAACAGCCAGTTCTATGAACTGGACTGAACTGCCTCCTGCAAAACTCTTTTCAAAGAGGGGTTTTGCAATGTGCTTGGAAAGCTCAGACTGTGCTCTGCTGCCGAGAAGGGACCTTCAAGGACAGAGAAGTGCAGGTATGCGCGTAAGAGGAACAGAGTTGGGAAACATGATAATTAATGCTAAAATAATGCTATTATTCAACGGCAAAAATAAAGGGCGTTCTGTGGTGCAATGTCTTTGCTTTTTTCCTATATTTATTTGTTATAGGTCTGAGCCAACAGTCTTCACAGTGGGAGAT
Source organism: Rhea pennata (assembly GCF_028389875.1). Taxonomy (NCBI): domain Eukaryota; kingdom Metazoa; phylum Chordata; class Aves; order Rheiformes; family Rheidae; genus Rhea; species Rhea pennata. The sequence continues at coordinate 17,026,496 of NC_084665.1, read as the reverse complement.
TTTTGATGGCCTTCAGTAAGCTTTGATGAGGCCCATACTTGCTCATTTCTGCAAGGTATTTGTCTGCACCCCCAACTGTGTTGACCTGCATGCAGCAGCAAAGTTTGCTGAATGCTTTAAACAACCCCTCCACACACTTATTAAACATTTCTAATCTCAGATTTAGAAAGCTTGCTACATCCAACATTACCTGAGTCACGCGTCTGTGGCAATTATGGACTGAAGCTGAGGAGACATTTCCAAAGTGCTTAAGAGACTATTAATGGAATCCATGCTCCTAATTTAAGTGCTTTAGAAGGTCCCAAGCAAAACACAGCTCAAAGGGAATCACTAGATGAAATTTTCTATTATCCTTATTGCAAAAACAATAAAATACAATCGAATTCATCAAAAACGAAATGTTTACCTATTTATACCAGCAAAAACCCCCTCAAACCAAAAAACATAGATTTAAGTATTATGCAGCAGAATTATATCTGCAGCATCACTTACTCACATGAGCTCAGCTACCGCTGTTAAGAAGCCTGTACTTGCACAGCTTCTTCCAAGAGCTTTTGAACAGTTGGTTTATTCCTCAGTCCTCATAACCTTATAAATAAGGCCCACTATCAGGTTGCAATTCTCCCAGCAGTGTGAAGAACAGCAACAAGGAATGATGTCTTGGCCTGACTTTCATAGAAAGCCCACCTTGGAAGCAAGATTTCACGTGAGATTTCCTGTTCTGCTGCAGGAATATTACGCGGTAGGAATTCTTGCTGGTGCCTGGGACTGTGTGGAAAATAGTTCTATTAATGATTTTGTAACATATATTTATGAAGTTGTGCATGATTACACAGTTCAAAATCCATGTCTCATTTTTTCAGTGGTCAGTTTTGGCCTTAGTTAGATACCTCTCCTGAAAAAAATGGTTTTCTTTATAGCTGCTTTTTCTTGAAAGGGATTCATTTCCAAGGTGTACTGCTTTCTGATATATCAGCATTTTAACTCTCCAAGAACAGTCTATCAGAAAATTTATGACTGCTTCTTTTTTCTGAGTAAGCATATTTGTAGCTGGAATGCATCTAGCTGGCTATGCTGGTTTGATCTTTCTAGAGAGTGCGTATAGCTCACATATTACTGTTAACCAAAATACAATTTTTAAAATATTTGTACAAAAGCCAATGAGCATGAGGCTGCAGCAAGACAAGGCTTGTAAGAAGAGGAAATCTTTTCCCATTAGACCAACTGAAAGAGGAGTGGGGAAAAAAAAAAAAAAAAAAAAAAAAAAGAGGACAAACTTTCATACAAACCCTTGTTTAGTCATCAAAAAGGAATGGAAAGAAATTAGGTCGGCTCTCCCTATAAACCCTGCCTCTTTTGCACCTAATCTGTGACGACCACAGCACCCTTGTTACCGATTTCCCAGGAGACCCTTCTTCTGTAAAGGTCTTTTCTTCCATCCATTAATTCCATTAAAAAAAGGAAGTTTCATACATGAAGATGTGATTTACACATTACTAGCAAAACCATGCAAAAAGAAGCAGTCACATTAAGATCTGCCACTGAATCCATCATCTTTCCCATCATCTCTGCAGCTTACCAATGCAGTAAAAAGGCAAAAGGAGGGGAAAGACTATGCTCATTAGGAAGAAAAATGGAAGCAGCTCTTCTGAGCACCCCATCTGCTGCCATCATGTCAGAGACATCACATTTTACTGCTGTCACCAGCAGGTGCATGCAATTAGGTGACAGCAAAATGAACTATGGCTTCCCAGTGACTGTTTCGAGCAGATTTCAGACGACTGGCAAGCACATAATAACAGAATACAGGCGTTTGCCTCTGAGCAATTCCTGGAATTCACATGAAAAATGTAAGTGCAATTCATTTTGCTGTAGAAGACTACAGGAAGACACTATACATAAAGGCAGCAACTCCAGAGGAGTACTGAGAGCATGGGATGGCTAATCCAGAGTAGTGCACTTATCCCAAAGAGGACTAGGGCCAATCTATTAAATTCCAATCTCATTACACTAATACATGAGGATGATCAGGTCCAAAACACATACTCAGCTATAAATACATTGATGGTATATTGAAGGGTTGGGGATCTTTTCTACTAATTTTCATTTCTACTAAATATATGGTTATTGCTCAAGAATAGGGAAGAGCCACAAATTTTCATAGGAGGGGAAAAGCCTAACATACAGCAGACAGCTTGGAACTTTGCTGCTGTAAAAGTAACAACAAAGCTAAAAGGTCCATTTTCCATGTGCAGTTTGTAGCATTACACAGAAAGAAGAAAACACCAACCAGATAAACAAAACGAGGAAGGTATTCCTGAGGGAACCTCTCAGAGTCAAAACCCATAGCGAAGAAAGCAGTACTGCTGCTGAATATTCATAAACAGCTCTGCTGTGTTATATGAACATTCTGCCTTTCGAGCCTCCTGCAAGTGGCTCTAAAGGTGAAAACATACCTCCAAATAAGGGCTTCTTTCTGAGGGCTAGGTTTTTTCTTTGCACTGAATTCCATTTGTTTACAAGAGTCTATTCACACTTGCTGGGGAGGAGTCTCTCCTCCTCATCTGAATGTGACAATGAATCAAAAGAAAGATCTGCCACTGAATCCATCATCTTTCTTCTCCTCTGGTATCTAAGGTGAGAATGGAAAATGGCAGAGTCTCACCAGGGGCTGTGAGATGCCTTTTCAGTGCTCGCATAAAATCACCGAACAAAATTGGAGCAAAGGCTAATTTTTCCAAGTAAAAATCTCTCCCTGAGGAATCATGTTAATGAGGACGGCAGCTATGGAAAACATTCCACTGTATTAATTAGCTGCAGCTGACTATCAGAAATCTTACCTACCAATAGCAGATTCCAGAGAATTTATTTATTTACATTTATTTACTGACATTTATTAACTGAACTATAAGCTATTATTCCCTGGGTCTGACAAAAGTGCTCCATTTCACTTCAGTGAATAGCTACATTGCAAAGGCATTTTTACCACATCTGGCATAAGCCATCGGATTACCCCAGGAATGCAATGTGCCTGGGCCAGCCATTTTAATATAAATCAGCATATAATGCTTATAATAACAAAGAATTGTTTGTTTCATAAGACATAGATCATTAAGTGCAATTACTTTAACAGGGCTATGGAGATTTTCTTCTTTGTCCAGTCAAAAGTGTTAATGTTACCACTCAAGGAAAATTGTTTTTATGCAGATATTCTCTTCTTACAGAGAAAGAAATACAATCTTCTGAAAACATATTGTACTCCATAATCTTACCTGGCAATTGTTTCTGGGAAACCAGGCATTTTCAGAAGAGACATCAATAGTGGACGAACACCTCTAAATCACATTTAGTAAGGATGCTTAAGTTACACCTTAAAACAATGAGAGCAGTTTCCAAAGCAAACAAGAAGTTGGCAAGTTATGTTGCTGACTCCTGTCATTTTACTGTGAATCTCATAATAGCTGGTATTTTATTTTAAAACTTTTACTACCAGAATCATGCAATAGGAAATCTCTCTTTTTTTTCTCCTAAGTTTCCAACTATGGAGAAAAGCAAAAACATAGTTTAAAGTGTAAACCGTAGGAGGGACTTAACCGTTTATTTTTTGTAGAATCCCACGATGTAATGATGCAAAGATAATAATTCTTTTGCTGAAATGCAGTAAAGCACATGATGCTTTAGAAAAAAACTAGCTATGAGGAAAGAAAACGTTGCTTTACCGTGTAAATGAATTCATACCACTAGCTACTGCAGAATACAGGATGACATCTCAAACAAACAATTATTTTTATGAATTAGATATCTTCCTGTGTCAGCAGATAGACCTGATGCTGTCACTATTGTTCACAACTTTATCAAGCAGCAATGAAGCTGCAGTCATTAGTGGGAAGCTCAGAAAGCAGTGCACCAGAAACGTGCAAAATGTTGACACTATTTTAATGGGAACATACAGGAAAAAAAATATATACATATATTCTGCACCTTGCCCCAGCATCACGTTAGGTAAATGGGCATGTGGGAAGGATCTGTATCCCAATCACCACCGCCACATAAGCACCGTTTTTCTTTCCAAACGTGCTCTTTGAGTGCTTATCCAGTGCTCTGAGTTGCTGTCCTACTAGGAAAAAAAAAAAAAAAAAAAAAACAAAAAAAAAAAAAAACACAACACAGTAAACGTATGTCCACTAATGTATTCTTTTTGTGATAGCCTTTGATGGTATGAAGTGTGAAGCAAAGGGAATTCTCTAGTTAACTTCCTGAGCCTTTATTCGGTCCCCAGTTGTTTAAAGCAGGGAGAGGGTCTAAATCTAGGGCAGCTCTGTGAACTCACCATGCAAATGAGCTGCTCTGCCTGCAAACTGGAAGCGTGCTTTTTACCTCCCACCGCACTGCTGTCAGCACCACGGGAATATTCTGGGTCAGGGCTGGATTTCGGGGGGAAACAGCTCTTTGTTTCGCTTCGACCCGTGCCCACGCGACGGCAGCAAGCAGTTGCCCACGTGCACAGAGCGACTGTGCCAAGAGCAGGGAGAAATCTCACCAAGGACAGCACTTTGCATGATAACCAGCTATGCTAGCCAAGGAACATAAAATGCTTTGATTAAACTGGGGCAGCTATGAGGTAAGCAGGGAAAGGCAGTATCAACGTTTCCTCGTATGTAAAGATGTTAGCTAAGATTTTGACTTCAGTAATATTTTCCAGCACAGCTGAGCTTTAAATTTAACGAGCTCCTCATTTGTATCCTGGGGAAGGAGAAAGCAGTAAACCATGCATGTACAGGAAATCAACAATAACTAACATCAACGCAACCAGGAAAAACAAAACAAAACCAGAAATCCCCACACCTACTGGTAACTTTTATCCTCCCGTTGTTCTCACCTGCCTTATTAAAAACCGGGCCGGAGCAGCTACCACCGAAGCGCCGCACGCCTGACGCGCCAACCTTGGCGATCCGACGGGGACGGACGTCCCGGGGGGCTGCCGAGCGCAGCCGCGGGCAGCTGGCGCCGGGTTTGCTCCGCCGGCACCACGGCGGCTAGCCGGGACCGCGGAGGCTGGAAGCAGCGGGCGCGCGGGCAGGCGGCCACCGGCCGCGCTCGCGAGACCCTCCGACTGCGGACGGGACAAACAGTCCCCAAAAGCTTGCCATTTCGCTACCTGATAGTTGCATGCCCTTTTATCTCTAAATTCACTACTACACTTGGCAAGGATGAAGGCCGAGAAATCAAAAATTAATCTTTCGGCGTCGCCGCTGACCTTGAGGAAAGGTCGAGCTTTCTTCCGCTCTTTCTCTTTTGTCTTTTTCTTTTAAAATGTACATTCCCTAACAGCTAACAAAGCTTCCTCCACTCACGCTGCATTTTTGGAACATTACGTGTGGCTGCAGATGCAATTCAAACAACAGGAAGAAAAATTATGGAAATGAGTTAGGCGAAGGGTTTTTTTTTTTTTTCTTTTTTTGAAAAATAAACAAACCCCACAAATCGCAGTTCCTTGGCTTGCTACAGAAAGCCATTTCCAGCCCTCTGACAGAACATATTGAACATAATATTCACAAAACAAGCCAATTGGAGAGACTATGTACAAATCCCTTTCTTTGGAACATGCACTACTGTGTCTCGTATCTGCAGGTAGTTCATTAACATTAATGAGGACTAGGTACCTGAAGAGTATGTATCTGTTAAGACAGCTTCTGGTTCAGATATACTAGCTACTTTCCCAGCTGCCCTGAGCAAATCACAAAAGGAAATTGCTAAACACATTTTGCTTTATTTCTTTAAACTATGCTTCGCTGTAAATTATATTTAATAAATCAATTTTTCAGAATCCTATAAGAATATTCAAGCAGCAATAATGTTTACTATCCTCATGTGCTAGTAAGCTTTTATAAGCGTTATCTTAGTGAAAGTCACTGGGCCAGTACTATGGCCATGCTTCTCACGAGCTTCCCTTAGTTCAGGCAATTAGGCGGCCTGCCAGGAGCTAAAATGATTAACAATATATATAAATGTAATAGCTCTGCTTTGCAGTCACTCCTGGTTCAGTTATTCACTGGAGGCACAATGAGAATCAGGTGAGCAAAGAACAATTCAAACAAAACAAAACAAACCAAACAAAAAAACCCACTGTCGGGTCAACATGAAAAAAACGGAACAAAAAAAGCCACCTGTTCTAATTCTGCATGAGATTTTTTCAGAGTAGTACATGGGATTTCATCACATCCCTTTTAATAATTTCACAAATTGCAGCCCTCAGTACTGCTGACAAAACTTCTACTCTTCTCTTACTTGCTCAGTCAGGCATTTGATCAAACCTATTTCTTATTATCTGTACACACAGTGCATAGGCACACACAGATCACATTCTTCACTGAAGCATTTAAGCGCTGCTGCGATTCTAATAATAATAATACTAATAATGGATTAACTAGCAGTGGACATCAGTGTAGCTGATCATCTTTAACCTCCTGCCTTGAGTCTGCAGGAAATAAGAAGTCCTTGCCTGTAAATGAAGCTGAGATGCACAGAGACTAGGAACTGTTTTACAAGGGAGTTTGAATTTTAGAGTTTATTTTTTAAAAAATCAGCAACCTCCTCTCCCAATTTTTAGGTTCTTCAGACAGAAAACAAGTGATTATAATACATGAAGACCAGTTTGATGAAACGTTTTCCAGTGGGGAAAGAATTTTACCAAACTTTCTTCCACCTAGCTGTAATATCAAGGAATATAATGTCTGTGCTGCCAAATAATTACTACCTCTAGAAAGACCACTCGTAATGTGCTGCACAAAATAGACCCCCACATCGCTGAGCAATTTTCTTTCACGAGATAGAAGTGGCAAGCTACTTTGTTTTTAATAAAATTACAAAAGCCCACATGAATTAAAGTGTAAACTGAGGTAAGACACGTCTATATTCGCATCATAATGCCTTATTCCAGGAGACTGACTGGAGTTGAAGAGTAATAAAATTTCAGCAACTGTAAATATAATCATTCACCAAAATTAGTTGCAATTCAGCCATGGAAAAATGTTTATGGAAGTGCCAGCTGATCCTCCAGTACCATTATGTGCATGTTCTCTGTTACTGTATCTTTGAAAAGAGGTTTCAGAAAATTATGTTCCTGCCTAAACTCCAGACTTAATATTGTCTTCTGTAATAAAGAAACAGATGTCCTCATTTTTCAGTTTTATCTTTTATCACCAAAGGTCCTCTTGCCTCTTAAAATACTATGATTCTACTCCAGAGATGGGGGAACGGATACCTTAGATGATAAACCCAGAAACGATTTTTTCTCTCTCCTAGTCACAGGACCTATCTACTATGCACTCAATCGTCTCTCTATCCCTCTATATATCTAATAGAACGCTTCCTACATACCTCTGGCAGAACTGTAAAAATATTGGATTAAAGTAATCCAGCCAATAGAGTTAAATTCAGGATTAATGCGGAATAAATAAAACAGTAGTAACAGTAAATCATAGTATTTTTTTTTCTCTGATCATTATTTAACAGATGATGCAATAAACATGTTAAAAATGCAGAACCTAATTTTCACCAAATCTTGTCTCTGTGTGCACTTTTGCTTCTCTTAACTGAAAGATACTGACATCAAGATAGTGGGTCAGACACTAAAATTTCACTTGTTTTCATTAAACAACCCAAACCAGTGTTTAGAGTAAAAAAAATTACGAAGTATCAATCCTAATTCATTATGTCTAGCACTGAGCACCCCTACATACATGGCAGAGGAAAAAAAGTTGCTTCTACCCATCAAGAGATGCTGCAACGAAGTATGGAAATGATTGTACCTGAAAAATATGTTCTTGCTATGTTCTGGTATCTCTACTCTTTTTCACAGCTCATCTGAGTAAATTCAATTATAACACTCCATTTAACATTTCTTGTAAAATACATACATGAACTGTTTAGGAACAGAACACAACAATGTTATGAGAAACCACCTCTCCGTTTTCCAAACAAAATGCCACAAAACTCCCAAGGGCAAAAAGAAATATGGCAAACTAAAAAGAGGAAAAAAAGTCCTATTACCTTTCTCAAATGCATCATTGTCAGAGATGAAATTCTATTGGTTTAAATAGCCCACCCCAAAAAATAAATTTGTGGAACATCATCTGTACAAAGCTTGACAAGCCTCAGTTGATGTTTACTAAAGAGGCTATAAAGAATTCAGAGATATAAAAATAAAAGCATAGTGCTGCAGAACGGGTAGTGTCAGAATCCCTATATTGCTAGCGGTTTGATTCAGTAGTATCTGGATATCACACTGTGCACATACTCCTCCAAGATCCTAACCCTCAAAGATGCTCTGCTATTGCAGTCCCACATCTTTTATTTTAGGAAGATGCTGACAAAAGTCTGATTTGTAGTTAGGATTCAAAAACAATGAAGAGGTTTAGAAAGCATAAAAACTGACCTGAACCATCCATCCAACAGTGAACACATCTGAACACAAACTGAATCTAGAAGTCAAGACCATAGAAACTTGTGAAGGAATAAAAGAAGCAAAAGAAATCTCTTAAGAGCCAAACAACAATACTATCGTTTTTGAAGCACATCTCAGTGGGCAGTTAAAATTAAAAACTGATGCTTACGAGACCCTATAATCTTTAAATATACATCTGGACTTAAGTTTTAATCCAACTTAAAAGACAGCTTTATTCCGTACACCTGCAACAACGGAATCATACAAACTGAGGTTCAGACTCCAACCTTTTGTCTTTACTGCCTCCTTGTCCCAATAAAGAGCTTTCTGAGGCTAACGCTCTCTCAAGAGTTCTCCCACTCTTGCAGACAAAGGTGGTGCGACAGTTCACACAAACATCTGATTTCACCTCAGCTTTTGAGCCCACTTCATCAGTGGAACCATCCAGGGCTCCACGGAAACCAGTATTTTGAGACCAGGATAATTTTAACCCTGTTGCAGTGCTGATCTTTTTCATCACTATTACACTACTCCAGTCTAACCCTCCAGCTGCACAGCCTATTTACAACTTCTTTATCTTCTGCTTTCACTTGTAAGGAGCTTGCCTACAAACTGCTTGAAACAGAGGTTGTTCCACTCTCAACCCATGCATCATGACTGCCACTGCGAGCGTGTTAGCTGAAGTGTGGATAACATGGTCTCCATTGTCTGAAAATCCTACTATTCCTCCTCCTCCTCCTCTTCTACCTTACCTTTTCTGTTTTTATTACACAACAACTCCTTTCCCAGAGGCTATAAATTCTTCACTACCATTTTCTGAAGTGGGAATCTGTGAGGAGTGTTTTCAATAAGGAGTCATCGTCAGTACACAGTCTGGAGCAACCTTAATGAAATCATACATGGCTACATCACCGTTTGGGTGGTGGGCCTGTAGATTTGACCTTCTGGCTTCTGCAGAGGCAAAAGTAAACAGGTGGATAGGCTTATTTACTGAAATATTACACAATTCATATTAGCACCATGACAAGTCTGATCAAAAAGGAGGCAATTTTTCAGAACAACATGGAATATACAGAAGCAAGAATGTAATTAAAAAAAATTCAGAAGTAATTCGAACAGGTTTAACACAGTCAGGTAAGACAACAGTCATAGATGTCCTCGTGTAAACAGCCTATGCTATCACAAGCTTTATCATTACAGTGGAGACAAATTGAACCAGCTTACAAGAACTGACTTCTCCCTTTTTAAAAAATAAATCTGCTTTAATGTGGAAAAAAAGAATGCTATTCTTCTGAACATACTCCAGCAATTCTTCTGTTTCACTGGGTCTTAAGGCCATTTTCCTCATGGGTAGAGTGGAAAACCAACAATGACTGGAGGAGAACAAAAACCAGAATGCAATTTCTTGTGGTCAGGAGAGCGTGAGCCCTTCAATTGCTACTGACAGCATGAATATACATTGGTCACTGTTGTTTTCACTGGCCTCAGCTACACAATAGTTGAATGTCCCATACATTTCTAATGTATCCTTCAAGCACTTCTTAAATGCACCAAAATAACTTTAAAAAAAGTTTTTGCTTATATAGCAAGCAAATGAAAAGAGGTATGATGATATATTAATTATCATACAGAAAGCCTATAGCAAACTCAGAGCTCCTGACCTATTTTACTGTAAGATCAGCCTTCTCTTCTATGATACTAGGATTAAAAATAAAGAAGTTTATCTACTAAACAAACCTTGTAGAAGTTACTTTCCATGTACAGAGATGTTGTACCCACGAACTACAATGTAACGTAGAAATATCAGAGCCAGGTTTAGTAAGCTACATGACTTGTAAGCTCAGTAAATCAACTAAAAAAGGAGTTTCACAGTGCTATATAAGGATTTCTCCTGATCTACAAGCAGTAAGTTTACAACCAGTTTGAATACTCTTTGCCCCCCACACAACAATCACAGAAGTTGATAAAATCCTTGAACCTTTACCAAAAGCATTAAAAGAAAGACTCTTAGATAAGAAAAAGAGATACAATAAATCCATTAGAAACACTCTATAGTTTAGAACAAGATGGCTCTGCGATTGGTTACGGAATACGCACAGAATACAAAACATCATCCAGTTTTGGCTTCTGGTTTATCCAACAGAGAAAAATAGGAAAGGAAAGCCAGTACCATCAGAAGTTTATTCAGGTACTCACATGAAAAGAGTTAGGTGTTGGTAATCTCAGATCAGTTACAGTAGAAGAGTGACGATCGCAAGATCTGCTACTAATTTCGACACTAATTGAGATACTGCTCAAATGTCTGGGTATCCAGGCTAGAAAGACCACTGAAATTTAGAGCCAACAGGTACTTCAACTTAGGGTAGTAATCACTCTGTTGGTATTAGATAACACACTGAAACACCAAAGTTCAAGAAAATAATTAAGAAAATGCTACCTAACCTTCCCCTGGCACCTAAGGCACCTACAGTTCAAGCAGACATTTCCCTAGGTGTTAAAATCATGTACCCTTTCATCTCCTTCCATCAAGGATAGTCACATCAGGATATTTTGGATTCTGACATGAGGCACCTCTCTGAATCCTAAACCCTCTCTGGAGTTCAGTTTTCCAAGCATGCTCAACACTGCACCAAACTACTTTAAAATGGTATCTTTGTAACCACCAACCCCCACCCCCTTTTTTTAAAATTAGTACACATTAAAGAGCTCCACCAACACCTTCTAGTAGTTTATTACTAGCTCAGATATTTATTACTAACCTCAAATTTAATACCACTATCTATCTGAGACTACTATAAACAAAGAAAATTTAGCGTTGTTAAATAAGTAAGACTACTGGCACAGAGAACACTTCACCAGTAACAGGGCCGAGGTCAGTCCCACAGTCAAGAACTTCTGCAGAGAGAGAACCGAAGACCAAGAGCTCTGTTGGACCACAGTAAGTATTCAGCATCAAACCCTGACTGTGACCACCATATGCAGCCCACACGGGCCTTTCCATCCTGAGCTTCTGTAGCTGCAGGTGTCTAAGTAGATCCTTTAACACTGCTTTTTCAGCTCCGACCCAGTAGCTCTTGAGCAGCACATTCGACATGACTTTGTATAGTTTTCCTTCGCGCCCCTTTTTCTAAATCTCATTCAGCGCCAGCCAGAGGACGAACTGGGCTACACACTGCTATGACCTGGGCTGCTACGTAAGAGCTCTTGTCACCCACTCCCCAGATCCTGTTCCTTCAGGGATGACTCTGAACGTTCACAGAGTCTTAGAATAAGGTTCAGTGATGCTTCTGGACCAGAAAATTATGCAATACTATTCCCTCCATTATTTCCGATCCAAGTGGGTGACTGTTAAAGTGCCTTCACTACAGGGCTAACATGCAGGGTATCCCCTGCTGAATCCCTTGTCTAAGCAGCTTGCTTTAAAAAAGTTTTCCAGTTAGACACATCTAGCTACTGAGAGCCAGGAAGTCTAATCACAGAGAAGTGATTAGGCAAGGTGTCTGCAGTATTTTGCACCTCTATGTAGGAGTGTAGCATACATATGATTTTTCTAATTGGTTTTCAGTCAAATCATTCTACTGAGAATAAGCTCAGAGCACTTGCGGGAGATTGAGGAGTTAGACCGAATAATAGAAATGCTACTCTGGCTCTTGAGCACTGAATTTTTTGCACCTGCATTTTGAATACTTTCCCAGCTCCTATTTGTATTGTAACTACATAATGGCTGAATGATGATCTACTTACAGCAATTCCCATTTATTTATGTTGGTTCCAATTTGCCAAAAGGTTGGATAAATAAAGTAGAGAGCTATTTTCCTTATGAATAGAATGAAAGAAGCAAGTGGAAGTGAAGTATCCATAGTTTTTTCTTTCCACTTCTCCTTATAGACCAATTTGTGAAAGAGAGCTCCACATTCCAAAGCATCTTTCGGTCAGAGCTGATTCAGGGTTGAGCTTTAGTACAGCTGTAAATATATTTTTTAATACACTACATTTAAAACTAACGTTTTTAAGGCATCCTTACTGCCATATTCTTCTTTCCTGAAAGACACGATTAGGGACAGAGCAGAACAGAGCATGAGATTCAATAAGGTAAAATGATTCATACAGCAAGGGAGCTTGGGTAGTTCAAGTTCCTTAGCGAATCTGTCAAAATCAGAGTATAATAAAAAAAGTAAATGGTGACATGCTATAAAAATACCTTGTCTAAGGTCTCAGTCTTCTAACATTATCAGGAAAGGTTTAGTAAAAGAAAAGAAAAATGAAGAAAAAAAACCTTTGAAAATAAGAAAAGTTTTTATTCTTGCAGTTGAAAAGGAAGAGATTCCTGGAGGTCAGCTCCATCAAGGAAATTCAATTCACTGTTCAAGCCTGCCACTTTCAAAGGTAGGATGCAGCTCTCAAGAACCTGAAAGAATCAGTTCCTTCTGTGTAAACCATAGTGCAGACAATTTCTTTTAAGAGATTATTTCTTTACCTGTTTACGGGTTTGGTGGCAGCCTACTTAACAGCTTAAGGTCTTAGATAAATACGTAAATAAATAAATAAATCCCAAACAAAGCAAAACTAATGTAGCAAGATTTAAACAGGATGTAAGGGGAGGAAAGGTGGATGATAAATGCAGGTTATAAGAGGTGACACATACTGAAATATTCAGTGAAAAAAAAACTCAACACATTCTGTTTTAAGGAGTGTAATCCCCAGCATAAAAATGAAAACCAGAGAAGTTTCATTCCCCCCTTCACCCCTGGCATGAGACAAACTTGCATTTGAGGACACTCCGAGATTAGTCTTCATAAAACACAGAGGGCCAAGACCAGTTGCCTGGCCAAAGTCATGCGGAAGAACTCCTGCTTCACAACTGCTTTTCATGAAAGGAAGTGCAACTGGCAAGCAAAACAGAAGCAAGCATTGCGGCCATGAGGAACTGCACTGGGGTACTGAGCCTTTCCACTTGCTCAGGCTGCTGTAAGGCAGTTGGAAACAAAGAGGTGAGGGGTGCAAGCTCAGGAAGATTCCTCCTCCTCCTCCAAGGGGGTCCCATAGAGTCAGACATCCCTTGGACACAGCTACCCCTCAAAGCGCCACCTTGCTTTTCAGAGGAACTGCACTTGGCATGGAAACTGGAGATCCCTTGTGTTCGCTATTTTAGCACCCAGTAAGACAAGGAGCATTAACAATTTAGCTGAATAAAATTACAGTGTCCCAAGGAAGAGTGAGAAGCCAGAAGGCTTTCAGTAGAGAGGGTTGTTTATGTAGTGAAATCTTTTAAAGCTTGGGAAACGGCTACCTGAGGATCCACTGACTCTCTGCCCTTTCCCTCTTCCATCCTTCTCCTCTTACATACTCAGAGGCAGAAAACTCATCAGAACAGAATTTAGCCAATCGTATTTCTTAAAAATGCTTTCCACAGCAGCAAAGTAATGCAACATGGAGATGATGCTGCACAAGACTGCATACAATCATTTGCGATGTTACAACAGCGTGATAGTCAACTCCATGGCCTGAAATACTATCCTTTGAAGCCTAGCTCTGCACCTCTTCGGTCCCAGGTTTCTCAAATGATTGCTGAAATCAAAGTCTTTTCAGCAGCTACATTTTGCATGCAGCCCTTTGCAGAGATATTATTCATGCAAGTCCCTCAATGTCCGCAGAACTATGATCATGAGTAAGGTACACCAAAACTTGAGTACAAATGGGTCTGACGATATTTTCTACAAAAATCTCTACAGCAGTACTTATTTTTCTAACATTGTGTAAAAATATAAATAACAAAAAAAATTAAACTCATATAAAGTTTTACTAAAAAGGCCTACAGACAGTACTCAGCACTGCATCTGCCAATGGAAGCTTTCTATTAAGAGTTTCCTCATGCCCTCACATACATACCACTGCTCTCTCAGAACAGTTTTATGCCTAAGTTAATTTTTGAAATCCACAATAACTAAGTAGGGTTGAGCTGACTAATGGTAGAATATCTTGGTTCAACACTAGTTAACAGGAAGACTTTGTCTTGCCATCTATTCTATCTTCAGTTAATTTTAAACAAACTGTTTTGTTTAGTCAAGCCAGATAGATAAACTTGCATGCAAGCACCATTGATGTCTTTCACAGAGAAAGACTACCCAGTGGGAGTTTACAGCCTGAAATCACAGGAGTGGGCTCAAGGTGGTGGAAAAAGCATGAAACTGCATATGAAGACATACCAAACGAGCGTTACAAACTTACGTAGAGTGCAGTAGTTTGTTATAGAAGTCTAAAAATGGGGAGAGAGTGGCTAATAAATTCATACGATTTTGTGGAACTGTAACTTTTGATTTTTGTATAGCCATAGAAAACACCTAATGTACATACCTGCACCTGAACAGTACTGTAGCAGGGCAGATGGGCTGTGCTAATGCTCCAGGAAAGAAAGGGGATTCAAAAAGAGCAAAAACTTTGCCTTCAATGTTTATTCCTCTAAGTTAACTTTATCTGAGTGAGAACAGAGGCACTGCAAATAATACATATATGAGGTACAATCTGAGTATTAGTAATACACAGCAACTATAAAACTGGATGAAGAATGGTACCAACTCAAGCTCTACATGTCCATTCTGCTGGATCTATCAGTTGAGAGTTAAAAGCATACCTATTCCTAACGGGGTTGGGGGGTGGGGATGGGGGGGGGGGTGGATTTTTTTGCATGTATATATATTTGTGGCCAGGACTTGCAATAAGGTAACATTCTGCTTGATCACTACTTGACAAAAGCAACAGGGGAGATCCTTTCTAACCAAACTGAACATCCTTATAAATCTCCTCAGGATTTTTACCTTAACTCTGCTCCCATTCTCAGAGAATTTTGATTCTCATGACCAAATGCCGTGAGTCTGAATCCACTGCAACAGCAGTTGCAAATGCTTGGCATGTCTGCAAAAACGAAACCATTCCAACTTTGTAGACAAAGTGTGAACTGTTCATCTTATACATCTGTAGGGGCCTCAGTTTTACTGTTCTTGCAGCTCTCCCTCTCCACATACACACTTCTTAAGGACTAAACAGCCTTCCTTCCTTCTTTCTCCCTCTCTTGATACAAGTTCGTAGAATCATAGAATCAGTAAAGGTGGAAGGGACCTCTGGAGATCATCTAGTCCAACTCCCCTGCTCATGACTAGTTTTCTTCCTATCTGCATACTCGGTGATGATCAGTAGCTAACCTATCAGCAATTTTAGGCTTTGGGTAGGATGATATCATCACTGAACTCGGTTAGAATTTTGCTTTTGCCTACTGTCTAGCCTGAAGCTTTGACAACATCAGTTGCCCCACAGGAAAGGGAAGTGTGTTCTTAGCTTTACAGAAGGCTCAGGAGAATTTAAGAGAGCTCATTTCATGGGACAAGACACACTTGCATAAATGCTGAAATTTCAAAATAAAATACCTTCAAAAGCTTTCCAGATCTTCTGAATGACTGCATTGTGTAAGTGCTGAATAAGCATGCAAATTATGAAATGGGGTTTTGCCAGCTTGGTTGTAGAACAGATCAGCCCAAATGATCATTAACAGCAGAAAGACATTTTATTTTAAGGTCTTAAAAATGTTCAAAGAGAAATGATGCTGAAATAAAACAGCATACAGAATAAAGACACAAGATCAACCAGAACTGCCTAGACCTGGTTTTGGATTGTTCAAAGAGCACATGTGCTTTCTAGGACTGTTGTACGAAGAACATAAAGTAGTAACACTGATGGTAACACCAGCTAGGTCTTTTGATTAAAAAAAAATTCAAACTCAAGTGACTAAATACAAAGGCACTGTACATGCCACCAGATGAAGGGATTTTACCACTTGGAAAGAACACATCCATTAACCGTGGGTGAATGGGAACAGAGCTCAGCCACGAGGAAGGCAGCTCTCAGCCAGTGCCCCAGGTCTGGCAACTCCAACCTGACAAACGCTATTGGAGACCTGGCTCTTTGCCGTGGAGCGGCCCAGGATCCCAGGGGCTCCCCAGGACGACCTGCCCGGCAGCACCCAGCAGGCAGCAGCAGGGGACCCAGCACCACGCTGAGCGCCACACCAAGATCATTAACCAAGCAAGTGGCCCTTGTGCACCAAGCATGGCACTGCCCTGGGCAGCCACAAGTGGTCATGGAGTCCCAGTGATGGGCACAGCCATCCCCAGGCCCACACATTTCTGCCTTGACACAGGCAAGGCTAAAAACTCCTTCCCAGCTGTCCCCACCACCGGAGCCAAGGGGGACAGGAGTGGTCGTGGACCACCACTTGGCACGTCAGCTTTTGTCAGACGTGTGGCAGCTGTTAATTAATTATGTTATTTTTACTGGTACCAGTTAAGCTCTAGGCAAATACGCCTTTCACGTTAGGTGCAACGTGTTTCGAGAAGAAAATTCACCTGAAACTCTCTCGCTTGTTAAATGCAGTGCATGTTGTTATTAATGCGGTACAGTTTTGCAGTTTAAAGCAAGATAAAGCTAACTGAGTTTCTGGTTTAAGTAACAGCAGCTGTGGGACCAATTCATAACTGATAAATAACGATGGGTCAGCATGCAAGGAATGGGCATTGCCCAAGCACATCACCCCTGCCCCCGACTATGTTTGCTCTATGTCAATAACAAAATATGGCAAATAAGGGCAGGGAATTTACAGTCTGGATAAAGAGAAGACACTCACTGAAAAACTGATACTAATCTTTCATCCTCTTGTCCTAATCTGCTGCAACAGTCTCATCAGTCTGTCTGCTGCACCTTTACAGATCAGGCTAACACACCAGGGTCCCAGGGTAACTGCTACTGCACAAGCTGAGTCCCACTAATGACAGGGCAAGACATATCAGCAACAGGAGGTTTTAGCCCCCTTATCTGTTATAAAAACATTGTTCTTGCATGGGGAAAAAATTGAGTTTCTTAAGAACTCTAAAAGAACCTTTGTGCCTCCGGTTAATGAATATTTTACATGAGAGCAGGAATCATCCAAATTAGGACTTCAGACAAGAACTGGTATACTGGAAAAAAAAAAAGAAAAAAAGGCACAAGAAAATGCAGATTCTGCAACTTTACCATTAGCTGCAGAATCAGAACTTTCATTTCACTGTTCCTGAAAGTGTCTAGCTGCTAGCACTGCAGAGACTTTGCAATAAAAATGAAAGCACAGATGTTTTGCTGTATCAGTCTAGGAGAAATAGCCCTCAAGCTGTATTTCTGGGCAATATTTTTTAAAAAGAGGGAAAAATAAAGGAGAGGGAAATTTAAGAAAACAGAGTTTACCGACAAGTACAAAACCAAAAGTCTGAGGAAAAAGAAAGGTTGCACTGCTACCGATGATCAATCAAGAGAAAAGATGACTGAAAAGAAACACAATATCAAGAACTGGGGAAAAAAAGTGGAAAAATGCTATAAAAATAATCATTCTAATCAGCCAATAAGGACAGAACAAGATTATGGGTAGGAGGGAAAATTTAGAAAAAATACTAAGAAAAAAAAAAAGTTAGAGCTCTAAAACCAGGCAACGAAACAAGCTACCAATGCACTCATTAAACACCCTGGAGGCTAAAGACATTTCCATCTAGAGGTGATGGCCTGGAAACGACTAGATCCATCCTAAAGGAGGACAAGAAATGGCTACCTGATTCCTGTGGCTTCCGGCTCACCAAGACAGAAGGATTTTGGGCTGCATAAAGATGTTACAAGAGAAAGAGAGAGAAACCTGGCTGCATCCACTACTATAGCATATAAAGAAGAATACTAGGTGCAGTGATAAATTTTGTAATAGGTACGATCCATTTATTCTCTCTCTGACCTATTTTCCTCTCTGACTTGCAGTGTTTCCTAGCATATTCTTGGAGCGTGCAGCTTAAGCACTACATCTTGCTCTGGGCAACCTAGGAAACAGCATTTTAGCAGCTCCCCTGACACCACTGGCCTGACTTTTTTGATTCCCCAAAGGAAGTGCAGAATTTCATATGAACAAGGTACACACGCAAATTCCAGAACTTGCATCACTAATAGTTTTTTGGTTTCCCTCACTCCAAAGAAAATTAGCATAATATGGTTGAATAAGTATATTGCCAGGGTAATGAAAGAGGAACAATTAATGTACTTTGAGCATCTAAAATCTTAAGGTGAATTTCCCCCATGCAGCAGCAGGTTAAGAGTCTCTAACTGCAGTTACTCAGCACAGAATAAAATTTGGCGTTCTACTTTACTGCAGCTAGAGATTGTACAGAAGCAGTTACAAGAACTCAAACTTCTCTGCTTATAAGAAACTCACAATATTGACTCATTAATGCACCAGATAAGCAACTTTTCTGAAAATAATATAAGCTACATCATCCTTATTTTCAAAACCAAAGTATGAACTATAAGGGTGCAAATAACTATAGGTGGAAGAGCAGCAAAGGCTGTACAATTTGCCACCATTCAAAATAAATTTATTATCAGAATTTATTCAAAATGGGAATGTGTAAGACAAATACTAACTAGACATCAGTCAGCTAGGTTTGGCATCCAATTCAGAATGCTGTCCTACAAATTCACATTGTTCTATAAAGAAGTATCTTTTCATTCAGGCTAGAGGATTAAAAGCAAAATTTTACACTATTGGAACAAGAGATCAGTGATACAACTTAAGAAGAAAGAGGCCTTTGAATGGAACAGAATTTCTGTTTTGGTCTGTGCGTGGAACCACAGAGAAGTAGTAAGCGGAGGTAAACCACTATTTTCTCCTTCACTCTTGCTAGTATTTCTGGTGTCATTGTAATTACCACTTGTTCATAACTTCAATCAGTGGCTGATTATATCTTTTTAAAAAAAAAAAAAAAAAAAAGCCACTTGATAGTATTGCATAAACCTTAGTCAATACAGTAGAAGCTCAATGAATGGAAAGTCTTTACTTTCCACTTTGTTGTGTTCAGTCCAGTGCTCCCCACTACAAAGCTGAAGTCAGTAAGAACCATGGTGCTCAAATTACCTGGAAAAAAATCAAAAACTGAAAAGCAAAAACTGCAATTGTTTCAGTAACGGAACAGTGAATGAAAAATACATATGAAACATCTAAACAACTTTTATCACTATCAGCACTGCACATAAGGAAGGAAAATGGATTAACAGAAAAACGCTACAGAACTTTTCAGGAACAGCAGCTTGAATCTTTATCTTTCATTATTCTCTATTCTAGTGTGCATGTTTCTCTACAACTGTTTTCAGATAATTACTAAAAAAGATGAGACCAGGCACTCTATAGCATAACAGCACTGCTCAAGCTATTGAACTGGTTACTAATCCTCCTCCTCCTTACATCCATCTGCTTTAAAGAGCCTTGTGCCTTCAGCATCAAAAACATTTTTGCTTGGTAGCTCTATCCAGGAGAATCATTCACAAGATTGTGTCTTGGATCACTTACAGCTATGAAATATTAAGTGCATATTGGAAACATTCTGTTCTGGCAGTCAAAAAAATTGTTAAAGGTTTTCTAGGTAGCTAAATTGGGGAGGAATGGGAGCCATGATTCTTCAGAGAAGCAGCTTCTGCAAGCTGATTAAAATACATTCCTTAAGTAGGAAAGCAGGAGAAAAAGAAAAAAAAAAAAAAAAGAAAAAAAAACCAATGAATCACAGAATCATACAGAATGGGTAAGGTTGGAAGGACCTCTGGAGATCATCTAGTCCAACCTCCCTGCTCAAGCAGGGTCACAGTGGATTATATGGAAGAAGAAAATTATTCCTAAAGGCTTCAGATGTAGTTGAGAAAAGGATTCCACGACATCAACTGGAACGTTCCATAATATTGACATGCAAAATTTAACAGGATACAGCAATTATTAATGGTCTGTCCTTGAAAAGACAGGCTTGCTCCACTGAAGCAGGAAGAATGGAGACAATGTTCTCTCAGAACAAGAAATACGTTGTGAGAAAAGGGGAGAAAATGAGGAAACAGAAGAAAAAAACAAACTCTCAAACTAGCTCTATCAATTGCAGGTCTAAATTTCTTAAAAGGCGGATGAAAGAGAATGTATTCTGTGGGAGTCCCTAAGGAACATTGTATCTTGCTGAGAAAATGACATTTTTACCCAGCAGGATTTCAGGGTTATTTGGACATTTTTGAAATACCCAAGGAAACAAAAAAGTATATTGTTTTAAAGACTGTTAGCGAAAGCAGATATCCAAGATCAAGAGACAAAAGAGAGAATCTTTGAAATACTGGAAGTGACATGCTAGATGTTATATATTTATTTTTATTTTTAGTATTTCAGTGTGATTGTTTGCATTGAGAATATGGCCTAGAAGCTTAAGTTACAAAGACGGTAGAGTTACCCAAGCATACAGCCTGGGTGGACGGATTTGGGTGAGCATTCCAAACAAATACTCCAAAAATCTTCCTCCAAATCAGTCAATTTTACCATGATAATAAAAATCCATGTCTTAAAATCATATTCAAGCAAACATCTATATAAAGATCCAGATAAAGATCACAACCAACATCATTTACTCCTGAAGATCAACACCAGTGATGAAGCAGCCCATCTTCATTGTCGCTGCCAACCTGAGACAGAGAACAGTCTTTTGACAGATGTTTGTCCAGCCTGCAGATACACCTGGGGCAGGAATACAACCCAATCCACTGCATGAAGGAAGGAGCAAGCTAGACCTGGAAAAATGCTGCAACAAGACTGAAGGAACTGCTTAACTATGCCTCAGATCTAAGTCGTCGTTTTCTCTCTGCTCTGCTTCTGAAATGCTTCAGATTTGGGTTCTTTTCTCTCCCAGCCCAGGAGGGGTTGTCTTAGATGATATGTTTACAGCTACAAATTAGCACAGACTTGTGAAATTCCTTGACTAGATTAATCTATTAACAGCCAAAAATGCTGTCACACAACCTAGGTGACCCACAGCAACACAGTAAACAACAAAGGGCCAATTCAGCAAGAGTAAAAACAAGGGAAGGGTTATTTTTCTAAATACTTACTTCTTCACAAAATATTTATTCCGCAAGATCAGATAAAGAATGAAGCTGGACTGTAGCCTTTGACACAATATTTACTATCATTTATATGATAGTAAATCATATATCATGAATTACAGTAAAAAGCATCCTGCCTATTCATCTCCACAAGCCTAATGTGTATACGAGGGCTGCAAAACCCAAAACAAATAGTTAACACTTTTAAAGTTTCCAGTCTTGCTCATCTTTTACCTTCTGCTAAGCTGCTGCCACTCCTTGAGATATTAAGAGATATGCTTGAGGTATTTAAGCCCACAATGACTCCTCTAAATCCTCCTGGATTATTCTCCCACCTATTGATATGCTTACCCTTAAGCAATTCATAAGAGATTTCCACAAGGAATTGATACATTCAGTGATGTTAATTGTTTACCTAGGTTATGCTGTAGGTTTCCTTTCAGTTTAATTTCTTTGGTCCAGTGACACTTCACTGTAGTGAAAGTATGCACACAAGTGTGAAAACTAACATTAGTGTATGCTTTGTACATATTATACTTCTGTGGTTCATGACCTAGCAGTATCTTGCATCATAGAAAGTCCTGCAAAATGCCTGGCTCTTGGCAAGTCCTGCGGGAATCGCCGTCTCTGTAACGAGGCACAAGGTGGATTTTAATATCGATGTCACCATAGCACTGTGAAAGGAAATTGCTTGATTTGGCTCTATCATTTCCTTCAGTCGTTAATGTAAACATCAAAAACTGCATAGGAACATTTAGTACCACAAGCATTTGATAATTTTACTACGTTAGTGTCCTTATACCAGCTAACAATAAAAATCCAATATTGCAAAACTGTGATTCAGCTCATCTGTAGACTTCATTCTGTGGCTCCTCCCTCAACATCCCGAGGGAGCTGGATTCCTCAGTCTGTAAAATATTCTTACAGCTCACATACAGCAAAAGTGTAGGAAATTCGAATAGCTTGTTAGGTTGTGAGACTTCTTTTGGTTCATTGGTTGTTAATTTTGCAGATTTCAGTCTACACAATTTTTCTATCTACTGGTCCTGACTTGTTTACTACCACAAGTTTTGTGGAAGAGAAAATCATCTTCTGGAACAGCTTTCTAAATAGCCTCCTTCTTCCTTGTTCTTTCAGTTCCAAGAATTAGTGAAAGGACCTTGAGATTAATTATCCCCTACCAGTCCATTTATCAAACAGACAAGTAACAGACTGATGACTTTTAGAGTACAGTTGTCAACCAGATTTCATGATTACCTTAGGCTAATTAAGAAGAAGGAAAGCAATGCATCATAAGGTAATTAAAAGAACGTCATCAACTTCAGAGTCCTTGGGCCAGATCCTTGCCTGCAGCCGACTAGCTCAAGAATAATAGCGGTACAAAGATTTCATTAAGCATGTGCTGTCTCTCTAAACTAAAGTTTATAGTACTACACAGCAGCAGCCGGATTACTGGCACAGATCAATCACATACCATTGCAAGATGTTATTTGTTTTCACAAACTCCAATCTGTAATGTAGAGCTGGCAGAGTTTTTTTGCCTTGGAAATTCAAGTTTTAACACTTACAACAAGAGGAAACTATTGATTATTTAAATGTGAATGCTTCTTTAACGCTTCTTTATTTAAATGGCTAGTATGGGTATGTTTTTGAGTGTGAGAGTGAATTTTAAGAAGTAACAAAAAAACCCCATATTTCAGTCTATTATACTACAGAGGACAAGAATCAGTCAGTTTTAAGTTCTCAGCCAAACTTAATGGTCTAATACTTTCAGCCACTATCTTGTATATACAAATATCTCCTGATGTACTTTTCATTCAACATCTGAAAAAACGCATTTTACATCTGCAAATATTTAGACATAATTTAATTCAAATGGTTTCTCATTTTGAAAGCACACATTTTATTTATTATCACGGAAATACGAATATACCAGATGGAAAAGGAATAGTCTGCTACTCTCTTAGGAAAGCTTCTTGCACACAACCGTGCCAATGTTCAAATTCACAGCCTAAAATACCTCCCTCTGTTCACCACAGTCTACAGTAATCAAAGCCTGTCATTCAGTGGCAGTTTCAAGAGACTTTATTCTTTACTTTACTAGAAACATACCACTGACTTTGCAAATGGCAACTTTTCCAGAAAACCTTGTGTATATACTGTTGACAGATCAGCTTCGGATAGACAAATAAACCTTACCAAAGCTCTCATACACTATCTTTCCCAGAAAAGGCTATTTAAAGAACATACTGAATGCAGTTTGAAGAAAAGTATTCACTCTGCATGAGAATTCTACAGCATATACGAAAATTATTCTCAATTACATCTTGTGTAATACGTAGGAACAGGGATTTTCTTTACAGGATAATGTGGCAGAACTGTAGTGAGCATGAAACTGTGCATGAAATACTAATAGAAAAAAAAAATCGAGAGCAATCAGCTATGATGAATTTCAAATGGCTAAACTTCAAACCTTTAAAGCATTTTGGAGGTTGTTTAAAAGAAACTAAATAGAGAAGATAGCTGTAGTGTCTATAAATACCTGTAAAATATATAGCAGTAGAAGCTGCTTATTAACAACATAACTAACACTACAAGCAAGATCAAAGCAACACAAAAGAAATCACTAGGGCTAAAATAAATCCTTTAAAAATCAAATTCATGCCCAGTAGTTACAAAGTAGATTGCAAATGGATGTCTGTTAAAGGAGATAGGAAAGGAAACAAAGGGCAGACTAAGGCTGTGGGCTAGGAGTAATGCTGGGCACGCGGGGAAGGATGATGTGATGCTCTGAATGTAGGAGAACCATTCCCACCAAGTCAGGAGTTACTGCGATGCATACTAAAGAACTCACACGACACACCTCCTGCTTGAGCTGGGGATAACTTTCCCAGCACCTCACAGCCTGCCTGCTCTACTGTTTTGATGCACAAGCTGCAAGGGTGACTCTGGTCTCTCTGTAGTCCCAGGAGGCCTCAGGAAAAGGAGGAAGGAGGAGTGATGATATTCTCTCTTCATCTCTGTCTGGACAACGCAGTCTTGTCAAGGTTTCAGTGACAGAGCCCTCTTTCAGCCTCTCCATTTTTTATTTCTGCAATTGAGCTAACCAGAGCCTGTCTCAAGAATGACTAAAGAGATACAGAAAATGTATTTAAGCTTTCCTCTCCCAGTATAGGGGTGCTGAAGGAGAAAGCATGCAGAGGCAAATTGCGTAGGCTATGGACTCGTAAGACACACTTATAGTGAAAAAAAAAACATTTGGAAACCATTTTCTTAGGCTCTGTGAAGAGCTTGGGTATTAATAACGTTGATTATGTGGGCAGACTTGAGTAGTTAGCTACACATATAATCTAGCAAGAATCAAATGCTTATGATAGCACTGGAAATAATGAGATTCGCCAACTTTCAGACTCCAGCTATGTAATACCTTTTAGCTCAAAACTATGAGGTCTGGCATAGATCCAAACGTGGCAAGGATAGTTTGTGCGTATGTCAGTGATACAAAGAGAATGTCTATCAGAGCATGACAGGATGAAAAGGATCACATTTCATAACAATTAAGGATATGTTGAGATACACACGTTTTAAGAGAGCTGTTGATATCAGTCTAGACTCAAGCTCATGGACTGCCAAGTCCCATCAGGATGTTGTCTGAGCAGCAGTATACGAGCGCTTTCTCTTCTATTTCATTGTTCTTTTCATTAATAATGTTTCACTATTTCATTAAAGAAAAACGTACGTCATTGCTTGATATCAAGGCCGGTTTATGGCCAACAGCTCTGGGTCTGTGACATGTG
The DNA here is from genome assembly GCF_028389875.1 of Rhea pennata. Classification (NCBI taxonomy): domain Eukaryota; kingdom Metazoa; phylum Chordata; class Aves; order Rheiformes; family Rheidae; genus Rhea; species Rhea pennata. The sequence goes on along the minus strand of NC_084665.1, from coordinate 17,001,296 downwards.
GGAGGAAGAAAAAGCCTGGAGGGGAAAAATATAAAATAAAATAAAAATCAATCCTTTGTAGACTAGCTATTAAATGATAAAGGCACAAATGAAAAAAGACGTCAAGATGATAAAAAATGATTTAGATTACTTTTTTTTAATAAAAAGGATTATCCAAACTTAGAAGGAAATTACAGGGTGATGTCAGAAACAGAAATCTAAACAGCAACTTGAAAAATTAAATGCCCAGGGCTAGACAGTTGCCTGAAAACCATGAAGGAAAAGGAGCAGAGCCAAGATAAAAAGGTGCTAATCTTAGGGTAAGCTAATCTTAAGCAAAGCTATTTCTAGGTGGTCCATCTTCCAAAATAAGAATAAAATTTAAGTCCCATTTCCCCCCCACCCACACCACCAGAGAGCTAAGGGTACCAACGCTCCCTACACTATGAAGCAGGGATACTCTGTTTAGCCCCAGGACAGTAAGCACACTAGCGCAGACCTGAAGAGTCTCCAAACTAGCTTCAGCAAGCAACCTGCAAGAGCAGCTCAAAAGCATTACATAAAGGTGGGATAATGCAATAGTGAGATAAATATAGACTAAATAAACTAGAGGACTGTAGTTTTATAAAGAATGCTTAATGTCTGCAACCTATTCTTTCAAGGTGTTTTTAAACAGTAAACAAGTGGGAGCCTGTAGCTACATCAGAACTGATTTTTTATGTTGAGCAAGGCCTTTCACAAGAAATTATTAAAAAAAGAGTAAAGAATAACGAGTTCTGAAGCAACAACATTCTAAAAAAGACAGGAAAAAAACATAATTGACGGCTGCCTTCTAGAAAAAAAGAGGACTTAATGGCAAGTCATTTTAACATTCAGTATTGTCAAATACACCTTTTAAAATTGAGCTCTGAAATGGATTACAAGATTATGTAATATACCCAACAGCACAAAGTTATTTACATTAAAATAAAGAGAAATTACAAGGAATTTCAAATGGTCTTTCAAGCAAATAGGTAGTACAATTAAAGGCAGCTAAACATACAATAATCATCTGGGCTTTTCATGCACACTCAGATGCCATAACTTTGCATGATTCTCATTTTGGGCTATTTCTGACTCTGTGTGATGTGCTGAAAGAGTTAAAGCAAGACCACAGAGAATGCTGAGAAAAAAAACAAACGAACAAGAAAACTCAAGGAGAAAATAACATGCTAAATATTCGGTATATAGAAGAGGATCGTTCCCCCTTTGTATTCATTCTATCGGCTTTCTTTCAAGAAAGCTTTCTATTCCCAATAAACAACTGAGCTAAACCTAGATACACTAGATGACCCTGCAAACCATCCCACAGAGGAATTTTGTGTAGGAAGAAACATTAAACTGCAAGCTGCTCCCCTATCCAATCCTGAAATCTTTCTGATATTTTCTAGTCTTAAGTATCTAAAAAAACATTGCTGAACATCTGCAACAATCCCAAAAATGCTGGGTTCTTATGTTAAGAATAACCTGACTGATAACAGCAGCAAGACTGATTTAGTCTTGCAAGCTCTCTAGTTTGTATTTTCTGCAAACATCTACAAGGTGAAGTGTATGACTTTGCCCATATCTGTCAACCAGCAGCTTCACAAAGGAAGAAAATACTCCAAGAAAATAATTGAAATCATTCCTCTCTTTCTAATGCCCTTTTAGCCTTGTTAATGGAAGTAGTACACGTCACAAAAATCTGCAATATGCGAGCTTCATCTACCAAATTACTCTTTTTATAACTAATGCCTCTTCTGAACTCTAACCATAGTACTTGCACTGGCTTTTTGTTTTTGCACATCTGAATGAAACAGTTTTGTTTTTCTTTTTAAAAAAGCAAGCTTATAAATGCTAGCTCTTCCCATACTTACCTTAGTTTAATAAGCTAAAAGATCAGATCTCTACAATAATAGCATTTGTAAGCCAAAACTGAAGCTTGTATTTCTGTAAAGCAAAACGTCCTTGCCAGATCATCCTGCTGCCTGGGGTGTCCCTTTTTGGCCTGCGGACTGTTAACGTAAGCGGGTACCTCCATACCAGTTTGTGCTCTGAGGTCATACTGCCTCAATGCCAACCTATGATCAAAAGCAAGCTTCAGGTGAACTTCAGCATGTGCTTGAAGAAGAAAGCATGAGCTTTCATACCAGATCAACCGTTACCCTATCTGCAATAAAATCAGAGAAGGTGAACCATGCCAGGCTAAGTCTTTTCCATCTGTCTTTGCTTTAACGCCAGCCTAGCAGACACCTTGGATGCACAATCCTTCCTGGTGCTACAGGCATCCTATAACTAGAGATGAGGGGGGCTGCAAGGAGAACCAGGGAGCATTTCTTTTGCTGTGCCTCAGACCTAGGCTATAGTTGACATAACCCTGTTCCAAAAGCCCAGAAGATGCACTCTATGTAAATGTATTCGTCTGCTGGTACAAATGCATATATTGACAGGAACTAAGGCTAGAATAGTTCATTCTTGGAGTTAGTAATTTGTAGCAGGAATCTTTTTTTTTAAAGAGTAAACTGTCACTGGAACATGACTTCCCTGAAGCAACTGCTTAAAAGCCAGCTAACACCTGGCAAGAGTCAGTTCCTCCAGCACACCAGCTCTTCACCTTTCAAAGAGAAGTATATTCTCAAGTGTATCAGGTTATATGCTTTATTATATCCTTGCTGGTTCAAACTGCACAGCAGATGTGCATACCTATGCATTTGGGTTAAGACCCAGAACAACAAAGAGTTTCAGCTTCTGACTTGCAGTAAACTAAGCCTTCAACCAAAATTTCCTGCAGCAGCTAACACCTGAACTTTAGTCTATGCACTTGAACATTACACTATGTATTTTTTCTGAACAACACTTTTGTTTGACAGAAGGAGAGGAAGGAAGAAAAAGACACTCTCAGCTGTAATAACTCTTATGTGTCTCTATTGCCATCCGTGAAGTCATGTCCATTTATACTAAAAATTGCCCTGTGTGTAACATTGACCGTGTAACGCGTTTGCTCACCCTCTTGACAAACAACTGTTTTCATTGCTTAAAAGCCTTCAGTTTCAAATGCTAAGACCAAATGTCTGCAAATATGATGAATTAAAAAAATTATCCAAGGTATTTTACAGTTTTATTACTCTTCCGTGCTGTTGATATCACCACTTTTCTCCTTACATGGTGACAGTATTTAAGAGTGCTCGCTCCACAGTATCGACTATATTTATTATTCAGTATTATCTTCTGAAGTATTACAGACCACAGAATGGCTAAGGTTGGAAGGAACCTCTGGAGATTATCTGGCCCAAACCTCCTGTTCGAGCTGGCTGACCAGGGTAGCATCCAGATGACCTCTGAGTAGCTCCAAGGACAATGATCTCACAACCTCTCCAGGCAACCTGTTCTAGTGCTCAGGTACCCTCACAGTAAACAAGTTCTTCCGTGGTGTCAGGGGGCTCTTCCGTGTCTCAGTGTGTGCTCATTGCATCTCCTTCTATCACTGGCACCAATGAAGTGAATCTAGTCCTGTCCTCTTTACACCATCCCAACAGATACTATCCGCATTGCTAAGATGTCCCCCCGAGCCTTTTCTTCTCCCAGCTAGACAGTCCCAGCTCTCTCAGCTTTTCCCATACAAGAGATTGCACCAGTCCCTTAATTGTCTTAGCAATTCGCTCAACCTGCTTCAGTATTTCCATGTCAGTCTTGTACTGGGGAGTCCAGTGCTCGACACAACACTCCCAGCCTCAACAGGGCTAAGTAGAGGGGAAGGATGAGGAATCTACTAAGTACAAAATGGAACATAATTTTAAATCCCTTCATGGTAACAAATTTATCAGAGAAGCTACTTTCCTTCTTTCTAACACACACACACACACTACACAACCTCAGCCAAAATGAAGTGATGTTGGAATAGTTTGACACAGCTTTGCAAATTTTCATTCAAGAACACCACAAAAATAAGATGCCTCTTAACTAGCACGTGAACAGTAACCCTCATTTTTCCTCTTAAAAAAATGTTTAATTTTGATGAATAGACTTTTTGTTGAGCCCAAAATGAAGGTGATCAGCAAAACCCAAATTCTTTATGCAGAATATATCCAAAACGGAAAAAAGACGGTAAGTTAGTAAGCTGCAGTACAATAAAAGCTGACGTGTTTCAGAACAGACAGCTTGTTCTCTAATAATATTTATTGCTGCAATCTTAAAACATCCTCTCCAGTAACACTGGCATTATTGCTTAGGATATTCTTTTTCTCATGGCTTCACATGAGTATGGCATAATAAATTTGCTCTCTCTATTAGATGATTGGCTTTGTGACTCAATTCAGAAACATAATAAATAATTAGTTCAATGAAATATTACTAGCAAATCTGGAAAGAAATAGAAGATTTTGTCAGGCTGAGACTAAACACTAGAAGTTACAGACAACCAAGTGTAATACAGCATTCACTACTTGCAAGGTAAATGACTTCTTCTGAATTCACTCAGGTAGAAAATGAACAGCTGTCAATGCTGATCAGAGAGGAGAAAAATGCTACATCTAGGGAAGAAGCAGCCTATTGTTCTCTTTTTCTTTAGTTATAGTAACATTTTCCCTCTATGGGAGTAGAGAGATAGGCCTGCAGATTAAAAAAAAAAAAAAAATCTCAGTCACACCTTAGGTGTGCATGTGGCACAGTAAAAGTATTCACGTAACTCAGTTTCCACATCTGTAACACCACATATGCAAGTACTTACTCACAATGCATTCTGACATAACTCATTACATATAACATACAATCAATATGCAAGTATTTGTATGGGAACTAACACAGAAATGCAAAGAATTATTCCTTCTTTTACTGAAAGGATGAACTCGTAACAAGATATAACGGACTCCTTGTAAGACAGCGAGGAGCCTGCCCTGGACTGTGGGCTGGGGTGTGCTGGCAGCACGGATGCAGCCCAACTCTGATATCCTGGATCGCACAGCGGCGGCAAGGTGGCAGCAATGCAGGCGCCAGCAGGAGCCCTGCTCGGGCCAGAAAGGCCTCCAGGATCTCCTCAGGCGGTTGAGCTGCTGCTGCAGTGCTCCTCTCCCAGCTGTTGCTCCAACAAGCCAGATCTGCTCACTCGGGAGATCAACCCCCTCCCACCTCCGGCTCTAGCGTAGATGTAACCCACGCAGCCCGGCCATGCCTCATTAGTACAACGGTACCTCTTTATCCCATCACGTTCACTCGCCTAGAGCAGAAGGGGGATGAGAAGGGAAGGGAGACGTCATTTCAGGCCTTAAAAGCTTTCTAATATTGACACTTGCCAGTCCAACCAGGATTTATCAGTTACTTAAAAACTTTTCACATGTAACTTTTTTTTTTTTTTTTTGGGTGGGGGAGGGGATTAAATCAACACCACCACCAAAATCAGATGCTGCCTTCCCACCCTCCCACTCCCAACAAGAGTACTGAAACTGTTCCTTAAAAAAAAAAAAAAAAAAAGATGGATTTTTTAAGGAAGATGGAAAAAAAAAGGAAAGAAAATGATAAGGCTGATAAGACAACTACTGCTATCTAACTTACTGCTATGGGGCAGCTACTCAGAGAGTAGAGATGCAGGCTGACCTTTTGAAGGGGATCTGTCTTGTTTTTCAGAAGCATAAGCTAGTAGGCTATGGAATATTTCAAGGTAAAGCTGTTGGAACTCTCTACCTCATATTAAATTATGAGGTTTTCTTTAATATGGATTTTCTTTAATCCAGAAAGCAAGAGAAGGAAAATGACTCCATCGTTCAGCGTGCTGCTCCCTGCTCCAGTCACTGCTTCGCTGGTAGCTAAAGCCCAGCAAATGCGCCCTATTGCCCGTACCACGTACCATCACGCTCTGCTTGGCCAGTCAGGGACACCCGGGTAGTATAAAGGTGCAGAATAAATCCTGTGGATATGGATCTATTAGATGGCCAGCTGTCTGACCCATTATGATACCACACCTGTAGCTACTGTAAATTCAATAACTGAGATAACAAGAATGTAACTTTATCAGAAATGCCAACAACAAAACCCACAACAGTATAACAGAGACAGATACTTAGAAGAGGTTAGTCAAAAAATACATTATTATGGAAACAATAGCTTCCTCCATGTCAGCAAATAAAGTGATTGATGAACAAGAAAACCATTATGAGGAATTAATCAATCAATAGCCAAGATTAATCTGGTTATTCATTTTTAGAGCATAATAAATTGCTCCTCTCATACTCTATCACGTAACTTTATTTCTATTCTCCTAAGGTTAAAAGGGTCAGAATCAAGTGTACCATATCTACATTTCAGTTTGGTTGAAAGAGTGATCCTTCTGTTTTCCAGGTAATCACATATAATCTATTCAACCTTAACTCATGTTATTTTCTCAGTGCAAGTTCACCCAGCAGCCTCAGTATCATTCATTATTGTGTGTGGTATAATGGAAGGAGAAATAGAAATATAACAAAAAATAATTTTTAACTAGAAATTGATGTTGAAACATGAAAGTGTGGGTTCTAGAGCTATAGATGCCTTTTGGACATCTGCTAATAGGCACCCTAAATGCTCTGGCTCCAAGTCAGTGCAAGTTTTCCCACTGAATTAATGGGATAAGAATTCATCCCTTTGTAACTGCTGGCAAGTAACTTCACTCTACCTATTTTCTATAAGACAATGACAGTTTTTCTCCTTGTCTTTCTGAGACTGAAGACTTTTTGTTACTTATTCTTCTTACTTTAAGTGAGTTGATCAATAGCCTAAACATAGGCCTTAAGTGCCATTTAAGACACACTAGTTCTCAAAGCTGCAAGCTGCAGGCAGCTGTCTTGGACATCAGACCTAGGGAGATCTACATGTCTCTGGAGCTGAAGCTGGAGGCCAGGCAGGATACGTCAGGATGTTTAACATGGCATTAGATACCTTTGTTTAGGCAATCCATCTCTTAATGTCTAAAGGTCCCTAAGAAAAAGGCCTATGAGTAGCAAACTGCAGTTTCCCAAATCAGTTCAGGTATCAGACCGAGCACCAGCAAACTTCAGACTAAACCAGGAAGGAGCAGTGTGTCATCTAAATCTGTTCTTAGACCTCAAAGTGTAGCAGGAAATGGAAGCATGCTATATGCCATGGTCTTATTTATAAACCTGGCATATCATCACTTCTCTTGTAATGCCAGCTCAAACTTAATGCCACCAACTAACTCCTACCAGGTATTGCTGATCAGTACCATCATGCCCAGTCACAGCTCTGGCTCAGCCCTGAGCTCACTGCTAATTGGAATCACCTACCACTTCTCCCAAGATCTAGCTTTCTGAGGGACAGGACCACCCCCAGTCCTTGCCCAACAGAGAACTACTCTGTGATGGGGCTGTCACAGCTCTCAGGAGTATTTTGCTGATGTGAGATGAAGAAGTAGCTGCTAGAGGGAAAACAAACCCACTCCTGCCACTGTGGAAAGCAGCAAATCCCAGCTCTCCTTGAGCCCAGACTCTGCTCTCACCTCTTCTCCCCAATACCAAGTTATGCTTTGCTCTAACAGGTTGGTCACTAAGCTGTCTCACATTGCTATGGAAAAGTCAGACACACCAGTGATTTATTCTGCAGTCTGTACTACACCTGTGTTAAACCAAACATCATTACTTATTAATAATCTAAGTTCTCAAACTCTTAAATCTGTTCTTAAGTAGATAAAGCATATAAGAGTCATACATTTTGTTCAAGACAGGTAAAGATAGGGCAGAATGAATCACTAGTATGCTCTGCACTCTCATTCTGGCAAGTAACTCATTCAACTCCCATCAAAACTTCCAACTTCCAACATCTATCTTTCAAAAATAAAGTCATCAAGCTGCTCAATGACAACAGTTTCCCTTTTCTCCCCTGCAGAAACTCCATACGTCAAAAATCAGCATCCTTTCCTCACTGTTTTATAAGAAGATGGGGAAGGGGGGGGGAGTCAACTCTGAAAATTTCCCAGGGTTTTCATACTGGTTGACATTTGCTTGTCAGTATGAGGAAAGATGATGCACAAGTTAGTTATTTGTTCAAACAATTCTTCAGTATATACATTTACTGGCTCTCACGGCAATCTGTTTGCCACATATAAGTTCAGCATTTTCCAAACAGGTGCATAAAACCTGCATCCTCACTGTCTCAAGGACGTAAAAATTATCATCATTCCCACTACACAAAGAAATTAGAGATCTGACCCAGAAAAGCATATAATCAGTTACCAAATGTTAAACAAGTGCTGTGATCCCTGTGAAAGCTAACAAGTAGAACTCATTTCCTAGAGAAGATAAATAACACTTCATCAACAGCGCTTCCTTGATCTTTCTTCCCTGGGGCTTTCTTCTCTCGATTTGCAATAAAAGCATCTCGACCAAAAACAGTTTGCTCAGAACAGCGAATCCTAATTGTCAGAGGTGATTCCACCTTCCAAAGCAGAACAGAGGGAAAGACAGGCAGATCAACACCCCACAACATTAACCAGCTCCCAGCAACTCGTTCCTCATCATCTGTTGTGAGGACAGGCTTATAACCGCATTTACTTCTGAGGCTAATCAGCTCTTTCACCACTCTCATGGGCAAAGTGTTTTCACTGGCATGCCTTCTTGAAAAGGGATTTAAGAAATGTATCCATTATTACATCTTGCAGATACGAACGAGACTCAGAACAACCAGACTACTTCATCTCTGCTAATTCTACAGCTAACTGTACCCCTCTTTCTATCACAGGGATGACACTCGGCCAGTGTAGCCATCACAGTCTCAGGAAATGCAGACAACCTCACCTCTATGTCTACTAGCAGATGTAATATTCATTTTTCCCTACCACCACACCAAAATGAACATTGAATGGCATTTACTACTACTGATTTATTAGTGTACATTAAAGCCATGCCCCTATTACAGTGGTTATCAAGTATATCAGTACTGCAAATACCAAGAATTCACAAAAAATTTAAATGGAAAATAACACTAACTAGAACATTAAAATATTTTAAAAGAAAACATCTTTACTGAATTCTGTGTACCTTCCAATTTTAGATACTTTATGATACACTAAAGACGTATTTCACTCTTTCTTTAAAAGGGTAAACATCTCCTGTCACATGACTTCAGAAGTTGGAGCTTTCAAAAGAAATACTGCAAATAATCAAACTCCTTAAATATATTATATTATAATAATATATTATAATATAAATATTAACAACAGAGGATATTTAAGAACACTTCATTTCCTACAGAAAGTTTTAAAAAAGAAAAAAGCCACCAGTCATGGCACTGTGCCAAAACAGGCCATGAACTTTTTCATTCAAGCTAACAGAATCCATCAAAACAAATTAGTAACATTTCTCTCTGTTATGTTGTTGTTTATTCTTTTTCCCTGATAAGGTAAAACAACCTCTCTCACTCATCCATATTTCAATTCACTCCCCTCCCTTCTGTTTTTTATTTTTTTCAATCTTTTACATTACAATACTCAAGTTTTCATTCTTTTCCCAACTCTTTCCACACCTAATTCATTAGGCCAACCAAAATTTCTTTGGTCTCAACAAATGAAACTATTTGTAAAGCACTGCACTAATTCTTGTTGTACTCCTACAGCATAGTCTGAATCTGTTGAAAATTCTCTGCCAGCTGAATAACTAGATTTTTTTTTTTTTTTTTTTTTAAGATCAAGATATGCACATATTTTGTTCATGCTCTTCATTATAAAGAGAGTACTAAGGAAATTAATTAGAAACAGATGGGTGGCCATGACTCCCCCCTCCCCACTCGGACTTCCCTTTTATGAATTTGTCACTTACTCGCACAAGGTAACTCAAGACCGCATCCCTTAAAGAAGCACTGAAATACTGCTTTAGGTTCATAAAAAAAAATGTTTACATACAAAATAGGTAATGAAGTTTTTTTTAAGAAAGAATTGCTGTAATTTCAGATAACAGGCTAAAGAAGTTTTGCTTGTTTGCTCAGCACATTTATTAATTATATTCTTCAGTTCTTGTGATGTGGTCATCAGCAAAACCTGGACTTCTCAAAGCAAATTCAGCGTATTTTGTCCAGACCAACCTTTAATATATGGCTTTCTGCTCACGTATTCTCAGTCGCATTTTAGAATGGATTTTGGTTCAGAGGAATAAAAGTCAAGTTGACAGATATGAAACGTAAGAAACTATATGCATTTTTGAAGCAAGAATGTATTACAACAGTGAGATGGAAGTCAGCTCAATGCATTACCCACACTCCTGCTTCATGGCTGACCACATGGCCAGATCCTCAGTTCGGGCTGACTTCCCGATCCAAATTAGCTGGTGCCAATACCGCGGTCCCCTCTGAATGGGTGGGCAACTCACTGTCTCCTTGTGGAAGTTGCTGTGGTGCCAAAATCACACGGGGTCGTTACACTACAGTGTGCAAGGATGCTGCGGGGCACAACCCCATCAGCTCAGGACACCACCAAAAACAGCACCTTGCATCACATCAGAGATGAGAGGGATCAGGATGGAGACATGCTAGTCCACTATTATTAAGGTATCAGTCAGTGGATTATCCACTGTCTGCTATTGACTTCTCTACGCCACAAGTCCCTATTAGGGCATAAGTCAACTCACGTCTAGTATTCATCAAGACGTCTCTGCCATCTAGAAACACTAGAAGCGCCATGTAGTAATAGACTAAGTCCCCAGCATTCCCATTATCTCATAGGATCTCAGGTATTATTTCAGGCTGCTAACTATTCCATCAGGAAATTCTGCTTCAATCTTCTAGTCTGCGCAGAAGAAATACTTCCATACCGTTACATTGTGCAGAGGACTGAACTCTGCATCGCTCAGCATGCTATGCGGTCACATACACAAGGCAGAGGTAAGCGAACAGTTCTGCTCTCTGACAGTGTCTTAGAGCTTCAGATTTTGCTTTTTACTGGTAACAATGACCATAACAGGGTGCAATCAGCAAAACACAGTGCTGCCAGTGTATCCAGACTGAATTCCCTGAACATCAGAAACACAGGCATATAGAACAGAAGAGACGTGGCCTCTTTTTCCTTGGGCTACAGATGCCTTTCTCTTCCTTCTCATCTCTCCAGCATTTACATCAGTGTTTAAGGGAGACTACAGACAAAAAAATTGGCATGTAAGAGCTGGTGCAATGGTGAGAAGAGGCATGGTGGGGAAGCACTAGAAGAGCAAACACAATGAGCCAGCTGCCATACACCCCAGCCACTCGTCGGCTCATAGCTCCTCACCACACCCAGCTACTGGAGACCAGGAGACGGGATAACAGGGACACTCTAAGGGACACTCTAAGAGACTTCCAAGCAAAGACACTGTCAAAATGTGGTTACATACGAAAATTTTCACATGTAACGAGTATATGGATGAAAAAAAAATATTGTCTCCGAAAAAATCAAAGCGATCTTCAGTTGAAATGGAAAAATATAAAATAACTACCTATCAGATAATGTTGTACAGTCTATATACAGAGTACCGTACCGTACCAGAGACTTCATTTACCATTCATGAACTTCCAGTATAGCTCCTCATAGCAAGCGTATAGGACACCAACAACAATACCAAGTTTTTGTACTAGAAAGACAGAGCGATGTTATCTAATCTTTGAGTAGATAAACTGGGGCACAAAACATCATTTTATTAGCTATGCAGCATAACTCCAGGTCCACAGAAAAGGAAAGCATTGCTGTCATATGGCAATCGCTATCAAATCAAGCAGCCATGTGCTCAAGTACTGCCATCACCCTGAAATTTGTGCAGTAGCACACCTGATAATGAGCATATGCTGATAACCTGACAGATGGAATCCTGTATGTTTTACTATGCTGCATATCTTAAATCTGCATAGAGAAGCACCTTCTAAAGCAATGACTTTAGAAAGACATCCTACAAGGCTACAGTTGAGCCAGGAATAGCTTGGATTCATGGCACTGCTGCCTGCTTGCTCTGCTCCCTCTGACACTGACTCCTGGAGCAGTCAGATCCTATCCCACCTACCTCACCTTTGGAGGGACAAGAAGAGCAGGCAAAGGCAACATTTGATTTTGATGTAACGAGTGTGTACGTATATATAATCCGATGAAGCACATTGAAGGTAGAGAGTAGGGCTAATATTAGTCACTCCAAAAGTACGGATGAAAAACCTAACTGTAAAACACTTGGGAGGAATCCAAGCAGAAGTTTTGGGGAAGATTTAGTCCTGTATTATTAATCTGTTACAGCGAGGGAGGCTAGTACAGAGTCAAAGATACGTATCTTTTAAGTTGGACAAAGACCATTTTCTAAACAAAGATAGGGAACAAAATGCAACCTTTATATTGCTGAAAATAGCATTTGTGCCTAGCAAAATGGAAGACAGAATGGATTGCTCCCATTTTCCCACGCTCCACATCACCTGCATAACATAGCCTAAGCATATCAACCAGCAAGGGAAGTACCACCACCACACCATTTGTGGAGAGCTGTGACACCCAGCACAGAGCTCTCTATGAAACATGTCTAATGGACTAAGCATGACATTCCGGCACCACCCCAGCTAGCTGGAGTTTTCCCATTCGTTTTGAACAAGGAAGCATTTTTATCCCCATCTTCCAATCAAAATGGGGAAGCCCTCAGTGAAGGGCAAAAGAACGCCATGCTTTGCAGAGTTATATGAGTAATCATGCTGCATGGTTCCAGGGTAAATAAAGCTTTTCTCCTGTTTAAATAAAGCTTTTCTCATAAACATCATAAAACTTACTCTAAACTAAATGTTACGTAACATTTTAGAAGATCCCATTTCTAGCTGAAAAGTGATCTGTTAAAGAGACATCTACAGAAATAAAGAATAAAAATGGTGACCAAAACCATCACTTTTGTTATTATAATTATTGTTACAGGGCTGAATATTTATTAAGGGCACCTGCTTTTCCCATGACACAACAGACTAAGAGCTGGCAATTAAAATACTGATGTTAATTGCAAACATTTATTATACTACTAGGCTTTACATTTAGCAGCTGTCAATGTTACCAATAATTGTAAAAGAAATCAGAAAAATTTTGCTTGCCAGAAGGCCAGGGTACTTGATTTTGTTATTGTTTTTGTTTATTTATTTGAAGCGTATTAAAAATATGCCTATCTTTCTCCAAAATTCATATACATACATTCCTTACTTAACAAAGAGGAACTCGTTAATCGACAATTTCTCTGCTTTGGTGAAGCTAGTCTGCAGATAGATCAAATTTTAATTAACCCAAAACACCCCACAATCCTCCCTCCTCCCCAAAAAGGAGTACAGTAGTTACTTAACCTAAATATTATCAGAAGAACAAACTCAAATATTTCAACCTAAAAATATGGTAACAAACTGATGCTGTCACCATAGTGTCAGCATTTCCTCTTTAAAATCATATTTACATGGATTTATAAGTCGAGATATGGCTAAACTAATAAGCTTTACCCTGAATGGAGCTGCAGCAGTTGTCAAGACTTGTTCATAGCAGTACATCTCAACAAAGTGAAAGATACAGACCAACCCAGAGGAACAACTCCATTTTACTGGATTAAAGATGTCCATTGCCTATCGCATTCACCAGTGTGCCTCCAACTACGCTGGTGATGCTGAGGTGACAACACAAGGTAAAGTTCAGTGCCAGTATGTGATCATTCAAAGCACCGTGTTCTACAAGTCAGATATACTGCTTAATGGCATATGCTTAGCCAAAGAGAACCCTGCCTGTTACAGAACACGCACAACTGGGCAGATCCACGTAAAGGAACTGCGGAAGCCTGAAGAAATCTGCTGCACTCCATAATCCCACTCGAGAGGTTACTTGATCTTCTTGCACGGACTCCACTCCAGCTGCTTCTTTAAAAGCAGCTGCAGGGGAACAAGACCACGTTACTACACCTATCTGGTATGATGGAAGGGAAGCTTCTGCTCCCTTCACACTCTTCCAGGTCTTCACATTCAAAGACAAGTCAAAGATCTTTCACTGACAAGAACAGAATACCCTTGATTGCCACAAAAGTTTAAATAATCAAACTAGAAAGTTTAAATGATCAGTCTTCCCTCACTCTTATTCATCACAGTGGTCTCTGTTACAGCATTTACCTTCTTCCATTTCCGTATCAGTCCAGCTCCTGAGACATTGCAGCTCTAGGTATTATCTTGTTTTGTACTCAGCAGCAGCTTCCACAGCAGAAGGGAACTGAGAACAGTTCTCTGTGATTCCATTAACTATCCACGTTGCCTTTGGAAAATGGCTTATACAGACTACATGAAAAAATGGAAGGGTAAATGATGCTCATGGAAACTAGCCAAAATGCTTCGAGATTTGGCTGATTAGAGTCTCCAGGAGCTACTGTGATAGCTGAGAGTTATGGAGCTATAGTAACACATTGAAGATGTCTCACTTGCTGGTGTCTGCAAAGAAAAGGATGCTCTCTGTCAATGATGGATTTTCCCAGGATGGGGGGAAAAGGATATCTTCTTGGCTACCTCTGACAGCTTCGTGAGTCAGAAGAATGGCCAGAGGTTGGGAGGATGTTTACACAAGAGACAAAAAAGGAGGTTCCAGCTAATTCTATTTTGACTTTTTTCTTCATTTCATAAACTTGCTATTACTTAAAACTTTAAAGATACAATTCTCTGAAATGGAGCAATTTTACAGCATCTTTTAAGCCTTGGTATCTTAATCCTTAAATCACAGGTTCTAATACTGTGATTGTACACTAGCTGCATAAATACGGACTGAAGAGAGATTCGCATCTTTACATATCTTGTCCCCTGAGTGCTATTTATCTTAACAGATTTTTGGATTTTTTTTCCTCCTCTGTGAAATATATTTTTATTATGCTTCTGGTATTTCTCAACAGCTTTCTTGTTTAATATATCAATACACTTCTGCACCAGAGAATAAGGTATAGGAAAGATATGTATTATAAGGCATCACAGTGGGCCAGAATGACTTACTACTTAGGGTAGGAATGGTTTCCTATTTATACAAATGCATCCTGAATGATATGGAGAGTAGAATCCCATTTTTTCTTGCTTTTATTTATTTACAGTTGTTTGATGTGTGCATATCCTGTTCTCTTAAAGTTCATCAAGAAATAGCACATTATACCTTAGACATTGCTCATTATATTCCTTGCAAATAAACAATTTTAAGAATTTTGCATTGCACTGGTTTTGTTCTGACTTTATCATCAGACCTGTATATATATTTTCCAGAAGTTACATTGCCTACCACGGCAATAATTACAAGAAGCTAGTGAAAGTTGTGATTGATCTCCTCACGCTTATGATTTGCCCAAAGCCCAGACAGTAAAAAGCTGAGACGTTATAGGCTTTTGGTGAATCTTAGATTTTGTCTGCAAATATGCCAAGGTCATTCATTTTTAATCTTAGATATCTACTGGATTTGAAAGACATTCTTAGGAGCTGCAACAGTAAAGGAAACCAAAAGTTTTCCTAAGCATGGGGTTTGTGTTCAAACTTTATTGCATCAAATGAATTGTGATTTTTTAAAGCATGCAGACCCTTCATTTACTGTACAATCCCTTATCTGTAGGGAGAAAACTGAGCTGCCAACCAAAGATCCTCTCACACGTTCATGTCTCAATGCCAGAGAAATCCACTGGAAGCCACACACAGTTCAGTTCTCAGGGCAGTCTTCAGGCAAAATAAATGCTACTGAAATAACTAGATGACAAAAAGATTATGAGAAGTCTTGGGTTAAGCTGAGTATTGGACTAAATTCTTATTCCTAGACTATTTTAATAAACAAAGGACTAAAAGGCGCAATAATATAGTCCCACAGAAGCAATCTTACTTGTTAAGACTTACTTTTTCCACACCTTTCCTATTCTGCCATTTTTTGAAAGCTTACACACCACAATACAGACTGCAATTTTGTCCTTAACTATTGCAATATTGTAAAAGAGTTTTTTCAGTTCCATTTGACATTAATCACATGTGCCGAAGCTGCTGAAATATTTCATAGCACAGAAATACCTGTATGTTAAAAATAGCATTTACACGCAAGTCACAGCAAGCACTCATGCAGTATTTTTCTAGCCTAGCAAAATATTTTGCCATTAAAAAAAATCATTTACAATTCATGGCAAAAAGAACAGTGCTTCAGAGCATTATTTGCACATAATGGCACTTTAGTTATAAAATGATACTAGTAATATATTACTATTATAACCATCAGTTATAAAATAAAAGAGAAATTTCTTGCATGGAAAATTGAAGTTATTCCCCTGTTAGCAACTGAAATATCAAAGTTCATAAAATATGAAAGATTACTGAAAATATTGAATGTGGCATTTTCGGTGCAACTATGGAAGTGTATGCAAATGAAGAGATTTTAATTTTTAGTTCACTATATTAGAAGTGTTCATATTGCATGGGAAATTGCAAATACATTTGCAGACTGCACCGCCCAGTGATGTAGATAGGATTTTCTCGCCTGCTCTAAACTACCTTGATAGGATATTTCTGTTTGCAAGCAGTCTCAGATCACTTCACCTTCCAACACTCTCCCGTGTTTCATGAAAAAGATGGAGGAAGTAGCCTGCCTTCTTTTCCCCACTCTCAGATGTTAACTAAGTTATGCTTTCCTCACACGTCTTCCAAGACTTGCCAAAACCGCAGAAGAACATAGACTATAACAACCGCCAGCAACACAGTGATTCAGTTCACTAATCATGCAAATTACACGGAACAAAAAGAACCCTGAAGTACATGCTCCATTACTGATGGCAGACTGAGGCAATAAAAATACAAGAGAGTGTCTGTGTTTATTAACTTTTTATGGGAGTGTTTCAACTTTGTATTTTAGAACTCTACAGAAAAAAAACAGATCAATTACGTTGTGCAAATAAGCACACGCACATCATCTCCCTGCATCCCGACTATTCCTCAGGAGGTCTACGTACGTGAGCCAAGGCACCTCGGCCGTTTTCAGCAAGGGCTGGCCAAGATGCAGCCAGGCCAAAGAGGAGGTGCGCTCCTCTGTTACCCCAGCTTCTGCTCATGTCTGCTCCCTGCGTGGATGGGGCAGGGCAAGGCACACACCTCGCACTATAACTTCTCTTGCGCTACATTTCTTTTGTTCTGGCTGCACAGTCGCTCTCAACAACCCACTTCAGCCCTTCACGTAAGTGCGGCTTCCAAAAGATGAATACCAATGATTATGCTCTCTTACGTGGTTTTAATCACAGTTTAATCACAGTGACAACAATGTATTAAAACAAGAGAGTTTTGCACATAACGTGCTTCTCCATCCTAAGGAAGGCTCTACACCCAGCTCTGCCACAAGTGCCCAGCTGAGCCCAGGAAAAGCATCCTCTCTGCATGATCTATTCAATCATCTACACTGCCAGCATTCCCAAGACACTTGACCACCACTGCACTGAATGGCACAAAAAATGCGCAAGTAAAGGGAGAGAAAAAGAGCAAGAGATGCTGCATCATATGCCCAGGGCCACCCAGCAAGGCAGTGGCAGAGAAGGAGAGTAAAACTTCACCTTTGTGAACATCAACTGCTCGGCGTGAATACGTCCCCCACACTTCCTGACTCATCTAACATAATGTTTCCCTTTAAAAGTAAAGTGACACGTCATATTTCAGCGAGAGGGAAGGATGACCACTGAAAGATACATCGTATCAATATTTTGAAGCTTCAATGAAATACATGACTAAATGGTAACAGTAGCTTAAGCACAGCTCCCTTCCACTATACATTTTAGACATGTGCATCTTGTCCACAAAGTAGGCCGTGTTGCTTGACTCACTGGGTATTCAATTTTCCCACATACTGTACATCTGCTGCACATGCCTGAAAAGTCTCCACTAGCTTCTCAACACCCACAGCACACTGACATAACGAATAACAACATGTGAAAGATTTGTACTAAGCTTGTGCATAAAGAACAACCCGACGATTTTTTTTTTCCCCTCTCCAAAACAAATCTGCAAGAGAATTTGGTACTTAGATCCAATAAGTCAGTTGCTTGTTTCAGAGTAATTTTTGAAACTGCTACTGCATTTTTCCTAAGAAAATTCAGATCAAATGACACTTTCAAGTTTTTCCCCAATTGTATGCCCTTAATACTTTGTCCCTAATTGTACCATTCATTTAATTTGCCAGCTGCAAATTGCTATGTGCAACTTGAATCTGAATCACTTTCTAGCATAGAACACTTCACTCATAAGGAAAAAAACTGTCATTTTTGTAATGTAATATGAACACAAAAACAGGGGATCCTTGACTACATGTTTCCCCAAGATACACATTTAAAATGATGTCATAATTTACATGTTTCCCCAAGATACAGATTTAAAATGATGTCATAATTTACAATTTCTTATTTACAGTAATAAAATCTATTTTTTTAAAAAAAACCCATCTAATAAACAAGTTCCATAGACTCCATCTGCCCATTCTGAGAAACTCTAGATTTTCTAAATAAATAGCATTCAAGAGAAGATGCAAATAGAGAAAATCATTTCTGTGAGCTGGAAGAAGACATGGGTGAAACTACTGTGAACATAAACTTACTAGGGGCACAGCTTTTTAACATATTTTTTCTACAAAGAAGTTTGGTCCTCTGGCAGGACCTAACTTAAAGCATTGGAAGATGCAAGCTTATTTCAGAATTACAAAATACAGCTTCTGTGTGACATAAGGCAAGATTCAGTTCTCCATCCAAAAATAAGAATGATAAAACTTGTTTTTTCCCCACATTTTCTGTTTCCTATCTGCTTAAACTGAAATCTACTGGACCCCTGACTCTCGGTTCTAAAACAGAAGCAATACTAACACGGTCACCATTATTAAAATGAGAATTTTATGTAAATTTATATATCTCCACATATATATCCAAACGTATTTTTTTAAAAAAAAGGCAGCAAAACTTGGCTCTTCAATTAGCGCATGAGCACACTTCACCTTTAAGAGTTTCTGGTAGATTTTACAATAAAGTGTCTTGCTTAGTATTGCAGATACTTCCCTCTACATGTATAATTAAAATTATTCCTATTTTACATGCCATAAATATTCACTGATGCAAGAGGGGAAAATAGAACATTTTCCTCCCAAGATGCTGATGGGACCAAGCAGAATCTCATCAGGGATCACCTTAAAGATCAATTTCTCATGTCCAGAAAAAACAAATATAAATGATCATATATGAGCCTACTGTTAGCAATTGTGCTCTTGAATTATGCATGATTCTTGACTGCTCATAATATGAGAAAACTACAGAGAATTTCATTAGTACATTCCAATTACTATAGTCCTCCTTACCCCTTGCCTGTTTGTTACAGTTAATTTTTATTTTTGGAATATCTTTTCACATTTTTCACCCACAATGATGTCATTCTAAGAAAAAGGCTTATTAGACTATCTTCATTGCTCTCCAAGCATTCTCTCAGTGTTATCTCGAAGTATAAAACTAGCTTCTAGAAAATTTTTGCAATTATTCTCCTTTGTCTCTACATGTAAAGTGTAATAACTGCCACTGGTCTTCTGCGCTTGTAGAAATATGTTTTGCCTGAATAAAGACTTGGAATTCAATCCAGTATACAAATACATGAGATCTGTAAAGCATTAGCGTCACTCGATCTTTGTAGGAGTTTAGAACATTCTCATTGCCACAAACTCATTACCACTTGCAAAATATAGAAGACATATGTTAACGATAGCCTCATTTTGACCACCTGTCAAAAATCTTAAAACAAAACATGTCAGAAGAGAAGCTGCCATGAGTCATAAAATAATTACATAAAAACATTTGCCCTATACCGATACAAAAATTTTGGAGACTTACTCTTGCTTTATTAAAACGATAACAATTGAATAGAGTCAAATTCTCTGCTGAAAGTCAACAGAATCATACTAACAAAAGAACATCTCCTCCTCCTTCCATCAGGACCTGGAAAGGCCTTAATTTGACAAACTGACATTGCAATACTTGCGGAGGATATAATAAAGGAGGATAAAAACACCCCAAACTTCAGGTTTTTTGGGTCACACATTCTGCCTTGGAGAACCTTAGAACACAAGAAGCTGAACACCTAGCATGCAAGTAAAAGAATATTTACACTAAGGAAACTGGCTGAGAAAAGCTGTGGGACAAATCTGATCCCTCTGTCCTAGAAGAGGCAGCGGGACGGGGTACACCTACTGTTTTAAATCACACAAGTAGGGCACTATTGAAGTAAGGCTCCCTTTCACCCCCACTTTGCCTGTGACATGAACAAAGCAAGATGTTTGTGAACTGGATTCCTTTTGGGTGAAACTAAACTAGCAGATGCACTCCAGGAGTGCTCCAGTCACAGGTGGGCGTCCAGTTTACTGAACCAGACTAAAGCAAGGCAAAAAACAAGAAAAAAGTCTCCTGAAACGCGTAGAGTGTTGATTTGGATGCCCCACATTAACCGTTCCGTGCTGCAAATCTCCTCTTGCTGAGCCGCACCACTCGCCAACGCAGACGTAGCCGGTATGTCAGCCAGGAACTACACAGGAAGATTGAACACAACACCGCTCCGGCCAAATCCCCACCGGCCTACACTTGACGAGGAGTGTAAATCTGCAATCTAAATCAAAACTGCCGCTACCACTTTTAATTTGGACGAGGCCATGTGTCTGGGAATCCGGGAATTCCTCCTAAATCTGTCGGAGACAACGACCTTGGAGAGGCAGAAACAAGTCAGACCCTGTTGGGTCTCACCACTGCATATATCACAAACAACACTATCTCCTGCAATCCAGCACTGACTTCAGTTGAGCTGATTTTCTATTCCACGCACAATCTCCTCCTGAGGTTTTTCATCAATAAATAAAGAGACATGCTGCTACCACAGCTGCTCTGCACCACACAGTCCCCCTCTCCCAAAAGAAACACGCCATAGAAAAAGCAACAGCAACAGAACAAAGGTATTTTCACCGTGTAAGGGGTGGCTATTTGCATGTTAAGTCTCTTTGCATTTCTATCATAAATACTTGTTTCAAGTGCTGATCCATACAAATTTAGAACCAAAAAAACATTTAGTTTCCTACATTATAAAAAGACCTCAAGTGTAAAGTTGTTAAATGAGAACAAAAGCATAAATTAACGGGTGCAAAGAAAGCCAAGAAAGAAATACCACTGTCCAGTGAGGAAACTTTCAGATCCTGCTCAAGTTAATACTTGATTTTTTATTTAACTAAAACAGGAAAAAACTCTGAAACGAGTTTGACATGTCAGCAATCTGATAATGAGGATCTGAACAAGGAACGCGGGAGAATCCAGATTATTACTCTGAATAAGACAGAAGGAAAACAAATCTTTGCCTTCTATATTCCAGGTGACTACCTAACTCCTAGACTGTTTGCTTTCTATAAGTGTCTGCTCTTTCACTAGCACCAACCAGAAATATGCTCCTGAACATTGAAGGTGTTAACAAAACCTGTAAATTCCCAAAATAATCTTGATATCAGAAAGATATAATTTATTGATATGTGAAGTCTAGGCAGGAAATTCTAGAACAACTCAAATTTCAGCCCCCTTCTGCTGGAATTGCTAAAGAACATTAGAAACAACACACAGAAGAGTGTCTGTATTTTCTGAAAGGAAGAAGGGCTACGGCAAGCTGCGTATTAACCTAAAATATTTTAGGAGAGTTTATTGGCTATTCATGCTTTTGTTTCAACTTTAAGCCAAGTAAGAAAGCATATGGCATGAGAACAGCTGTCTTTAAAGAACATGATTTACACAGGTTGTATATGTTAAAATATTAGCTTCGAGTCTCCTAGTCTTACATTCAGGCAAGTTCTGCGTACACCAGTGGACCTCTCTACACGTTTCAGCTCAGCTCTAAAGCACTGGGCACACTGAGGTTTTCAAAACCATAATTAAGATAACTCGTCCTCACTAAAAATAAGACACAATATGAATAAATAGAGATGGACAGAATCAGATGTATTAATTATTCAATCAGCAAGACACGCATCTACAGAAGTCAATTAACATATGCCTCACTGTGTGCAGATTATTACCCACTTCTGACTTGACCAGAACTTGTTTCCTCCCTCTGTGTACTCCAGTTTCTCCCATCAGCCATAACACTGTGCTTTGCCAAGGAGATTTGGACTCTTTATCCATTTTTTCCTAAAAGACCTGCTGTTTTTCCCAATTTTTCCTTGAGCATACAATGCTTTCTAAAATATTCTATATAACCTTCAAATACTTATTCAGAAAGTACATTTGCTATAATGCCTACAAATATCAGCTAACCGTTGCTGAGCTGATCATAGAGCAGTCTACAGTAACTAATATCACAGACTCTCTTACTTCTAGGCTTAAAAAAAAAGTTGTACACTTCCATTAGTTTATACATATATATGTGTTCTTGTTTCTGTTAATTGTCCTGCCCTTATTACTTTTTATACTTAAATACAGGATATCATTTCACTTCAGATCATATTTTTCAAAACCATCTAAAGGATTTAAGAAGAATAACTGAGGCTCTCATGATCATAAATCTCTTCAATATCAATAGGCCACAGACCAATAAAAGTACCTTTTTTCTTTTTTCTTTTCTTTTTTTTTTTTTTTTTTTTTGTCTTCGAGAATCTTAATTGAAAGTCAATGGGCATTTGATAACTTACTATCCTTTGCACCCCTGAAAATCTCCCCAGGTCACTTTAAGAAAGCAAATATAAAATTCTCAGTCACTGAAGGAGGCTTTTTGGAAAACATATGCCTTATATCTATGCTTAGTTTCCCATTATGATCTTTTATAAAACACAATAGCAATCTTAACCTCTTTAGTACTACCATTAAACAGAAAATACTAACAAATGAATCATTCCTAAACAAAATAGCATCTTAGTGACAATGGTGTTATGCACTTTTACTTGACCAAGCGTGCTTGTCTCATCAACAGTTGACTAAAACTGCCTAGGTCAGTAATCTATCCTTAAGCAAATAGCCTACTGGGGATACTGGTTGACTCCAGCGAGTCTGCACATATGGGATGCTTGCTTATGATTAAGTACAAAAAGAATCAGAGTCTACAAAATTAATGGTTACAAAATAAGTTCATATTAAAAAGAAACTGACACTCACATAAATATTACCATAGATGTTATCTGCTAGAGTGAAAAATTCCAGCGCAAATCCTGTGTCTTGGTCAGAACTGGAATACATAATTACTAGGGAGTACGCAAAAGAAACAAATGATTTTTTTTTTAATTATTATTTTTTATCTGGACAAATTCTTCTAGTGAATCCACCAAAATGTAATACTGTAATTCACAGCTGCAGTGATAATGACTAGAGAAAGAGGAAACCATTAGGAGACAGCCTCTCTACTGCTGAATGCTGCTAATAATCCAACTATTTCTCATTTTTATGACTGCATATTTTATGAATGATAATCCACTCATTACATATAGCCATAAATATTTTGGTTTAGCAACAGAAATATGCATCAATAAACAATACATTATAGAAGCTTTTCTGCTATACTTAGGAGTCTATTAACATATATCATAGTAGTACTTTTACTGGACCCACACCCTGGGAAACTGGATGAACTATTATTTTTAGCTGCAAGAACTACATATATAACTAATATTCTTTCTGCGGTTAGAAACCTGTTTTGTCAGTTGCCTGAAATCGTATTGAATTCGCCTCATTAATTTCCCCCCTGCTGTACAATATAGCCTTCCAAGATATTAATATTCCTACTGCTAGTATATTCTTGACCCAGGAAACAAATTGAAATGCTGTATTTTTAACCTATTTGAAACTACCTTTTTTCAGCTTCATATATCTCAAGTCTATCTGTGTTACTCTGAACATCCAAGAAGCGTCAGACTAATGACCACTGCAAAGACCCGAGGCTGAAGCCTTTCCTACCTGCTGGTAAAACAACCTATGACTAATCATTCCTTCAGATGACAGCTGCTACCACTAAGGTCAGTGCAAAAATCTTTGGAAGCTTGGCTTTAGATTTCCTGATGCTGCTTTTTTCAGTTGGCACACGTTACAGCGATAGTTGTGTCAGCCCATTTGGAAACCAGTTGTCACAATTAGCTGCTGGCTTGGTACAAGCTGGGCTGCACATGGTCTTCAGTGGAAACCAGAAAAGAATACGCAGCATAACTAATGGGTTAGAACTGTTTTATGCAGCTGAATTCACGTAATTGTTGTTAAGCCTTGAAAAAGATGCATGTAAAATAATATGTCAGTGTCAAAAGTGCTGTGGGATTTTCTGCTCTTCTAAGACCTTGTGCTCCTTTATCAGAAGAACATTCAGTGTCTTGACAAACACAAAACTGAAGAGTTCGCCACACTAAAAAGAAGAAAACAAAGGAGAGCCAGTCTTCACTTGGGATTTCTATTTCACAGGAAACTTCAACAGAGAAGATTAATAGGTCTCCCTCCGTTACTAAGCAGCTGATTTTCCATTAAAAACACCTTTTGACACCCTTTGATACCTTTGCCATCCTCAGAGGTGGAGGACACCAAAAAAAAAAATCTTCATAAGTAAAATCTAGTAGAAGTTTGATGGCAAGCACAGTATGGATATAATTACGAATTATGTAATAACTGAAGGATAAAATGATAAAGAGAGACTGAACTTTGAGAAAAAATAATAAGCAAAAAGCCACAAGTACTACTAGAGAAACATACCAGCAGGGCACCATTGATAGTTACCTCTCAAAAGCATAAATTCCCAGCATGTAATATTTAAGGGGATAAAACAAACAAACGACAACAGCAATAACTTACAAGTATGATAGAACACAGCAATAAGAATTTCTTCCACTTCCCCCCCTTTTAAATTATTCGATGGGTTCCTGACAACAGTGTGATATGCATTCAGTATCCTCCCTATAGGCCTGAAGGAAATCTACAGCTTATGGGGATATTTCAAGAAGATGTGTTTGGGTATTTCTTCCAATTCACAGACTGTGTGATGTTTATAGTAACACTGGTACACTTCCAAAGATCAGAAGAGCAAGCAATGACTGCTTTCTGTGAATGAGCAGTAATTTCCCAAATACAGCTCTTTTCTAGTCACAGAATGGTTGAGGTTGGAAGCAATCCCTGGAGAACATCTAGTCCAACCCCCCTGCTCAAGCAGGGTCACTTGGAGCATGTTAGACAGTGCTGTATCCAGGTGGGTTTTGAATATCTCAGAGAAGGAGACTCCACAACCTCTCTGGGCAACCTGTGCCAGTGCTCCGTCACTCTCACAGGAAAGTTCTTCCTTACAGTCTGCTTCAGTTCCAGCATACATTCAGCCGGGTCACACACTAGAATCCACAACACATTTAACATGGTTGAACACATACAATGCAGGTGTCTGTGAGAGATAAGGCAGAATCACACTGCTCAGCTGACAAGTGCAGGGCTCTCACAGAAGTCCTGCACCCCCTGTGGAGGAGCAGCTGGGGGTTCACAAGCAGCTGCCGAGGATCTACTGCCGTCTTCACACTCATGCATGTCTCTCCAAGCGGAAAGACAGCCAAAACTTGGACAGAGCACCACTCCAGTACAGACAGACTATTGCTACAGAGCTCTCAAACTCTCCTTTTGCACCATACAAAGAGCAGACCTTACGAATTCCTCTTGACTCAAGAACATTCATGAAAGCGTGAAGAAAGTTCATAGATTCTGCACAAGCATAACAAAGACAAGGTATGACCCATCCTTTAAATTGGCTGCTGCTGGTGTCTGTGTTTGGCCTGAGCAAGACAAGACACTCACATTTTCAATTTTGGAAAAGATACTTGCTGATTTGTGTTATTAAAGTACTTTTGTTACAAAGTCCAAATGAGGTATCTCCTTGCAAACTTGTAAGGAGAAATGCCAGAGTTGATATTAAACGAATCAGCTGTAGCAGTGAAATAAGTTTTAACTTATTAATAGCGTTAATTAAATCTGTTAGGAATCAGCATAAAGTTGGAACATCCCCAGTTCTAACAGGTTATCTAACTTCTTTGCTTTCTCCTTGCCTAGACCAGGTATCTTTTGCTTTATTATTGAATGAAGAGATGGAATTTAGCTCTCAGAGAAAAGAGAGGAAAAGAAAGAAAAAACCACCACATGAAGTCCCTCTAAGCTGCGTACGGTTCAGGAGAGTTAACCTCACAACACAGAGGTAGCTCCATCTTGTTACTCTGAATTTCCTCAGATTTGAGAAGGATTCTTCGCTGCTGAAAGCAAGTTAATAGAGTCAGAGATAAGTTTCAGGGATGTGACAAAGTTAATTCCCCACCTGTCCACTTCTTGTCATCTTTCCCTTGACTTATCGACATCCTTTCTCTAGGTCTGGGCTCCGTTGGCGGGGCGGGGGGAGCACTGACAGAGAGCCAAGCAGCACACGGCGCCGAGCTGCCCGACGTCTACGCGCCCGGCAGCGAGCAACTCGACAGCTCGGGCGGCAGCGCACGCCGACGGCGCCGAGCAACAGGTCAGCAGCGTGTGCGTTCTGCCGCCCTGGGCTTCGCGATCGATTTTCCCTCAACCAACTCGTACCAAAAAGCGAGAAAGAGAGGGAGGAGACGTTATACTGACAGTGTGAAACGGTGTATGTCAGAAACTCGACATTAAGGCGGATTTTGTAAGTTCTTGACTTGCATTGCTTAATGCTCTAAACTGGAAAAAGAAAGAAGGAAATAAGTTGACTAAACACGGTCATCCCCACATTAATATAAAACATCATCCACTGCTCAGTTTAGCTCATTCCCATGGGCTCACGACTGAACATTTTTAAACTTATCTCCAGCTCAGCTGGAGGTCAGCTTATTTTTTGTCACTATTGTTTCTGATTTCCTAACCAATCTGTCTACACAGAGATGTAGAAAGAGTGTAAAGTTTTTGTATAAAAAGTCACCACCATGTATTAAATGCATTAAATGGAAATTCCTTCCCCATTGAGAGCTTTATAGCTAGAGTAATAACATTTTTATCAGGTTGTAACTCAAAAGATTAAGACAACCTGTAGCATATTACTCTAAAAAATCAAATCTGATTGATGTTTAGTTGTAGCAATGTGCAGAGGTATTAATTAGATGTACTTTTACGAGTCATAAATAGCTGATAGAGCAAAAGCAAGAATAATTTGAAAATTAGCATAAAGAGAATGGTATTCTTGAGTGGTAAATTATAATTAAACTGAATGGACCTTATGAAAATAATAGAAATTGTCATTCGATATATTAACTGTGATACACAAAGCAGTTATAAATTTTCTAGCAATCAAGTCTGACACCCTTTCCTCTTTTTTTTTTTTAATGGAAGCTACAGATGTAAATTAAAATTCCATTTATCCTTTTCATTGAGAATCACAGAATAGATTCTAAAAGGAATACATCTAGCTGTTGCACAATTGAAGCATTAATGCATATATCCAGATGAGCACAGTCTAAGAGGGTATCTCAGCTAGCACTCTGGATTTGCATATTCATAGAAACGTTGCAATTAAACTTGAAGCTCAGTACCATTTTACCCTAGACTTCGTTGTACTAGTGAGTGACTCTCAAAGCCATGCAGGGGTTAGAAATCTTGTTTCAGAACTGCACTTTGGAGTGGAACGAGATCTCCAGTGACAGGCCCTTTTCTGCCAAGTTCCCCATCTGCAGGGTAGCTAGGCATATTTTCACTGCCCCTTTCTCTTCCTACGGTTTGGCCACAAAGGGTTTTGTTTGCATTATCAGAATGCGTAACTTCTCCTGCATTTCTTAAGAAATACCAACATCTTGCATTTCATTTTTACACATCAACTTGTAATGTTCACTATCTTGCAGAAGACGCTGAAGATGTAACAAAGATGCATCAGTATCAGAAAGAGATAAAAATGAATCTACATTTTAAAAGTCTCATGCCAATTTTATGCCAATATAGAGAACTTCAGCTCTCTGCTTTTGATACAAGTTATATTTTCTAAATTTATTTTATTTAGCACTGTTGAACCTGGAATGGCCTTCTATTGTACTTCACCCAATTACATTAATCTGCACAGGAATGAGGGAAAGCATTAAACAAGTTTTCCTGTCTGGGTCTATTATTTGTATATGGTTTCTCTACAATGTTTACACTAACAAGAGAGCCTAATTTTATAAAGGAAAAAGAATATAATAGCTTTAAGATTTATTTTTTCTTTCAAAAGAAGTGAATAGGGCAGCACTACAATACTAAAGAAACTTCTATGGCTTACTATTTCCATTTTAAACCTACCACATGTCTTAATTTAAGAAGCTGCATGTTGCCCAGGTAAACTTCTGGATTATCTAGCTCTGTTGCTAGAATACAGTCCATTTATTATTTACAATGTAACAAAAAGTGATACATGGCAGATATGCAGTTGGAAATAGAAATGTTTATGTTAATCAAAAACTCTAAAGGCTGACATATGCAAAGGCTCTGAATAATCTTTCTATTATGCACCAGATCTGTGGTGAGCTAGGAGTATCTGGAAAAATTGAAAAAAAAAATACAATGAAGCAAGATCATTGGCATATTCTCTATCAAAGGAATATTTTGGATTATCAAGAATATATCAGATTGAATACCAGTTGTAAAGGACTCTCCAGTTGAAACCCATAGTTATTTTCTATTGCTCTGATGATGTGAGGTGAGGGTAAAGCAACATAAAGACAGAACAGTCTGTATGAACAGTAATGTGAGTTTTCTCCAGTTACACCTATGCCATCACAAGTTTCCTCTTAATTGCATTATAGCCAGCAGATACCAAACCCAACAGCTTAGCTCTCTGTCTAATTTTAGAGCTTTAAAGTACTCAGAGCAGGAATTCATTACGAGCAGGAAATAAAAATGGAGAGTTGCAGCTGGCTTTTAAAAGATCATTTAACTATTAAATAGCCTTTTTAAAACATTTCTGTCACATATGTACTAATAGTTTCTAATAGGTTTTTTTTTGGTTAGAATTACTAAATCTTTCTGAACTTTTATAACTAATAATTGATATAGAGAACAATTTTATGTTGCCTATGTTTTTCCAAGATCTTTAACAAATCAAGGAAATATGAAATGGAATCCAGATTTAAAATATTTCAGGTGCCTGAAATTAGTCATAAAAATGCATAATACACTTTTATAGCTAGGGAAAATACCAACTACAACGTACAAGAGAACGTTTCATCTAATTGCTCTGTATTTTCCACCCCTAGTGTGCTTTATCGTCATGTCCCTCATCCACCTCTCCAGACATATTCAATTGTGCTAAAAAAGACGCAATAAATTCGGTGGTATTAAGGGGTTTAGAAAAGGTTTTGGCCTTTGGAAATATACAGTAGGCTCCAGGAAGTGTGAATATGTCGTGTTTCATGTTAAAAAACTGGCGTGCTGTCATATTTTTCTTCTAATAGGTCCCTAATGTTGTACAGCTATTGCAATCTTCTCCAAGTTCTTTCATCCTGCACCTGTAAGCAATTTTGGAAACAACAGCAAGGACTTCTCTTCCTTTATTTTAACCAAATAGAAAAGTAAATAGTGAAGTTCTACTTAAAATGTTTCAGCCAATTTCCAGGGTAGAAGTTTTTACTTTGTGGATCCTGAGTTCAGCAACATCACAAGTTAGGTGAGCAAAAGCAACTAGGAATTGTCAAACTGACTACATGATAACGAGCAGCATTTTGGCATCAATATATAGAAAATTCATTTTCACTAACATTAGCTTTGACAACCACTAAATAAAACAGAACGGCTTGAAAACTACCTCTTCCTTATGCCCAACAAAAATAGAAAATTTCTCAGTTTTTGAAATACAGAAAGCTACAAACATTGACTAACCAAGACAAGTCAAAAGCTAACATTTAAAATAGTCAAGCTACAATGTGGGAGTCTGGATTAGGTCCCAATCTAAATGACATGGGGAAAGAGTCTGAATCTAGGTTCCTACCAGTCTCGCTGCAATCAGTGATAGTTCGTTAACACTGTCGAGGAAAAGCCCCTTTACATCCACTTGTAAGTGCTTTCCCAGCTCTAAGAATTTTCCAGATTAAAGTTTTACTTTTATGCATCTGATTTCATTCAAAGAGATTTTTAATTTGATCAATCAGGATTCTTTCAGTAAGTTATTTATTTTGTCCAGTGCTGATCTCTTTCTCTCTACTCTTCTTCAGCAGGCTGCAAAAATCCCATCATTTTCTGCTTTATTCAGTGCTACCCAGGTCAGATCACCGATCTTTCTACATCGGTATCTTATGTCTGGCAGTGAACAGAAACACAGAGGTTAGCACATGTGACCATTAAATGGGTAGCCCTCAATTCGCAAAACGCATCTACAACGCCAAGGTTCACCCTAAGTAATTTTCCCAATATAGGCGTACATGCTTGGACTTGGAGAAAAACACAAAGCTATCAGCCTTCCACTCTAAATATTTGCAACAAAAGAACCAGCAGACTGATAGCAGGGGTGGGGGGAAGAGAAAAAGAAAGAAAAAATTCCTAAAAATCAGCGGGGCTAAATGCCAAAATGCTGCTGTCCCCTCTCCAGTAGGGACGAGGGGATGTATGTCAGGCCTTC
Source organism: Rhea pennata (assembly GCF_028389875.1). Classification (NCBI taxonomy): domain Eukaryota; kingdom Metazoa; phylum Chordata; class Aves; order Rheiformes; family Rheidae; genus Rhea; species Rhea pennata. The sequence continues at coordinate 16,970,756 of NC_084665.1, read as the reverse complement.
TCTCTTCTTCCCTTTGAAACTGTAATTTAGTATCACTCAAAATCAGCGAGTCCCACTGCAGGGCACCTCCTCTGCCTTCTCCACCTGCTGCAAAAGGCGTTTGTGGCTCCAGCAATATATCCGGCTCCCTCTACATCCTCCGGCTCGCCACAGGCAAGTCATTTCCCTGTCATTAGAAACTTTCTTGCAAGCTAACACTTAAGAAGCAATTAAAAAAATACTCCAAGTCAGTAAGCTTTCCAAAACATGGATATACATGTGCAAAATTCACATGCAGAAGTCAATCTTGTTTACAATTCCACAACATTTCAAAAAAAAAATCCTGACAATGTTAAGAATGTTTCTGATAATCACTGCATGAGTAGTACGTGTGTGGGAGAACATGATTCAGGCAAGGCCATTTCACAGTCTAGATTTTTAACATTACTGTACATTACAGGAAAAATATAGCACGAATCTCTCAAACATTTTCAGTGAAAACAAAAGAAAGGGCTATAGGGAACCAATTACATTTGCCAGTAAAACAAAAGCATTTGTGACCAATGCCTCTGAAGGTCAGAAGTAATAAGCTTGTCAATGTACCACTATTCCAGATATTATACCTGTGTCAGGCAATAGCAAAGATTAATATGGTAATTAGAGAGCAACATTTCTGATACAACACAGATAAAGCAAGAATCCTGACACAGTTATAACAGCTATTTTATTCTTTTTTTCTTCCAACTGAATGAAAGGACATTTATTACCAGCCTGGAGAACTTCTATATTTTGGAGCAATGAAGCAAGGGGACCTACTTCTGTGATCACAGAAGTACAGAATAGCTGGTGAAATTGTATCACACAGATCGGGGAAAGTAGAATAGAAAACATGATTAAAGGGCAAGGCGGCAGAGTTCAAGGGAGGTTTACCTCCCTTGCCATGGAGTAAACATCCTCATTTCGTACTGCAAATGGTTGACAGCAGACAAAAAACAAGGCTACTGATTCACACCTAAACAGACCATCACCAACTCTCACTACAAAAAATTCTAACCCCATACCCAAGCCATTGCAGTCCAGATCAAGTTCCTGCAGATACAGCAGGATCTGGGCTCAGGGCAACATGCTGCCTTGTTCCAGAGGAAGCCCCCAGAATACAACCCACGGATTAAGGTACATTCAGAGTTTCAAGATTTTATCCCAGAGAAACTGTTCCAAAATTCCCATATATACACTTACAGTATAACACGGTTTTATGACACTAGCCCCAACTTGGGATAATTGTTTATAGCTAAAGAAAATTTTTTAAGATCAATGTTCTGTTAAAAGCATTAAAAGCCACATTCCCTAATGTGAAGGAGTCAAAGACACTTTTTAGAAATATTACACGAAAGCTTAACTGCAGTGATTCGTGAATGACTATTATCTGTTAGAAAAGACTATAATATGTATATACCACAGCAAACAGAAAACTTAAAGCAAAATTTCACTCCAACTCTGCAGTTTTATCTGTAGCCGATTAACTGGCCAAATAGCTCTAAAACTGGAAAAACGAGTTCATCTCAGTTATTCTTGCAACATAACCAAACAAATTTTGCTCAGTAATTCACACAGCCCATTAGAGTTATTTTGGATTTACACTAGGACAGCTCAAATTACCTCACTGCTCCCACACACCAAGCACAGCAAATGCTTGCTAACATTTGAGAGGTGGGCGAGCAGGCAAAGTTAGTTACATCACCACCACCTTTCCTACCAGCTGAGCAGGCAGCACATGCCAACAGGCTGCGAAGCCTCGCCAGGGCTCCCTTTGCTCAGCCCAAGAACAGTGCTCAGAGATAAAGCTTGGACTAGATGATCTCCAGGGGTCCCTTCCAAACTTACCGATTCTATAATTCAACTCCTCCTCGCACTTAGGGGCACCACTAGCATCAAGCACTAGGCATAAGCAAGAGGGGATTTTTCATAAGGCAAAGGGAGAAAATAGGCTGAAATCAGAATCTTGTGTTGTTGTGCACATTATTACAGTTCATTGATGATGCTAAGACCAATAGATGATAGAAGAAAACGCTTGTAAGCGGCTAGCTTTGGCCCTCTTCCATGGCTTTAGGAATGGATGCAGAGGACCTCATCACACTTGCATCTAAACGTTCATACAAGTGCTTAAATCATTCCCGGACCTAAGCTTTCCAGTTAAGAACTACAGCATAAATAGGGGTGCAAAGCTTGAAGGGATCTCACTACACTCATCACACACTAGCTACAGCAAGTATATCCAAGCTAATCTTAGAATAATTACATAGCAGTGGTCTCCACAACATCCCTCGTCCTACTATAGGAACATAGACTGGTTTTAAAAAGCATACATTGACAAGGCCTGCCTACATAACTTATTCCACTGTTAACCATCAAACACAGCTGGAAAGTTTTCCTAAAGCACAATACAGGCATTGTTGCAAATTAAACCAATATTTCTTACCTTATCTTAACAAACAGGCATGACAAATTAATCACAGTCCTCTTTACTTGTATATATTAAGACTGTTTTCACATCCAGTCACTCATTCCCTATCTTCATGTTTATAAACAGAACAAAGTCAATTCTTTCATTTTCTTCTTAGGAGCTATACATTCATTAAACCATAGATTTAGTGTTCTTTTAGTAGCTCCCTAATTTACTTACCTCTTTTTTTCAAAGCACAACACTGGAAACTAGGCATACTGCTTCAGCTAAGGTCCCAGCAGTACTGGGTAAACAATTAACTCCTCTGCCACCCCACATGTTGTCAATACAGCCCAGACCATGCCTGTCTTTTTCTGTAGCAAATTGCAATCAGCTGGAACTTCCCAAGTCTTTTCTGTAAAGCTACTGCTTGGCCACAATTACCCCCCATTTTATAGCTGCGCATTTGATTTTTCCATCTTAGGTACAGAACTCTGCACTTTTTTTTTTTTTTTTTTTTTTTGATAGAAATTCATCTTCCTGATTTCAGACTATTTCTCTACTTTATCAAGCTCATTTTGAATTTTAATCAGTTCTCCACAGTGCTTGCAACCCCCATCTCCCCTCCTCCTACACTAGCACAGCTTGGTGTCACCATGTACCACACTGCAGCTGTGACAATGAGGCATGCCTATGTTTTTCGGGTTTGAACATGCAGTGAAAAGAAAGAAGAAAAGAAAATCAGTTCCTTAAGAATGTCAATCTAAATAGCCAACAAAATGTTAAAAAAAAAGTAATTAGGCAAAGAAGTAGAATTTTTAACCAGTATCTTCCCAAGCAGCATATCAGTTGATCACATATCAAAGCTGCAATAGTTTTTCATTTCTGGTGAAGACACTGCCCACGAATTCAGCCCTTGGCAGCCTCTAACCTTGACTATATAATCGCATTAATAAGGAACAGGAGATATAACCAGGGGAAGGCTCTCAGTTTATTTATGGACCGGGTAATATGGGATGAATAACATTAATTCTTGCAGTGCTTTTAGTCTTGTTCCCATTTTATTATGTTTCATGGAAGCAAATACACAAATCATATTTCATTACCTACTCTATATTGCCCTGTGATTTTCTAGAATATATTAAGTGTGGAGCCATCTTACTTTAGCCTCAGAGTATATATCAGGTGTTTTTCCAGGCAAGCAATTAGAAGACTGGAAAGTAGCTCTCAAAATGCTCCTAAGAATTGATCCACAGAGAACAAATCTAGAAGCATCAAGTGACTGAAGCATCCCCTGGCACTGTTACAGCCAAGAGTTATTGCTCATTGAGCAGAGTGACTTGCAAACATGTACACAAAACCTTGCAATTAAAAAAAAAGATATTCCTGAAAACCACAGACTACCTCCCCAAACTCAGGAAAGCTGCTATCTCACAAAGAACATGAGCATGTAGATATATACCACCTGCTAAAAACAAATCCTTCCAAATCAAGGACTGACAGTGTTACATCAAAACATTCCTTACAGTTAGTTTTAGTGGAAACTTCATAGTACTTGCACTGAAAAGTCCAAAAAACTCTTACTTTGGGGAAAAGAAAAAAAGAAAAAAAAAAGCAGTACAGAATCCCCTTGCCATTTTCTGCTTGCTGAACAACAAATCAAAACACTATTGAAACTTGAGATATCAGGGAAGATGCTCTAGGAAGGAAATAAAACAAAACCAACTTGTCAAATGGGACTCCCTGTTGCTGAGTACCATGTGGTGCTCTAGTGAGCTGCATCTGTTCAGCTATTAAACACAGTGGTGAATATGATACCGACAGCAGTGACATTATCAAATACGCTGAGTGGTTATTAAGGTTCTATAGGATAATCTTTTCACTTTTTATTTTCGTTGTAGAAGCTACTGTAAAGTAACTTCATGTATGATAATGCTCTTTGTGCTTGTCCCTAAATGAAAAGGCACCACTACATAAACCACAGCGAGTCTTAAAATTTTCATCTGCTCTGCAAGGAAAAGCCTGGGTGCCTTTGCTCCAGGAATTCTCCGTCATTCCCTAGAATTCACTGTGTCAGAAAAGAAACCCTGTGTGGGGAACTCCAGACCATAAGGCTTCAGGATATTACTGGTGTTTCACAAGAGATGCAGTCTGTAGCATTCAGCGCATCAGCAGAAAGTAGCAAGTCCATCAAGGGTGAGGGCTAAACAGAAAGGAGATTCCAGCCCCCAAACTGTGCACAAGACCCGCTGGAGGTGTAATGCTGCAGCCTCACCCCCCACTGCAGTGGTCCTGGATGGTGCCGGACCCAACAGCTGCCCACCGCAGCGGGAATGCAGGGTAACGGCTGCCTTCCCCGTCCACAAGGAGCAGCTTTCCCTGGACTACAGGGAATGCCTAATGCTGTGGTAGCTAGCACCCAGCACGATTTACATCGCCCTGAGGGGACATCCTGACTTACACTTGGTCCTCGACTGAGCATAGATCATCAGTGACAAATTCTAGCACAAGAAGTTAAAGCTGTGGCAGTAGTTCCTCACTGGTGTGATGAAGGCTGCAGGATAATTTCACACAGAACTGACAAAACTGAAGGAACTGTGCCTTCCCTTTGGTCCTGGGTATCTCTTATTCCGCGTCATCTAGGTAATTATCGCAAGGCAAGGAATGCATGAGTCAGTTCCTTGAGGTAATCCAGCAGCTAATTTGCAGCTCTGCACTGTAAACGGGTTTTCAGGAACACAGAGATTTGTAAGGTTCTCTAAACACTTGCCAGGAAAACCCAACTTTTGTTAGGCTGATTATTGTACCACCAGAAAACTGACATCAGTCCATAAAATCCTTATCATGTCTGTTATTGTTGCAGAAATTATTGGGACCAGCATGATCTAAGGAAAAAACCAAAAAGGCTTACCAGTGGCTGCAGTACGTTGTCGAATGGGAAAAATCACTAAAAAATTGATAGGGCAGGCAAACGTTATGCAGCCATAACTACTGCTGGGGTGCTAGTGGTGAGAGAAACAGCAGCTCAGCTCTGAGAAGGAGAATGTGGTTATACAGTGATATACCAGAAGTAGAGCTACACTAGTGTCAAGTGTGTTACACTCAGTTCAGAGAGAACACTGGCATATTACTGAAAAGCAAATGAAGATACAGTTGTAAACCTGGATTTCAAGAAATCCAGTTAAAATCTCTGCTCTGACATTATTTCCTTCATGGCCCTGGTACAATGAGATAGTAAAAGTTTGGCAGCTAACGTGGATGGAAGTAAGAACGAGGCTTAGTGTGTTCAGTCCTGCTCTCCAGTATACCAGATTAAATTCAGTCATTTTACTACAGCAGTGCCTCACTGATACAGTGATGTAAACAGAAAGTAAGAAAGGCTCAGGATGATAAAATAATCTAGAAGAAGAAAACAAACTAGCATTAAATGTTAAAACAGGTTTCCAGTTTGGTGATGACACTGAAGCATCACAGGGCAAAACCTGAATTAAGTAAGTGGGCTAATTAACTAATTATGAGTCACAATTCAGGTAGTATCTCACTGAAACAGAATAGTATTAAGACAAGCTTTCCTTATTAGCACAAAGTGATTAACTGTAATAGCAATGTTTACTTTAACAAATGCCCGAAGCAAAGCAGCAGGCTCTGCAAAATTGCCTCTGCATCTTTCACCTTTCAGCAGGAGTTTTCCAGTCTGATGCAGACCCTATTCATATTCACTCCTACTTCTGCAGTTTCGTCAGACTAATTACTAGAGGAATCAGTGGGATCAGATTTATTTGGGGTTAGGATCAGAATCTGCTCAGGGTGTCAGCAGTGCTTTTCCCCTACACCAGTTCTGCACCAGTAGGCTAATCTTTCTGACTGATATTAAAAATGGTATTGTTCATACTGCATGTTCTTGAAAAACTGCTAGATAAGTACTTTGTGCTCTTGCTTACACTACATCCTCACCCTCATTTAAAGCTCATAAACTTAAAAGACATAGAGTTAATAGGCCAGATCTTTGATTCTGGCTTATATTCGTAGGAAATGCCACCTTGATGCTGTTCTGTGCACACCCAGCCCTCTTTCAATGGGTCACAGCAATCTGAGAGCCACTCGCACATATTCAAGCTACCATCAGGAGCTAAACGCCTAGCCTTGGATACTCTGAAAGTGATGACATTGCTTGCATCTGTCACTATTTCTTCAAAACAACACATCCTCAGTCCAAAGTGCCTACAACCTGCATGATCTGCACAACAGTAGCTCCGAATGTACGATGTTGACATACAATGTCCACAGATATCCCACTTGTTTTTGTGCCCAGACTACCCCAGGAAGGTCTAGCAAGGGGGAGAGGGAGTACAAATATTTCTTTGTGTGACCTTCTAAAGTTAGACTGGAACTAGACAGTAACAAGCTAAGAAATATTATCAGTGCTGACCCCATTGTATTACTAGATATAACAAGCAGCATATGCCTAATAACATATATAATAAACAGAGAAATATGACTGACCATGTAGTGTTGATGGACAAAAGTGGCTAGCTCCTGGAAACCGATCCGCAGTCATCCAGAGCATTCATTCTTCAAATAAGCATGTACTAAAATAATTTCCTAAGATTTTGTGTTTCTTTTGTTAGGTGATCTTCTCAATTGTTCTGCTATTGCAAAGAGTCAAGTATTTTTAAAATCTTAATACAGTTGCTAAAATGTCTGCTAAATTTTTCATCGACTATTTTTATACACAGCAGGGTCTGTAAAAGTTAAGGCCAAGTTACTAGCATATCTGTAACCTTTGTATGCAAGGATGTTGCATAATCACCAGCACAAGAAATTTTGGGATTCAAAGGATTATAGTTAGACCTGGGATAGGTAGAGTCAGTTTGCGTAATTAGAGTTTAAAGTATAACTCTTTAAGACAGAAGTGAACTAAAAGGCAATGAGAAAAATAAAACATCAACAAGAGCATATAATGTCAACTGGGTAGGCTGCTGCTATGGAGAAAGGATGGGCTATTAATTTATCTGTGCATCATTAATTAAACTCTCCTGTCCTCCTTTCTGAAGCCAGAAAGTTGGTAAGTATGTACATAAATAACTTAAGAAATATTCTAAGGATATCTCTCCTAATTTTGGCCACCTGCCTATTTGGTTTGTTCTTGCTGCTGCTATTCTTTAATTAAATTGACCTAATCAATGGTCCTGCACAGGAAGGTCTTCCATGTGGTACAACTATACAGTGACTACCTCTATAGTAAATTCTCTGTTCCTCTACCTATACAGTATTTCTCTTTCTTTGGGAAAGAACTGGTATACTATCACTGAGACCCCTGGAGGTTGCCACTTGCTTTCATTGGGATTCACTGGGACTGCAGCTCTTGCAACAAGAGGTAGAACATATATAGTCATATGAATTTTTGTTAGAGTGCATGGCAGAAAAAACTTAGTGAAAAAGGAGGAAAAGGAAAGAAAGAAAGAATCTGGCAACAAAGACTACAAGTAATACATATGATACTTTAGAGTTTAAAAAATGACAATGTTACAAATGAGAGTTACTTTACGAAGAGGTCATGAGCCTCTTTTAAGTTTATCTTAATTAAATATGCTTCCTCTTTTGCTTGCCTCTCCAAACTGGTCCACTTCATCTCTAAAAAATATATGGTTTTCCTTGGTCAAATTTATGGTAAATTAAATATTCCTTGTTCCTTCCTTATTAACTTATTCCTTGTAGTTTTAAAACTTGACTCAGATCAAAATCCATCTATTCTTAAACTTTTTATCACCATATTTAAATTCAGCAAGTCCCCAGCAGGAGTAAGTTCCATATTTATGTTCTGTCCTTGTGTTGAATCAGAAGTCCCATGTTTGTATAGTTTGCAACAGCATAGTCAAAGGAAGACTGGTCATCAAATTCAATGACAAAATATTGGATCCTAAGGAGTTCACCAGTGGATGAATTCATTTACAGTGTACCCTTGAGATATGCAAGATGAGAAGGGATCCTAGAGTCCATCATCTGGCTTTCAAGCTTACTTAATAGGGCCATGTGCCATATTTTTTCCATATTGCTATTGGGTGATTCTAATATGACCAAATGTGTGAGCCAGAAGAAGTGTTTTAAATATTTATTCATCCTCAGACAAGTTCTACACCTTGGCTAGAGGAAAGCTCCTCAAGAGATCAAGAGCTTCATCAGCATTGAGGGCTGGAATGTTTTGCCACTGATACATGGTACATTAGCTGTGAACTTAGGACCTACAGGTCATGCAATTTTCTCTCACCACGAGGTGGGCAGGTGGTGACTCCTTCATCCAGTATGCTTTTTGGAAAGGAAGCTTTTATTCTCCCAAAAGCATGGAAGGAGTAGGACGCATAAAGGATTTATGAAATTGGTAGAGGAAGAAGTGAGAACTTCTATTTATACCTAGACAGAGTGAGAAGACAAAAGGAGCTGCTTCCCTCAACCGCATTTCTGCAAATAGGAAATATCGGCTAGGAGATCAGAGCGGCCCCACTGTTAAAACAGAGGCACCATGCGAGCACGAGGACTTCTCTCTGCAGTGCTCCGTGACTGCAGGCACAGCCAAGCCCCTGAACCGTATCAGCTCGCTGAATTCCATTCACCTTATTCACCTCTCAGTAACGCACCAATCTTGTCTGTTCCACTGAGAACTAGCATGTTCCTCCCAGCAACTTGGCCTATTCATGGCAAGAACTGACCACTGTCACTCAGTGCTAAATCCTGCTCGGGAAAACAAAAAAGCAGCTTTCTTCGAAAAATAGCTTTTGCATAACAGACCATGCAGAAGATTCAAGTTCAGGCATTAACAAACAATTTACATCATAAAATCCTTTTCAGAGTTTTTAAATCTCTCTCTCTGCTAATAAAAACCAGTAACTTCACGGCATACTTTCAAGACATGGCTTGACCATTTCAGTGATTTACTTTTTTTTTTTTTTTTTTTTTTTTCCCGGCAAACTCAGATCTTTAACCTCATCAGCGAGGTAAATGATTGCTCCATTTAGCACAAATTCCCTAGATTAATTTGTTGCTCCCATTCTAATTAACTTACATTTGTGTACATTGAATTGCATTCTCATCTGCCTGTCTAGTCGCATAAATGATTCTTTTTTGATTGCACTTCTTTCATTATTCAAACCCACAAGCAAGTCCAGAAATCTTTCTTTCATAGTAATTTTTCTTCAAATAGCTTATAGATTAACGCATAGTCTGGTTGCTGAGTTTTTGTTCCCCAAAGAGAAGAACACACACTGCCCGTAACAGTTAAATTCCCTACAGTATTTCCCCAAAATATATATAAATTTGAAAAAAGCACAAATAAATATAAATATAAGTATAATAAATTAAGCAGCATCAAGTATCAGCAAAATTCTAGTTCAGATACCATTAGTCTTAAGTAATTTTCCTGTGCATCAAAGTGGCAGAATATTAAATATCACAATCCTGCTAACCATCACGATCCACAGTCTTTCCAGAGCTTCAGAGTGGATCACTGAGATCCACTGAGCTGATAAGACACAGGTCCGATTTTCAAGGTGTTGGGTATATTCAGCTTCCATTGACTTCAGTCTCTCTTGTACATGCTCGGTGCTTTTAAATATCTGAAACCTAGTTCTCCGTTTTTTGGCCCTGCCTGGATGTGATTATTACATTTTAAAATCATTAACTTTTCTTGCATATATAAGCCATCACTGCCCTCATGAATCACAGCATTGCACAGGTACACATAATAAATAAGGAATTTTATATCTGAAAGTCAATTATTAGAAGAAATATTATCCTGGGAATATTTTTTTGTAAGATTATTAAACTCTTCCTGGGAAAATCAATTAGCTCCAATATGAACCATTAAAATCAAAGCAATTTTTACCATCAATTTCACTTCAGGTACATTCAGCTCTCTAGGCATTGATCCAAATATAGCTAAGTCAATAGGAATCTTTCAATTGATTTTCCATTAGGTATTTAGCCCAAGACATGTGAAGTACTCAGAAGAGAATAATAAATTACTCTTAAGACTTTGCAATTTTAGTTTCTTGTACACTTACACCTAGAGGTCTGATCTGGTTTTACTTTGAACATGAACTCTTACATGGGTTTTACTTTTTTTCTATTTGCTTAAAGGAAGCCATTATGTTGGAATAAATTGAAAGTGTCCATATATCATGTACATCTAAAATAAAATCTAAAAGAATCAGCTCTTAAAAACCTGGTACATAATAATACTGCATAAGCGAAAGAGAGAGGGAGAAGAACAGTAAATAATGGTCATTCTCAGTTTGCCAACAGTTCCAGAGAACCGAGCAGGAAAAATGTTGACTTTCACAGAATTTTCCATGACCACAAGGCTGAAAACCAAACCCATTTGATATCAGTATTAATTTTGGACATAAAAATCAAGATTTCATTTGAAAATACTAAGTTTTTCCCTATTTTTTTTTCAATTGAGTATATCATGTACAAAAACTAAAAGAATATCTCATAAAATGGGGAACCAAAGGACTCTGGTATTAAAACTTAACTTTTTTAAATGAAGAAATTTTTTGAATCAAAGTTGACATGAACTCACAAAAGCTTTCATTTGAATTTTATCTGCGTCTTTGTCATGGAAAAAGTTTCAGATGATAATGCCCTTCCTCCATATATATTTTAATAGATGTAATATATAAATAGTCATGACAAAGAGTATAAACTGAATTTGTTTGTGATCTAAACCCCTATTTTCTAAAAAGTGTACTGTATTTCTTCTTATATGACTGTTTACCTAGTCATTAATCATAACCTCAAAAGCTTTACAAATACATTTTGAAAATCTAAATATAGTATTGATTTATCTATCATAACAGTAATGCTGCACCTTCACAGTATTTCAAATTAATTGTGACTTCCATTGCATATATTCATATCGTCTGTCTGTAGTCATACCCACACATTTCCAGTTAATATGGTACCACATCTTTAAAAATAGTTCCTCACACTTTCCCATCACAGTGTTAACCTTATCAGCTTACAGCTTCCTTACAATATTTTTCCTAATAATATTAAAGATAATGGGGGTGGGGAAAGCTGTCCTGATATCCCTACAATCAGTAGATTTTGAATCTAGTGATTTCTTTCTAGTGTTGTACATGTACTATACATTTTACGTGGGATTTCCATTCACTGGAATTATGGGGAGTTTTTCTCCAGCCTCACTGGGAAGCAGTTTAGGCAATGTTTGCTGCCACATCCATTTTACTTCTGCTGGTGGCACACATGGATGTTTGCCATCAGAACAAACTTCACCTCATCACTTCACCTACTTCAGCAGATCCATGAGATATGTAACTAAATCTACGTCATCACTCTGCTTGAGATTGTAACACAAGTGTCTTCAGTTTAGCTTACATAGCTAGAAGCGTTTCTTCTGGAATTGCAAAGATTTAAGATCTAAAATCCTCTATTGGCCTTGTCACCAATACAAGCTTCCCAGTCTAAATTTCAAAATTAGCAATAACTACAAAGACAAAACATTGGTTTTGTGCTCTCAAAACATTTAGATCCTAATACAAAGGGCACAAACAAGGAAAATATAGCAACTGCAGGCTCTGTTCAACATGTACACAAAACACTACACATTGGCATATACCTTAAAGTCTTCCACTCTAACAACACAAGATCAAAGTATGGCAAAAATATGTACTTAAAACAATTTTTAAAAGTGGCTGAAGTCTATCAATGGAAATCTTAACTTTCTAGTAGAGTAAATACTGTTTGTGGCACACTGAAGAATGCCACCTTACTATGCTACCAGCACCGCCAGAAAGAACAATTTTAGTAAGATTTCTTAGTTGTTGCAGCATCTTTGTCCAATTTCTCTTTGTTCCTCACCACAGAAAACCTGGAAACGCTAGGCTGTGACAGCAGAGTGCTTGTGAAAGACGATGACTTATATATATATATCTACTCTTCTGTCTTATGATCTGGGAGAAGAGTATGGGAAAAGAAAAAAAGCAAAGCTAGGAAGAGCAATACTGACTGCACGTTATTTTAAATGTTTCCTATACTAACAATGGTTATTTTGGGAGGTTAAATGATTACTTTAAATAAACATGTTTCTAACCTAACACTGAAGCTGTGATTCAGATGATCAAGTAGCAATTTTCCAAATCAGAATTTGTTATGAGCTTGATTTCATTATTAGGTTTACATCAGCTTTAAGTAAACAGTATAACAAGGAGGGCAAGCACACATTAAAGTACCTAATCAAACCTGTAATTTCTTCTTCTACTGCTAGAATGAAGAAGGTTAAGAGGAAGCTCTCTCATGTCTCTGTTCTGAAACATCCCAAGTAAGTACCCTTCTCAGTATGTTAGTAAAGGCTTTATGAAGCCTATGATTTAAAGTTTTTAATTCCATGCAATAGTTACAACTGTTCTTTGCCATCATACTGCTGAAAATACAATTTGAACTTATCATCACACATCCCTCTTAAATTTTGCCACCAGAGAGGATCCAAGCTGGGTAACAGGGAAGCTCCAGAAGAGACAGAAGAATCAGTTTCCATTATACTGAAAAACTGAATCCCCAAATAATTAAACCTTCAAAATTATTACAAAGTTATAGCTGGTATAAAACAAAGCTAAGTTATGCATGCATAGTGCACGTACATAGGCATATACTGCAAATGCTCATGCATATTCATTATACAAACATATGAGTTAGTGCATGCAAAGAACATGCAGAATTAGGATTTTCCTTCCTTCTAATTTTTCCTCCTTCCATCATTCAGATCTTATACGTGTTTCTGGTTATTTAACAGATAAGCCATTCTTAGCTATATCTCTACATTGGCAAAAGATGGAAGTTTTGAGTAACACAATCCACCTTTTACCTTTATTACAGCTAGTTTAATACAGAAGCTTCCAGTTACTGAAAGAAAATTAAACTTCATTCCAATAAAATCATTTTTCCATTATAGCATATAAATGGGCCTCTCCATTTCTATGTTCTTCTTCATTTTTATAACCATGATGTTTCAAAATATCATGCTGAGCTAAAACAGACCTCAGGTAAAATTCTCAGATGTGCCTACAGTTCCACTGAATTTAGTAAGATGTATGTTCTTAGATAACATGAGCACTTTGAAAATACTGCCTTCCAACTTCCTTTTGAATATTATCCTTACCTGAAATAGATTCTGGGAAATTATATCCCAGCAGTTTTCCAAGCTTTATCTAACATTGACCACCCTTAAAAAATTCTTTTCAAATTTGTTAGGATATCAGATCAATCCCTTTTTATCTCCACTCTAGAGAAATGATAAAGAGAAGAAAGTTTCAGAAGGTCAGACTTTACTTCCAGTGAAATTTCTGCAAAGTTATCATGGATTTTTCTCTGAACTAGAGAGGGCTTCCTGAAGGTTGCTAAAGCCTCTTGCAAAGACAGGAGGAGGAGGCCTAGATCACCTCATGGAACATGATGCTAACAGGCCTTTTCCTGCTTCACAGAAGCTTCATAAGACTGGTAAAAGATAATATATGAATTTCCTCATCATTATTAAATCGGTAGTTTATGATGACAGAAAATTCTCAATTATTCTTTTACTTTTACCATCTGTTACTACAGCATGGATGTAAGCTATTCTGGGAAAAAACACCACTTATGACCTGGTAATTATTTTTGCACTTTGATCTCCAACTCATAATCAATGATCACAGTCTGTTTCATTTTAAAATGGAAAAAAAACAAGGCTCAACAGAAGATTGCACGAATATTGCTTTGATAAACTTCATATATATTAAATCTACAAGAAAAGTATACTTTAAAGTACTACTGTACTACTGAAAAAGATAACAGTGTGAGAAGAAAGCAATAGTGCACTCCACAGCGGGTGGACCTGCCCTCAGGTTGCCAAGAAACAGGCACCTGATGACTAGGCACCTGATGTGAGGCATGGCTTTGGCAAAGCAATTTTTTAAATTCTCTTCAGCAACCCAAAACTTGCCTTGAAAAATGAGAACTTTCAGCTTTTTTGGCATCTGGAAGAAGTTGCTTGGTTCACATTTTTAAATTAGGATTGTACTATGCCATGCATGTCAATGTAAGAGAAGGGTATAGACAACCTTTAAATTCCATTTAAGGCCTTCTTTCTTTATTTACTTAAGTCAGGAAAAAAAAAAAAAAAAAAAAAAGAATCATGTTGGTCTACAATGCAAGACTGCCTTTACAGAAATAAGGAACCCGGGAAGATTGAATGCCATAATTCCCTCTATTTAGTAGTGCTGCTCCTTATGATTTGAAAATGATCACTGCAGAATACTTTCTGAGGGTAAAAGTGTAATTGGTTATAGATCAATAAGTAATTTCTTTCAAGAGGAACTATTCTCGTTCTGAAAACAGCAAGATTTTAAAATCAAAAACAAGCTAATACATTAACAAAGTTGAGATTAATCTAAACAACAAAATTTTATACTGCCCTAGTTAAGTTTATCTTAACTGACTGTTTATTTATGTTGCCATAAAAAATCCAGGTACTTCCGATTCTGATTGCTAGTTATTTGCTTTAGGTAGCTGAAATTACTTTTTTGGACTTCCCAGCATGACACCCTTACTTTCTGCCTAAGATTTACCATCACACAGCAATGGTGAAAACACAGGATAACTTCCAGTGTTAAGAAAGAGCACAGTCAATTGTGGTATACTGCAATTCCCCCAACAGGTTTCAGATTAAATCCTCCAGAATTAATGCACCTTCCTCTGACATTGCTAAATCCCATTTTATGTAATTAGATTGCAGTAAACTGTTATATCTGTACAGGTACTACAATGTGATTTTTAATTGAAAAGCCATATAAGGCAGCTTTGTATAAAGTAAGAACCATTTTGATAATGTGTGAAATCCTGTAGAGTATTGTATGCTACAGGCCATTATCATCTAATTCACTCTTAACCCTAAAAGGTTAATTAACAAACTGCTGTACTTAGATTAAAACCAAAAACAAACGCCACTAATACAAGAACAATCAAGACATAAAGAAATAACATGCACTTGTTAAAAATACTTACGATATGCAGCTCTAAATAATCTCCGAGCCCAGTAGAACTGTCCACTCGTACCAACACGGCCTCTTTTTGAACAGTACTAAACCCTATGGCCAGTCTGTCCGCACGAGTGCTTGGCCGATCATTAGGAGGCCACGTGTAAGTGATCTGTCCACCACCTTTGCTAAATATATATGTTGTTCCCGCTGTAAAAAAGAAATAAAGAGAATTAGTTCCTTGTATCAGTGTAAACACATATGGAAAATACGTGCTCTACAAAAATCAAGCTATTCTCTTGTAACACATTATTCAAAAAACAAAACAAGGCTATATTTCAACATGAAGGGGCCTGTAGTTCTCAAAATTTTGCAGTAAGATAAATATTAGTACTTTTTATGTAGTGCAATCAACACAATATAATTTAATTGCATGTACAGCTACTTAAAACACCATGGCTCTGATTCGGAAATACATATGCTTGAAGTTAAGAACATGCATCTGTGATGTGCTGAACAGGGATGAATTGAGCCCAGTGCTTTCCGAACGAGGTCTACATGGAGAAGAAATCACGTAATTCCAGTAATCCCATGATCAACAATAAATGCAGCTCCACATATCAACTTGGTTTATGCAATGAAAATGCCACGCACCACATGATACATCATCATGCCCAGCAAAGTAAGGTCTTATCCAATGCATTCAAGTAAGACTTTTACAGATCTCAGGTTTATCAGCTTGTTGCAGACAGAGGTAACACATGAAAGGGTAGAAACATGCTTTACTGTGGAAAACATGCCAGGACAAAAAGATACCAATCTACTATCTAAATAAGCAATGGCTTTTTTTGCCATTAATGCCAATGTGTAAGTTACAAGGGTGGAAATCTTTGCATATTATTTCCAGAGTGCACTTACAAAATCTATAATCTATTTTAAACAAGCATTGTAATCTCAGACCACCAACACTCAGGTACTGAACTTCATCACCAACTGCTACCAGTATATTTCCTAAGAACTAAAATAGCAGCACACCCATTTAGAACTTGTATCCTAACAACAGCATGAAGCATGCAAAGTGAGCATTTCATCATTCATTTATAAGGTCACTATAGGCTGTACACTTCTCTTCTGTAAAGAGAGGTAAAAGCTTAGGAAGAGAGGTTAGAGCATGATAAAAATAGATGTAACAGCTAGTTATACTAGCTGTTCTAGATTGTCCCACCTTGTGGATACTCATAGATTTATTACATTTAACTCAGATTATTTCAGCAGATACTCTCACTACATACTTTCCATGTCCACACAAGGACTAAGCACAATGCAGCATACAAAAAGCTGTCATTTTCTTACTTTCTTACAAGACTGACCGACAATTTTGTGAGCATACAAAAGGGTTGAAAACCCCATAGAGATGTAGATTTTTAAAGCTGAAAACAAGAAGTGTTGTATAGTTGCATCACTCCTTCAGTCTCCATCTGTGTCAGAATCTTACCCTACTGTGGAGAGAGATTGCTTTGTGTCTCTCTCAAACTAAAAATATTATTGATCTTTTTGAAAAGATACCCTTTATTTATTTCTAATTTCATTTTTCTGTATGGAATTACCTACCTACTCACTCACGCTTTTCCAGTACCATCATTTTTTAATATTTTGTGCACTGTGTGTAGAACTTAAAACTGTAAAACTCATTTTAAATCAACAGTCTTGTGCAACTGCGCTGTGCTTCAAATAAATCCCTTGGCTTTGCTTTCCTTCTGGTAAAATATCAACCTGCATGTGTGGTAGAAAGACTTGTCAACTTTCTTTAGCAAAGACAAACACAGCAACAGATCTGATATCTACAGTTCTCCTCACACTCCCAGAGAAATCAGAGTTTATCATCATTATAAGGATTTGTACAAGTATAGTGACAGCAGGGGCTGTGCCGTACAGAGGGTTGTTTATGGATATGGGCAAAGGTTGGCTGGCTGTGGGCTCTATATGACAAAAAGCTATCCTCCCTCTCTCCCCTCCCTGTTTTTCCATACACAGTCCTGTGAAATGTGCAATAGTTTGGTGCACGCTATTAAGCAAGGATGGCTGAATCTCCAGGGCTAGGGCGCTGCAGCGCAAAGACACGGTGGACAGGTAGTATCACTCCCGATGGTCAAAACTGGAGCCAGTTGTGGAGTGACAGACTTTGGATACTGACACATTAATCTCCCCAGGAAAAGGATTTACTCTGTGTTGCTGAAAAACTGAGAGCTTGACCCAAAGCTCATTCAAATTAGTGACAGTCTTTTCGCTGACTTCATAAAATATCGTGTCAGGCCATGAACGAGGTTCTTGTAAGTAACAAAAACGGGAAGGCTAAGAAAAACAACTCTGTACGCTTCAATGTCACACATGATACTGTTAAAACAGCGCATAAGATTTAAGTGGGAGGGCATAATTCTCCTTTTCTTGGTTGTAACAGATGTGTTTACAGAATAAAGAAGACAAAGAAAGAGCCTGCCAAGCGATGGAGAGTCATATTGAATATAATGACCCAAAAATAAGTCTCCAGATCTGAATAACGACAGACTCTGTTGATATTCTCATTCAAAGGTAACCTTGGTCAGTTTTTAGCTATGTACTGCCCATCAAATAAACGGAGGAAGAGCAATTCATCGCGTACTACTGCTGCACTAATGCCAAGGTCAATGTGAGTAGAGTTGGATAAATCTTGCTGCAGATCCTAACTACTCAGAATCAACATTAAAATTGTCTTTTATACAAAATAACGTGTAGTTTATGTTTTTTATATCAAAGCTTTCCCTTCTTCATAACTCTCTATTTTGTAGCTCTTCATACTAGCTGAGTGTCTGATAACAGGCTAATTAATCTGTGTTGACGAATACAGATCTGCCTTTGTCTAAGCTACACAGTGAGTCACGTTCTTTGAATTTCCTGTATTAATTATGAAAAAATGGGTCGGAAGCCATTTGAGAATAGGTCCTCTAGTGTTTATATTTCAAGAAAGACAAATATAATAATGTAAAATTTATTACTTTGGGATTGATCTCAGCTTACAGCCCAACCTCCCATTAACTATTAAACGGTAGAAACTTAGCGATTTTTCAGAACCACCCTGCTTACCATCAGCTTCAGATCTGTTAAGAAACAACAGAGGAAACCTATTTCACTCGCTCCACAAAGGCTTTTATGCTCTCTGACAAACCTGATGTCTCTGCCATCCTTTCAGAACATTGCCATTAAAAACCAGCCACCTTCCTTTCCTTTTCTAGCTTATGGCACTGTGTTGTTTGGGATTTATCATCTTAAGAGAACAGAAAGCAGCAGAATTAGCATGTCAAGCATAGCAATGCCATCAGCACAGCATTTCTAAGTGGGCAAGTTTGTAACAAGCCAGTTCTATCTCTCAGCTGCAGAATTAACTGCACAGTTCTTTATGTGTCCATGCATCTACACAATGTTTAGAAAAAACGCCCATACAGCTCTCTGAAATTCTTGGCCATGAAAGAATGATTCCTACTGTAACAAACTGCCAGTGGTCAAAATATAGTAATGGTTTTTAATGGCCTGGGTCTCTCAAGCCCTACTTGTTTGCAAAATTCATCTTTATGAAATAGCTTATTAATTTCAGTACAGCCTGGAAGCAACTCAAGGACATCAGCTTACCTATACAGTACTGAAGAGATGAATATTTTATTTAGTGCCTATTTACTATATCTATTATTGTGCATCACTGCAAAGCTTTTCAATATTTATTGCTCTGAAGTTAAATCTGATGGAGTTCAACAGTTTGCTCAAATCAAGCAACAAACCCATAGCTTTCTACCTTCCTCATATTCATCCCAATTTTGTCTTCACGATGTATTACACTGAAGAGTAATGTACATAATTCCATTTTCCCATATAGCACCAGTAACAATGTTTATCTTCAATACGAAAATGGCAGCTTTCAATTGCTGAGCAACAGAAAGTGACGGTTTTATTGAGCTCTGGAGCCCAATGAACTATGATTCCACCAGATATTGCTGGAAACTTAATGACTGAACCTTTTAAATTTCAACAATGGGCACTCTAATTGCCCTTTCATAGATACTAAAACTATCTTTAACTATTATAAAAATATGAAGGGTAAACATTATTGGTTATAACAAGAAATGATCCAATAACCTAATTTTCCTCCTTCTCTATGTTACCAGTACTTTACTTCATTTTGGGATAGAACGTGAACCCTCTTATTCCCACAGATAAGAAATTACTTGTCTTGATAAACCCACTGAATTCAGTGAGTCTATTTGTGCAGGTTACTGTTAATTAGCAAGAGTGAAGAGTTCACAGTATAAATCTATATATGCACATATACAACATCTGTATGAAAGCATTTTAATCACACTGTGCTCATGGTACCACATAAACCTCCATTTAATAATTTTTTTATACTTTCACCTTCATATTTTCATCCTGCACACAACTGACATTTCAGAAAAAATGCACAAAATTTTCCATATGTAGATTTGTACACATTTTCTGATGTAAGTACAGAAAAGAATGTTTGAAGTCTGAAAGATGACCTTGCTGGGGGGGGGGGGGGAAGGATAAGGGGGTGTTTAAAAATTAACAGTTTGGTAGATTAAAAAACAACCCTTTAGTATGTTTCTTCTTAGACTCTGATTTAAGTGTTATTAATTATTTACACAGAACAGAAAACACATGCCACAGAGCTGAGATGAGAAGGGAATGGCCATTAAGGTTAACCATGGGAAGAAGATGGGAAGGGCTGCCGAAAGAATTATTTCAAACTGAAGATTGTACACAACTGAACACTTCCCAATGACATCCTGGTACATTCTCTCCCCCTAACCTGGGCAGCAGCAAGAATACAGACTGTAACTGGTTCACTGTAACAATTACACCAAGCTTTTCCAAGTACAATTTGCTTAAAAACAGGATAGGTTTATGGGATGTGCAAGGAGAAGTTTCTCAAAGGGACCATTGCCTGTAGCCCTCCAAAAACCTTGGATGATTTTTGGGCGGGGGAAGCTGTTGTGCTTTCTTTCTATTTTTATTAAAAAAAAAAAAAAAAAAAAAAAAAAAAAAAAAAAAAGACTGTGTACTGCTAGTGTGGATAAGAACAGAGAAATGCTGTCTTCTTCTCAGGCAGGTTTCCTCTTAGGCTTCTGAATGGTGGGGTCTTGGATGATGGGGTCCAGCACTGATAAAGCCTGTTGCTGCTGGGGCTGGTTATGAATAGCTCCACTAATGATGTCTTGCTACTTCAGATAAAGATACTGATGAAAATAAAGACAACTGAAAATCTCACTCTCCTATCTTCAGCCTTCCGTGGGACCGACATTTCACTATGCCAGAGTTAAGTTCTAAAATTCCATTTTTCTGTAAACCTGTAGGTCTGAGGCCACATCATGTTTACAATGACTGCTGCAAGCTGAACTTCCAATATTGTCTATGATACTACTGAGGCACCTGTAGTCTCCGGATATGTTAATACTGCACCAGTTGTAATCTAGAATTTCACAGCATGAGACGTGACTTAAAAGTTATGGTCAAGAAGCTAGTTTTACCCAGACAGTAACCGTATGAATTAGCTCAATCACTAGCCACATCAATTCATCAAAATGAGTCAAGAAAGCCGCATCACCAACATATACAAGATGCTGAAACAGAAGAGCCATCAGTTCATTGCTGCTGTCAGCTGCCTCTTCCAGTTTGTCTAGTCAATGCCAGTATTAAAACGGTAGAGACAAGACACAGCCTTCTACCCTTGATAAAGAGAAACCATGATATGTAACTACCATTAATTCAAATGCAGCTTTACATTATATTATAGATTTGTTCTACTCAAACCACTCCAGAGACTCTTACCAGATCCCATCTTTCAATACATCAAATCCAAGTTTGATAGAGATCTATATAAAAGTGCTGTGCATGGTTTATTATATTCAGCTATCTTTCCCAAGAGCTGTCTCAAGGTAAAGGTATGGGTAATTACAGAACAACACAGTCTGAAGTCAAGTCGAGCATCCTGGCCTTTGGAATGACATTTACTGCAGATTCAAGGCAGTAACAAAGAAGCAAAGTCTTTACCTCGGATCACTAAAGTTCCTATAGGGAGCTTAACCAGCTCAGCACCATGTCCTTCCCTTTCTCCCTCCCAACCAACCAACTGAACACAAACAAGAAAAAAGAAATAAAATAAAATAAAAAAAAAAACTCCTTTCTTACTCCTGCTTTCCTCCAGTCTACGGCTACAGTATTAGAAGAGTATTATGGTCTGGAAAATCCTTTGTAGATGACACAATAGCATTCTCACCCGCATACAATGACCCCGTGGTCTTCCCACAATTTGACTTTCTGATAACAGACTCTTGACTGAAAGGAGTGCTCCACATGACATTGGCCATCGGCTTTACTAACAAAAATGCATCTTCACCTTTGCCTTCAGGCACTTGGACTGAAGCGTGGACTGATTCAAATTAAAACTCTTATTTGAGTCAAGGCATCAAAAGGTTTTCCACTCCACACTGCCAGAGGCCACTGAAGCATTAAGGACTGAAATCTCAATTCCTTTATCACCGCATCAGGGACTGGCATTATATTAAGTCATCAGCACTGATTATTGCCAAGTTGGTTCTAGGGCCTCAGCCTTCAAACATCAAACAAATTAGTGAGGAGACATTTCAGCATGGCTGCAGCGTGGACGGGGACGGAAAGAGATTACAAATGGAGACCTTGAATTTCCTGAGAAATTAGAGGAATGCTTCGACATTAAATAAGTCATGTCATAGCTCTCTCAGCCCAAATACATGTCAGTAATGGAAGAGAGAAATGCTTTGTCCATGCAAGAAAAATGTCAAAACTTATTTAAGACCCTCTAAACATTAAAGCTGCTATACAAACCTTCCTTGTTTGTACCTTTGTTGTTTATATCTTGTCATTTATATTGTACACTGCAAGTCATAATGAAGTGGGAGAAAATTTACCCCACTGCAGTTCCAATCGCTGTTGGAATTTTAGTTTCTCAATTTCAAATGTGAAATCCTATTTTCATTGCATTTTTCTATGGAGAAGAAGCTTACGCAGCTGCACCACACTTCTACTGTCCTTGCTCATCCTCCAATAATTTTTCAATCCAATAGCCAGGTTCAGCCAAATTTGGGGGAGAAGGAGGTAGAAATTTCAAATGTAATTAACTCTTAGTAGTTGAATGAAAATCAGTGACTGGGTAAAGGAGAAATCTGCAGAGCTCACCCACCGTACCTTCTGTATGGCAACAACCTGTAGGGCATTTGACAGCTCTATATTGGTGGGGTGGGCAAAACACTCAGTATGCTATGTTAGCTGAATAGCTGTGCCACTCACATAGCATGTCATCAAGAGCACTGGGAGGAGGAGAGGACAAAAGCTGCAGTTATTGCAAGGAGAGATGGTAACATTTGAGAAACAAGGCACTATTTCACAAGAAATCGGGATTTGCTAGTTTTGCTGCTCTTGGAACAACTTGTTCCTATACAAAGGCAAAATATGTCATGTGTGTATCATATCTGTAATGAGGATATATAGCTGTATTGCTTTCAACAGGGTTACTTAGAACTAAATATAATAGATTTATAAAGAACTAAAACTGGTGAGTAAGGATAACACAGAAGATGTATATATCCATACAGAATTAACCAACTAACATCCGTATTACAAGTTAGCTTCATTCATACCATCACAAATAACATAAATGGTTAAAACCAATGTTTCAAAGGAAAAAAAAAGATTTTTAAATTGGAATAAGATTCTAATATCTTTACTCAAATCAAGTAGCATTTTATGCCTTGAATGACCCCATTGATTTAGATTGCATCACTTAACGAGAGTAAAGTACTACTCAGTTTGAGTAGGTATATCAAACTAAGAACTTTCAATGGTGTTTAAAGTGAATATAATTTTGAAAGAACTTTGGCTAAGCAATAGCTATCTGAAAAGACTGCTAAAATAATGTAGAAATTGGAGTATCTGCTCATCTGACTTATTAACAAAACATGAGTCAATTTAGAAAATGCCCATAGAATTGGTAATATTTAGGCAATGATTCTGTAAAATTACTGTGATCATCTTTCAAATATCCACAATAAAAAGTTCTGAGTTTGTTTTAGTCTCATTATCATATTCATTTACCCCAAAGCTATGACTTCCTTTATGAAAGGATACAGGCTTTTTAAAGTAAATCTGACATAGACTGGTAAAGGACCATTATTGCTCATCTCCAGCATCTCTTAGTTCAAAAATTTTTACTTGCTGCCTATTACCTAATACTTTTTAAGCATGGATAGTGGTTCAAA
This sequence comes from Rhea pennata, assembly GCF_028389875.1. NCBI lineage: Eukaryota > Metazoa > Chordata > Aves > Rheiformes > Rheidae > Rhea > Rhea pennata. Next base: position 16,946,967 of record NC_084665.1, on the reverse strand, counting down.
ATGAATTTAGAACATTTCTGTATGAACTGTAAGCCAAGCAATTCCCCATTATTGCCTTGCACCTTTATGTAATTTGGATGGTTAGAAAATGATATATTTCTGAAATTAAAGACTGCTTTAAATGTCATACTGCAGCCAACATGAAACCTTTTAATCCATTATAACTCTACTAAAGGTAACAAGGATACAATATGTCTGACTCTGAAAGCTTGCCAAAAATTCAGATGGAAATTAAAAGTCAAATGTCTATCAATAAGGGAAGGTTTTATTCCTCCTACAGCTTTGCCAACATACAGTTAAATTTCTTGAATGGTCTAGAGAAGTGGGAACTACTTTGTGGGGAAACACATACGAGAAATCCATGAGATGAAAAATATTTTAGCATACATGCAGTATAAAGGCATTATCAGACTAAAGAATGAAACTAGTAAACTAAAAAATCCTTGAAGACAACAGGAATGTTCTGGTCCCCATATTCCTTACATTAGGAAATGTCCAGGCCTTATATTGCAACTTAACTACTCTTACGGTAAATTCTATTAAAATAAACGGTACTTGCGTTTGTGGGATGACAGGACTGCATAGTCCATTGATTTGCTTCTTATGGCTTAATAGTTGTGCCAACATGCAAAAAGAACGTAGTTAAGGGATTGGTTAGCTAAAGGGATTTGTAACAGAATGCAAAAAGTGGAACTTCAGCTCAAGTACTACCCAGATTGACAGAGACCAAATGTTGTCACCATCTGCTGGTGGCCTATGTGAAACCATTCAGTCCAGGGACCTTTCAAACTCAACAGATACCTGGCAAAAGTTAGAAGTTTTGCAAGCCAACTAACTTGAGCTGATGGCATTTCCAAGTTTGCTGACTAGACTGGGAGGCCTGTAAGTTGAAAACAAACTGTTTATGCACCAGAATCTGAACAGATCTTACACAAAAGTAACTTGGCACAGATGTTCACATACACCACAAGTCACTAGCAGAAAACCTGAAATTCACTTTGAGGTTGCTTTCTCTATATATAGATCCATCAAAAGGGATGGCTTTTCAGAGGAATAGTAACAATAAAAAACAAATATACCATTATTTCACACAAAAGAGTGTCTCAAGCAATGTTCTTATTCAAAAATCAACAGCAGTATCCTAATTTTCAGAAGCATCATGGCATTTCTGGCAATCTTGAAAACTGACCCCCCAATTTTAGTCCTTAACAGGGGTTTAGGTGCTTACATGAAGATACAAACATTTGAAAAGGCCAGCCTTAAGCCATTTTATCATGTAGTGTATTTCCAGGCTAGAGGCTTTATTACTTTATGTTTTGCTTGAAATGCATTCTTATTGGCTTCCTTACCAATACTCCAGCTACACTTCCTCGCATTCAGTTAGTTATTTTTAAATGGCATTTATATTATCATACTTGGTAAATTGTGCATAATTTACTCCAGAGAAATCCTAAAATACTGGGAGAACTCTCAAAAGCAGTAAAAACTTGTCTTATAAGAAACACATAACACACATTGAAAATAAAATTGCTAACTAAAAGCCTGTTAAATTCACTGAAAAAATGATACAAGTACAGCAAGAATGTCAGATGATAGGTAAAGACAAGATGATACTGTTATCTGCAATAGAAATATGCTACTAGGAAGGTTGCAACTTGCAAGGTTTGTGGGAACGGAGCCGCTAGTGAAAACTGAAAATTGTATTATGGACAATGTGCAATGATGTTTGATATTTTTCTTTGTAAAGCTGGTGAAGAGTAAAATGTACAACAACATACATGATCTCCTTTAAATAATTATTAGTAATTAGCAGATAAAATGGTGTTGCGGTATGACTGGCAAGGCCATTTCTGAACCTTTTCAAGTAGATATACAAAGGTTGTATCTGAAGAAAAACTGCAAGAGCGTAGTTTCTTAGTTATGTTGCATCCTGAAATGCAAAAATAGCAATCATTCTTCTTCTAACAAAAATGAAATGATAGATACTAAATCTCTAAACAAACATAGCTTAAGCCTCTGTGAAGCACATGGATCCACCACTGCAGCAGTGGTTCAGTTGCTACAGGAGTCTCAGTGGCAGGGGTAAGCACTGATGAGCCAGCTATGTATTAACTACAGCCTTGTAGAGTTGTCTTTCTCACTACAAGCATAAGCAAGCTCCAAATTTCACGATCCATTTGATACACAGAGTAATAATTGATAAATGACCCAAATACAAAAGCAATACTAGTCTTCATCAATACTACACACATTCAAACTTTGGAAAAGTATCATATAAAGAGGGAGTGTGAGGTAAAAGTATCTGGTTGGATCAAAAGCAAACCCAGAAACAAGAATCATCAAGCAGCTTCAAACGATACTCTACCTGGAAAGACTTCCTGGTCATTATCTCAGAGATTGATTTTGGGGCATCCATGCTTATTTGTGTTACCAAATTTGCACATAAAACAAACAGCACAAACAAATAGGGACAAGTAGATCCAGTAGTATTTGTATCTTAACAGTGATTAGACCACTAGAATAAAAGCTAACAGGCCAGCCAGGCAGGGCCAATTCACTTCTTTTCTACTTCTTTCTGTCCTACTACATAATAGATTTCCAATTGTGGTCTGCCACAAAAAAAGCTACATGTCTTGCCATTATGATAATTGCTATCATTCTTCTTTGGAAAGTCCTTATGCTGTTGTTGTAAGCAACAATTCACTACCAGCTTCAGAAAAAAAGGAGCTGTAGTGAAAAATAAGCATCTTATGCACTGTTTGTTTTATGTAGTTGAGTAATTAGGGAGCATGGCTCAACTGCTGACTCCCATAACAGTGTTTGGAAAGAACCTGACACAAAAGCTCTGAGGTGTAAGCTATTCATTCATCTCAATGGGGACTAACTCAAGTGTCAACTATGATATTTCACATGCCAGCACTACCAGCTATGACTCAGTTCATCTGTGGACACATGAAAAGTGAGTAGTTACCAAACTCTGGAGACTAATCTAGTCTAATTAGGACATTGATTTTGTGCTTGCCTTCACTTCCAATGCTCTGGCTGGAGGAAATTATGACTGCTTCTATTTTGTAGAAATGGAGATCAGTCTTCAATCATTTGAGAAGACTTACTTTAACAAAACAGTTTATAGTAACATATAAAAAGATGCTAAGAAAACTATTAGTAATAATACTGTTAGCAATATTAATAATAAAGCACATGGAACTCGGAAAATTATTATGTGCAGAAATGTGCTCAGAAATAGCCCACTTTTCAATAACCATTTGTCTAAGCTTGAAAACCACCACAAAATAAATCAAAAAAAAAATCCATAATCCAATAAAGAAAGGTAGAAATGAATGACTCCAATACATTAAAAAGATCTTTTTTGAAATCAGCTGAGGTATATTAATACACAAGTCTTGAGGATTCTTGCACTACTATATTTCTTTCACAGATGCACATAAAGCTTCTGTTTCTGTAGAAGTTTCTACATCTCACACAAAAAGTAAATCAATTGAAGATGCCCAAAGACTAAAAAAGTAGTTGTATATCATTTGACTTGAAATTTATTAAATTAAATTTTACAGCTCATACGGGAAAGAAAGCTCTCTGTCTGTCTTATAAATGTTCATCTAATAAACATCAATCAGAAATTAAGAATCATTATTTAAATCTAGAAGGCTTTGTTCATCTCCTGTTCAGCTCTCAAAGGACAGTCTATATTCCTTGCTCACACTGGCTGAGTCTCAGTAAGATGGCTATTAAATGAGAGGCTGGCTTTGTGATGACTTTGCTAGCATTTATAGTAACAATGCAACCTGAAAGCTGCAGTTAAACAAGACAGTAGTATTTCTGGAATACCCTGCTGCTCTAAAGTGTGCTGCGAATATTAACATATTCCAGTAAATTAGTTTGCACTCATTTTCATAAGCAATTACTTACTGTTTAGATGCTGCTGATATTAAATTGGCAAGCAATTTGCAAGAATTAATACATAGCATAAAAAGCTTTCTGACATTCTAACAGTACAAAAAGACAAATGTTTCTAGAAACACAGTCCCTTATATACAGATGTCTCTCTCTCTATAAAAATTCTGTGTGTCTCTTCCTAGCTGGTATCCTTTCTTCAGTAGCAAGTGGATAGTGACCAGAGGCTCAAACAAACTCTTTATAGACCGTGTTTTGACACTGTGGAGCAAATCATAAATACCTCAGGCCAAATGCAACAGCATCATCTCATTCACACAGAAAGAAAAACTATTTTCACGCTCATTTTTGAAAATAATAGTTTAGAAAATACAAGAAAATACATCAATTTGAAGTTCAGTTCTTTGCTCTCAAAGCTATTATTTGGGCCTGGTATAATCCTGTCAGATGGCAAGGGTAAATTAACACCCTTGTCCTCAAGATGCAAGCAGGGTCAGCACCAGCTAGCTCTATGGAGAAGCTGTCCAACTGAAGGCAACAACAACAACCTCAGCCTACTTCTTTTCTGCCCGAGCAAGCAGCAGTTCCAAACAAAATAACTGCAGTTACCTCAAAGTAAAAACCAAAGTGAGAGAAGAACAAGGCCTCCTCCTGTGAAGCACATTCAGCACATTTTAAAGCTAACTTCCTAACATACCTCCTAATGAAGTGTCCTGCTTCGCTACAAAAAAGGTGCAGAAGATGTAGCACGAGCCAAAAATAAGCCCAAGAGCCTTGCAGGGAGGCTGGAACAAGGAGAGCAGGGAGGCGAGAACAAGGGGAGAGCAGGGGGAGCAGGGAGGTGCAAACAAGTGGAGACCAAGGGGAGCATGGAGGTGAGACCAAGGGGAGATCAAAGGGAGTAATTTGCCTCCTCACTTGAACAGGTTAAACAAAAGGTTTACCTTTTGGTCCATGGGTCCCCTCCGAGAAAGCCAGCATGCCTTTTCGGCCTCTGGTTCCCCGTTCTCCATGTGCCCCCGTGCCGGTGCAGAGCCAGCAGTGAGGCCCTGCACTTCCAACTATATGCCTGCATATTGTGTCTACCTGCCTGCTTGTGCAAGAATGCCTTAAATGCAACCCTGGACTTTAACAGGGGCTTTGGGAGTCCAGTATACCATAAACAAACCACAGTAGTTTAAGTAATTCCCAGAATACATTTCTAAAAATATAATTCGTGATCTCAGGTCTCAATCTCTTAAACTCTAGGTTTCAGTCTGGAACCAATTACTATAGCTGTCTTCTATCTCATAAAATACACAAGACTGCAATAGAAACCCTAATGCACCCTTAACTCTAGGAGTGCAATGGTCCCTGCCTGCCATGCTCGATTATGCACTATTCTATTACGTATTATTGGGTTGAAAACATCTTAGATAAAAATAGTCATCAAAAATATATATATATTAAAAAAATCATTTAATCAGTCCTTAAACATCTTTTACCCTTTTCAAAGCCAAAGCACTTTCTGCACCTTTTTTATTACTGCCTTTCAAAAACATACATTTTTATATTATTGGTTTTTTTTAATTGAACCTTCCAGTTAGTCTTATGAACTTAACCTGCACAAATTTCAGAGCTCAACATGGTGTGTGGCTTTGTCTCTGAAACGATGTATTGAAGTTCTCATGTGATTAACCAGCCCAGTTCTTTTTGTTCTTATTGACCTTGAACACTAAAACCATTTAGCAACTGTTTGTAATGAGACTACTTAGGATAAAGCAATACACTGCTACAAGTAAGGCCTGAGTCACTCTGTATTTCCCTTGTCATCAATACTTCATCAATTCTTTCTTCCAACCCTAATCTGCAAGAGTTTTGATGATTTTTTTGGTTTCTAAAGATGTGGCAAGAACGGCGAGCAGCTCTCACAGCCACAGGCCAGTTTTCCCTCTAAAGAAACAAACAACCTTATAACTGATGCTCAGCATCCATGTCCTTAAGCTCTACTAAGTCCTTGTACATTGAGGAAGCAGGAATGGAGGCTTCAAATTACCTTCTGGTAAATAAAAGATGATGTCTAGCTGCATTCAAGGAAAAAAAATATATTGTCATGAATCCCAGAAGAGCAGCTCCTACATTTTCTGGAGAAATCCAAGTTCACCTACTTTCATCAGAAACTTGGCTGTGTATAAAATTTAGCAGCTGGATTGTTATACCTGAGCCGTAATGGAAAAGAAAAACATGTGGCTATTTCTTTAAAAAGTAATTGCTATTAACTGCTATTAAACACCATTGATTTTTGTAGACTCAATCTTGACTTCTTTAAATGCATGTTATGCAGACTCTTATTAGTGATTAAAATGGTCATTAATGTAAATTTCATGATCAGGAATCTTTCTGAGAGTTTCCTAATCTTACAAAATCAAAATCTGAAGGAATCTGAACTTTCACTAACAAAAAGTATATTTTTAGACCTAATAACTGTGATGAAAATTTGCGTATGTGACTCCAAAACACCCTAAAGGCTCCTTAAGTATGAAGGAGGAACTCATAATTATGTTCTGAAGCCACTGCTAATAATGAGGTATTTTTAGGATCATAACAGTTTGCTTGTTAACATCTCACAATTATGAACAATTGTCCTGAGAGTTTTCTGTAGGGAAGTAACAGTACAACTAATGCAAAGCTCACTCCTGATTCTCTGCCACTGCACGAGATCCTACTGGGACACTTTTTTAACCTTCTTAACTTTTGTGTAATTTAACTCCACAAAAATCTACAGAATGGAAACTCCAGTCACAGATCTGACATGAGTTTAGAGGAAAACAGAGGGTATACACAAGCCATGAATAAGGGACAGGTAAAGAAAAAGCTTTGAATTATAGTCATATAGCATCTCTTGAACAGTAACGCCAACAGACCTGTACCCAAAGCATGCAAAAATTCACAAGAGAGCATGAGATTTACTTTCCTTCCCAAGACAGAACAGTCAAACAATAAAATGTGACACAGACATTCAAATTATTCTTTGAGAGCCTTTAGGCTTATGCAAACAGGTAGCATGTCTCAAAAAGATGTTGGATTTAGAGAACCACTCTTGCTCTAATTATGCTGGTGAGTAGAAAAGTCTGCTTTTGTAATATGTTAGCTCAATCTGATAAATTTAACATAATTGTAAAGCACAATTAAGTCATGAGCAAATATTCTGAAGGCATGTCAAACAACCCCAGATTTCCCTCCTAGTCCAAATCATGGATTATGTTACCCCAAGTATGCTATCACCTCTTCCCTAGGGCAGCGTTCATGTCCAAGAGACCCTGCGGTACAGCGCTTCAGGAAGCAGATGCAGCTGGATTAGTCGCTCCTTCTCTCCCAGCAGAGCTCTGATTGCCCTGAGAGCAGTAGATTTGCATCGTTGCCAAACCCACTCACCAGCCATAGAGTGCCCCTCTCCTAGCATCACTGCTATGACATTCTCAAATATTTTCTGCTCAAGGGATTAAACTCATCATATAAGACAACAGTAAAGAAAGAGTGAAAGTGATAAAGGCTCAGGCAAACAGACCCCAGGATGTACTGTGGTCATGCAGACCCAACTGACTGTCAGCTAATTAGAGCTGTTACCACTATGAAGGTCATGTTAAATGGTACTAAGCATACCCTGTACTTACACTGATATTTCTGTTAATGCTCATCAAAGTAATTCCTGTTTTAAAAGGGATGATTACTCAGTACCATTATCAGTCTCAGCCTCAATATATTATACTGTCACTAATACACTGAAAGCTCAACTTCAGAAATAGATTCATTATCTCAAGTTCAGAGTCAGTATGAGCTGTGTACACTCCATAGAAAATACAGTTTTTGCAGGGAAAAAAATACCATGTTTGAGCAAGACACTCTGCCCCTAAGTCTTCCCTCTACCATGTTCCAACTTAGGCAGCAGATCTGGATCCCACATCAATAACTCAGTTTATTAATTCTGGGCAGCACATAGTAAATTGCTTTCTGTAGCAACCTGTATTGATGGAAGAGAACAATTGAGGAACCTTCTTCTTCTTTAAAGAAGATACTTCAGGTGTCACATCAGGTATAACAATCAATGGTTCCCTTGCTTCTTTCAATATCTTTCCATGGTGGCAGACATAAGAGATCATTTTACAAAGAAAGAAGCCAAATTGGTATGTTTACCCTGCACTCTTCTATGCAATAGTCTGTATAGGAATAAAGTGCTATTCCTTCTGAAAAGATCCTCAGAACTGTTGTAGCTTAGGATTTTTTACTGCAACATATTTCATTTATTTATTTACACTCCAGACACATAATAAAAGAACATGTAGCCTGACCTTTGGACAACTGTCAGAAAGCACAACTCAGCAACTATAACAACTGGCATTACCTTCCTATGTATATACAACAGCTAACAACCACACACAAAAAGAGTGAAAAAAGGTACCCTGACACCTATGTAGAAAAGGGGAGTTGGCCAGGTAACACAGCCATTTCTCAAAGCACCTTCAGATATATGCTTTGTGGATGCTTTCAGACTACCCTGGACCAAATAGCCAAATCCCAGAACCGTTCCCAGCTATACCCTGCTGCCAGCAGCTCGCAGTTTTGCCAAAGGGGTCTCCACCCTGCTATAGGCGTCAGCAACTTCCAAGCTTGCCTGCATGCAAAAGCATGCGGCAAAATGAAGCAAAACTCTTGGCTATGGCCAGTGAGTCTCACACTGCAAAGAAACAGTGTGACATATGCACGGAGCCAGCACAAAGTCACTCTGTCCGTTCAGATACTCTGAAACCTTCCTGTAGCTCTTCCTCCATCTTCCCAGACTCCATACTGGACCACGTATCATCTACCTCTCTGCAGGCATCATGAACACCATATGATGTTCTCCTCTATTATTTGCATCAAGTGTGCACAGCTGGGTGTGCACAGACCTGGTAAGAAGGATTTTGAGGTTATGATTCCATTTACAGGGCCCTCAAACTCTGCAGTCTTTACCCAATGCACCATCTGAAACCTGCATGACATGTTCATAACACACTCCTTGCTGCAAATGGGCTACACATTATACACCAAAGTTTTTTGTTTCCAACGATTTCCAGTGTTCCACAGAGAGATCCGTGACAGCCCACGTTCAAGCTGATCAAAAGCATATAGTTCAGTAATGTACATGCTGGAACACAAAAGTTATAACTGGATATCAAAAAAAAAAATGGGGGGGAGGGAAACATGACTACTGTTAATTTCCTATCAGTAATCCTACATTTCAAGTGAAATACAAGTAACAAATATAAGTTATGTGCTCTCAAAGGAGCAGAAATAGGCATCAACATATTTCCTCGTCCCTTTCTACAGTGCATCAATAGTGCCTTGGTTTTAATGGACAAGTATATAATGCAATATGCTATGCCACTCATACAGGATTGTTTTTACACTCCTCTAACACCACTGTTGGCACCAGAGCAACTGAACTGCAAAGATTCTAGATTAGCCTTTGAACATAAGACTCTGACATTTCTAATTTTCTGAATTACACAGGTAGCTTTATTTTCCATTTAATTTTTCCTTTTTAATAAACTCACTGCTATAGGACCTCTACTCAATGTTCTTCCTTAAAAAATATGGGACAGAATACAGTCCATTAAGACATTTATTAGTATTATTTGGATTTTACAACATGATAGCTTAATCTGTCCTTTGCCTAAAGTAAACACTTTTAAAAGAAAGTCCATAGGGAAAGTAAAACTGAAGCATTTTTGAAAGTAGTGAATATTAATCAGATATATAGATAGATAGTTATATAGTTAGTAGTAGTATAGTTAGTTACAGATAGACTATATAGTTATTATTTTTGTAACTTAGAATCTTTAAGCATTAGTTCAGTAAATACAATTTGTTTGTAAGCATTTTTTTTCCTTTCCCTTTAGTTTGTAAACAGGCAACAGATGACAGTAAGCACACTGCTAATCAATATCATCCTCCAACCATATCTGTCTTGTATTTGCAGCACCTCATTTGTACCTAATCTAAATCATCACTTCAACAACAGAAAGACAGAAGATAAATATTTGAGGAGGAGTAAGGTGGCAAATAAGACTTGCTGCAAGAGGAGTAAGGTAGTAAATAAGACCTGCTGCAAGAAGTCTGGAACAAATGCCCAATGGGACAGAATAACAGATGGGGAAAAAAATGCTGGGAATAAATAAATAAATAAACTAAACAAAAATGACTTGAATAATAAAAGTGAATTGTTTATTGCCCCTGACTTCAAAGAAGCCAGGATGTCGCTTGAGACACCTTTCCATTGAACATAACACTATTCAAGTTAATGACAACTATTTTGAAAGGAGAATTGAGCTCTGTGTTTGCTAAATGTGAGAATGCCCTGTGTTGGAAAGCGTACATGAGGAACCATGGAAAACAGCAGCTAACTCCAGGCATCCAAGCTGTACGTCCCATTTAGGATCACAAGTTTCCTAAGTGTCCAAATGAAGACATTTCTCTCTCCATAGAGGCTTACTGAGAGCATCTAAATTTGGAATCCAAATCTCTCCAGCAAATATACAAGGGACTCCAAAGCCCTGAATTAGATCCATATTTTAGAGCTCCAAAGTTAAGTCACTGTGAATATTTTCAAGGTATCCATAGACCTAATGCTACTGTCCTGGAATAAACAGCAAAACTACCATGAGAAAACACGATGTTTTAACTGCACAATCTTACATATTCCTGTTAAAACAGTTTAAACTGCACAGAGTCAATTAGGAATCAAATGTCCACCTGAATGTTAAGAAGGCCTAATAAGTCACGATTTTTTTTTTAATAGTAGGGATGAAACATTTTCACTACCAGCAGTTAGTGCCCAATTTGAGTGTATCACTGAACTACCTTGCTCTTTGCAGCTGTATAAGCAATCCAAGAGCAGTGATGAATGACTGCAGATGAGTGGGTACATTAAGCCTACGCAGCCAGTGCCTTCTGAGTTGCTGCTATTGTATGTATCTACTATAAACAGAAAAGAAAAATCAAGAAGAGACCCTCTGGGAGAAACAAAAATCAAGACAGAAATGGAGAGAGAGAGGGAATGTGGATTATGCTGTATCAGTGTGTGTGTATCACAAAGAGAATGAAAGGCAAATCCCGTACAACCTGAAAATAGAAGAGGGGACATTCAGACCTGAAGGTATTGCTTGGAATAGCATGCAAAGCAAAGTTAATTACTGTGAGGTTCAATAGTATTAAGAAAGAGTATTTCAAAGGCTAGAAAGATACACTGGTAACTATCCATGGGGTATTACGGGATATGAACATTGAACAAAGCATATAGAGAGTGAATTCTGAATTATTAAATAAACCTTAAAAGAAAATTAACACCTGACTAAATTATCCAAATGGTATAGGCGGAGGGCAAGAACTGGAAGGCATGGAAGGTAAAGGAGGAAAGAAGGGGAAAAATAAAGAGGTAAGCTTGCTAGCTAGATGATAGATAGAAGAGGAAAAAAATAAAAACATCATAGAAACTGTATCTATGGCAACACTGAGATTGAAATTAGTAGACATTCTTTCTGCATTTGAAGTCTGAGGGTTGTAAGAAAATCAAGTCAAGTTGCCAGCTATTCTTCTGTGGTCTGCATCAGAGAAAACATATCAGGAGACAGAAAAGAGAATATTAATCAGGTCAGAAGAAGGAAAATAGAACACACTTCTTGCTTTCCTAATGTACTTCACTTTTTAGTTCTTGTTTTCTAGATTAAAGATGAGTAAATTTTTCAATAATATTCTTTTTTTTTCCCTAAGAAATGCAGGTCTGTCTGTATTTCAGTGAATCGATTTCATTTTAAAGAATAAATGTAGAATAAGTTATTTTACTTGATTGCCTTTCTTACAAAATAAATATCAACATTTTTATTTGCACACTGTTAAATTTGGACTTTATATGCACTCCAAAAACCTATTAGCTATGTATATTCAATGCCTAATATATTTTAAAAACACTTATAAAATACTATAATATTTCCCACTTAAGTCTTTTATTTCTCTAATGTATTGCACAGATCATATTCCTGGTCGTCACTAACTCGCTATCGTTCCTGTTCAAAAAGCAAAGCTTGATTTTTCATTGCTTTGTCCTTTGTTTAGTCATTTATACATGAGCAAGTGGGTGTTAAATGCTGGGAGATGTGTCATACTATGTTACCCTGCTCCTAACATCTACATAACGGGAAAGACACTGGATATTTAACCTCACCACTTCTGTTTTACCAATTAGACCGCAATTTCAAGACTTATTTGTTAGACTGTTTAATCAAATGAACATAGTTGGAAGCTGATTGTCAAGTGTATATATTAATAGAAGTAGTATATAATGGGATTTTCAGTGTGCTACCAGTTTTTAAAAAAATCAGGTGGGCCTGAAACAGAAAAGGCCAAAACTGTCTGTGAACTGAGAATGTAAATAACATAATTTGAGATCAAAAGAAGTATTTTCATTGCCTAAGCTTAAAAATTTAATCTGTATTTTAAGCATTAGTGCTAATTAAAAATGCTTCTGAAATAAGTTCTGTTAAATGTCTGTTTAAATTTTAAGATGAAATATTTCTTCACTCAAAGTATTTAGTATTCCTAAAAAACTTCTCGAGATGCTGCACATAAAAAGAAAATATGGTAAAACTGTACTGTGAGAAACTCTCACATCAACACTGAGGCAGTAATTCCAAATGCTAATCTTTAAGCTCTGCCTGTTATTTTAACTGAAGAACCTCTTCAAAAATATACATAAACAGTAAATTCCACAATAGGGAAGTCTTTAGTACTTTATGAGCATAAACTGAAAACCAGCAGAGACACAGATCATGTGATCTTACGCCTACCAAAGGAAAAAAGTGAAATACTTGGGAATACAAGGACAGTCAGGATGAACTTTACGACAATGTGCTAAAAGGCAAAAAAAAATAAATAATAATAATAATACAGAGAATTCAGAAAAAATAATACCCTAAATTAAGTTTGGGGGATAGAGAGCATACCCTCCCTAAGAAGACACTGCCAGTACTGTCTTCCTGACATAGGACAGAGGAAGGCTTTCCTTAAGAAACCACGGAGCTCACCGGTGTTGAGAAACTCCGGTCCTATGGCAATAGTCTTGCCCGTACAGACCACCAGCCTATGCGTTACGGGCATCTTTCTACCAGAGACCGAGCAGAGTTTACAGTGACTGCGAACGCTTTGAGAGGCACTATTAAAACAACATCCCACACCTCCTCGCTGGCGAGGACTTGCCTAGAAGGCAGGTTTCACTCGCGCCGCGCGGGGCCGCCGGCTGCCGGCCGCGGGGACCCGCGTGGGCAGAAGAAGCCGTGTCCCCGCTCAGCCAGCCGCCCTCCCTCGTTCCCGGATCTGCAGAGGCAGCTTCTGGGGCACACCACCAGGTCGGGGGGGACGCACCGCTTTACAGCGCCTGTGCTCCGTGCGGATCTGAGTCATCGGCGTGTTTATGATTGGACTATGACTAATGTGTTCGACTGCTCTTGTTAAACACAAATCCTGAAAAAATATCATTCAAATAGAGTATTGCACATCATTTTCCCATAACCATATACAGCAGCTGTTTCAGAATAGTACTATAGAGAGAATTTGAGCAGTTTGTATTCATATCACGCTATGGAGGACATTTGTATAACTGAAGAAGCTGTCTCTCCAAGTGTGCCCTTACACAGATTTGTTGTGCTGTGTTTATGCAACAATTGGTGCAAAGATGCACAGCACAATGAGTGGCTTAAAACTTCTGCTTCTAACCTCAATATATTATCAAAAGCTGAGTGGCATTTCAGACATCTCTTTTCACAAGCTCCTATTGCAGCAGTAAGGGCCATTCTGTGTCTTTCTCATGCTCACACTGATGAACCATTATTCATGCAACTAATCCTACTGTGATAAAACTGAAGTACAACAATAAATACAGGGCAATAAATTGAAATCAGTATTTCAAGTATTTTTCTATGTGTTTATAGTTTTTCAGGGAATACGAATGAGCAATTTATTGTTCACACATTTGTTCACACAAGGGATCTCTTCTGCACTCACATCACTTGCAAAGTTTAAAAGGAGTTGCATTCTAAAAGACTTCAAGTCACACATATTGAACACTCTTTCTTCTAAAATCAATACACTGCCAATGAGTTGGTTCACAAAATGACTTCTATCATCTGACTAAAAGGCTCCGCTATGTGGAAGAACCAAACACCAATAAGTAGTTTCAGAAATGAACTAGGACTCATTTGCAGCATCTCCAGGTAGCAGGAAACCAATCTGGCTTTGACCTAGTTTGCATATAAATGGCATTAACTTTAGAGCATGATTTTTTTTTTCTTTTGTTGTTAAATATAGAGTTATTCCAGGCAGCAGACAGAAGAATCAAGAGATTGGGATGGGAGGCACCTACGAACTTGAAAAGTAGGGATCCTCTTATTCTAATCTGCAAGTACCATCTCCCTGCTGCTTCTGTATGGGGTAAGATTATACCTGGAATATTAAAAGAAATACACAAACAGATTGCAAAGCATCAGCCTGACTAGCTGGATCATGGACTGTAATGGCACTGAAGAGCTGCCATGGCCTAGTCACTGATCCCTCATTTAAGAAGGATTTACATGACTAGTCAAAGGCTGAAAAGGTTGTTATAGTCTATCAAATCATGGTTCCAGGAGCCAGAAACAGCTCCTGTGAAGATCCTCCTGGTATTGGAGTATATAATGGTTTTTATCAAATCAGTGTACAGAATAAGATACTAATTGACCAATGAACTATAAAGGTAAATACTATGTCTACCTGAATACTCTGTGTCCTATAGTACAGATAATTAAATTCATTGCTGCATTGCTTTTTAAGTAGGAAATGACAGTATGACGATCTATGGGGTTTTTAGATAAAAGACAGAAACAGCCTTTTAAGAAGCAGCTGAAACACATCAGGCCCTGCAGAAGCAGAAATGCAAATTTTAAGATATGCTTTATTAAATCGTTGCAAAGAGGAACTTCAGCTCACTTTGGTAGAAGGATGAATCTCAAGCTACAGCCTGTAACTCTTCAGTTACAAGAGCCTTTTGACCTTAAAGAGCACTTTGTTCTTGATCTAGTGGCACAATTCCACCATTTTTAATAACATTTATACTAACTTAAATGAAAATGGAGTTTGTTCCCCCTGCACAGGACCAATGTGAGGTTTAAGCTTTTTTTCTGAGCACTAGAAGCTTTTTAAAGAAATACTATTTTTAAAGAAATACTATATGGACTAACTTCACCCCAATTTAATTCATATGTAGAAATACTAGGTAAAATTCTATCTTTCTGGCTCACATGTATGATAAAATTGAGGCAAATGTGGCAGATGCATTACAGCACCTTGCACTGTCACCTCCCAGTCTTTTTGGATGTGAGTTGCAAAGCAAACACTGTTAAGTCAGTTAAATCAGACCAGCGTTGTACTATTGACTGAGGCAATACATCGTCATTGTGTCAAAACAGTAACAGGGAACAGAAGAGCTTCGCTCCATTTAATACTGCCAAGCGCAATCACCCGAATGACTGATAACAAATCCGGATAACTGACAATCAATGTAATTTTTCTATTTCAACCACCTTAAAAATAGACCTTCAACTTCTAAAATGTTCATCTTGATGGTTTTTGGACAAGCTGTTGCTAAGACCATTTATCCTGAACCTGCCCACATGGTACTTTTCTCTCTTCTTGGTGTTGACTATAATCAGTGCAGTAGAATAATCTCCTTTTTGTAACTTCTTTAGCAATTTCAGATCTCTATTGCAAAGTGTAACATGAATAACAGATCCCAAAACAGTCTACCTTGTTCAAAACAACCTACTTTCTTCGTCTTACAGATAATGCATCACAGACCAATTTACTGCCAGAAGAATTTGTTTCACATAAATTATTTCATATAGTTTTAGTGTGTTATCAAGCTAATTTGAAGAAAACTCTTATTTATTTAAAATTTGTAAGTAGTGTGAAAAGAACTAAATTTCACCAAGTAACATTTTTTTTTTCCTTTTGAGTTACCATAATTTTTTTCTGATGTTTCAGTGATCTAGTACAGAAAGATGTATTTTTCAATATGGTTCACTGGATTCCCATCCAGAAAGTCATTCTCCAGTTGAACAAATTTTCAACCAAATTAGCATCGGATCATTATTAGTGAATGAAAAGAATGCAGAAATTCAGAGCAAAAATCCAGGCATTCCAGGTCATGAAGCAGCTGCTAATTTTCCTGTCTATAAATGAACTAGTTCTCATAATAAAGAAGTTGTACATGCTGAAGAGGTCTGTATGACTGAAATAAGCCAAAGAATAGAATCTTTCTCATAAAGTATAAATTTCACTCAAACTACTCTCAGGACTTGTAATGTGGGTCTTGCGATAAGTAGAGGGAAATAGCAACAGAGGGAGTCCCTTCAACTGTCTTTAAGACCTTTGTAATGATCTATAAAATTTAGTTTTTTTCTGTACCTAAACCTGCTTCTTTCAGGTTTCACAGCTAGCTTTTTATACACCTATAAAGGACAAAATATTGAAAATTTTGTTTGTCTTAAAAATAGTCCCCGAAAACTTTCTTGTCTAATGAGATCACTCCTGCTCATGGAGTTCTTCGTCTCAGTCAGACTCTTAAATGCTTGATGATTCCTAAAGAGATTTTGGCCAGTTTTCATTTGAACAGTCAAGCTTAGTTAGTTTTATATTGGTTGAGACTAATGGGAAAATAGGAGGAAGAGCGAAAAGGTCAAAGCAGATTGCAGAAGTATTTCTCCTGATAGCATTATCAGAAGCATGACTATTTAAGGACACATTAAGAGAGGAGACTGGGGGAAAGGGAATCACTTTCCTAAAGGCTAATGGAAAAAGCAGCACTTGCACAGAGCATCCTCTTTCTCATCTTAGTTTGGGCTTACAAGAAAAAGAAAATATATTGCCAAGTGCCGACAGGACCACGTTGAAGGCTTTGACCAGCACAAAAAGATATGTGAACAAAGTTTATGAAGGATATTTTGGCTGACTGCAATCTTGTGGGATCCTTAGCTTGAATTCTTTAAAGGCCATTCCACTGGGAAAGCTAAAATAACTGGCAAGGGTGCCACTAGGTCAGCATGTACTATTTTGCCAGGTGGCCACCACATTAGATTTCTCAGAGCAGTTTGGCCATTTTTAATATTTTCCTCAAGGCAGAGAGCCAACTGAACTATAAAAATTCCAGTAAGTGTGATTAAGTACTCCCGAACTTCTAAGGTAACATACAGCCCATTTAAGTACACGTATGTTTTGCCAGTGAGACTAAAACCCCAGCTGCTGGTGTTCACTTTGCCTAAGGTAAAATAAGCCAAGTGATGTTAACAAGAGTTGTAAAAAAAAACCTCTTAAATTATATCTGCCAATGTTTGTATTTCCTCATTTCAAATTAATAGTAATGTGTCTCTAGCAAAGACCAGGATGATGGCTCACCATCACTATGCTAGACATGGTACAAACATAAGGGAAAACAACACAGGTATGACCTGAAAAAGTTAAATTTGAATCTATGGAAAGAGTGACGGAAATAAAAAACCTGACCTTCTCCAGGGCTCACTTGCTATTAGAATTTCAAATATAATTTCAGAGTTTTCAAAAACACCTACTAAAGTTCTACATCTTCTAGAAGAATTTATTCTATTCTTAATAAAATATTTTATTTCCCATAGTTTTCTTTTATTCTTGCACAAAAACATACGTAATATTATGAATACAGCCAGACAAGGCTATACGGCTTTAATGATTTAAATAAAATGGGAAAGAATTCAAAACCGTAAGCAAATACAAAGAATATAAACATCAGAAACATAACAATATTCGAGATTTTGTTCAATTCACTCCCACAACAGAAAAAATACTACATATTGGGTTATCTAAAAGGTCAACATTCAGAAATAAGGAGATGAAGGAAAAACCTAGATGCCCACTCAGCTTTTTTTCCAATAAAGCAGGTGTGATGAGAAACCATTGCAAAGCATCAGCTAAAAGAACAACACTAACCACCAACCGGTGATGCAATTTTAGATTGCAGAGGTACTGTTTATTGTCTTCTAAAAGTGATATGGGTTGCAACATTCCTTTCTTCTAAAAGAACACAGAAATCAAATACCACTGAAATCTGTGGTTCTTCTTGGATGTCACTGTAATCACTATATGGTTTGTCTGGCATCTTTCTGACTCTGCTAGTCATTCAACTAGCACATCCAACTATGTGCTATCATACCAACTTTGCAGACATAAAAGCTGTCTATGGTTCCTCAGATCAAGGGGATATAAATGACAAAAAACTCATCGATAAAACAAATATTCCAGAACTTTATGCTAGAAAGAATGAAAAACAAAGTATGGGCAAGTAACAGTGAGTGCGCATGATAGCATTTCTTTGATTTCTCTAGAAACGCACATTGACCAGAAACAACTAATTCATCGCCAGGAGTAGCAGTATTCTCCTTTTCTTTGACTACATGGTGTCAGCAATTGTAGTATACAGAAGTCTTAGACTTTGCATGATCAAATAGTTTTCAGCTTGATAATGATTGGAAAATCAGTAGTGAGCCATAGGTAACTGAACCAGACAGTTTAAGAAGGTAATTAGAAAAAATGGAAAAGCATTGATTTTCTTCTGTATTTTTACTTCAAATTATTATTAGCAACCCTACTCTGATGGCATCTAAAACAACTTCCTTTTGCTAGGTGCTACACAAAAATAAAAATAAGGGACAGTTCTTACCTCAGTTTGTATGCCAGAGGGAAATGCACATTTGTCTTTTGTACCCATAAGGGACCTGTATTAACTAGAAGCTGCATCTGTGTGAATAAATATAAAACTTAACCCAGGATTTGAAGCCCAAAAATTCCAATTATACAGAAAGTCTTTTAACTCAAATCCAACCTTGTTTAACAATATGGTCAAACACTCAGAGTGTAGTGTGTATCACCGCAGCTTCACTGTGCTATGCCATTTGAAGATCCATCACATTTGTTTACCTACCTGTGTTTACAAAACAGCAAGGGGCTAGAATATCTTAAGTCATTAAAAAAAATTGCCTATGCTGCCTTCCTCTCTGTTTTTAAATCTTAACATAAAGATCTATGTATGCATACTACGACAATTTACCACAAACTAAAATGTACAAGACAAAGACAACTGCTAGGGAATGGTGACCTTGAAACTCATATCCTTATTTAAGTTTGAGACAGGTGTTTGTTATTAAGGCACATAGCAAACTCACTTCTTAAAAACAATTTTAACAGGATGTACTGAAATCTCCCAGCTGGTATACTGACAAAACAAAAAAGTCTTATTATACCTTTCTATACAGTATGGTGTCAAAAACTGTATAGAGAACAGCGTGGAAATGACAGCAGTTACTGCGTTATATTCTTCTACCACACTCCTATCACCAAAGGTACTCTAAAGACTGGAAAACATCATCTCCTACAGAGATGCCCAGACAGTTATACTTTTAGCAGAAAAGATAGAAACAAAAATTACAATTAAGGTTTTTATATTGCTCCTCTGAAAATACTGTTTACATTTTGAAATCAGCATAAAGATGCCCTGAGATAAAGTTACTGCAATATTTTCAAATTAGATCTAAATCAGTAAAGATTTTTTTTTCCCCATTATGACACCGTGGAACATGAAATTGCACATATTGCCTGGATACTGTCTAGCATCATCTTTTCCTATAAGATTAAATTCAGCATGGAGGGCAAGAGTGGAAATCACAGTCCCTTCATTTAACATACATGTCTTTGCACGGGATTTTAGAACATTGTATTTATTAGATAGCATAGATTTCTTCATGCTTTTAATGCTCTGCTACTTCGCTTTCATAAAAAGATTATTCCAAAGTAGGTAAGGATTCCTGTTTAAACAACTCCTAACAAAGCTTCTCCATGCAGAACATGAATGCCACATGCAACCCTCAGTTACTGCAGTATCTAACGAGGGGAAAAAAAGCAATACTTGAGGGAAGGCAATGAAGAAGAGACAGAGGTAAGGCCTTTCTAGCCCCTCTTGTTACAAACTGCTATTGAAGTCTGTTCTTGATTTTCTTGTTAGGGGGAGAAATATAATTTATGAATCATTCCTTTTATGTGGCATTTCAGGAATGATCCAGTAGAGAAGTTAAGGGAGCTCGAAAATTCTTATCTTGGAAAAAAAATCCTGACAGTCAGATGAATTACAGTATGAATTATAGTAAACTCACTCCAGTATTTGATTTTCTTTGCCTTACCTTATCTCCACAACATTGTTCACTTTTACTAGGAGGAGGACCTGCTCTCAGGGTTTGTCTCGGACAGTAGCAGACCCTGTGATTTTCGGGATTCGCTGGTGCCATTCCCTGCTTAGCCTACCCTGGATTATATGCCAACTGCCTACTTGGTTTTCTCTAGCTTTTCTTACAGTGGCATCCAGACACTTTCCTCATTGCCATCACAGGCCAATACAATCTACACTTGCAACAAAATCACATGGTCCTTACAACTAACATGAGTAACATGCAGTCTTTGCTCATTGACTGAATCACTGTCATCATCTCCCAAAGGATCTGGGGTAAACTCTAAGCATATCTTATGTAAATACAGAGGAGTTAGAGTACCATCCTCTCCAATAATTTAGAGTATTTGTTTCTGGCTTGGTGGATCTGAAGAAATCAAAATCTTGAGACTACATTACTACAATAAATAGGAAAGTTACTTCAGAAGTTTATCTATAATTTCATTCTTCCTTTCAGATAGTCTTGCTGACCTCACATACGCTACGGTAGACTTGTCTTAATAGGTATAAAAGTGGACTTTGAAAATAAAAATGGTACCAAAAACAACTCCTATAAGGCATGTAGTCTAGGCAAAGTTTGTGAAAATAAGTTTGCATATCATTATGGTTCTATTACCTTTTTATCCCCTCTGACCTGCCTAAATGTATGATAACTAATTCTCAAAGTTTACCTATTCTTTCAAGTTAGAAATATTTACCGTTTCTGTATCACATGTGGGGCATAAAAACATGCAGCCAAATATGCTACTTAAGTTTGCATACAAGTTCTTACTCACTGGCTAAGAGTTATACAAGGAAAAGGAAGAATATTTTAATGATTAAGGGCATTTGGGGAGAATTCTATTTCAATTTGGCACAGTTTGACTTTCCATGTTTGGTTTCAATCTAGAATTTTGGGAAATCATTAAGTTTCTTTGTGTTCCAGTTCTCTACCTATAAAAAGAATGCAACATTAAGTCCAAATTCCATGTGAAATATTATGTCATCGAAATTCAACAGTGAGTTGTGCTGGAAATGATTTTTTAACAAACAGCAAATTCACAAAAAATGCAAAAGAATTTTCAGAGCTGGGGCAATACAGTTCATAAATTCAAATCAACTCAATGAGTAGCATCAGTCAGAAAAGAAGACTGACAGTTTGGTTGAATTGTAGGGGCTGGAAACACTTGGGCAAAAAGCCAAACTGAATACGACACTTTATCTTGATGTGAGCAAAATGTTACACTGACATCAAACATATTTGGTGGAGGTGGTTTGGTCTAATTAGCCATTCCAACAACTGCTATACCATTTTAATGTAAATCAGTTCCTTCCTTTACTTTTGTCCCTCCTACTTTTTCAGTGCTTTCATGCTTGTAAACAGACAAGTGCTTTTGAATTAAAAATAATAATAATAATAATAATAAAAAAAAACCATAAAGACTCTTCAGATTAGGATTAGGAACCCACGGTATCATCTAGGGAGAATACTCAGAATATGAGCTAACCTTTTCAGATACGAAAAGTGGGAAGGAGGAGAAGCTAGAAAAGATCGGAACAGTGATTTCTCCAGGATACAGACAAATACAACAAAGATACTGCTGCCATATAAAAAGCTGACATTACAAATAATGCTATGTTAGAAAAATAACACATTTCTTCTGCTATATATATATATATACACATGAAAGATGGAGATAGAAATTACAGGTAAAGATATACAGGGACCCCACTAACATTGATTTCTAATAGAATCAAGTCACTTTAAATCAGCACAGAGGAAGGAAATAAATCAGTACATTTCATAATCATCTAATCTCTAGTAAATTCATTAATTTTTAAAAAGGAGAAGGATTTTAGTCAGAATTATGAGCCCCTGGTCGTAATGGTGTTTCCTGAATCAACCAGTTATTGTTAGCACTTACCATGCTGAGATACCATTAGAAAGTAATTTTAAATGAAAAAAAAAAATAGAAAGCAGCTTTGCAAGACAATTGAGGAAGAAAATTTCTAGTACAGACAGAATGTTTCCTATATTTGTTCCAATAAAGGAACAGCTTTTCCCTTGACTGTTTCAAACTTACAAAGAGCAAGATGAAATTTTCTGCATGCACATAAAGTACTGGCATTTAGATGAAGTAATAGGAAATATAGGTTTACTCAATAGACTATTTGAAAATGAATATTTCTTCCTCTACTTTTTTTTTTCCTTAATTAAACATTCAGGTTACAATCAATTACTAAGTTTGGCCAAAGTGTAATAAACAATTGAATAAGCGATTGAGCACCAGGTAACAAATATATTACTCACCATGATACAACAACACATTACTGGCTCAATAAGTAGCATAGTATATTTAGTGTATAAGTTAAAAAACAAAACAAAACAAAGGATTCCTTAAAGAAAACATGATGCTCTGCAAAGCCAGAACACCATCTAACAATTGTATATTTAGAAGGATAAAAATATCCCCTGGGAGAAGTGAAAATGATGCACTAAGCAAGTTACAGAGTAAAGCCATTTACTTTGTGTGACATTTTTTAGCTGCCTGCTCTATGAGCCTAATAGGAAGAAACGGTACTATCAGCAGGCCACAGAGAGAGTTGTTGGAAAAATGTTAGAAGAGATTGCAGGGATTATAAAGTATGGATTTTCCCACAACTGTGGGAAACTAGTGTGTCCCTTGGTTTATAAAACCACATTTCTATAGTTAGGTGGCTATTCAGATTGGCAGAATACCCTCACCATTGCTGCCCCTTAACCATTCTGCAGACCCAATGGAAACTTGGATGGAGGCACTGCTGTGATGTGCTGAGCATACCCAACATCCAGGAACATCTCTGGGAGTTAAAAGAATTTGACTCTTCCCAAAAGATATCCAGCACCTCACAGAATCAGACTCAAAGAGAGAGTATTAAAGAACCAAAAAAAAAAAAAAAAAAAAAAAAAGAGTACTTGAAAAGAAAGTGCGACCGGAAAGTCCATGTGTTACAAGTCAGACCAATTACACTCAGAGGAGAGCCACCAATGCTTCTCTCACTTAAAAGCAAACTGCAGGGACTACAGTCTCTTGATAGGCACTTTTGCTTCTGTGGTGTAAAGTTTTTTAATATGTGTTATAGTTTCACAGTCAGCTTTTTAAAGTTATTGCTATGTGCATTAAAATCCACAAATTTATAACTCCATTTTTCTCCTAGATCTGAGTATATGTAAGGTCTCTCTTTATAGTAACTCTTCTCTGGCCTGAGAATGGGGAATAGTAAATCAGTGCCTTTTGATGATCTCCAGTCTTTTATGGAGCCACTGGAGGGATATTTCTATGGTTTGGAATTCATCTGTTAACAAGGACAAGGGAAATGAGGACAAAGTTTGTCTCCTCAAACCACACAGGGAATCAGTACCAAATATTAGCACATCCTCGAACTGTCACCTTCACACCGTGGAAAAGCCCTCTGCTGCAGAAAGCTGCTTGTGCAGAATTTCCTGGCAACTGGACCTATTCTTCTGAGGAGCGAAACCAGTCCCGCGTGCTAACGTGCACGGAGCACCACCGACGACAGACCTGTGAGGTGCAAGTGTCAAGGAACCTGCAGTGACTGCAGACTGAGCCCAAGGATATTTCTGCAACAAGCCAAGTACCTGCACAGAAGCCCTGCGGCAGAAGTTCAGCACACAGGCTTCAGCCCTCTGCCAAGCTTTCTTCACAGAAGGAGGCAGAGGGGGAAGAAAGAGAGACGTAGCTCTGGGAACTCCCTCTTGTTGCACTACTATCATTTTACTATCAATTTCTGAATTCTTGGCCAGAGTAAATGTATTAATTTTAAAACATATTCCTAAAAACCACCAGTGTTTAATAAGTGAGACAGGAAGAAATCTACTTATAACCTCACCTGCACTGATTTTAAACCAATATAACTCCACTGACTAGATGGATACCACAACAGGTTCATTTCAGAAGACAATCCCATTTTAGTTCTTGTTTTGTTTTTTAAGGCCCAGTTCTGTATAATGTTTACCCACTGTTCTAAGGAATCCATCAAAACAGCTCCTGGGAGCAGGTAATTAAATCCATATATCAAATTATGCTGACTGCACCAGGAAATGATAGCTACCCATCCCACTGCCTGACTCAGCAGAAGAGGAAAAACACACGAACACCTTGAGTTAGAACACAAAACCAAAAACACAGTTGTAAATTATCCTGGTGACACAGATCATCCCTCTCGCAGCTCAAACAAAGACTATAAAAAACCAAATATGGACTGCACAAGGTAGATATATCACGTGCAGACGATCACACTGAGACCTCATTGGCACCGAAACCATTTAAAATGAGGCACAGAAATTAAAACGTTTCATTAGCTAGACTAAGTAAAAGAAACAATAGAAACAGTGTCCCACATAGAATTTTTCCCCAGGGATAAATGTCCAGCCATGGCTAACAGCATTTAACTTTCCCACATATAATCAACTTTTTCTCCTGGGCATTAATCACTAGAAAAAAAAAAAAAAAAAAAAAAAAGAAAGAAAGAAAGAAAACACAACCACTATCACCTTCACATTATCACTTCAGTGAACAGAAAACTGTAGCAAACTGTTTTAATTTTACAGAGCTGCTGAACAAGATCAAACAGCTACCTAGAGAAAATAAGAAAAGCCAGGCACGCTCCACTGACTTTTGGCAATATTTTCTCTCTTTTTTTTTTTGTTTTAAAGCAGCTTAATTAAAAGAGATGAAAGAATAGATTCAGGTCTGTTGTCCTCCTTTCATTTTCTACGTATATGCACAGGCTCCACGAATTCCTGCTCATTTCAAACTGCTGCGTGCAAGACACTATGTGTGTAGTGGACAAATCTTCCATTTACTTTGGTTGATGCCTGTCTGATACTTTGTTGCAAACTTAGGAGTGTTTCAACTTTCAAATTGCTTCTCCTTCTTCTGTAAATAAATGTGTTTTGCATGAACAAGATTGCAAATACCTTGATTTGTGTAATTCCTTGCGCTATAACCTTTTGAGCTGACTCAAGCGATCACATTATTTTATACTGTCTTTTTTTCAAGTCAAAAGGAAGCTCACACTCAAGCTAGATAATTCATAAGTCGTACAGAAATAATTGCATTTAGTTGTTTATTTATTTGGTGGAACAAAACTCTATGCTGTAAGGGTTTTCCACACAGAATTTATGAAAAATCAAAGGAAAAGAGCAGTTCCTATTATCCTTCTCCTAGAGATGCCATGCTCTACATAGAACAGATCTGAATGAAAACTACTTTTTTTTTTTTTTTTTTTTTTAAGTACTGATTTTGCTGCATGGTATTTACAAAATACATGGATATGGTAGGGCTACATATTTTAAAAATCCCTGGAAAACACAGTTAATTTCAAAATGGGATTACCAATGATTATACTGAATACATTTTCTCTTGATTTTACAAAAGAGTATACATAAACAACTGTATTTATAGTTATCATATTGTTTTAAATATGCAGCTTATTATAAAAAATTGAAAATTTTATAATAGAATAGCTAGAAATTTATTCTGAACTACTGTTTTAGACATTTTCATAGCATGTGTGACTTCTTTATGAAAAACAGTACTTTTCCCAGTTTTGAAGGCAGTACCACAATTTTAACTTGAGATGCCTATATTTAGGCATATTTACCATCTCAGAGAGTAAATCCCCTAGACTTTACTGTTAAAATATTTAAACAAAATTACACATTTCAGGCAAGTTAACTGCTAATATACGAAACAAAAACTAATATATTTTATATTAGCAGGAAGTATTTTTCAGATTTTGTGTTAACTACCATTCAATGCTAATAATAGCCATTGTTTCTACAAAAAAAAAAAAAGCATGGCTGTCTCTCACACTCTCACACTTGCTTTGTATGCAGTTTAGTCAAGATAGATAATGGTTTGATTATATTTAATTACAGATCCACTATAGATGAGAAACTAATAGAGTTGTTTATTTTAAATATTAACCTTGTTAACTAGCATGAGAAAAATAATAAACAAACTTGCCAAAAAAAGTGCCAGAAATAATAAAAACATGCCATTTAGAAAACCAGATTATTGTACATTCAAGAAAATTAATTTATATGGAGATGGCCCACACATTTTAGAACAACACCTGTTCAAAATGCAAAGGCATGTGAGTACTCTATTTTTATCAAATAATGACTTCATGTAAAATTACTGTATCATATTTTTCATTAGCAGACTCTGTAATGGATTTCAGTATATACAGACTCTACACTCAGTTTTACTAATGACATAAAGGTTTACAAAAAAAAAACAACCTCCAAAGTCTGGGTTTTTTTTCTCTACAGTGTAGAGGAATGAAGTATTCTGTCTTCCAGAAAAAAGCCAACATACCAAAACTAACAAAGTTAGAGGATTTTGCAGCTACTGAATAAAACAAAATTAATACAAAAACTATATAACATACTCCCTTCCTATTTATGGCAGACCTCCATGTGCATCCTTCTTTCCAGGCAAACCCTCTTGAGAGGCAAAGGGGGGCTGCCAGAACAGAACAGGATACAACAGGTCGGGAATAATGGCAGATAACGTAGAGAGGAGGGATTCTGCTGAGATGTTCAAGAGTATCATAAAGTAGATAGGTTAGTATTCTTTCAAACACCACAAGATTTCAGGCTGGATTTTTACCCATATTCAACTGTGTAAGACTGTTCAAATACATTGGTCCAATGCGGTTTTCATGCAAGATTAAATTGAGTGGGTTGGCTGGAAAGCGGTGGTGAAGACTTCACTGAACTCTTCAGACTGACAATGCACCTAAGGACCACGCTGTCCTAGCAGAGCCTTATTTCTGCAGCACATGCAGAACTCCCTCCTCAGGACCAGCTCGGCTCACTCTGTGTGAAAGAACAGGGCCAGTAGAGCTGTGTTGAGACCCCTAATCCTTACACTTAGAAAGAATATAGATGTTCCCAGGCCATTCGCTATGCTGTACTAGCAGTTCCAGCTTTCCAGGCATCCTGGTCTTGCCTCGACTCTGCTGGAAATCATTCACCTCTTTCAAACAATTTCAGTTAAAAATGAAAGGTCTCCATTACAGCACAATCCTCTAAAATCAGTACATGTTCCCTCTGAAGGGAGAAAGAAATTCACCTCAACTTCCCTATTTAAAATAGCTTTTTAATATATTGAAGGAATTTTCTCTCTTATGTAAGTGAAGATAACAATTTTCTGATGACTCTGGTAACTTTCAGAGCAGTCACTACAAACTGTCTCCTGCCTCCCACCCTAATCATCTCACACAAACTCACTTACTGTATCATTAAAATGTAGATCTACATTAGAAATCAGATACCTAATTAATATTGCTTAACACCACTACTAATAAACATTAAGAGCTGCACATGATTATTTCCCTTGGGGGAAAAAAAAAAAAAAAAAAAAAAACTGTTTATACTTTCAGATAAAATTCTGAAGGGCATCAACAATGCATTTTGAAAAGTAATTTAGGCATCTAGAAAGCTAAGTTCCATTAGCTGCAGGGTGCATCTACATAGTCTTCTACTAATAGATGAAAAGTCACACACCTTGTGGCATCCAGTAGCCATGGCTAGCACCAGCTGAGACTACTGAGTCACGCTGATAAAGCTTTCCATCAATTCAGAAAGAGGGCACACCTTACTTGCATGTCCCATGCAGATACATCCTCCGACTCTTTGGACTCTTCAGCACTTTTGAAAATGTTCTCCTATGCCAGAGTAGGTCAATGCAACAGACCAAGAAACCAGCAGATGAAATAGGGAGCATGAAGTATCATTTTGAAATTCAGTTACTGATCCTAAGCATTTGTTTGGTTCTCGGGTGGATTATAGGAACATATGCCAACATCGCTCCCTAATGATCTCCTGGTGACGCAGCTGGAGAAACAGAGCTAAGAGGGAGGGGTCATACCTTCAAAAAAGAGAAGAAAGATAAAACGGTCTTGCTAAAGAAAAGAGATTGGAACAAGAGGTGGAGTAAAGCAGGAGTAAAACGAAGCACAGAAAGGAAAAAAAAAATGGCCAGTAGCAAATAAAAATGCAGGAGGAATGAGATCAAAAAATGTTTGCCGGAAAGATAAATACAAATATTGGGGGATGAAAACAGAAAAAATAAAAAAGTAAACATTCTAGTTCTAACAGCTATTGTATTGAGGTTTCTGCAGGCTGCAAAATAACTCCATAAAATTTTCCTTTAGGGCCTTGATCCAAACAGCACTATTTTGACTTTAATGGGCTTTGGATTAAGCAAGCGCCCCCGAGTATAAAATTATTTATGTAGAACAAGTATCTTCTTGTATAATTTAGCACTAGCTAACAACTGCAAAATATTCTGGGTACACAGTTTAAGCAGTTCCTTTTCTGAACTGGTGACGTGAAATACCAAAATGTTATTCCTAAAGTTCTTGCCCCATTTTATCTATCCCTGCACAAGAAAACATGATTTGCTGGATCAAAAAGGCCATCTCTTAGCTTATGTCAAAATCAATCAGTGTTTTTTAAAGAATTTACAGAACTTTCATTAAGAGTTATATCCAGCTGGTGAACCAGCCTTCTGTTTCCATAGACATCCAAAATACATGCCACAAATTAAATTCTTCAACAGCTGAATGCATCCACATAACTAATGAGTGAAAATCAACAACTAAAACACTATACTTACTGGTAGTACAATCCATAGCCAATTTGTAGGGTATAAATATGCTTTAATGTTCTTTTTATAACTGCACCACTTTTCATACAGAAAACATTAAATAGGCTGGCATTTAAATTGAGTGCCTCGGGGGAGATGCATCTCCTGAAGCATTTAGTCACCTACATTAAGAAACAAGACTTCTCCCCAGTTTAGCAACAAGTTTTGTGAATGTGTGAAAAATTTTTGTGGATGTATTTGTTAACAATATGAGATTTTTTTTCACACCTGTAAAAGGCATTTAATAATCCTTAGAGAGACTTGAATTGTAAGTGACTATCAGATCTTACTTCTGGATTCTCTTGCAAAGAAAGGTATGTTCTTAATTACATTTAGTTCCAGTTATTATAAACCAGTGGGGAGGCATGAAGTGATACTACTTAGCAGTTTAAAAAACTAATTGGATCTTCAATGGGGGCAGACATCTGTCTGAAACTACATGACCCATCACCAGGAAAGAAAGAAGTCTACAGTAATCATTGACACCTTGAAACTTTTCTGTTGACTGAACATTCATCCCACATAACGCAAACTCTCCTTACAGACAGCTTAAATCTTTCTTAAATGTAATGATGCCGGGTTTTGGAGCTCTGCATTTGTCAAAATTACATAATTCAGAGGAAAAAATGTATATTCTTTGATTGTGTTCAATATTGGTTTGACCCTGAAGCTACTACTTAAGCAAACCAAGTTTCTCAGTTATGTCATCTTTTTTATAAAACAGGTCATGTATGAATGCTTCTCCTTTTTGTATACGGAGGCCAGGTCAGCTACTCCTTAGCACAACAACATATTCCATTATGTCGCTGCCTAAGACAGGAGGATTGAATAAAATTTCTCTCTACTGACTACATTACATATCTCATTTCAATAGTGCATTATACATCAGTTTTTCAATATATTAAATGATCTACACGATATATTGGTCCATATTACGTATCAAGTATTCATTCCCCTGCAGCAGTTTTAGATTCTGTTCCACTGAATAATGTAATACAACTGTCGGTTCTTGTCCTGCACCACTTTATTTCATACCATATTACTTCAGTCTATGTATGGTTCCCTCTCTATTACGGTAGAGTTGCAATATATGAATCATCACAACTTTGATGTTCTCTCAATATATATGGAGTGATAGGTCCCCTTCTTGTATAAAATTACATGTGACAAAAATGAGCAAGACAAAATGTTACTCAGGATTACTGAGTACTCTTTAAATATGTATTACTATAGCTGGATTTTTACATTACTTACATTGCTCATCTTCATAGCATGCATTAATAAAGTAAACAAGGGAGGTAAACAGTTGCATGTGAAATACATGTCTTCAGAGAAACTGATTTCTGCAAGCATTCTTCAAAAGCAAGTATCATAGTCCAGTGTTTCCACACACTAATAGGAGCAGAATAATCTATGAATAACTACTTCATGAATAACCCAGATCTCATTAGAATTATGAATCATGGAATCTGAATTAAATGAATGAATCTTTTGATAGTAATAAGCCTCAGGGTCTTGTGTAGAAAAAGACTACCTTTCCTCACACAGTAATAATTTCTTGGGCCAGAGCTATTTCTAGGACAACTGTCAGCAAATTTGTGCTGAAAAAGACAACCGCTTGAAAGCAAAGACTGCCAAGTGTTGAAGAAAGGAGAAAACGAACAAAACACAGGAGTCTGGAATGTAAGTGGAAAACAATATAGTAGATGAGATACTTATTTATGTATCTAATAACGACAACCTATTTTTGCCTCAAAGTTTTTCTAATTCAAGTAACGAGGTGAGGAATCTTCAGTGACTTATCTCACCACGGTGATTTTTTTCGAGAATTGCAGAGGGAAAGGTAGAGAAAGAGAAGAAATAATCGAAGTATTTTATATTTCTTTCTTATTCTTTATTTACCATCTCCTCCATGGAGGAAAAAAGGTCAAAAAAAAAAACCAAAAAAAAAACAAAAAAAACCACACACTTTTGAAACAGGGATGGAGACCTTTCCGGGTCTCATTCTGGATTGCTGCACGTGGGGTTCCAGCATAAAGTGAGGCTTTGCATCTCTCAGTCTTCCAAGTCTCTGCTCTCTGCAACAGCAGTGATCCATTAATCTCTGCAGATTCCTCCATTTTGGCAAATTACTTTTAGAGGAAAAATTACTATTAGCTTTAGACACTTTTAAATACAAGTTTAAGGGATGAGCAAAGACAAAGGGCAGTGTTTAGATCCTTCATTCTTCTTAAAAATAACAAAGGCTTTGATTAATATGCACTTAAAGGCAAATGATTAATTGAATAGTCAAGATACTGCTTTGTCAATTACAGGCTCAATCGCATTTCTACTGACAGGTATATGTGACAAAACCTACTGTACCAAAAAGCAAAGGCCGTTTGGACTAGCAATTAATTAACTACAGCAATTTCACTTATATGATTTATGCACTTAATTTTCTAGTTCCTTAAGAGAATTTTTCTATCAGGTTTGCAAACAAGAAGTACCTAGTAAAGCACTAAGCAACAGTCAATCAAATTTATAGTTCCACAATAAGTCACCAGAAACTATTTATGCTGGAAACGAGAAAAGAACATACATACTGTGTATTTATTTATATGGTGTATCTTTGAAGCAACGAGACTTTTCCACAAACCTATTCATGACCTTCCATGTGTTCACTAAATTCACAGGTGTAAAAGCATGTGTATTAATTTTCCTACGTTTTAAAAGTAATATATGTTCACATACTATATAAGCATGTTCATTTTGGACATACTGCATATTTCACATGCTCCTGCAAATAAAACAGGTATTATTAAGCAAGCACAACAGAGTCCTAAAACCACAGAGATCTCAAGAGAACCTGCATGTTTTGCAAAAACATGAATTTTACAAATAAACCGTTCTCCAATGAACTGATGAAAATACCCCAAATAAACATTAAATACATTTACTAGCATTTGCTATGGAAATTTTCTAGATGACACAAGTAGTCTCTAAAATCGAAGATTGCTTTCTGAAGGTTCCCCTCACTATTTAGCCATGAGTAACACTATGTGGTATTAACTGTCATGAGGTTGAGATGGGATATGGAAGGGTATTGACGAGATTCATAACACGAAGTTTCACCATTTTATATCCAATGTAATGTTACATTTTTTTTTCTTAGTGCTATCATGACAAGTGCTATTTTTTTATTATTATAAAACATATATTCCCATTTTCTCATATTTTTGTATCACAGAATTGCATGATCATATAATACTACTCATTTTTCTTCTTTTAAATAGCCAGTCTGTTTTTTACTATAATTGGCCTTGAACTTGAGGATATTTCTGCTCTCACCTACCATCTCATCTAAAAAACATAGGTTGGAAGAATTGATGAAGAAAAGGGAGAGAAAGAAATAAACTTTCCAACTAGTTCCCACTGAAGGAAGATGCAGGATAAATGACCTGCAGTGTCAGCAGATACAATGGCCACTCTTTGGCTGATATTCGGTACCAAATGAGAGACCTTGGAGACAAAAACAAGCACTTCCACCATATAAAGAGAGGAGGGCAAGCTTCCTGCCACAGTTGCAATACCTTCTCTCCAGACTTAGTACAGAAGCAACAACGGATCACGTACACTGAATCCCTTTTCTTAGTCTGCCATGCCAGATCTGCAACCCTGCGTATCAGAGACTGACTAAAATCCAGGAGTCTGATGCCTTTAAAAATAATACATCACTTAATATAGGGAAATATACTTTAGAAGTTGTACCCACTGTGCCCTGGTAGACATATAGATTCAACTCTTGTTAAAGGAAGCTGGACCTAGACCGCAACCATCAGGATAGCAATCCATGCTCTAATACAAAAGAAGTAATTTAATAAAAAGCACAACATTTCTGATGTTAGTGGTTATACTGTGAGAAGAGATGGCAACCAGAGAAAGAAGGAGGAGAAGTAGAAATGGAATTCAGAGAAAACATAGGGACACGGTCATGCTTTTTCTAAGATCCTGAGGACAAATTCCAGCTGGCTTGTGTGAAGTTGAAAGAGCAGTGGATCCGCCACACTTTCAATAGGTCAGGTGGAACATGCTGCACAGAGGGCACCTCACACACTGAAGGGTATTGCTTTATTCCTGTAACGATCTCACTTCTGATTCACGTGACCAAGGACTGTGGCGGCCAGAATCCTTTTCCCAGGGACAGGAGGATGTAACTGCTTTTGATAAACCTATTATTGATCCTAGGCTGCAACAGCAGTGCACATAGCAGTCTTTCGGCCAACAGTCACGAGTGGATGATGTAGTCTTACTCACATCTATTCATGTCTCATTCAGGTCTTACTACACCAGCATCTGGGTCATATACCTATACCAAACAGCAGCCTTAGCACGAACTCAGTAGATTCTTGTTCCAAAGCAAAGGTCTCTCCAAAGTTTGGCTGTGCAGAAAACACCTTTGCTCGTGGAAAACAATGGTTCTCACCCAAGTACAGTATATCTGCTACCACAAGGAAATCCATCAAAAATTATTATCTAGTTCAGGACAAAGCAGCCTTTTATAGATCATAAGAGCAACTGAAACACACATAACTTATTCCAATTAGCTGGAAGTCCTGACAGAGCAGGTGGCAGCTCTGCATCCATTACTATAAAGTGGAAAATATATGGTGCATGGCAACAGTCAGTTGTATTTGTCTTGATTATGGAAACTGAAAACACCATCTTCTATCCTCATCTGCTGTGGACAAATCACTTTTTCTGACCCTGTCATGGAAACTAGCCTAAAAAAATGTGCACAGGCAACACTCATGTTTCCTCTGTTGAATTAATATCAGAACTACTTCTGGTTTTTAAACAGACAGTGCCTATGGAATTGTGTTAAATACCCATGACAACGGAAGTTGATTGTTAATAGAAGCAGAAAGAGGTAAAAAAAAAAAAAAAAAGAAAAGAAAAAAAGAAAGAAACAAAAAAAGAAAAAAAAATAAAGGTAGGTCATACAGATACTTCACAATCTCCTAAACTAGAAAAGCAGAGGTGAAGAGATTCTTCTGACTACAGTATACTAAGCAACAGCAGCACATCTACTGGTGCATAAACAATGATAATTCTTTCTCTACAATCTGAAAACAATCAATTATTTGCCATTATTTCTCTGTAATTGTAGTAATTACAGGTTTACCTCTAGTCAATTCACCCACAGGAGATCTGGATCTAAATTCTGCTTACTGTCTCAATCATGTCTCTGTATCAACGGGAGCTTTAGGAACTGGGCAGTTACAGCATCATTCCCACAGATTATTAGAAGATGGGGATATCAAATACGACTAACCAGATTCACATTCTAGCTACATTCTGCAGCCTACTGTTGTTAGGAAAAAAAGAAATGCTTTTTACAATTGTAAATGGGAGTTTCTTGTTATAGTTGAACAAGACTACAATCACTAAAGAAAAAATAGCTCGACGCTTTCGCTGACCTTAGGCTTAGGAATATTTTAACAGCAGCGAATGACTGAAAGTTGCAAGTGCCTGACCTGAGAGCAATACATGTAAATCCCCTTTTAACTAATAATTATAGAATATTATTCCTTACCCAAGAATTTCACAAAATAGCTTACCTGGTACTGTTACCAGCCCTAGAGGAGGCAGACAGGAATTCTTAATTTACAGATGGGCACTCTGAGGTTGACTGCTAATGTAACTAACTTCCCAGAGGTGCCATAGGGAGCGCACCGGAGCAGGGTTAGACTGCTCCCAGTCCCGTCCTTAACACCGGTCACGGAGCTCAAATATTCTAGGCAAACACACTCACGTAATTGCATAGGACCCATATTCAGTTAAAATCACACCTGTGTGTACAAGGGTAGCGTCTGGGCTAAGCAGACAGCTTCTGATCGCAGGTAAATACAGTCTAATTGTTTAGGATACACAAGATTAGAACCTGGCTCACTAAACCTTTCACTGAAATAGCTCTATCAGTCGTTGTTGTTGTTGTATTTTAACACCCAACAGGCAGCAGCAGCATTGTCTTAAAGTTTGTAATGTCTTATTAAAAGAAAAATACACATATGTGTGCACGTGCATATATGCTTATGGTTTAGACTATCCCACTTCAAAGGGTTCATTATATTCAATCCAGTACACCAAATGCCAAAAATGAAGCTGAAGACAGTTGGAAGTTTATCATACAAACAGGCAAGGAACTGATAATACCGGCGAAGGAAGTAGTATATCCGTTACGTGCTGACAGTCCCACGAATCAAGAACTCCAGTCTGTCCTGCAGTCTCTGCTCTGCTTTAGGGTTCCCTACCCAGCATATTTACCACACCTGAAAAAGACTGATTTGGTCCTTATGTATGTATTTCTAGAAAAGCACATGCACATAGAAGAGGAAGCATTATGTTCTTTTCTCAATAAAAAACAATTCTAGTAAAATAAAAAATATATAACTGTTTTCAATTTAAAGTAATTGCCTCTGCTTGGAGCTGGGAAATGACCAAAACCTGCAAGTATAATCATTTTGTTTCACATGCATGAACTAGTATATGGGACAGCTAAATGCCAACTAGTATCACCATCATGCCTACCAAGTTAAAGACTAGCGTTCTGTTATTTTTGCTAAACATTTGCAGGGGAAATTTTAATTCTGAAAGCAAAAGTGGCCTGTCAAAAATATTCTATTACAAGAAATCTTAAAAGAAAAAAGACAGGAAATGTTCTTGCTTATTGCTCATTTAAATAAAAGAAAAAAGAAAAACAAAGCTGCAGAAGATAAGAAAAATTATGCCTGAGTTCGATCCAAACAAACTTTTAGCAAGGCTTCTAGCCTGTTGTTTTCATTAATACTTAAAATACAAAGATGTTTTAATTAAATTAGCATTTATATAGAGAGTTCTCAATGTAATGGAACATTTAAGAAATACACAGCATATAAAATGACATCTTTTAAATTGCTAAAATACCTGGATAAGATTTCAAAATATATACCTTTCACTTCATGGATAATTCATCTATCTTGGCATGAGTATTTACCATATACAATTTTTATTCACTTAAGACTGTACCACTCCATGTGATTCACAAAAACATTAAGCATCAGTTGAGCTGCAGTGAAGGCTCTTTGCTTTCTTAAATTAAGTAGGAATGACCATGTCTTGTATGACACATTAGATTCCCACAGAAGTTCCCAGTGGGAGATCCTGGTGCAGCTAAAAGCAGAGCATTAGCTCACTGACACACTAATAATGTTCTCTTGGTTTCAGAGCTTATGACAATGAAGATCAAATTTTATCCTACAGTTCAATCACACCTTTGATTAGATAACTCTCACAGACATCTGGAGGATCCTGCATCTTCTAACGATCTGCCAGCACAAATGCTGTAATAAACAATTTAGATATCAAGTTGAACTGGCATTGGAGTTGAATCTCCCTGAAAAGTATGTCCACAAAATATTGCAAAATACAGCTTCTAACCACTTATATCGGAGAGGATCTGATCAAGATGTTCCTGGCTCCTAATACTAGGCTACAGTTGACAGCATCCCTCAATAGCCACCTGTACACGCACACCTCCTGGCTAAGCCCAACGTACAACATTGGTGCCAGTGCCATGGCTGACAGCAGTATCTGCTAGAAGAGAACCTGCTCCACTCAACAATTACTTTATGCACAATATAAGGAAACCGCATATAATGTTCAAGTTAATCCATACAATATTTTCTTCTTTTCAGGATATCCAGGTAATCATGTCAGAGGGAGTTCTCTTGTGCATATTATCTCCCAAGTAAAAACCTCCCAGAGGTTTCACTTCTGTATGGTGCTTACCCTTACAGTATATGATTAAAGGCATTCAGCCTACATGAGTTTGCCTGTAACTGCATGTCTCATTTTCCTCTTTTTTAGAGTTTTTTCTTTTTTAACTGTTGCTTTAATTGCTTTTCTTTCATATAATGTGTTCGGCCTAGATTTTTAGACATTTACGATCCAGATTAGATGGATAGCTTCTATATGTATATAGAATATTTGCCCACATAGTTTTACTCCTGTGATAAACATTACATATCAAATAATTCTTTTTAATTTCATCAATGAACTATCCATCTGACTATATCAGAGAATCTGCATTTATCAGGATAAGCAACATTGAATGCGAGTGATAGCACTCCCTGAAGACCAAAGTCTAAAATGCAAAGGAAAAGCAGAGAATTGGAGAGTTCTCTCCTTTCAAATCTGCTATAAACTTGAATTCCAATTCCTGAGACACTAAGACATGAACTTACTGAGAAATTATCTGTTTTACCCTTAACAGAATTTAATACACTT
This sequence comes from Rhea pennata, assembly GCF_028389875.1. Taxonomy (NCBI): domain Eukaryota; kingdom Metazoa; phylum Chordata; class Aves; order Rheiformes; family Rheidae; genus Rhea; species Rhea pennata. The sequence continues at coordinate 16,909,695 of NC_084665.1, read as the reverse complement.
GATCAGATAATTAAAAATACAAGACCACAAAGTAAATGTTCTACAGTGTCTTTGGCCTATTGACTGTAAAAGGAAAACACAGATAAAATACAACATAGATTTAGAATTAAAGTAGAATGGCTGAACACGGCAGTATATCCTGACTTCTTTAAAAGGGTTATCTATAAACATCAGACATATACCAGTAAATTTTAACTACTGTACCTTCATTGAACATATTTAACTCCTTGACAATTATGCAATATAACCTAGAACATTTGGATTGATGTCTCTGCTGAAATCAAAGACAAGCAACATTTTATATATTGCTAAGTCACTGTCCAATAATTTTTAATGGACTCTGATGAAGATACAACAAAAGTATTTCTAAGATAATGGAAGACACTGTCCTTTGTCTGTGTTTATTAGGAAATATATCACTATTAAATCTTAATCTGTTCTGTGAGAAAATAATCAAAAGAGATACTGCTGTAGTAAGAAGAATAGCTTTAGTTATGAAGATCTAAGAATATTTTTATTTCAAAATTGGATTAGAGGTGTGACAGACTGTGCCACATAAGAAAAAAATAGTAAGTATCATTAATCAAGGAACCTAAAATTTGATAAAATGTGTGTGTGCAGGATGGTCATTTCATAAACACATTTTAGTAAATATGATGTAATAAATTTAGCTTACGGACAGGTGCTAAATAAGTATTTATGATAGCAGTAAAAAGTGCTGCAAATATTTATTACTGCAGAGTTTTCTCCATGACAAAGTAGATAATGATTCTTCCCTTTTGCCTAATTATGATTCAGTGTTACGTCTTTTTTTTTTTTTTTTTTTCTGCTGAGTATATGCACCAACATATGTGGAAAAACCAGCAATTTCAAAATACCGTAACAAAATCAAAAACTTCACGTGGCACTGCAAATGTGAAGCCCAAGGGATCAGGTCCCCGCAGCAGAGCACAGAAATTTACCCAGTATTGCACAGACCTACTAAAATATTGCAGCAGTAAGTCCCTATTAAATAAGTGATTACCCTTGATTTCTCATCTGTTTCTGCTATCGGTGAAGAAAATTATAAAGTTACTAAAGAAACAAAAGGATACTGATCCAAATTTTGTGCCCAGTCGACCTTGCTCTCAATAACTAGTCCAACCTCACTGACAAAGAGATTTTGCAATGGACAGTGCCACGCTGTCCACTTTTACGCACAGTGGTAGCGCACTCGGTGCCTGTTGGTGGACTCACAGTGAGCTCTGGACCTTCAGGCACAACCTTCAGCCCCATCCTCTGGCATGTCTTATTTGCAGCCCCTCCTCTGTACAGAGATCCCTCATGCCAGTGCAATATGAAACAGGATTTCGGTGCATGAGGAACAGCTTATTAATTTTACCCAGCTCTTGAGTTATTTTGAAATCTACCCTGGAGAGTACTGTTAGCAGCAGAGAGTGATTATTTCTTGGGCTTTCTTGTCTTTTTCTATTCAATCCATCTGCTTTGCACAATGAGCTCACAACCTCTGACTGAAACTTGTAGACACCACCACAATGCAAACAAATCAAATTAAAAATTATAGCACCTAAGACAAGAAACAGAAAACATGCAGTTACATGCATACTCAAAAAATCCATGAAATTATGAAAGGAAGGTAAGGCCGACCTCTGCACTGTAACTGTTGACTCTTCACATCTATGGGCATAACAGGTGATAAATCACACAAATCCATTTCAAACTGAAAAGAGACAGCCTAGTCACTCTCACAAATAATGGCTAGTGAAATCACTCTAATAAACTGCTAATTTTAAGGCTAAGGGAAATAAAAATCTTAATAGTCTAAAAGTAACATATGAAAGCAATTAATCCTTTCAACCAAAGCTAGATGTGTTTTCCCTGCACACAATCCTCACTCCTTTCACATTCACTTCAAAAAACAGAGAAAATACCTCGTGTACTGACTCCAAGATTCAAACATCTAGAGCAATTATATGTAGAGGTAACATTTAAATGGCAAACAATATCTGTAAAACAAAATGACGTGATGTGAATCCTCTAGTTCAGATCGGGACTCAACGCATTTTGACTGGCCTTCTCACTTAATAGACATCAGTTAGCACAAGCAATTGGAAGTACAAGACAAGCAGAAGACAAGATTTAAAGGAACTGTCCCCCATATGGCCCCAAAAATTTAAGTGCTGAAAGGAAGTTTGAAAAGATTTGACTTATATCAAAAGACAGGTAAGTCTTACTCATGAAGGCATGACAGCTCTAAGTTTAGTGCCCTGAAATATAAAAAGATTAGTATTTTAGGCCTTTCCTACATCTAAAACAATTTCAATACACCTTATAAAAATAAAATCAAATAACTGAGAAAACAGTCCCTGTAAAAAATGTACAAATCTTGTCAGGAAGAAAACATATCTTTTTTTTTCCTCTCTCTTAACCAAAACTATATTCTGCCTGCTTTATCCTTTTCCCTTTCTTCCTTCCCTCCCCCGTTTCTTTGCATCATCCTTTTTTCACAAATCAAATCTATTAACCCTACAATATGACCTTCAGGCTGCAGGAAGGAAGGATGGCATCTGTTCAGTAACTAGTGCATAGGTTTAATGGGTCTGACTGGGTCTTAGTATTAACACAACACAATAGCAATAAACAACAACACGGGACTCGAGGGGTCTTTGTTTAATTCCTTTTCCCGTTTTAGGCTGCTGAGCAACCTTATGCTAGATGCAGCCTCACATTTAGGTAGGTAAAGCCGCACGCTCCTCCGATAAGCTGGACGGCTATCCATTAACAAGCGCAAGCGAGGACTGAACAGAATAATCCTTAACCTCTGCTGTGCTCCGTTTTTGTTTTGACACACAGCTGCGGGAACGGCACTAGCCAATGAATCGGGTATGGAGCGATGACTGAGTCATGGCATAAGCTAAAACAGCACGAACTCTGCTTTAAGCTATGCCAATGGACAATAAAGTGCTACAAACTCTGGCCATGGCCCAGATATGTCTCTTGTATCATGGACAAGCGCTCAAGAGATACATGGGGAATTTTCAGATGGCTTATCTGACTACTATTTGGTATCTTTGACTCATTCAAGAGGGAACGCAAGTGAGAAGCTGATTTACTGTGCCTTAGTTCCTCTCCATAGAACAGGAATAACCATTCTAGATGTATCATGAAACACGCTAGAACACCATAGAGATACCAGTACCTTCTGCAGGACAAGGGTTACTGCATGCCACGTTTTTCACATGAGAATTAGAAACAGGGGTTTTTGGAAACACTGAACTGATCATATCTGAAATTTACACAAAATATTATTTGGCAATAATGACGGCTCCTTTCTCCCCACTTTTCCTTTTTAGGACTATAGTTTGGCAATGAACTGGCCTCTACAAAAGACAAAAGTAACTCCACATACTATTTGCATACGGAAATTAATCTCCAGATTACATATAGATCTTTTTTTTTTATTTTCTCTTCCAATTCAAATAATTAAATCAGGAAAATGGAAAAAAAAAAAGAAGAATGATTATCAAATAGCTAGTAGAGGTCAATTTAAAGACTTGAAACAAGTAAGAAAATTTTTGCAAAATTCTAACATATTTATTTACTCAAGCCACACTGGCTCCTAACAGCTTAAGATAAGCCTCTTCCACTTCTCCAGCAGTGATCTTGTAATGAAGCTGAGTGAAATCTGCCCTACTCGAAGGGCCAGATAAAGCCATGTAAGCTACACAGACTACACTTAACCCCATCTTCTTCAACTCTAAGGCATATGCCCTCTGACAGGTGAATATTTTCCTATAGGAACAGTGAGTAGATAGGATCTGAGAAGTCTTCAGTTGAGTCACTTGCAATTTATATCAGTGTTAATAACTGCCTGCATATCTAAAGTAACTGCCTCTGTAGATCTAACAGATACATCACGTTTTTCCCCATTTAATTATTTATCTTTGCTGACCTCAACCTCTTTGTTGCAGCTTGCAGTAAGTCCAAATTCTGAGAAACCTCAAGATTGTTTTCAGAATTTCTTTACCACCATTTTCCTGACACACTGTTTTTTTTCAGTTATGGTATTGTAAGCTAATCATCTCACTCATCAAACCACTGCCAACTACAAACTGCAATTTAAGTGTCTGAACTAGATACTTACAGGCCACTATTCTTATTAATAGATCAACAATTCCTCTTATCTGCATGTTTAACTACACAGTTTGACAATGTCTTGCTCACCAAGAAATTCAAACCTCTCACTTCAAAATGTTTGTTGTTACTGTTGTTGGAAAACAATTGTGTCACCATTCTTTCTTCATTAACTTCTCCCTCTGAATGCTATACAGTGGATTTTATTATACTCATGTCAGACATTACCAGCTAAAGCTGTGAAATTGTGCTGAGTGAAGAAAAGCAAACTTTATGGGCTAATGTACGAAGATTCCTACAGAAGTTAAAAATCAACATAAAAAAACACCTTGGCTTCAATCTTGGATGAATAACTGACTTCTTATTAGAAGCAGGAAGCACACTAGAAATGAGTATTTGGCCTACATAACCTAATATATAATACAATTAAGCCAACAATTTCTAAGGAAAGCATACTGCACATATTTCTCAAGCAAGGTACTTAAAGTCTTCTAATTGATAGGACACGAAGCAAGCATTCATACTATTGCAACTGACTTAAGTGAAATTTCCCAGGCAATAAAATAACAGTGGGCTTCTCCCTCACTTATCATAGAATCAGTAAGGTTGGAAGGGACCTCTGGAGATCATCTAGTCCAACCTCACTGCTCAGCAGGGCCACTTAGAGCATGTTAGACAGGGTTGCATCCAGGCGGGCCTTGAAGATCTCCAGAGACGAGGAGACTCCACAGCCTCTCTGGAAAACCTGTTCCAGTGCTCTGTCACTCTCACAGGGAAGAAATTCCTCCTTATATTCAGGCGGAACTGCCTGTGGTTCAGTTTTTGCCCACTGCCTCTTGTTCTCTTGCCCAAATCATGTTTTATTTAACCTCACTTGATATTACAGCAATTACACGCTAGCAAATACAAAAACAGTGAGAGTTGTTCAGGAAGACGGAAATTCACAGCATTTCTAGTTTTCTAGAATTACCCACAGCAGTAGTTGAGAGCTGTTCTGAGTGCTAGGGTTGGGCACACGCCCCGGGTGTATCCGAAGGGGTGTATCCGAAACTCGCTGCAAAGCAAGCTGCAAGCACGTGCCAGCTTGACGAGAACGCGAGCTGGAAGGACGGGGACTGGAACGGAGCCGCAGCATGTTCTCAGCAACGGGGGTGTCAGCGTTTTAGGAAGCAACCATTCAGACAGAGCCAAAGGGGCTAACCTCACATCTGTTGTTTTGTCACAACTCCTAAGCCCCTCTCTGCGCGCACTGAACATCCAAATCTAAAATAACACCGTGATTCAGTTCATGCTCATATGTTTTCCATAAATATGGCAATTCATTATTTTCACTGAAAGCTCCCTCATAATTCTTGTGTGAAATAAAGTGAACACATCCATTAACTGCATCAAACCTATGGCATTACATAAAAAATACATGTCTTGCATTATTATTTGCAATACTTTATTCACCCCTTAAAAAGCACCGTTTTGGTGGAGAGGGAACTTACCCTCAGTGCAGTACGCATGAGGGACATCAGCTCCGACAGAGGCACATGAGATCAGATCATGCAGGGGGAATTTTGTGCTTGACCTCTGTAAGAGTGAATCAAGCCCAGGCCAGCAATCACAAGCAGGACTTTTTTAGCCTATACTGGCTTCCTATCTCCTCCTCTCCAGCAGTCAGTGAAGAGGAGCCATGCCCACAGCTGTTCCTCCCTGACACCTCTGCACCTCCTTCCCAGGCCTCTAGAACTGCTGTCACGGAGAAAGTCAATCAATGCCAGTGATTCAGCAACGCAAGCCCAATTAACACTACCTCTTATCCTCCTCAAGAGAGGGCAGGTTCCTGACTTTCTGCAGGTCTCTTTGGGGCTAGTCATTCTCTGGTCTCTACCATTTCCTTCTATCCTGTATTTTACAGTTGTAAATGAGCTACATAATGGAGTAGACAACACTCAGCAAAGCATTAACTGAGTTACGGACATGCCAGGATAAGCGTACATATTTGGAAACTGGTCAACTTGCTTTAGAAGCACACTGGTCTTTCTTTTTTTCTTTTCTTTTTTTTCTTTTTTCCTTTTTTTGGCAAATATAGCTGTAGTAAAAGCTAAAGAAAGAGTTAACACATCGGTCATTTCTAACTAGACATCAAAGTTTGAGCCCTGCTAAGGTCCCAAAACAGCAGAATGATCTGAGCAAATCTTTCACTGCTGAGCCATTAGTCTCTCCAAGCTTCAACAGCAAGCATTTATCTATGTATTGAAAAGAAAAAAAAATCACTGCGCCATTTACAGTCCAAGTATGTGAAAAAGTACAGCACTACTGACATGACAATTTGACCTGAACCACATGGTTTTCCACCTGATCACTCTCTACAATTTTGTTTTGCATTACAACAAAACCACAAAAGTTCTAATAATCTTTTCGCATGAACCCTTTGACTCCTTTCTCTCCCTCCTTAAAAAAGCAACAACTCAAGCTCAAGCAAAGAAACCTACGGGTGTGGGAATGGCAACACGCAGCACCTATTTTAACGTGTTTGGATGCCCCAACAGCCTAGATTATCCTAAAGCTGGAGGACACGGATGGCTTGACAAAGACAGGCCAGGAGCGGCCAGCACGCCCCGGGCTCGGGTGTCAGAGCAATGCTCTGACACAGCCTCTCCCCGGCCCCCAAGCTTGAAAGAAACCCCTGATAGCCAAGTGACAGGAGCATTCCTCAGGTCTGACATTAAATGCGCCAAGGGCACGACGAGCACGCCCCGCTGCCCGTCGCGCGGCCGGCGCCCCGGGCTCCTCGGCTCCCCGCGCAGCCCTGACGCGCCGTCAGCTCGGCTCTGACAACGCCGACTCCTCGCCCCAGCACGTAAACCCTGCCGCAGCTCCGGTCTGGCCGCCTGAGATTCAGGATCACGGATGCCACGTATCTATTGTATTTCTGCATTCTTCTTATCAATCAAATCCCAGACATGGCAAAGCTTTTTGGCTTCTTACCTACCCACAGCGTGACAGCCAGTCGCACCCTTAATCTGGTCTATTTTGCTGGATTTGGGCAGTTTAGTGCTTTTTGTAAGCAGTTTAGTGCTTACAGAAGTAGAGGACAAATCACCACAGCTTTCTATGGCAATTCTTGGACTACAAGGCCCCAACGCAGACGGTGCCTCCTCCTAAGCACAATATTTTTTTTTTTTTTTTTTTGCCACTTAAGGGGGAGGGAAATGATTAATTATATTGTTCTGACCAATTACACCTGTGGTTAATGAATATTGTCACTGAACGCTTTTTAAGGTTTCTAGCTGTTAGAAAATTGTTCTCATTTTCTACTTAGCACGATGGAGCAATTTCTCTATAAGGAAACCTCTGGGATGTGTACATGTGCACACATGCATGCTTGCACACAGACATATAAACATATGAGAAGCGTGTGGAAATTACTTTCAGGCACTCATAATGCTACTATGAAATAAAAAAAGATCTAAAGTGATTTAAAAATACAGCCTCTTATTTATATTTGTTGCTTTTAACTTCATGGAACAGTGTAGTTATTTATAGAACACTTCCTTTCATCAAACCAGACTGTTCCACTCTAGTTATAATCACAGCTATGTTCACAAGTCAACTTATTATCACAGCAAGATCTATGGGCTCTGCCTACACTGTATTTACAAACTAGAATGGAACTTGTTAGCTTAGAAAAATTTGATATAAATTCTGTAGCAGACCTGAGGATGTCAGACTTAATAACAGAGATAAATTAACTGATACAGGAGAAAGACAAGAAAGAGGTTAGTCATCTTGGTTATTCAAGGAAGTTAAAAACTGTGGCAAACTATGACAAAGGAGAGGTCAAAAGATGAATTCAAGCAAACTCAACTAAGTGATTTGTTTAAAATGTAATATAATGGCCAATCCTGTCATCCTACAGTTAACACTTATAGTGAGAAAGCTGAAAAAAAAGATTAGAACTGTAGAATCAGTTGTGCTTACTCACACTGGGCATAGCAGTCTTATATCATAGTTTCATCTACAGAGTTTTCCTGTGGACTAAAATGAAAAAAGAAATACCAGAAATTTCCCTTAAAGCCAAGTCAACTTCTTGATATCAGTAAAAATCCATTTTTGAAAATTGGAGGCAGCAGGAAGTACTCTGTATTGAATGCTAGATGAGTTTTGTCTGATAACTTATTTCAAATGGTATTTGATTAAAAGACAATAAAACATCCTTTAAATCTAGAAAAAACACAGTTACCATAGACTGAGGCAAAACTGGTATTGCTGATAGGTGACAAAAGAGTGTTGTTATTTATTTAGCTCTTGTAAAAGCATCACGGTCAATCAATAGCTGTGCATGTACTAAGGCAGCAGGGCCTGTATAAAGATGAGTATCAGAAATCCATCAGCAACACTCCTCTTTTGATTAAAGTGCCCTAGACTATCCGCAATACCACCAAAGACTATATGCCTCTTTGACAAGCCATATTGACAGCAATAATAATATAGAAACCACATTTCCTAATATGCATATCTAACTGCACAACCAATTAACCACTGTGCTGACTGAAATTGCTTTGTTATTCATTTTATTCCAAGTGATGTTAATACTTTGGCAGTTGATGTGGAAAATAACTGATGGCACATATTGGGAATTTTGAAAGGGAATATAAAATTTATATAATTTAAAGATGTGTAGAAAGCTGCCAAGCATTACAGTCTTAAAATAAAGAAATGGCTCACTTAGGTATAGAAAGTACTCAGAGCAGGAGAGCTGGTAAGTATTTGTAAGCTAGTGAATTAAAAGAATATTATTGTGATATACATATAGGTTTGAAAAGATATTAAAAGACCTCTCTCAAAAAAGTAACAATTAAAAATTTAAAGATTAGATGTTTTTCACTTCTACTTCTCATATCACTTTGCTTTACAAAGCTTGAGCATCTGGAGACATTTACATTTGATGTTTTAATCAAAATATAATCTGCTTCTGCAACATACTAAGCACATTCTAACCAAAAAATGCCACTTAACTTACACCAAGCCTAAAAATATTTATCACTATATGCAGAAATAGAAATTCCAACTCATAAAGAATAAAATGACATAGATTTATTTTTACCCACACTAATAATTCTTTTCCTACAGTTTTCTCACACAGATAAAATGCTACCTACACATTATAAAACAACTTTGGAGGATGTGTGTATTATATTTTTTCATTATAGTAGTATAACTGATTTTACTGCAGTATTAAAATTCTGATCCTACTATTCTTACTTAGTGAATACGCCTGTGGAGTTCAATGGGTGCGTTCACTGAATAAGGGCTGCATGATCCAGCCCCAGTATGACGTTTCAGTAACCGCTAGCTGGTGATCCTGTTATAGAAGCTTTTTTTAAATGGATATAATCTGGATGAATTCAGTGCACTTGAACTTCAGCAGCAAGGAAAGAAGACAATTATTATACAGACAGATATTGAGCCAGCTTATCTATACAGCTCTACCATTGTTCCACAATTTGCACATGCCTTTGAAAACTGTCTAGAATTGCATGTCCAAAGAGAGACATGTCTTTGAAAAGACCTCCCTCTAAACATTGGACTCCAAAAAAGAGAAAGAAAGAAGAGCGCTACCAAAAGACTGAAGAGCACACTATCATACTATCATTCTTGATAACCAACTACCTGACCGGGTATTTTTTCATTTTATTTCAGAATATACATAATGATTACATATTATGAATATGGAAAATTTACAAAATCTGTATCAAGTAGAATCTCAGCTGGAAGCATATGTTAGGAAAGGAGTGACACTGCATATGGATATCTCAGCTGGTGTAAATGAATGTTTCCTGAAGCTCTCTGAGCAAGGTCAGTTTAAAGAAGCAGAGAATGTTCTCCATAGCACAACTACCACATTCGCAATGGCAACGCAGAGATGAGAGAAAGCAGGTCTCACTCATAAGTGAGAGATTTGTATGAGTATCCCTGCTCCAACACTAGCTTCTGGTTAGAAAAGATCGGGCAAGGAAACACGCTATGGTAACATACAATCTCTATGCTGAACTTGCTCTCGCATCTCCAAAACCTCAGTTACCATTTCTTTCCTAGAGCCTCTGTTCTCCCCAAATTATTCTTCCTGCTCAGGAACTAACTTTGCTGTGGGAGCAGTTTTTCACATCCTCTGCTTTTTAGCTGTTGCGCTTAAATCCCTCTGCTTTTCCACCAGGAAGCTCCCCAGTCCCGAACTTCCATCTCCTCAACAACTGCCCCCAGTATCCTACTCCCTCTACTTCGGAGGGCCTCCACTCCTTCCAAAGCCTTGCCTGATACCTTGTCATAAGTCTTATCTGCTCAAATCACTTCCAGCCTCATTCTAACCCAGGTCCTTGAAGGCAGGACCCCTATACACACTGCTCAGCACTTTCTGTTCTGCCTCCAAGCATACAGATGCTATTCCCTTCCCATTTTCGCCTTTTCCTTCCAAGAACACACACCTACCAACATGCAGATTTCATTAGTCAGCTCCTGGCTCCTGCTCTGGAAGATTTAGAAAAACCTACAATCAATTTATATCAGAATGCCACCTGCACACATCTCAGAGCACAGAAAGAAGAAATGGCCAGAACAACTGGACGTACCCTATTTGTCATTTGGCAACTGAGTGAGGAATTGGGGACAATAAAACGACTCAGGCCCAGTCCAGGAGAAACCAAAGACATGTCTGCAGGAAGAAGGTGGATGAATGAGCGAATGAGGACGGCGAAAGCCGTTTCCAAATGGCTACACTTTAAACCTTCTACTCACCTGACGTGCAATTTTCACTCTGCACAAGATTCATCATTGTTTCTGGATTCTCAAGGAAATTGCCTTTCCTATTTGAAGTTACTGAGAAAGTTGCAATCACTTTTTTTTTTTTTTTTAATTTGGGCTTTGTCATGGACCATCCATGTTTTCATAATCTAGAGGCACTGCAGTGTGTACTATTCTATCTACTCCAAAAAAAAAAAAAAAAAAAAAAAGATTGTGTGGTAGATAGAGCTGTAAGAAAAGCAATAGCCTTCCTCTTAAATGGGACACAGAGATAAGAACATAAATCATCAAACATCCCATGTGCTGCAGAGACCACAGGCAGGTGCTGGGCAACCTAGTACTAACATTTCTGAGCGTTGTTATTTGCTCTCTTACTTTTCTCTATTTCTGTGTTGCTGGTGTCATGATCCAGAAAGTTATTTTCTTACTTCTTCCTGTGATTAAACTTTCCATTCCTTCAGCCATCTGCCACCTTCGCAAGTTCAATGAGAGTCAAAACACTAAGTTAAAAAAGAATATATTTTGGTCAAGCTTGAAAGATGTTCAATTTTTACTTTTAATACAGGAAAAAGTATTTGTGAGCTGAACACTTTTTATTTAGTAGAGTGAGCTAATTGCTTATTTGAAATTCTGCTTTTGTCTCTGTGAGGCACCACACTGACAATTAAAGCCACATGAGATCATACTACTAAGCAAAATCCCAGCAAAATTATCTGACAAGAATGTCAGCAGCAACATTGTGGTTTGGTTTTTCAAAAGTGGAAAAAATCCAACCATGCTGGGCTTTTGGCTTTGCTTACACTATTACCTGAAAGTGGTTTGGTAAAGGAAAATTGAAGGAATCAGGAAAAAAAAAAATCAAAGCATTTTCTGAGAGGACGATGGTAGCACTGCTATCTGGTGCCAGAGCTAGAGGAGGAAGGTGTGGAGGTCTGAGGACTGTAGTGCCATTTGCTGAAGGGCTGGACAAAGTGATCCCTTCTGCTTCCACAGACACCTGTGACTCACGGCATTAGAGAGTGGTGCTTTCAGGGGATCGGCTAATTGACCCACCCTAAAAGCTCTTTTCGACTTTTCACAGGTACGATTCCAAAGTAACAGAAAGGCAGCTATGAGGTCACCGCAAAGACTGCAGTATTTACGTACGTTCGTATTAGACTAGAATGGAAAAACTGCAAAACTGAATGGAGCTAATACTGAAGTCCAGTTGCTGAAGGGTGACACTCTGAGAATCAAATTCACTCTCTCACAGTGGGTGCTAAGCCGGCGGGAGCTAGGGCACTGTAGAAGTGTGCTCAGATGCCAAGGTGAGGACTAAGCACCCCCAAGTCCCCTTCGACTGATGCCTAGAAATGCACTGATGTGCTCCACGGGAGTTGTGTCCAACCCTGCTTAACCAGAGGGAGAAATGTTTCCGTCAAGCTTAGAGAAGCAAGTGGGAGGCACACTCTGAAGAATTAATAATGAAAGGGACTAGATGTTTCAAAAACATTGTCAAATAGTGGAGTTTCCGATAAATACAGAAAAGCAAAGAGGCTTTGAGTTACCGAGCAAATGCTCTGAAATGCCTTCTTACGACATGTATCATCCCTCATTTTGTAAAATCAGCTACTTTAGTTCTGGAGAGGCTCCTGGGCTTCCCTATGAAGTTCTTAAGTGGCAGCTCCACCACTTCATCACTCATTTTCTTAGCAAGACATGAGCCTGTAAGAGAGCTGCCTTTTTTTTGCCATAAGCCTTTGACTGTGTCCAAGGTGGTGTTTTTAAAAATTGGAAAAAATGTACGATTTTAAAACACATGCTAAGGATTCTAGCAGGTACCTATTTGCTCACGATTATTCCCCCTCTAGCCTTCCCCAAAATTAATAATAATCCCCTAAATGATAACTCAAAATGTGTAGTAATTCAAAAGACAATACATACGTACATATGCATACACACATATTTTACTCTATAAGCACATATGATACAGTACATGCAGTATTCTCGATCTTGCACTGCCTGAATGCACTATATAAGACAGTGGTGGCCTGAATTTCTCTTCTCTCCCTTTTTTATTTTTTGAGTAATTAGACCAGACTTCTAACTTTTTGTTAATTAACAAAATGCTTAAGAAAAGTCATTTCTGTGCCCTTTGGCTTTTCTAGCAGTTTAATATTAAAAGAGTATTTAGCACAAAGTGGCAGTTTTCAGGTAAACAATAGTATCATATCCACTAATGCTGGCATTGTTAATCATGGAAAAATATCCAGTAAAACCTAACCGCCTCCTGTCTGCAACTGGGTCATCTTGCACAGCAATGCAAAGGTTAAGCCTGAGATCTGTTACTCCGTAAAGCTTGTAAATGACATCGCATGATCGTGCAAATGAAGCAAGGCAAGATGAGAAAATGAAGAAGAATGAAGCTGTATAATCTAATCAGAAGCCAACAGGGTTGTTATTTTTCCCCCCTTCCTTTATCTCTTTCTTTTTCTCTTCCCTCGGAGACAAAGGGAGGCTTTGATTTTAAAACAGTCTGGTGTTTAGCCTTCTCTAACTGCTTTGGTAATGCTGAACATATGCGCATCGATTTTGCATGTATTTATGTACAGATTCGCCCAAGTATGTTCGCGAGAAGAAAAACTGTCACCGCGCTGCTTAAAGGGCACTGAAGCAGCTTCCCGTCACTTCAGAAACTAAGAGCCGCAGCGCTGCGATGCCTCGCCGAAAGGCGCTCGCACCCGCCGGGATTTCGCCCTCGCCCCGCTGCTGACCCTCCCGGCCGCGACGGCGGCGCTCCCGCCCCCGCTCCGCCGCCAGCTGACCTTCGCCGCCCGCTCGGCCTCCCGCGGCCGCGGCAGCGCGGGGGCAGGCGCGGCACCGCCGCTAGCACGGCCCGGCCCGGCCCGGCCCCGGCACCGCCCCGGCCCCGCGAGCACGCGGGGACGCGGCGCCCAGACCCACCGTGTCCGCCTCGCAGCGAAGCCGGTGACCTGTAGATAGCGATAGGCACTGAATGATGCTTGCTGCCGCCGTGGAAATGGTGGATGTGGTGGGCGCCCACGCCGGCGGCGCCCCACGCCGCCCCGAGGAGGCCGCTGAGCGCCAGCGGCGCTATCCAGAGCCGGGCCAGGCGGCCCCCGGCGCCGGCGCTGCCCCGCAGCGGCGGCCCCATGCCCGGGCGCCCGGCGAGGCGGCCTCGGGCGCAGCGGCGGCCCCGGCGGAGGCGGCAAACTTTGGGCAGCGGCGCGCCCGCACACGCGCGGGGCGGCGGCGGCTCACCGCACCAGGCGGGCCATCTCCTCCCCGTGGGAAAGCTTACGAGGATCCGTGTCGCCAGGTCTTCTTCTACCCAAAACAATCCGAGACATAGCCAGAGGCGGAGAATCCAGGCAGTTCCGAGCCCGCGCCAGGAGGTGGGAAGGGGGGAAAGCCCCGCAGCCGAGCAGCCGCTAGTTTCGGCTTTCCCGGGGCTGCTGCTCGTTAGCAGGACTCCACAGTTGCAAGGGCTACGCGAGTGCCAAGCATTCCCCCATCCTCAGTAATCCACCGCGTAGCCAATCATGCCACATTTCTGCTAAGAAAGAAAAAAGGGGATGCCACTCCATCAGCGAGCGCTGGGAAAGCAGAGGAAAATCAAACTGCTGCTCTTCCCTCCATTCATCTCCAAACTGGTGAGCCCCCACCGAGCAATCTCCCCCAGCGCGCACACGCACACTGGCACTCGCACACACACGCGCTCACTCGCACTCCCCGTTAGACAATAATCAGGCTGCTCCGGCGATCTCAGCGGTCTGACTACTGACAGCAATCCCCGAGGATGCTTTCAGGGAGAATAGTGCGCCCTTATGAAAGGAGCAGGGGAGAAAAAAAAAAGAAAAAAAAAAAAGGAAAAAAAAACCCCATGCTTGTGAAGAGCAGGGCTATGCAAATCTGCAGTCTCCCAACAGCAAATCACCGACGCCGGGATGCAATGCAGAGGACGAGCCTATGCTAAGGAGGGAGGCTGAGTTCAGCTCCCACACACCCGCCCGGCGCGCTCCGCCGCTCAGCGCCGCGCACGGCGGCGAGGCGCGGGCGCCGCTGCCGGCGCGCACGGGGCGCGCTGCCCCGCCGCCGCGGAGCCAGCCACGCCGCGGGCGCATCTTCCCCCCCTCGCCCAGCTCAGACGTGCCAGAGCCTGGAAAAAAAAAACAGCTTAAAAAGACCGATTTCGGGGCTTTTAATTGGCCTAAACTTCTTCCCTCAGATGTTTAGTGTGTTTTGCTGCTATCCGAGCATCAGCTCTGACTCTCCGGTAATTACCCCTGCGGCGCCTAACAAAGAGTTTACTCCCTCCTCCCCTTTTTTTTCCTCCTCTTTTTCTTTTTCCCTTGCCGGCGCTAGGAGCCGCCCGCGGCCGCCCGGCCCCAGGTGCGCGCACCGTGCCCCAAACGCGGCGCGGCGCCGCGCAGGAGCCGCCCGGCCGCGGGGAGGGGAGCGGAGGCCGCGTCCGGCGGCCGAGCCGGGAGGGGACAACGCTCCTCTTCGCCCAAAGCGAAACGGCCCTGCGGCCCCTCCGCCCCCAGGAGCCGCCCGCGGCGGCGGCGCAGCCCTGCAGCGCCCGGCCGGGGCACTGCTGCAGCCGCGCACTTTGCGCCTCCTTGCCTTGCAGCCCTGCGGATATCTTCAGCAGCATGAGCTCATGGGCGCGGGGTGCGTGTGCGTGAAAGAGAGAGGGCGAGCGGTGGGTGTGAACACGCTTTTTTATACAGCTCGCATTAATTTGAGAGAAAGCCGCTGTAAATTGCTGAGGTGCTTTCACATGGATATGGACTGGAGTTGCAATCCTTACTCAGCTGCGGAGGCTTAGGAGAGAGAAAGACGTTTCCTTCTGGCTCGGCTCAGCCCAGGACGGATTGCTTTCCCTCCGAGGGGAGATGGAGAGCCCGAGAGCAGCTTATAAGCTTATAAGAAATTCAGGGACTTTTCCAACCTCTCTCAAGAAGCCTTGGGGTAACAGAAGTATAGACCCCCATCTTTCAAACTGTCAGCTTGTAACTGCCATGAACTGTCATTTCGTTAAAGAAAAAAAAAAAAAAAGGAAAAAGTACAATAAATTCCTTAAGTCTCAGAGTTAAGGAAAAGGGGAAAATTTAAATCTCGAAACATCAGCCTGGATTGCTAACTCTCCTAAAATCAAAGACCTTCTTGTTCCTGCAAGTAATGTGTTAAAAGTTTTATCCGAAAATGACACTGCGTTTCTAGGTTTTCTCTCAGTCCATGAATCAGACTCATAAAACAAAATATTTCAGTCAATCACTAGAACCAGCTTTTCAGTAAACTGTTCACACTTTGCAGTAGTTTTAGAAACATGCACTAGTTAACCGACTGTTCTTAATGATTCTAGACAGCCTACAGATGAGTAACTTAAAATTGATACCACTTTTCTGAAATAGGAAGCCAATATTGCCAGCCGGGTAACAATATACTTGGCACAGGGAATTTCAGTTGGCAAGTCCTTTCTAGACCATCTTCTGCTAGGCTGTTTTAAGCCTTCCATCACGACCTCTACTCCGCTATTGCTACTTGGAAGAGGTGGGAATTTTGCTGTCGATATATAGGAAAGACTGGACTAGGAAAGCGACTGGACCTCGTTGCAGGATGTGTAAGCGGACCATTAGGTTTAACCTTGCAACAGGGTCCTTTGACAGATCCCTTTCAGACTCTGCCTAGTTTAAGCAACTAAAATACGCTTGGGTGTGGATATAGTGGGAGTCTGTGTAAGCGTCTCTGTGTGGTTGGCTATGTTCGTAGGTTGAGCATCTTAACGAAAATTCTTACTATATTTGCCACCTTCTTTGGCATGCAGTGCTTAAATATCAAGGAAAAATGAATAAAATATGTAGGTACTTCAAAAGTACTTCATTGGATACTTTACTGAAGATAAAAAGGGTGTTTAAATGTTCAGCGTTATTAAATGTGTACTATTTATGCTGTGCACACACAGAACTGCCAGTAAAGTTTCTAGTTCAAATCGGTGTTTGGAGACTACTTGGACAGCATTGTTTTTCCATCGGATAGATTAAAACAGGTCATTTTTAGGTGTTACATTATGATGTTAAACACTACTTAGGGACTATTAAATTAATGGATTATTTTGCTCCTGCATATTCAAACCAAGAGTTAAGAATACAGAGGCAATCTCTGCAAAGCTACTTAGGCATTTAACTTTTATTGAAGTACTTGGTAAAAATGTTAATGGGGAGACAGATACCTAAGTAGGCACTAGTAACGCTCACTGGAACTGGCGAATAGGCACCTTGTATTTGCTAGCTCTAAATTTAAAAACATCTGTTTAATATTTAATAGTATTCTGCCTCTGGACTCGGAGAGAAACAAGAGGGGACTATTTGGGGGAAGTTTCAGGGGAAGAGAAAGATAATTTAATGCAGGGTATGGGTAAGAGGTGGGAAAAAGTAATTGTGGAAAATATAGGAAGATTTAAAAAAGAAAGGATAACAGGAAGAGGAAAAGAAAGGTGAAGGAGGAAGCATATATGAAAGCAACTGAAAGGCAGATAGGGACAGGAAGCAAAAAAAGAAAAAAAAAGAAAAAAAAAAGAAAAAAATTCCAGGAAGTAAAAATCCTCCCTTTCTCTTTTTTTTATGATAACAGTAAGCACTTTTCTCCATTTTGAAGCAAATCTTGGAATTCAGATATTTCCAATCTTTTCATGTCTTATTTAAAAATCTTAATTGGGAGTCTTAGCATTCAAGAGTTAATCTTTTCAATGAAAAGTAAAAGTTAAAAGCATCTGTAAGTAAACATTATGAAAAAGTCACAAACATAATTTCTAACTTAAAATGCTTTCTTATTTACCCCCTGCTAACATAGGAGTGGGTATGAATCTTGCTAGTTGAGGACTAGCTGGAGTTGAAATGATCTGGTTTTACTCCAAGGCCAGAGAACCTCGTAGCCCAACACAACCAACGGTTCAGTATCAGTCTGGGAAGGCCTCACACCGCAAAGGAAGAAGTGGCACAAAAGAGTAATAAACACGGACTTTGTGAAAGTAAATACCTGTTCTGCTGCAGTTAGAGCCAATAAACTCAGAAAATAAACTACAGTCCTCACAACTCAGTTTACCTCACAATATTTCAGTCATGTGCCCAATGCTTAGCTCAGGGAAGCTAATTTATTTCTTTTCTCCCCCTCCCCCTTTTTTTTCAACCTCATTTAACCGTTCCCCTGTCCAGGTCACATTGATGGTAAATGCAATTTCAGTCAAGTTATCTCCACCAAGTTAACTCGTTTATACCAGTAGCTCCCCAGGTTTATAAGCATATCCTAAATTGTAAAAGCATATCTTTTTCTGGCTTTTTTCTACCAAGAAGAAGAAATGCTTCTAAAGGAGACCTATACAAACAAAAGAGTACTTCTGTGAGCATAATTTAAATAATTTTCTTGGATAAAATCAGATACTTCTTTCAGAGATAACTGTATCTCTCTACATCCCAATCCTTGTCAATACAACTGTATCAATTAATACTAACAACTTTGGCTACACCAGCAAAATTGGAGCGCAGACCAGGCCTTAGGCTAGCAGCACTTGTCGGTGAAATTCAGGGCTCCTCCAGGTTAACTGCCTTCTTACGCAACCAGGCTTCTCTGGCTGACTCCGGTCTCTGGAGATGCAATCCTGCGCTTTGCACTGCAGCGTCTAAGCCTAAACCCCTGAAGCCCAAGTACCGTTCAGCCAACTCGGACAGAAAACTAAACAAGTAAGTTTCCGTATTACAGGGAACGCTACTCACTGAACACTTTAACACGCCCAGTATGTTCTTCCAATATAGTTTTTTCTCCACAACCGAGTATGGAATCTCATTTCATTTGTAAACCTGTGGAATTTCGGTGATTGCAGTTAAGCAGGCCAGAACTGATCAGTCTTACAGACAACGGCTTAGGGGAGAAAAGGTGTCAACCATTTTGTTCAACCTGTGAGTAAACTAGCTTGCTGCTACGTACTCTGATGACTTTAAGGCCCCATGCCAGAGGATCTTCCTATACTAAAATTGGCTGATTTTCCACAGAAAATGTTACTTTTCCTCTTTTAAACAGCAGGGAGTGCTGCTTTCAAAAGCCGATTAACCGCAAGATACTGAACCTCTGGCCTGTCATCAATGAAGGAGGAACCGTGGCCAGTTTGTGTCCGAATCCTGCATACTCGGGGAGAGACCAGAATCCCATTAGTTTACCAATAAAGTTTATCATGTGAACTACTCACAGGCTTTTAAGGTGAAAAATACAAGGGATATGGATGGAGTATTTGTATAGTTATAAAATACATAGAAAATCAAATTTTTGGTGAGATAGTCAAATTTGGGGAGCTACAGATATATTATGTAGAAAAAGGGAGTTTACAATGAAAGTGTTCAGGCAGCATTCTCTGCAGTGTGGGTATTCTCTCTATATATATTGTATGAAATAAATCCTGGTTCAGTTAATAGTAAGTCTGTCCATCCAAATAAGTTTAAGTCTTCATCTTAAATTTTCATCAACTGTGTGTGTATAAAGACAGCAATAATCTCCCTCTCTCTATTCCTTGCTGTCAAAGGCAAGCTGATTTTTGCTTCATTTATTGAAACCATGTACATAAGCCAGATTCCTTCAGTTCAGAATAGAAGGGTATGATTGCAGAACATTTTCCAACCAGGAGTTTTAGCTCTGAAAGGAAGCTCCTTTTTGGTCTGAAATAGCCTGGGTCTATCAGCCTTCAGGGCACTTTGCCAAGTCCATCTACTGTTACTTGTTTTAGCACTGGTTTGACCTGCCTTGAGGAGGATGGCTCATAATCTACTCATGGTTGTCTTTTGCTGGCTGCCATGCTATCATGCTATTTATTTTTTTGTTTTCTTTTTTCTAACTGTGTGCAAAGGGGGCTAACACCGTGGCTAGATTCCCCTTCCTATTCCAGTATAAAGCTACACGAATTAAGGACAAATCTACGTGTGTATACTTGGAGGTATTTAAGAGATTTGCAGTCCTGCATGCAAGCAGGGCAGGCCGTACTCATGTTCTCGCTAGGCTCCTGCATAAACAAGAGTTAATTCTGTGGGTGGTCAGGCTGCTGCAGAACCTGCAGAAGTCTCTCTGACTTCTACCAATGCTGCCACAGGAACTGGCACTACATTGCCACAGACAGGGATCCCTGACTACAGCTTAAATGCTGCTAATTGAACTACTTAGCAAATACTCCATCTAGGGACAATAAAATAAAATAAAATAAAATAAAAATAGAAGTTGCAAATTGATCATCATGAAGTTTGATGAGACCAATGACAGATGCCAATAACTCTTAAGTACCCAGTGCAAGCATACTAGTAATATGTAACACCTATTTGTTTTTAAAGGTCTCCAGAAACAGGAACTACATGTGTATTGATGCTCCTTCAGTGCTATAGGTTGCTGTGTGGCCCCTTTGATTTCTCCCTAGAACACCTGAGATACCAAGTGTCATGTCCCGGCCAAGCAAAATTAAAGTCAAAATACAATGGTCATAAAATGGGAAATTGAGTGTAAAGACCTTGCAAGGCAAAGTTGATTGCCTTTTCTTTGGTGGAAACCCACAGCTAGCAAGAATAGCCCTGAATGACGTTTGTAGAGTGACTAAAGTTAGGAACAGCCAGGAATATATTTTTAAGCAGATTTTCCTGACAGGATTTCTAAGATCCCACTTGAGGTGCATGACTGTTTCCCTGCTCCTTCCAGGCCCTACTGAAGAAGAGAATGTGCAGTGGAAACCCACTTTTCTGCCTTCTCTAAATGCATTACTTCTGTAACAATATTGGCAATTAAAAAAAAAATAAATAAATAAAAAAAGGTTGGCTATGGTTGTCTACCATTCTGTCTACGCTTCTAGTTCAAGACTACTGTTTTAGATCCTAGATAGTCTTACACATCAACTGTAGAAATGATAGAGTTCAAAAGCAAGGTTGTAAGAAGACAGCACTAACTTTTTGTATTCGTAATTCAAAATATTCTAATACATACTTTACTTCAAATGCTTTTTTAAGAAAGTATCACCACTGTGCAGAAACTGTATTTGTTTGTAGTGCCAAACTAAATTATGATCCTCTGAACACACAGGTTTAAAACAGAAATGCTGACATATTCTTAATTGTAATGGCACAAATACTGGCACTACAATAATCCTTGTAATCTAATATATTAGCCCTGAGGGATGGAGATTCAATTGCAGGTCTCAGACAGCCTTTCTGAGGCTCAATTCAAATTGCATAATTATTCTACATCCTTCAGGTTCTTTAAAATACATCTCAAATGCAGTATTATATGTTCCAAAATATTTATTCTTCAGAGATTGATTTAACTTTTTTTCCACTTTAAAAAGATATATATATATATATATGACCTCAGAGGCATGTGAAAAATCATTAATCAAGTTTATACTGTGTAACATTCTTCTGTGTGTGAAAGACTTACTTTTTTCCAGATTTGCTCAGTTATGTTGCCAAGATGATTCCCCTAGAGAGTCATGTGTTTATCTTGACAGGTGTTAGTGAGATCTGTGGAGTCTCAATGGGATTGTTACTGGTTGCTTTGAGGTACAGTAGAAAACATTAAGTCTGCAAACTAATGAACTTGCCTTATTACATTCTAAATAAAATAAACCACAGAGTAAGCTGGATTAATCTACTAATGCCTTTCTAATGAACCTTTTATTGGGCATATGGTGCAGTCTTGCTATTTTCCTCATATAGCCAGCATAAGCAAAAACTCTAAATAAAATCTACAGGTACCTTTTCTGTTACATATTGAAATCAAAAGCTCACTATCATAATTATTTTCAGATTGCTGTTTTGTTAGCATAGCCTTTGATTAACTTGGAAGACTAAATGACTTTAAAAAAAAAAACTCAGCAGTCAAATTAAAAAAGGAAGTAAGAGTTGCTGCTGATAGGAGAAGGGAAAATACAACTTTTAGTGCTGTTGTTAAGGAAAAAATCATCAATGGTGCTAATTTACATTTACTTTTAAAAAGCATTCTGTGACCTGTCCTGACAATGTCAGAGCATCATTAACTAAATACTGTAACTTCTGAAGCTAAATAATCATTGCTTAGTCAATTAGCATTTTCCAGCCTTGAGAGCTGTTAACATGCTATGTTTTTGTGATGCATGTTAGAAGTAATTAAAACAATAGGTGTTTTTACCAAAAAATAATTAAACAAGATAAAACACAGTAGCATTATTTTCAACCAGCTATGCCTTTTGCTTTTAATTGTCACTTGCCTTCTCTCTGTATATACACAAGATCTGAACACAAGGAAAAAAAAATATTCCTTCATCTTCTGGCGACACGCTGCTGAATTTAGATGTAAGTCCATAGCAGCATTTCAAAGAACGGCAGCATCACATATAACTTCAGCTTTGATATACTATTTTAAATCTTCAATTTCCTTTTCCAGTTTTCCATGTAAATTTTAGGTTTGCTTCAATATTTGCAGATGTCCATCTAAGACTAAAAGATCATTTGACAGTCAAGTTCCCCCCTCCCTTTATACTTCAACAACAAGCTAGCAGCCAAATTTAAGTCTAGCAAAAGAAAATAAATACAGTGAACACAGAATGAGAACATAGTTTTTCCTTCCTTCAGCACCAACAGCCAGAAACAGTATGAAAGCAATGGATCATGAAGAAAAGCAATTTCCTACTTCAGGGATTAAGCAATGCCCTCTTTTGTAAAGTTAAATGAAAGCTCTAGTTATTTTTTTTCAAATAATACTGATTTTTTCCAATTTAAATAAATAGTCACTAGAGAAGTTCCAACGGAGTCCCAAACACATCACTTTCTAGCCAATCAATAACACACATAAAACTCTTCGTATTGTACTTCTCTGAGTAGACCTATTGATAGAGCAAGAAAAATTAAGCTGCTACACAAGCCAAAGATAATCACCTAATCAAGGGAGAATTTCCAGTAATACGTGTGTTTTATTCTTCTTCTGAGGACAAATATAGGTGATTATAACATACAAAATACATAGATTATTGTTGAAGCATTCAAATAGAGACAGCTACCCACATTTTACTGTCAGCACTTTACTCATCCAGGGATACCATAAAATTAACTACTTCTCTGGTTATATTTGGTAGGCTATGGGTGATGTATCACACTCTCTTCATTAATATTATTCTACGCTTCCCTTTGGTAGTAGGAAAAAGGTAAAAGTTGTGGCCCTGCCCACAGCTTTTCAGTGCAACCTTGGGCAAATCACTACAAACCATCAGTCACTTAATAGCTAATTGACAAGCTAAACCAACGATATCAGTCACAAGGATAAGGACTATTTGCATGAGTAAGGCTTGGCAGAAACAGACAATTAACACCAGTGCTGAAAGGTTTCAGATGCTCTCATCTTCAATTGCTGTAAAACTATGCATTGCGGGATTAAACCCTCTGCACCTGAGTCTGTATCTGTAAAGCTCTGACAAGAATATTCACTATGGGATTAGCGCCAATACTATGTTTAATGCACTGAGAGATCGTTTCATGATAAATGCCAATATTTTGAATAATTATGGATGCGTGGGTCTTCATCAGTTTTTATATAGAGCTGGATAGGAATACTGTGAACATCTGATCAACTTTACTTAATGGGACAACATGTGTGGGAAAAGACTATGACCAAAAAGAGGGTTTGCAGGATCAAGCCCATTCTCCTTAGCATGTATGCAAAGTAACTATGAAGAGTTTGGAAACAGAAAATCATTTAATTTAACTCATAATTGTATTCTATTTTTTAATGAATTACTTTAACATTTTCTTGGCTAAGGCAAGGCACCTACTATACAATTAAAATGACAAGTCACAGCTTATCTTTTAAAAACAGGTGGTAACAAGAAATAAAATGCAAGACTTTTCACCTGTAACTTTGCAGCTCTATCAAAACTTGCCTAATTTCACCTTTTAAAAATAGACCCATAATAAAAGATGTGCTCAAAGAAAAAATATATACAATGCATATTTATTTTTAAGGGCTTATAAATTTAGCAGTTTTCTTTTAACATCCTTGGATCTAATTTTTCTTCTAATAAAGATAATGAGAAGAATGGGGATCTAGGATAATGATCGAGTCCTTTGAATCCTTGAACATGCTAAAACCATCATTGATTTCAATAGAAAATATGGATGCTGTGATGGCCACCTTTGGTTATACTGTTCAGTAATGCTGCCTAAGAGAAGCTTAGAAGCATAATACGTATTGGGTTTTCATTAGGAGGTTTTCAAAAAAAAAAAAAAACCCACCACGTTAGGCTACTAGCCTATAATAACTCTTCCACATTTAACAGGATGTCAATTCCTGGAGCTGTTTTTCCTTTGATGCATGCAAAGTACTGCCAGTAATTTTAATCAGAATTATGCCATGCACCAGAGGAAGACAATCACATAATATGAATTATCATGGTTTTTCCATATCCTTGCCTTTCTCAGAACTGTTGTTTTGTTAGTAGAATTGGTAGTGTATATGCTACAGATTTCTGTCAGCTTTGTTTAAAAAAGCTCAGCAATAGTGTAGTTCTTCTCACCCAAACATATCAAAGTGCATTATAAAGTAGCATAAGCAGTGGAGCTGAGAAGGAAAAAAAAAAAAAACTTTTCAGTTAAACTTTTTTTTCATTGGGTAACATTAGAAGGTAACACTTTATGAAAATCTGTGAAAATGAAAACACCACATTTAAGAAAAAAAATCTTATGTTGAAAATGATGTTCCCTTTCACCATTTCCCCAGTCTTGTTTTTTTTAAAAAATAAAATGCCTTTTTTTCCTTCAAAATTTTTAATTGAGATTGAACAATTTTTCTTCCAAATACATTCTTTTCAGAACTGCTTCTGAACTTAAAATTAGTTATTCCTATAGCTCAAATCAATGAACTTTACTCAGGAATACTGCTACTCTAGGTAATACCCTGAAACCTCTCACTTCATTTTCACTAATTTCTTACTATGGAACACAAAAGCACTGAAGGAAGATTAAAACATGTTATGAATAAACTTTACTGTGCTAGGTACTAAGAGCCTCACTTTCCATTTACTTTATTCCTGTAAATTAACTTTATGAAAAATATAATTGCTCTATGCTAAACTTTACTTAGTGTTGCCAGATTTAAATGGTCAAAATATTGACAAGAAAGCTCAGCATGAGATGGTGGCACACCAGCTGCGTCAGCTCTAGTGTTAGGACATAAACCTTCAGTATCAAACACCTAACAGGGAAACAGTCTCTGCACTGAGTATGTAACTCTACATTTTGTCATGTAAAAGGGGATGGTACCTACCTATGATCACATAACCTAACAGAAAGCTTGGGACCAGGATCCACGTTTCTTACTTTCCCATCGTAGCAGAAAGTAGTATTTGAGCTTGTATTATACGGAACCTTAGTATGGTTAAGAGTGAACTTCAAAGATAGAATTACAATCACATAAAAGGTTTATGAATTGCAACACACACAGGAGTAATGTTCATGTTGCCACATATTTTTGAGCACTGATACAAATGCTCTGGTAGAAAGCCACAATGTAAGAGTAGAAGAGCAGGTTTTCAGATGTTTTCCCATTGACCTGAATCGAATTTAGACAAGCTGAGGACCTGGCCACTCTCTTAGTGTTAAAACATTCCAGCCCAATTAAGACAAGCTGCATAGTATTAAAAAGCATTTTTTATTCTCACCTTCTTCACACTAATAATCAATCTATCATTAATGCAAAAGAAGAGTTAAAGCAATGATTATGGCATTAAAATGAAGATCCATTATATATATATAGCATATGTCACAAATGCAATTGCTTCTCATGGAATTCTTCCAGAAGATTGAATCTATACACAGTATAAAATCGTTACATTTAATTGGTAATGAGGTATTGAATGGTACAGGGTATATAGCTTACAGCTTTAAAGACTTCTCAAGTAACATCCCTAGTCAAGCAGAGCTTCAATTATACAATTCACTATACTAAAAAAAAAAAAATTCGATATATACAAAATGTATGATTTTGAGCTTGTATTTCTTTCATTTTTTTTTATCAAAAGAGATTTATAATGTGTAAGCAGTACAGTACAGGCTTTCTTCCATGGAAGAAGCTCAGAAATAAGCAGAATCACAAGATTAGTTTTCCAGAAGGAAATTTCTAGTTATGCATTTAAAATAATTTCTTTCTTTCTCTCTAGTACTGCTATGGTTTGGGAAAACATTGAATGTAAAAGGATTAGCAGCATGGAACTGCTGCATTACTATTCAATATGGACCCAGGCAGTAAACAACAGTGAAGCTTTTGTTAATTTATTTACAATCTCTAATTTAATCTCTTCATATCAAAAGGAAAAACTGCCATACCTCTGAAATTTTATGGTCATAGTGATGAGACTGTAAGGCAGTTCAGTAATGGTTAGCAGAGGATACATAAGTCTTTTGGGGAAATGTTCTGACTTAGTTGGCTGTAAACACTAGGACTGAGAAAATCCAGAGCATTAATACAAAGCTGGCCATTAACCTGCAATGCATGATTTCCCTCAAGAAATTCAGTCTCTCTTGGTACAAGGACCAAATTTCCAGTGATTAGTGAATAGGATTCTGTATAGTACAGCAAATATTGATGATTGATACCTTATTGTGGTAAATAGCAAATGTATTTTTTTTCTTCAAGATTAAGACTGACTTTTCTTCTGTATCTTTTCAGTCAATAAATCTTGATCATATTTTCTTATAGATATGTGGGAACATATATAAAGTAAAATGATCAGCATTTCTTTTCCTGTTAGTTGTCTAGTTTCAATGAGAGTTTCCATGCTTCAGGGTGGCTCAGGGTGACACTGTGAGTTGGCATCTGTTTCACAGCAGATTGGAATGTATAAACACAAGTATAGCCTGCAAAAATGTGAAGTCATTCTTCCCCTCAGCTCAGCATTAATAAAGCCTCAGCAGGTATACTAGGTACAATTTTGGACATGGCACTCCAGGAAAATATGAGCCAATTGAGAGAACAGTGAGGAGAGCAACATGACCAGAGTCTAGAGAACGAGAGCTATAAGAAAGCTTGAAAGAATTGGGCTAGAGAAGAGACAACTGCAAGGGAACATGATAATCCCCTTCAAACACATAAAAGGCTGTTTCAAAAGAATAAGGAAAATAACCTCTTCTCAACAGCAGTGATTGATAGGACAAAAAGAAATGTGTGAAACTGATGCAATTAAGACTCAGGATAGATATTATGAAAACCTTCTTACCAGCAAGGATTGGGAAGCACTATAAAAGATTGCCCAGAAGTTTGCTAAACTCTACCATTAGAATTATCTCAGAACAGGGTAGGCCTAAGTTTGTCTAGAATTACTCGAATATAATTGATACTCTTCAGGGACCTGGATGACCTCTTGCTATCTCCTCCATCTCTATCTATGAAAAAGACTCCTGTATATAGCTGCTTGCACTATAAGTAGTTAAACCAGAGAAATTAAAATATTCTCTTCCAGGTCTCCCCTTCTCCCTTCACAGATTTGAAGCAGAAAGAAGTGAACTTCTTAACATCAGTCTCTTTTGCCCCATATACGATGTTACCAGAGATGACAGGTCTATTTCCCAGACATTTTAAAACATTTTTTAGAAATAAAAATGAGAACTACCAACCTTAGTTAGGCCTACAGGAAACAAATGAACATGAAAGAAAATACCACTTCACTTTTAGTTCCTCTTCTAGATCACAACATAAAAAAACTCCAGATGAATTCAAGAAAGAAGAAAACACATCAAGCACAAAAAAATTTAGGTGAGTAAAAACTAGAAAGAAGTTGCACGATCCACTTTTGGGTTTAGATGAATAACCTGTGATACATGAACACTTGGCTGACACACACACAGGCGCACACACATATATATGTGCCAGATTTTAACACTCACAAAATCTCTCAAAACTAGACTTTATTTCCTAAGGCTGGATTGTATTTATTTACCATGACCTGTAGCAAGGCTGCAAGCATTGTTTGTGCTTGATACATAACACCCAGGATGTTGAAGTTCTTTCATGCTCCTGGACTCAGTGAGCTTAATGGCATTCATTAAATACTGCATTTTCCTGTGATTTAACCTTCACTCATATTATTTAGGGACACCTTCAGTTCCAAATCCTTTTAATGAACTACTGATTTACCATACTTTATTGAACAACAATATTCTCAGCATCTTGCTCTATTTTTTCTCTCTGGCTTACCCCTCACTGATTCAGATAGTTGAATACCCTGATGCCCTAATGTGTATGCAGCTACTTGAAGGTACACAGTGAAGGTGCAGTGAACCAGTGTGGACATAAAGGGTTTATAATGGATTAAAACATGACTGAAATAACTTTTAGGTTTCAAATTAAAGCTTGAGTAAAATCTGCTTGCAGTAGCTATGTGGAAGGAGATTTTACCTTTAACCCAGGGGAAGGCAAAGGTTACGATCTATTGTTACTGGAGATAGGAAGGAGCAGAAAATCCCTGTCTCTTTCTAGAGTCTCTTCCTTTTAAATCTATACTGGTTACACCTTTGATCAGTATCCTAACATTCATTATTTCTTCTTTCTCTCCCTCTATATTGCATTGATAAAAAGGGTGACAGTATCTTCAGAGCAAATTACCTACTGCTTACATTCCCATTTGGAGAAGACTCTGCCTTTTTGCAAGCAGGTAAAGTATTCTCAAGATTTGTCCCTCATTTAATAAACTCATTAGAGATCATTATGATTGTTGAATTTCCTTTCAGCAGGAACTCCTAATGTAACTCCCCTTCCACTGCTCTTCAACAAAAGTGTTTCCTTTGATCCATATCCTAACTGTATCTCCACAACTTATAAACAAACCTGTTGCAGCTCATTTCTCCTCCACTGCAGACAGCTGCATTTCCATTCTAAGAAAAAGTATCACAAAATACACTTCTCGAGCATGTGAGACTTCCCAGAAACCTTCTGCAATATCTATCTGTGTCATAGTATTTTTCTGAAATTTTCTACAAATAATTTCAACAAATTTCTAAAAATACATTTAAAAAAAATAAACATTGGTTATTGTTCTATTCCACATTTGTCACCAGGCCTTATATATATATATATATATATATATATATATATATATATATATATATATGTATATGTATATGTATATGTATATTATATATATAAAAAATAAAGGATCTAAATAATACAAAAATTGTAGTAACAAAAATTGCCATTGGATAAAAATAAACTTCATTATTATCTGATCAAACTCACAGCTGCAATGTCATACCCATCGAATGCAAGGATCAGCATCCCCAGAGCAATGTGAAAAGCCTATCCAATAGGATGCCGTCACAAAAACTAGGACATACTGAAGGGGTATTGAAGGGATGTGCAGAAAGTAGAATCAGAAAATGAAAAGAAGCAGAAGACACAATCAGGAATCCATAATATACTATAAGATAAAAACTAGAAACATTTGACTTACTAGACTCTAATTCTATCAATGAACTCAAGTGACTGCAGAATACGTAACAGTGAAACCTAGTAATTCACAATTATTTCAGTATTTATTTTCTTAATATACTTATGAAATAGACAGCTAAATTTAGTGCTGCTGTATTTGAAAAGGAAAATGAAGCTCTTTCCATTACATTTCAGAAAAGCTTCAGCACTAAAACTGGATGTAATAAATTTCAAATGGAAAGATCAAAGTTATCTTGTTCTATCCCCAAACACACAAGTTAAAGAAATTAATTATTTTATTCTAGAAGGGTTCCGATTCTAATTTTTTTCTACTTAAGAAGCCTGACTTTTTGCCAAGATGCATGAAAGAGTATACAGCTTCATTGATTCATAGCTGTCCAATTATACATAATCTTTGCTTACTGCTCCTGAACAAGGACAATTTTTATGTCATTATTTTCCTTCTGGTTTTCAGTAAGCCAAGCATCACTTGTTTCAACAGAATACCATTATGGGTTGCATTTCTTTCCAAATCCATTTTCCAGTGGATAGTGTTTCAAAAAAGGACACAGCAATACAACCAGGTTGCATTGTCTACCCTCCCATAAAGAAAAGGCTTCTCTGCCTTTCTGAGAAGTCATCTAGCCTGCAGGGTGAGTATTAACTGCTGGGCAGATCACCAGAGCTATAAAACAAAGTATAGCGTTATGAAATAAGAAGGGAAGGAGGAAGACTGTGTGTATGTGTGTACGCATGCGTGCATGCATGTGTAGGGGAGAGAGAGAAAAGAGCTCTAATACGCATTTAGGCATCCTTTGCAGCAGTTCAGAGATTCTCAGCAGTCCCCAAGAAATCTTCTGCTTGTATGCTTTCCTGATTAAGGCAATAAATATTGAAGTAATGTCATATTAATGAACAATTTACTCAATGAAAAAAAAAAAAGGCAATTTTCAGAAAGACTTCAACTAAACTACTGTGAAATACTTAGGCTAGTTAAAGTCTCCTTTACTAAGTACAAGCTTTACTGCAGTTTCTGAAACATGTATAATGTACTTTAAGTGTCCAAATCTACTATTACATGATTAATACCATGAAATACATTTTTAAAACAACACACTGGGAATGAAATTCTTGTTTTTTACCTCAGAATGGTCTATAGGCAACAATGTCACAAGCAAAGCAGTGATTTAAGTAGTTTATAGACCTATAATTGCATTGAGTCATTCCTTCTCTCCTCTCTCTCTTCTTCTTCTTCTTTTTATTTTATTTATTTTTTTTTCCAATTCAGTTTCCTGAGAAGTTTTATCTCAGGAACTTCTCACTTATTCATTTATAGCAATGTCAAGTTGCATAAATCACACGATTCCTCTGTATACTGATACAATTCCATCATCTTCCACGTAAAATGCCACTTAAACTTTTGTAAGATATGGTCCCTAAATAATATCTGTGTTCCTCAGTGACTTAATATTTCTTTGCATATTGCTTGTTTTTAATTGTTTATTTCCTATTAATAGTGCTTTTTATCATACAAATTCCAAACCAGTAAACTTCATTTGTCCTAAAAGTGGAAATATTATTTCAATTTTTACATAGAGAAAAATGGAGCCTGAATTTAACCAGAGTAATGGCAAGCTGTTATTTTCAGATTATAAGATTAAGAAAAGGGGCTCCTGTCACAGCTAGAATGATAACTTAGGAATCAAAACTGAAATATATTTTGACAAAGAGCCACTGGCCAGTGAGCTAACAAAGTACAAGCATACTCCTCATTTGGATATATTTTAAATATGTCTGTTAACACAGGAAACAAGCTCTTTGCGTTATGCTGAAAATATGCAAACTAGCTTTCTGCAGAAAGGCAAAGAAAGCAAAAATATAACCCAAATGTTTGTCAAACCTTAACTTATCCTAATACTGTCCAGCCAGTTCTTCTGGCTCAGCAGACTGCCATAAGGCCTTTCAAATGCAGAGGCAGACAGTCATGCCATGTCAAAATGCTTGTATATTGTAAAATAATGCAAACCAAACATTATTGCAGGCTTGTTCTCACCAGCCAGAACCCAGCATGACCAGACTATCTTTCAACAACAATCTTTTCAAATTTCCCTGCTTTCCTTCCTTCCTTTTTTTTTTTTTTTTTTTTTTTTTTTTTCCATTTTAAAGATTTTCCACTTATTTCCTGTAAGGATCTTGAAGCTTAATTGGAGAAACTTCATTAATGAAAATATTTTTTACTATTATTTTTTTTTTAAGCTGGAACCAAATTCTTATTCAAGTACAGTAATGTATACAAGGACACTCCACCATCAGTTTATTTACTGTGGACATGCAGTGTTGTAAGAGGAGAATGTTCGCACTGACTTAGAACTTTTCCTGCCCTCTGCTGGAGCTACAGCTGCTTAGTATTATGAAACTTTACCAGAAGAAAATCAAAAGAAATAAGAACATCTCTAATTCTACCAGCAGATATTAAAACGTTACACAAGGATTAGAAGGGAAATAACCTGATGGTTATTTGTCAATGTCTGACAACAGGGGAAAAGCTTTGCTGTCAGCTTGAGTTCTTTCCATCCTCCTCTAAAGCAGGTGGCATTGAGCACTCTCGCAGATAGGAGTATGAAGTTGCATTTAGATTGAAAATGCAGAGTGTGATACATTATGGCCCTAGATATCCTGGTCAGGAAACTCTAAAGGGCTCTGTGGTTCCTTCAGGTTTGTGGTCTCCACTTTACTTGCAGGAGAAACCAAGTTGCAGGCAGGACTGGTGCACCCAAGGGGACAGGATGAGGCCAGAACACTGACTTGGAAATGGGAATTTGAAAATGCTTCTGAGTTCACTACTTAGGTATAATGTGAATTACAGGGACTTTGGCTCTCCTTCATGGAGTGATTCTATTTTTCATGATCTTATTTTTAAGTTCAATGCCATAAGTTAAAAGTTTCTCTGTGACTGTATATTCAAATTAACTCTGAAAATGTTGTGGGGTGAAATACAGCTAGAAAAGGCAAGAATCCTCCAGGCTTAGCTAAAATAACAGGAAAGCAATCAACCTTTCATGTGGAGATGAAAAAAAATCAGTCCAATTTATTTCACAGGTTTGGAAAGCACAGCAAACCATTTGGGGATTATGGCCTTAAATTTATGTTTGAATATGAAGCCTCTCCACCAGGCAAGTGGCTGGGGCTTTCAAATTGTGTTAAGAAACTTTTCATCTGTGAAAACCACATTTGGAAATGCAATCTTAATGACACAATCTGTCCATAAAACATTACAGATAATTAAGGAGTTGGAGTCAAATGACAATGTGGTGTAGCAGGTGACAGCAGTGTGTGTAGGGAAGAGAGGTAAGCATGCCAGGCAAAAAAAGAGGGAGGGAAAAGAAACTCTAGCTCTGTAGCACTTCTCAGGTGGCTTTTTGTGGAATAGGTATTTCCTGTTTGCTCTCTTCCAATCGTTTGACCACTGTTAGATACAGATGATCCACATCCAGATTTTCATTTGAAGCCCAGTAGGCCTGACCTATCCTTCAAGAAAATCTGTATTCAAAAATTACATTCCTGATTCATTCCATTATGCTACTTTCACAAATGCTTTCTTGTGAAAAAAATATATTTTTTTTTTCCTTTTGGAAAAATAAGAGCTTTAGTTTGTCCAAAAAAAAAAAAAAAATGCTGCTCATTTGCCACTCATTTCTGCTTCCTTTCTCATACTCTCTCTCCCTCTCTCAATACTAACTTTCATAAAGAACCAGTGGCACGAGAACCCATGACAACGATCTTGGTAAACCTGCATGCAGAATGAAGCTTAGATGTGCTCCATGCTGGCTGGTATTCGTCCAGATGTCTTGGTTATTCCTCTGAAAAGGAAGAGGGAAAAGATCTTCCCTCCGCTCTCCTTGATTTCCTTTCTGGTTTCTACTGCACATACGCACATACGAAACAGAGAGCAAAAGTGAAAGCCTGGTTCACCTACAGTTCTGTTACAGATGCTGAAGGCTAAAATTACATGAACAGCACGAAGAATAATTGACAGCTAAAGAGCACAGTCCTAAGAACCTTTCCCTCAAAGGGATATATGATTTTTTTTCCTAATGGCATTTTTCAAAGCAGGCTATGTTAATCTTCATAGTATTTCCTCAAATACTTTCAAAACAATCAAGAAGTATGAATTCCAAGAAGATTTTAAATAAGTTTGTATTATAAAATATTTTACCAAATATCCACTGTGAACAAAAAAAAAAAAAAAAAAAAAAAAAAAATCAAAAAAAAAAAAAATCCCATGGTATTGATGGATTTGTAATGAATATAGACAGGAAAATAACATTCAACTGTTAATTATTTATTGTAGTTCTACTGGTTTTAAAAGGTAATATGGAAGTCATTCTATTGATTTCCACCCTCCAACCCATATAAACACACACACAAATATTTACCAGCCCCTACAGGGAAATGGTACTGAACAGACCACTCTGGAAAGCAGGACAGACAACAGAACACACATCAAGAGCCAAAATGATGGGCCAAGTCTAATTTTCACCTGTGTAAATTAGGGTTTCAAGATTGAGCAGTGACTTGTTTTAGAGCAACAATAGAAGCTCTATCACTGGTGTTGAAAGGCAGACGTACCCAAGAATACTCTTCTCTCCCTACTTGGCAAGATACTAAAATACTAAAAAGATGTATGAACTGATTCAGTTTGCTTCAGAGAGGAGAAAGGTATTAGCAGCCTTTTATCAGCAAACTATCCTGTAATAACTTTGAGATGAATTACCTGAGCATAGATGAGGGTTGCTATAACTCACCCATAACTCATTGGCAGATATTTAGGTTCTATTAAGTCCTGTTTTGGCTGTATAAGTACCCACTAATCTGGCCGGCTCAGAGTATCCTGAGTATCTGTGAGAAACATGGTCATGAAATGTCTCTGAGAGAACAACCCACCTTTGAAGCAGCATTTGCTGCTACAGCCATATGGAAGTTCAGGCTATTTTCTATTGCTGCAAATAGAACTGAGCAAATAATTGACTTGCTGGGTTTTTTCCAAAGTGAAAAGAAATGGTTGTTGTGGTTTATCTAAAACTATTTTTACTAGCCAAATGCACTTAGTATTTTACCATTTTAGGTTTTATCGTTTTCAAGGTTTTCAAAACACTGCTTTAGAAATACATTTTTAAAGCTGTGATATAAAAATGTATATTATTTTTGCTGATGCAATCGAACTAATTTACACAAATTAATGAATTGTTTCAGCTAGGAGAAACTCTTCTCTTCATCATAGACTTTCCAGTGTTTGGCAGTACCAGGTGTAGATTTTGGACTCTGTTTGGCCTAGTGGATTTCTGCAGGGTAGGTTGGGCCTTTAATGGTTCAGATTTGCTTGTGAACATTTGTTCCATTATTGTCTTTGATGATATAACCATCCGCACTGATTTTGGATATAATTGTAGGTAAGCATGGTGTTTGACCATCTGTTGCAGTATCTATAAAAAGATTTGTTCTTGTATAATACATTTAAATACCAATAAATAAAGTTAAAGAACTAAGAACATTCCTGTGAGTTTGTATGGGTTTAAACCTGTTTGCTTTACTCATAAACTGATCTGCAATTTTGAAACTATATTTTGTGGATGTCATATAGGTAAAATTTCAGCATATGTCACACTGCTGTCCTCCTCTCCCTCTGCTTTATATGCTCACATCTGTTCTTGAGAAGTGGAAGCATCAATATCTAATTCTCTTACTTTTTCTCTCTTAGTTTAAATATATCCTGGTAATGATGCTGCAAACTATACATTACAGTGCAAAGCAATGGTGATCTTGAGTTGATGAGAAAGAACTAGATAAATAAGGCTTTTTTTGACAATGAGGAAGCAAAAAAAATACTGCTTATGATTTTATTTCTTTAAATAAAAACAGAAAATAACTAAGGGAAGGACGGGAGAAAAGACCAGAGCATGTAGATAACCGTTATTCTTCTGAATAAAAATAGTACTAACCAAAACATACTGTGGATAAATCCTCCCACAATTAAGCAATGAAATACCAGGAGAAGTACAGCTATCAAGGATCATATCACAAAATCTTTAGAAAGCATGAGTCCTCTTATCATTGTGTGTCATTATCGCACATTAGCCATTCTGGAGTTTCCTTTGCATTCATGAAAGGTACAGAGGACAACCACTTAAAAATCTGTAAAATAATCTGATAAAGTACATTATGCTTGCATCCAAATTTGTTGCAGCCTGTCTGAATTGATTTCACTCACACAAATTCATGCTATTCTCCCCAGACCTACTTCTATATTCTGTTTTATATTAGTATACTAAATGAAGATTGTTTAATGGTAACATCCAAAGTTGAAATAATCAGTGATTATACAGAATTCCCTTTGTTGTGAGCTGCTACCCTCCCATCTACTTTTCAACAGAAACACCTTTCAGTAGTAACTTGGAACAGGGCAATGACAGAAAGTTTGAAAGTGTATGATAGTGGGGGGGAAAAAAAGAAAGAAAGAAAGAAAAAAAAAGAAAGAAAGAAAGAAAAAGAAAGAAAAGGAAAAGGAAAAAGGAAAGAAAAAGAAAAAGAAAAAGAAAAAGAAAAAGAAAAAGAAAAAGAAAGAAAAAGAAAAAGAAAAAGAAAAAGAAAAAGAAAAAGAAAAAGAAAAAAGAAAAGAAAAAATCCTCTACAGATACATGCAAAGAAACAACATATTCTGGACATACCAGAATATATCAGAAAGCCTTCAGGATAGCAGAAAGTGAGAGAATTAGAGCCAATTAATTCAGCGTGGACTGAAGGGATGCAAAACCGTGTCTGCTAAGATAGCTTAACTTGCTCTTGAACACTAAAATATTCCTTGACATACCTTGAGTTTGCCCAAAGAAGTATCTAGTGTAATTAAAACTTGAGTTCCAGAGCATGAGCTTTGGTCTCCTAGGGATATTGGGTAAGAGCTCAAGACCAGGGCCTTAGTGCTCCCTGTAGTGTTGTGTGTTTACAAAAGAGCAGGATTCAAGTTTGGAGCAGGAGTTTCTACTAAGTTGAGTATGTCTATGTGAAAAACCCTGTCCCAGAGATCAAAGTTATGTTAAAAAAATAGAAATCAACCCCCCCCACACACACACACCACTAACTACATACCACCCATTCCCTCTGCAGTCCTGATCTACCTATTCCTGTTTCTTTTCAGACCAGAGGTGTTCCCAAGCCATGATTCTCTTCAGTCTATCTTCATTTTGATGTCTGTTGGAAACTGTTTTTTTTTCGTTATCCACTCGTTCAAACCTAAAAATATGAAGACTTTTTTCCTCTAAAAATCACTCATGAGATCTCTGATGAGAATCAGTAATTTGCAAGTCATTTTTCCTACCCCGGCATGTAAATTTCCTAAGAGGTACCGGAGGAACTAGGAGCTGCTCTCACACTCCTCTCAATGTTAGCGACATTGATGCCCTCTGACAATATACAGTAAGTGATTGTCAAGGATGCAATATAAAGCATGCAGCAAGGCTCAGGATGAATAATGCATTTTTTATAGGAACAGTAGAAATGTGAAATAATCGTCAGACTCATTGCTTGAAGGGATTAGAAAGCTGATGGTGTATAATGATAAAGATATTCTCCTGCTCAGCAGAGGCAGTGCTTAACTGGAAGCTTTAATATTGCCTAATGCCTGTTGACTAGGTACAACATTTTAGATCTAGAGAACTGTCTGCTGCACGAAAGTTTGAAAACAAGATAAAATTATATGAAGTAGCTGAAATTGTGGCATTCTTAAAAACTGAAAACAAAATGGGGAGCTGTATGGCATATCCATGTAGAAAACAAGACAGCTGAAAGTTGGAGTCCAAGAACTGCAATGCTTGATGGATCTTTCAGTAATAGGAAAGATATCAGAACAAAAATTATTTAGGGTCTGGATAACAACTACTAGAGGATAATCTTAAGAATGTTACACAAAAAGGCAATTTTGTTTGTACACTACCAGAGTGTCTTTAAAGGTCTAGAAAAGCCTAACTGACTTAACTTAAACATTAAAAATAAATTAATTAAAATATTAAAAATATATTTCAGAGCTAAATTGTATGACAGGACTTTCTATGTGATTTTTGATGCTTATTTATTCTGCTTCTGATCCGAATGCTCACCAGAAAGAACCTGTGTTACCCTTGGAACACTGCCAGTTTGGCAACCAGGGCTAGGAAAACAGGAAAGAATAGTAGTCTGTTAGATGAAAAAAAAAAAAAAAAAAAAAAAAAAAAAAAAAAAAAAAGATTTTTCCTTCAGGGTTTGTCACTTTGCATGAACTTAGGAAATGATGGTCAGAAGAATTATAAATTACATGATCTTGATTTTGACCACAGAGCTTCCAAAAGAATCTTCAGAGAAATCTGGCAGACTCAGTAACTCAGAAAGAAGCTGGAATAATTAGTAGTAATTTGTAAGACTGCAATTTTTCTCTACTGTTTAATTGATTCAATTGTACTAAACAGTACCCTTTTGTGCAATTGAGAGAAGGATAGCCAAAGAAACCACTCCATTTGATAATAGATTGGTTATGATAATTTTAAAAAAATTACTAATTGACTTATTTTTTTCACATGTAAACATCGCTGTGGATTCATTTTTGCTTCTACTTAATGAAGCAGGTTATTAAATTTGCGTATCAATTTATCGAACAGTTGTCATCTCTGGTAATCTGAGAGGTGTTTCTTTCTTCAGTTATAATCTGTGCCTCATTGATAAACCAATTAAAAATTTCAGAAGTCAACTGATCATGAGAAATGCTCAATGAGTGTTAATATTTTATAAATCCAGACACATTTTTATAGCACTAAGGTTTGGGACAAATCATATATTCCCAAATAACAATGCTAATCCTACATGTCACATTAAAATTATAACCTTTCTATAAAGGAATAGGCAAATTGGCAAGGTTGTTAAACTGAGACACTAAACACTTAAAAAGAAATCCAGTTCACTGAAGAATTTTTTACGGACATTGACCGCAATGGAGACTTGTAATCAGTCTGAATAGTATTTGCTGGCAGCAGGTCTGTTTCTATGAAGATGAGGACCATTTTTGAAAAGGGGTCAGAATGAACTTATTTTCAAAACTGGATAAGGGAGAAAGAATACTTACTGAGATTGCTAAAAAAGGTTTCCTGCAAAAACCTTGTCACCGAAGAGTAACCATATTTAGGCAGGATTGATCACAGATTTTAAGGACAGTGTAAATAACTGATGTGTAGAAGAGATTCATCCAGAGAAAAGAAAGCATGCATAAAATGAGTAAGGAGGATATGAAAGCCCAAACCAGCAACCTCACTATTCTCTTGACCTAGATGTTCATTCTTGTTTTATTTTTCCCATTTCTATCTTAACCTTTTCCATTCCAAGTGGTTTCCACATTCAGATATCTGAATAATCATCTTCCAGGAGTCCAAATCTTCCAAATTCACCTGTGTTTATGGGTTTTTTTTTTCTCTTTTTTCTTTTATTTTATGTTTCACTGCTGAATGGGTAATATTGTTGGGCCAGATCATTGAACCAAGAGAAATTAAATGCAAATAAACAGAAAAAACACAAACAGCTTAACTGAACACTCCTCAGTGCAACATATTTATATGAGCTTGTACTGACTGATGAGTAGAGACTTGTATGCATGGATTGGAGTTTATTAGACACAGAGTTTCTAGGCACTAAGCACATACAGATATTAAATCAAAGAGATGTTTCTCTGTCCAAGTCATCAACAATATGGGCTGTACCAATTAGCCTGGATATCACTTAGAGAGAAGCAATACCCCTCAGATTGCTGCCAGGTATCCTAAGCAGGAAACATTTTTTCCTAGCAGAAGCATTTAGCTGAGGAACACCCAAAGGTAACTTTGGAATTTGGTCTGATTTAAACTGACTTTGGACTGACAGGTCTTGATCAGGTTCCCACTATATTTATCTTCCTACAAACAGACCTAGACTAGTGTTAATAGTTTTCACAGACTCAGTTAATACAGGGACTTCTCTGAGTTCTTCTAGGCTGGTTAAGACATGACTAAATCTAAAGTGTAATGGAAATTTTGGAAGTGCTCAGTGCTGACAACTGTTGTTCACTGAGAGAACTGGAATCTCTTGAACAATGTCAAAAATACTTTTTTAAAAAAGAATTGCTGCTTAAGTCATTTAACGTGACCTAATGCAGGCACAATCTAAAACCTTTTAACTGTTGAACTAATTCTAATCTAGAGTATCACACTAGCAGGACATCTTCTATGCTACAAGGAAGTGTTATTTACAAATAAATAGCTAATATGAGATGATAGTAACAGCCTTATAAGATCTAGCGAAGAGAAGGCAAAACTATCTCTTGCCTTGTCTTCGTTTAGACTTTCCACTGAGGTATCTTCAGTTAGAAATCTCCTTGTAAAAGACATACCATTCTTAATAATGAAGACACAATCTAAGGCTGCTTCCACAGAAAGAATACCATGCATCTGATAAAACATGGTAAACTAACATATGGTAAAGGCCAACTATGGACATGACAGCTGCAGTTTCCACTCATATTATCAGCTGAAGATATATATACACACACATACATATATATATTTATGTAAGCCTCTCCGCTTACATCTTAGATATTTTATTAAAATCTTCTTGCAGCAACCCTAACATTCTTTTTTGTTACTCTGTAGTTTTATCACCAGCCTTTACTCTTGTAAATAAATAAATAAATAAAATTTGGCACTATTAGCCAAATGAGAATTGCGTTAAGACTATCCAGTGCTAGACACAGGACTTAAACTTCACTGAAGGATCTGACAGCTAAAATAGATGGGAAAATTTGAGAGGAAAGGAAATCATGCTCAGACCCATTTAAGCAACTGTACTGACACTGGCAGGTTTGGTTAGATTCAGCTGAGATCAGAATTTGGCTCTAAGTATCTTTGATATTTACTTTGAAAATAAAGAACATCTGTGAAAAATGAGAGAAGGAAAACAGTTTCAATATTACACATTTAAACATTTGAGTAATAAAGTCCTACTCTAAGAACAGGAAAAGTACCACATGTGATCTCCCTCCCTCTCTTTCTTCCTCACTCTTTCTCTCTTTCTCAAGAATTGAAGTAACTATATCTACTATTCTTCTATTTCCTCTTTAATGCACATTATCTGTACCATTCCAACATAGCAGAGATCTGATTTTTCCAATTTCTTCAGAAAAGGGGTTGTAAAAGTTTGAGATGTTTTTACTCTTAAGAGCATCAGACAACTTTAATCTCAAAACGGTACTGTACAAATCTATTTTACTGGATCAAGTATCTTATTTACAAATGTTACACATGCCTAAATAATATCATTGCTACTTTTTCTGTTCATTATATGTGGACTAAGATGGAAAATAAATTGCTTAATTCAGCTGTGCTAACAATTAGCAATTTTACCTGAACTAAAGTATGCAAAGGACTGTACATAACCAATATTTACACTTCCTTTTTTTCTAAGTACAGCTGCACTTAACATCTAGTCAACCACTAGTTACTGCATACTGAGAATATCTAATATTATTCAGACCCAGTACATTTTTCCTC
The DNA here is from genome assembly GCF_028389875.1 of Rhea pennata. Lineage (NCBI taxonomy): Eukaryota > Metazoa > Chordata > Aves > Rheiformes > Rheidae > Rhea > Rhea pennata. The sequence continues at coordinate 16,868,707 of NC_084665.1, read as the reverse complement.
GCTATGTTGCACCTAAATGGGACTCTTGCATTGGCTAAGGTTTACCTCATTACTTCCAACTGACATAAAACTGTTTACTAATCTTACATTATTTGCAATCTCCATTTAAATGCATGCTTTATCACTGACTTAGACAGCAGGAGATATTTTAATTCCTGCCTACACTAAGGCTCACTGGCCATTGTGCTTGAGATATTATTATCTCAGCACTGAGCAAGCATGACACTGATTGTTCTCTCCCGTGAATGCGTATCTGGTAATGACAGCTAACGACAGAGGGTGTGCAGGTTTTAACACACCACCACTCAAATATCCCATCTTTCGAAGGGAGCAGAAAAAAATATTTCACTCTTTCATCCTCTCAAGGTACATGGTTTTTTGAGAGGATAGTGTAATCAGTAAGAGAGGAAGGATCATCCAGAGACTGTTCATTCAACTGCACCCAAAAGCTGAATGATTTTGGAGAGACACCCGTTTTCAGATCCTTGATCCACTGATGTGATGCAGGATCCCAATGAAAGCCTTCCACATCCCAAAGGAGTGCCCTATGCACCAACCTGTACACACCTACATACCAACCCTGTTGAAGCCATTTCATTATATATGATTGGTTCAGTATTCATAGGGGAAAGGCAAGGGACTTGAATTTGGATGTCCTGTAGGAATGAATGCCTTAATCATCAAATTATAGTAATTCCTCTTTTATTTCTCTTTCTCTGACCCAATAAATATGGAATTATTTATACAGTATGGAATACCTTCAACAGAGAGTTTTACCATGACTGTTCACGGCCTGATGATTAAAATACCTCCTGGTATGCGGGAGACAAGCAGTAAGCCCTGCTTCCAGTAAGACTGAGATAAGATTCAAACCTGGACTAATGGATGTAATACGGAGAGGTACACCTGCTTTCCCACACAGACCTTTCATTCTCAGCTACCTTTTGATTGGCTCTGCAAATGAGAGGAGAGGGAAAAGCTCAGTCTGGGAATTTGGACAGAGCATAAACTTCACAGCTAAAATGCTCTGCAGTGAAGGAAGAGGTAATACAACAATCACTGTTTCAAAAGAAACAAACTTGCTGCCAAAAGCAACAGGTACTTTTGACATATGTTTAGGGGAAAGAAGATTCTAGATGAACAGTTGGAAAGCTTACCTGAAGAGCATATCAAAATTTTTGGGGAAAGAAGAATCTAGAGGAAGAGATGGAAAGTTTACCCGGAGAGTGTATCAAAAAACAGACAAACCAAGAGAGCTGTGACACTCTTTTGTCCAGAACCTGTGACAGGTCACACAACTTCAGAGTGCAGACAGTAAGAACGATTGCTAGGCTCTGAGTCTGTGGGTCCCTCTTGTGTACGAACTGTAACCCATGGACCACATGTTTTGCAATGTTAAAGTTGCAAGTCCACAGTGGAGCCTGTTTTGCTATTTTTGCTTAAGCTATCTAGATTAATGGCAGTATGGGTTAAACATTCTGAACATAAACATCCTAAAATCCAATTTTAATTTACTATATACAGATGCTATGAAATGCATTAAAACATTTCCTTATGCTTTATTAAGGAATCCTAGAAACCTTCAATATCTATAGAGACTCACGAGAGTCTCACAGAGCTGAGGGTGAATGATGAATATTCGAGGTCTTCCTTGCTTTCTAAGCAAAAACTGCAGTAGAGAAAGAGCATTCTTTTATTTAGGTACCACTTGGAAAATTAATGTACTAGGTTTGCTGTAGTTAGACTTCTTTAACTCCGTTCATCTGTTCTCTTTTATGACAGTGGAATTATGTCTACACAATAGAATAAGCAAGTGGAGTTATCCCAGGAGGAAGCTACTGAATGACAGTAGCTAATTGAGCTAAGCTGTTTTCTTCACTCACTTTTCCAAATTCCCAAGTGTTAAGCCTTTTTTTCAAAGGAAAAATTACTTTCATCCTGTGGGCTTTACTTTTATTACAATCAAAATAATTAAAACACACACACGTTTCTACTTTGTTAAAATGTAGATGTTTTCTATGGAAAGTGGTAAAGCAGAAAAATGCTATAACTAGAAAGACATCTGAGAATTGGCATGGAGTATTATTGGACGCACTGTCCAACACTGCCCCCTGCTAGCACAGCTCCTGACTCACCTTGCAGTAACAATTGCAAAGCTCAGTGCAATGTGATAAATACTGCAGACCTTTATGAACCCTTCACCGCATGCAACCCTCCTTTGCGTTCCTTCCTGACAGCCTTTAACACTTACGTGCACTGAGGCCTCAGGCTGGATCTTTCTGTTCAGAGTCTTGAATTTTCCAAATTCCACATTTTTTGCCATCCTCCTCCTCCCCCATCTTCAATCTGTTTTGAGTCTTCTTTCAAGGACAACATATTGGTAAACAAATGAGCTACGGAAAGGAAAGCTAGGAAGACGAAGACCGAGCTGCATGGAAAGTACCAGAGAGTAGCAGCTCCCCACAGAAGCCCCTGTAGTATCATGAAGTACTAAACTAGTGTTAGATTTTCGTTCTCAGGAAAGGGCTTTCCATGATTTGCCTTTTCTTTCTTCTTCAGTATTTAAAAAAGAAAATGCTATTTAAAAAGAAAGGCAAAAAGCAGACACGTCTCAGATTCTGTAAAGCTTTAGGTGGACTGTACTAATTTCATTCACTTAATTTAATCCAATCTTAATTAGTTCCTCTCCAAAATTAGTATTTACCCTCTTCTAGTGATTCACACCATTTTCATGTAGCTGCAATTGATTAAAATGTACGTAGCTGGCAATTTATACCTGCATAAGAATCAAACAGCGCTAGTGTTCATTATTGTTACCTCCTGAAATTCTCCAGCTTAGCAAAAACTTCCTGGTAGTTACATACACAAAACAAGGTTAGCAAAATACCATAAGAGTTAGCTATGAAAATACCAAGGTTTGCCAGCACGTTACTTTCCTCTAGTAGACACAGTTCTATTCCTGAACCCTTAAATTTAGAAAGTTCTAAAAATGAAGTTTATGATTTGACTTCCTCACTCTTATTTTCTGGACTTTTGCCCTTTTCATCATCACCATTTGGTTCTATCCAAGAAAAGAAAAAGAATATAAGAAAGGCAAATCCCATTGGCCAGATGGGATTTAACAGGTTATTACACTGTTAAATTGTGAAATATGATTTGGCCTTTTAGCAATATTATCACCCTGGAAGATATGGTGTCAGCTTAAAAAAAAACAAAAAAAAAGGCAGAAGAAAAGGAAGAAGATTGCTGAGAATATTAATGAAAGTGGCAAAGTTCTGGAATCATCATAATAATAATGAAAAGATGCAACAATCCAGGTGTTTTGTAAAGTAGTTACTATGTTATTTACACTACTGAGAAGTTATATCTAACTGCTATATTAATATTACATAATAAATATGTAGATATACATATGCTCATACATGACTCAATATACCTAACATTTTGTCTTTAATATTATACAAAACTAAACGCTATAAGCATGTTTTTAATAAACTTTTTTTTCAAAGCTCAAGAAAAAAGATCACCCAGTATTAAATTTTGATCCAACATTTTTAAATCTTTCTGCAAAAAACTAAAACAAAACAGTGATATGAAAAGCTAAAAATCTGCTAGTTTTTAATATTCCTATTTGGTTAATTACAGCAATAAATGTACTCAGAGTCAGGGACATGTCACTGATGGAAAGTTAGGGATATTACACAATAAAAATAAACTCTCTATTATCTAGTACTAAGGAAGGAAAATTCTACGTGGTATAGCAGTACAGCATACATATAATATTTCTGCGAAAACTTGAGATCATAAAGAAGAAAATAAAATGGAGTCAGACATGGATCTTTAACAGTTTCTAAGTTTGCCTAAGCATTCTGATCAGGCTTACAAATGTTGAAGTTTAAGTATCTATATTAATCAAGATGGGACACTACAGCAAGATTTAGATCTAGTTTCCAGTCTCACCACTGACTGGAGTATTCCGATTAGTGACTTGTGTTTAGGACCAACCGTATTAAGCCCTTGTCAAATAAGTTTGGTTTATCACAATGTCACCTGCTAGTGCAGGCTTCTATATTGTAGAAGCATTTACATTATAAACTTCTATTTTAGGTGCTATGTCTCTGAACTGTGAAAAAAAAGTTCTGAATAGAAAGTTGATATTCAATAATGAGCGATTTTTGCATGAATTTACAATGAGCGGTATACTCATTTTTTTGAGTAAAATGGGGAAGAACAGTATTTAGTTACTGGGTTAAGCCACTTTACTGGATAAAACTCAAGAAAGAGTTTATTTCCCTGTTTGTTTATTCCTCTAAGAAGCAAAATGAGTGCAATGCGAGCAAAACTCAACTCAGTTGACTCTGCATGTTTCTCACATGCAAGGTGTCGTGTTAAGTAGGTCCCTAGATGGCTTGCACAGGAATAGCTCTGCACTTATTGCTAGCACAGCTCCTTATGCCAATGGGCAGGAGACGACGATTGCAGAGTTGGATGCAATACAGAAGTCTTCCAAAATAAACCCTTAAAAAAAAAATCTTCAACATTTCTGAGATTATGAAAGCAAAATATTTGAGACTGTCATCTCTGACTTAAAGAGATCTACTTTATAATCTCTATTTTTAGATCTTTTGAAAATGGGTGAAACCTTGGCTAAGTAAAGTCAGTCAAGTTTTGCCACTAATTTCAATGGAAGCAAGATTTAATTTACAAAGTTTTATATAAAAATATCTAAATAGAGGAAAGAGCTCTGACTAACAGCAAGTACAATCTGTTTGCTAGATGATGTATTCTGCATCTTTTTTATGTACATATACATACTACACCAAAATCAGCAGGAACAGCTTTACGCTATTTAGTAACCAAGAAATGATGGCATTTGTTCTTAAGAATTGATTAAATGCAAAAGACTGACATTTTTGTGGGCCTACCAAATCAGTGAAGTACATTTTGGAAAAAATGTTTGACCATTCCTTCTTATTCAAGATTTAAAATCTAAATTCACTAACCTAAAACTTAGTACTTCCTCAATGTGCATTAAGAAGACAAATCCTAAGTGGAGTTAGCTAAGTGCTTTATGACTATTCTTTTTACCCATTTAATAGGACTGAACAGGAAATACATTGGTGAAAGTAGTTGTCTGTTTTGCTCTTATTCCTATTGTGTATTGTTGTTTCTACCAGACTTTTTAACAACAATATATTTATAGGTATACAAATAGAAAATAGAGATAGTTAGATGCGTTGCTTACAGTTTTTTTTCCTAGAACAGACATACAATTATATTCATCATAAGAAATACATTGTATTTTCCTTTTATATAAGACAGAGAATATGGCTGCAATTAATAGCATAAATGCAAGCAATTAATTCCTGTACTAGCAGTAATGAATTAATTTACTAGTTTTCAAACACATAGCTTCCATGTAATAGGGAGGTTTCACTAGCACAAATCCTCCAAAGCTTTAGTGAGGTTGTGTTAATACCAAATTTGTAAGGCCAGGCTCTAGAAATTGTACTACAGGTGAACCTAGTGCTGTGCTGAACTGTTATTAATATAATATTACTAGCAATATAAAATTATATGTATAAACTAGAGGATATATCACCACATACAGTCCATAAATTAACACGTTAGATAATTCATGTAATAAAATGACATTTGAACTTTTAATATAAGAAAAATGTTGTTCTAACAGGACATTCCTGACGTCTGTCATTCACCTTGTTCTTGACAAGCCAAAGAATATAGGAATAGAATAAGAAGCTTCTACAAGTTTTACTTATTTTAGGATATTTACTTGAATACAGTACACAGTTAATACTGTAGTAGGGAATGTTAGACCCTTATCTGTCATTCATATTTTTGGTAGCAGAAGTAAAATGCTCATTATATAAAAATATTGATAAATTTTTACACAACTGCTTGCGGGGGGAAACTAACAGTGTAGTAGGTAGTTAATTGATCAGCCTATCCTTACACAACAGTCAAAAGTTTTTCCAGTCTGTTTTGCAGAAGCACCTGGATTTATGTCCGATTTCCTTTATCACTGTAATGGAAGACTAGGCTGAATCTCCTATGTCAAGCACTGTTAAACAGCAACTGATCTGGAGTATCTAAAATGTAGTATGATATCATGATAAGTATCAATATTAATTAACATTATATGGCAGATTCTTAGTCTGATTGTTATCCTTCATCAATTCAGCTATTTTCCAAAAGATTCCAAAACCCACTTCTTAGAACTAATATTTTCAGCATTTCTCTCTTTCCCTCTCCCTCCCTATTTACATTCTTGAAATAAAATGAAAAGCAGCCATTAGCCTTTTTTTCCCCTTTTTCATATATGCCTTTATTTTATTTGCAACCCTTGAAATTTTTTGACTCCTGAAAACCAAAGTTTACATTTTCATTCAAATTGCATTAATTTTGAAATTTCTAGTAAAATGTCATCAAAAGGTATTTTCCCTTTCCCCAAATTATGTTAGCTAGAATTTGACAGCAAAATACACTTCAGCCAAAAAATTTCAACTAGTTCAGTAACCACAGTTTTCATGCTGAAATGAAGTCCTGTCTATATCAACATATTCACTCAGGAACTGTTCAGATGTCAGACTGCTGAGAGATTTGTATGCTTCTGGTATAATAGGGTCTACTTTATCCTCTGTAGGTGTGCGCATAGGAATTACTGCTGCATATACAAATACACTCTCTTAAGTATTTGTAATAGTATTAGCTGACAGCTACATTTATAAAGGACATCAAAAATCAAGCTTATGAAGACAGCATTTTTTATTTCTCACTAAGTCTAAAAGCTGCTCTGTTAAGCTCCATCAACAGAGAAATAGGAGCACGTGGAAGCAGATCTTAAACTTACTTGCACTAGTACTGCTTTTCATTACATTGCACCGCTAGCTGGACAGCGCAGTGGCTGATACACAGTGCTTGCAGAATATGTAGTAATGCACACTGTAAGACAGGAGGTCTCTACACTCGCAAACATCTAATATATCTGATCTATCATGACTAAAGCTCTCACTACAGGACTGAGCCCAACCTATGCAAATCAGTAGAAGAATCAGCTACTCTCTGCCTCCCAGTTTCAGGGCATATAGGTGGTGATAGTTTAAAAAGAGCATCACTGCTTCAAGAAGTAAGATTTAAAATAATTTCTAATGCAATTTAACTGAAGTCATCAAGATTTCACTACAGGTTGATTAAGACACAAGGTCTTTTACAGGGTTTCCTTTTAGTGAGTATTCCTTTATGCCTAACTGCAACCAAAGAAGAAAATCAGAATTGCTTTCTTGGATATCATGAAAAATGCAAACGATTGAAGTCTGTTGGCTTTGTGGCTGAGTCAAGATAATATTCAGTGTTGCAAACAAAGCACTAAAAATTGCTGCTAAAAATACTTTTTAAAACATGATGAAAAATGGTTTTGTTTGTATCTCAGATGAACTTTGTTCCTCTGAAAGATGATTCAGTGAGCGAGTGGTATTGTAAAAGCAGAATAAAACCCAACAGAACAAAACTTTAACATTTCTTTTCAAAGTAGCGCCTCCTACTTGATTTGGGTTTTTTCACAGTAAATTAAAAATTAATCCATTGTTAAAACTTTTCATATGGATGTATCATACCACCTGATTCAATGACTGGCATAACTAAAAAGCATAACGAGCATATATTTGAGTTGCAAGTTGTATCTTTCAGATGAAAGTATGTGTAACACTGCTTATCTAAAATTTCCTTCTTGCAGAATGCTCATGTTCATTTTTCTCTTATTTTACATAACAGAAGATTATATAGGTTGTAAAGCATAACCATGAGTCAACCTTCTACAATTTTTATAGAAGTTCAGTTTGATGCTTCTCATTCAGACTGTCAATTAAAGTGAAAATGGTTGGGAGACTCTATCAGTTGCAAGTATCTTCCACCATTTTAAATTTTGGACTGGAAAAGATTGTCAAATTCTTGCTATGCTCTATCAAAACCTGAAGAAATAACAGTTAGCTCCCTGGTAAAGACATGTTCTGGTATGTCTTCTCAACTCAGACAGCAGCATTCCCAAGTGGGAGGGTAGTACTGTCGTGCATCTAGTCAAATAATGGGTTTGTGGATTTTATTTACAAGATGTAGAACAAAACAATTCAACTATTGACAATTCAGTCAAAACAATGGGTCATTAATGAAAGGAAAACAAATCCACAAATGTTCTGAAATTTCTAAAATTTTCGCACTTGCTTTACAAAATGCTGTGTAAATGCTACCTAAACTCAGCTCTTGGCTTGCCCTTAGTCAGTTTATTGTAGGAGAACTGCAGTATCTCTTGAAAGGCATGTAGCATCTATCTGCCTGCTGGGTTTAATTTCAGAGTCAGGCACTATTATTAACAGAAATACAATTTTGTCTTTTCCTCTGTGTACTATCCCTACATTCATCCTCAGCAAAAAATCCTCAACAGGCTTGGGGCTTCAGCTTCCCTTAAGAGAAAGCAATTGATCCAAAAGATATATGAATGACATGCAAAGTGTTAAAATCTCTTTGAAGGGTTTTAAAACCTGCTCCTTTCCCTGTGAATGGGGAACTTCCACGTAGCCTGAATATCAGTTTCTGAAGTTACCCTCAGAGGTTTCTGAGATATCCAAACCCTTGTTAAACATCACAGGCATCCTATTCTCTGGTACCACTTTTGCTTTTGAGTATGTCAGATCACTACGGCTGTGAGAAGTGTGTCCCAGTCATGTGCTCTACCAGCCCACCTGCAGGTGCAGAAGATTCTCCACAGTCACTCTTGCACAGACAGCATTTGTATTCACTTTAAGCATAGGCATGAAGAAGTGAACAGGATTGGAAGAATTGGAACTAACAGCCTTGTACCATGAGTTTAGATCGCCACCGAAGTTTAGGTCAGTTCATGTACGAATAAAAATTTCATCAGTCAGCTCTTGTTAGCTGTTCAATAGAAATAAAAACTTCTCCTAATGTCATCTTGCTTTTTCTTGATTCTTCTTCTTTTCTGCCCTTTGCAATCCCAGGTGTTCCTTACATAAGCATAATCAAATTACAAGATTGCTATCTGATCAAATTCTTCTTTCCCCCTTCTCAACTTCCTTCTTGTTATTAGAGTCTCCTCAGTTGCCTTTAACGTAATGAAAAGCCTTGCAGTCTAAATGTCACTGCCATTCCAGATTCCTCTTTTAAAACTTTAGGCCCTGTAAGGCCTCACAGAAAGCACTACATCAGCTGGACAAAGCACAGCTCAATGCCTGTTTGAAGCATTTGTCAGACATCATCAGTATATGAGCTGTAACTCTCTGAAGACAGAAAAGCAAAGTAGGAGCATCCGACTCCTCAGAAGGGATGTGTGAAGCATGGAATGAAGACTGGATGGTTGCAAATGATACTGGGGCTTTCTTAAGCGAAATGAAAACAAAAAGATCAAAAAAAAAAAAAAAAGATATTTTTCACCAACAAGGTTTTGGATAGCTTTATGAATATGTGGGATCTTTTCTCACCTTTCAGAATGAATCATTCTGATGTTGAAGTTTATTGTTTTTTTAATCTGATCTTGAGTTTTCTACCAAAAGGCAGAGAAACAGTTACTGGTAACAACTTACACCAGCAATGTAATGTAGGCTCAGTCAGTATGACATGGATCTCAAAATGCCTGGCTGCACTCAAAAAGAAATTTCATTTTTCAAGTAATCTTAATGTATCAAAAAATACCTGCTGATGCCATCCTTTCCTTTTGTAGTTAGTGCTGGAAAAACTGGAGGCATTGAATGAAAGTCCTGTCAAAGATGAACTAAAAATATAACCTCTTGCCTTTTCCTCTGGCAATTTGGACATTAGTGTCAAAGTTATGTAAGGGGCAGAGATAAGAAAATCCGCATATGGGAATTCATACACCCAGTTCACTGTAACATATGGCACAGTATAATGTGAACATGTGTTCACTTTCTCTCTCTCTCTCTCTTTTTTTTTTTTTTTTTTTAATTTGGGAGCCATATAAGTAATTTATGAGTATATGTGAACTTTTTTATGTAGGTATGGAAAGCACAGCAGCTGAAAAAGAGCTCATAAAAATGGACAAGCACAGTAAACCTAGGTAGGTAGGGATACAGAGGTCACTTGTGAAGCTAACCACTCACACAGGATGATATTACAAAGGAAAAGAGTACCTTTTTTGTGAGTTACATCAATGGGCACAGACTTCAGGCAGTGTCAATCTGGACTCTTTTAGTTCCACCTATTTTGTTGAACTTCAGTGATTGTTTCATAAGACCTTTTCATAAGAACTCAGGAACTCACTACAAAGCACCACCCAGAGTAGAAAGTTCCTGTCAAGCAAGTGGAATTTTAAAGTTCTACAAATATGGTATATCTTACACAGATACAAAAAACCTTCACATTTCCTAAGATCAAAGGGGTGTCAATGATTTCTAAGGGAAACTGCATTCAAACATATAAGGCAGCTCATCAGCTGCCTATTTGCATGACAGACCTAGAGGCAACTCCAAAGCATCAACACAACTGCCTGAGGAGACTGCCAGGGAGCCAGCTGCTGCTACTGGAAAATCTTCCAATGCCTGACATCTGGGTCCTGTTTCTGCTGTCCAAAAAATACATATATAAATATATATATGTATGTATGTATTATGTATATAATCTCTGTAATTTCATCTTTGTTATAAAAAACTCCATATATTATGTAATTCATTATATGTTTAACATCAGAAGCATCATGACAAGTTTTATCTTGTCTCATGGATATTCTTGTAATCTAAACACATGGATACAATACAGCATTCCTAACTTGCCTTGGTCCCTTCTGAAAATCTATGTCTCAGTAGTTAAGATGTTAAGGAAGGAATTCAAATATCTAAGCATAGATGTCCATTCACATTTTAGATACCTAGATACCAGCTGCCACTCCAGAGGGGCACAGTTCTCCAACAGCTTTGCAGATGTCTAACCTGAGTTGAGACACTTAAATACAGGCAACTGAATCACTTCTTGAGTAGCTGTCACATTTTGCTCTGTTAATAACAGAAAAGACAGACTTAATGAATTTATGAGAATTAGAAGTGAAAATAGCTATCTGCGTGTCTCTTGTCTGTTTGCTCTTGAGTCACTGGATTAGTGCTAAACCTCATTATACAGGATAAATATCTAGATGGGATTCCCTCTTTCCAGCTGTTAAGCAATAAATTACTTTCTCCAAATATGTCAGTGTAAATAAACAATTAGAATACACTCCTTCCAAAGAACTCTTCTCCAGGTGGCCTCAGGTCATGTTTGTTATCCTTAAGGGTTGACAGATAACCCGATGATAGTTTCACATTATCTGTATTTAGAAACAATTGAAATCCTGAATACCCAGAATGTTGCAATGGAGTACGCTGAATGTGTTCCTCAAGCCTCTGCACGACTTGGATATTTTTGTTTTCCTCAAATAAAGTAGAACCTCTCTTCAGGTATCTTTTCTTCAGATTGTTGGAAAGCCAGACAAAGTTAAGGAAGAAAAAAATCTGTGGTGTTCATGGAAAGGAGTTAGCCCTAGTTTGCAAAGCAAGTGTGCCCTCACAGAAAACATAAGAGGGTTTGTTCCTGCGGAACGCAGAGTTAGAGAAATCTTTCGAGCTATAGGTTGCTCAAAAAGAGCATTTTCTTATGACAGCTATTATGCAGGCAATTCCATTTCATGATGTGTAAAAGATGAGTCATAAGGAGCCTGTAGCACACAGAGATAAAGGTTCTAGATGGAAAAAATGTATTTGACTTAGTTTATAGACAAAGTAACTATGGGGAACCTCAGTAATACAAAGTTTTGTGCTAGGCATTTGAAAAAGCTTGAAATTGTAATACTGACTCAGATGAAATTCTGAAATCAGAGACTTCGGGAACAAATATAAGCAATCCTTTAAAACCTGCAGAAAATCTAAAGCACCTGTTTTCTTGGGGTTAATATTCCTATTTAATCACTTCCTCCTTCTGTATGGAGATTACAAGGAACTTTCATAAATCTAAAAATAACTCCATGAGTTGAGCTTTTTAAATTTGAAGGTTTTAGGCATATTGAAATTAGTTTTAGGTTCTAAAGATACTACCTTATTGGATGATTTATGCTAAACAAGGATGTCCTTCTCTCCAGATGTTTATAGTATTTGAGAAAGGTTTTTAAATGAATCGTACTGTATTATGTTTCTTGAATCTTCACTGTGAAGTCTGATGAGAGGAAGAACAGTGATTAATTGTAGTTTGCTGTCTTGAATTCTAAAATAGTAATTTTCCAATTTAAATCTCTTGTATATTTTTGTTAGAACGTAATTTATATCCTCCCTCCTGTGACTTTCCAAGTTAAGACACAATTTAGATATAATTCCACAATATTAGAATTGGGGAAAATGAAGCTCCTTCCACTGAATAGTCAAGTAAAGAATATGTTTTGGGCATGCCATAAATCATGCTTGTCAGATCCATCAAAGAAATCATTTTGTACAGCTACCGTGTCTATTATTTGGAAAGCACTGACATTGAACAAGATAATTCAGCTGTGCTGTATCTAATTTACATATGGTTGTCTCCTCTTAATCTAGGACGTCGAAAGGACTATCTATTTTCAATTTAATTTCAAAATTACTATTTTATTTTGATTACTTCGTAATTGCAGTGCATGTGCATATATAGAGCCTTTTGGGCTTCTGCACAAAGATGATCTGGAGGTTTGATGATAAATAATGAACCATGTCAACTGAGTGGTGCTGAACGATGATATTCAAGACAAAACTCACCATGAAATTACTGACACATTAGGTTAGTCCTTTCTCTTGTTCTAAACATTTTTCAGGAAATTTTCTAATCGAAATTTTCTGTGAAACTGACATACTAATTCACAACAGATACTCAAAGATAAGGAAACAATCTTGCTGCATGGACTTGCTGAGGAATTTTTAAAGTTCAAGAACAACCTTAACCATACACTAAGTCACAGTTTCTGCCACTGGACCCTTCATAGGGTCCTTCATATCTATAAATTACCCACTTTCCCACAGAGACTTATTTCAGTAGACATGTTTGGTTTGAAATGCTTGATAGTATGAAACACTGCATTATATATGACAGACATAAAGCTGAATTGATTATTTATAAGAATATATTGTTTACTGAAATCCTGTTGGAAAAGATAAGAATTCAAATGTATGATTTCAACATACTTCCTTATCTCAGCAACTATGGTTTAAAGATCTCAGTTTCAAAGGTTTATAAGATTATTATTTTGATTTCTCAAACCACTTTTTATAAACTGAAATATTAATGTGCAAAAAAAAAAAAAAAAGAAGAAGAAGAGAGAGAGAGAAAGTGGGAAAAAACCCACAAGAACAGAAAATGCAGGAGTGTTTTGCATTGGAGAAAATAAATCACTGCAAAAACACAGACACAGATGAGACTTGAGATAAGCCTGCACAGTAGAACTTTACTGAAGGGAAAAAGAGTAAAACAGTAGCACTTTATTAGCAGCAAACTTATACTAGGACAATTCTGTGGCATATGTGTTGCAAGTTTGTATGATAGATAATCTGCAACGGTAACAATTACGGCTATTGTCCAGGAATTACCATTCAATTCGTTCACTTTAAGAATTAAAGACTTTTTAAATTTTTGAATGCTACACAGAATTTTAAGTATTCAAATATCTTAAGATATGCCTATATTGTAGTCTAAAATTGCAGTTATAGCAAGACAGAAACACTTGGATGAATCTGTCTAGTGATATCAGTATATATGTGGCAACATAAGTTTAAGACTGGACTATACAGCTTAAATGGAAACACATGCAAATGTGCTGTACCTGACTCAAGAGCCTTGACACCTACAGTGTTTAACGCTAGCTGGATGTATTTATACAAATTGCAGTGACACCTCTGATCAGATGCATAAAGCCCATTTATCACTTCAGTCTCAAGTGAATTAAATACTAAAGCAAAAGACAATGGGATGTAAGCACCCAAGCCACATAAAATTTTAAAAATTTGATTGTATTAACCAATTTTGAGAGTCAAATTGAAATATAAAGATAAATAAAGAAATCTAAATAGGATTTTCACAAGTATTTAAATACTTCTTATTAAAACCAATAGGAGTTAGGTTATTTTGAAAATTTCTAGGTAACAGTAAGTATGTTTAGGCTCATAAGTACATTTACTCTCTCTCCCTTTCTCTATTCATAAATAAAGGAAGGGTTGAAGTACTCTTTTTGTCCATTTGTAATGATTCATCTCTCTATATAATGCTTATTATGTACTCCTAAGAGGACCATTCCAAGTGATTCAAAAAGATTTCCAAAGAGCAAAGATTGCATCAGATAGTAAATGTTTCAAATTAAATTCCCAGCTGAATATTTTGACTCCTGCTCTGTATAGTCTACTGTCTCACATGTATGTATCTTCATTGCTGTGTAAGCATTTCCAAAATGCTGCTAAACACTACATATTTTTTTGCACTCTGGTGCTGTCTCCTTCTCCAGTGCAAAATAGAAGCTTTTTTGTTTAACCTGGAAAAAAAAAAAAAAAAAAAAAAAACCCACAATCTAATAAATACCCTAGATCTAAATTTAGATTCACTAAATCCTCCTTTTTCTGAGCACGTGCCCTTGAGACACAAGGCCTATCACGAGCTCGAGGGAAAGTCATTTGTTAAAAGACCGGTAGTCTATCATTGGCCATAAGCTAGTGAAACGGACCTAACTAGTCCATTATTTCTTTGGCAGTTCTCTGCAGCTCCCTGTGTTCCTGGGGAGCCAGGGTGGTCCCATGAATCTGATTCAACCTGTAGCAAAGAAATAGGTTGGTCTCAAGAAAGACAGACTGAAATGAGGCAAAGACTTACCATTTGGATAGTTAGCTTCAACATTTTTAATTTTCAGTGAATTGGGCATGTGTATTTGTATGATGAATATATCTAATCCTGAGCAACAATTATCCAGATAGGGACATCTCTCTGTCAAAAGCAATTGCTTCCTGTTTGCTTAGGTATTACAGCATGAGATATTGACGTCTGAATGTCCTCACCACTATTCTGGGCAACAGTGGTGAGAAGTCTCTCTTTCACTTACAGCTTGCAAAAGACTATGTGCACAGGAAGAGCTAATTACAGTGACTAATCAAACAGAACACTGAAATGTATATTCGTGGGCTGATGGAACAAGGAAACTTAAAATTACGCAAAAAACTACAGATAATTTCCTGCTAGAAAACTGCAAATATGTACTGTACTGGCAATTCTGTGCATCTTTGCTGTATGGTTCTAAAATCAATAAAGCATTTTGGATATTGATTTGTAACATAATTTTCTACATGGAGAATTTCTTGATCATACACATTTTTATACAGTATCAAATTGAAGCTCAGTCCAGTCCTAGTTGGCAGTTTCAGGGGAAAACATAATCCAAAAGAATTGGCAACAGAGGTAAATAGAGGACATATTATTCAGCAAAACAGAAAAGCAAGATGACAAGGCAAACCGTATGTAATAATTAACTCTTTTGACCAAACTTCAAAGATGGTTCTGGAATTTCTCCTAAAAGACTGTCTCTGCCTGCATATGCAACTACATCCCCCATGTGCCTTAAAAGACAGCTATGTGAATACACTTCTTTTATATCACATATGATGCGTTACATCTACACAAGCAATATATTCCTAGATAAGTGCTCTGTGAGTTCACAGCTTGTACGGACAGAACATCCTCATATTTTTGTGTAATCAGCCTGATTTTTCCCAGGTTTGCATGTAGAGCTATACACTGTAACCATAAACTTCAGTATATGTCACAAGATGTAAAACTTCTGTGGCTGATATTGAAGAGAAAATATTTTTTTCCTGCACTTGCTATATAGCTTTATATCATTAATGAAAGAATGAGAAGGAATAATTTTGCTATTGTATATCAAAAGTAATAGCCTGCTGTCTACTCCTGGATATTAATAAATTCTGAAGTAATAGGTATCTACAAAAATTCTGCAGAGAACTTCATTGCCTTCTGACCTCAGGGACTTTCTTGATGGTGATAATTAGCTTTAAAATATTCCTTAGGGATCTTGAGATTCAACATTCAACTATGATGGCTTCTGTACTGCACATGGCAGTTGTTCAGGGCAACCAGAAAACTGGTCCCTGAACAGCTACAACCTACTTTTTGTTTCAATTTGATCAACAGAGTTGTTGCCAGCAAAATCTAACTTACTTATTAGCATAAATATATGGAGATCTGAAAGGCTTGCTATATACAGCACATGTAAATTATTTACATTTAGTCAACCCAAGTGACTGCAGACATTGTAAGAAGCACAGCTGCTGCTGGTGCTAGGACCTTGAAGCTGTTTCTTATGTGAATATTCATTATTATACTCCTGGAAGACTGTAGGGGAAAACATAGTCAATATAAATATATTTTGTGTTTTGTAATCAGTAAACAACATAATCAAAATAGTGTGCAGAGGATATAGAGCAGCTGCTGTTTCCAAATGAATGCCTAATTGTGAAATATTTAGACCTCAACACTAGGATTTCCTTAACAACTCTCTTTCTTGTTAGGGTAGATTGGTTGCCCTTGTGCTTTATTTAGATTTTCTCTTTTTCCACTCACATGGTACTGCAAGGTCTAAGAAAAAAATACTCAAGGAACAATGAATTCAAATATAACTTATGGCATACAAGGGAACTGCCACTGATATGGCATATAGATATGTATGACAGCTGTAACACAGGTAGTTCCCTTGCCACTGATATTTTTTGGATTGATGCAGAAACCCAGAATATATGGAGAGCAACTCCATTCGACTCTTGGGTTTTAGAGAGATGAATGGTTTTCCAGAAGTACTGTATTCAGCACAGCATACTTCAAAAATCCCTCATCCCTCCTAAATAAAGTTAAATCCAAATACTTAGGACTCACAGTCAAGAACTGGTTCTGACATTTGGCATGCGTAGAGACCAGTAATTTGCTTGCACAGTTACAATTCTGTAATTATGCCTCTGCACAGGTAGATTCTTAAACCAATGCTGAGGTTGTGACAGGGATGTTGGCTTTCATGCACCAGCTGGCAGAATCTGCTCTATAAAGGAAAATTATGATTCTCAGAATTTATTATGCCTTTGAATATCCAAGAGTCTGCATTCTTAAATATGGTGGCCAGAGGTCTAGACTTTTTAATAACTTTGTTCACATTAATTTCATAATATTTCTCAGAAAAGAAATACTTGGCATATTTCAATTATACAGACTTTGTCCTAAGCAACAAATAGAAGCAGCTTTATTAGAGTAACAAAAAGAGGTTATGACACTCTAAACACTTTCTAAAACCTTTACAGAAATAATAAAAGTACTATTATTACCACTAACACCATTTACTTTCAGAATATTCATTACAGTCCTTAAATAGTGCTTTATAGACCCCAGTAGGTGCCTATACATCCTATAAACAAATTAGAACTATATTTTTTCAGAAATATTAGAGCACATATTCTATTGTTAGAAATTTGCCAATATAACTTCAGATATTACATCAATATGGGATTTTTGTTTGTATTTGCAAAACAGAATAAGATTCCTTAACATTCTAAAATATGGAGTTCAGAATCTGTTATATATATGGTGCTAACTACTGTGTGAATCTTCCAGCTGAAAAGGCAAATTCTGCACTGTAAGAAAATGTTGATGTTCACCATAGGAAAACAAGACTGAAATATTTGAGCATCTAAAAAAGATTTGATCTCAAAGGAGAACTGCATACAGGTGGTTTTATACTGAATGAGATCACCAAATTTTACTTTATAAGGACTCAGCAGCTTTAATCATGAGAAAGAACATTCTGAAAGATAATCTAAGTTCTCATACCGTTAATATTATTAGGAAGCTCTTTCATAATGCAACCTCAATGTATATTTAAGGGTCATCACTTACTGACTGACCTGTATAAGGTTTTCTGATCACACCTCTAGACCCTTATCACTTTACTCTCCAATATAGCATTATGTACAGGATTAAAAAAAAAAAAGTATATCCAAAGGTATGATTTTTCAGACATTCTTTACAATAGATTCATATTCTTTCAATTTTCATTGTTCTATCCAAAGTGTTTGCAAAGAATTACAGAAGGACACAGGTAAGACAAAGAAAAACAAAAGAAAACAAAACAAAAGCAATGAACATGCACACACTCATCAAACTGCTAAGTTTCTTGGACCAAGTTTTAATTTTTCCTGTACTTTGTAAATGTTCCAGGTAAACCTTCACACTGTATGAACATAGTGAAGAGCCACTTTCTCCTTCACCTTCCATGGAAATATTCAGAGTCATCTTGTATTTTTCCAAAAGTCAAACACAAAAAATTGTTCTCCTTCTGGGAACTTTGTACTTCTTTTTCTAGTACATTCATTTTGCACTAGGCATCTGTTGCAAGTGCAGTTTCTGACCTGCGCTAGGAATAAAACCATGTTCGCAGTCATCTAGAAACTTGTTAACAGCATGACATGTTTCATGACCAGCAGGCTCTACATGCTACGCCCTACCCTAGTGAGGTTCAATGCCAGATGTTCTGATAGATTTTTAATGTCTATTACATTTCATTTATATTTATTTAACTACTGAAGAAAGATTTTCGGAAAATTATTAGAGGACATCAAATGCTTTTTTCTTCATTTGCTGCTGCTAAATGATAGCAGCTTGGAACCATCTGATAGAGCTTTAAACGTGCTGTATCTTAAAATGTAACAGAAGAATTAAAAATGAATAAATAATAGAGTTGCCTTGCCTTGACAACGAAATACCTTATAGCCCTCCTTTTTCTTTGCTTTGATTTTAAGAATAAATGCTCCAAGGCACAGGTATTATAAAGAAACCACTGGATTAAAGACACAAAGGTTACTCAGTCTTTATCTTCTATAATGAGTTTCATAGAAGCTATTGGGGACATTCACATTTTCTATTCTTATAGTTACTATGTCATTTGTGGGAAAAAAAAAAAAAAAAAACATTTCACACATGCTTTCCTGGGGGAATAAATCCAGAAAACTAGAAACTTTTACATAATGTGAAAATACACATATGCACGCACACAGAGACGGAAACACACACACAAACACGTATTCCAAATCCTTGTTTTTGTTTTAAACCACGGTGATAATATTTTAATTACTTAATATTTACAATAAAAATAGGCATTCCACACAGTGATGAGCCAAAAATATAGTTGTTTTCAAAGTCTAACCAAGGAAAACCACAGCTACTTTTCTTTTATGAACCTTATCAAAAGAATATTAATGCACCTTTACAGGCAATAACCATATGTCAACCAATGAAGGGTAATCTATTGAAAGATTTGATTTTCATTATTTTAATTCCCTTTACTATCATAAAGCAAGTATTTAATTATAACAAATGATTAATCTGTTCTCTCTCTCTTTTGTGTTTTAGCCTTGTTTTTTGTTTTAGTATTTTCTTTTACTGAATAATATTATTTTAGCTACCTGGTTGTTTTCAGCAACTGTCCTTCAGTTATCTTGCCTTTTCTTTATTCTATATGTACTGCTCCTTTTCGCTTTCTTTCCACTTTGCTCATCCCTGCTTTTTCTTCTTCGTAAAACTTATTGTCAACAGAAATTTTCTCCGTAAGATTTGTAAATCCTTACTTTCAGCCAGATGTTTGAAGCGTATGCTGAGGCACCTTGTGAATCAAGGCCTTACAGATGTTAAAGAATTAAAATTCTCCTGACATTGCTTTGACATAGATATTATTATGGAGAAACAGAAGCTAAAATGTTCCAACCTCAAAAAAAAAAAAAAAAAAAAAAAAAAAAAAAAAAAAAAAAGCAGAGGAGCCCTACAAAGTCAGCACTGGAATTTAAGCAATCCTTTGTTATCCTGCTTACACAGCTGAATAGGTAATAAATATGGGAAAGAAAGGAATATCCTTCTGACACCACAGCACAAACTGAGTTAATCTGGGTCAAAAGTATAGAAAATATAGACTAATAATGGATTAGAGTATCACCCCAGAAATGCAAGGTGTATGAAATGTCAAAAGGTAGCATCAGAACTGATCATAACTAATTTAGCATTAAATACAACTTTGTCAGAAGACTTGTGTAAGTTAACTGTCATGATAAAGAGCCCCAGTTTATGTAGGAGAAATAAGAAAGGGAGTAGAAGGAAAACAGTCATGATACATGCAAAGTGTCCTCAGACTCAGAATAAGCCAAACATTAATAAATAATGTGTCAGTGAATTTTTTTTTAGTCTAGGACACAAGGAAGAAAACCTAAATAGCACTACAGCATTATAAGAAAAGAAGAAAGGAGTAACAAACATCAGGACTTATCTTTGAGGTATGTGGAACTACAAGCTTTTATATTGACTGGGCTTTCTGGCTATGCAGATACATATCAAGTTATAAATTCTCTCTACTAGTGAAAATTATGGTTCATCAGAAGTAAATTTTCATGAGCTAAAATAACCTTGCCAAAATACTCAATTTCAGCTGTTTACAATCAGATATGCAATATATTAGAAAAAGATAGATTTAGGCCCAATGGACAGAAACAAACTCATTTTAAACCTAGAATGAGCCTCAAATATAGATGCAATTGTATTTATAATAAAGTACAGAAAAATAATTCATAGTAAAACATTATTGTGACCCCATTTTTTACGGAGCTTAGTTTTCATATCTGCTAATTTACCAAGGTCATTCAAGAGCCAAGTAGTTTGGGTACTCAGTTAGAAAACATTCATTAAAACAATAAACAAAGAAAGGAAGATAACAATGTAAGATTCTTTAAGATCCAGGTTGGCAGTATCTCTCTGCAGAGACTGTCTATTTAATGAAGTAAAAATTTGAGAAAAAACAAACAGCAATAGACAGATCTTCCAAGAAACAGCCTTAATTTGGCAGATGATTACAACCTGAAGACCAGTGAAAGTTATCTGAACAGTAACTGGTCAAGAGGAAACATTTCCATCACTGAGATCAGGACTTGGCACATTTCTGCTTTGGTTCCAGTGACAAGTACAGTGGAATAAGTTACGTGCAACTTCAAGAAGAAGTGAAGGAGTTAAGGAACCAAAGCTCATTGGAACAGAAACACATCAAGCTTTCAGACGCCACTACTTAAGTGCTTGAGTTACAGTTATGTTATTCAAGACCAGCTCACCTACAAATTAACAGTAAGCCATGTAAGGTCCTTGTCACTGAACAGTTACAGAGCAAAGTGAGTTGTTGTTGAATGGAAACGTCTATAGTGAATATGTTCATGAATCAGATACGGATTCTGAATTTTCTCCAAGTTCTTTGGCTCTGGTCTGGACAGTTTAGATTAACTATTTCTTTACTTCAGTTTGCAAAACAATCTTGGGTAATAATTTCTCATCCCAACAACAATCTGAATGGAAACACAAAAAAGCATACTACATAGTGAAAGAGAATGCCCCAAGGAGTTCCATATAATCCTGTTTCAAGGATTGTTCTTTTTGTTTCTGTTTTTTAGAAAAGCTGTTTCAGAACAAACTTCATTGTTTCTATGCTGAGCAATACCTACCTAACAGCTATTTGCCTTTAATTACTGCAGTTCCTTACTGAGACTGACATACTTTCTCTAAATGGCAAATCCTTATTCTGAGTGATGAGTGATTTTGAGCAATCTGAATGGTTGTAATAGACTATAGCAATAGTCTCACAATTCCTACGTATTTTTTCTCCATTTGTCTTATGTCTTATTCCCCTACTAAAAAAAAAGTAGATTAAGAATTTCGGTTTTACACTTCTTCTTCATTTCCATTAAAAACATTCCTTATGAATACTGTGGATGCTGGGAGTTACATTTCACATCTTTAAACAAATGCTTTTAACAGAGCTATAAATAAAGGAAGAACATGTTTATTTTCTGTAGGGTATATGTACTTGGCTGATTTATTTAACATTTGAAATCAGATACTTGGGGATATATCTTCTAAAGACTCCTTAGAGAGAATTTGGACCTGTCACTTCTTACATGTGTAGTGGTAAGAAGAGGGAAAGAGATCACATAGCTGTTTAAGGGTTGTTACGGCATGCAACTGTGGCATGAACTTGTGCCACGTCACTGTCTTGAATCCCCAGCGTCACTAGTGACCATCTGCTCTGTGCTAGAGAGATTATTACACAAAATTAAAGTGCTTTTGGACACACCCAGAAACAAGATTTTAAGTATATTGCACAGTGCTTATGTGTTTTAACTCAGATGTTGTTGAATGTCTTGCACTTGCAGTTTTGGCCTGCCTTATCAGTCTTCAACCCACATACCCCGAGGCTATCCCATAGCAGCATTTTTGCTTGCAGCCTTGCACTGGTGCAATCATTCTTATGTCAGAATTCCAAAGAAAGTGATTTGGATATCTAAATTACTCTGTTTCTCCTCTGTTTCCTCACCCTGTTAGTCCTTGTAATTTCAGTTTTTAGCTATGTACTATGATACTAAGTGCTACTAATAAGGTTGAGCAGTTATTAATGACACGTTTCATTTTTCTGTGAAAAGAAAAAACAGTTGTGGTTTTGTTTCGTGGTTGCTAACACAATTCTGATTCCCTGGCATACTAGACAGGACAGTCAGGAAAGGATGCTCACCTGAGGACCTTGCTGCTTCTCTTCCCAGCTGGCTACGGGAGAGTTTTCCCCTTTCTCTGTCTGTGACTCCCCTTGTTTTTCCTTAGGGTCATGCAGAAGTCAAAGTATGCCATCAGCTATAGACCACACAAAGAAAGGCAGGGGTATCTCAGGCTGCCTCAATGTTCTTTGGGCAACAAGTACCCAAGTAAATTTCTCACGAAAACTTAGGGCCTCTATGTGCTTTTTGTTCTCTAGTTTGTTATACCGACCCATTTAATACATTCATTATTTCTTCTTCTTCATCTACTACCTATCAGCAATTGTGAATTTCATCTGTTTTCTGAATGACGGACTTACAAGGTCTGAAAAAATACTAGGTTATGATTCACACTGAACACAAATTTACCCATTTAAATGTACCGTCTTCTTCCTCAAAGCAGAAAGGCACATAGCAATAATTAAATCAGAAGACATAACGGCAACAAGTGCTGCACTATGGTGTGCTATGAGGCATTACCTGAACAGATCTCTGTATTTCAGTACTTGTATGATGAGGACTCCTTTAGAAGACTGTTGTCTTTATACTATTTTGCCCTCTATGGCATATTTTAAGATGTGCAATTTAGCTCCAGTGTGGCAATGACCTTCCCAGCTGAGCATCTTGGTTGATGTCTCTTATGAAAACAGCTAAATAATCAGGAAAACTCTTCCTCCCCGGGAAGCTGGAGGATTCTCATTTTTTCCTGGATTGTTCTCAAACTTGTTACCTCAAATTCTAGCACTTAGCTCCAAAAGATATCAGTAAGCAAAACAGCAGTGTGTGGGGGTTTTGCTTGGTTGGTTATCTAGTTGTTCCTTTTTTTAAACTAAGTGGAAGAGGGGAAAGACAACAGAAAGGAAAATCCATCATTCTTCCTCTCATGTGAATGTAGCCAAGGGAAGCTGCGCTCCACAGGTCATGAGATTTAAATTACAAAGGTTAAAGGCTAGTTTCAGTAAGCTCACATCAGAGCCCATGTCAGTACTTTTCACTTTATATTCTTCCCTCAGTTTATAGATCGCTCCCGAGAGCAGCAGTATCCTCTGATTTCCCCAAAAGTCCCTTGTCTCTAGATAGGGACTCCACATATACATAGTCATCTCTTTGGTCTTCTCCTAGCATCCTGCTGCTTTGGTCTTTCAATTGTTTCCGATACATTTTTTAGAAATACATACAAATATGTTCCCTCTAACCTGCTCAGCAAGCTATCTTGTTGGAAAGCATAGAAAGTTTCTCCAAAATGTCTTTTTAATAAGTTTCACAAGGATGCAAAACTACCTAAAATGATTAGGTAGATAGTCAGATGTAGCTGTCCATGACAGGCACCTAGAACTAACAGGAAAATGCCTCAAGCTAGGGAAAGCAAATTTGAGAGTAAAACACCTCTTGGAGAGCAATCGACCATGTACACTCCCACTGTGTGAGAACCACATTTGAGAAAAGCAGAATCTTGGCAGGCGACCCCTTTATGTGCAGAAATTTGCAAATCGTTTCAGTCTAAGCAATTTTCCAGCCTTACCAGAGAGCACTAAGGCTGCAATTCTACCCTGATAATCACACTTACTGAAATTTCAGCATAGAATATTGTGGACTAAAATGCTTAACAGAAACAACATTTAATTAAAATGCCAAGAACTTCTGTAGCTAGAGTAAAGCTACGTAATATAACATAAGCTTTGTTATGTTAGAAGCCCCAGAACAGGATTAGGAAAAGCTGTAAACAAGGATTAAATAACGAGATGATCTGGCATTTTTCAAATAAAGATGTCAGAACAGCAATGTGTCTCCCTCCATCCCTGCCCTCCCCTCAAAAAACCCATCAAATATGAGATTGGAAACATCAAGTATTAGCTGAGTCTACATATCCTTCCTTTAGATATTTAATTGGTTAAGAAAGCAAAGTTAGTGCTGGAATAAATGTAAATACAGCTTTAAATTTCATATTTCCTATAGGCAGTTCAGCTATTCAGAAGCTCAGAAGCATCTGATCTGGCCAATAATAAAGGGCAGATTAGATGGACCATGGGTTTAAGCCTAACATGGTAAAGCCTCTGGTCTAATTTTGGTGCTGAAATCAACATGAGAAAAATATCAGAGCATAATACTGTAAAACAGAGCATGTTCTGATAGACTGTTCAAAATAGCTTTACTTACTAAAAATCAGTGCTAACAAAATAAGTATTCCTGGCCTCAAATAGCATGACTTACTCTTAATATCTTTCTAGGATTTAGAAATAATTAGGAAAAATCAAGATATTAATTACATAAACTGTACATTACTTTTCACTACACATCACAGTGCATATTCTTGCAGTCAGAAACACCAGAGCTAATTCTAGCTGTTGGCATGGATTTGACTCATCCAGTCATTTGAAAATTTCTGTCTTTGTGAACAAACTTTGCTGCATGTGACAAATATAATCTCATCCCTGCACTCACATGGTTGTCTGATGAGAGAATTTATCTATTTTCATCAAACTAATACTAAAATATCAGTAGAAAGTACCACCTCCTTGAGATGCCTAACTCAAAAATGGCGATTAAAATAGTTTTGTATTAACTTTAGAACAGCTTCTCCGACGAGCAACACAGCCGCAGATTTCAACTCTGAGGGAATACAAGTGGAATGGAAACTGCTTATCCACAATGTGAAAGGAGTTACAGCTTTTCTTCATGGTTAATTTCTTAATCGTTTTGTATTTTTTTTCTTTAGATAAGGTTTACAGAGGGTCCAAAGACTTTTGTAGTACCATAAATGAGGAGAAAGATTGACCCAGCATTTCTAAAAGGCTGAATAGTTCTCCTGCCATCTTGGATTTATGGGGTCTTGAAATCTTTTATAAAATATACTTTTTCTGCCCACTCCCTACTCATTTCTAATGGTCTTCCCACAAAATGCTACCTACTGCCTCCTATTCTTTCTTCTTTCTATTTAACTGTTTTCCAAATTTTTAGCCAATGGTAACATTATGAAAGATAAGTGACTAATGATCAATTTTTAAAAGATTACAGAGCTTAAATCTTTGAGATAGGACATAGTAGTATGCAGTATGTAATTTTATCTGCGAGACATCCATTTTCTATCATTAAACTGCACTATATAAAAGAAAAAAGTACACTGTAAGAGCAGTTATTTCGTCAAACAAAATACTCACGGATTTTTAAGGAGAGAAAAAAAGCATAAAATCACATGCTATAAGACTCTAACCACACAGGAAAAACAAAACCAAACCCTTTAGAATACTGTTTTAGTTACGGAGTGGTATTTGTAGGATGCCTGAATGCATACAGGCACTAACTTCCTAATGGTTAGCACAGTTCTGCTGACAGACTTGGCTGGAGAGTCACAAAGCAAACACGAATTGCAACAAATTAGCAGTGGATCTCTTTTTCTTAAAAAAAAAAAAAAAAAAAAAAAGTTAAAAAAGTTTAATGGATGTTTTGCCAGAGGAGCTCATTTTGACGGCTTCTCAGTAGCTGAGAATGCACTGCCAGGAAGGAACCATATAGCAAATTTAATAACGGCCTCACGCCATAATACCGTTTATACAGCTAGGCAGTAGATCCACATTCAGGCACAGGCTCAGCCCACTCCACCTAGGAACCTGAGCCCCTCCGAGCAGCACAGGCTCTGCTCCCTTCAGGCAAGGTACAGTACTCGTGGCTGTCTGCAAAGGTGGCTGCTCCTCTGGAAATCCATCTCACTCCCAAAGAATTCTGAACAGCTTTATCAATTATTCCTATGAAAGCAAAATCTGGCCCATAAAGAAGAGGCCTGGAATATGTCCAAAGTTAAAAGCAGATTGGGAAATATTTAAAAGGATGAAAATGAAGAAAATTCATAAGGATTTTTTACTACATCTGATTGATCACTATATTCATCTCTACTAATTTAAACAGGTACATTGAGACAACAGGCACATGTTGCAAGAACATGAAAAAAAAGCCCTTCCAGGAATAATAATACTGAATATGCCATTCAATTTACAATTGGCAATAATCGCCAGTCTCAGTTCCATAACATTTTAATTTACTTGCAGCAAAATGACAGTTAGATAGGTAAAAAAAAATCATTTCCTACTTTTAAGAAACATCAAAGAAATTGCTTCCAGTCTAATCTTTACAATTGACTATTCACAGCATAAACACAGAGCCAGTACAGCACTGAAAGGAAATAGCTTTTAGTGGTGATACTTAATCATGATAGCCACAACATACCTGCTTGCTTTTTTCACTGTCTGCAGAACTGACGCATATTCCTATGAATAAGTTCATAGATTCATAGAATCAGTCAGGTTGGAAGGGACCTCTGGAGATCATCTAGTACAACCTCCCTGCTCAGCAGGGTCACCTAGAGCATGGTAGACAGGGTTGCCTCCAGGCGGGCCTTGAATTCATTAATCCCTGTCTCAAATGTCAGTATTAATGAACAACATGCTACAGAAACATGCTTTTGGGATACCATAAACTTTTCCAAAAAAAAGTGCACATAAAGAGGTCATCAAAGAGGAATAATTATTTTGTTAATATCACTTTTTTTCTAATATCTCTACCACAGGAGAGAACTCAGAGCCCAACTGTTACAGTACCCAATGCTTTTCACAGAGAGGTCTGAAATACTGTTCCTTGGAGCGGACTAAGTTGTTGATTGTTAGTTAATGCTGATTTTCCTTGAAAAGTTGCACTCTCCCATTTGCTAGATAACACGATGCTCTGGATAGCAGAAATCACTTTTCATGTATAGTACTGTAATAACTTAGGTGAACAGTGTATTTGTTTGTGTTCCCCTTGCATCTTGTAGGAATGAATCCCAAACTGATCCTATCTTTGCCAGCAGAAAAGCCATGGTGGGGAGCGAAGGGGGGACATATCACCATTCACCTGCCCTCGAGAATCCCAGTGACCTGCCCAGGTCAATATAGGCAGAGCCAGAAGGAACAGAGCCAGAAGGAAACTTCTGATTTCCCTTTGGGGTCTCTCATTTGTCTTTTTATAGCAGGAGGATGACAGCAGGTGAGGGGAGAACTCACATTCCACCAGCACCATTGCATTCAGTCTTCTTAAGGTAATTACTCTGGCTCTCTGGATTTTGACCTAAGGCCCTTTTATGCTACTCCGACAGGAAAAAAAAAAAAAAAAAAAAAAAAAAAAAAAAAAAAAAGGTCTTAATGTGCTTGAAAACAGCCTCAAGTCCAGTGATAACTGCAGAGAATTACTACTCAAATGTTTACTAAGCTAAGGAAACAGATAAATCACATTGTTTCTAAATGGAATAAAAGTACTAATAAATAAAATTTTTACAGCACAGATGGCAATGGAAACAAATATCATTGTGAATGTTCTTTTAAAAACTGATTTACAACTGCACATAAATGATGGCAGAGTTATACTTTTAAGGACAAGTGTAGGTTAAATAATTTATATATTAAATAGCTGAGGCTAGGCAAAATAGGGGCAGCCTGGACAGGAATATGTGTTCTTCATGATTTTTAAAACATTTTTATTGCTATCTACAGCAAAGTGCTATATGATGGCACATGATTTTATGATGCTTTCTCCCAAAGGTAAAATATTTATTTCTTATAACTTCAGTAATTTTTTTACTGCAGTGAGATTTACATAGGATTTTATATAAAAAGCATGAGCAATATGCAATGACTGCTGAAAACTGACTGGAATGGATTACCATGCTTTCCATTTGTACATTGGCAGCATATGAACAAAATCCTAATTACAGGACTGCTACTACCTGCCTATCTGAAGAACTAAACCATGCACTTCCACACAATAACAAAGAATTCTAAACTTAAAAAGCAAATGAATATTAAATGCTAAAGGTCTTCAGGGACCTCTGAGCTGTGTATTTCCCCTGCACTCTTGATGAATGTCAGCATGATTTCCCAGTTAAACGAGCCCATCTAAGGAAATGCCTGTATTTTCACACAACTGCTTAAACATCAGAATTTCTGCATTGTGCAAACTCATATTAAACTTCATCTTCAGGTTCATAATTTTTTCCCATATATTCCATCCATTTAGAAGCAGGGGAAAAAAAAAGAAAAAAGAAAAAAGATAAAATGTTCAGACTCTCAAAAGGCCAGAAACTTAACTGAGAACTTTAGAATATGGCTCAAGGTGAAAAGAGGATTACTGGCAAATACATAACAATGCAAGAACAATTTTCCAAAATACTGTTATTGGTCCATGACTAAATTTCCTACTCCTTCTTTTGAGAGGGCAATACACAATAGTATTTTAATAGAGAGATAAAAAAGGAAAATTTCAAAATGACTTACCAATGATATGAAGGAATAATTTAAATTGTCATTGATAATATATTAAATTAATCATAAACTTGTGTGCTCACATGAGACCACAATTATAATTCTGCACCCTGTCAATATTTTTAACACATTAAAATTTATAATTTTATTTTATAATATTTATAGTGAGGAATCAAAATTTGCTGGCATACTGATGCTTCCAAACAGTTGGGATTTCAGTTTATTTAAACCTAAATGTGAACAAGGTACTGTACAGATAGCACATAGTTTCTTCCCCAAAGTTTCTATGATTCTTAAAAATTTGGAGGCATCACTTGCAAATAAATTAAAATTGCTTAGAATTCTATTTCAGACTATCTGATATTGCCCAGAAGAACTTATGAGCTAAGGCTATCCTACTGCTAACACTTACAGGCAAGGCATTCATTCCATATTGCCTTCCACATTCTCCTATCTTCTTTCTTTCTTCTTTCTTATGCTTTGTTTTAAAAACGCTAACGTACAACTCCATGAATATTTACATATAATAGCTTATGATGCATGGATTCAGCAAGACTGCTACCTGTTCCCACTGTGCCTCTCACCATAGTAATCATTTCTGGAAAATCAAATTAAAGGTGTAGTTTCATAAGATCGTGGCTTAGGAGGAAGAGCTGGCCTAAGAAGTTCCTGACTCTGGAAGTTTGCTCCCACCTGGTCCCCGCCGTAGCCGTCTCAGTTGTGCTAGTGGTGCTGAACGGCACGACACGGCGTAAAAACACCTAAGTGCTGCCCCCACCCGCACAGCCTTTTTGAAGGCACATCCAGCCAGCAGTTTAAGATTTTCTCTCTCTCTCTCTCTTTCTTTTCTTTCTCTCTCTCTCTCTCTCTCTCTTTTTTTTTTTTTTTTTTTTTTTTTTTTTTTTTTTTTTTAAAAAAAAAAGGAACAGACCTGTTTCAGAGAATTGCTCTGTAAGGTCACATTTAGCAGGGTGTTACAGGAATTTTACATTGCCACTTAGGATGCTATTCCAGCTCTACCGATGGAGAAGACCATTCTGCTAACATTTTCCAAAACACTAAATTCAATAATAAATTTTCCAACATTGCAACTATTACACAGCCTTACTCATTAATGAATCCTGACTTATTTTCCAAATAATTAGAGAAGGGCACTGAGAAGCAAATTAGAGGAATTCCTTAGGTGATTTTACAGTCAACAGCAAAACATATACAGTGTACAAATACTCAAATTATAAGAAATACTTTTTCTAGATCTCTGAAAGCACAATACAAAGCATTTGTATTAGTCTTGCAAAATAGTATCTACAAGCTTCTTCCTGTTGTCTTGTTCTTGATACATACTGTATCATTCACAGGAAAAGGTTAACCTTCAGTGAAATTATCATCTCTTAGCCCTTTGCATTTGTTAGGGTTACAGAGGGAAAGTTTTCTTTGAAGCTGGCTGTCATCTCAGTAAAGCTGCATTAAGTAGTTCAAATTAAATATCAGTAGTAATACACATCGATAGCAAGTAGAGGCTAGACAGATAAAGGCTTTGGGGTAGAATTTCAGAGGAAATGGGATTATATTTGCACAGTAAAATCTTCCCAAAATTATCTGTGATTTTAAAAAATTTTCTGGTCTCGGTTGTACAGAAATTAAATCCACTCAGTTCTGAAAGTATCTGAACTTGATCTGACATGCCACTACTGGTCCAGCAACTTTGGAAACATTTTTCATTTATTCCTTGTAGTGCATTCAATTAGAGAGATACTATCAATTTTAGTATTTTCCTGCCATAACAACTTCCCCTCAGGGTTTACAGAAAGAAGCCTATTAAAATGTGTCCCCTTTCTTTCAAGGGACAGAAAAAGAAAAATGAAAAGACTGAATAAAACAGGAGCTCAAGCTTCAGACAGAACTTGGCCTGAGAGAATGATCAGGTGGGATAAGATTACTAAATATCAAAGCGGCCCCTTGAACATCCTCTGTTTTAACCTTTGAAGACAGGGTAAAATTGGAGGATTTTTCATACTTGCTCAATATTTCCAGATATCTAGCACCTTGACTGAACTGCTGGATGCTCTGGAATCTCAAACTTGTCCTCTGCCCATATGTGTATCAGGTCCTCAGCAGATGTGTACTGAGCTGAAACTTTTGAGCAGTCCTGAACCCTCTGTGAAAGAAGTATACAGATGGCTTGTTCATGCACAGTCATTCTGAATTGTTTAACATGTGTCCAATCTACTTCTCATGTGAAATATAAATATACTTGTGCAGGGGTTCTGATGTTTCCCAGAAATATGGGGTAAGTGTTGTGAGCATGCTGTATAGCTGATCCATACATCTCACAAATGTCTCTCTCAGTTGAGTCCCAAATGTGCTGGATTCACTGCATGTGAGCAAGCCTTTCCTGTACAACGCACACACAGAAACAGGACAGTCCTAAAATTGATTTACCAGCTAGGATAGTAGCAAGTTATTGCTTGAAGGAGAAAGAGAGCAGAGGAGCCTTAATTACAAGGATATTTTCTTCTAGAATATGAGAACAGTGAAAGACTGAAGAGATTCTTCAGCTCCTCCTGATCTGACAAAGCATTTTGGTGCTTTTGATTCTCTTCCAGATAATTCTGGCCCAAAGTCAAAAACAGGTATACAAGCTGGCCATAAACTTGTTTAAATAGATGACAGCAGCTACAATTACAGATCATGAAGTTACAAGAAAAGGTTTCTTTCAGTAAGCAGCAAGTAACATAAGTATTTAAAGGAAACAAACTAACATGAGAAGAGATGTGACCATGTGCTACTTCAGAATCAGCACTTAAAATCAACTTTCCAAGGAATTCTGGCTAGACAAGAAAGCCACTCATAACTACTACTGGGCTAGAGAAAGTTATATCCCACCTGGGCCCAGGCTAAAGTGATTCACAGTCTTAGAAGACGGGATAAAAAAGAAGAAAAAAAAAGCAGAGGAGAAAGAATTTCAAGCAATTTTGAAAACTCTGATACATCTTTGGGTTAACAGTTTGAGGGAGAAGGGGGGAAAGGAAAATGTCACGACTGGATGTGGTGACTATGGATTTCAATATTCTGAAATCAGTCATTGAACTGGCGATTTGAGTTTGGAATCGTGACTGAATTTCAGGTTGCCAGTAGCAAGGACCCGTCCTGACCTTATCTCAGAATGCAGATGGTCCCTAGCATACGGCAACATTTATATCATGTAAGTGACCAAAAAACTGATTCTCAGAGGGGCTGAGTACTTTCAGCTCCTACATTTAAGATCTTTATGTTGGAGACCATGGTAATCCATAGGTGATAATTCCCAGTTAGCGTTAAGTTCCCAAATTCAGAGTACCCTGGTCTCTCTATAAAATATTTTAAATAACCCAAATATCAGCCCAGTGATTTGACTAGAAGTTTTCTGAAGACTTATATTGCTTAAAAGGGAGAGAATTTTAAAACAACAAACACATGCTATAGATAGAACTTCCCTATATGGTAAAGCAGACTCAGAGTTTACAATGATATGCAAACAGTATCTGCAAATATTAATGCATTTTGAATACTTGCAATATTTGCATTGAATACTGTATATCATACATTTTAAGTGCTTTTTAGTGTGTGCAAGTTTACAGAAAAATGATGTGCTTCTACAAATAGCTGTTTTTAATTAGAATTACAGTTCCACTACAAAAAGTTGTAACATAAAGCTTAGCAGCATGACCATTCCTTCAGAATAACCATCAAATTGACACAGATCCTTAATATGGCCTTTGAATTGGGTTTGTGGACACCAAGAAGCTTCATGGGCATAAGTAGAACTTTATCCTCTCTTTTCTTTGATTCAAGTTTCTCAGTACCCAAGCTGAGTATTGACTGCTTCTACTATGGCACAGTGTTCCCCTGGCTGGGTGTTTGCTCTGTCTTGCAGTTGGTTTCATTATGCCAACCAAATATTAAAACCTTATAAAATTCTTTCAACCATATGAGGACTTCTTCCATCAGTATTTCTGTATACTGCTGTTACTGACTCTGTTACCTCGTTTCATAATTTCCTGAAATGCTCAGGCAGAAAACAGTTATTAAGACTTCCAAACACAACATCAGTACAAAATTCATATGCTTCAGCAAAAATGAAATATTGAAGACTCTTAAGTATCACATGTGATATTAAGAGAGAGTAAGCGTGCTTACAGATATACATGTTAGGAAGAATATAGCAATTTCATTCCAATCAGCCTGCTAATTCCACCTAACCAGCAGTCAGAGATGGTCAAAAACCAGGCAAAATAGCACAAGAACAGAACAAAATCATGAAAGCAGCTAAAATATCTGGGTAATCCATCTTCTCTGTGCCTTGGCAATACTCCAGTGCATGCTTCCATCCTTGGGTGCTGAAGAATTTCACAAAATCTTAAATTTATATTCCAGAACACCTTGATCTACTCAAATAAGATTCAGGTCATTTTTGAAGCTTTGGGTGTTTACTCTGTTTTTCATAGAAAGATTTTCTTCGACTGAATTTTCTGCAGCACCCAGGAAATGTGAAAACACACAGGACCCCAAAGATCATACCAACCAACAAGATCTTATTTTGTAATGAGTATAGTAGTTTCTTTTATGTATGTTGTTACCTTGAATCTAAGCTACCTGCCTATCTATCGAGCAAGAATACATACTGGGGAAGATCAGGTTGCCGTAGTAACCTGGGTCCAGTTGTACAGACTTCAGAAAGACTGAATAATTTTATCTTTCTGAAGTGCCACCCGTCATCATGCCATTGTACTCGTATATCTTACACATAAAACAGATTCCTAACATCAACCTCCCCATACACACTTCAAGCTCTTCTCATGCTATGTGTTATAGAAGGTACTACTTGGGATAGCTTTTTCTCCTTCTTTCTTTTCTTTAAATATAAAAATAGTGTAGTTACTATTGTGATCCTTGCAGCTGATATCTATTAAAGATGACTCACATTTACTCATTACTCTTTTTTGCTGGAGAGGAATGACTGACATCATTGCAGAACTAAAAAAACTGCTCCAGCTGGATCATGCATAATGATTAATCTTGTTCAGAACCCTTCCAGTAACCTAAACTTGATTTTAATATATTATATTGTTAGAATGTTATACTTTGCAGGATGAGGGAACTAAATCAGTACTTTTTTTCAGAGAAATCTATGAGAAAGAACAATGACAGAACTAGTCCACTATGCTTATTGCTGTGAGTAGCTTTTGGCCACACAAGTTTCAGACGTGAATTGTATGTAGTAGGCTATTAAATTGTAATAGTTCAAAGTTCTGGAGAAAGAAGTCTAATGATACTCAAAAGAACAGTTTTAGTTCCATGAGAATATATTTAATTAACCCTTAATCATTTTTCACCTTTATGATATTGGACACGCCTCTAGGATTTGATTTACAAAATTATAATGCCATTAATAAGAGAAAGATATTACTGACATACCAAAATCTAATATAATTATTCCCTTGATTCTTCCAGAAGCAGAGAGAAGCTTGCAAGTTTCTGACACCTATGTTCCATTTTTAATATTGTGAAACAGAAAATACCTTTGAGGATGCCAAAATGTTACATAATTGCTTCTACCTGAAATACAAGCACAACTATAACAATGTATTCTGGTTAACTTGAAAGTTCCTGTTCGGCTTTCTCTATGTCATGTTTCACACTTGAAGATTTCCGTACTACTGCTTATTGGAAAAATCCTCACATTTTTTTTTTTTTTTAAGGTACAATTTCTAATTTGTTTCAGGAATATGGAAATTATTTGATGCTTAACTATTTTAGGTACCGATAGTTAACAAACTAACTACTCCAAAATTTATATGTATTCTATTACTCCAAAACTTGTTTTCCTACTATCAAGAAGAGCATGCTTGTTAACTTTCATAATTAATAAAAACTGAACATATATTAATGAAAATTTGAAATTTATGTACTACACAATGACATTCTCCCTACATAAAATGGAGGGAAAAAATCCCATCAGATCTGGGCTGCTAAAGCTTGAAAAGCGTGCAAAAATGCTGCCATCTCTACATAATGCTCCTTCCCTTAGCGCTGGCCAGAGCAGGGTGCGCTCCCATGCAGCGTCCTGGGAGCACCACTGCCTGACAGCCCAAGGAGGGGGCAACCCTGACGAGGATTCCAGCAAAAACAGACAGCGCTATCCTATCCTGCTTTCTTAGCTCTTTAGGTGACTTTTCTATTTCTCCTAAGCACTTCAAAAATCCTGCGTTTTCTACTTACATGAAATCCTGCTTTCTTTGAAGTTTATACCAGGTCACTGATGTTTGTTACCAAAAATTCCAGTTATTCATTACAGACAGATCTTGGATAAGCTGAACAAATTGAGATTTCCTCAATTAGTTCATTCCTGCAGTTTGCCCCGCAGTGTAATTTTGTGTGCAGCTATCTTTATTTCTCCTGTGTACTCTGAGCCTCCATGGCAAAATAATCATATTTAGACTGGTATGTTATCAGGGACAGATTTTTTAATTCTCAGCTACTAGAGACAGAAATCAAATCAGTTTTAAAGTCCTCATAGGAATTTTCTATCCCTTTTCTTCATACCAGGTTATATGTTTATTGGTTGCTAGCAACTGCAAAGCCTTATCTAGGAATGTTTAAAATTACGTCTTGTATATATCCATCTTACAAAAGCATTAAGATTGACATTATACCCTGGATGGCAAAAGGTCGAAAAGATGCAATATCTTGAACAGTATTAAGGTAAATCAATTAAAATATGTGAAAGAAATGTATGTGGTAAAAAGATTTAAACCATCATTTCTGTAATATTGGACTAATAATGTAAACAGATACTATATAAATACCACCCTCTGATTTACATTTCAGAAGAAGAAAGAAGTTGTGCGAGGAAAATGCCTATTCCAATGCAAATGCAATACGACAGTTCAGAAGTCAGTAATAAGTTATTGATGCTGATAAAAAATAATAAATACTTCCTTCTTACAATCACACAGACAAGTGACAAGGATCACAAAACACACCCATTCTGATCAGAGTTCTGCAGTTAAGACTGGCTTTTATAAAATTGTTCATTTACTGCAGAAGTTAAATGCTGACTCAATATTTAGCTTACTTGCGGATCAATGTACAACCTCAGTATTACTTAATGCATTCTCCAAACACTACACAGAAGAGAAAATGGTTATATCCTGGAATTTTTCTAACGTCAAATATATAAGTTTCTCATAAAGTTTTATTACAAGAGGAAGTTCTGCTATTCTCAGTAGCGGCCAAAACCATCCACTAGTTTGGTGTGTTCAGTCTGAAACATAGGGGCTTTAGTTTTATGCAAACATCATGTATATTCCAAGCCCAGCGTAGAGCACTCAGCATGCTTGCAGATCTGAACACAAGTTCTCAGATTAGCAAGAAAATGACAAAATACCTAAACAGTGCATTCACTGTCATTTCATTGCAGAAGGCTATCGGCTGGATTAAGCATCATTTCCCCTTCGTAAATCCAGGCTGTTTCTCCTAATCACATTCTTGTCCTTAATATGTTTGGGAATGGCTTCCAGAAGGATTTGCTCCATTGCCTTCCCAGGGATCGAGGTGAGGTGAGGCTCACCATCCTGTAGTTCCCTCAATCCTCCATCTTCCCTTCTTGATGACAGGATTGGCATTTACTTTTTTCCAGTCCTCACCCATTGCCCCAATCACCATCACCTTGCAAAGATAACAGAGAACAGCCTCACAGTGACATCAGCCAGCTCCCTCAGCTCTTGTGGGTGAATCGCACCAGGTCCCATTGACTTGCATGTGTCCAGTTTTTTCAAAAGTTCCCTAACCTGATCTTCCTCCACCAAGTCTTCCTTGTTCCAAAGCTTCCCATGGGTGTCGAGGCCCTGGGACTGCTGAAGACAAGTCTTACCAGTAAAGGGTGAGGTAAAATAGGCATTGAGTACCTTGGCCATTTCCATGTCCTTCGTCAGCAGGTCCCTGCCCCATTCAGCAGCCATCCCACATTTCCCTTTTTGCTGTTGATATACCTGTAGAAGTCACTTCTTGTTGCCCTCCATGCCCCTCATCAGATTCAGTGCCACAGCTTTGACTTTCCTAACTCCATATATGCATGCTCAGATAGCGTTTTTATATTCTCCTTGGGTCACCTGTCACTGCTTCCACCTCCTGAACGTTTCCTTTTCATGTTTTCCTTTATGTTTTCCTTTAAGTCCCTCATAAAAACCAGGGTCTGAGAATGTGAGGTTGTCTTCAGTTGTCTGAAATAGCCTCATTTACACCTTCTTCCTGATCATGCAGTCTGTTGTAGGCATCCACCCACAGTGCCATTTTGATCTGCCTTCTAATCCTGACCCAAACAGTCTCAGCTGGTTGCCCATCCATCCCCAGGCAGAGCTCCATTCTCTCCTGCCGCTCCGTCATGGAAAGGCCATCTCCTGCTCCTCATCATTCTGGTCTGTCCTTCCTAAAGCACCCATATCCATCCACTGTAAAACTACAGCTGTGTGAACTACCATATCACATCTCTGTGATCCTGATGAGACTGTAGCCCTGAACTGCATGCAAACTTCTAATTCCTCCCCATTACTGTACAGGCACCTAAGAGAGGCACTCACTCATGTTGATTTCCCAGAAACAGTGTGAGAGCTTCCCTCATGATGCTGTTTTATAGGCACCACCTTGTGTGCATGCACTTGGTGGTGGTGGGGGGTCCTTTCTGCCCTGTTTTGCTGTTTACAAGGTCTCTCATGTCCACATTAACTCATGCCCTTCTGCTTGTCAACGTAGTCCACCACTTCCTCCCTTGACTGTGGGTCATCGTTTCCCTTCCGTATCATTCCTAGTCTGAAGCTCTCCTCATCAGGTTTACCAGCTGTTAGTAAAGATGCTCTTACCCCATTTTAGCAGGTGCATCCCATCTCTTCCTAGCAGCCCTTCCTTGAACTCCTTGTCCAGTCTCCAATTAAGCTCCGATACACAACAATTATTATTAACATCTAAACTCACTTAAAATAAAATCTAACCATTACTACAGAAATCTCCTTAGCTGAAAGGCAACATCGCTGTAACACAATCAAACTTCGAAATGCTAGATATGCATTCAGTGAACCAGTTTTGTAATATTGACATAGTTTTCCATTTAAATGAGGCAGTTTGATTTTTCTTAATAAAAGAAGAGTCAAAATATAATAGGAGAACTTTTTTAAAAAGCTCCTCACTCACAGCGGCTGAGTATGTCAAATTCATAGTGAGGAGAGACTGCATGGTGAAGTTCTAACCCCTTAGAAAGGAATTTTAATGCAAGTGCTGGCATACCATTAGCTATACTATCACAAGTACAACTCCAATGTATTATTCTCTTATGGTAACAGATAGTGTTGAAGCTGCCCTGTAATTTAGCACAGAACATTCCTATACTAATGCAATGTGACAATGTTATCACGTCTGCTATTTTCTATGCCATAATAGAGGTATTTGTTTCCACAAACATGACACTACACTCACTAATATGGTTATACTTAAAGACTGTGCTAGCAAAAACAGATATAAACTTACAGAAAGCAGATCCTCTCTTATAGATTCATTTTGTTTTGTTTTGCTAGAATCATTTCCAACCCTACTCTTACAAAAAACTGAACACCCTAGGAGGACTGCTTTCACTACACAGCCTGCTGTTAGAAATAGCTATGATGTTCATGATGTATTTTCTCAGAGCAGTTGCATGCAGCCTCCATTTGTAAGAACAGCCATTAACTGTCCTTTTTGTATAGTCTTCTATATAATTCTGTTTTGTCAGAACAATTGCTACCGGTCTGCTTTAGATTTACCAATATAACACTTTCTTCCTATCACATCTGAAGAGCACTGTTGCCCTGCATCTCTAAGTGTTGTACCATACCAAAGTAAAAACGATAATGTGTGTGTCATCTTGGGGTCAAAATTTCCCCTATCTTGCTTTTCTTTCAGTAAATAGGAAACTATACCACACAGAACGTTTCCACCTGTGCCATCATGGAGACTTACAGTCTACAGGCACTCCACACTCTTGTAGTGGAGC
Source organism: Rhea pennata (assembly GCF_028389875.1). NCBI lineage: Eukaryota > Metazoa > Chordata > Aves > Rheiformes > Rheidae > Rhea > Rhea pennata. The sequence continues at coordinate 16,829,681 of NC_084665.1, read as the reverse complement.
ACTGACATTTAAAATTAATTGAAACTTTTGTGGATTAAACTGTGGGCATTCCTGAATACAGATGTAAAACTGCAGTGTTATCCCTGCTGGCCCAGGTCATTCTACTTAGGCGCACATTCCCTAAACTAGGATCAATACAATCTTCCTCTCTCTAGCTTTCTTGCATTGAGGAAAAAAGAACCTGCTTCACAGGTTGCTTACTCTGAAGCAACTGTCAAAAAAAGTTCGTTTCAAGCTCTGTTCATTTCCACCTGAAATAATATAGTAGAGAGAAGCAGAGCAATAATTTGCTTTTATAGAAAAGATTAAAGAAATTTCTTACATAATATAGCAGTAGAATGTATTACCACTGTTTTCAAAAACCTGTTTAATTATTTCCTCCTGACTCTCTTTTGGAAACTAAAGACAAGAATGATGCATGTGAAACATTTACATTGTAAAGCCTTGGAATGATATGCATGTCAAATCTTTGTGGATTGAGGTCACTTTGGGAGACATGCTGAAAGTATCAGCTTAAATATAGTAAGGTAATTTGTGCAAGTTTATGCAAATAGCAGAAGATACAAAACTGGGAGGAGTAGTTGATACACCAGATGGTCCTGCTGCCATTCAGAAAGACCTCAACAAGCTGGAGAAATGAACTGACAGGAGTCTCATGAAATCGAACAAACGGGAATTCAGAGACCTGCACCTGCATGAATCCCACACACCAGTACTGGGGCTGACCGGCTGAAAAGCAGCTCACCAGAAAAGGACCTGGAGGTCCTAGTGGACAACAAGTCGACCATGTGAAAGAAATTTATGTGGTAAAAGGATCTAAAACTGCCATTTCTGTAATACTGCACTAGCCCTCAAGCTAAAGAAGGTCAATGGTATCCAGAGCTGCATTAGGAAGAACATTGCCAGCAGGTTATGGGAGGTGATCCTTCCCCTCTACTCAGCACTGCTGAAGCAACACCTGGAGTGCCCTGTCCACTGCTGGACTTTCCAGTTGGAGACAGATATGGACTTACTGGACTGAGTCCGGTGAAAGGCCAGAAAGATGATTAAGGGACTGGAGCATCTGCTATTCAAGGAAAAGCTGAGAGCTGAGACTGTTTAGCTTAGGGAAGAGAAGGCTCCAGGGGGAACTTCTCAATGTGTATAAATATCTGACGAGAGGGAGAAAAGAAGATGAAGCCTGATTCTGCTCAGTGGTATTTAGTGAATGGATAAGAGGAAAGGACACAAACTGAAAGACAAGAAATTCCATTTAAACATAAGAAAAACTTTTTTTTTTTTTTTTTTTTTACAGTTATGGTGGTCAACCAGTAGAGCAAGCTGCCCGGAGAGGTTGCGGAGTCTCCATGCTTGGAGACATTCAAAAACTACCCGGACAATGTCCTAAGCAACCTGTTCTTGCTGATCCTGCTTTCATCAGGAGGGCTGGACTAAATGATCTCCAAAGGTCCCTTCCAACCTCGACCATTTTGTGATTCTATGACATCTGTGCTTGAATATGTTAACTAGCAGTTGAAGGGGCAAAATAATTCATGGAGAGGGATGCCTCTCTCTGGAAGAGTTATGTATTTTAACTGTTTCCCTTATCATCACTGACACTTACTTTTAAATGGTCAATTTTTTGGTAACCTTTTAATTTTACATTCTCAGATTTTTGCTACTCTAAAATTCACCTGTGAGATTTTGATGTTATGAATACTCCATTTTACTTAAGCTTGAAAATAAGAAATAGGTACATTCGTATGGAGAACAAGTCAAGGGTTTGTCTACGTAGCAATATTGGATTAGATTTCAGCTTCTGTAAATCAGCACAGCACCATGATCTGCAATGGAAACATGCTAACATACACAGCTAAAAAATATATTTAAAATTCTTCTGAAGTGCACTGTGCTTTCCAGCAACAAGAAGGTGCTATTCTAAAACTGTCACCGAGACAACCTTTCTTGATATGAAAGGAATTTAGCTTAAGTGTTGCAAAAGTTTTTCTTGTGTTTCGTAACCTATGCAAGTTACTAAAAATTGTAGTAACACTTCATCGTTTCTCTTTTCATTATGCTCTTTCCAAACAAAGCAGCGAGATGTTTAGGTGCATCGAGATGATATTGAGTTTACTACATCATTTTCCCTCCTTTCCCTCACATACAATATTATGAAAAATCTCTCTCATTAGATTTGCGTTGCAAACCTCTGAAATCTGAACTAATCTGAGAAGCCAAGATAGGTGTTAGCCAAATGCATTATATTTACCAGGCTCTGCATTTTATCAGAAAACATTCATATCTAGGATAAATTTACATTTTGTGTTTGTGACAGAAGAACATAAAAAATTGAGTTATCTGAGCAAAAAGTAAGCATTTTTGGCAGCTGAGGACTAAAGATACTCCTTTATTATCATCAGAAAGGGGTATATGGACTGTTTTCTGATTGTGTACAATGTAGGCCACAATGCTACTGTACAAATGAGCTTTCACAGACCAGTAAATACAAGTTTATGAGTTTTTTAAATTTATAAAATAGCTGGCACTTGAAGAAATAATTCACAGAATATGCCAGGTCCATACACCAGTTACTTCTAAAATGAGTTTATAAACTCAATGAGTTTTTTCTTTGCTAGATGTGGACTGTATATTTATTTTTCATAGTTTATAGTTACTTTCAGAAAAACCTGGGTTTACACGGAGATACCAAAAGAACAGAAATAATCATGTAAAAGGTAACAAAGAAACAAAACATTTTCTCCTGGAGTAGACAGTGGTCTGAAATCTTCAAGAATATATGCCTGGCAGCATGAACAATCACATATATTGTTGGGAAGGGCAAACTCTTACGCATAAAGTAAACCCAAACTTAGCACAAATTTCCTAAAATTTTTTTGATATCACAGCTCATTTCTACGGTACCAACAACTGCAGGGAAAAAGACTGCGATGAGTCCTTTTGATGGTTTTTCTAACATGGCCAAGAGTACAAAAGTGGAACTTCCCTGAGAATAATTGTTTTATCTTTACATATAATTTTCTAGTCTTTGGTTAGATATGATTTGAACCAAAAGCTGTTCAGATGATAACAGTTATTTTGGCATTTTAGTTTGTCCAATAAGGTGCAGCTTCCTCTAAATTGGAGAAGAAGACAAAAATCTAAAATGCTTGATTAGACAGCCACCTACACTTTCAACCACCAGGTATTTATCCAGCTAAATGTATACAAATGGCCATAGAAATAAAAATGCCAAGACTAAAAGAAATTCCCTCTTTATATTGATACAAAAATGTAAAAGAAAATGGTTATTTCAAATGTAGTGAGCTAAAAGAAAACTCAGTATTTTGATTTAATTAGTTACCACAAACCATTATATGACTCTTGCATTATTATTCCACTTTCACTTCAGCATAATTCTATTTAGATCAGCGAGGATGGGAATAAAACTAGATTATGACATTGGTGAATCAGGTCCCATATTTACGACACATTTGATAACCTTTCCTGAAAGACCAGATGGTTGGTATATGTTCTGTAGTTTTATTCAGAGGAAGTTTAAAAGAGCTAGAATACTTGGAATGCTTTTGTTATTGGATTGCTTAGTGTGTTACCAAAAGGAATCTACAAAGGGAGATAATGAGCCTTGTCATCTGCTTCACAGTAATTATAGCCCTCATGATATAATGCTACAAAATTACAATATAGCTTAAGATAATACAGTGTAAAAGATTTTCAATTAGAAATAAATATTTTCCACATTTATGCAAGAAGGGACCTACTTCAAGCAGGTAGCCATCAGCACATTAGACATGCAATCAAATGTAATAAAACCAAATTCTGTCAGTGTTAAATACTGTATATTGTCCAAAATGTATCCTGTGTATTTTAGCTATGTCCTTCCCATAAGCCTTACGGATTATCCCAGGGCTTGCCAGTTCATTTAAGCATCTAGTACTAAAATAATATAAACCTTCAGACAGTTGCTTCAAACGCTGCCTGAGAGCGCTGAAGCTTTCTGATAGGCATCTCCTCATGTACTTACGGTCATTGCACAAGGGCCCACTGAAGGAGGTCATGCTACAGTCACAGCTGAACCCGTCCCACTGCTGTAAGCACACTCCCTGGTTTGCACAGGAATCCTCTTGGCAGGTTGTGCTGGGGCCTGGCGGGAACATACAAAAAAGACTTGCACTTTGTCTTCCAAAGAAGGGCATTTCACACTGGATAGCTCAGATCAAATGAGCAGAGAGTTAGCAAGTAAAATGCACATAAACTTGCTGTTTTACATAGCAGCATGTAACATTACAGAGGTTTTTTTCCCTTTAGTTCGTAAATACATTAAAATGCACACAGTGAAGTAGAGTTATGCCAAAAACAGTGGAATTCCAAGTACTTTGTTGCGAGATATTTGTTAATTTCCTCTCAGACCATTAACTAGCTAAATATTTTCTAAAAACATCATCATAATTTTTCCTATAAATACATTTCAACCAGCAAAGCCAGATGCCACAGAAAGCAAAGCACCAGGAGAGGAAACTAAAGATTGGAAAATAAAATTAAAAATAAAGCAAATCAAAATAATGAAAAAGGAAGCTTCATTAAAGAGTGCTTTTAATCCTAGATATTAATTTAAATAATTTGGGTCTGAAATGAAGAGAAGTTTGGGATTATTTTGCAGGAATGTTGGCAGTACTGATTCACATGCTTCGGGGATCCCATGCAGGCTCCTATTTGAGGGGAAATAAAGAAAATCAGACTACTAATGAACTGGCATGCCAAAATGTGACATACACATGAAAAACAAAGCTATTCTATTTCTACAGAATTATAACTAGACTACTGAAATATAAAGAAATTTAAAAAGGTATGATCAAAGCACTAAAGCAACCACTATACAAACATACTCAAGACTGAAAGCCTTTATGCAAACTATGCTGTAATATGAAGGTTTATATATCACATTGTTTTAGGGGTGTGAAAGACAAAATCTGAAATAAAATAACACCTATTGATTCTGAAAGGTATAAAACATTTATTGTAAAAATCCAACTGTGCATTGCGGGTTTCAGTCTTGTTTAATACATACAGGTCTATCTACCTTGCAAATCAGCTTTCATCAATGCAACTTTGTCAGCAAAATAAAAAAAGCAAAATATATTAAATGTTAGTAAGCAATATTGAAATGGCAGCAAACACAGAAAAAACATTCAGAGTAAAGTGCATGCTGCTGTTAAAGAGAGAAAGAAATGCCATATAATGCAAACAAATTAATGCTAATAGCCATAAATCTTCAGGCAAGCCAAAAACAAGAAAGCCGTAATTTGCCAGTGTTATACTACAAATATAATGGCTAATTGAGCTGATGACATATAATGAAATAAAATCAAAATTTTTTCTCTTTTCTTTTCTCAGATAGATATGAATGCATTAGCAAAGTAAGCACATGGCTGAATCCTGCCAAGCCATGTCATGTTCACATATACTGAATTCAAGAATAATTAGCACCATCATCCTCTCTGGTCTTCCTTTTTCCTAGCCTTTCCTTTGCAACTAGTGAGTGAAGATTGAGATACAGCTCATGAAACAGAGATCTTCATGAGCTCATGTGCTTGGATCTGCCCCTGACACTACACACTACAAGGAAAAATTTGGTTCCAGGATTGTAAAATTCTCCTAAGTACTTCAGAGAAGACATACACATCCATTTGAAACTTCCACTGCTAGTCACTGATGACAAGGAACAATTGGTCCAAAGATCATTAAAATCTAAAGCATTCTGGAGAGAAAGATCCACTTAACCCTTCCGTCCATTTACAGCTCCTCCAAAGATCTCAGTGTAGGATGCTCTTTTGGTTTGGCAGTATTTTACAGGAATCCAAAGGAATATGATGCAAGCCACGCTAGCCATTGGGCTAGTTACTTGCTTTAAATGAGACACTTGAGCATCCCACTGGACTAGGGCCTAGGGGTCACTTGTGTGATTAAGAATAGAGGACAGTGTTAACTGCAACACTGTTTAGGCAAAACTACTGACTGCTATGTTTTCTCCTGTACAAATAATAATAACAAAAATAATATCCACAACTGATAGATTAAACCAATTTGACTGCGTAGGCACACATAAGATTGCACTTTTGTTTTCTTAGGAGTTTTGAGCTCAAGTTCCATTTTAAACATTTGGGCATTACATCATTCTTTCTCTGAGCTGGAAACTATAATGACAGAATTCCAGAGCTGACAAGACACTTAGATTTTTTTCTCGCCAGATTCTGCTACTCGGAAACTTTACCAAGATGAAGTGAAAATATCTGTAGGTGTTTAAATGTTATATATTCATGCATTTATTTACACTTCAGTTATGCAATGTTAAATTTCCTCATCTTTGCAAAAGTAGAGCAAAAGTCACAAGGACGTAAAGTACAGAAACTGTAAGGACCCTGTAAGCACATTAAAAAGTGCATGTTAAAACACATGTACATGGAAAAAAAATTGCATTTTTTTAAAAAAAACAGAGGGGACTGCTTTTTAGAAAGCTCATTCTTAGCATTTTTGCCTTATCTCTATCAGTCATTTTTCAAAAATTGCCATTGCCATCATGACCAACTTAAGAGTGAACAAGAACTTATTTTAATAAAAATAGCCTTTTTTTAAAGAACAGAGGAGGGCTATTTAATGTCAGTAAACATTATAATACCTAACATAACAGGTTCATATTTTCCTATATATACTACCGAACCAAGCTATTTAGTAAAACATTATCATATATTCTGTCAAGCACTCACCTTTTGATTCATATTCTATTTAAATATTCTAAATTATTCAATCTTCACAGCAGATTTCTGAATTTACTGACTTTAGCCTCTTATTCATACTTGTGTAATGTGAGGACTTATATGCTATACACATATTACACAAAAAGCATTTTATTAGGTAGCATGTACAGTATTTGCTAAATATGACAGATTCCATCTCACCACCAATAATTTTCATGTACATTAATAAACACTTTGAAACTTTTTATATAGTTCATATTTAGTATATATATTACAGATATATGTATGTACATGCAGACCTTGTATTATTTTCCTAACATATTAGAACTATTTTCTATGATTCTGCAATTTCTGTAACTCTGTTTTATTTAAGGCATATGGAGAAATCACAGTGGCTTCAACTAAGGAAAAACAGAACTGACTCTTACTGTTTAGTTCTAGGGTTGGCTGTTAACAATTTAAAGAACTAGTTAGCACATTTATAATTTTAGCTGTTAGTTTCTATCTACTCTATCCATTGAAAATTTGTCAACAAGGTGGATTCAGCCAAGAGTAAATCTTATTCAACACTCAGAATGATACAGAACACAGATATCTGCCTGTGGCTGAGCCTTCCAAATGTAAACCTTAGAAGCTGCCATCCCAATCCTGTGTGGGGGTGTGCAACAAATGGTCCAAATAAAGAATTTTTAGCATGCATTTATGATAGTAAAGTTATTGACAAATATTAATGTTTTAAGAACCAAGTCCTAGCAGATGAAAACAATTAGTAGTACATCATGGCTTTACTTTGATGGAAGAAGGAAAAGAGTTTTCACTCCAGCTTGGTTATACCTGAAGGGTGGGGAATTCAATCCTCAAAGAACCAGGAGACCCAAGGGTCTCATTTCTCTGGGAAAAACTCTAGCACAGGCCAGTGTATTAACAAAACACATCTGCCCACTGGTAAATGAGAGTGGCTGTGACCAATATTTCTGGATTTTCAATTACTTCTGCTAGCAGGTGCTCTGAGCTCTTGGGAGCAGACACCTCAGGGGATGTAGCACAGCACACATATCTCGGCAGGACTGAGCATGAGACAGGTAAGTAACTGCTCCCTCTTAAAGGACGGGGGCTTGCCCTGCACACACACAGCAGCAGAACTGTGGGCAGCCTGAAGCATGCAAGAGATTCCTACAAGGCAGCTAAATTTGCAAGTGACTTAAATCATACGTTGGGTGTCAGAGGCTCTTTTAAAGCTCTGATCTGTGGCCTGCCGACAACAGACCACTGAATGGGTGAGGGAGAGCCCTGCAGCAGCCTTGCCTTTGCAAGTGAGGTGGAAGTTAGCCAGTGAGGGTTAAGCAAAAGAGCTGGAAGGGGATTTTTCAGCCCATGTTGTCAAAGGTGCATTTCTGTGGGCACTTTTGATGAGGCCAGGTAGCACACCTGGTTTATCAGTTTTGTTTGTGTTAGCTGATTTTGGTGTTGGAAAAAGCTGACTCTCCACCGAAGGGGACATTTGTAGCACCTTTCTCAAGTTGTTGGTAGCTTTTTTAAATCCACTAATAGTTGAGTTGTGCCACTGCTTTACAAGGTGAACTTCAATTCTAAGCCTATGGCAATATTTCTTTGAACTACATAAAACTCATTTAGAAAATTACATAATTTCAAAAGAAGCTATGAAATGCATAATGGAATTAAAGTGTACATTCACTCTCTAAGGGGACAATGTACACATGTAACTTGCTAACATCATTCAGAATGCAGAATCTGATTTTCTAATCTTGATGACATCCAATTTAAACATAGTTTACTGTTCCTGATAGAAATACATAGATGCTAAAGCTAAGGCTAAATAAGTTGTGGGTTTTGCATGTTTGTATGCTTCAGCAACAGAATTTAAATTGTTAACTAAATTCTAGGTAAAGAATGAGTAAATTTTATCTGCACAAATTTACTGCAGGCATAGTCAAAGAAAAGATAAAATTTATAGGCCAGAAAGTTTTATCTGGTGAAACGTGAGGAAAACATACTTGGATTTTTTTTTTTATGTCTATTTGCAAACAAAGCAAATTTGATGTCAAAATCACCAAGACTCTAACATGAGATTCTACAATATTATTTATACATTTTCTGTCCAGCAGAGAATGGTACTTGAGGAAAGAGAAAACATAAAATTTAACAAAGACACAAAATTCGGAATGATGTGAATAAAATACAAAAGCAGGGACAGAGAACTGATTTAAACTATCCAATAAATCAAAGTAAAAATAATCTGGGATTAAACTACAATACAAAAAAATAGCTAGATTGATACCTCTGAATTATAAATACACTAAATACATCTCTTCTAATTCTGACCTGATTTACATCCCATGATATTCCAGCTGACTCAATAAAGACATACACAACATGAGATAAAACATTTTCGCTATTACTGATTTCAGATAGGAAGGCTTGTGACTATACAAATCTCAGGAATGAACACAAAATACAGAAAAGATTTGGAGTGAAGATTGATCTTAAATAGTATCATAAATTTGCCTAGAATTTATAAACTCAAAATGTCTGCTTTAAAAATGGCATTAACATTAGCTGATGTCTAAGGGTTATGAAGATATAAAGGACTCTATTGAAGATAATTGTTATTGTTTCTATCATTAATTAAAATATGCCAAAAGTAAACAAAATACCTGCAAAATATCTTGCCACTCTTTTCTCAGATTAATCTGTGTGCTGTAGGGTAGGTACATATTTATCTCCATAGTACTAATGCATTTGCAGTCCTTTTACAAGGAAGGTTGAGCTCAGATCAGTTAAAGAAGGTAAGTGTACATATCAACAAGACTCAATATCTGCACAATGAGATATAAGAATATCTGCATATTTAATACCTTCACATCCTCTTTCTATTTGCCCATTGCAGAAGAGAGCATCTGAGATTAGATCTGGGAGCCGTCCATTCAAGTCAACTGATGCAAGACAGCCTTGAAATCCTTCCTTTGCATGCACCAGTTTTGGCAAGGATTTATACATTTCTTTGGCCACTCCTCCAATATACAAATCACCTGTTAAGCAGAAATAAATATTAGCTACAGAAAAGAGAGCTGTAAAATCTTTGACCTGTTTGATCTTCTGGCCTTTGCAGCCTCAATGACAGATATTTCAGAGACCTTCTTCAATGTCTCTCTGAGACATGAGTAAGCCTTCAGAAGTTTTAGGACCTTGGTCCTACCTTGGTCCAAGAAAATTTAATTCAGTGATTTTCTGGATACTGCAAAAACAACCCATTAGATAAGTTTGCATGAGAGGACTAAGCATATGCTTTTCTTAATGAGAAAGAAATAAAAGGTTTTGTAGGTGTTGGCTAGCAGAACTCCTGATTAAACAATTGTCTGAACACTGCTGGAGTTCCATTCTGATACCAATTTTTCGTTGCACTGCCTGGAATATCCCAGAGGCATTACCTTATTATTTAAATCAAAATACATGTGAAAGAAAGTACTATCAGCATATATGATGTAAAAAGACATAGCAGGACTATATTTTTTCCTATGCTCAGCTCCCATATACAGGAAACATGTATCTATTTCACAGATTAGGATTCAACGACGGAATCTGCATCTAGTCAAGCATCTAGCAGCGGAGCATGTCACAACGTACCCTGGGATCCCGACCCCAGATCATCCTGATTATGAATCTGGCACACTGAGTGAAAAGACAAGAAGCAGAGCACTAAGATCATTTGTCCACATACCCAGAATCATCGATTTAAAGGCAGGCCAAGAAATAAAGGGCTTAGGGATCCACCCAAAAAGGAAATTTCGAACAGATTTGTTAAGCAGCGAAAAGATTGACTCTTCACCAAAAAATTCAATACCTTATGTTAGTCATGCGGAAACAGGTGGAGTTAGATGCCTTTATAATGGCAAACTGAACACTGAGCAAACAGACTTTTATTGTCAAAAATACATCTGACAACAGATACACCACAACTTTCTTTGATGAAGCTCAAGCAGCTTAGTGCTGCCAGCTAGTGCTTTCCTCCCTTCAAGTTATTCATAGGTCTGACGATACCTTGAACTTACGCACCTTTGACTTTTCTCTTAAATGTAGAGGAAAGAACTCTTTCTGTTTTAAAATAATTCAGGTTGTGCTTTTTTTCCCACACATCTGGTGTCTTTGGCAGACAGAACACTGAACCTCTACCTGAAGGCATTTCAAATCAACATAACTTACTTCCCTAAGGTGTGCCTTAAGTGTTAGCATATAGGCTTAATTCAGTGCTTTCCACACCTGTTGCTGAAGCCATACTGCAGAAAAAAAGTCTGACATTTGCAGACAGGGAAAGCATGCTCTAGCTAAAAGGCATTAGTCACTCCCCTGGCAGGTGAGATGCATTAGATTCCTTTAGTCATAGACAGAAAGGCTCAAAACCATGTTTCCCTACATCTTGAATGAATTTACTGCCCTGCTCTCCTATCCTTAAACTCAGAAAAAGCAGCCTTTTAGGAAGCGGTGGTGGGAATGCCCTGAGCCTGCTTGCAGGCAAGCTCCTCTGGGGACGAAGGCAGAAACCATCTGAACTTCTGGGAAGTGCTGAACTGTTGAAGGAAGGCATCAGACTCTCAAGCATCACCCAATGACAAAACTTCTGCTCTGCCTATGCACTAGATGCTGACTGACCGTATGATGTGTGCTGGCAGAAATTTGCAATAGACAATCTGAATATACCACGTTACGCACCACTTTGTGCTTCCCAGTATGTCCCTCACTGGGTGACAGGGGAGCCTAGGCCATGTGATGTACCAAACAGCGTGCCTGCTTCATCTCAAACACAACATTGCTGGCTGCCTAAACATTTACTGAGCTTTGTAGGGACATTTTATTGCTACAGGACTCAGAATGTACTCGCTATTATCAGTACTGTAAGTGGCTAATTTTAATCTGGCACTTATCAGTATAAACTGCAGTCACACCTTTACTGGCTCTCTTGGCATACTCCCCTGTTTGCAAGGGAGTGCAGTTCGGTGATGTTCGTGACGCTATGCAGTTTGCCTGCAAGGAAATGGCCTGAAACGAACCAATGTCTATCAGACTGCGAAAAATTTTTAGTTGCTGCACACCAGTCCTAAACCTCAACTATATCTGAATTACTGAGGTGGAGATAAAAAGCTTAGAAACATGCATATTCTTAATCTTATAAGCCATCCAGCAAAAAACATTAGCAACAAACCATTATAGCATCATATACTAAGAAATCCCATGCTTTCCCCATTCCATGTAAACAATTAATTTGAAAAATAGATATTGCTTTTCTCTAGAGCTTTAGGGTATTGTATAAATCTTTTAAGCAAGCTACTAGATACAGTAAATTAATACAAAGTGATCCATATGTTCCTACAAATAGGGCATAATTCATTCACATTAGAAAAATTTCTGTACTTCTCGACCAGCTGTACTGGAAAAAAAAGTAAAACCTCTTGTCTCATAATAAAGGTTCTTCATCTTTTACTCATGCGGAACATGTAGAAAATAAAGCCCTTCAAGTTTTCCTGAAGTACTGTTCTTTCAGTTATTATCAGATTAGAATATAAAGACAATTCCTCTTAATAGATTGCAACAGACTTGAAAGAAGCAAACTTCAGAAAACAACACAACAAAAATCATACTTTTGCTAAAAAGGTTACATTTGTTATATTCTCTCTGACACATGCACAATCTCTTTTTAAATCTCTCACCATGTATATTCTCCAGCAGAATCATTTTTATCCTTTGACTGGTTAAAACCTTTAAAAGCTGCAAACTTTCAAACTGATTCCCTGATAATTCCTCAGATCTATGCCTCAAGTATATTGAGATTGCTATAGACAGTATCATCAATTGTCAATTATGGAAAATAGTGAGTAGAAGGCCAGGTCACTACAGCACTATAAGAAAATGAATTCAGAATACATGTTCCTGAAAAAATTGACTGGAATATTTTCAATTAGGTATCACATACAGAGATGTATCATATATTAAGTAGAATCTATGCATAAACTGTATCTCTGTTGTTTACTTACTCTTCCTTCACACTACTTATTCCTACCTAAAATTGATCTTTATATACTATTGAAGACACAGTTTCCACAGAACCAACATTTTCCATAGTAAAATTTGAACTATTTTGATATTCAAAATAACTTGAATTCTGCTTTTCCACTATCTCTAATGTATAGCTTACGAATGAACATACTGTCTAAAACATAGTTTGGCTTCACCTTTAAAAAAAATGTATGTATAAGCATTTCTTTACACTACTGGCTGAACTTTTTCCAGATTTAATATCACATATGGTTTGAATTCGCTGCTGATAACATAAAAACGTACACTCCTATGGACACATCTTTACTGAAGGACAGGCTTTGGAGGTATAACTCATCGATTTTTTTTTAAATTAAATTACTTGTTTATTTTTTCATACCTGCCATCAAATATATTTCTGTTTCAATTAATCTTTTATCATGCCTCATGTCCATGCTCATCACAATGGAGAACTGGCTTCCTATAAAACTCAATCCATCACAACTTCAAATAGGACAGAATTGTAAAATATGTTGTAAATGAAAATACTTGTATATTGAACCTCTACTAGTAGGGTGTTCAGAAAATGTAAAGTTTTTCTCCATTTCTACTAAAAGAGTAGTGTGACTTTACTACTGCATATTTCCCAATAGCTTCAGGGGATGTTGCACACTCTAAAAACTTGTAGGAGTAATCCCTTCTTGTGTATCTTATTTACCCTGAATTTCTGTATTTCTTCAGAATAAGAACTTAGTGAATGCTAAAGCAAAGAAATATAAAATAAAAATCAAAGATGCTGTTCTGTTTATTTCTTTTTCTTGCATAAGTAGCAGAAAGAACTTCTTATTCGGCATTCCTGTCATGGCTGACACATCACCCCTCACACTTTCCTCCTTTTCTGATTTGTGTCCTCAACCAAGGATTCTTAAGTGATATATATTAGGAGGCAAAAACTGTTTAATTCAATGATTACCACTGTCTTCAAATTACTAGTAGAGAGGGAATTATTAGTCATGTGTTTATAATGGTACCAGCAGCATGTAAAAAGTGCTCAGGGAATAAATAGTCTGAATAGGCTATTTTATTCTCTAAAATCTGGGGCAGGGGGTTGCTTTTGTTTTTGTTTTTATGAAAGGGGTGTTTATTTCTTGAAATGTAACAGTACTATTCATTCAAATATGGTTCCATGTTAAAAGAAAAAATAAAAAGCAGGAAATAAAACTGTTGAAAGAATTGTGCTTTGGCTTTTTTGTAATCTATAAAGACATCCCTGGAGCGTTTTTATATGGCGCTGCATAAAAGAACCTATATATCAACCACTCTCTCTAAAAGTGGACATTCTCTCCCTTTATCTTTTGTGCTGCTACTAGCAATTGTACTTGCAGACCGTCTCTTCATTTCTTCTCCCTCATTATAGAAACAAGTTTCTCTTTCTTGTTTCTAATGACACATTGTACAGAACCACTGCTATGGCGAGGAACAGGAACGGTTCCACACTGTACTAGACTGGCTCCTCAAGAAAGGGGTGGATAGCCCTGGCATTACATGGTGGGTTCTGGAAGTACAACATGCATCTCTGCAATTCCTTTAGATGACATACAGAAAAAAACAAAAGAACATCTGGCTCTGGTGATGTTGAGGCGTCAGGCACACTTTTTTCCAAATACCCTATTTCAAAATGATCAAGCATATAACAGCTCCTTCCCTTAGGCAGGCAAAGAGGAATGAAGACTGCAAAGACTGAGAAATACCACAGAGAAAGCCTAATCTCAAAAGAAAAAAACCCCACTTCCTTCAAGTCCTTCATAAAACAGATTATTTGCTGTTACAAGATCAATAGAAATAATTTTGTAGTGCCTTAATAATTGCTCAATTACATGCTAGCTGGAACTCAACGTAAGTCTCACACAGTCATGTTATATTTGAGGCAACTGAAAGGTAAAAATAAATCAGACTCACACAGCCTGAATATGCACTGACTTAAACACAATACAGAGATAATATCCCTATCTTGAATATGGGAATATTGTGACAAATGCAAATGTCAGGTAGGCACATGGCTGCCTTTGTCATTCAACGAGATGCAGGAGCTTACTTGCCCTTAATGACCTTCTCCTCACTCTAACGTACATCTACTTTGTATAATAGGCACAGCAGAGTGGTAAAGTATTTTGCTTTCAAATGTGGGGTTTCAATACTTCACAAAAGGGATTGAGGATAAAAACAGAAGGGAAAGGAAATTGCTTCTACAGCCAGAGCAGATTAACTTTTGTATTGTTAGCTGCCAGCAGCACTGCTATGAAACCTTCTTGAAAAGATTTCCATGAAATGTATGACTGCCCAAAAATTCCCAATTGAATTAGGAAGACTTCCTGCGTTCACAACAGAATCTCTTGACCAGAATAAGGAAAGGACCGTTGCCCACTTTAAAATAGCTAAAGGCTTAGGGCACTAGGAGAGTCAGAGGAATGCTGGACAGCCAGATCCCACAACTCTCCTCTGAATGAGAAGAACAAGCATTTGAAGCTCAAGCTTTGTAAATGCACATTCTAAATAGCAGATGAGTAGCAATTCTTGAGTCTCTCTCTCCCACTTTCATTATTCATGACAAAAAAAGTTTATTTTTTGTTCCTTGTCAAAAAATCTAGTTTCTGATACTTAAAAAAATACTGATGAAACATAATTCTTCTTTTCTGATTAAGTCAAAAAGCCCACTGTGATCATAACCCAAATAATAAATCTAAGGACAATTGACAAAGATTTGCTTTATGCTTCTACACAGTTTCTGCAGCACATACGCTCCAGCATATGGCTTTTTAAATCTCCTTTTTCAGTAGGGAGTATGCACTTGCTGCACATTCACAAGGCTGTTTGGTGCTAGAACCAAGCATGACTCAATTTTGTCTACTACTATGCAAGGGACTTGAGAGAAGATACGAACATGTAGCCTTGGGACTTAGGCCCATTTGTTCACTTCAAAAAATCCATTCTGCAACTTCAGTATTGTTTTGTGTTTGAAATCTTTTGCTTTTGATGAGATTTTTTTGCATAAAAATAGATTTTTTCAAATATTTTGCCTGATGGAAGGACAAACACCATCAGTTCTAGATTGCCTTTAATTAAGAAGCAAGGAAGGGAAATGGCAGCTAATTCACTTTTCCTGTTGTATCATGTGACAGGTGCTGCCATACCTCTTCCATGCTGACTGTACTGCTAAACAACAAAGGTGAAGAGATTATATTTAAAGAAAGGAAGAGAGATGAAAACACCAACCTTCTATCAGTTAGCAAGTCACTCTTTTGGGAAGAAATATAGAAACTGATTTTTTTCTGCCCAACTTTACTGTGCCTCCCATATCTTGCCTAAAAACTTTATTAGGAAAAAAAAGAACTCATGTTGTTAGTCCTGTGGGTATTTTTTAGTCATTGTTATTGGTGTATAGGACATATTGCAGCTATTTTCCAAGAGATTTATCAACTCTGATGATATTTACTTCATTGACTGATGTTGCTTATTCTTTTTACTATTTAATTGTGGCACTGGGCCCTCATCCACACTGACAGACAAGAAGGCAGTGAAAATGAAGGCAGCACTATTGACAGTTCATTGATGGGCACACCAAGAAAGAGCATCTTGCAGACACTCTTGCCACAAATTTCTATGACAGTTCACCCTGGAGATAGACCTTATGCTCTACCTTTCTCCAAGTCTCCTGATCACATCAGGCTACTCATGACCTCTGCACTGTAGATTACACACCTGGTACAACCATGTTTCTGTCTACAAACTATTCTTCTCATCTTATTGTTATACCATGCACTACTATGTATCTTAGCTTTGCCTTCAGCTGGTATCTCAGCTTTCATTTTTTACATTTTTTGGCCCTGTTCAAACCTGCGCAATGAATAACATGCTTCATACTTATGTTTCACAAGCAAGTACAATCTTGTTAAATTAGACTTAAAAGAGAAGCAAGTAAAACTCTGATAGAACTGGGAGTGAGAATGTCCTTAGCAGTTGAGTTTTCAGTAGACAAAAGTAGAAACCGTAAGGGTAAGTCATTAAGTCTAAGCATTCCCCCAAATTTCTCCTAAAATGATTCAGATTAAAATCTACCGCTTCCCCAGGAAGTATAAATCAAGTTCTCAAATCACATGTATTCTTAAATGAGAAAAAAATCCAGTCACTGCATTTCTCTTTAATTTTTTGAGAAAAATAAATGGGAGGCACCAGCATTGAAAAAGATTAAACAGATTTAAATCCAAAGCAGTCTGCTTGCCCAATGCACTGTGAGGCAAGTTGGTGATGCATGTTAAATGGTAAATAATAAAATCTAATTGCCATATAAATGTGCACGGTAATCCATCTCCCACAGAATTGATGCTATGCCAATTACTTTATATCTGAGGGGGATGGCTGTGGTGAAGAGCTGAGGCATTCAAGCATATCAAATATCCTTCATTTCTCTCCTGTTCTCACCACTTTTGTACATTGTATACACCTGAAGAACAGACAAAATCTAATGAAGCAGGGATTTTCATGCTACAGTGTATTCAAATTTCCCTTCCTAGTGACATTTTTCTATAATCATTTGCCCGATCTCTGTTACAATATCCAATATACACTGTTAGCAGAGCTGGTTTTCAAAATGTGAAAGTGGTGATTCTTCTTTCCAACAGATAGGCCAGACCTCAGGAATAAGCAGCATCTGCAAAACTCATCCCCTAGCTTGTACCTCATGCAAGACTTTCCACATAAACCCACTGAGAAGCTAACAAGGTTAAAAAAATCTCATTTTGAATGTAGATTTGGAGAAGGGAAACATTTTATGTTATATTATCAATCTCTCAATCCAGACAATCATTTTCAGACTCTGAAGGACATTAAATGAATTGGCTCTTTTGCAACAAGGATTGCTCAGTCATCATCCCAAGATTTGTTAAAATAGCTATACTATACCCATGGCAACATTCTGAAAACAAGTTTAGGACATGATTCTCAGGAGTATACTAGAAGCAAGTTCAAAGAACATGTCTCAGAGAGGAATGAACAGTGTAGCATGCACAAATACAACCAGAGACAAAATTATCATTTTTTCTGTTCAGACTATGACCTGCTTAAAATTCCCAGAAGTTAATAGAGTGTTTTAGATAAATATCCAAATTTTGTAAACATGTTTTAAGAGAATAAATGTTTCTTATCTTAGTTTAAATATAATCTTTACTTATTATTCCAGGATTTGAAAGAAACTCCACAATGAACTATGTTAATATTCTGTAAGCCAAACAGCTGTATAGACATATAGCAATATATAGATATATGTATGGCAAATACAGATATATGTATGTGTGCGAGAGAGAGTGTAGAGTAGGAGACAAGAAGCAGAAGAAAGTAAAATGTTTCTCTCACCAAGGAGCGACCTTAAAAACTACTGCAATGGTGTTGACTGCATAGAGTTCATCACAAACACCACAGTTATCTTTTAAATTTTTTATGCAATCTGGAGGTACTGAGATAATTTTTTTTTTCCATCTCATAATTTTGGAAATCTGGATACAATTTCTAAATGTTTAGCCCTGCCAAAATTATCTACACAGCCTGATAGACAACATGTAGCTATTTAGAAGCAATATGCAAAAGGTTGCAAAGAAAGGAGGATGAAAGAATTTGCATTAGACCACATTGTCTAAGCATCATCTTGATTACTGTTAACCTACCCACATGTATTTGCTACACAGGATGTCTCAAAGAACAACTCTCATCTTTAAATCCTGTATTTTTTGTAAAGTCCACTTTCTCAACACTATTAGGAAGACCGTAGCTGGATTTGCAATTGTCTATTCCACCAAGTCATATTATGAAGATATATTTACTGGTGACAGTATTTGGAATTTGGTATTGGGAACAGAATGTTACTTCTGCATGAAGAACTCACAGCCCACTGGCAAGGTCATTACAATAAACTTATGCATGTTTATTTGAGAAATTCAACCTTTAATACTTGTTCATTTGTACAAATTTGTATTCTTATATAAATATTGTTCTGTGCTTCTCAAAGTTTTGTTTCTTGGAAGAACTATGAAGAAGCATCACCACTGACAGAGACTTTGTGATGTAGAGATAATATAGCAATAATAATAATGGGCTTCACATAAAATAACAGAGGCAAACATTGCAGAAAATTGAAATCTTTCAATTTGCACTGCTGTAGCAAGAAATCTTCTTTATGAACAAGACTAAGTTAGCTCATTTTTGCATGGCATGAATAACATACTTCAAGAAGCAAATTAAACATTAAGAGATGAAGTTACTATTACCAATCATCATAAGCCAGGTCAGTAGATCTACTCATAATTTATTAAATAAAACAGAAATTTTACACGGATGATTTAATTGCCAAGTAAGTCTTTAAGTACTTTGGAAAAGGAATATTTTAGGGCATTTGTGAAATTTGACTTCTTTCAGATGCTTCAAACTAGGCTGTTTCCATATTGGAGAAAAGGGCAAATGAGAAGGCAAATATATACAGCAATAGCAGCCATAGCTCATGAAGGGACAGAGGAAGCTGTAGGCCAGAGAAGAACTACAGAATTAAAAGAAAAGTAAAACAAACCACAGGAGAGTCAGATAGGAATTTTAAATACAAGGAAGGAACTTTCTGGGATAGGCTCTAACATGCACAGCTTCTTTTGAGGATAAAGTAATATAATGGCACAGGAATAACATGTAACTTGCAGAGGAGTCTAAAAAAATGGACATTTGGGAAAGTTATATGGAAGGGAGTAACAGAGAGAGAGAAGTTTAAAGTATGCATGTACATTTCAGAAAAGCACCTCTTAAAATATGTGAAATGCTGCAAAGACAGCAGAAATCAAATCATACATGCAGCGTTACTTTTTTAAAAAGAAAAGACAACACCAAATCAAAATTATGATTTTCTTTGCAAGAGTATTTTATCGTGTATGAGGCAAATCAAAAGAATTTCTTGTAATGGGGATGCTCTGTAAGACTAAACCAAAATATTTTACTATCAGGAATAGTTGAATGAGATGCTGTGATACCTCAGAAGTTTTACAGTCTGAGTCTTATGCTCCTATTCTCCTCCACAGACTAGTCTTCACTGCTGAGCCCTATCTCCTACAAACGGAAGTCCCGCGTTTGCAGTTCCTCCTGGAGGATAAATTTTAGCTGGAAAGTTTAAAATAGCATGGGATAACGAAGTACCCAAACTATTGCCTCCTAGAAAAGTTCATAATTATTTACTGTTAAATCTAAAATAACTTAACAACATTTCTTAACTTTTCATTTGTTGAAAAAGTGTGCCAATTTTATTTTTCATCCCAATTTATTATTAAATGTTAAAATATCAGAATTTTCAGTAGGATAGTCATCCTGGGTGGGGTTTTGTAGGTTTTTGTTTGTTGTTTAAACAAAATGGGTTGAAAGTTACTTTGGAGTTTAAACAGTGCCGCGTACTAGGAGAAAAGTAAAAGTAAGATTAAACCCTAGGTGGAAAAGTAGATATAAAGTCATGCTTGAAGATGCTTCTCCTCTAAAACAGTTCATGCATTTTTAAATATTTTTCAAAAAGGTTTCTGATGGAACTCCAATTTCCCACAGTGCAGAAAGAAAGTCTGGAGACAGAAGAGAGATTACAGATGCTATAATACCTACAACTGAATGAAGAAGACTTCTTTTCTGTGGCAACAGTGAGGAACAACAACACATGAGACAAACTGCATCTACACTTGCATTTTTGTGGCCCTTCAAGTTTATTTGGACACATCAGACCGTAAGAGCACACTGTCAAGTACAGCAAGCAAAGACAACTATGTTCTCCTACCAACAAGGCAGGTCTCAAAGAGGTTGAATTATAGCCGCACTAACCATCTGAGCTACACTGAAAGCAGGATGGAGAATCTGTTCATGAAATACAAGAAAGAAAATCTGCTGTGTAACTGCAGGTTGGCAGGCTTGAACTGCCTTGCGTCTATTGTTGAGACTCATTTATCTCCACGGGTTGTCTGTTGGAAGCTGCACACTTTGCTAATTTTCTCTGCCAGGAAAAATAACATGTCTGCTTTCATTTGGTTATTTCTTTCTCTCCATTTTATGATTTATTTGGTTATCTAGCAAATAAGAGCAATAACTACATTGGAGAATTTAATACAACTGTTTCCACAGGTACTCTCTCCAGTCCACTGACTTTGTACAACAGGCTATACAGAGAACCCACCCCTATAACAACGCATTTTCTATGTTATTTAGCCAAATCCTACACCCAAAAAGAAAAGTATATTGGAAATTTTCTCCCAATTGTCTGCTTTCCCAGACAACTGCCATCTCAGAGATCTACAGTGCAAACTGTACCCCACCAATAACGTGATTTATTTTTCACGTTATCTTGGATTTCAGCACTTAAAAACTGGCAACTCTACAATTGCTGAGAAAAGCTACAGAGATTCTGTATTATCTGTATACACTTTTATTTCAACAAATCCTATCTTCGATTAAATGGAATTATTGGTATCAGTAGTAGGAACTACATTTTTAAATTTGCTAGCTTGCTATGGCTAAAATGCTACAGGACAATGAATTAACTAGGGCTACTCATATCAGTAAAGTACACAGAGTGTTTATAGCATAACTGAGATGTGTCACCATATGTAACCAGCATAAAATAGAAAAAAAAGAGTAAGCTACAGGAAAGAAATTCGACTGAATATAAAGGAAGAAGAAAAAATAATGAAATGCGATCTTTCCTGCTTTTTTGCCTGCTGACTAGAAGATATCAGCTTGAAACAACCCTCCCCCCACCAAAACTGCATAAAATCTCTTAATGTATGTGATGCCGTATTTAAAAAGAGCTGGTCAAACAAAATATCGCAGAACACCTTAAAAATTAAAAATGAAACCTACTACTATGTGAAGACAGAGGCTGAGGACCTGTGTACAATAGAACTGTTTGAGGAAGGTGTTTACTTTATATTACTGCACTGAATGTGTCAGCCTTGTTATTCTTTTACTAGCCATATTTCCTGGATGGTGAATTACAGCAAGTCAGCATCTAATATAAGTCACCTTCCTCGTTTCAAATTTCACTGTGTTTTTTCATGCACTTCAGTGTTTTTTTCCAGTGGAATTCAAGGTTAGAAAATGTACCAGCTATGGATACATTTTTACTTCAATAGAGTAAAGCAAAAGTTGGATTTTCAAAGTGAAGAAAACAAAGGAATGCTAGATTTTATAGGTTATCCTAACTGGTGAGATTTCTCGATGAATGTACTAAGGTAGTACATTTCATGAAATAACAGTGCCCTCTAGTGCCTCTGTTAGGCACTTTTTTCCTAAACATTTTTTTTTTCATAAATCAACATACCAAAACACTATGTTCTGTTTGAGAAAGATTTAGATTAAAATGACTGTGATAATTCAGTTATCAGTTCTTAAGAGGATTATTTTTCCTACTCCTGTTTAATTAATCTGCTGACAAAAACAGATTAAATACAAACACATACATACACATCCATCTAGTATTGCAAAAATAGCATAACTACGAAAGAACAAGGTGTATGTTTTCTTTCAAGCAACAAAAATAATTATGAAATATAATGTCTTAAAAACCATTGACTATATTTACAAGAAGGTACAAATGAGAAAGAACACAGCACAATTTTCAAATACAATTCTGAGAAAGGAGCACGAGCCCTCCAAAAAACTTGAATTCATAAACCAAGCATCTTTGATAAAGAGGTTCTTACTAAAACTTATGACATTTCAAGATACAGTTTTTACAGTCTTTCTTTCAATCTTAATAGCACTTTAAAGTGAAGCAAATACGTGAAATATCACAAAATCCAAAGTAATTACTAAGGTCAGCTCATTATCTCTGACTCAGAGGCAGTTAAAAGAAAATTCAGCAAGGAACAAGCACTTGATGGAATATTAATATCTACTTTGAACCTTCTGGCTTTTGAAATATTAAATTTTATTTAACTGTTATGAAATTTTGGTTTTATAGCAAGAAGTTTTATAAAGAATGTTAAAAAACATAATACTTTTTCATATGACCAGAATATATCTTTTATGCCTAACTAGGTAGGAAAGTTTTAAGAAGTCTACTAATACATCCTTTCAAAAAGACATCTTCCTTTGATGCAATTTAGCTCTTCTGATGGGAACTCTGACAACTAATTACTATTATTTATTTTAAAGTATACATATTAGTTTGGTTTGTAAGAATGGATCTTAAGAATCTCTCTGGGCCTCTAAAAATAGTTTTAGACCTATAGTCAAAGCTTATCACATTCTAAACTATAACTAAACTACAACTAAACTATATTATGCTATATGTTTCGGTAAGTGTATACATATATGTACGTATATGTGGTTTAATACAGCTGGCAACTTGTATTTGTAACCGTCAGCTTCATTAGAAGATTAACTTACAAGCTTGCCTTGCTTACAGGATATTGTACAATATTTGCATTTATTGCACTTTTTATTATTTTTATATTTATTTATTTACTACTGCACTGTATTTGTTTTTCTCAATTGTAGGCAAAAAAAAAAAAAAAAAAAAAAGAAGAAAAAAAAGAAAAAAAACCTCTAGGTTTTGTGTGGAATACTGAACAGTGAGAGTCAGGCCAAAATGTTCCCCAGCCCTCTAATATGCAGATCATGAGTTCTGCAAAGCCTTTGTACTCTTACTGTAAAGCTTGGGCTATGGTTTCTGCATTCCACTTATGTAAATTATACTCATGTACAATCAATTTCCTAATCTTTTTAAGCTCCTTTAGTTCTACTTTGGAATCTTTCAGAATCTTTCGGTATGATATTTGTGTTCTACACTCTTTGTGTCCTTTCCATTTCCTACTTTTTCCTGTGTAGTATCCATGCAGCATTTTCATACGTTTAGAGTTGTAGGTACTACTACTAAACTGGTATTGTAAGACTAACATGAAGAAAGTTTCATTTCTTGTGAACATATTAATTAGCAAGAACAACATTCAATATAGCATTACAAAATTAAATAGTACTTTAAATGTAAGGCTTGTTCAGTCTTCCATTCTATGCTGCACCTTGCTGTAGGTTATACAGGAATTATTCTACTTACTTTTGAGATCTAAGTTTCTGGCTCCTGCTGTGCTCTGTGTTGTGATTTTAGTGTCAATCTTTACAGTATGAAGATTGTTGGTATCCCTGGATATCATCACATTATGCCACTGGTTGTCATTCAGAGGTTTATTAGAACTTCCTTTGATGAGATTTGCACCATTTCCCAAGTCAAACACATAGTGTAAATACCTAGGCAAAGAGAAAAAAATTGGAAGTTTCCTTTTTCTTTACATACCAAAGATGGTGATAATTAATACACCTGTCGTTGTCTATGCCCTTGTACTCTTCAGCGTCACTGGTGAAACAGAAGATAAACTTGAATGTCAACTGGGGAAACAACCTTAATTCACAGAAATCACCATTCATTTCCATCCACTGAGAACCAACCCCAAGGTTCAGGCAAGTATTGAGCCCCTAGACATGCCAACACATACATATGTTGTAGAGACAGAAGAAGAGAACTACAAACTAACATTTCTTTGGGCTAATTACTATAGAAGTTATACCTATTATTTACTTTCTTATTTTTCAGGTATCTAGTTTCATCTAAAAGAAAAAGTCACAATAAAGCATAAGAATCTGGTTAATATGCATAAGCATTAATCAATCAGCTATTTTCAATCAGATAAAGGTGTGTATCCTAAACTTTATTTCTCATTTTGAATTCACCATTTTTCTCATTATACTGTTCCATACATACCCTTTTACTAATTCAACCACGATGAAATCATTTCCATCCCCACTGTTATAAAGTATCAATCCATCCAAAGAGGTTGTTTTGAACTGGAAAAAAAGGTGCATAGATGTATAGGCTTGTAGTGTGGCCAATGCAATATAACTTGCTTTTGTTTTAAAGGTTACAGGGTCTGCTATGATATTCCTGAACCCAAATCTTGCATTTAGCTCACAGTAATCGATGTCTCCATTTTTACATAAGTCTATGTATGCCATGCCATTAAATGTAAGACTCTGTAGATGCCCAATGAAATTAGAAGGCACAGAAGACAGGTAGCGGCGTTCTGTTATTATTCCTGTCTCTATGTTATGGAATTCCAGCCTCGTGTGATCACCAGCCATCTGACCTTTAAACAGTAACAAGAAAACACATGTTAGCACCTGAAATGGGAACTCAAAAAGCACATAATGCAGTTAAATATCTACAGCAATTTCACACTTTTCAGAATAGTTATATTTTAGAATAGGCAAGCAAATTCTTGGCTTAAAGAGGATTTTTCTAAATTCATCTAAACTACTAGTAAATCTCTCAAAGTATTTCCACTTGCTAGTATGTTTGGATACGGCCAGCAGTGTGAACTCCAGACGAATGTAGGATAACCCAATCTATCAATATGCCAATGAAATCCCAGGTGTTGGTTACACTCAACCAGACCTGGAGTTTACCAGAAGCAAGTGTAATTAATTAGTACAACATGAAGAACACAAGGGTGAAACTAAGAGCTAAAAATACAATGTTAGAGTTTCATGGCAAATAGAGGGATAACAGTTAGGGATACTACTCCATGTCTTTAGCTTGAAGGGCAGTTATTTGACAAAAGGAAGAAAGGCTTCCTGTTTAAGCAATCTTAGGTACAGTAACACTGGTCTGTTGCAACCCACGTAGCAAGACAGAGTCTTGCTTTGAAAGCTTTTTATCATATCGAAAAACCATGGCCGGGGTTGGGGGTGGGGACGACGGCCCAAGAGAGGCAGGAAGCAGAAAGCTTGCAGCAAGGGCCAGTGTCATTTCTTGTCCTGAAAAGGGCTTGCAGAGCACATATAACAGACAAGGCCTCAAAATTAACTTTCAGTCTTTCTAAGTCAGGCAAGGACTCTGGCAACGCAGAAAGCCTGAAATTTGCTGGACTGTATAGCAAGTCTGAAGGAAAGGATCTATACTGCTAGCGCACACTGGGAGCAATTCATGTAGTTCATGTAGTCAGTTATTAAATGCAGACCAAATTAGAGTAGACCAACATTTTTTTGTCCATTAAAGAGCTCCATTTTCTAATACAGCACATATTTAGAGATGGACAACTTTTTCTACTGTACTTATTTTAAAGAACTGGGACAGTGACATTGCAAGGCTGACTCATGGTCACATTGTGTGGGCATGATGACAAAACAGCTTTTATTACTAATAAATTCTAACACTTAATCCACCTTTTATGAACCATGGGCTAGATAGATCCTTTGCTGTTTTGAGTCACTCAGGGAGTACAAAGAAGGGTGAAAAGCAAACCCACTCACAGGAACAAGTACTGGTGTCGAGCTGCTCTGTACAGGCCCCCACAGCTGCAATGAAAGAGTGTGGACAGGCCAAATTCCTCTATGTTTCCCTGAACATACTACTCGAGGAGGCTGTGAGCCCTGACCCAGACTGGAAATGTTTAGTGGTGGTACAGAAAACTCTGTTTGAGGCAGGCTCAGACAACTGCACCTTTCATAACTTTCACAAGCAAATGTCTGTGTGTGTGATGAGTGAAAGAATAAGGGCAAGATGAATGTAGATATTTGGGGTTTACCCAGGAATTCAGATTTACAAACTGGTTCAGCCTCAGCACTGAGATGCAAGTACGGATACTAGTGAAATTAAGAGTGAAAATAGCTCTGCAAGGTTTGTATCATTCAGATCACAACGATGGAAAGGAAAATTGCTAATAATTTATGATAAATATTTATGAGTAGCACGCTTATAAATGCACGTGCATTCAATACAAGATCAGATTCTACTGATGATACCTTTGAACACCATGAACCTATGGGATCTGCAGTCACACAGATTGACCACTGCAAGAGGGGCCCCCAAAACAGCCCTCTTGATCTACTTATTTCTACACATCAGTTCTGAAGATTTTAGTTGTCCTGATATATTAGTGAATGTGGGCTCTCCTTGCAGTAATGAGTCAGAGAGCTGCCTTGAAAAGCACTAAATCTTTAACCTTTTGCAAGGCCAGTAGCTGTATACTGTCATGGCTAGAGAGAGCTGAGGATCTTGTTTTAGGGGAAAATGTTATGTATTCCTGTATTATATCACTTCAGATGGCATTGCATAAATGTCATGGCAGAAATCCACTAAGCTTTGCCCTGTAGCACAGTATCCTCACTATGCTCACTACCTGAAAAATATTTCTTTCTTGAGCATAGTAATAAAAAAGTTCCAGAAATCTGGGCTCACATCCCAAACCTCCTCCTAGCATTTTAGCTGTACAAAAACACTAACAGAACTTGAGATGTCACTTAATGCTCCACAGTATTTGCAACTACAGCTATGAAGAAAGAAAGAGAGATTGTGGTTTATATATACCAACTTTCAAGTTGGGTATTTTTTAAAAAAATTTGTCAGGTTGGTGCACAAAATGCATTACCTGATGTAATGCTGTGGATCGTTATACAAAAGGCCGAGTGAATTCTGTTCACAAATCATAAGCTAGATACCCTTTCCAATCCTATCCAACTGTAATATGGCCTTCATTCCA
This sequence comes from Rhea pennata, assembly GCF_028389875.1. Classification (NCBI taxonomy): domain Eukaryota; kingdom Metazoa; phylum Chordata; class Aves; order Rheiformes; family Rheidae; genus Rhea; species Rhea pennata. Next base: position 16,802,287 of record NC_084665.1, on the reverse strand, counting down.
CTTTTATTTTATGTTTCTAGAAAAAAAATAAAGTGTACGAGGGCAGTGTGTACTTAAACTCTTTTACTCTGAGTAAAATGTTCAAAACTACCTATATAACTTCCAGTGAAAGCTAGTTATGATTCCAAAAGATCTTATTTAACCATGCAGCTATAGAGAGCTCGATGCACAGATGAGTAGCTGGTAGCTTCTAACCTATAAAAAGATGGAAATTCAGACTGAATTATTTAATAGCTTCCTTTCTAGCTTAAGCTTTATGAATCTGACAGGTTTTTTCATATATGGCATAGCAGAAGGAATTAAAACAAATATAAAAAAACAGTGTACAGGGGAAAAAGCTGGAACATTTTGAGGGGAAGTCCCTTCTTGCTAATGTTATCTATAATCTTTTAATAATACTTTCACATGAATAAGTACCAGATTATATTTAACCACATTTCTGATTGTTGGGGCATCTAATGAAAAATTCTAAGGCAGTTTTCAGCAAGATAGAGCTCCAGTCTGGCATGGCAACACTTCCACTATTCCTTCAGGGAATTCACAGCCACTCCCCATAAACCGTATGGTGTACATTTGATTTTCTACCAGATCAGAGTAAGAAACTTTAGTCGGTTAAGGATTTGGCAATACACTGCATTGCAAAAAAGTTGCACAGTATTGCACGACTAAAAAGATTCTCCACAAAGAAAATGCAAGTGTTGCACCAAAAGCTTGACTTGCGGGCAACACTTCTGCTTGAGGAAGAGGCAACTGAAGCGACTAAACTCTTGCTGGCTTTAACAGCTATTTAATAACACCATGAGATCTAATTATAGCTATAGTTATACACAGTGAAGAATGACTGCAATAATTTGCAGACCTATGTTTTTTATTTATTAATTCACCTCATTACACCATATATGATAGAATCCTTCCATTTTCACCTTAATCCTTCAAATACATTTTGAGCTTTTCCTAAGCTCTTCTGGGCAGGTAGTTGGGACTGAATTACAAGTTAAAACTAGTATTTTTTTTTGAAGGGTCTGTAATCTGTATTACACTTAAATAAAAACTCTGCCTTGAGAAGAACAGGAAATCTGCATTTGTTTTTAGATACAGTACTTTATTGAGTTTCAAATAGCTTTTTCTAACTAGCAAATATCCCAAAACGAAGTTGGTGATTTTAGTTGCTAGCTGAAGCAGCAAGATGACGAAATTTTTTAAAATGTGTGTGCTCCATTGTTGTATTTTTATTTTCACATTAACAAAATAACCATTTTAGGCCATCTTCCTTCTTAGGAGAGGGACCCAAATTATCATCACATACACAAAAAAATTTTTTGTTTCACCTTTAGTAGATCTACCAGTAGTATATAATTGTGTAAAATGTATTTTTACAGCTATACGATTTAAGATATTTGCAATGATTTTTCCAGCACTGACATGGCCTTGAGGGTGAAAAAGGACTACTAAACAAGGTGTTTTGCATTTTAAAAATAATTAAAATTGTTACTATTTTAACAAAAAATAAGGCAAAAGATGAAAACTGTTTTACACTACCTGAAAACAAAGCAAAAAACTGATTAGTAAAAAAAAATATGCACATTACATTGGGCAAGGAATCAGTGCTAGTAGCCACGGCTGTTGCTATTAACAATATATATACATCTTGACACAACAAAGTCAAAAAAACTTTTCTTGTTATCATTTCTGATACAAAATATGAATATGTTTGTAACATCTTCTAGCATTCATGCTATTTCCCCCCGCCACCACAACTGCTGTTTTCATATACAAGAAAACGTCTTCCCTAACATTTATTTATTTAGAACAGTTGATGTAAGATTTAAAACATATGACAGAATATCCTTCAAACATTTATGAAATTCACTTACAGTGATGGCCTAGGGATTAAATCTTAGTTTAAGTTTAGTGTGTTGCCAAGATTACTTCACTTGCCTTCTTATTAGTGATGTATCAAACAACTTCTCTTCAATTACTGTATAAAAACATTCATTTAAGTCAGCATGAAAGTTTTCATTAATTTAAATAGCCATGTTAGAATAAAATTCACACGAAGTGTAAAAACGCATTTGCAGTGGTAGTTTCTCAAGATGCATAATATGGATTTTGGATCTCACGCAAGACAACAGAAAATGTTTCTACATTTCTACTAAAAGGCATTTTAGTTCTGCCATTTTTTGTTTTGTGTTTCCCCCCAGTAACACAAAGTCGCAACGCCACAGTACCTGTCATGGCCTGTTGGTCATCCACCATTAACTTTAAACTTTTTCCTCGCCGAACCACACGTACTGTGTGCCACTCATTATCATTGAGGTTATAGCCAGCAAAAAGGGTTTCTGGACCTTTGCCTGTAGGATATGCCAAACAGTCATTATGGAATCTTTAAATCAGTTTACATGTGAACCTCACAGAGAGAGAGAGAGAGAGAGAAACTGGCTGGGCAAATGTCAAAACTTACCAAAAGTCATATCAAGTAAGAAAATTGCAAAGTATAAGCAACACTTAAAACATAAGGCTACTATGTTAAAACACTTCTGATTTATATTTAACTATATAAATGCACTGTGTATTCACACTTAATGAACCAGGCTGTCATAAATAGGCACAGTCAACCCAGATTTAGTTAAGCGTTTTAAAAAACAAATATGCTGGTAAAGATTTGAGCTTTCGCTTTGCAATCACGTAATCACATAAGCAATCCCTTAAGAGTGGAATTACTGCAGCGAGAGAGAAAACTTCAGCAAGGGGTTTACAATACTGGACTTTTAGTCCTTCATTAAAAATATTTTGGGAGAGTGGTATAAGTAGTAATTGTGTGAATTAATTTGCTCTTCACCTACATCAGTTTCTCAGCTTGTTTATTTGCACTTCTCAGAAGATCCTCTATTACTTCATTATCTAGATAACTTTTTAATATTCTCATATCCAGAACCTTCAAATGTTAACTGACCTGCAAACCATACTTCCCTTTCTCATATCATGAATACCTTTCACATAATCTGCTCTTTGATAAGAAGGGTAACAAATATTTGTTATATCTATATATGTATGTGTATATGTATATGTGTGTGTATATATACGTGTGTGTGTATATATGTGCTTGCAACTACAATGTACTTGCAACAATGAAAATATTCACAAATATCTAAGAAATAAAATATGTCTAATATCTAGGAATAAATGTCTGAGAATAAAATGATATTGAAAATTGTCTGTTGACCAAAGAGAGAGAGAATGAGAGTGAGATCGATCCTGACTGAGGACTGTCACTGATACGAGTAGGAGACTGACTGACCGCCCAAGGGCAGAACGGATGCAGCGGAGCCGTGCCCAGCCCTGAGTTACTGCGCCGGAGTGCTGACTGTCCCACGGGGGAAAGTTAACCTGCAATTCATTAATCACTTTCTTGCATGATAGAGCCCGGCCTTTTTGAAGTTCCTGTGGCATAATAAAGGCTGCTGATAGCTAAAAGAAAACCATAAAAGGAAGTAACACTGCAAATGAAAATATCTAGGTTACATTCAGTCAGGCTGTTATATCCACTGCATCTTTCCAGGTGATTATCTATGCCCTATGCACAGTCTGAAACTCTTTCTTTTTTCTTTTCTTTTCTTTTTTCTTTTCTTTTCTTTTCTTTTCTTTTCTTTTCTTTTCCTTTCCTTTCCTTTCCTTTCCTTTCCTTTCCTTTCCTTTCCTTTCCTTTCCTTTTTTCTTTTTTTCTTTTCCCTTTTTTTTTTTTTTTGGCTTTTTGAATTCCTTTCCATCTACTGCTGGCTAAACATGGTGGAAGAGGTCAATTAATAAATGGGTACTTAGGACACTGTCTAAAATCAAAGCCTATCTGACTTCAGGACTGCACGAGGGAAAAAGCCACTAAAAGCTTGACATGCCTTCTTTGTAAAGTAGCTACAGAGCAGAAGCTATAGCAGCATATTTAACTGAGATTTCAACCCATTTTTGTCTTTGTTATTCTGAGTCTAATAAGGAATCCCAAGAATAAAAATACCAGTTACAGCTTTAGCAAAGACAGCAATGGTCAATCCTATATATTTACACTACCCTAGAAAAGATGTGCAAACCCAGCAGAAACAGAGGTACATCTACTCATTGGTGTCAATTACCTGAATTATTCTTTTTCTTAGATGTTTACTTTCCTTGACAGAAGAAAGACCAATTCTGCATTAATCTTAAGTGAATAACGGTCTTTTTGGATATAGTAATACAGATATAGCGAACCATGATCTTTTGCAACTTCTGTTTTTCTATATTTTTGCAGGGACTTCAAGGGAAACAATTCTCAGATCTCAGAGACAAGGGAAGGATTTGCAAAAATGCTTCAGTAACATGAGTAAAATTCCCAATAATAGTCAAAAGACTTCCTGGAAAATCATTGTTTATTATTATTTGAAACATATTAACCCTTTGTCATGTTTTTTGGGCCCAAGTGAATTTTTTTCTTTTTTTAATTCCGAGTTGAACTACTTATTCTCCCTCATCTCACAGTAGTTCTCTAAAGAGATCTGAAAGTATAGTCAATTTTAATTTGCTCTTTCCTTAACAGCTCTCTGTAGCATCCCTCTCATGTAAAGGAGTCAGTGTATATAAACATCTGATCCAACAGGGCTACTCACATTAATATAGATAAATATGTCTACTATCTTTAAATGCTTAGGGACTTGTAAACCCTTTCTGTTTTGAAATTAAATTTGTGTTTTTCCGTATATCAGTCTGCTTCCTTTGTAACTGTATTCTGAGCAGAAAATCAGGTCAGAACTACCTGTGATCCACCTTCGCTTGCAATGCCTGGGTATTAGCACAGCGTGTTAAATAGTGTTACATCCCCAAAAAGCAATTAGGAACAGTTTCTGAGCTGTCCATCAACTGTAAATTGTCTGTAATATAAACGATATCAGAGCCACAAGCCTGCTTCCCTCACCCTGACTTTCCACAACTGGATTAAGATGAAGTAGGGTGAAAGGGCTGTGAAAGGGCCAAAATTGGGTATAACACGCAGTGCTGACAAGGTCCTGAAAATAGCCCTGGCCTTGCAGAAATTAGCTACCTTGTATGGAAAAGAAAGTTCCTTTCCTGAAGTTGGTCTCAACAGAAGAGAGAAGTTTTTGCCTTGTCATAGGAAGTACAAGGAACCAAAAAATAGCAAGATCCACTGTGCAGGTATTGTGTAACTGCCATATCCATGTTACACCTCTGCAAAGGAGCTCCAGTTTTCCTTGGCAGCCGGACAGGTGGATGGGGAAGGCTGAATGCCTTTCACTCCTATCCAGAACACGCAGGGCTTGGGCTCATTCCAGGTCAAGAACACAGCTTTGCATATAGAAGTAGTAAATGTCCTAGTGAACACTGTATTTATTTAGAACAGAATTTTATAAATGTGTAAACACAGCTTTTTAACACAGCTAGACACAACACCACATGGAAATCCTCTGATGCCATACAAAAGCACAAGGTTTGCAGGAAGAAATTCTTAACATATTTTATTAAATGGCACTGGCTATCTTTAAATATAGTTTAGATTAGTATTTTCCTCACTAACTTTCAAATATATTGACCTGAAATCAGTTCAGAGGTCGTATTATTCAGATCATAACAGTTCGTTCAGTCTACTCTGCCCTGGGTCACGTGCTGCAGTTTACAGTGATTCTATGACAAATTTAAATCTATTCAACCACTAGTTTTCCAGTTTTATTATAACTTCACACTTATCTAATTCCATTTATATCAGTAAAATACCAACAGAAAGTGCTGCTGTATTTAAATAAGAATAGGCATAATATTGTTTTGGTTTCGGTGGGTTTTGGTTTGTTTCTTGTTTTCTTTAATCAAGAGCCCTAAATAAATTAAAATGGATCCTTGTGCTTTCTATGGACTGATACTACCCTTCTAGTTCTTGTGTCCTTCAATGTATTTATCATGCTGTGCTTCCCTTGGAACGCATTTGTGTCTCTTCCTATGATACCACACAGTTCATTTGCTTCATGCACCCAGCACTCACTCACTCCCTGAGCTACTCAGTCTCTTAGACACTAATATCTTATCTTACTATCTACCAGTATCGTATCTTAAACCTTTCCTTTCAGACAGAGAAGGGTAGTAACCTGCAAAGATCCACTAAGCACCTCTTCTTCCTTAAATATGAGTTTTATTATCAAGATTAGTATTCAGCTCCTTCTCTATTTTAAAGGCTTAAGTAACCGATAAATTTTACGCATCTCTAGAAAGAATATATAGAATCAAATAAACAGATATAGGCACTTTTCTGGCTTCGACAAATTTGACTACAGTTGCCCATATCAGTAAAATCTGAATATACATTTATATCCAGGTAATTGGTTGTAGAGCTATATTTTTGCATGGGAAAATGCAAACTATGCAGCCAGCTGATAGAGGTACAAATGTTGATGATGCAATTCATTATGAAATAGCTCACATAAAATATAAAGCCCAAAACATCTTAAGTTATATCCCTACTTTAGGCATGCAAAGAAAAGGTTTTTAAAATCCTAAATTATCTCAAGTTCTTTCCAGCTCCTCATCTAGAACCTAACTGCCATTGGTCCTTTCTAAATTTAAGGAAAAGAAATAAGAACATCCAAGACAAAATCTCATTTTCAATGGGCTCAATATACTAAACACTCCAAAGACTCCTGTTCTCTTTACCGGCTAGTAATAAGCTTTTTCAGCCTAGTGTAAGCACTGAAAATCTGCTGACTTTGGCTAGATCTGTTAACTTGATAGCAATATGCATGCTTACTGTTCCTCTCACAGATTTTATCTTGCTGTACTTGGGAGATCTTTTAACCAAATATTTAAAAGCAGCACTGTAAAAACAAACATTTATCTTGAAACAATGCACCAGCTTTTGGTATTGAACTAAAACACATTCAAAACCAGTTACCTGAACCAAAGATAGTAATTACTATCGGCTCCTGCTATGCCATCCACCACTACCAAGGCATATACAAAATACCACTCAGACTTGCTTGGAGCATTAAATTCTATGATCAAAGGTAGACATTGAAACTCTTAAAGCATAGAAAGCAAGAAAAAGTAAATCAAGACTAGTAAAACAGCGAATACTATACTAATCTGTGTAACCCAAGTTAGCTACAGGAAAATATAATTGCTATTTATAGGCTAATACAGAAAACATCAATGGTTTCAGGCTAGTTTGCTAACAGACAACTACGCATATCACAGCAAGCAGTATTAAGTAGGATTTTCCATTTGAAATTTGATGGAAAAAGTGGACAAAAAGGATGTAAACCTGACATGACTGATGTTAACAGAAAATACTACTTTGCAGTCAGAGATGCCAGGATTTTACCTGGCGTCTCTTAAAGCTAAGATATGTCTACACAGCAAGCTGAACTGTAAAATGAAGCCGCTGGGTGGGTCTGAGAAAACCTGAGTGAGTTAGTGTGAATATGTGTGCAATCTCATTTACTCTGCTTTTCAGCAAAAATCTAGCCTGCCTATAATCTAGGTTTCCATTCTAGCAAGCAGCTAGTCTCACAGCTACTGAGCAAACTATGTGATGAATCATGAATCTCTATCAGACAGTAGTCTGCAGCATGCAGAAAATTCAGAGAGATTTCCTCCACGATCAGGTGCAGAAGCACCAGCAAACAGGGAAAGGCCTCTTAATCTTCATTATCCTTACTATGGCGGTTGGCTGACAAAACAATTTTGGTCTTCTCTACCACTCATTTGTAATCTTGAATTTAAAAAGTTAATTACAATACTGCTCAACAATATTTTAAATGCTGCATCTGTATCCCCTGTGAAATTGCCTGACTATGCATGTTTCTTACCAATGTAATAAATTTTTTGTTTTTAAGAGATCAGTGATGTGTACCAGTTTATCATCTAAAACTAACTGGCAAACTAACTTTAAAAAAATCTTACTGCAGGTCAAAGAAACTTCGTCAATTATACTTTTCTTCCTAATAGGTTCAAGCTTCAACTTCTACAAGAACAGTACATTCACTGAATCATATCAAGCAAAACACATCAATCTGCACTGCTTGACTGCTGATGTTCCAGCCCACAATAGCTTTATTAAAGGCCAAATTGCTTTTGGCAATTTGAGTAAAGTATTGTCAGTTCAGAGTACTTTTGTTACTTAAAAAAAAGACATTTTGGAAATTAAAATGAAGGAGATTAGAGCCACTAGCATCTTTCATTGGCTGGGTACATGAGGTGAGAGCAGTGGATGTTGTCTACCTTGACTTCTGCAAGGCTTTCAACACTGTCTCCCATAACATCCTCATAAGGAAGCTTAGGAACTGCAGGCTAGATGAATGGTCAGCGAGATGGATTGAGAACTGGCTGGAAAGCAGAGCTCAGAAGGTTGACATCAGTGGTGTGGAGTCCAGTTGGAGGCCTGTGGCTAGTGGAGTTCTCCAAGGATCAGTACTGGGTCCTATCCTGCTCAACTTATTCATCAATGACCTGGATGAAGGCAGAGTGCCTCCTCAGTAAGTTTGGTGATGATATCAAATGGAGAGGAGTGGCTGATACACCAGAAGGCAGTGGTGCCATTCAGAGAGTCCTGGACAGGCTGGAGAATTGGGCAGAGAGGATCCTCATGAAGTGCAACAAAGGCAAGTGCAGGGTCCTACATATAGAAAGAAATGACCCCATGCACCAGGACAGGCTAGGGGTTGACCTTCTGGAAAGCGGCTCTGAGGTGAAGGACCTGGGAGTCCTGGGGGACAAGCTGACCGTGAGCCAGCAATGTGCCCTTGTAGCCCAGTAGGCCAATGGTATCCTGAGGTGCATTAGGAATGTCATCAGCAGGTCGAGGGAGGTGATCCTCCTCCTCTACTCAGCCCTGATGAGGCCACAGCTGGAGTACTGTGTCCAGTTCTGGGCTCCCCAGTACAAGAGAGATATGGAGCTACTGGAAAGAGTCCAGCATGGGGCTATGAAGATAATTAGAGGACTGGAGCATCTCTCTTATGAGGAAAGCCTGTGAAAGCTGGGCCTGTTTAGCCTGGAAAAGAGAAGACTGAGAGGGGATCTTATCAATATCTAAAAATACCTTAAGGGAGGATATCAAGAGGATGGGGCTGGATTCTTTTCAGTGGTGCCAAGTGATAGGACAAGAGGCAATGCGCACAAACTGAAATGCAGGAAGTTCTGCCTGAATATAAGGAAAAACTTATTCACCATGAGGATGACAAGGAACAGGTTGCCCAGAGAGGTTGTAGAGTCTCATTCTCTGGAGATATTCAAAACTCTTCTGGACATGATCCTGTGCACTGTGTTGTAGGTGACCGAGCTGGAGCAGGGAGGTTGGACTACATGACCTCCAGAGGTCCCTTCCAACCTCAACCATCCTGTGATTCTGAGATTCATTAGCCTTAATCATTCCAGTTGCAAAATAGATTTTCCCTTACTATTCTGAGTAACAGAAATATCTTACAATATTCAATTCCTTTCTCTACCTGCATCCTTGTACACAAAGGCAGAAAGCTAAGCAAAATACTTAGGGAAATGTTACTGGCTTCTTTTATATGATGAAACAGGAAACAGGCTGCATTTAATATTGATGTAGTTCACTAGAAAGAAAAACCAACATACACAGCGAATATACCAGGGATGAAATATCCACAGGTGCATAAAAAAGAAACAACCATTCCAGGCATCCAGTATCATAGCCAGGTCTGAGAACAAAAAAAATTCTAGCCATTGCCACAAATCTATTATTCCTTTCCTCCTCTTCCCCTCCCCCAACGTAAAGTTAGGTAGAAGGAGCCATTTTTGGAAAATACGCTTGAATCACTTAAAGAACAAATGCATGAACACATTCACAAAAAGTCTGTGCATCTATGTATGTGAATATATATACATATTGAACATACATATATATACACACTAAACATATATATTTTGTTCTGCATTTTTCACAGCTTTTTAAGATGAATCACGAGTGCTGACTGATCTTTACTTCTATCCTCCTTTAAATCCTGTATCCATCTGTTTAATATATATATATATTTACATAGATATACATATGTATACATCTATTACCACAGAATATAACAATATATATATTCTGCAATATTATATATTGCAGGCATCCTGAATTCCTTTTGCTTTTCTTTTTCAGGTTCAGCTCAGACTGTGATGTTTCCTCTTACGTTCCTTCCTTGCAGAAAGCCAGTAATCGACAAGACAGAGAATGTACATATTATTTGGTGAGACAGGCATTTTTTATAGCACCTACTCTCTTGATGACCCTTTGCCATCTTCCTATTTCTTAGACCTGTTTCTCACTGTCCCTCAGTCCTCTCTCTTATATTTGCCTCTTCCTTCTTTCCCTTTTCTGCTAAGTTACCTCCCCTGCCACTTGCCCACCATGTGGGCTGGTCAGTATTCACCTTCTCCAAACCTGCATACGTTTTGCCATAAACAAGCCGTCCAACTTGTGCTGCTATAGGGCTACCCATTAACTTCTTTCAAGCTCTGAGATATTATACTGCTGGTGACACCTAAGTATCTAAACAGAGGCAGTGGATCAAATTGTGAGGGCAGAACAAACATATACTGGCAATAATTTGACTAAATTAAATCTGAGGTTTCTTGCTGTGTGCCAAGGTGCCAACAATAAACATTTGTCCTATGAAAGCCTATTCACTTTAAACAGAACAAAAACCACTACCTAATTTCACTAAGATGGTGAAAGAAAGACCACGAAGTAGTAAACTTTTGAGTTGAAAGTCTTGGTCTCCAGACTCTCCTGCCTCATCAAAAATATATGTAGTATACATATACACACACACACACACACACACACACAATTTATATGCACATATATATTTGTACATATATACACATACGCACATATACATACACACACTCAAAATCTGAAGCACGCTTTTCTTGTTAATAATCGGAGGTATATTAGCTGAGCCATATTTTTAAAAAAAATGATTTTCAAACTGCAAACATGAAAATCTAGAATCTAGAGCACAACATGAAAGCTAACATTGATTTTATTATTTCATCATTAATTCTCTAACCTAGTTCAGAGGAATTTCTCAATACATTGCTTTATTTAAAATATTCATATAGGAATCAGCTGCATTTTAATTTAGTTTTGTAAATAATATCTAAATAAGAGAAACAAATAACCCTAAGGATAGGTACATTTCCTTCTTCTGGAAATAATGGAAGGAAAAGTATCTTTTGAAAGCTAAAAAACAGAAGTCAGCTAAATCCCTGTATTTTAATAAGAGTGCAGTTTCTCTTTTGTACCATTCTCTAAGGAATATGACTATCAGAGAAAATGTGCTAACAGCACTAAAGGTTTTATGAATCTACCCTGAGGCCCTGAACTAAAGCACAGTAAAGTCAATAACGCGAAACATACGGTTGTTGTTTTTTCAGCTCACTGCTGAACACTTTGAGGCAAGTTTTCAGAAATTATGCTGAATGAGAAACAGGAGAAACAGGACAACTTTGCTCTAGATAAGCCTAGTGTGAACTTTCCGCACACTACAATTCTATGCTAACTGCCTTTGTAAATTTTAAGTTTCAATGCAAGGTTATCTACCTTGTATTTACTGCAGGCTAACAACAGCACTTGGAAAGATCATGTGGCAGAAGTAATAAGGTCAAAGCCTACCTCGCATAATGGTAAACTTTTTAGACTGTGCCCAAATCCTAGGACTTCAGGACATTTGTTTCCAGAAATGACCTGTGTGACTTTCGGTAAATCTTAATTTGTTTTTGCCTTAGTTTGATATTGCTGCTACAATGAAAAATTCTAAGAATTTTCATCTGGACATGTTTAAACATTTTGCTTTGACAAAATAAGGTGCTTCAACACTTTCAAATCAAGGTGTTTGGCTTCAGTTTGCCTCTAAGCTACTCCAGTGCTGTTCACTATCAAGGCAGCTATTTCACAAGCCTGCTTTTGTATTCTAACTTTCCGGGTCCAGAAGGCTACTGTAGTCGAGCTTAAGAGAAGACCAGAGTGCATCCCAGTACGGGAAACCAACTGGGATGCCTGGCCACAGAGGGGCTTCAAGGACCCACACTAAATCACTGCAACAACTCACCTAGACACAGACTAACATGGAATAAGACAGAAAAAACAGTCATTTGACTTGATAATCAAAATATACTCTATTGGGAGGATCCAGCGTAAAACAATATATTCCACAAGGAAGAGTAAAATGGAAAATTTTATTAATCTACACTGTTGAAATTTTCCTGTGCAATATGTTTATTTCATAGGGATCTTTCTTATTCTGAAATTTTGTTTCAGTAAAAAGATTCCCTACAACTCCCAGTTAACAAAATGCTTTGTAAATCTGGAAGAAAAAAAATACAGTTAATTCATTTTGTCATCTTCTTTTTGTTTGCCTTTTTAACTCCTATAATAGAAATATAATTGAAAACCACAAGAACTTACTTGGTAACTTTTGTGTAAAGACTAATATGGAACCCTAATTTTAACCATATCTGTAATTCATTTTTTTTAATGTAAATATTCACTGTTCTGATATGACTTTAATGCAACTTGGGGTGTCCAATATTCATTAATTCTTTCTAAATATAGAGTTCCATCAATTGTAGTGATTTGTGGGAAACAAAGGGAAAAAACTTAAACTAAGGGGAAAAAAAGAGAGCCTAAGATAAGTTGAAGTTCACTATCTTGTTTTTCAAGAGGAGATAGATTTTCACCTTAGTCAACAGAGTCATGGGGTATTTTTTTGGCTTGATTACTCAAAAATCTCAAAGTACAAAGGCACAAAGACACAAAAAAACACAAAGTACATGCATATACATCCTGTCCCAGGTTTCCTGAAATATTGAGACTATTCCTCTAAGCTTTCAAAGAAATGGGAATGATTCACTTGCAAGCTCCTTTTTCTTAGACATCATCTCTAAAGGTTTCTATTCAGAACAGTGCCTCAGCTTTCTTGATGTCTCTTCTGAACAAAAGAGACTTGGGAGCCGTTCTGGCTTGGAAGAATGATTTCATCAGGAGATGGCTATCTGAATATCTGGGTTTTAATCACTGATCCTCACTTCCTGAACTGTGAAATAGGTAATAAATGCAATAAAGACTATGAGGTACAGTGCTACTGCAGGTAACAGGAGTGTATAATTATCACTAATAGATCTCTAAGTGTAGCCTGATGATGGAGGCACGCTTCATGGATCAGAAAAATCTATGCTACCGTTTCTACTACAAAGACTGCCCTCTTTCTTTCACTTAATCCCAATGAAGGAAAAATAACATAACTTGCAGTGATTTGTGCACAGAAGGTTTGTGCACTTCATTATTTTCCTGAGAGAACTGGAATATTTGTAATAATTTGGTTAGATTATAACTGGCAACTGAAAGGCAGAAACAGTTTTGAACACACATTAAGTCTTTCTGACTCGGATATTGACTGTGCCCATTTATATCAAACCAAGATTGTAAAAACTCTGGAGAACACTTTAAGATATAAGTAACTAGATTTTAAGTACATTTATCCATAATTTACCTTTTTATAAACAACATTACCTTTATACTTAGGCAAAAATGAACATAACAGAAAAGAACACTTGTAAATATTTCATTTTACCATTGTATCTTGAACACTGTGTTTAAGAATAAGCAGATTGACAGCTAGTTGGCAACAGAAAGGAAAAAAAAATTTGGACTGTGACTTTATTTTAAGAATAAGTCCCTCTTAATTTACAGGTGTCTTCATCCCAAGGCGTAACTGTTTTAAAATATGTAAACAACTAAGTCTCATCCTCATACCTTTTTGTGTTTTTTTAAAACAAAAAAAGTGAATTAAAACATTTAGCCTAGTTAGTTAATAGTGAAGAGAATAATGTTAAAGATTTGCAACTGTTATTATTTGAATGATTTAAAATATTTTTACACTCATTATGGATCAAAATCCACACAATTTCTTGAGACTGCTTATTCTTGGATGCTTCTATATATATACACAGGAGTCAAGCAAGGAGCACCAAAGTAGACAATTAAGGTTATTTTCAAAAACTACAAACAGATGAATACAAAGGGTAATCCTTGTTCTATAAACAACAGCTCCCATAACTTTAATGGGTATAGGACTGATCTCATCTTTTTTGACTTACAGAAGGGAGGACATACAAGGTCTAAGCTTCTGTTACTGTATAATCTTAAACTATATCTCAAAATACTCATAGAAACACATTACTCTTGATTTGTACATTCCTTTGTCACTATGCGATGTCCTTCATATTCTGAGTTTGAGTCTTCTAAAGTGTCATCATTACAGTGTAGTAATTCATGACTGTTTTTTTGCCCTTTACAACTTCTGGAGAACCATCAGTTCAGCTACATCAGATTGCATCCAGGATTTAAAAAATAACTGAAATTCTTGATGATACAGGACACAGTGAAGGGTACTTAGTATACTGAGAGTAACATATACACTGAATATATACCTTAAGATTTAAATGCTCCAGTATCATGAAAGGATGAATAGTACATATTAATAAAGTTTCTGAATCATCCTTATATAGAAGAAAAAAATCCTAAATTTTGCAGACTAAAATTGTAGAAATGTTCTTTAAATTTTCCTTTTGATTTTGAGAGCAGTTAGGTTTGATACCCCTTACCTGTAAGAATCCAACCTGAATACCAATAATCAGGGAGTTTTTCTTCCCTGTACAAATAGGATTTTTTAAGTCAACTTTTACAGGACACTTGGGCTTAAAATAAGATTTAGAAAACTACTATATACTTATTCCAATAAAGATTTTTATTGAGAACAAAACTACTCAGCTGTCTCAAATAGCTCTTTTGTTTGAGACTGTTTGAGACAGTCTGAATAAGTTTAATTTGGCATTTTATTAAAGTTAAACTTACTGTAACTCTTCAAGCTTTCTTCAAGGGATTTCTTACCCAGAAGACCAATATATATTTCTTTTCCTCAAATGAAATCTTTTTTCTGGTGATACTAATCTGCCTTCTGCATCAAACTTTTCAAGCTGCATTTCTGCTGCTTCTAAACTATCATTATCCCAAGCATCTACTTATTTATGGTCTCCAAATGAAGCTATAGTTAACTGTGACACCTGCATGCTAACAAAAGACAGTCAAGCACCTTTTGCCCTCTTATTTCCTGCTTGTTACATAGTCTGTCTCTTGCATGCCAGTGCAAAACTAAAAACAAAACAAAACAAAGACTTTGTAAATTGAGTAGCTGGAACTGATTTCAACATTGAAAGAATATCTCAAATGCTCTTTTACTATTTATTATCTCTCTGACTGTGTTCACTGTCAGCAGATGACAAATTTGAGTCACTGAAAAAATAAATCAGGTTCTTAACACAAGTTCCTACCTGCACTTTGTTAAGGTGTATCTTGTTTTATGTCAGTTTAGGAAATCAAGCAGCCATGCTGTAGCTTTCTCTAGCTAGTGCTGCTCTTAGTTATACTTGATCAGCTTGTCAGCTGACTTCATAAGTATCTTCTGTCATCTGCAAAATGTTAGTAACTCGAGATACAAGGAAACTTCTTCCTCTGAAAGCTCCTGTGGTATACATCTGCACCACTCCCCCATAAAAAACAGCATACTTGCTTTCAAATTGCTGTACTTTCATGCAGAAATAAATGCAAGGACAATTTACCAGGCCATAAATTCAATAGGTAATCTTCACTTATCCTCACAATTGTAGTGTTTAATTTTTAGTAAAACTAGAATTACTTGCATGATTGTAAACATACTATACTTGTTATTTGTCATTTCTGACCTGATTTCAACAAAATCATACATAAACAGTTCATGGCATGTGACTAAAAGACAGAAGTGTTAACTTACCTATTTGGTCTTTCTCTTCCAGACAGATTTTACTATTAGTGAGCAAAGACTTAAGGTACGGAGATAGAGAGGAATTTTTAACTAACAGAATATTAATTCTACATAAATGCACTTCAATTCCTGGAGGAAAACTCATAGAATATAAAATGAATGAGAAGTAATCGTTAAAAAAATAGTTCAAGCTACATTAACCACAGCTCCCTGTTTTCTTTAATAGCTTTTCCTCATTCCATGTCTTGGTCTTCATCTTGTGCCTTGTTTCTTCAGAACTGCCTAGACAAATAAATGCTGAAGAATTCTCTGCACATTTCCCAAAGGGGACTGTATCTCAGAAAGCCAACTTTAGCCAACTTTATCTTGATGTCTCAACGTAACAGAGTTAATACCTCCTTTGAAGTGACTTGTCTGATGGATTGAGGCCTAGAAATCAGCTGGAAGGGAGCATAAGTTAACCTCTTGACATGTCATCCAAAAGAGAAATGTAGCTGGATGGAAATTTTAACAGCTACCTCGATATAAAGTCATCATCAAGACAAGATAATAAGGAAGCAGTTATGCAGTTCCAGTAATAAGCTGCTGAGCACTTAAAATGTTATGATGGATATTTCATGCATTTTAATAGACACAAATGCAAAATGTACTAGATTCAGAAAAAGTGTTTTTAACGTAAGAAACTGCTCATTAGTGACATGCTCTCAGTAGATGTTTTTAATACTATTAGCTCTTCAGAAAAGTACATTGAAAAATGAATTAACTGTTCTTAGCGTGTTAATGGAGAATAACGTTGCAGTTAAGTGCTTGCTAGACTTCATCAAGACTGAAATGATGACTTGCTGCAGAGAAGTGCACTGATGAAATAGCCCACCTTTTTGAAACAGTCATACAGCTAAAACTAATAGATACTTACACAATATTTTCTGCAAACACAAAAAAGGAGTGGCTATCAAAATGTCACAGATGGCTCAGAAACCAGGTTCTGTGTTTATGCAGAGGAGCAGAGAACACTACTTCTGCTTTAGAACAGTACATATGAAGAAAGACAGACAAAGGCTCTGTGCACATGTACACACTACTATCCATGATCACATCTTACTGTCATCTTATTGCTTGAGGAGCAAAATAATTGGTTATCAGAGATTTATTCCTGACTTCCAGCAGTATAAATGTATGAATGTATCAAATTTCAGTTTAGTATGCTTTTTTTTTTTTTTTTTTTTTTAATCAGATATAGTTGAGCTTTACCTAAGCCACTTGATTCCCTCACTCAAAAGAAAAACTGAGAAGGAGGATCTGATCAGACTCTCACTGACACTGGATGTACTTTTTCATAATCTAGTCTTCTATTCATAATATCTTTTAATTAATATGAGAGGAACAGAAAGGAGACTTTGCAATCTTCCATAACATATTTTAGACCTACTGCAATGCTCACCAGTTGTGTTTCTGACAACTTATTCAAATCTCACTATCTCTGATTTTATCTAAATATTTGTCCTCTCCCTATTTCTTACTACGTGTATCTATTCATTTCATTTTTACAAAGTAGCATTCAGTATACAAATGCTTTACAAGTATATTGGGATAGAATGATGTAATGACAACTGTGAATATTTCATGTGGTTACCAAAAAAAAGCAGTATGTACATGCAGAGAGATGGCAGTTCATTTAGTTTTTCTGAGAAACTCCAGAGTTCAGCACCACAGCATTGATTCAGTAAGGCATCCTACACATAAAAAATCCAAAGCATATTCTTAATACACTCAAATCCTTTCTGAATTGAAATAATGATTTTAGTATCTTTTCAAATAGATCTGTTGGAGAAAACTCTTAAGTTTCTATCACCTGAGAAAAACTCTTAGAACTGTAGTCCACTAATAGAAAAATTGCAGTATTTCTTTGGAAAGAAATTTAGGTGTTTTCCACAAATGTGTTAACAAATGCATATCATAACATTATTATTCTTATGAAACACGGACTCTTAAGAAACAAAGAACATTGTGGAAAGCAAATAAAGGTACTTATACAGGAAATCTGATACTATTTCCAATCTGAGCATAAGCATAGAAACATCACCAACTGAGTGATGCCGAGCTAATATTATTATTTCTGAAGAGTAAATACTAGCAAACATTTCCTTATGAAAGAGCTACAGACCAAAATTTGTTGCCAGAGCACGCTTGTCAAAAAGCCAAAACAATTATTCACAAGTTAGTAGAAAGCACAAAGTACAAAGTAGCTAAATGAATTAGTCCATTATCTTTTTAAGAATTTACTGAAATACTTGCTTGAATTATTTGCTGCCATCAGTCTGATAATAGAATATTTTTTATGGAATCTGATTATAAACTTTAGAATGACTGTACTCAGCTGATGATATATTTGTGTTTTATTCCTTTCACTGCTAATTCCAGCCATTTCATGCTATCCATTTCACTTAATGCTTTTCATGGCTGTATAATCATATCTTTTATAAATATACACCCAGATCCTCTCAGGAATCTGGTTTTTTTTCCAGCTTGTGCAGCTACTCCATATATGAAAGCCAATCCATGCTCTGGATTGTCCTTGTCGTAGTGCTCTGTTTTCTACTTAAGTCCATCACAAGGAAAGGGAACTAAGACTGCACACAGCATTCAAGCTGTGGACACAACAGCATAATGCTGCTTTTTGGTCTGTCCTTACTTCCTTTCCCCATAGTTACTAACATTCCTTGGGATTTCTGGTCACCTCTGAGCACTGACCTGTTATTCAAGGACCATTTACAATGACTGCACAATTTCTTCAGCTTAATACTGACAGCTAACACAGACCCCATTCTGTACTTGCAGAATTAAGGTTATATATTACAGCATGAATTAGCTTGTACAACTGCTTTGTCCTTACTGATATTTAATTCCACCTACCATTTTATTTTCCAGCCATTCAGCATTATGAAACTCTCCCAAATACCTTTACATGCTGCATTTTGCTTTATTTTTCTAAATAATGTTATTGTATCTGCAAATACTATCATCTCATGTTCCTCCTCTTCTGATCATAATCTGTTAAAGTTGTCAAGAAGAGATAATACGGAAGTAGTTATGTGGTTCTACTGGGCCAGCTGATAACAAAGTTTTATTGTGAAGTGAGTGCCATTACAGCCCAGTTTACTAGCACAAGTATGATATTACAGAAGCTTCTACATATTCTTCTCCAGAAGAAAAGTGTTCAATTGCTACGCTACTACTGAAGAGAACATTATTCTTCAATATCCCTACAAGATGACATTATAATAGCCAGTCTCTGCATGAAGAAAAGAATTTGTTAGGCTAATTTAAATCATCAGTTCAGAAATCTGATTAAGTCATCTTACTTTTCAGAAGCTGAATAAGAAAATCACAAAAATAGAATAAGAGAAATTTTATACATTAAAAACTTGCCTTCAACTCTTTCTTCTCATTAAAAAAGTAGAAAGGCCCAGTATATTTCTTCTGCAAAGCCCTTTTATGAAAGATCTGGATAGGACCAGTTTGAGCTAAACATACAATTTCATTTCATGTAAATCAAGATGTATTAATTCAAGACAATCTATTTTTCTAAATCTAGCATATCCTGGAGGCTGTTTGTCTCTTGGCAGAACAAGCTGTTGCACGCTTGCAGCAATCTCTGCTTTCCTATCCTCCAGGATCCTCTTGTCCTTTTCAGTATTTTGGGGATCTCCTCCTCATTCCCCTTAAGAGTTCAGGTTGAAGGTTCTGAGGGAACAACTTCAGTCAGCTGTAGGCCATGCCCCTGGGCTCAGTTAATAATATTTTGGTAGCATACCAGTTCTCAAATAGACAGTTGATATATACCCACAGCGTGAACCTGACTCTCATAGCCCTACATAAACAAAAAATGGAAAACTATCTATGGTTGGCCTTATAAAGCTTAGAAGTAGATGATACTGAAATACCACAACTGGGAAGTCTCTAATTTTTAGAAAAATATAAAAGACATTTTTTTTTTTTTTTTGGGAGAATATTTCTGTGATAGTGTTAAAAAGCAAGTCTACATTCAATTGTAAACCTGACGTTTTTTGACCTTCTCATGATTAGGGTGACTATCCTTATTGTATGAATTTTCAAATTCACTTCAATAACCATATATTTAGGTTTTTATTGTTGCTTTGTTTTACTGGGTGTCTCTGGCTATTGCAGAGCACAGCACTGTGGCCTGAAAATGCTACAGATATGCTACTATTATTTTTATGTTTGATAACTGAGACCCCTATTTAATCCGTTATACATTTGGGACTTAAAGGAAAAAAAAGCAGATGGATGAAAAGAGGGAGAAGAAAGGAAGGAATCATACAGACAAAAAAGCCTCCATCCACTTTCTAGTAAGAAAATTTGAAATGATGGGCAATGCAAGAGCAGGACTGGCAGATTGGAAGAGAACTAGAAGAGCATCCCTTTAAGTAAATGTCAGTCCTGAACTTTTTAAATGACAGGTGAAATTCTGCAGCACAAAGAATGCTACGCTGAGCCACTGAGAACCAACCAGCAATGACTCTGCCGGTTTCCTTCACATTCTCAGCTAACTCTTTCCTTTTTCAGCCCCAGAGATGACTTTTTTAGAAATATTTTCGAGTGTTAACATGTATCAGTATCTGGGGAAAACCTACTGAATATTTATGACTTTTAGGATATTTACCTGAGATTCTGTATCTGTGGAGAACTCCCAAGCCTGTGAGTGCAAGGGAGAATTCTAAAAATATATGCTGCATGCTTTTCATACTTATAGAAGAGTCAACCTTAAAACAAAAACCCCAGAATGGAAGGGGAAGCACAGTAACTGTTTTTTTCATTTGTACAGAAATGAAAGACTTCTTATTCGTCAGGTCAAGTCAGACCTTGCCCCAAGCACTCCCAAGGAGCAGAAGCATGTTGCACATGAAAGGAAACAGCTATTATTTCTCTCCAAGAAGACAGGCATGAAGAAAGTAGGAGAGAGGAACAGGTTTGCCATCACATCGCCAATAATCAAGTTAACATGATGGGCTTACATGGCACAACATGTGCACCATCAATCTCTTCTCCTCATCCAGTTTTTAACAGTGAAGGAGAAATCAGACAGGAGCTCTCTTAATTGGCTTCTATGGCCATACAAAACAAGTTAAGGGTTGTCCCATAACTGTTTAAGTCCTCTTAACTATGCTATACAGGCAATTTTGCTTTCAAACTTAAGCTTTTTTCCCTAGTATGTTTGCTAATATGCCAAAACTGTTGTTTGAGTGTGTTCTAAATGCATCTACACTGTTAGTATGCAGCTATTTCTGATCAAAGGAGAACGTCTAGATTTTTTCTGTATGAATTTGAAAGGTGAATTTTTACTACTTGATTTTGTATAAAATGGACAATACATAACCACGGAATGGTTGCCCCTAAAAGACTGCAAAAGATGTGTTCCTTTTGCTTACTGGCTGTCTAGCTATCAGAATGTGTCCAAACAACTGTATGAATACCTCCAGACTCATTGTTTGAGCTAGAGATTAAAATATTTTTTCTGTATGCGGATGACATGAAGACATATACTTCGTCTCACGACTAAGGCGCTCAGTCGCTCCTGCAACTGTTGTGTGTGCTTTCATCCTTCACAACGCAGTGCCTGAAGCAGTTTATAGGACAGTATTAGCACAGATTCAGCACAACAGTAAAGTCTCCACTGAGGCAGATTCTAGGAGTAAAGTAGTTTTCTTTTGTATTTTAACTTGTTTCCTTTGCATACATTCATATGGCATTTTCTATTAGGGACTAGTGGGTTGTACATCATTGAAAAGGCCTGAGTATGCTTTCAAATTTGTTGTAGAGTAGCAGATTCTGGTTTTCAGGAAATCATGTGGTTAGAAAATGACATTTAAAAGATACTGCGGATTGAGAAGGAATCCAATGACCCTGATGAACTAAATCTACAAAGTTTAGCCAACGCTTTCAAATAATTATTTATAATTATTCCAAACGTATAAGTACCACGCTGATTTGCTGCACATCGTCTATTGTGAAGCTCTGGCATACTTTTAGCAGGCTGTCAGCCAGACTGAATGAGAAACAAAGATCAAAACCATCTGATACAATTTAAAGCCACTGCATAAAAGCCAGACCAACTACAAAAACTTACATGTACTGGGAACTTACAGTATTTTATCATTTTAATGATTTTCTATTGCCAAAGACAACAAAAAAGGGGCAAATTACATATTCTAGTCATTCTTTCCAGCAGATAGTGTGAAGTTAGTATACAGATATGTATTAGCAGTCTGATCACAGTAGCTTTTGTAATATCCACCAGATCATAGCTGAAGACTCTTGACTTTGCAAGCAAATGCATTCTTATAAGCAGTAGCTTTCAAAAGGATATATGGTTTTCATTTACATTTTCCTTCTGCTTAAAGCCTATAACGCAGGCTGAAAATATACGGTACTTCAACACATTAAATTCACCTGCTATTTACTGATAATCTGACATAGCTCCTTGTCATGCTCTGGATTTGTAGGATACCTTGACAAGAAAAAATGCTTCAGTAATAGGTATTACATATTCCATACAGAATAATTTACTCATCTGTAATTTGCAAGTCTGAATATCAAAGTATGAAAAGATGGGGATACAAAAAGCAAAAAGACAGAAAGGATTGTGAGAAAAAAATAAAGGAGAAGAAAAAAAGGATACAGAGAATGGATGAAGAACTAGGAAGACACAGAAGCTGGGATGCACTCAAATAAAGAAAGTGAATATTAAAGGGGCACACAGCAAAGCCTCAAAGCCCAGGAAATGGTTCCTGATTTGGAGGAGTGGTCCTCCAAAGACAGTCCATATGCAGGTTGGGAAATTTCCCAGGAAACTGTTTCCATGTAGATTGCCAGCAGAGTACTCACTGCTCTCTGCTTCCTAGCACTGCCAATTCTTGGGCACGTCTTATGGTAGTCCTACATTTGAGTATAATTGTGAGTTTCAGTGGAAACACTAGCTGAGAAATCTTTGCGTGTGTCTTGCTGAACATATTCAACAGAAAAAATTATTCTGTATCTTTTTATAGTAAAGAAGAAGGTTTGATTCTTTCAGATCCAATGAGAACCAGTCATTTCCCATTAATAGTATGATTATCATTATTTATTATTTGTATTACGTAACAACTAATAAAAATTCTAAGTTTTTAAGACCCTGTTCTGCTGATTAATATAAAAATAATGTAGACTGATCATTTTTCAAGAATGATAGCAAAGCAAAAAATATAGGGACTCTCTACAGTCGCAGGTGTCTGGAATTTTTCAGATGTTGGTGTTTTGGAAGCATTAAAATTGGAAAGAAAAGGATTTAAATGAAGGTAAAATAGTAGCTTTTACTATAGCGTCAGTGAAAAAATGTAAATACTGCACATCTGTGTTTGTAGTCATTCAAAATCTATTATATATCTGTCATAAATTTTACGGGGTGAGATTCTGTCTCTAAAGAGATATTTGGAAAAAATCCCATTCAATTCAACAAGATTCACTGGTTTCTTAATTGTAGACTGTAAAGCATGAATTATGATTCTAGAATTCTAATATGTAGAATCCATGTGAACCTCAGTATCATTTATGATGGATCAAGTCATAGTCAAACAAAATAGGAAATGACTTCAATGGTATTTTGATTACATAGGGACTGATGGATTTAATCTTGAAATAGTACAAAAATAGTACATGTTCTCCTTAAGCCTATTTCCTGCTCTGTTATGCAAAAAAGGTGAGCATTGCATTAGGTGTAATAAAGTCCACTTAAGATTTGAGTTCTTTAAAAAAGAACTAGCAATTTAAATAAAATCTGTCTCTCCCAAACTTGCACATAAACGACTTCCCTCTCTACACAGGAGAAATGTAATCTTTTTTTGTATGTGTCTCCTTAGGCAACTTTTAAAGATTAGCTCATCAGCTTCATATACAATATGGAATAAACTGTATAGCAATCAGCTTACACATAATTCTTTTTAAGAGAATGCCTCATGACAAGCAACCCCACACATGGAGGATTCATGTTATTTGAACCAACATCTCTCACCTCGCTCTCATTTTTAAGTGAATTCCTGAGTTCATGAAACCTAAGATTGAAATGATAGTAGACATTTTCACTAACAATATGCACTCGCCCCTTTGTCCTGATATTAATCTCAACACTGACCTAAGTGTATCTGCAGTAAGAAAGGACCATTTATTTCACTTGTCTGACAATTTGTTTTCGTGAATTTGCAGGTCTGAAGAACACACTGATGTGATTTAAGGGTGTATTAAAACAACATTTCAGCTATGGTATTTTCTGATTAACATAGGAAGGAATTTCTAGTGGTGTATGGCTATATAAAGACATCAATTTACTAACCTAACACAAAATAGAAATATTTTGGCATTAGTAGATCACCCTGTTATCATTTATAGACAATACAAACTGAAAAGGCATCTCTCAACACACCAACAAAGCCTTTCAGTTCCATAAAAATGGCACGAAGAGAACACTCTCCATAATATTCTTGACTAGATAAAAGCTCAGTAGCAATCTGATTAACAACCTGAAACTTAAGAAAAGTCTATTTCAGAGAAAGATCACAAAACACCACCTGTTCTGCAGCACAGGACATTAGTTAAAGATGAAGTCATGACAAAGCATAGCACAAATTGCCAACACAATGTCAGCTCTAACCAGCCAACACTGCCGGTCATCTGATCTGCAGCAAGCAACAGACAGGTTTCAGGCTGTATTTAAGGGAAAAGGGGAAGAGGAGGTACAGCATTTTATTCACTATGATTGCAAGCCACTGTAGGAAATAAGGCGCTTGTATTTTCTTTTTCTTCTCCCAATCAAAATACCAATTTCTGCATATGTTTGTTTCTATCTTTTTAAAGCAGTCTCTCCAAATTCAAACTAGGTAATTTCAATCTGACCTTAACTGTTGCTAGTCTAGTTATAATAAATAGTATTTCAGTCCAAACAGTGAAATTACATTAAGAAGCCTGATTTTTAAGCAACAGAAACTTGGAAAAAACAGTTTTCCTAAACATGAAAACAACATTTATTTTTATCAACATAAAACCAGGATTGATACACATCCAGCTCCAGCTCTCAGTAGACTACGAGACCCAAAAGGACAGACATTGAATCACTGTATTGTTTAGCAAACCAAGGCTCCAGGTCAGGATGTTGTTGCTTTGAAACTAATTCTCAGTGTTCCATTAAACTCCATTATGCTGTCTAACAGGTAAGCATCTTCTAAGGTCTACTAAGAACAATACTTCACCATAATACAAAAATTAAAACTCAGAAACTGTTCATGAAATGTTATCTGGCTTTTGAAAAACTACAGTGACTGCTGATAAGTAAGCATTGTAGTACTTACCATGATGGATACTGAAAGCGCACAAAAATCTGTTCAGCACACAAGTAACAAAGAGGAGATGGAACTAATTATGAAAGCTCACTTCTAATAACACGGAAGCTATAAACAAACGGTAGAGAAAATAAGAGTGTTTGATACCAAAGACACTTAGTACAGAGGTTATGCTGCTTCTGTACGAGATCAAGAAGAATTAAAAACTCCTAATGTGATGCTCAGTAAACACATTCCTGCTGTGTGCAATTCTTGAGTTGGAGCCTTATTACTTACTCTGTACTCGCAAGTCCTCTTTGATCCAAAACTGACATGATAATGGAATCTAGAAATCATTTCAATTTATTTTTGTAACCTCTCATTTTGCCCAAGAGAGATGAAAAGAGCAAAATACCTACTCTATTATGGTTGTATTGCCTATTCTTTTCTATGTTAGTAATTCCCTTCTCAAAGGGATTTTCTATTTTTTCAGGAAATTAAGAAAAAAATTTTGTTTTTTCCTAGAGGAAAAAGATATTTGTCAGTACCAAAGTCATTAAAAGTCTATCCTAAAAGCTGCTTTTGTCAGAGTTGAAAATCTTTTCTAATTGTGACTTGCTCAGAAAAAAGAAATGGCCTATCAATAATGGAGACCAATATGCTGTTTCTGAGATTTTTCATGATCTTTTGCATTTCTGAAAATGGACATTAGTAGAAATAAATGCTTTAATAATTGAAAGATTTTAAAATGTTTCTTATTAATGAGAAAGCTATCTTTATGCATTGGTACATGCAGCATTTACTTTACATTACTGAAAAACCTGTCCAGATTTAAATACGGTTTAGATGAAATACTCACCCCAAGAAAATTTTGCTTTTTAATAGGAATACCATATTTTTGCTCTTGTGAAGTTGTTCACTGCAAAATCTATTAGCAGATGACACATTATAAATTACTGCAGGTCCAAGTTTTTCTTCATGGACTATAAAATTATTATGGAAGGTTATTTTAATGACTTATGGGTAGTTATTACTGCCATAAAGTATATCTACATTGTTTATTTCTTAGCTTTTTTGTATTTTCACAAAGCTAATCATTTGGCCTGCAAACTCTAGTAGGAGAAGCAGAAAAAAAAACAACCCAAAACTAAAATCTACCATACTTACTATCAATACTTTTGTTGACACCATTCAGGAAATCCATAGACTCAAAATAAAATCACAGTCCTTTTTCTCCTTTCAGAATATAGCCTCTTAATCCAAATAATATCAGAGAAGTTAAAATTTAGTCCATTCATCTGGCAAATGTTTCCCTCTGTTTCATAAACATGCATATCACAGAGAAAAATTGTTCAATTTAAGGGTTCTTATATGATTAGAGTGTAAAAAATCATCATAGAAATATAGTTTTTCCTCAGACTTAACAATGTCTGTAATGCAATATATTATATCCCCATAAAACAAGGGCTTAACAAAACCAATTGTGTTGTAACCCAGTAAATAGAGTTAATTGCCTAGGAGGATTATAAAATAGAAATTATAGTAGTATGAACAATTATGTTCAGAGAGTCTAACCACAGGTTAGAGGTAAAGTGTCAAGAAAACTATAGGAAAGACAAGGAGGAAAAGATGTGGCAGCTTATCAGAAATGCTGGTTTAGAACTCCTATCGCTACTGTCAATAAAATAACTCGGCCCAAATAACTCAGTACTACTGGTAGGTACAGTATCATTTCCTTTCTGCATATTTAGAATCCACAAAATCCTTCCTTTTTAATACTCAACATTATACAATACAGGAAGGACAAAACATACACACTACAGTATATGATGACTTTTTACACAAAAATAATTAATCATCACATTTCACTAATAAATTATCAAGTGCTTGCAAGCTGTCCACAATCTTTTTTCATCTAGGTTGCATATTTTATAATGGTGGAATAACATTTTAAAAAGTTTGAATAGGCACTTACTGGAATTACAGTTAATCCTGATACAGTCTAGATGGGGAAGAATAGATGAAAAATGAAAATTTATCCTTCAAGGTAATAGCTGCAGACATCCAATAAAATCACAGTCCACCCTTCCGGGGACAGACACATGCAAATATGGCCACTCCGTATCATCAGTCTTTACATACTGTTATAACCCAGATATACTGCGATAGATCTTTATAGATAGAAACGACAAACAGGGTCAAAATGGCCAATTTCAAACAAAGCTACATGGTGACAAATCTAAGTGAAAAATTCGGATTAAATGTCAAAGATGCTTAATTGAGGCAGGATTGCCACTTTCTGCCCATCTGTGAAAGAGCAGGTAACTTCTCGCCGTGCGATTAGAAAGTGCTCCGTCACAATGGGTCGTAGAGCAAAGCCGCTGCAATCGGGCATCTTGGACCGCTCCTGCGCAGGCTGCCTCAAAGGCTCCCCTTTAAAAACTAAACAGCAAAACACAAGGCGCTTTTCCCAGGCTGATAAACAGATAAATAGGTGTGTGCTTTCACTTTTTTTTTTTTTTTTTTTTAAGTGCAGAATTAGTCAAAAAGCACTGACTATCCTTGAAGCTACGTTAACGTGGAAAATAATATTACAGTTAGAAATGCTGGTAATTAGAAAAGCTGTCTCTTTTCAGGTTACCTCCTGGCCTGACTTTCAAAATTTTGGTAGGTGGGGGAAATAAACAATGTTGCTAAGATGTGGTTTTATTTACTCCCCTGAGCTATAGAAGTAGACAAGAGATGACAGAGGGTGATGTTCTCTATAGGAAAAGAACAACCTGATCTGTAACGGGATATCGCGCTACGCTATCTGCATTTACTACTGAGAAAATTATTTGCAACACTATTTGATTTGTACAGGCACTGCTGTTTTATACCTTTGAGGAACATATATAAGGTTAAACCTAGATTTTGTTTCCATATAGCTGAGTTTGTCATGTGTCGTCAACCGCATCAGAAAAGTGGTTGCAAACAGCCAAGGACCAGCACTTGCACATCCCCTTTTACAGAAAGCTTTCCTGAAGGAGGCTCCACGGGGCCCTTTGGTAATTCAGGGTATTTCGCAGTTTGCTGTAACGCCAGCTCGCCACTAGAGGGAACTGCGAGAGAAGAGTGAAAAAGGGAAACCCTCGGCTCTCGCTCTCGCCGCTTCCTAGCCCTTGCAGAACCTAAATACCACGACAGCATTCAGTGAGCGATGCTTTTACAAAGGGGAGAATAATGGGATTTTTTTCATGTTTTCTGGAAATTTTACCTACGATTAATAAATATCAAAAATATTTGTTAGCCTTCAAAAATATAATTTAAAATCTACTTCGCTGAACATTCATTTTCTTAGGCGTGCTTACATTCACGTTCAGATCCTGACTTGGTTTTAATCATAAGTAAGGAAAAATGCGTTAAAATTTCATTTTTACTACATAACATTATAACCTAACATTTTTTTTTAATTATATTCAAACCAAGAAACCGCTTTTTTCTTTTCTGTAAAAGGGCTCGTGCCTCTTGTGTTCACACAGCTGTTTGCTAAGGGCCGCAGTCTTTGGGCATTGAAGGGTTGTGTTACCTTTTGATACTACAAAAATACAACTACAGAACTGTTTAAAAAATAGAAGATGGATTTACTATAGAGTCAACAACTAAAAAAAGGAGACTAAGAAATTCATCAGTGGAAATTATATTTAATTGATATGCTTTCAGTGTTAAAACTAGAAAAGCCTTGATACACATGCACACTCTACATTAATTGATGCAGCTAAAATTAAATGATCCATATGATCTAAATGAATCTAGTTGTTACTGCTCATATGTTTGAATTGTGGAACTGCTTTTATGGAGAAGTCGTGGCGAGGGACCAAGTTTCCATAAAGAAGAAAAATAATTTAACCTAAAAAAACACTGATGAATTAGTCTTCTCTTTTTAGAATACACAATAGTACAAAAATATTGTGATGGATTATGTTAAGACTATATAAAGAATACAGAGATGCAAAACTAAAATAATAACGTATAATAATGGGAATGTATTTACATGTGTATGTAGGTATGCAAATGTTGCATAGATGTGTATTTATATCTCATTTCCATTTACTTTCAACGTTAAAACAGGCTGTTTCATAAATGTTTGCAAGCAAAAAGAAAAATGTAAGAAAAATGTTAATTTCTTGGAGGAAGAGTGTGTTACCTAGGTTGACCGTTAGTTTAACCCGTCCTGCATCCAACTCTAAACGAAGGGTATCTGCAGATTCCCTAGATGTCGTTGCCATTAAAATGCCATAAGCTCGCTGAGATCTGAACCGTAAGGAAACATCTTCTGCCTCTGTATGCATCACAACAGGGAGCTGTATTTTCATAAACATACTTCCATCATAGCTTAAAATTGTTGCTTCTGAAAACACAAAGGAGAAAATCAGTTATTAAGTAAGTATAATGTATTTCTTGAAACCGCTTAAAGGGAAGATAGTAAACAACACCCACTGAGTATGACACTGAAAAATTACGTATTACCATTTTTACTGGGAAATATAAACAAAGTTGATTTGAAGTCACAAATCTCTGATATATTTTTAAGTGGGATAGTTTGGTGCCTGTTAAAGAAATTTAATTACTGTCTCTTAATGAACCAGCCATCCGCATATGCACCTTCAAGCAGATGTGCAAAATCGTATGTAAATAAAAGCTTGCAAGACTGGGACTATATTACATAAAATAGGTCAAAGCAAGTGAAAGCTATTCAGGTAAACATTATAGTATCTTAAAAGGTCATTTCTGACTGTCAGTCACTTAGGTAATTACCTTAGGATATTTTATATCCTAAGATAAAAAGACAGGTATAAATCTGTAAGGATTGCTACTATCAGCTGGCAAAAAGAAGCCTCAAGGTATGAAACAAGTGAAGAACCCCTACGTGGCTTGGATGGAGCACAGACTGCTTCCTGACCACAAAGACTGAGGTATGGTACAATCAAAAATCTGTGTACAAAAATTATGACAGTCTCAGCAGGAGAATCAAGACCGAATTTGGCATACTGAGGGTAAGATTTTAAAAACTGTGAGATAAGCAAATAACTGTCAGTTCCAAACATTACAGAAAATCCTCCCTCAGTGTACCTCTAGCACAGAGTGGTTACCGGCTCTAGACCCCGGAGTAACCGGCCACACAGCCGCCTTGCCACACGGCTGCCTTTCCCAGCCTCAGGACCCATAACAAGAGAGGCAGCAGAATGGCAGTATTTTTGCTTGCAGGAAGATGCAGCAGTTCCTAGATAGTGAGGCCACATCTATTTCTGAAACGGATTAGGGAGTCCTTTTTGAAGGATCATCAGGCACTGCTGCCAAATAACCAGCATAATCTTTGAAAATGGCTTGTAGGTCTACAGATGATAGCTGTGCACCATCGTGGAAGAAAAAGTGAACATGCCACATATTTCACCCAAAGTCAAGTCAGTAGACAGACTGCCAGGAGTTCTGGTAGGCTCACTTGCAATGCACTGAATAAACCAGCCCATCCAACTACAACCACTGTCCGAATAACAAAACATCAGAACATGCCCCATTTTATGCATATTTGATTGTTTACCTAGCACTAGAGACTTTTTAAAATTTTTCACCTGTCTCCTACATTCTTTAATTAACCTAAAATTTGGTAAGCTTGGAAACTGGTGATATGTTGGATGATGAGGGCTAAACAGAAAGTGACAAATAATCCTTTCTATTTAGTCCTTTCTATTTGGTTAGAAGAAGATATAGTCCTGAGAGTATCTCATCCCACTGGAAAAAAAAATGTTATTTGCCAGATAATAGGTCAAATGAGTCATAAGCAAAAAGTTAAGAAAGAACAGAACATCTACGGGAAGACACAGAAAGTGTGAATTATTACCTATTTACTGCATTGACAAAAAAGAAGAGGAAAAGAAAGGATATAATAACAAATTTATAAGTATTATGAGTTTGAAATGTTATTTTCTTGTGCAAAATCTATTTTGAAATTCCATATATTGTGTATTGTACCTTTTCTCTCTTGTGGACATTTCCTAGACAAGCTCTGCAGTCAGAATGTTCTTTAGCAAGTGGTTGCAGCTGGCTAAGGCTATTTTTTACTGTTTGGTCCACCACATTGTCTTGGTCAAATAATGAATTTAGCTTCTCTATTCTTGAATTTGCCTCAGTAAAATGGAGTTCTATACTGAATAGTATTTTCAAGGAATTCAGATATTACTGATACTGTGTTTGATCAATGTTATAACTAAAATAGTGGAATATTGGGGATCTGGGGGGGGGTTTGTTTTTTTAGCACCAATACATAAGACATTATGAGTTGTCAATACAGTTTCCATTTTGTATTTTCTAAACCTTTAGGATAGATAAGCTCTCTAAGATTTTCTATATGGTTCTATATGAGTTCTATATGGTTCTATATTGAATAGTATTTTCAAGGAATTCAGATATTACTGATACTGTGTTTGATCAATGCTATAACTAAAATAGTGGAATATTGGGGATCTGGGGGGGGGGGAGTGTTTGTTTTTTTAGCACCAATACATAAGACATTATGAGTTGTCAATACAGTTTCCATTTTGTATTTTCTAAACCTTTAGGATAGATAAGCTCTCTAAGATTTTCAGACTATACAGTTCCTAGAGGGTCAAAATGTTCCAATGTAATGGTGTGAGTATATCTGTGGCAAAAATGATAGATAATTTGTTCAATAACAATTCCAGCCTTCCCAAAAGCAATTTTTAAGGAAAACAGTTTGATGTTGCGAAAAAGGGATTACTAACACTTACAATGAAAGTCATTAGATTTAGGAGGTTATGAAGAACATGTTTACAGGTTCGATTATTTCTAATCATGTAGGTAACTGTTTTGAACATAATCTTAACCTATAATTTTTCTCTGAAGGAGACTAAATGCTTAATATTCACCAACCTGACAAGAGATTTCAAGTCAAAAAGTTTTTAGTGAGAAGTAGTTTGGGGTTTTTTTTGATTATATGGGGGGAGCGGCGAGGCTCACAATTCATTCCAATATCTAGGTGCCTATTCTGTGTACAAAAATCTTCAAAGACCTACATCTGAATTAACATGATTTAGATGATTAAAGAATTCCAGGATAAAAATTTTCAAGTTACATGCTAATGTTAGAGAAAATCAAAGATATTTTATATTGTGTATTAAAAACAGATACATTAACCTTATTCAAGTTTTTCATAAACTAGCCAGATTAGATTAGATGCTATACGGCAAACAGCAGTCAACAACATTAATAATAAATTATCTTCTGATAATGTAAATAGTAGATCCCTAAAGAAAATTGTCAGAAACCAGCACTGGTATTTTTCCCTGGCTTTGCCGTAATTATTCAGACTTTTAGAGAATTACAGAAGAAGGAGAGAAGGAACTGTCTTAACTTGATCAGAGATGACCTGTGAGTATTTTACATCATGATGACAGACCTGATGTGATTAGATACTCAATCCTCCTGAACTATGCTGTGCCAGTTATTTTGGAAACAGATGTTTCAAGAACAGACCAAGGAGACTGAGCACAAGATCAAATAACTTAAAAGCTTTGGGACCTAATGCCAGCTGCTCTCAAAATGGGGAGCTGCAAATCACAGGCATTCTAGGATATAAAAGTATGGTGGGAAAACACAAAGAATTGGCAAGAAGAAGAGATGATTTGATCAAATAAGGGTTAGAACTGCCGTGATTGCCTTACTGAAGACCAGTGGTGCTACAAATTCCCCAAACAGAAAACACAATAATGTTCAGTTCACCCACTTGAAATGAGCCTGCTGGAGAAAAGCGTGTACGGTTAGGGAGATCTTTTGTTGTTAGATCATTATTAAATGATCACTACATTATTAAAGTTGAATGATCTTCCATCAGTATGGCGCTTCTCTCCAAGAATGGCATTCTGCATTTTGCTATGTGAACCATTTATGTAACATGTCCTGGAGAACTTCAGTTTTCAGATTATGAGAAAAAAATGTTCTCCAGATAAAATGCAAAGGGTTTGTTTTGATTTTCTTCTCATTAACCAGAGATTGTGCTTCAATTGTTTAACGTAATTGTTTCCATCTTGCAGTTACTCTGGTTGTTCAAAATGGACTGTTAATTTGCAAGTCCTGTTTAGTAAGATGGTGACCTGAACTATGAGAAGCAGCTTGGGTTAGGTCAGTTATACAAATCTTACATGAATACACTGACTAAAAGAGTGTATTTATTTCCAACTCTAACTTTTACGTAACTGGAAGTCTGTAAGATCAACTTTCTCTTGCGTACATCCTTCTGCGGCATATGGAGAGTCTAATATTAGGCTTTCCTGGTGGATAGCTTGAAGCAAAATAATATTTATTACTTTTTATGAGATGCTCTGTATTAGTAGTTACATATGTTAAATGGAAGATTGGTCACACGTCGGGTTTTTGAATACCAGATATGTTTAGAGTTTGGAGTTTGTTTTTTGTTCCCTCCCCCACCCCCCTTCGGATCAAGTAATTCCAGAGCAGGGACAGGGGATCTTGCTTGGGAGCCTACACTGACAACTGTTTTCATATTGGGGTTGACAAAGGATTTTTTTTCTCTCTCTCTTGTTCAGCTTCTCCACACTGGTTATTAGGTTAAATGCTAATAGAGCAAAAGTTTAATTCTGAATGTGTTATTCCTTAAAAGGGATTACACTCTCCAAGGCAAGGAATAATAATTTTACTACCATTTCAGTGCTGGAAGCACAGCATTCAAAAGAGAGAGAATTTTTTTAAAAAAACTCTTATCAAACATTACCATTTTTTTTTATGGCAGCAAATAAATGCTTGCAGTGAAGTAGAGTTATTCACCAGAAGAAAACAGTAAGATATCACTCAGATCTAAATAAAATGATTATATATATTCTTTCTAACATATTTTTATGAACTTCACATTAAAAACCTCTGGTTCTTCTATGCCAAAAAAAAAAAAAAAAAAAAAAAAAAAAAAACACTCTAAAAAGCATAAGTGTTCCCCTCTCTGTGTTTTCGTTCAACTTGTTTCTGCTGAAAATCTCCACGCTGTATTCTCTTCTTCCCTGTACAGGTACTGACTAAATCAGGTCCACACCTGTCACCAGGGATGTACAGAGTAATACTGACATCACAGGAGATTCAGGATCTTAATTTTCACTTGAGTTGGGACTATCTAAATTGCTGAAGAGACTGAGGCACCCACTCTTCAGGAACCTTCCTCCTACCTGTTTCTACTCTCAGAAATGCTCAGCCAGATAATTTATCGGGAGAAACTATATTTTCTATTTGTACTTCAGATAAAGAACACCGCATAAGGAAACCAAGTAGGTACTATTCTTCAATTCCCACCTCATTTAAATTAGAGTATAAAAAGTATGGACCAGGCATTTAAATTTTAACAGCTTTTT
Organism: Rhea pennata; assembly: GCF_028389875.1. Classification (NCBI taxonomy): domain Eukaryota; kingdom Metazoa; phylum Chordata; class Aves; order Rheiformes; family Rheidae; genus Rhea; species Rhea pennata. The sequence goes on along the minus strand of NC_084665.1, from coordinate 16,767,664 downwards.
CCATTTTAAGTTTTATAATCAAGTTTATGTCATTTGTAATATACCTGTTAATCCTTCTTTCTGCTTTTGTCCAATGAATCTATATAAATAAATGAAATACAATCTTGCTTCCTTTGGACCCTGTCTGGTACCTGTAAAGACCTTAACCAACATTATTATTTCCTGCTTTTTCAGTCTCAAGGTGTCTGAAATAATATTGTCTGCGTTGCAGCCCACATGCAGCCATTTTTACAGCATGACATGATCCTCAGTCTGTGCTGCCTCCCAAATCACACCCCAACTTTGCCTCAGAAGGCGAGAGATGGCACAGTCCGGATGCACGGCCAGGCAGGACACGAACAATACGGCTCCTCAGTAACCGAGGCTCAGGTTTGCTCTTGGACCTTGTTTTATTTACTAGTATAGGGATAACAACAACGTCCTATGCTGAAAACACTCACTGATATGTCATTTCACTCCTACAGATTGTGTGGGATTATTCAAGTTTATCAGTGACTACTGACTCAAACTCATAATTTTTGTTTTGTTCCATTCATTTAGTGCACACAGTACTCAGCCAAGCAGTGTTTGCAGTACGTTTCCTAGAGCAGTTACTTTAACCCACCTGAGATCACCTGCGCCTAATTCAGCAGCTTTGTTAAGTCACGAGGAACCTTCCCATCAATAGGAGGGAAATAACTGTTGATATACAATTAGTTACTAGATAATACATGAACAGAAGCTGAAATGATTCATTGTCATTTCTGCAAATGAAGACAACATTCTGTCTTACTTATTTGTTTTATTCCAATAGCTTTTCTTCAGGCTTGAGGTCCTAAACCACATTATAAGGGGGCTAGAACCTGCATCCTGGGGATTCATTAGCTTAAGTCATAGTTGGATTTTCTGTAACAATATTTTAAAGATAATACATTACTCTTCTTACAATTTATCATCGTGTCACCTATTATTTGTTTTTCTTTAAAACATCCAGCAGTAATGCAAAGGAATGGAAACTCTAATTCTTTATTTAACGTACAAGTGTGAGCGTGCAAGTATGTCTGCATGCACAGCTGTGCATGTGTACACATACAAACGAACTCTTTCTGAATTATTTTCTCCTCAGAAGTGTCACTTTCATAAATTCTTCTTTGCCTGCCTGTTTTTTGCTCACCATTATTATTGATAAATTTGCTCCTGTGCCTTGTTCCTAGCTGTCCAGTCAAAGGCACACACCTGCAAAACACTTTACTGAGAGGCAGTTACATATTGTGATTCACACTGAAAATAAGAGAGGGAGACAAATTATAATGCTGTGACAGCTGTCCATTCTTCTGCTACAGTTTCTATAAATTATGGAAGCCAATCTACAGATTATACTGATGTTTAACTTTTCTCAGAATCAAGAATAATATCAAGAATAATTTGCAATGAGAGATAAAGCAAACAAACGTACAAAAATATCAAGTATCCCGTAATCAAAATAGAACTGAGTTATGTTCCATGCTTTTTGTCCACTGGTAAACTGATGAAAATTATTTCTGATATTGCACTGTACCATGCATGATACACACACACATGGGTTTTGGTGCTCCTGGTTTTGGAGAAACAGCATGGAAAATAGTGTATTAAAATGTAACTATATGCTTTGCTTTACTGACAATATCTTAATCATGTAAATTAAATACCTCACTTGTTTAATCTCTAATATTTTATTCTAAAATGATTTCCCGCTTTGTAAAATTGCATTGTTTATTGAAATGAACATATTTCTATTTTACTTTAATTGGTTTGAAGAATTGCAATTATGTTGCTTATATCACAAAGTACAATAGTTTATCAGTTACTGCACATGGGTAGTAGTTATAATAACTTTTTGTGGTAAGATGCCAACACATTGCTTTCAGAATCCCAAAAGCTGTAATCACATTAATGCATGACCGTTTGGGATATGAATAGTACTAAAAAGAGAACTCCTTTCAGCGCAGTTTCCTCTGGATAGGGAAACCCAAGAGCAGCAGATGATGCCATACTGTCCAAACCGCCACACAGATTTTTGTTGGACAAGAAGAAGAGTAGAGAAGCCAATAACAACACCATATTACCACCATTCCCATTAGGCGACAATCATTGCACTGGGAAATTAAGCTCCATATCGGAAGAAAATAAAATATAGGAAATAGAGACTAAAAGGTTTCTGCACAAAATAATACCACTGTCAAATGCATTCATAGGAAATTACTATGAAGCAGCTTGCTTTTAAATTCCTCTTTGCAGATCTGCATGTGTTTTTGTCCCTGTCTCTAATGTACGTGCTTCCTTGCTCTTTCTGACTTGAAGAGTCATGCAATACTTGAAGAGAATGCAAGGCGTATTTTTATTCTGCCATATGTAATAGCAGAATTTTGCCACAGGGTGGTACACCATACATGTTTAACTGAAGGCTTCTGTAATGCATCAGTCAGTTCTGTTATGCCCTCTGCCAGCTTCACTCCACCAGTAATAGAACAATCTGGAGATATCAAAATAACTGGCCACAAGTCAAAGGCTTTCATCTTCAAAAATATATATAAAAAAAGAAAACAGAAAAGACTAAGAATCTTCTTGTACATGCTAATAATATGATGGTATTCTATATATATGCAGATATGTATTTATATACATTTATATACATTTATATGTCTTAAACATTCATCCGAATTCTATTTTTAAGCAATACATTTTTATTTTATCTTATTACCTAGAAAAAAAATCAAATTTGAAAATAACTTTAGCTGTCAGCTAATACATTTGAAGTTTAGATTTCAGCTTGAAGAGAAGCTATACTCTCTGTCAACTGCAATATGAGACTTAACAAAAAATAATTTCTGATATTCAAACATTTCCTGCATTCCAGCAAGAATAAATATTAATACCTAAAATATTACCTAAGAGTTTTTTTATTGTCATCCTACTTACATTAACTGTTTTATTAGTATATTCTGTAACTTCAAACAGAAGTACAGAATTCTTCTGTCTAAGCTAAGAACTAAAAGCTAAAAACTTCTGTCTACCTCACCACTATCGACCTTTTTAATGAAATAAATGTTTGTCAGACTTTACCTTAACTTTTCTAGACAAGAGGAATACTCAGTAACTTAAGATGAGTAGAAAATATACTTTCTTGGGAACTAGGAACTATACAAAATCATCAATGAACAAATATAGATCACTAGATTGCTCTTTTGCTTTGATTCATGACAGAAGTTCTGGCCTACGGAATTTTAAAAAAATCTAATTTAATTAGAGGTTATACTGATTCTCTGTTTGGAACTAGCAAAAGTCTTTCATAAAACAGCAATGTATGATGACAGAAGCAGAGAGATTTTCCAAGGCACATTTAGAGCAGGTACCAACTCCTGGTCAAAGCCAATAATACTTCTTTATACAGCTTAAGAACTTTCCCCAAATCTTTCCTACTGAGTTACTTCTTTAAATCTGTGAGGTTCCACGTCGCATTAAGTGAAAACAAGGATGCTTTTCTTGCTTTAAAAAATTAATGACAATTTACCATTTTTAATCATTGTCCAGGATTCTATAAACAGAAATACAGCCATCTCATGGAACTTACCTCTCTCGCAGGACCTGCCAAGGTACCCTGTACCAGAGCAATCACAAACGTATCTGTTCCACCCATCTCTGCATACACCATTGTTTTTACATGGGTTGCTAAGGCATGGTTTTGCAGTTTCTCTTGAGCATGAGGGTTTTACTCCAGCTGTACTTTGAATTTCTGCCATTTGTCGAATATCTTTGCTTTGACCATCAATAAATAAATCTCTAATGCAGCCAACGTATCCATAATTGAGAAGTGCTGTCCACACCTCTGTTGGAAAGACCAAGCCTGCTTTATTTTCTGGTAAACCTCCGAGATATAAGTCATCATCCAAATCAAGGATTTCACTTTCTCCTGGTGCAGTATATGGTGTACGTAATGTGTTCACAGATATGGTCCCTGGGAAGAAATGACAACAAAATGCATGATTTCCTAGACATTTAAAAGGATTTTGGTACTGCTGCTTAATTCATTAATCTATCTTCAAAATTAACTTTTGGCAAATGAAACATAGGTAACATAAATGGAACATGAATGAAACAGGTATTCTATTTGCACAGATATAGAACAATATACATTTCATTGTTTAAAATGCAATGTAGTATATGTACTGTCAGAAAGTGAACAATGTACAAACATCTATGCAAAATACTGTATGGTCACAATGTGAGAAGTCAAAATAACCTTACCAGTCTTAGGTGTGGGGGAAATTGTATTTCAGAGTTATTTTCAGAAATATCCTGCTGATGCAATAGAACCTCTCTCTGCACTACCTTTTAAGTGATTCAAAGCATTAAGGTTGAGATTTCATTGATAGGTTGTAACCTGGGAGGCAAATCTGTGTCTTTGGTTTGGATCCAAAGACACAGTATTTTAAAAGACTCTCATCACTTTCAGTGGGCTTTGGATATGACTTTTTCTTTCTTTTTCTTTCTTTTTTTTTCCTTTAAGTGAAGGAGGAAAATACTCTCATCAGCTGCCAGGCAGGCAATCATTAAGAAGATAGCGATATGCTCCTAGAGGGAAAAATCAATGCCTTTGACACTTACCTCAACATGTGTGCATGTTACAAAGAGAGGGAGAGGGAGAGAGGAAGAGGAAGGATATAGAACCTCAGGAAACACGAAATATTTATTTCTGTTTAAGTTAAAAAATAAATAATATTAAGTCTAAAACACAGTTCTGCTTCTACAAAGTGTCTGAAAAAAGACAGCAACTATTTCCTTAAATTTAAGATAATGAAAAACTAGATAATCAATTGCAAAGATAGTCTTTGCTGAACTTTTTAAAAGTAATGAGAAATCCATTTTTTTACAATTGGAACAGGCAGGAAACCAGATATACTACACAGAATCACAGACCAAACTTTTGTCAATCACATTCTATTCTATTTACCAAGTAAAATCAACTAAGAAAAGAATCTTCACATAGATTTTCTCTTCACCATTGTATATGGGTGTAAAAGCAAGTAAACTGTAGTTCAAAATCTTATACAGATCACCATATTAATATAATGTACACATTATGCAACAGTGTGCTATTCGCTAGATAAACTTTTGAATGTATATTAATGATGACCAGACACTAAAGAATCTCACTTCCCACAATGTATTTATCACATATATATACATGAAAATAACATGATCACTGTGTCATCAACATGACACAGATGCCAGGAAGTATCATCGATTAGTTATCAAAAATAATTCTACTGTGCTTGGAATGGTGCATGAGAATAATATATTCAGGATTTTGATATAATAAATACTAAAATGTGAGTTTTTAAAAAAGATCATTCTGTAACACGATTAGAAGCTAAAATTGAGGCTTTACAAGAATATAATAGTTCTTGAAATTCCATGATTCCAATGACACAAGCAATAGAAATCATAATAATACAGTATAATAATACATTAAAACCCTTACCTTTGGGGGAAAAAAGTTCATTCTGGATTTTGCCCTGCTGTCTAAAACCAGTAAAGTTTCTGCAGCCCTCCCCCCAGCAATGGAGTTCTGTGAGCACTACCCCGTTTATTTGTTCTTCTATTGGTTTGACAGGCTGACTCCAAACAGTACAGATGATAGCTAGCAAAACTGTTTAGGGGTAGAGGTCTCAGGAGATCAAACTCTCACATGAAATTTGAGACATATGGATTTTAGAAGGGCTGCATATTATGCAAAAACAGTCTAGCTACTGTCAGAAGAGACCTACTGTCAGAAGAGAATGCAGTGTTTGCTGCACAGCCTTTGTGCATCTTTACAAGCATATATTAAAAATGTTTGAGGATATTGTCCATTCTTCTTTACCTTTTTATGCATTATCCAAAATTTGTTATGTGAGTTGAATAATCACACAGATGGAAAGTGAACTTCCACCCTTAATTATAAAGAATGAGCATGCTGAACTTCCCAAACTATTGTGTTTTTAAAACTCATCAGCTATTATCATTTGCTAACTCTGAGTATTTTGCTGCTCAGATGCTTGAAGAAAAACTTAGCACTCTTAAGGCACACTTACTACTGAACTGACTTTAGGCATACAAGCATGTTTACATACATACATGCTGATATACAAACATATAGGCATACAAAATGTTTACTTGACCTTCAACTCTATTAATCAGTTGTATCAAACAAACATACCTGTGAATGACCTATTAAAGCAAAAGCATTAACTTTTGAGAGAGCATCCTAGGTATCAAGAAGGATTGCTGATAGGAAATAGATCAACTCTCCTTTACAAAAAATAAAACTCTATAAACTATTCTTGTGCTCACTCCCATTTGTTACTGCCCCAGCTAGTTTAGGACCAGGTGCTTTAAAGCATGTTCAGACAGCACTTGCACCCACACAGATCAGATCAGCTGTCGAACCACATCAACGTTACTCTTGGGACCTTCAGCCCCAAGTTCAGGCATCTGCACAGTGCTGTTTTCTGCTAGGCAAACACACTAATGTTTTCAAACTATTTATGATGCTAGAAGATATGTAAGGCTCCATCTCTATTAAAAATCATCTACATCTCGATGGCTCTCAATCAGAGGAAAGGAAAGGTGGGTGTCAGCCAGTGTTGCTGAGACAAAAACAGAGAGGTTCAAAAGGAAGTTCTGCGAGCACAGAAGGCTGCGGAAGGTGAATGATAGAGGGAACTGTAATCACTGCTATATACCGGTGACTGGGGATTACAGTAATAGATTAAAGTGGGAAAATTTTGTTCTATATGCCATAAGGGATTGCTGTAAACTTAAATATTTGAATAGAGAGCAACAATCTTGTCAAAGAAATGAACCTCTGTTTTGCCTCCCTCCTCCCCAAGTGATATGGCATAAAACAGTGTTTGGGAGAAGCCCTCTGAAACCTCAGGGAAATCATTGTATTTGATGAGTAGAAACACGTAACAGGCAACAAATCTTCTCTGCATCTTTGTCATGTTTTGGAAGGCCATGGAACCTGGACTCCCCAGAAGAACCATCTCCAAATTACTGTGCGACGTATCAATGACACTTCAGGGGAGCTCTGGCAACTTACCTTATGTATGAACTCTATTCATACAATCACAAAGTATCTTTATTTCATTCAATCCTTTTCACTGTGAGCTAAACTAAATCAAACAGCACCTGCAACGGACTCATAGTTTACATAGCTTGTCCTGGCTCCACAGCTACTTATGAGCTTGACCGAAATATTATAAAACACATTGGCTAAAATAAGAACTACGTAATATAAATCAGCTTTAGTTTAGCTAACATTAGGAAAGCCATGCCTTGGCACAAGGAATTTCACGCTGTCAGATATTAAGTATCCTGGTTCCTGGCTGAACTTTAACAGGAGGTCAGGGCAATCATGAAATCACCACTGCTGCTGTTACCGAAATTACCCTGTATGTAGCTATCTCTGATAGGTAATGCAAACTTTATCTATGGATGACTGTGTAAATGTAGGCTACATTTACTTAGCATCTGGAATGAGGCAAAAAAAATCCAAGAAAAATATAAGGGGAAATGAAGGAAGACTTCCAAAATATGTCAAAATTTATGTTTCTTTGAAATATTCTAAAACAAAAAGCAAAATTCAACAAATTCTTAAAATATTGGCTTACAAAAAATAAGGTGCCCATAAGTACTTTTGGGTCCACAGTACATCCAGAGCTGTGACACTGAGATAGAGAGTGCTAGTTAATCTAGCATGAAAATTTATTTAAAATCCTATCATATTCCTTGAAGAAAATTTTTAAATCCTACTGAAATCCATCTCAGGTTGGATCCCATGACAATAAAGGATTTTCCCACAGAATCCTGGGATAGTAACATACCCTTGGCTTGATTTCATTCTTATTTTGGGGGGAATTATACAGAGATTAGGAAGAATTGTTCTGTCAAATCACCAGTATTCTCCAATGTATATTTCTTCTCATGAATGTGGAGAAACATCACTTTTCCAGAGAAGCAGGGGGAAAAAAAGGCAAAATCTTTTGAGGAAAAGGAAAATTAATGGAGTATAAAAATGTCATATTAAGCCAGTGCAGGAAAAGGTTAATAATTTGTCCTCTAAAGAAGACTTAACATCAATCCACTTTATACCAGAATTGTCAGGTTGGATAACAGGAAGAAGAACATAACACATTTTGTTTATTAAAGACAACATAAAGACAACAAAATATTAAAATTCAGATTCAGAAGATGCAAAAGAAAGTCAGGGGTCTCACTGGAATGAGAAAATTGTAACTTTAATTTGTAATATTTCTGTAGTAAGGATCAGGCTTTTTGTTACAGGATTGCACACTACCTAGTATAATGCAGCCATAACCAGACTAGTAGTAACATAATTTCTTTTGAAAAGAGCGACATCGAGACAGTAAAGTTTGCCAAGTAATAGGCAGCTTCCTTACAAACCTTTTAATATTTAAAATAGGAAATATTGTCTTTATTTTTGTCAGAAAAAGAAAAAAATTTAAAAATGTGAATAATACTTTGTTTGCTCTGTCTGAAATAAGAGAAAGGGGAAGTCTGAGTGAAAGACAAAGTGGTACAGGCTGATGTATTTAGTCCAGAAACTCATGGTCTAACTCAAAACTCTAAAAACAGGTAGCATTTCTTGTCTCCAAAAATTAGGCATAAATATAAGTTTTCTCCAAAGACCTATAGTGCTCTGATTCTACAGCATTTCTCTCCAGAGCAAAATACAATTCAAATATTCATGATGTTCTTTTCATATTGGAAGAACAGTTTGGGAAAAAAAACTAATAAAATGATAATTTTTAGTTGAGAATTATTGACTTCTATAAGATAATGGTTAGCAGGCGATCACTCCAAAAGGAACTAGTAGCTCTACTAGGTCATAAGACATACAGCGGTACAAGTCAACAGTAACATACATTTAAGAAAACGGGGAAAATGATACTGGCATGTATGGAGAAGACTATCCTACTAGTTTGCTGAGCATTGGTAAGGTTTAGCTACAACTCAGACCAGCTGAGGAGATTCCAGAGGAGAGCAAGGAGAATCATCAATGTTGCAGAATATATACATCTCAGAATGTGACGTATAAGGACAGGAAACACTCTGGGAAGACAAAACTGAAGACCGACCTGATAACAGCACTCAAATAAAAAAAGGTAGAGCTATGATCCGAGGAAAAAAAAGTGTGTTGCTCTCTGTGCCTGCTGTGGACAAGGAAATAAAGGAAAAAAAGGATGGCTTTACATATAGAAATATTTAACTTAAGTAACATGAGGAAAAAAAGCTGTTTCCAGTAGCAAGGTCCATGAAAGATGGGAATGAATTGCCTGGGGAAGTTCAGAATGTCCACTGTTGGAGGTATCTTGATAAGTATCTGTCAGACTGATGCAAGTACGTTACTCTCACCTAGTTAGGAAGGATAAAACAGAGGACTTTTCAAGGCCATTCCATTTCAATTTTTCTGTGTATTGATGAAGGAAACTTTGTAAATGAAAAACTAACATTTATTCATCAGCAGGGTCATTGGAACCATTTCCCTTAAAATGTAGGATAAATCCAGTATTTCAGATAAGTAAATTACTAACATTTATTGAAATATGGACATGAAAGCCTGACAATTCTTGAAAGGTTGAAAAGATGAGGGAGCTTAAACTCTTGTATAAGTAAAAAGAAAAATAACTTCCAACTACAATGCATGGAATGGCTATCCAGAAAGTGCTACTTGCATTCAGAGAGTGATGCTCTAACTATGTACTTGAGAGACAGAATTACTTCCTTCCTGCAGTTCCTGATACTTAAGCTGATCTCTAACTTTAGTTCAAAATTTCAGTGACTTCTTAGCCCTTAAATGCTGCTTACCTATGAATAACTGCTGGTACAATCTGTTTTGCAATGTCATACACATTTGGAGGTTGACAAGAATGTTAAATTTCTGCTATGATTTCACTGGGTAATGATTTCCACAGGATGAACGGCAGTGTAGCAAACAAAAACAAAAACAAAAAACAAACAAACAAAAAGAAAACCCTCACAAGATTATCCTTGCTTGAATATGGCAAACAGTTTAACAAAATTTTAAACGGCATTCAAGCCTCAGAAAACAGTTATTAACCTAGCCCTACTGTGTTGCAGCAAGCATTGTGAACAAAGACCTTTGCAGCTGCTTCATGATTTTTTTTTCCTCTTTCTTTTACTGCAGAGTTGGCAGTACTGTTAAGAGCAGAACAGACAAACATTTCCCTTAGGTATGAGTTAATGAGCCTCTTCAATCATATTCATTATCTCAGCACTTTAGTTTTTCATAAGTCTGTGTATAAGAAACGAAGACATATTTCTAAACCTTGTCTCATCAATTCTGATCAGTTAAATACGAAGATTTTAATGGCAGCTATTGCAACTATTCTAATCTCTATGCTTACTTTATTTGGCCTATTTAGTTGTTTTTTGTGAGTAAAAAAACATTACTTACTAACTAGTTACTTACTAACACATGGTGCAAATCTAAGTCAGGGCACGTGCAAAGCAGCTATGAAGCCACTGGCCATTGCAGGAACCCACTATACCCCAACAAAGTTCACATGCAGATGGGACACAGCAACTGATGCCAGCTTGTGTCCTCCACCGCATACCCAGCCAAAAAGACAGACTGCTGCAGAAGGTACCTTATGATACCTTTTGCTACTCAGTGAGGAAAGTAGGAGCTCAGGAGCTACTGCTCATTTAAGATCTTCTTTGTAGGTAAGGAGGGACTCAAAGTTTCACAGGCAGTACAACAGTGTATTAGGGTGAAAACCAACTCATGCAAATAGTAGGTTAAAGTTCCATCAGTAAAAGGAAAATCAAAGGACATTCTCTCTTCCCTCTTCATTGTACCTTCCCAAATCCCTGGCCATCAGCAGAAGAAAGGAAGGGAGCATATGGTACAGTGTAAATTACTACTGACTAAAGCCTGAGTACAATTAATAAAATGTCATCTAACTAAATCTCATTCCTTACATTTTCTCTCTCTACCCCCAGTAGGGCCAAGACAGAGTCGGCAGTTTAGAGTGGATACTCCCCAGGACTGCGAGTCAGGAAGAGAGCAAAGGAGGAAAGATAAATTGAGTACTTGCTGATCCAGCTAACGCTAAAGTCAAGGAAATTAGCAAAGCTCCTTGAGAAATGTCACAGCTTTCTATTATCTGAGGGAACAACTCCATGCTGGACTTGAAGGCTAGGAATAAAAGGTTCAATAACTTCATTTAGAGATGGAAAAAAAAAAAAAAAAAAAAAAAAAAAAAAAAGGGCTATTGAGCTGCTTGTTCATTAGCAGGAGATTCCTTCTCTATTCTTCAAAAAAATATGAGAGGCATTTTATTAGCAGCAACAAGAAAGCTTCAGAAAAGACTTTTTTTCTTTTTTTATACAAGGTACATTCATTCACATGTACAAAAATTCAGATCATAAGCAAGTGAAAAGTGATTATACTCATATGATTTCCAGTATATTTGGTTTTGGATAAAGAAAGTAAATCTTAAGGCTTTTTATAATAGTAAAGTGCGTTCTACTACTCATGGAAAAAATATAATAGAACCTGCTTAAGTCATGAAGGAATAATCTCAACTTTAAATTTTCAGGAATAGAATAGGAACACACAGTTCATTTTATATTAATCATTAGGCATATATTTCACTTGGTTGAATCTGATGGCCTAACATATTATTCAGCCAATACTTCCACCAGTAACACCACCACAAGTCTAAGTATGGAACCAGTGCTTCTCCTACTGCAAAATATTACAAAATGTGTTAAACTAGTAGGAATTCTTCAATTGTAAATGAAAATTCAGTTGGTCAATGCATATGCCTACATATTCATCATCTATGCTTGGTAATATTTTAATGTTTTAGGATAAATAGATGCCATAGTCATAGTTTTCAAGAATAAATTCTTAAATAAAACTTACCTGGATAATAAGGTTCATCAATTTGATTTTAAAAATTGTTTAAATTTGACCACTTATAACACCACTTAAAAATATGCAGAGTTAAATCTTTAGAAACAATATGCAGTCCTTCAGATGTGTATTCATTCCTATACTTAATCTAAATTCTTGCAGAAGTCCACAAAGAGTTAAAGATTTAAATAAAACACATCCTAAACTCTTGTAACGACATTTGTGAGCCATAGTTTTTGTGAAGCAATGAAAGTGCAAGACATACCTCTAAATATAAACAACTGTTATGCATCTTTTCTTTACAGTTTTGTTGACTTTGAATATAAGAATAAACTTTGCTTTGAGTAATGTCCCATGGGCATCATTATTACAGAATTTACTGCCTCACATGAACCACTGACACAGAATTTAAGAAGTAAGACTGAAATGAAGATTGTAGTGTAAATAATATAGGTCACTGGATTCAGTCATGATGGAGATTTTTGAGATTTTTTTTTTTTAATCTCAAAAACAGTATATAACCAACTGGTATATCATAATCAGAAAATAAAATTCTCTACAATTACAGTTTCAAACTGCATAACCCAAGAATCAGGCTGTTATTTTTTTTTATAATCCCAGAGTAGAATGACAACCGAATTTGGTAAGATTTTCACCATGGATTTGATGTAAATCTTTGATTTAAAGCTGTATTTAGATCATTTGATCTGATATCTTATTTGTGACTATAATTGATTTTAAGGTGTAGAAATCAAGCATGTCACATCTGAAAACTGGAGATAGAAAAAAGAGAGACTGTGTTTGAAAAATCTGAACATTTCAGAAAGCAATTATAAATGCAAGTAATGAAAAAAGGAGGCCAGAAGGACCAGAAGGAAGTAAGAGGAAAAAAAGATCCAAAATCCAAAGAAAAAGAGTTTAGATTTTCCACACAATTTCAGAGCATACATTGCTTCAGACTGGATAGTGATGTCAATTGTAATATTCTTTGATGGACTGAACTACAGACACAGTACGTCTTTTTTTGTTTCCCCTGCTAAATCTTGGCATGAACTACAGAAAAGATACCACACAGCAGTCCTGCAACAAATGGATATTGATTATTTGCTGAAGTCAACATAAACTCAAGTTTAGATGCAGTTGAAACACAAGAGCAGTTTCACTAATTAATGTGTTGTATATTGTAACAGATTTTAGTAGCATTAAGAACAGGATTTTTTTTTTTTTTTTGGTTACCATTTTCAGTAAGACCATTCATCAAGTAAACTACCATAAACTACCACGAATCTTACTGACAGAATTTTGTCATGTCATCTATTTCCATTTCTGCTGATGTGTGTTGTTAGCCAGTCATTAGCATGTCATTTACTTATGTCTGCTGACGTGACTGGAGATCCGTGTTGTTTCTGTGGGCAGACCGTTCCCAATATCAGAGATTATTTACAGCAATTCTCTCTCTCTCTTTTTTTTTTTATTCTTGAAACTTGCCACTTCAGCTATTTGGTACAAGTAAGCACAGAGGGAGATTACTGTTTGTTTTTGAAGTACAGAGCAGACTTACTTGCAAGATTAAGTACCTGATTATCCAATAAATATTAAAATAAAATATCTTAATCTGGAAATCACTGTATTCTGGTACCTGACAACAATGACTTATTTTATTTCACTTATTTTTCAATTGACCTGCAACTCTAATGGTGGTAATATCACATATAGCCAGTATTATCTCAGATATTTTTTAACATACTGAATATTTAAAAAGAAACTTACCCGACCGTCCATCCCGTTGAAAGTCTACATGGTACCATTCACCATCATTCACCTTCTTCTGCAAGGCTTTTATTTTTATAGTACCTGATCCCATGTCTAACAGCAGGTAAAGGTGGCCATCAAGCATTTCAATGGCAAAGAAGTCAACCTTCACCATCTGTGGGTGTTTGGCATCTTTTTGGTGCCTTGGTTTTCCGTGACTGAAAAGAATCAGACCATTTGGCTCAGTTGTACGAAAGTCAAATGATATTGAGCCTGTTTTCTTGGCATTCCACTTTGGCAAAGAGATGAAAGACTCGGGTGTTTCAAATGTGATTGGATCTAAGGTTGCAACATTCTCACATTTAAATGCTACCACCCCATGAATCTTCATTTTAGGATCTCCTTGCTTGGCAAGCCGAGATAACTCCAACCTGACATCATTATTTTTATACACGACCTGCAAGCAAAGCACAGAAATTACTAGGAGGAACTTGACCATTTTAATCAAACAGATATAATCCTGAAGAGGTAGATCATTTAAAGGATAATAATGATTGGCTGTGAATATGATAATTTACACACACATAAATTAAGTAACTATTTTCATTGACTAATACTTTAGTAATACTTCTGATTAAACCAAACAAAGTTGCTCTAAAAATATCCCTAGAGTTAATTCAAGCAATTTGGAAGAATCTGCACAAAATTTATACTATCAGAAGCAAATTAGCTTGTGTGGTCCTTGGTTGCTTAAAAGCCTTCTGTGCACAGCTATCCTGCTGAGGTTACAGAAGTGTTGGATTTCTTGTTGCTCTAAAACCTTTGTTTGTCTTAACTCTTCTGTTCAATGTACCAAGGTCAGATATTTCATAATTTAACATCTTTTCAACTTGTCCTTGGGGCTGAGAAATAGCAGCATCCATGTTATTCATGAAGCAATAAAACAGGAAAACTAATATCATATGGATCAAAACAGACAAAAACCAAGATAAACTCTGAGCCAGTTCAATTGGACAAAAAACATATTTATGATTTTTTCCCACTAGCTGACTGAAGATTTCTCTTACAAAAATGTAAGACAATACTAGGTTTAAATCTAATCAACCTCTACAGCAAATGGTCCTGTTCCAGATCACATGTTTATTCTACCTAGAGAAATTGGTCATCAAATAACCATTTGATAGGGTTGTACTCTTTATCAGTATATTCTGAAATTGCTGCAATTTCTATGTTGTCAGTGGTACAAGGACTGCTTAAATGAAGCTCTCCAGTAGCACTGGTGTGCACAAGTATTTTATCAATATTTTCAATTATTCAATAAACAATACAGCCAGGCTATAATATCAAATCCCTGAAGGTCTGAATATGAGTGCATGGTGACAAAAGCTAAAGCTTTCTTTTCTGTTTCTAAGGTTGTGCAAAAGCTAGCAAGCAATTTGGAGCCACAGCAAAAGATTGGCAGATCAAAGCAGTTGGTGCTGAGGCTGCTACATCTACAGATGAATATGGTTTGGGACTAGATGCAGTCTGGCCCCGATCCAAACATCCAACTATACAATGTGCTCTGGAGCTGTTCAAATGACAATCACTGTTTCAGACCTTATATCCCTATCAGAAGTTAGAAGGTGTTTAAACGCTTGGAGAATAGAGCTTCTGGATTTATTTCCCCCCAAAAGAAATCTAGTTTGAGCACAGATCAAAACCACTCTGCAAACTGAACAGACACATAGTAAATGGAAGAGATGGAGGAGTCACTTCAAAACTACGCTATTGTTTCAAATCAAAAAGCTAAAATAGATACAGCTTAAGATGTCTTACTCCGTAAGTGATGGCTACTATGGGAATATTGAGTTTAGAGATAACAGAATCCTAAAAATATAACTAGTAGATCGTCAATAAATCAAATAGTTTTGATTCTAGGAATTGAGTTCTTTCAAAATATATCATTTTCCACCCAGCAGATTTCATCATAATTCATGGCAGAATTATTCTACAACATTAAAACATGTCCTAAAAGCTAATAAGGGAGCCTGTTTCTCAGTTTTAATTGAGGGCTCACAACAAATATTGCTGCTCCCACTGGAGCTCTGCTGCCTCCAAAGATGTCTAGTAATCCCTACTGTGGGCTCCTGACAGCTGAAAGCACGTTCTGCCACAGGCAGATAACATTGCCCTTCTTGAGTGAAGACCTCACAAGTGACTAGAATTTGACTAACTTCTAGTCTCAGAGAATAAGGATCCATATTTACATTACTGCAACATCTCCAGTTGCAAAATAGACTACTGGAGAAGAAGCATGCACAAGTGAGCTCCCACTTGGGAAACTCCCTGTCTTATCAGTGAAGAAAGTCAGAAGGCAGAAGAATGCAGAAAGAAGTTAGTAATCTGGCAGGCAGTATTTAACTGGAAATACTTGGCCGGATGAAACATTGGCCACATTCTAGGGGAGAGGAATTCCAGACAGCCTTAACCTCATTCTGAGGAGTTCCAAGGGACAATGCTTCTAGAACAGATTGAAAATCATTACATTAAGGATAGCAGATGTGGTAAGAAGAAGGAACAAATAAGCCCTCATTAGAGCCACATCATGGTGTTGCTGATGAAAGTAATTAAGACAACAAAGAATATGAAGGGAAAATATTCTAACTGCCAACCGAACAAAGGAAGGTATCAAACTAATATAATCAAAACTAAAAAGCGAATTGGTTGTTCACGAACTATGAAAGCTACTTGACCGATTAATAAAATTAATAGTCAAAATCTATGTAGAAAGAACTGAGTAGACAAACAGACAAATAAGCATTACTTTATGTCCAAAATGGCTCCACAGGCTTGAGTTCACAACTCATTTGAATGAATATGGTTCAAGGAGCTGATGAATAAAGTAAAGACAGAACTACTGTCCACAGTTTTCTCAAGAACTGGTCTCCAGATTCTTAAGTAGTTAATTATAACATATCAGGGAAAATTTGCTGGAACACTTTATTAAAAGTGTCAAATACTGGGAGTTTTATACTACCAATATTAAAACATCTTTGGGATCTCAAAATATCGCATATGATAATTTCTTACCTCCCTATCTATTATTTTCCACAAGTTCTACTGAGCTCATAAGAAAAAACGTACTTAAAATAGCAGCGATTATTATCCGCTTCTACTTCTGCCCAGGATACCCTACACACAATTTTTTAACGTTAACTTAATATAGCTTCCTTTGAACAGAGACGTGGATTCACAATCGGTCAAGGGAAGGTAATTTGCAATACGGAGATATCCTGGCGTCATGGCTCCCTTTTACTCCTACACACGAGGCAGTGTCCTTGCATCCACTATGTTCTCTGCTAGCCTCTATTGGCCTGCCGCTAGGAATAGCTTGCTGGCTCACTCTCATACTTAAGCAACAACAATATAATTTTCGAGAGCATGAAATTGCTAGCCCTCAGAGAACTGTACTGTGTTATTAAGAGCACCTTGAATCTGCCTTCCATTCACTGTACTGGTTCCGCATAATATTAAGTAAGATTCAAGACCTCACTCTTTAAAATATCCAATAACTTCATTCTCGGAAACTGCAAAAAGTCACTTAAACTCCCAAGATAAAAACAAAAACAGCAACAACAACAACAACAAAAAAGCAGCTAGCAATTCCCCTCCTCACTTGCAGCAGAACTCTCCACACAAGGAACAAATTTGTTTTCCAGAAGAGAGAAGAAATACCTTCAAAGCATTTTACAACAAGATGTGCGCTCCCTTTGCCACCATCTAAGCCCAGCCACACACGAGGTAACTTGTGATACCACACTGCTGAGTTTTAAGAAGTCCAGCTAAGTGACAACAAACATTAACTTAGGCTCAGCACTCTCTTTAAAATGGCTTGTGGTCATCTTGGAGCATAAGCAGAATTAATTCATGTCTCTCTAAGACATGCCATGTAAGTTTTATTGGGAGCCAGGGCCCTAACTAGGCAATGAACTCCAGCAAGATATTAGGAATTCACTATAGATCTCACCAGTGGTCACAGAAGGTGCCCACAAAAATGAAAAATGTACAGCCAGAAGTAAAAACATATCAATATATTGCTAATGTATAAACATAAGAAGTATTTTTTCCTTTGAGGAAAGGTGAGGGAGAGGGCAAGAAATATAATGTTCATCCCATATACATGACACTTCAAATATCAATTTAAAAGCTTAATATAATAAAAACCTTATTAAGAGGAGAACTTTACCAATTTGGGCTACTTTCTTGATCCACTCAGAAAAGCAAAATATTACAATGCTGATACTCAGTCTATGAAATTTAAAATCAGGAAAAAAAGTAAAAGAATCAAGATTTGAACATCATTTTCAATTCAAAGTACAGCCCTCCCCACAGGAAATATTGTTTTATATTTCTTTGCTTATGTAAATATTATCAGTGAAGCAATGATGAATCTGAAATCAGTATTTCAGAATACTGAGCAGTGACAGGCTCTCAATCATTATGATCAAAGGCCTTAAAATTGGAATAGATAATTTATTTCATATAGCAAATTAATGGTTTAAAAATAATTTAAGAAAAAGATCCTTATGGAGCTAATAATATCGTCTAATTTGTGGCATATATTTTTCCTCTAGAATCAAACAGAAACTAGCAGTTCAGAGTATCTATATTATGATTTTGCTCTGAAAAGTTTGTCTGTTTACTGAATGGGGAGGTGAGAGAAATCATTTTTCTAAATCCAGTTTGAATGAATGAATGAATCCTATCTTTTTTAAAGATTTGTTAAAAAAGTGAACCACACCCATCCTTATGTTATTATTCAGCAAAATTTTCATGTCTTCACAAAACCTAATTACCTAGTTACTACAACTTCAGTGTAAACAGTGATTTTTAACTCTCTAATATGGAAACTAGCATCATACAAAATGGTTTAGGCAGGTGCTGCTAATCTATGATTTTATGCTGCACATTGAAGTCAATAGAAGATTACTGACTGATACTAAAAATTGTAGGAATAAGACGTACCATAAGCTAAGCCTGAGGCAATTTTTTGAGCCTGCTTAAACAGTCATTAGAATTTATTAAGAATTTCAGTATTTACTGAGAACTGTCCAGTACACATAGTTTTATATTCTTCAGACTTCTAAATGCAAAACCACGCAATGAAAGTCATCATGTATTTTTTGGTATTCCCTGCAGTCACTGAATGGTTTTGAACTAATCCTTGAATGTCAGTTTCTCAAAGGAAACTTGTCATTTTGCTAATATTCCTCAATTCATTTCCAAGGCCCAAAATGAATATATCAAAGAGCACAACAAACTACAGATAATTTACGCAGAACTTAAAGAGCCACAGTTCAAATGTTTGCAACAGGGTTTGTTTCTGAACACAATATGAAGGCTGTAATATGAATGATAACAGGTATTCAAGCCTCCAAGATTATTCAACATTTTACAGACCTACTTTTTGTTATTTCTTTGAGAACATAGACAAAAGATTAGCAGGTATAATGAAAGTACCAAGGAAACAATTTATTCACCCTCAAATTAAATGTTTTCAGTTTCACGAGTTGGAGCAGTGTTGCTTTCAGGAGGGAATTCATTCTCAGCAGCAAAAGAAAAAAGCAGTCTATAGGGTCCCACTGAGTGGGAGATAAATCTCAGGACAACAGGATATGGTTGCATGGTCTAGAAACACAAACACCTGGAGAAAATGACTGCACATGCATTTTGCTGAATTATTTTAGATGAATTAAGAAGGTCTGGGAAACTGCTCTGCAAGTTTCAGCTTGAAGAAAATATTGATTTAATATATCTGAAAAAAGAAGAGCTGTCTAGTGATCTACTATAGTGCCATAAATCTGATGGAACATATATCTAGGAGTTTCAAGTCATCCTTCTGCCTCTTCTTCCTGTCCACTCAGAGTATCCAAAACTGTAGAGTGGAAATAAGTTACAGTCTCTTTACTCTACTGAAATTGTGTTTGGCTCTTCCACTGGGACAGAAGAGTAAAGATTGTCTAAGTCAAAGGAGTACTTGCTTGAGTTAACCAACAGGAAAATGTTTAATACATGGAATCACACAAAACAACTATATTTGTCCTGTTCCCTCTCCAAGTAGTGGCATTTTTAACATAGGAAGGAAAATGAGATTTTTTTCAAGACTAATACATGGTTCTTATATTTTGACCATAGTCTTTGTTGTACTGCTTATAGTTCTAGATATAACAAAAAAGTTTTAAAACCAGATATACTCCTCACAGAGTACTTTAGACTACCAGCTAGAAAGAAACAAATAATTAGAATAATTGTTGTTATTAGAAGCCAGGGAGTTGGGTTTAACCTGCATCTGAATGATTCTCAGTCAACCTAACTTTCCTTGCGTTGCTGTAAAATGGATATATCATTTCCTCATAGGGTAGAAACTCGAATGAAGACCACAGTTTGCACTGAGTCTAGGGGAATTTCATCTCAAATCCTCAAGTCCTGTTTATACAAGCATTTCCCATAAGAATTTTGCCTTTTTTGAGAGAGGAGGAGAAGTGTCTCAAAGTTTTCTGTTTTAGGAAGACGCAAAAAGCCAGCATCTAGTATGACAAAAAAAAAAATATATTAAAAGAGCTTTCTGATATGCACTGTAGACTAATAGAGTTGCCTATTAAAATACAAAAATAAAATGTGTCCAATCTGGTCAAAAGCTACATTCAGTAAAAGCTGGGCTGGAATAATATATGTCTCAATGTAAATATAAAAGTCTAGTATGCTGTGCTATGATAACATGCTTACCTAGTACTTTAGTGCTATGTTGAATGGCTAACCAGAGACAATACTTTTGTGATATTTATTGTTTCTCTAACTAAGCAATGTGAATGTCTTCTGCGCTCATGCTCTACCATGTTAAAGGTTACACTGTACATCAGACAAATTAAAACCTGTGTTCACTGAAAACAGACAGACTTAATGCACACAAATACATGTTCTATTCAAATTGCTTATTATCATATGTCTGCAAATTCCAGAAAGACAAAAGAAAAGAATGCTTTAAAAAATCCTAATGTATGCGATTCCATCACTGTGGAATATCTAAAAACCATCACTGCCCTATTCCAAAACATCAATGTTAAAAAAATGTAAAAATTAGAGAAACAAATAACTCACAAATTGACATAGGGAAGTTACCTTAATGATTCTAAGGCAATTAACAAGGTGGTAATTACAACTGTAGAAAGCAATCCTGTACTAACTGAATCAGTGTATAAATAATAATGAAAATATCTTCGTGAATTTTATAGAGTAGTTTTCAGAAATTTGCTTTACTTGTTTTTCTTCAGAATACTGTGCAGTACTGGGAAAGTCACTTGTTTATGAAAGTGATACAATGGGAATTACTTGACTTTGTGGGCAAACTAGTCTCTTCTGCTGGAGTTTTGAACACTGACACCAGAACTACTTGCTTGCTTCCTTCCTCCCTCTCACAGACTGCTTTAATACAGACATCGAAAGAGAATGCTAGAGAACAACTTTTTATGTCGCTTCCATGGAGTGAGTAGCTTATTGGCATATTGCTTAATGTGTTAAACTAGCTAAAGTTTGAAAATAAACATTGTCTTCTAACAGCCTTGATAATAGGCTTCTTGTTAGGTTTTTCACTGGGCTGCGGACACAAGTCTTTTGAAGATTTTTTTTTCAATATATTATTTTGTTATTCTTTGTACATCCTGCTGTCAGCTGCCAGACTGCTAAATTTTTCTGACTGTGGTTGCTATGTTTTCTGTTTTAAGGTTCCTTTTTTTTTCCTAATTTGAATTTCCCATGGCAAAGACTCATAGAAATTTCTTGGCAATATCTAAATTGCAGAATTTAGGAAGAAGTTGGTTCCACAGAAGCTAAATTGGCTCCCAAGAGGGAATAAAGCCATCACCAAGACATAAATCACAAAATAAAAACAATAGAAACAAAAATCACCAAAAGGAAGAAAAAATGGATTCTTTAAGGCAAAAGAAGATTCGCATTAATGCATTACATGAAATCTAGGGAACAAAACAGCTAATGTACTACCTCCAGTGACTGCTTGGGAACAGAAAGGGCTACTAGGAGACTCATTTGTCGTGCTGAGTTTTAGCTATTTTCTCCCTTTCCTTTTTCAGCGCAGCAAGAGTTATCAAATAATTTAAGTCTACAGAAAAGTTAAAAATATGCTATATTTCCTCTTCTTTGTTGACAATTCCTGCTCAAGATCAAGCACAAGAATTCTCTAGGGATTGTAAGGAAGAGGAGCTGTAAAGCAGAAAAGAGCAATTACCACAGTAGGGTTCAAGCCTTGTTTCTTAAACATAACCCTCACTATATGTTGGATTTTTCCAATTTTTACCACCCTGTAGATTTAAATTTAATGTTAGAAAATAAGGAAACAAATGATGGAAAAGGACAACAAAAATATAAATCTAAAATCAATTAAGGTAAGGAAATCTCAACTCAAGTGAGGGCAACGTGACAGAAGTACTTAAAAACAGAATCACTTTTAATTGGTGTAGGAGTTGTATGAAAGTGGGCACAAATGCAGTAGATGAATGAAGTAGATTAAAGGGAAAGGCCAAAATGGAGACAAGTAGGATCTAAGTCTGGGAGGTCAGTGATCTGGAGATATAATGCATGTATAATGAAAACTTGCTGGAAAAAAAAATCAGTTATCAATACATGTAACTCTGCATGTCTGGAAACATTTGAGCAAATCTTTTCCATATTAAACAGGTTTGTAAAGACATATAAAAAGAGCTATAGGCTTCAATTAGTTAAATGCAGAACATCAGTTCTGTATGCCCTTTGGAGAAATAAAGGAGTTTTATTCCACTCCTTATTAGCTTTCTTTCCCTAAGCCTCTCCCTTCAGTATAACACTAAGCTGCCAGCTGATGTCTTTTAACCTTATTACTTTTCCAGAATAATAAATGCCCAACTGCCTTTTTCTTCCTCTTCTCTCTCACTTGCGTAGGTTACCCTTGCATCTAGCTGCTGAATAGCTAATGCTTGGCTGTGGGTGTTTCTGGCTGCTTTCCATGCTGGCTTCATCTGCTCGGCTTCCTGACTCTTGCCTTGAAAGAAGTCCCTGTTCCTCTGCTGGGCAAAGAGCCTTCGAGTCCCAGGCTGAAACAGCAGGGCTACTGTGCGGCTGTGCAGCTTGCCTCCGCCTCGCCAGGATGCTTCTTTATCGGCTTTCTCAGCCAGTTACCTATTAAGCAAAGCTGGCTATTGACTGACTAGCCATGACTGTCCTCCTCCCATTTTGGGAGCTAGCGCAGTCCCTAACTAGGTTACTACCTCTGTGCCTGATTTCTGTTTGCGATTTATATTGACAGCTTATGCAGCTCTTGGCTAACTTCTGCCCTACTACAACAGCTTGACAGCTTTAAATCTACCCCCCGTCCTGGCTATATACCTACTTTTCCTCTTGTTCTGCAATGGATGTCTTCCTGGAAGACGTACAGGAAAATTTCTGCCTACATTCACCTATCACCTCTCCTAAGTCCTTTCAATTTTGTCCATCTGCTTTCCAATACTGTAATTTTAGGAAAACACATCAGCATTTTCAAGTTATCTTTGTCTTCTCAGATACCTGTGGTAATTGACAGCTGGGTTTTATGTGGCACTTTTGCACGCAAAGCTAATTTTGTAATTTCAACACAAAGTACAGGGCATCAAGCTGGTACACAAGAAGGCTACTGAGCAGTGCATTCCCCTGTTCTCCATTCTACGCTCACATTCCTGTTCTAAACAGACAATATTTTTTGAAATGACAGAAAATCAGGATTTACCCAGAGCAGTAAGAGGAAAAGTAGGGCTTTCTCCTACTTCAAATATTGCCTTATGTAGGGCACAGTCTGTATGGCCAAAAGCACCTTACAAATTTTCAAGAAAAAGATGAATTGGGTTCATGAGACATTTGTAAAATTTATCTATAAAGTATATTTAACCACAACCTACCTATGGGCCATCTTTATGTTAATAAACCTCACTGAGGCTAAAGCCGTCTTCAAAAATAAACCTGCAGAACTAACTCAAATTAATGTAATGATAAAGAACAGGGATACATTACATGATTTTTCAGCGGGTGGTATCTCACTGTAGTGAGAATGGATCAGAGATGTGTGCTTAAGTAAGGATCTGATTCTGCAGGACAACTTCTAAGCCTGAGACTTTGGTGCCTGCTTAGTGCCCAGAAACACCAGACAATAAAATCTCCTTTTGCTTCATTCTGAAAACAGGTCCTCAGCCTCTAGCAAAATAAATTCTTTTGACAGATATTGAATAAAAACATAAAATACTACATCAACTGCATCTAACAACATTCAACACAAGCAGTTTGCCATGCAGTGAACTACAAACAAGTATTTATACACAGGTATTACTAGCTACTCTAATCTAAGTGACCTAAAAATATATGCAAGCTTTAAATAGTGTACTGTTCAGCAAATATCATTGGTTTCCTAATATATCTTTGCTTCTGGATATGTCTCTGTCACATAAAAACACTCCACAGTGTTTATTCAGAAAATACTTATAAAAAGCACTAATTCTTAGTACAGTAAAGGCAATCAAACATTTCTCATTTCCCCATTTTGCTGACATAAATTAATCACCTATCTCATCAGTGCTCTAAGATCTGGTTTCCTCTTTAAATGTTCTTCCTTCCTTTTCAAATAAAGGTTTCAACTTGAAGCTACCTTTTACATCAAACATATTTTGTAATGTTCCAAAATACCACTTTAGAAAAGAGGGAAAAATAAAACTGTTTTTTTCTTGGACAAAAATAATTTTCTGACTGCTTTTATTAAAATATTTTATTGGGTCTACATACAGGATGTAAGTTGAATTATGCATAAATGAAAATCAAATGGTGTACATGAAATCTAGAGAAAGACTTTGAGCAGCCACACCTATATTATTAGCTATTGTTTGTGCTCCTCTCAGCACAACTCCATTCTAAAACAGATAAAGTAATAACATAAGGTTGTGCAAAGACTTACAACAACCACTTTCTTTGGAAAAATCAGCCAAAATTATGTTCAAAATTCTGCTATCTATTGCGTGGCCTATGTTCCACTGAAACCAGTACATACTGGTTAAAGACTCTGAGAAAGCCTAATAAATAAAAAATGATTCACAACTAAGCATCAAGCTGTAAGTACTCTCTCATAAATTTAACTAGTTCATTACAAGATAATAGATAGGAAGTTTAAAGTCAATGCGACTTTTAGCCACATGATTACTGTAGCCCACAGAGGAAAGACATTTCTGTTTCTGTAAGAAAGGAATTCAGAGTAGTTTCATTCTGACTAAAAAAAAGTTATTTGAAAAAAAAAAATCCAGTGAGCTTAAGTTTCAAAACTGTGGAAAATTATCTCTGCAGGTTATTAATCTTAGTACATGCCAATAAATAGTGCTAAGGTGTGAGGCTAACTCCCGCTGTGTTCCCCATGAGACGCAGTCAGGAAATAAAAGGGCGCCCAGATCTGCCAGATGCCAGGCAATCTGGTCTTGTCTCGGGAATCGTTTGGCTTTCATGAAAACGAGAGATACCGAGAGGCTAACAGCAGAATTTTCTTCAGAAACTAGAGCATTAATAATTCATTCTTATAAAGCAAATAACTGATCATGTCATTTCCCATTTATATGCAGGTCATTTTTGTACCTGGTTCTTTTTTGGTGAAGGGTTCTATTAGGTTGCCATCCACTGCTGATACACAGGAGAAGAGAAGCCTTTATAAATATGAACAAACATGCCTGGCATTTCCTGAAAGCTTCAGCTTAACAGCCACAGGAGAACTTTCAAAATATGTATTTCACTTTGTGTACCACTTTGTTTTTAGAACCCTTCAGGGCTTCTATCTGCGTAGGCAAGTAACAGACTTTTCCTCAAGTGAAAAATGGTGATAATGTTCAGAGATTACCTGTGGAGGTATGGTATGCAAAAATATGCATTCAAGCCCTTGACCAAACTCTCAAATACTCTTTTGAAAATACAGCCTTTAACTGGAATCCTTTTATATAAGAAAACTGAATGATGGAAAATACACACATAGCACAAACCTAAGAAGTCTTTTTAATTTTCAGAAAAATCTGAAAAACTTCTGAAGTAAACGGAAAAATCCTTCCAAATTTTCAAACTAAGAAAATGCTTCGAAACGCTATTCTCTTTCTTTAAAGTGAATGGCTTCACTTTGGATGCAAGAGGTAAGCCTTCTTTCAAACACAGTGCGAGGATATTTCCAAACAAATCAGCGCAATTTGAGAAGATGAGTGTTCAACTGGGAAGATTCAAAAATCTGTCTTTTCTTAAATGCAATATTCTCTTCCCTAAAGTTTCATTTTTGACACAAACAACGTGACTGAACTTACAAAAAGATAATGGTATAACCAGTACCCATTGAAGGACATTTTGCACGTTCTTCCGTCTCTGACCTCTCAGCATGGTTCCCCTCCCAGCTGAGTTCTGCAAAACACTTTCAAAAGACGAGCTCGGGAACTGAAACTCTTAGGCCATCCTTGATATTAATAATCATTGACTCAACAGATTTAGTGGTCCCATGGTATGATTTTTGCAATAAGTCAAGCTATTTATAAATTTTTTATCTTGATCTCACAGAAAAGACTAACTTTTCTACTTCTCAAAAACTCCTTCTAAGCTTGTAAGAAAAGGGAGGTTGGCAAACTGAATAATACGGTTTATTTAAATGTGGAGTATCTGTTCTTAACTTTTATTTAGCTTTAAGTTTGCCATTTTTATTTCATACCTGAATAAAGGATTGCAAAATACTATCTTTCCCAAAGGCATCAACTGGCATCACGACTACTTCATGGGTTATGACCAATAAACTAAGATCTTCTTACAAAATATTCGAGCATCACAAAATCCATTTCTTTTGTAAAGGAAAGAAAGATCAAAAATGCCATCCCACTTATCTCTACTATAGCTGCTAAGCTGCAATAATGTTGAACAGAAGTTTTCTTACCAATTTCAATATGATCAACATTTCACTGCTTGACACTGATAAAAATGGGACCCCCAAAATGTAGCTACATTTTCACAGACAATTACTGTGGTAGGTTTGCTGATAATTTTGTTTGTGTGTAGATAGGCAGCCCAAAATATCTAAGCTTTTCATCAAGTAAGTTACTTAACTATATTTTCAACTTTCTTTATAGCTCCTTGCATTTTTCATAGGCATAATAATAATAATATTTGCAACTTAAAATATCTGAATTTTACAATTATGTAAAGAAATAACATGTTATTAAGTAATTAATTATGTAATAATTAATAAAGAGGAATCTGATATCAAGATAAGTATTCTTAGACTAGAAACACATTTAGCATTGCAAATATATGAAATACTGATAATCAGCTTCTGAATAAAGAATATGCTTATGTGAGCATATTATAATAAGAAGACATTTATATAAAAAGGTTTATATGAAAATCAAGGGAAAATATCAATCTACCTTAACCCAAACATGCCAATATAAATGTGAAAAGCCAAAGAACAGTTGTATTTTTACTTTGACAAAAAGATGATACTGGGATTGGCTCAATAAGGATATACAGATATATAGATATCTGTAAACATTCTATGCATCAAACGTTAAAAGCACGTTTTGAAGTCTACATTAATCATTACTACCTGAAAAGTTTAAAAGCAGTTTTTTGTCTCATTATTACTTTCACGCTGGTCAGTCATAATTCAGGAACCACCTGTCATATGAGGCCAAAGAATCATCTCAGTCCTCAGTAGCTCTTAAGTAAATGAAGTTGTTTGTCAAGAATTAGTCTTGGAAAGAAAGCAAGTTTTATATATACATAAATGTGGGTGTGTATATGTGTGTGAGCGCACACACACATATAATCATGTTAATTTTATAGCATTAACACTACATTTCAAGTAACTGGATGTTACAATTCTTGTTTTAAAATTTGCCTAAGAAAGGAGAGTAACAGAATCTTAGAGTCACTATTCCTTGTTATTTCCTATGTGAATAATAATTTTTAAAGTTGCATCCTTATTAGAATCCGTTACTAAAAGACCCCACTTTCTGTAATTCTGTATTGTATTTCTTCTTTTGGGGGGGAGGTGAGGGGAGGAGGGAGACATTTCACATTGTTCACCTCTGCTTTTATTCTATTTTTAATAACAATTATATATGTTCTTGCGTGCGTGTGTTGGACTTCTAGCTTTTAAAATACAATTCTGCAAGCCACCAAAGATGATACTACATTTATCCAAGAACATTCAGTAGAAACTTTCTATTTACTTTTACTATTACAAGCCTGAAAAAGAGAAATTACAACTACTAGAACAAATCATGTGAGGCAACAATCACAATCATAGTTAATCCAACTGTTTTCTACTGAATGAATGATTTTCAACCACTTTAATCATGCTAGATTCAGAAAAAGCTGCAAAAGCACAAAAATGCTAATTGCCAATTGGTATGAACTTAAACGCAAAGTTCACAAACAGTATGATCCAGTGCCATTTTACAGCAATGAAAAGATTTTCTAATCAATCCGGTGATGTTTGTGTCTGTGCCTAATAGCAAACAGCATAAATAGCAAACAGAGTCCCAACAGAGCAGCACAGAATAAACGAGGTAATTCCTGCAGTCTTCACAAAAATGCAAGTATCACATTACCAGTAAGAAATTAGAAAATTAGTACATCTCACAAAGAAAGTGGATGTCTAACTGTTCAAACCTCCCAATTTTACCACAAAGCTTTGGCCTCTGCCTATGCATTACAATAATACATTCCTATAGCTCTGTCTGTTATTATAATGTAGTGTAACACATCACCTAATAGCTCTTGGTAATGTTACATATTACCACTTAATGGGGAAAAGGGGAATATATCAGTAGTATATTTCAAATTTTTACTTCCTGGAGTTCCGTATTATATCATCTTAAAAAGATGAATATTTTTCAGTAAGGGAAAGAGAATTTTGTCTAATGCACTGGGGAACGCAGGCTGCAAGCATCTAAATACATAGAAATGTTACTTTTAAACAAGGTTTGCAGCCCTTATAATGTCCAGGACAGTGAAAATTTGAGAATTTCTATGCTGTGATTCTGAAGAAACAAAAATCATCAACATCTTCTTCATCATTTCTGGCAACTTCTGTATGTTTATTGGCCCTCTCTGGAAATTGGATATGCATTTTGCCACCTTTTTAATTTCCTCTCACAGAGAGGAAAATGTTTCAAATTTTCCAAATATAGTGACTGATGAAAGCTGCAAATTATTTTCTTTTCAAATATTTTCTTGAAGCAGTTCTTCCTGTATCTTGCACATTTCTATTTTAATCCTGACATTGCTGAGTATTTACTTTCTGTTAACCTGTCAGTTATTTCATTCCCATCTATATAGGTATGAATATTTATGAACACAGCAGTGGCTGACCTGCAGCCTAGTATCATCTAAGAAACATATACACATTGGGCATGTGGGATGAGAGGGGAGGAAGACTGGGATGTGTTCTTCCACGCTTTGCACACAAAATAAGCTCCATCCATACGAACTGCCTGAATGAGAAGGAACAGATAGTTCTTTATGCTAATTATGTCGAATATCTAATGCAGAGCTCAGGAAACTCTCATTCATTTCCAAGCTCTGCCACCTCCATAGAAGCTCAGTAAAAACAAGAGGGGAGAAAGGACATGGGAACAACAGGCAGACAACAGGCACACCAGAGGTGTTGCCTGACTCCACACTAAGAGACCCCAAACTCGTCCATGAGTATTTTTAGTTCCTTCCTCTTAGGCACTTCTTGATAGAGGAAAGGAGTAATATATAATTGATAACTGACTATATGTCATTTTCAGGCTCCAAACCAGCATATTACCATCAAAATTTTATGGATATTGAGTGCTATTCAGTATGAAAATGGTGCCTTTCCTATTAGTATTTCAAATTTCATAAAATCCTATGCACTGGAATGGAATTAATTCTTAAAAAACTGAGCACCATTTTATTAATTCCAGCTTGTGCCTATGCAAAGCATACACAAGTCAATGAAGAAATGCTATTAGCATCTGGCTGATAAAGTGTTTTTGCTGAAGGTCAATGCCCTTAAGGAAGTATGTTCTTAAAATCCTCTGCATTTATTTCCTTTGGATCACTTTAAGCTATATCTTTTAAAGTCATTATTAATATCAGGAACACTCATACATTCTAGAATGTAGTCAAAAACAGACTAGAAATAAAGGAGGAAAATTGGGTCACAGTGAAATCACCAAGTCAGGCAACTTCCAGAGTTGCCCTATGAGGAACGGCTGCGAGAGCTGGGCCTCTTCTGCCTGGGGAAGAGAAGCCTGAGGGGGGAATATGATCAATGTCTACAAGTACCTGAAGGGAGGGTGACAAGGGGACGGGGACAAACTCTTTTCAGCTGTCCCATGTGACAGGACAAGAGGCAATGGGCAGAAATTGAAGCACAGGCAGTTCCGCCTGACCGTGAGGGGGAATTTCTTCCCTGTGAGAGTGACGGAGCACTGGCACAGGTTGCCCAGAGAGGT
The DNA here is from genome assembly GCF_028389875.1 of Rhea pennata. Lineage (NCBI taxonomy): Eukaryota > Metazoa > Chordata > Aves > Rheiformes > Rheidae > Rhea > Rhea pennata. The sequence goes on along the minus strand of NC_084665.1, from coordinate 16,737,397 downwards.
TGTGGAGTCTCCTTCTCTGGAGATCTTCAAGGCCCGCCTGGATGCAACCCTGTCTGACATGCTCTAGGTGACCTTGGTGAGCAGGGAGGTTGGACTAGATGATCTCCAGAGGTCCCTTCCAAGCTGACCGATTCTGTGATTCTATGATTCTATGGTTTCTTGCTCTAACACTCCCTCTGCCAGCACGCAAGCACCCTGTCCCTTTACCTTTCACACTTCCCTATTTCCTCCTCTTCTTTTGAGCAGTCTGTATTGCAGAAGAGTGTAATGAATAATGTATATATAAATATTGTTATAGGAAATTTATTTACTAAATTTATATGAACACAAACTCACTCTGCTCCATGGAGTAGGAAACGGAGGAGATGTTACAGAACTATTTTCAACAAGCCAAAAACCAAAGCATATCTCTAAAGCATGGCCAGAAATGTAGAAAAACTATTAAGCCTTCTAGCACACCTCTCTCCAAGAGCAGCAGAGTTCTCCACAGAATAGCTTTTGCTGCTTTATTCAGTCTACTCTGAAGTCTCTCAGTGAAGCCTGAGATGAGGCTTTTACCAGTTCCTTTGGGACAGTGCTCCACTACGCAATCTATTCTTCCTGTCAGTCATTTTCCCCTAATACTCAGCCAATCTGAATTTTCACTTTAGCAATCTCATTGCATTACTCCCCTTGTGCTTCTGTGCTTTAGCTTTTACACTCTTCAAATATTTATAGTTATTGTTACGGAAAGAGACATTTTTTTCCTCTCAGCAGATCAGTTTTGCTGTGTCCAAATGCAGGTTTGCTTCCTTTGGACTACTGCATTTCTTTGCACGTTCCAAGTATCTGTCAGAGAAATTAGTATTTGCTGATGCTGGAAAAAAAAGCCTACACTGAGAACACCTTTTCCCCCACACTGTCTCACAAAAAAACACCTTTTCTTTTTTTTTAAATTGGTCGTTACATTATCAGAAAGGGTTTAAAGAATTGAGATCTCAATAAAGGAAAGAACAGTTAACATCTAAAATATTTTACAGGGAAAATATTTATAATCTTTTTAGATACCCTGTACTAACCATAAACTATGTATTTAAAAGAAAAAAAAAAATTGTATAATGAGAATATCTTGGCTGAGAATAGCTTAGCTATGCTTTGTGGATTTTTCCCTTCTGATTTTGAATACTTCAGAATAAATGTTGTTTTTGAAGAAAAATCATCTCTTTCTCTCTCCCTTTCCTCACTAGTACCTCATGACTTCAGTAGAGACTCAAATGTAAAAAATCAAAACCTGCACCTCTCTCTCACTCCTTTTCTCACTGCTGCCTCATAACTTCCTTAGAGACCCAAACTCAGAATACCAGCTCCTGCAGCTTTTCACACTTTGTAAATTTTGATTGCTCATTGTAAATCTTGATTCAGTTATTGCACAACATCAGTTTAAATTCCTTCAGGATAAGCACCATTTTTTTTCTTCTCTTCTAGACCTTATTCAGTTTGCCTGGTTTCATTCAGTTTGTTTGTTTGTTTGTTTGCTTGCTTGCTTTCAGTGCACTACCAACCTCATTCAGGTAACTTTTTCTTCCTTTAAACTGCTAAAACATTTGGTAATAATTCATCTGAAACTGCTGCAAAGACTACGTGCGTGCTTCTCCTCCCCATTTGTCACGGTTGCATTTGGTTTCATGTTCCAAATACTTATTTCCACAGTCAGCTGAAGAAGAGACTGTTGATTCATGATTCTTGACCCTTCATCTAACTTTGAGCTTCCCCATTAATGCTTTAAATATTGACCTTTTGGATAACATCCCATCAGGATGATTGAGGTATTTCAAAGATTTCTCTTCCTGCAACCAAATTTCTTTTTAAAAGCCTGAAGAAAAACATGTTATTCTCATCATTATAGCAAAATAGACTGATGTTCCTTCTGCACTGGATTTCAGTACTATTTTTTCCACTATTCTTCACTCACTGTATTTATTTTCTGGTTATCTTAAGAAATCATAGCCTTAAATTGACCAGTAAAATCCATTAGTTACTAGGATGAATTCAGTTTTGTGGTCGCTGATGCTACAGTTTTCCATTTTCCCCATTTTCAGTCACTTCCTTTCATGTCAGCAATAAATAGACTCAGGATGGCTCTTCTGGGATTCTTTGCTTTCTATGTAGTGAATTTGACTTCTCCGTAATTTATGGATTTCCTTGATAATCAGCTGAAAGTGCTACTCAGTAGAGATGTAGGTAGTTAAAATCTCCTGTGAGCATCCTTAATACAGTAGGAATAAGATTTCTTCAGTCTCACTTGAAATATGCCTAATGTCTCCTTTGTTTGCATATATTCACTGCAAAATTATACAGTAGTTTCCTTCATGTTTCCTAAACATTTTTAAATATAATGCCAACCTATTTTCTTGTTCCATATCTATTTCTCCTCTATAAATAATGTTACCCTAATCTATACTGATATCCATTAAAAGAATTATCTTATTAGGTTCATCTAAACCCATTAATGGAGTTCATATAGACAAGAAAACTTGCTTCTTCTTTCTAGTCATTTTCTGTACTTATTGCAAAGATACTTCCTGGATCTCTTCTTACACTTTTTTTTTTTTTTCCAGAATATCTCCATGTTCTCACTTTTACTTTGATAGTGAACATGTATGTCAAGTTATCTGATTTAAGTAATAATTTCCTTTACTCTATTTCTTGGCTACTTTAAATACCACTTAACGAGCCAGACAAGTTTTGAATTCAGGATGCAAATAACACACTTAACTTACTTAAATGCAAGCTCCTCAGTCAAGGCAGGCATTTGGGATTTTTTTTCTTTTCCTTCTTTTCTTTTCTTTTTTTTTTTTAAAAAAAGTATGGAGAAAGGTAGTAAGGCCAGAACAAGGTTCAATACTTAAGCCTCTACTACTAGCTCCTCTTTCCTTTCTCTTTTGCGTGCATGTGCTTAAATGATGGTTCTGATTCAAATAATATCTTTTAGTAGTTCTGGTAATCCTGAAAGTGTTTTAAGTAAAAATATTCGAATGCTTTTGCATCCAAAATAAAACTATCATCACCATCTTTGGGAATCTCATACTAACTGTTAAAATTACTTACTTTTTGTACATGTCTACATTTTTTTAGTATAGAAATGAACAGCTTTCAGGCTCAGAATTATTCACCTTACCAAAAATTCCTGACTGCTGCAAAATAACTTGCATGAAAAGTACATCCTTATAACTGTGCTTTGTAAAACCTGTACCTTAATGATTAATCTTTCTAAATGCAACTCCTATAACATTAGCAGAGGTTACCCATATTAATTAAAAGCACAAGGGAAAGATAGCTTCAAAATTAACACTTGATCAGAAGTTTAGAAATTGATACTAGGTTCTTATATCAGCTACAGAATTACTCTGTGTCATCAAATTAGCTGGCCATCAAATTTATCCAGACTCATAGTCTTCATCTTTGTAAAAGAGAGAGTAACACCTCCTACTTTGCAAAAATATTAAGAGGATACATTGACTGGTGGGGGTGATGGTAAAATGCTCCAGCATTAGGGGAGACCAGTATTAAATACATCTAACTCTTTTCACCTTTACAATACTATTTTAAATGAATTTAGTAACTGCTATGCTGAAAGATCTCAAAGCACTTATAGAAACATAATAGATACACAGGCCATTCAGCACAGACTGACTACAGCTAGCCCAAACAGCATACAAGTCAGCTGATGCACTCCTCAACTCCTACAAACAAGTGGCAAAAACACATGAAAAAATCTGTTTTATTTTGTTTCAGTATGAGCATCTTTAAAGTGTCAATCTACAGATTTCCCACAGTAAAGTCCTGATATAAGTCTAACTAAGGTCAAAGTCCTGCCTATTACATCAACAGACTATGAATCAGGTCTGATTAGCTGGAAGTTTGTGCATTGATCAATCTACGAGATGGAGGGAAAAAAGTACTGAGATTTAACAGCAGAATTTTGAATGTGCATATGTAAAGGCAAATAGTTACAGTACTGTATCATGTACCTAAACATCCATTTTTATTAGTTTTATTTTTAATCATGCCACCATTTGGCAGGCAGACAGATATCAGTTCTGGATGGAAAAAGGAATCCTCTAAGTTAAAAGAAACCTGAATAGTCTAGATACAGAGATATCTAGACTATTCTCTGAAAGAAACTAGAAGGATCAAGGCAGCTAGACATTACCTTTTGGTAATGAAATCTGCATGGAAGAGAGGAAAAAAAAAGAAAAATATGGAGAATGAAGAAGGATGCAAAAAATTAGAAAAGGTTCAAAGAAGGACCACAAGAGTGACTGAAAGACTGGAAAATAGACTACATTACAGAAAAATAGAAAGGATTTGGACCATTTCAGTTATCAATGAGGTGGACAACTTTGTTATAGTTTAAAAATATCTACAGAAAGGAAAAAAATAAAATAGGTAACAGAGGACTTAAAAACATTGGATAAAAATCTGAAAGCAGATTCATTCCGGTGTGAAGATGTGTATTTATAATGAGGAGATCATTTAATCATTGCATCTATTTCCTGAGAAACATGGCAGATTGCTGTATTTTTTCAATCAGTAAAACGGCCTTTAAAAATAGTACAGTGGCTATCCTTTTTAAGATTTAAGAATCGTTTCAATTAAACCCAATGACCTATTTTACGCAGGAAGTCATGCTAGATTATCACTGTTCCTTGAAAACTGCGGCAGTTTTGATTAATAGAAGATTACAGAATAGGGACAATCTTAAAGACTACGAGTGTCAAACTTCCGGTGAAATTTAATACAGATATAAATGGGTCAACATAGCTGTAGACTCCACCATGATTAATATGTTGGCTGAAAAAATCATCATGGTCAACTCAAAATCCCGGAGTTCTCCTACTAATACCAAGATAATCGATTGCTCCATGGGCTCTGTGGCTTCAGCCATACGAGAAAAACCTTTAACTATCCTCCCATATAAAACTGTACGCATTACTAGGAAAGAAGCTATAGAGAATCAAGTGTTACGAAATTGAGCCTCAGGTCTGGAAACAAACAGGCTGGACCCAGCACTGTGCAAGGATGCACACAGGCTTCACGAGTACCCTGCAAACCAGTCTAATATTTGCAAAGAGAGATTATACGGAAAGATAGCAGAACCCCCATACGTGGATCCTCAATTCATCACGACCACAATGTCTCCCTAAATGTAAGCACCTCACTTACAGGCCCCAGAAGGGACAATGATCATTCTCCTTAATTAGTGAGCTGTAAATGCTCCTTGAGTGTACTGGAATGAAGAAAGCCTTTACTCCACTCTCTTCAGATCAGTGGTAGCATATCCATTTTTTGAGTGGTGACAAGGTCACGCCTAACAAAAATCAAGTGATGCATTACAGAAACAAAGTAAACACAGTAATTCATTCTAATGGAAAGTAGAAGAATAAAACAAGTCAGTCTGAAGAGCTGGTTACAGGTTTTGTTGACAACAATGTATTATTCCCAGGCATATATCCATAGTGTCTCTGCCTGTTCTCTCCAAAGCTTAAAGTCTACCAGCCAGCAATATAGCTTTCTTGCCAAGGATTTACTCTTGCTAATACTAGATTCCTACAATTTCAATACAAACATGCAAGCTTTCCAAGTTCCTTAAAAAAATGCAACAGAACAAAAGCTCTCATATGGAAAACCCAACATATTTCCATTCAGACTTTCTGAGAAAAAGTCCTTCCTGATTCCTGTAGGTGACTAAGCATTGACCTAATGAAGGTGAGTAACTGTGAAAGCTACTTGATGTTAAATTCAGGAAACAGACTGAATCCCAGGTTGTACAAAGGCCTGGATGCCAAAGACAAAATGGATAGACGGCTTCCTTGAAAAAAGCCATATTCTTGCGTGGGTCAGGACAAACCCTATATCGAACAATCTCCTTCACATTTACATTGTAAAGAACCATATAAACTCTTACACATGCAGAAACCTGACAATAATGCTTTCATTTTGTAGCATCACTCTATGCTAGGAGAAAGCACTGAGAAAAGAACTAAAATCAGACTAGCTATTTTGACACCTGTAGCAAAATCTGGATTTACTGTATACTCACTTTTTCACTTCATTAAATATATTTGTGAAATTACAAAAATAATTAACACAGAGCATAAGAATAAAAGTTATACTGCTACTGTTTTCTCATCTGTGTCAAGAAAGCAACCACAATCAATTACGACAGATGGATAGAGAGAGGAAATAAAAAAGCAATTAACAAATAGAGTTGGAACAGTTCCACTCCCAATATATAGGCATCATGTTTTCCCCACAGAGGAAAGTGAATGATTGATTTTAAGAATTATCTACCCAGTCTTGATGGGTTTCCCTTTTTCAGGTCCTTGCAATGATAAGTATTAGTATCTCTATCCACCATATTTTAAAAGTAAATTTACAAATACATATGCAGTAATCCAGATGCTTTAAAACGAGCATCAGCCTTTTTCTAACATTATCTCTGGTATATAGCAGCTTGAAGAAACAGTACCAACAAATAAACTCTGAATCAAAGCCATTGTTTCTGTGGGGGCATAAGGTAGTTTTTTGGAAGAGATTTACTCCCTTAACAAAATATCTATCATAACACTAGGTCACACTACACAGTACCAGAACAACTTTTGAGATTTTCTACAGAATATGTGCATTTCAGACTTCCACATAAAACACCCTATTTTAAAATAAAAGTTGTTTTTTAATTTTTATTCCACATATATACATCATTACTAATAATAAGTAACAAATATTATTTATTTCAGCAGGGTTTATATGGAACTAATTCTCTGACAATGATCTAAATACGGACAGTCATAATAGAGGTTAGCACAGTTTACTGGTCAAATGAAAGGCTACCAGATTTGATTGCCTATTCATTGTGCATTTGAAGTATTCATTTAGGTTATAATTATGTGTTCCCTGTAATTCCTATGACAGTAATACACAGTCTAAACATCTCACATTTCCACTTTCCCTCTGCCTAACATACAGTTAATACTGTATATTATAATAATATAATTATATTATATTATTATATATATTATATATTATATTATATTATTATTTGCAATGATGAAAAGATGATAATACCAGGTTTGTGTCTGATGGAAAAGAATTTGAGTTTAGAGGAGTATATTCCTTATAATGAAGCCCAGTGGGACCGAGTTGCATTCTTTGCTCCACTGAAAGCGGTTGGCAATAGAAGTCTTTTACCCTGAGAGTGTATCCTGGTGCAGGAATTCAGTGGAAACCTTGGACTCAGCATCAGCTGAATGGGAGGATCCCTGCTAGGATGCTGAGTTGCTTCTGTGTGCACCAAAAAGTGCCAGATTATGAGATCTGGTAAATTATGCTGGGTACTGTCAGAAAAGCCTTCCTCACTCCTGCTCTCCACCAACCTGTTGTCAGTCAGAGGCTAATCCAGGCTACAGGGCCAGTCTAATCCTTGCCTTCTCCATTGAGAAAACCAACATTATTATATTTTGCAATAATATTATATTAATTATAATATATTATATTATAATTATATATTAATTATAATATATAATATAAAATATAATATAATTATATATTAATTATATTATAATATATTATAATTAATATAATATATAATGTATAATTATAACATATTATATTTGCAATAATAATAATAATATAATATTTGCAACATTAGATGTGAACATAGGAGCATAGATAATTTTTTCTGGCAATGAAAAGGCAACAAATACATTCTGGGAAGTATAAGTGAACTCTGCCTAAAGGAATATAATATCTCTCAAGTAATTAGCTATAACTATTGTATACATATCTATAGAGAGCCATATGGTCAACAGATGAAGGTGTTACCAACAAAAAAAATTATGGCTATGAACAAGAGCTGCCATATTTTATTCTCTAAGATAGAGAACATCTTTAGGAACTTGAACTCTTATCTTCTATTAATCTTTTAGGAAGCATCTGTAAATATACCTTCAGAGAAACTATGATCAACAAGGAGAAATATAGCTAAAACAGGTCATGAGTCTCAACATGCTTTCCCTGAAAATAATAAAACTTCCACTGAATAGACCAAGCTGTACCTTTCTGTCTCTTCACAACAGACGGGGAAATCCTATTACCCAGGCTAGCTATGGAACAAATGAGCGTCAAAATTAGAAGTCAGTTAGTACAGTAACGAATTTAGCTATTATTTATTAGCAATTTTCCTTGTCTGCTTATAACTCCTCTTACCACCTGGAGAACTCTTTAAGACACATATAACTTAAATTCCAAAAAACTGTAAAAGCCAGAATAATATGGTAGAAGCCCATAGTTCTTAAGGTAACTTAAATCATGAGTTACTCTGTTACAGACAGTAGGGTTTCTCTGACATAAATGTAATTTTAATAAGAGAATCACTGTTATTTGCACTTTAATGTTACATTTTCTTTTATTCATCATTAACTGTAGATACAAATTCTATTAAAAAGCTTCAGACTAGGTCTTCACTGTTACTGCACAATGCTTTCAGTGCCACTAAACTCCTAGTCACTGGGTACAATGAAGCAGAATATATATTAATACCTTTCCTTCCAATTAATCCTTTTTGTTTTGTTTTGTTTTGTTTTCTGCTGTCATTAGGCTAAGATGCTTCCCTTGGAGATGCTCAGGTGAAGCACATTAGTTACCCCAGTCAAGTAAATAATGCTAATAAAACTAAATTCTCTCCACATGGCAATTTCACCTTAAAAGTTGCTTAACACAGCTAGAGATTTCAATCTGTGTCGACTACCGAGTCCCGTAAGATGTACGTTACCAAAGACAGGCAAGAATACCATCTCTGAATATTTAGAACAAAATTATCCTGGTGTGATAGCTGGTCTATGTGCCAAATGACTTAATTGGCAAATTAATAATTAATGCATCTGTTTGTTATACTACATCAACCCACATTTCTGTGCATCTGTTTTTACATTTGAATCCTATGCAATCTTTCTAATCAGCCTACATTGCCCACTACCTTGAATGATAACAATAAACCACTGGAGTGCTACATTCTGTATCTCAGGATATACAAACTTCTACAGGAATCAATGGAATATTCTGCTAGAACGTTTGTTCAAAGGATTATTTATAATCATAAAGTATGAATTAAAACACAACATTTCTTACTGATGTTTTATAATGATCAACAGTGCATTCAATAAGTTGATGTTACCACCATCTCCAAGATTATTCAGAGAGAAAGTACTGCACATAAGGGAAAGAATGCTTGAAATGGCCTAGATTTTACTACATAAATTTGTGTCAGTATTTGGGAAAGGACGGACACTTCAGACAGATCTTAATTCTCTTTTCAATTTCTTTAAACAATTTCTCACCACCCCCCCCCCCCCCCCCGGGACTTGTACACTTTTGTGAAGTCAGAGTGTCAGAGATTAAATGCATAAGAAAAAGAAAGCTACTCTACTAATACTGCTTGTGTTCCTTAAAGGAAGAGACGAGGAATACCATAAAAAGAGTTATTCTCGCTACAGAAAGATTACTTAAATGACTTTGCATTCCTAGAACTTACAGAATCCTGCTCTTGAAGTACCAAATGAATTTGAATGTAAACATCAGTGATAATCAATTACTGCATATATGTGCTCAGCATGAGCTTTTCTGGAAAAAATCTTGCAATTACATTTCAAAGTGTCATTTCAGTTTTTTCTTCTTTATTTTCGTTTTTATGGCCTCAGTTTATCAAAGGCAGAGATAACAAAAAGAGGAATAGAGACAAGAAAATAAAAACATGAGCCCTGTCTGACTCTGACCTTAAGGATCCAAACTTGACATAAACCACTGAAAATCACTACTTTCTTTCAAAAGTTTTTCATTATAAATGGGCCTCCCTACAAGAAATCGTATTTTTAGTTCCAAAAGAACTAAAAGATTCCTAGTTATCTTGCATTTTGTCCCTACATTAATCTACTGTTTTTCCAAAATAGTGATATTTTCTTATGAAATTAAATCATTGACATTTTGGCTACATTTTAAAATAAAAGAATATATTTAAAACTTTTCTGATATAAACAAAAAAGTGCTTTAATCTGCTAGACAGAATAAAAATACCACGTTTCCAGTCAGCTGATATTTTAAACGGCATCGTCTTGAAATGCCCCAAGAAAATTTTATTTCAGGTAGTTCTAATCCAAGTTTTCCCTTTGGAAAGAGGATCCTCAGTCAGACATATCACCCATGAGGTACCTATTCCTCACCCTGACCAAGCCACATGACTGTTAGAGGCATGTGATATGAACCATAGGTGCAGCAGTGCAGTCACCAAGTAACTGCACAGAAAAAAACAAAGAATGAATGATCTCAAGCGTAATTTTGATGGTGTCTCAGTCTCACTCTAGCTTGAAAATAAATCTTTAGAAAGATGCACAGATAAATGAAAATGAACAAGATATAAAGAAAATACAGTAAAATACAGTATAACAAAGTAGTAAGAAAGCAATATAGAAAACAAAAGATAGGTGTGTAGTTGGGACAATCTTCTTGCCAAGTCTTTTAATTGTCATAGCTACAGGTAAATATCAGGAGGGGGGACAGTTACAGCTTGAAAATGAGGAGAAGCCACAGGATGCAGTCAATCAGTTCTACTAACATTCTCTGCAGATGTCCCAGCTACCGTGATCTGGGAGCCTCTTTCACACACAGACAGGCACAGACTGAAAGGACACCAATTTTTCCAGACGCCAGTTTTTGAATAATCAGGTTTTTTTTGGTTCACATAATCCTCATTTACAGGATTCATTTATTGACAAATGAGATAAGGTAGCATAGGTGGCATTTTGAGTGAAAAAGCAATTAATGAGAAACTTCCTTAGAAATACAATGACAGCAAAGTATCACACTGAAAAACAACCACACTGGTTGTTGGGTACCTTGCTACAGCTTCCATTTATGACTCCACAAATCCACAGGTTATGTGAGTGAAGAGCTGTTGCTATGCAAATAAACCACAGGAAGCAAATAGCTATTATAAAATAATAGCAGGGAAAATATTCCACAGTTTCTGCCTTGTTTTGAAGGGAAAAATATGTAATACAACTAGCCTGCCTAAGTGGCTAAGTCAAAAATAGAAAGAGAATATTCCAGCACAGTAACCATAGAAAGAAAATACTGGGAGAGGCTATCAAGTATTTTCCATATAAATAGTAGGAGCATACATAATTAAAACATTTAATTGCAGTAACATGCTCTCAGCAATAAGCGATCTTAATAGGTCAACACAGAAATGGTTTAACAAAAAAATATCTTCAGATTTAAAACATCAGGATACCAAAATTAACAAAGATGGTATTTAGAAATGAACCTTTAAGGATAATAAAGTTAATCAAAGGATTTTTTGATGTAATGTCTACCTAGAAAGCAGGTAAAGTATTAAATCAGAAAATTACTGGAAAGAGAGACCTTAAGGAAGATTCACAGGCAGTTTAAAATGCCGCTAACAGGCCAAACACTGAGAAATGCTGAGTATTTACAACTCATACTCAACAACTTTATCAGGAGTTGAATATGGCCATCTTGTTTTATAAACGTTACGCATCATCAAGAGCTAGACAGAAATTATGGTACTGCCAGATGTAGAAATGACTGCTTTTCTTAATCATTTTTTTGAATTACTCACACAAACAAAAAACAGCATCACTACAAACACTAGGAAATGTTTGGAAGAATGCATACCTCTAGCTGTTTTTTCCATTTGAAAATTTAATACAGAAACATATGGGAAATATTTTCAAATTTACAGACTAAAATTTGATGTGAATTCCTTAGGAATACAATATCTCAGTTCTTCTAACTATTTTAATATTTGAAGAAAGGGTTGTTTTGACAGTGGCAAGTTCAGATGAACCCTCAGATTTGCATTGTATGTGTTTGCTTATTCAATGTTTAATAGTAGAAGTCTGGAAGCTTTTACAGCTAAAAAAAATCCACAAAAAACAAGCAAAAAATCTCAAACGATATCTTCCTTTACAGTTAGCAAATTTTCTTCTTCAATATTCATTCAACAGAGCAATGAAAAAGAAATTGGGATAAGGAAAAAATCAGTCAAAAATCTCTTCAGTTCAAGATTCACACAGAAATCAATGACATTAGTTCAATGTATGGAACCTATCCACAAATGTGTTTTATTCCTCTGCAGTAGCACTCTTTGTAACTTTTCAACAGAGGAAAAAGATCCTAAAATAAATACACTGTTCATGTGAAATAAAGCTTCATTTCATAATAAGTCCATCAACTTCAGTGGGCTCAATCACAGTGTGACATAAAAGATAACACACCTCAGACTACAAGAGTTAAAAACATATCAAGATACTAATCACTACTAATTTTACAGCTAGTTCTCCTTTTTATTTCTGAAATTAGCATGTAGAAAGCAGTAAAACAAGCAAATAAGCTTCACAAACTTGTTTTAAGTTTGGATTCCTTGGAATGTTACATAATACATAATTCTGGAATGCTTTTTCTTAACAGGACTAGACAAATAATACATATTCGAAACTTTAAATGAACTCTCATTACCTGAAGTGAACAAAGAAGAGTTGTAAGTTATCCTAAAGGGAAAGCATATTAGCAGGGGCAGCTACAAAAAGGGCATTGGAACTGAACACATAGATGTCTTCAAAATATAAAACTCTGTAAAACTCTGGAGTATTATCTTTCATATTCACCTTACTATTTTGGAAGGCTTCCATAGAAATATGCAGTGAGCATATGAAGGCTCCTGCATGACTGGCATCACCGGTGCATCGCACTGCACTAGCCGAGTAATTCTGTGACAACGAATAACATTTCGTACACACCTCCGTGTACTCACAGCCATTTTGCTTGTATTTATTTGGGGCTCCATTTATTACTGGCTTTGTAGTTTTTTTCGAGGTCATTTATTAAGTGGAAATCTAATGTTTTATTTGGCACGCTTACTCTTCAATAGTAGAAAAGCATGAAAAACAAAAGGGAAACATAGACATGCAGTACTAATATTAGTACTAGTTCATAGCACTGCACACAAAAATAAAATTTTAAGAACAGAAGTTAAGCATTCATTTAATACAACTGAAGGAGCTGTTTTAAGAAAGATATATTCATTCAAAGAAATTTCAGGCCCTGGTACTGTATAAAAATTTACCACAGTGCTGTCCGAGTGGGGGAATAGAATAAAAACATACAAAAGTCAAAATGGTCTGGATTCCTTTCACAGTTATTATTCTTTTTAAAATACATATAATGATTTTGTTTCAAAAAGATGTTGAATTCAGGGCTACTTCAGTGAATTCTAAAATAAAATCTTTTTAAAAAATAAAGAAAACTTTGCATTTAACTTTATTGTCTGTTTATTGTCTGTTCAGCCTAGTGGTGGAAGACATATGAAACTGTGTTTGAACCCCTACTTACCCAAACAGTTTCTAAAGGAATAATAGTAAGGTCATATCCAAACCTTACAGATCCTTTTTCATATATTCATCAAATATAGAGACAAAACTTGACAAATTTGAATTCTGACTATATCAGATATATTAATTGCCCAAATGTGGTCTAAAACTCAAAACTCTTGCAACAAGAGGAATGCAAGGCAAAACAATTATGTAATGTTGACATGAATAAAAAGGCTATTGCTTAGAAATAAATATGTGGCATCTCTACCCTATATCTAACATGAAGATGTAAACCAGATAAATACTAGCTAATATTTGTGTTTTACCTCACTAATCCCAAGCAATTCTGAGAGGTTTTCTTACTGCAGATAGAATTTCCAGGCAGGAACAAAGTATAGTTATTTTATATACATATGTCATATATATATATATATATATGCCATATATATATACATGTCAATTAAACATGTGGAGATAACTACTTTGATTCAGGTTATTCTTTGTTTTGAATATGGATATAGCATTGCAACATATGGAATTATTTTGGTAAATGGAGCCTGACTGTGAAACATGCTATTGTTATTTGCTTTCCTACAGGCATTCCTGTTGTTAATACTAGAAAATCACAAGACTACTAGCAATTTTAGCTATTGATAAGCATTTTACATACATACACAGTAGTATTTCATTTTATTTTATAGATGGAGAAAATGTATGATTCAAAAAAGGAGAGAGCATCTTGCATAAGCATCATCTACGCCAGGAAGGATGTTAACAAGGCATCATTTCAAGTCAGAACATTTTATATGCAACTACTTACAGCCAACTAGGAGATAAATAATATGGCTGGGTGAGCATTAAAGCTTATTTCTACATGAAAGCCACTTGGAAAAAGACAGAAGCAGACCTGAAAACAAGGGGAAGGTTCTCTGTCCCCATGGTCTTGGCCATTATAGTCATGCCTTCCTCTGCACTGTTACACTACCCTAATGAATCCGAACCCCACACAGCGGCAAGGCTTCAACAGAATGGACAGGCAGGCAGTTCCTCTACAGAACAACTATTATAAGCTGTTCGTGACTGTACTCTCCCTAGATGGTAGAAGAAAAACTGACTTCTCTCCAAAGAACTTTATCCTGTCTCCCACATTCTCAACAAAGCATCACACTTCTGCCCAAGCTTTAGAAGAAAGCAGTGTCTATCAGTGTAATTGATGAGAAGCTTGCTTTTATTGCAAGGCCTGTTGAATCAGACTCTTTAAGGCAAGAAATGAAGGCATGCCACATTTCTCAATTTCAGTCAAAAATACACATAAATTAGGTACCACGCTGCTCAAACATGTCAGAGTTTAGATCTAAGTATCATAATTTCTGTAAGCATTCAGGAAAAGAACTTTAAAGTCACAACTTGCAATACCTTAAGGCACTTCCATGGACAGAAACCAGCTGGTTTGCAGATATCATGATTGTAACTTTGGACTTCACTGCAATAGATAACTAGCACATCTCATGTAGACTTCTGACAGAAATACTGAGAGTGCTATGAAAGAAATATGAATGAAAATGTGTGTGTGAAAAAAGCACTAGTAGAACATGCATCAAAAGAGTAGCCTGAATTGCTAACAAAGGACACTGTTTCCAAGACGCTGCTCTCAGAACACTATTTCCAGCTGTGAAACCGAGAAATAAGTTGTTTCTGTCAAGACAAGAAAGTCACCTCTCTGATGAGCACATCACAGCCAACTCCTCAGCAGAAGACCAGTTTGACAAAGGGGAAGATGGTAACACGATCGCAGCGTCTTGCCTGTGCCATTCTTTTTCCTGTTAGCCAAACTGGGAAAAAGGGATATATCTTCCAAACATATCTTTCAAATAAAAGGAAACAGACAACGAGCAGCAACTCTGCTTAACATCTATGGAGGCTGAAGTAAGCAAGTTGCTAAAATAAAATACCACATGGCAGCAACTGTTGACTCAAGGAGTATAATGGATCAGTCTAAAAACTAGTTTGCCATCACTAATCAAAAGGAACCAAAGAGATGGAGTGAGGACCTCATAGCAGCCTCCGTGCTTCGTGCTGCACACAGGAAGTCCAGGCCAGACGACTTAGATGTTCTGGTGAACATGTAGATGTAAGAGAGTAATTGAATGAAATCTTTAATAGAATGAGTGTGAGCTGGTAAAATAGTTACCTAAGAGATTTTGTCACAAGAAATCATCTCCCCTTTCCCTAAGATTTTGCACAAAGTTCAAGCTTAGATATTCGAGTTCTTTTATTGTTTTGGACTAAAAATCTGTAAGTAAGCAAAGCCTAGGATAAGTCTACAGCAATGAGCATCCAGCATTTTAAACAGAAGACCATGTTTCTTCTAAAATAGGATCTAATTCACCAAAATGGAACAGAAATCTAGAAAATTAAAATAATATCCATTATAAAAACCTAACATGCAAAAATCCATCCTTCATTACCACAAAAATGCTGTTGGGCTTGTATTCAAGTTTTTACTCAGGCACTTCTCAGTTCCTCCCTCTGTATGAAATATGTTTTGCCTATATAGTGATTACAGACAAGTAGATTTCTATAAACATACCCAGTATTATACTCAGAAATCTGCTACTTATTTATTCTTTTATATCAGGCCCTGAGTAACCTGAACTAACATCAAAGTTAGCTCTGATGGGGGGTGGGAACTGCTCATTCCTGAAGTCCTTTCTGACAAATTCTGTGATTCTGTTTCACTTCTAGCGCACACAATGTTTTGAGGCTTGCAAAGGTTCTGAAAAATGTAAGTACAATTCCAAGTTTGGGCAATACTAGCAGAGAGCACTAAATAAATGGAAACTTATTGGTAAACAGGAAAAACAGAAACACCCTTGCAGAAGCAGCCAATTTATGAAATATTTTGGGTATACCAAATAAAATTGACTGTAATTATAAGAATAAGCATTAAAGGCTAGGCATAAAATTTCATTGCTATAAAACTGACAGCAAAGATAAAGATGTTAACACATCTTTGTCTACAAGCAGAGAGTTTAGAGAATATGTTAGTGGTTAAGGCCATGGCTGTAAATACTATCAATGAATTTAAGAGACAGCAGGCATTTTAATAGCGCTATGAGGGGAGAAGGGTTAAAGACAATCTGACTAAGTAGGCCACTGAGGTTAATAAAAAGTGCCACAAGCCTTTTGAACTACACGTTGAATCTCACAACCTAACAATCCCTTATATGTTTGTGGTTAACAAAATTTCTAAATTGTTAGAGGGTAATATTTCAACTTGGTCTTCTTAACGCAGCATTCTTTTTCTCATTAATATAGATTTTTCCTCTCTACAATGTATTTTAAATAAATACTTTTAAATATTAACCTTCAGTTAATTTGATTACATGAAACTTAGTAGGTAGCTTTTACTACACCGTCCTAAAAATTTAACAACATCACCACTCTCTTCTTTGGAAGGGTTCGTAGCATTGCATAACACTGAAGAACAGATGATGTTTTTGTAGATGTACTCATGTACTTGAACACCTGGCTTTTTATCTTATGTAAGAAATGCACTTCATATTCCTTTCCACCCACAAAGGCACATAGCATTCTACAAACACACACTGCAGAAAAACTACATGAACATCTGCTTCCGTTTAGAGGTTTTGCACAGATAAAGGTGTGACTTTTTGGGAGGTGCTTCAGACAGAACAGCAGGAACCGTCAGCCTGGCCGTCGGTAGCAGCACCAGGAAGCGAGACAAAAGCAAACTCCAGCCCTCGCGTTGCAGCTCTTGGGGCATATTTGCAGCCTCTCAGATCCATGGCTCCAAACAAACCAGTCTCCAACATTGTCAACACAGCCATAAGCCTGCTTTAAGTGTGTAAACTTCATAAGCAACAGCCAGGCTTGTCTCAAACACACAAACTTTTTGATTTTATTTTTGACACATTTGATTTTTTTTTCAATCTACCCTTGGTATAAACTTTGAAGTGGATCCAAGCCCTGTGTATCATTCTGTGTCTATATAGAGAAGCTTAAAAATGGGAATCCACCTGCTTCTCGTAAGCATGGAATATCACACAAGAATATAAAGACCTGGAGCCGTAGCGGTCAGATTTTCCTGAGCTCTCCCAGAACGCCCTCGTGGAGCACTGCTGCAGAAGGACGACTGACTCTCATCCACAACTCAAAGGCTATCAGCAAGCAGAGAGCAAAAACACAGAGCTACTCTGACAAATGAAGGGATGATTTAGGCCTTTCTTAGCTCAGAGAGCCAGTCGTAGTGACTGTAAGAGGAAAGATGCTCCCCACTAGCATTCCTTACTTTTCCCTAGACTTTCTCGGGGATTATCCTTTTTCCAGATAAATGTATAATAAAGAAAATTTCTTTCTAAAAAGCATCCACAGTTTTATTTACTCTTAAACATGTTTATAAAAAGAAAGTCTGTTACGAACTGCTAAGCAATAACTCTACAGAACGTTCTTTAGCAAAATAGTATTTCGAAGCACATTATTGATGTATGCATATAAATTGCAGGAGAGGTGTAATTACAAAACTTGACCTTTTTAAAACAGAGAAATGAATGAAACTTGAGATATATATACTTCCTACTTTCAGTTTTTCTCCACATAGCTTCTCCAGATGAACGAAGCATACACACTTTTTAACACCAAAAAATAGGCTCACTGTATTTAGTGTCTGTCTTCCCACTACACTACCAACTGTATTATTTTTAGCCCTTTCCAATTCCTTTTCTTTCTTGTCATTCAGTGTCACAGTGCCTGGTTTCTTAAAATTATGACAATATAGCTGGAACAAAATCCTCTTCACGTTCAGTAATGAACTCACCAGTTAAACAAGCATCTTTACTGACACCCCTTCATTTCAGTATTAGCATTTTTTTTCTTAAAATCAAAGTAGTTTCTTAAATGTTAACACAACAGCTTCTGTGCTTGTTCCAGCAACAGAACAGTTGTTAATCCATCTTGCTTATTCTGCTCTCCTGAGTCACTCAGAAAAAGCCCTCTGAGCCACCAGATGCCTAGGCCAAATTTGCAAGAGGTTTCCCAAGAGTCAGCATGTGTAAAAGATACTAAAAATCATAATTTAGGTGCTATATCTTTCCAAAGACTACATATTTTTCATATGTAAAAATAAATATTTGAGAGTGGAAAGACAGCTGAAAATTGAGTAACAAAAGTAGTGAGCTACAGAATGTATGGAAAAAGAATTGAGATTAATAATCAGTGGAAATCAAAAACAAATATACTAGGCAAGGCAAAACAGACAGAAGTAGTGATTATAGAAGATGATGAAGGCACATGAGAATTAGAAGAACAGCTGTAGAGAGCTGACGACATCAAGTTTGCATTAGAATTGAAGCACAGGTTTTCTTCAGAAGTACAGAATCTTTTAAGAGAGTGGAAGGCAGTTAGGAACCATAAAAAAAATTTAAAAAGTACCAAACCTAAAAATAACCTCAGTAAATTAGAAAATAATTACAAATAATTAGAAAGTAATCCTTATATTCTTATTTGAATACATGCATCTTGACTGACGTTTAAACATTATTATAGAAGAAATAAAAGAAAATCTTCCTCAGAAAAGTACTTTCATGGAACCTGTGGCATGAGCAAACACTTTTGTTCAACACGGACAAAGAATATTACATTATTTTGAAGTATTTTTCTTAATGTTTTTTAGAAGTTATTTCACCATTTGGCTTTTTTATTAAAAAAAAATTAAAAGGTCCTATTCCAATCAAATCTTTCTGGAGTTTTTGGAAAAAGTTCGTTTTTATTTGGCTTTATAGCTAGTTCTATTCCTCCTTCCAAAAATTGTTTCTTCCTTCTATTACACAAAACCTCTCACCAATTTGTATCCAGAGCCATTCTAGAGGGATCCAGAACAGGGCATTTCAGAACATAGCATATTTGGACATAGCCTGGTGACAGGCAAGTTGTAGTAATTCAGAAAGACAAAGAAGAGGTGGCAGGATTCACCAGCAGAGCTGTCAGGGTGTCCTGACATAGTCCCAGATACGGAAGTCTAGTCCCTGGCCTGCACTCATGATAGGGGCTGTCCTCAGTTCACCCACTGCTACTCGGTCAAATGAGTTGAGAAGTCAGAGATGTGATGAGAGCAACATCACTTATTTCACTGAAGCTGATTACAGGCTGAGGCAAACCTTCACCTTACCAGCACGATGCACCACTGAGACTTGGGCTTTGTTCTCTTAATAGGTTTTAGAGGATCAAATATATAAAATTCTTGTATTCTGAGTAGTGATCAGTAACTTTAAAAGCTCAGTTTGGGCTTCAGATCTGCAAAGCCTTCTAGCTTTCAGCACTGCACTAGGTCCAGACTTAACTTTCTACATAACCAAAACAAGTAATACAAAATCTAGGTTTTCACTAGTACACAATACACATAGTAATTCATTTTTAAAGCAGCCAATAAGCTGTTAGTTTTATAAGTTCTTCCAGAAACAGGGCAATCATGACTCCTGACTTCCATTAGATTTGTATTCTTTAATAAACCTCCACACGCACATTTTAATAATCCCACCTGCTAGTGTTATCTCCTCTGACCCTACCAGCAGTCATGGAAAAGCACATCGCAGGCAGACTAACTGCCACATGCCACATGCCTAGAATTTGGCAAAGATTTTGCTAAGGACCCTCAGTGAGCTTGAGTTAGCTAGGTAACCTAGTTAGCTAGGTAGTCTAGTTATCTAGTTTAGAGTAACTGTGGTAATGCTTGTGATACAGGTTTTCCCACGTTCAGTGTGATACACATCTTGCCTATTACTTTGAAGCCCTTCAAGACAGAGCAAGAGAGCTGTTTTGGGCTGCTTTGGAAAATCTCAGCCCTTCAGAATGCCATAGGTTTACATCATGTAATAGGGTGAGAAACAGAAACGTAATTAGAAGCTACAGCAATCTAATTAAGCTGGAGGTTTTTTTCAGTAGGGATTTGATTCTCCCTTGAGTGTCTGTTTTCCTCCATTTCATCATTCCTTAAACTCAACACTTATAACAATTAAATGTCTTAGCCTTTTTTGTTTAACTTTAATGATGTTAGAATGAAGATAATTTGGGTACCCAAAAGCTTCATAAATATACTGATCCTCACCTTGTAAAAGGTTTTCTAAACATTCTCATCTCAATCAAGAAGAGCTCTCTTGCCTGCTGAAAGTTGCATTTCAAAGGTGTTGGAAAAAGAGCACTTAGAACAGTATCATTCAAGTTCTTATCTGAAAATATGGGTGCAGCTTTAGGAGACTTGGAATAGGCCTGAAAGATAGTGATTTCCTATCTCAGTCTTAACCCTGTCAATGATTTGCACAGTGATGCACAGATCAATTTTTGTGCCTCTGCCCATCAATCTGGCAAATGAAGAAAACTATATAACTCTCCAAGGTACATAGATCTGGTACCTTCAGTGTTTAAAATTCCTGTATTCAATGTCTATGCAAATGTTCAAAGGAATTCTGCAATTTTTAGACCACAACTAATTCTCTGTATCCAGAAATGAAATGCCCAATCTCCAATACATTTATTTTGTCTTCAGCATTGTTACCTTACGGTAATACCAGATGACCAAAGTCACAGTGGGGTCCTGTATAAAAGACAGACAAGCTTTCCACTGAAGAGTTTCCAAGCTATTCTGTGTGCCTTTAGTGGGCCAGCTAAGTGCCTCTGGCAATGGCACGCAACCTAATACACACAGAATTAGCGCCATTCTAGACATATTTCCAAATCATTTGTGCTTCTCAGACACATGAGACTTTTGCTGTAAACTCTGCTATTCTGGATTTATCATAGCAAGGCTCTGTATCATAAAGTACAAATTTTATGGGTTTGTTACACTGCAGAAACATTCCCAAACACTTCAGTCTTCAGTCTTACTTGACTTTCAAAGATTTGTCAGTATGGATTACAAGAAAACATAGATTCCAATAAGAACCAATGCTAACTTCCTCACTGAAACAGTTATTTCATTTTGTAATATGTTTCTGTGTAACTACCTCTAAGGCGACTAACATCAGAAAGTCAATAGTCAGTGCTTAAATTGGGTATTCCATTTTGCAGAATGTGCACATCACGGTTAAATATAACCAGTGGGCTCTTGACAATGTTAATGAAAAACAGCAGAAATACTATTTAAAGATATTAGATTCCTAATTCTAGGAAATGGATAACTCAAATTGTGAAATGTTTTAGAATTGCTTTTCAGCAAATTTGTTCCATTAAGCGGATTACTGGACTGAAAAAAAAAAAAAAAAAAAAAACACTCTATACATCCAGGACAGAGAATATCATCTTATTTTAGATAAGCTGCTATCAGACAACAGTCTCATTGGTCATATTATTTCTAAAAATGAGATATATTCATGAGACTCTGTAAAACACCCATACTACCTGAGAAGGACAGTATGTATCATTCATAAATGATCAAGGTGGTGACAGACTGAAGCAAAACAGAAGTT
Organism: Rhea pennata; assembly: GCF_028389875.1. Lineage (NCBI taxonomy): Eukaryota > Metazoa > Chordata > Aves > Rheiformes > Rheidae > Rhea > Rhea pennata. The sequence continues at coordinate 16,715,490 of NC_084665.1, read as the reverse complement.
TAGGGGAGGAAAAACAATAGGGTATGTTGTGTATGAAAGTGACAACAACGTTAGATGTACAGGATTAAAGAAAACTCTAAGAACAGTCACTTCCAATTCGTTATTTTTAAGATGTTTAAATAAATGAAGTTTATTTAAAAATGTACTACCTACCACATATATAAACAGCCTTATGCACTTGTTATAATATTATATAGAAAAAGGATCAGTCTTTGCAGAACTATAGATTAGAGATTCTCAGATTTAATTTGCTAAGGTCTCACTTTTTGGTGGTACCACTGCCAGGGGCAATGATGGAAAAACAGCTTCTGGCTTTCCTGGGCAGTTCCTTCAGTTTCCCCAAAGTCCTTCATAGTGACACATTTACAGTTGTGTTATGGGTGCTGCAGTTTGGGAGATTCTGGTCTCACAGATTTATAATCAAAACATTTTGTAATTTTGGCCCAACTGTAGATTCTTTTTGCCTTGGACCTGAAAACACTAAACCCACTGGACCAACACAGCCTGGGAATATATGGTGAAATCAATGCTGAACGATGATTTACTGTAGACAGTGGAGCAAGCTGTCTCAGACTCACACCTTGTAAACTTTAAGGCCAGTTGTCTGTACATAGCAGACGTAGAATACTCAGATATATGTACAAAACCTTCAAATTCCATCCAGACATTTTCCATACGGGGGAAAAAAAAGTCTGGAGACAAATCTGGACACAGGGGAGCTAAGGTTTAACCAGATCTATATGTCGGTATCATTTCTGTCTGGATATTATAGAGTAAAACCTTCTCTTCAGAAAATCTTTACCTATATATTGCAATTAAGAACATATTTTAAAGTGATATGTTAAGTCAGTTCTCAGTGTGAAGGCAAGTAGCTTAGTATAAGGTAGTATACAATTCATTCATGTAATTACCTACATCATAAACAATTCTACTTCTAACATAGCATTTTATTCCCAACACAACTATGTCTGTACTTGCTGAGTTTCACAACATTAATTATGCTAATTAAAGTAGTAGCTTCTTTTGGAATAATACAGGCTATAGCAATTTCATAATGTGACTTGGAAACCTCTGAAATAGCCTGCAAACTTTTTATGTATGTACCTATATTTACAAGCTTAGCACAATCATAAGGCTCCTCAACATAGTAATGCTAAACACATGCACGTATGCAGGACTAGAGCTTTATTTAGTTCTAGTGCAGGGGTGGGAGAGGAATTTAATTCTCCATTTCTAACCAAGGCATACAGTATAAATCACCTATGTCCTATTTTTCTTCTACCAACAGCTGCCTATAACTCTGGGACTTCTGCTAATGGTCAAAAATAACCCAATTTCAAGCTGTATGAGCATTTGCAATCCACAAGACATTAATGGAAGCATGCCCAGTGACCTTTTATTTAGCCTAATTTCATTTTTTCAGTACTCCCATGAAACTCCAGCTCAATGACTAATTAATCCAATAGTCCAGCAGAATAAGAAAGCAGTGCTCTTGCAAACACAAACCACTAAGACTATCATAGCATACATACAATGTAGCAGAAAATGAATGTAAATGCTTAGGAATTATGATCTATTGCACTGAGCTGGAAAACAGTCAGATTTCACAATCAATCTAGATGGGCATCATCTGCTGAGTATCAAGTACACAAGCAGAAGGCAAAAAAATTAGGTTAACACAGGGACTCACTTGGGATAAGGTCACTTATCACTCTTTGTAGAAGTTTTGTTTCTGCAATGCTATCTTCCTTCATACTACCTCTATCTAATAAAATTTGTTGACACCTTGCATACAATATTCAAAATAATTCCAGCCCAACTTTTCTGTATGACACTAATTCAGGTTTACATAGTGTTTAGAATTTGCAACGAAGTATTATAGAGAATACATTTAAGATTTTTAATATAGTAACAAAATTCTGGAGTTATTTGGAGGAAAGTCAGGGCTACTTAGTTTGGAGTACCTGAAAAAACAGTGAGATTGTTCCAATCAACACAGTCTTCAAAGTATAATGAACACTTCCCTTTTGAACAATGCATTGGATTTTGAATGTTAATTAATCATCTATGCTTGAAAACAGTTAAATACAAAACTAAAAAGAAACTAAAAACAGAACATAAAGAGAATACATGGGATGAGTATCTCCTATTAGCAGAAATCCAAAGGACGCTTTTCAAAAATAAGGCTAGAGAATGAATAAGCCAAGTTTGAAATCTAAAAAGGAATTAAGGACAGGGTGAGAAGAGGGGTTGTTTTGTGAGGAAGGAGGAAGGCACAGATTTATTTTGTTCTTCTCTTTGCTACAGAGAAAAATTCATCAAAATGCAAACCAGGTTATTTGAAATCTATTGAAATCCATTATCTTTACAAAGTTGTAAACTATTCTTATATTCTATGTTCTCAGTTGTCTCTAGCTCTGTATAGCTGTGTAGAAAGACTCACACACACAAAAAAAAAAAAAAAAAAATCTTTGAAACAGTACTTTTTCAACTCCTTCAATTCTTTCTTACAATTACTTAGATTTACTGCATAATTTAGCATGGGGGGCTTTAACTTGAAGAAAATCATTTAGACAAAGTTAAGAAAAGCAAAGCCACAACTTTTTCTAAATGTTAACTCAGCACCTGTTTAATAAAAGCTGCTGTCAAAAAGGATGGTCATGAAATCCCAACTACAACATTATCTCAGCTCTACTGTCAATAGATTCTACAACTGCTTTTCTGGCAAAAAGCAGAAACTGAACAAAGTGAAGCTCAAACACATATCACTGTTCAAACCTTAGCCTGTTATATTTAGACTGTTGTGTTTGTTTTTTTGCGCAGAGTAGAAATGGCGCTTATATTAAGTCTGCCTAATACTTTCATTGTAATCCTTTGACAAATTCATAAACCTTGAAAACAAGCATTAACCACTGGAGCTGAAGTTGAATATATTTTGAAGTTGGCTCAGTAAAGATGTAGTCAACAATGAGAAAGAGGATAACAAAAAAAGCTTGGCAGCATTCAATATAAAACAATTATGAAATGTTTAACAACAATGGCTTCTTCCATGATTTAGAACAATGACTTGAATTTTGACAATAATATAAGCATAGAATCCAAAAGGGGCCTTTTCCTATCTTTATGAAAAATTCACTCTCTTTTGAAAAATCACAGAATCACAAATGCATTTGTTTGTAATAAACACAGTATTTCTCCTAAACAATCTAGCAATATTGCCTGCTTCAAAATCCAAGCCTCTTCCACTGATGTGAGCTAGCTGCTCAGAAGTGAATATATGAAAAGGCAAATAAATGGATCACCTGTCTCTGTCTCCAGATGTTCGTGGGATAGAAAAAGGTGCATTACTTGTGGTCTGGAGGCTAAACACTGTAGAAAGTTGTAGCTGCAATTCTTCTACACATAAGCATAATGCTTCTGCAATTGGTATTTTTATTAAAAAGGTCTCACACCCTTTTTTCTTCTGAGGATGTGGACAAATACAAGCCTTTTGACACTAACTGTGCATATGAAATTATGAGGAAGTTGCAGAGACACAGATGGCAAAGTAGAAGAAATGTGCACAAACACAGAGGACTGTTCTCACCTACTTAATTACACTACTTCTGAATTCCTAGTGCTACATTTTGAAATATGTTTCTGCAGAAGGCAATAATTCCTACGTGTCATTACTGCAGTTCTCCAAAAAGAAAGGTTGGCATAGATATGCAGGAAACATCTAGATGAGACGTAGCATAGGAAAGGACCCTGCACTCAATAAGCTGCACTCACAGAGGATTCTCAGAATAACACCACATACACAGCGCCCCCCTAAGAGTGACAAAACTTTTAAACGGAGATGAGTCCTAATATAGTTATTTCTTTAGTACAAATTATATAGAGCTTTACACTGAGATGCTGAAGAAAAGAAATTCACAAGGTGCTAATGGAAAATGGAGGAGGTTATTTAAAGCACAGCCCCTAAACACATTAGACATTACCCAGGACAGTTTTAATCTCTTCCCAGCATTCCCACTTCATCTTTTTCATCCACTACTTCTCCTTACTCTGAGACAGGAAAATTCAACATAATAATCCACAGCACAGCATCATAAATATATATATATATTTATATACTACAAAAACCACCTTAAGAGAATGTTATTTCAAATTCAAAATCAAGTACCAGAAGAAAACTTTCATTTACAAAATCACAAAATAATTCTGCAGCATTATAACCTCCCTTTCACCTTTTCATTCTTATAAGACATATTGTTTTTTCTGTTAGGAAGAATGAATGATAACTTGACTGTCCAAAAATTACAGATGAATCAGCACTGAATCTTCAGTACAGAACAATCCTTTGCCAAACAATCCTTTCACTTAATAAAAAATGAATATTCATGTCAACTAAAATGATTAATATATTTGAGCTGAATTTGCCAAAGCATTTTTTTTCAAAAAGAATCAGAAATCATTTTCAATTCTCTGCATATATGAACTTCAGTTCATTTAGAGTTAAAATCATACGAAAGTAACAGTAAAGTTACCACTATTCTATCCCTCAGACCGGAGGCTTGAAAGGTGGAGAGTGTTTCCAACTATTATTGATAGAAATCAAAAGAGTTTCAATCAATCAGTTAAAAGAAAGAAAAAGCAGCTACAGTAGCTACTCCTGGATGCTTAATATTGACAGTGGTAGTAACAGTAACCATTTCTGTCAACAGCAGCAAAAGCTGGATCCAGCCCAAGGTTTTGTTTACTTCATTAAAATCTTCATTATTGGATAAACATATCTCTAACAAACCTTAAAAGTATCATAAGTTGCATACTGAGGATTAGCACAGCTCTCCAATAGAACAATTAAGCTGTCAGTTTGCAAGAAGGCTGCAAGTTTACTGGGAAAATTTATTTTGTACTTTTGTACTTTTAGCAATTCAATAAATATGAAGGAAAAACAAAACATATGAGCTTATGTAGTTATTGGGAAAACTGTCCTCACTCAGACATATGTTACCCTAACCGCAAAACTTTGGTCAGCATCAACTTCAGAGTGATTGTGTATGGTGAAATATCATTTCATGGTTCAAGTGCAGCATTCTTGTGAACCACAAATGAGCTCAAAGGGAGGAACGCAACATTTTCTTAGACATTTTATTATAAACCCGTCTCCAGTTGGCAAGAGTCAGTTAAAGTGACCAATACGGCACAGACTCACAGTGGAAGTCTCCATTGTTTAGGTTTGGAATCTAAGGAAATTTTACACATCTGAGATCACAAACTGCTGCCCAAGTGATATAAAGTATTGCTAGAGGCTGAAAGTTAGATTTGGAATCCAGAGATGCTGTGCAGCATATTTACTTGCTTACTAAGCCATGCACTATTTCTAGTCATGCTCCAAGACAACAGGATAAACCTGCTCTTGTCTAGAAAACAGGTCATCTTGACTCTTAATTCATCTCCTACTTCATTCTAATGCAAAGTAAAGCAAGTTCGCTTAAACTTCCTCTC